>NC_090944.1:87496737-88746737 GCF_040807025.1 Struthio camelus | reverse complement strand
TAGATTAGTAGACAAGGAGGGAGACGGTTTCTTTCCCTTATGCATATGGACCTCCTCCTCCCCTCTCTTTAATGCCAAAAAACCTTTTAAAATAGATGCTTTTGTGAGTGGCTGTGCATGACTCAGGTGAATGACTTGCAAATATTAAGGGCAGCACTTATAGTAAATCAATTCCTCTATAAGGAGGAGCGCAGGGAGGGCATGTTCTGTATTGCGTGTGCAGAAGGAAAGATTGGAGCAAAATTCTACATTTCTTCACCTGTTGACTCTGCAGGGCATAAGTTTTGTCTGATAAGCAAGGAAGTTGGGACACTTAATGGCTCTGGAGTTCCTGTTTGCTTGAGCAAAGTTACTGATCCCTCTCAAGTTGGATGGATGGGGTAGTCAATTGCAGCTTTGCAAATATTTCCCCAGCGAAGGGCTGCAAGATCAAGCTCGAAGTAATCTTTCCACGCCTTTCCCAGAGTGTTCACAACTTAGTAGATTTCAGTTGAGCGCCCATTAAAATTATAGCATCTGACAGTGAGTTGAGTGTTTGGAAAATCTGACCTGAGGTGTGCGTATATTCTTTTTTCCTCAACAAGAAATGTTCTAATTCTCCATTTAGTTTATTCATGAATGATCTCGTTTTACTTATTTCATTCATTCTTGTGTAATTTCTATTGACAGATGTGGTTTTGACTACTCATCAGCAATTTTGTTTAACGGTGCCAGGTGTGCTCTTTCTTCTGTGTGCTCCTTCTTTAAAGAAACTGTTTCTTTTAGCAGAGGAAGGAGTAAATACACATTTTTAAGCCACTGACAACTGAATAAAATAGTTGTGCAATGATTCAGCAAAGAGTGCACAGATTTCTCATAGTTTCATATCTGTTAGAGAAAGCAGATCTTCCTAAATTCAAAGGTTGTTACCTGCCCTAAGTGTGAATAATTAAATGTGCTTACTGCAGTAGCGTAAGTCTGGAGTGACTTTGTTGACTAAAAGTAAACTGATTCCATTTTCCACTAGAATTTGGCTTAGAACTCTGTTTGTGCTAACAAACTGTATTTACAAGATGTTTTTCCCCTCTTTTCTCTTCTGTGTTCACTAGCCCGTGGTGGAAGATGCTACCCTGGATGAAGAACCTATAAAAGAGGTAAATCTATGCGTAATCTAGGTATTTGTTAATCACTTTCTAGTAGTTGTGTGATCATAAAATAATCTTCAGCCTTTTTGGAAATAAAATGTATCTAGTGCTTCTTTGCCACGTGCTTCACACCCTGAAGATGCAAAAATAACTTCCTTTTTCAGTCTCGTATTACACTTTCAAGTTAAAAAAGGAGAATGGAGTTGTTCAGCTCAAGGTTAGGGAACTTTGTTTTATAGATATTATTTTTCTACTGGTGATTTTTCAAGAAAAAATAGAAAATTTCTCTAGGCTTATAGTTTTCCTATGGAGAAGACTGCATACGGGTCTCAGAAAGAGTAGTGGTCATCATAAAAATGCATGCAGTGTAAGTGGCAGTGAATAGTACCTGATGAATTAATCCTAAATGCTATAAAGTTTTGAGTTCTTTCCTGTTTACCCACTAGACTGAGTTAGCTGTCTTTCTTGCAAATCTAATTAATTATTATTTTAGCATTTTACTAGTGTGCTAATTTTTAAAGATTTTTCTAAGAGAACAGAAGAAAAACGCTTCTTGCCTCAAAGAGCTTAAATGCCAAATGGAAGAGACAGAAGGCAGTATGATGATGCAAATCACGTAAGAACAAAAACATTCATTTGTTACGATGGAGCTGAGGGTGAAACTTGTCTTGACTACAAAAACAGCTGCTGCTGACTGCAGGTTTCTGTAAAAGGTGGTGCTGCTGATGGTTTGAGGAGAGTAAGCAATCCTTAGTACCTTAGCAGACTGGACTTAAAACTTGTTCCTGTGCCCCCTTGCCACATGTTTCATTCGCATTTGAGGTGTTCACCTCTGAGAGTTGAGAAGCTGCTTGGGAACCACCCTTTCTCTTAATGACAGACCAGAGTGGCCCCTCTTAAAACAACAGTGTTCTAGATAAGCTGTTTGTGGGCTTCTTCTAAGGCTGATGTGGTAGAATGGTGCTTGAAAGCTCACCAGAGACTTTCTTTTCTCAGAAAGTGAAGGAGACTGCAGATCTCCTCAGGCCTCAAGGGAAGCTGTGGACTGATGTGGTGATTCTGATCCATAAATTACTATTTTGCACAGAGAGGGTTTGAAGCAGTAAACGGGAGGCCTTATCAATTGTTAAAGCTTGTGTTGAGAGAGTGCTTCAAAAGAAATGTATTTTTGTCTAAATTGCCACCTTTTAACCTGCTAAGTTTTGCAGTATCTTACTCCTTGAAATTTCCTGTTTTACCTTTGCCGTGTTTAGTTTGCAGTGCTGGATAAATTTTCATTTCCTTTTCTGTTGCCTTAAAGGAATAGTTTTAATCCCCTAATGATGGAAAGTGAGGAGAAAGTCTTAGGCTGGAGCTCTGAAATAGACACAACTTTCAAATACAAGCTTCCCCTCCTCCCCCCTTTCCATTCTTAAAAGGATGGCAACAAATTACTATTCAAATGGCTTGGGGCTGAAATTAAGTGCCTGTCACGAGGCTTATCGCTTTATCCTTTGAGAATGTTGCTAAGTCTGAATTTGTTTCAGGGACTGTTGGGTTTAGGTGGATTTTCTTATTTTTGTTTGCAAAGATCAGCCTTCATTTCCTAACTGAATTTAACCTGGTTAACGTTCATTGAGGATGTGTCGTGTAATTCTGAAGCTTTAATATTTACAGAAGATGTGCTGTATTGTAAATCGCGTTACTACTTACTTAGATGTCTCAGTCCTGCGTTCTGTCATTTTTTGATGTTTGCTGCTCTGTAAGTGTTACAGTTTGCTGTTTGGTGTCTGCAAATACCTTCAGCTTTCTGTATTTCTGCTGCTGCCTCAGTAAGGCAATTTCAGTGTCTGTATTCCAAATGGGAGGGGTATGCTTATGTCTGACTGAATAATAACCTGCTGTAATTGTACATTATAAAACATGCACACCGTGACCGCTAACAAATCATCATTGATAGCAAAATATCACTGTCCAATGTAAAAAAAAAAAAAAAAAAAAAAAAAAGTGCCCTGGCTTGTCACTTGAAACTTTCTCAAATGTATTTTCATTACAGAGGTTCAACAGACAAATACAATAAGAAAAACTGCTTTTCACCCTTGCTCTGCTGCATTGTGGTATTTCAGCTTTTGCCTGGCTTATTCAGCAACCACGACTTTATTTCTATGAAGCTTGCTTCTAGTTGTAGTAGTCTTGCAGGAAAGGACTGTGGTTTTTTTGCAAGAGAGGAAGTGTTTTTTGGTTATGGCTGTGTTGTATGCAAGCCCAAAGCCAATTTTATCAGGAAACATTAAAGCATAACTTAAGGCGTGAAATGAAATAATGTAATGCAATGGATCACATTCACTAGAAGGGTGTTCTTGTAAATAACTTCAGGCTATGTTGGCTTCCTCCTATTTTTTCCTCTTGTGTGTAGTGCATGCAGATGAAGTGGCAAATGGATTATTAGAACTGCACTTCCTCCTTTTTTTTCCCCCCTCCTGTGGCCTGATCTTGCTGTTGATGGGCGAGTTCTTTAAATATCTTTAAATGCCATGGCCCCTGGTTCCATTCCTCCTGGTCAGCTATCTGTGCTTCTACCTCTTGTGCGCTTTCTTTTGATGTTTGAGTTTAGTCAGGAGCTCCTTGTTCGTCCCTGCTGGCCTCCTGTTGTCTTTGCTCAATTTCCTGCTTGTTGGGATACACCCTTCTTGCACTTGGAGGTGCTTATTCTTGAAAGCTGTTCTCTTGGACCCCTCTTCTCTCTAGGACAGTCTCCCATAGGATTCTTCAAAGCAGATCCCTGAACAGGCCAAAGTTTGCTCTTCTACTCTCCTCACAGGACTCTGAGCTGCACCATCTCATGGTAGCTGTAGACAAGGCTGCCCCTGCCCTTCACATCTCTGACCAGTTCTTTCTTATCTGTAAAGATCAGCTCCAGCAGAGCATGTCCTCTCATTTCCTAACACAGGTGACTGAGGAGTCAGTTGTCAGTGCACTCAGTAAACTTCCTGAATTGCTTATGCGCTACTGTGTTTTCCCTTCAGCAGATACCAGGGTGGTGGAATTCCCCCACGAGGACCAGGGCCTGTGAACATGAGGCTTCTTTTGCTTGTCTGAAGACCTCATCCACTTCTTCCTGATCAGGCTGTCTGTAGCAGGCACCCACCACAGCATCAAAGCATTTTATCTGTGCTAATGTAACACTGACCTGTCATAACAGCCTCTCTTCTGTGGTGCCGAAGTAGTATTCGGGCATGGAGACCATGAAAAATGCTTTCAGGCCATTTGATTTGAGGTAATCCTAGCGATGATCACAACAAGTTAATCAGTATGCGTGAATACTAGAGTTGCTGGTGTATTGTGGCATTTCTCAATGTCTGGAAAAGGCAGCTAACACAAATTACAGAGATGAGAATGTTCTGATTTACCATTGAAAGAGTTGTTTTCCTTATAGTATTGGATGAGGTTATGTAAGTTTTTTGGTAGTGCCTGGTGAACTTTCCCTAGTTGCTCCTGCTTCAATTGACTGAAGGTCTCAATACACCTAATATAAACTGTTCAGTCCATTATGAAATCTACTGTATTATTTTATGTTGTGGATGATTTTTAACACTGAACCTAATGACTGCTTAGCAAAGCAAAATCTTTGTATCTCGGAGTGGTGAAACTTGCAGGTCACAGGTTAGTATGTGGATTGAGGGTGTATAAAACACTTAACTGCAATTTCTCTGCTGCTTCGTGAGAATGGGGTTTTTGGATTGTTGGGAATAATCATAAAATATGAGCCCTTTCACAGTGGCAGGAGGGTATCAAACAGAATGCTTGAGATGTCTTGGTGATGTATGTCTCTATATGTGTTTAAAAACTTGTTAAAAGCCTTTCGTAGGATCGTAGGAACATAGAAGCCGATCGTAGGAGCAGCGTGACCTTTCAGGAAAAAGCAAATAGGAGGCTGATCATCAAATGAGTGGTATTGCACGCAGTGTAGAGAAGTAAGATTATGTAACATGATGCAAAAACTCATTACGGAGGGAAGCGTGGTTAAGATTGCTAGATAACAATAGTATATTTACTTAACAAGATTTTTTTTTCCTTAACTTGGTTCCTCAGTTCTAAATTTTTTTTTTTTAAGAAAGAAAACAATTATACAAAGAAATGAAAAACTGTTTTCTTATCAAGCAATGAATTATCACAGTAAATGATTGACTCCGGAGTAAGAGTATGGTACTCGGCTCTCAGAACCAGAGCCATACAAGTCTCTTAGGGATCACTTGTTTCTTTCTCTAAATGTAGATAGTGAGTGGGCTCAAATAGTGATCAGGCCCCTACCTGATCACTGAAAACTGATGAGCTGGCATGGACCCTTATGAAGCTCCGCTGGTGACATATTCAAGAAACAAATTAATGGTGTTTTCTCCTTCCCATAAGTGTTCCTTGAGAATAATTATGCAGGCAGCATAAGCTGTTTTACCCTTAAGCGTTGGGTGTTTCCTTATTATTTTTCTTTTCATTCCGATGTACTTGGCTTTTATGAAGGATTTGATAGATAACTCTGCAAATCAGAAAAGTTGATTGATTTTGGAAATTGATTTTGTGGGTATTTAAGGGAATTCATACTGTCTGTTTTCTAACACTTCTTACTTTTTGAACTGAGTAAGTGCAATTTGTTTTGGAATGAGGTTGACCAGGGAACCAACTAAATATTGCTTTCTGTTTAACTCCATGCGAAATTGAGTATATAGAAGCATGTCCTCTGTGGAAGTGAAGGGTTCATTCCACCCTTGACCTTTGTGAAGGTAAAGTGGGAGCGGGGGTGGCTGGGGCATAAAATGTATGAAGTGTCTCTTTTTCCCTTTGTGCTGCAGTGTCTTTATTCAGAGTTGCAGCACTGGAATGAAAGCTGATCAGACTATAGTTGTACTTCCCTCTTTGAAAGTGAATTTTTGTACCTCTGGTCCTTCATATATTGATTTATTGTTATCCTTGTCCTTACCAACTGAATCGAGACTTACATAGGGGAGGTATCACTATAAAAAGAGGAAAAACTGCTTGTTGTTGTTTTAATATCTTTTCCCTGGAGGAAACTGATATAACTTGGCCCAAGAGAGAGACATGGAAAACCTGAGGTGTTTTGCACAACAAAAAGAAAGTAGAAAGAGTTATTGCACAAATGGAATGAATTTTGATGTTTGAATTGGGTATCATTAAGGTTAAAAGTTTACTTTCTAGCTATTTTTTTATTGCATGTTTTCCACTGCTTTTTAAAAATTACTTTTAGTGGTTTCAAGGTGGTATGCCATTGTGGCTTAGATACATCAGAGACAATAGCATTTAGAAAGTAATTTCTTCTGACAAATGTCCATGAACCTTGTTTGAGACTTCTCATCCACTGTGGCTTACTGCAGCCAATGCTAAGAAGCTGATGTATGGTGAGCGGCAGCCCTGCATTGAAACTATTCTCCTTTGCCAAAGGGTAATGAAGGGTGACTGACCATGTTTCTAAGAATCCTTGGTCTTTGAGATCTGAAAATGCATTCAGATTCAATTTCCTTTGAGAATCCTTACCCTAAATGAGGAGGTGGTGGGGTACTAGCTGGCAGAGAATGTAGCTGATGAGTGCAATTGGTGGCAGAGCTTTCCTTATCTCAGATTGCAGCAGATGCTAACTTTCACTGAAGTGCATTCCCATGATGTTTTCACGCCTTTATTGAATCAGGACTTTGCTGTGCAAGGAGTCTTGCTTTACCCGTTCTCATCAAGAACCTCACCTGTGCTTGATTCCCACCCCACCCCCAAGAAGCACTGATGCAGTGAGATAGTACAGTTTGCAAAGTTCAGGGAAAGTGCATGAAGGCCAGCAAGAAAGAGGTTTTGCGTGCGTGTGTGTGTGTGTTTTTATTGAGTTCAGAGTTTTTAGCTATAGAATAAACACCTAACCAACCATATTTTTCACTAAGTGAACACCAAAACAGCCAACTGTGATTTAATTAATCAGGCAGGCAGTCAAGTAAATAGAATTTGTTTAAAACTTTCTGAAAGTATGTATTACTGTAGTCTGGACTGTAGCAGTCATTACTGAGCAAATGTTATGCTGAATGGGGGAGTGGAGGCGGTGAGGTGGGAAACCAGTCCTGAGAAGCTATCTGCAAGTTGCAAAACACTTAATAGAATTAGGCTGCTTGATTTTGAACAAGGATTATTACTTAAGACAGAAAGTTTGGAAAACTATTCCCTCATGAAAATGAACTTATTCTATAATGGCAGTTGGTGCTCCAGAGACTGCTGGCTATGAACTAATTGTGTCATCAGGAGAGATGAGTCACTTGGCAGTCCTTAGAGTCAGGGATAAACTGTTTCTGTGATGAGTATGGTGCCTCCTAGAGAGCTGCTGTGTTTTATTTGTTTGTTTTTTTGTTTTTTGGGAGGGGAAACGAACTAAAATTTTATGCACAGATGACTGCAATTCTAGGATGAGAAAGCCCATTATCTTTCTCTGTTACAGTTATCTGGGAAAGTCAATTATTTCTTTTCTCTTCCCTTCCCATCCACCTACTCTAATTTTCCTTGCTCACTCTACGGTTTTTTCTCTCATGGAAACATATTTGCAGTATTTCTTCCAGGTTGAAATAAGAACTTTTCCCTTGATTCCTCTTCTTTTATTTTCCTTCACACCCAGCTGTTCTATCATTTTAGCAGCTTCCAAGGTTTATAAATAATCTTCCCCAAAGAAGAGGTGGTGCGGCAAAGAATGATTGAAGCAACACAAGCTCACTGCTGGGGTAAGGGGGCTCATCACCTTCCTCTGACTGTTTTCTTTCAAAGGTATGATAGGAAAAAATGAGAAGATAGCTCCACCATTTGTGACCAAAAAAACAAAAATACATTCTCAAATGGGCATGGCTAGACACAGAAGATTTATTTTTGTCTTCGTTGGAGATGCCCAGAATTGGGCTTCTGTTTCTAAGTAGCTGCATGCTTTGAGGTGCCATTTATTTTATTCAAGGCCTGACTAGTGTTTCCTGTTGACTAGGACGAGAACCTTGGATGAAAATTTGTCTGATTGCGGTTGATCCACGTGAGTCAGACGCAGAATTTCTGCAAGTTGGTGTTGTGAACTCAGTTGAAGGTGTGTGTTGTCTGCCCTCTGCTGTTGGCAGCGACTTTGCTCTCCGCAAGCTGAGAAATAAACTGATTCCTATCCTCTTGCTGTGTCCATTCAATTACTGTTTGAGTATTCCTTATTGTGAAGAACTTTGTTTCACAGTGAATCACCTACTTCCAGTTTGACTTCCTTCTCTCTCATCTGAGAGCAGTGTCTAGCCACATGACGCTGTGTATATAATAGTAAATGAGAAAATGCAACCCAAATATTGTGCGAGGAAAAACCTTATCCTTCTGTTAGTCCCCGTGCATCTCAGGACAAAGCATCAAAAAGCTCAACTCATTAGGGTCTGCTGCTTAACCTAGGAAAAGCAATCTGCAAAGCTGTTAGAGGAAATCATTCTAAGGACATCAGAAGTCCTGATCAAAGGACCTCTAGTCAGTACATCTTTATTACTTTCAGGCTTTTGCAAGAATTACACTGTGGTGGAAGTTACGCTGGCATGTGAAGTCTGTAATTTTTTTTTTTTAATTTCTTTTAAAATGCATTGAAAGTTAAGGGGGAAAGTCAGTTCACCGGCCTTTTAAGCACCTGGATGCTTAAAACTAGAGGAGCCTGAACCTCATTTGTGCAGGTACTTTTAACAGGTGCCAGAAATCCTGTGCTATGTAAACCCCTCTATGGAAGCGGGAGGATTGTATCCACACCAGAAAGGTGTGGGACTGGATGCAAAGATTTGGCACCTAAGGTTGGTACAGTATTGCATGTGGTGAAATTAATTGCGAATTTCCAGATGCTCAAAACTTGATTCGGCTTTTATGTAAAATTGCTTGCATATCTGAGTTGCTTAAACTAGGTATCATGATCCAAATAACTTCATGTAACTACTAAGAGGTAAAAACTCTCTTTTCTGGTAAATATTTTCATTCTGGGTGAGTGAAGAGCTTAATAAAAAAGTTCTGACCCTCCCAAAATGGACTTGGATTTCCTGATCACTATTTTTGCCTCTATTTTATAGCTGTTTTCTTCTCTTTTTAATTGCTGTGTTTGTGTGAAATGGGTAATTAGCCAACTGGTTACTAGGTTCTTTCAGTCCTGTCCTAGGATTTTTCTTTCTGCTGCTAAACCTTAGTGGGGATGGAGGAGGAGAAGGACAGACAGGGATGGGGGGACACACACTGTATTAATCAGCAATCACGTATATAATGGCTGATTAAAGCAAGGATTGTCCATCACTTTCATTGATGACTTGTGTTATTTGTGGTGCCTTGAGTTTTAATTAAGGTGCTTGAGCATGTGTATTCGTATGTAGGCACTTGAATAAATAGCCTTGTTCTTTGATACACAGGAGCAAACATAATTCTCACTTCAAGTAATCAGAAACTGGGGGATCTTCAACGCTTACCCAATCTAAAACTTTTCTGGAGATGCGTTTTTTTTTGTTTGTTTACCTGAGTCAAATCTCAGTTTTGATCAGTGTATTTAGACATTTTTCAACTGCAGTGAGAAGGGAATCCCAAAATATTTAGTAGTATCTCTTACAGAAGAAAGTATTCCAAACAGAAGAATGAGAAATACTGTAAAAAAGCTGATAGTCTCATGTACAGTAGTGTCATGTTAAAGTGCGAGTGGATTGCTTATCTTACGTACTAATTCATAGGTATGCTTAATTTGTGTTGAGTTTCTCCTGCATTTTTCTGCAAAGGTTCTTTATTATGATAAGCAGTTTTCAGAAAGACGTCTTGTACAATTATCTGTTGCAGCAGCTTTTAATATGATTTGCTTTATTTTTAAGGAGACTAAGGCTTGTGAATCACCCTTTCTACAGAAGGGGCTGAAACAAAGGAATGAAGCTGCAAAAGTAGTGTTCTGGTTAGGTTAATAAACCTTCTCTGAGTGGCTGGCACCTAAAAATTGTTTCTGACTTACACAGAAGTGTACCTGTGTATTTCTACATCCTGTTGTACGTGCTAGAGGGCTGTGTTACAGATTATAGCATTGGTAGTGCTATTGGAAGGTGCAGAGTGCCCTGCTTGGAATGCCGCAGCTGTGGTCTTGGAAGCTATCTTTATGGGAGGCTCCTTAGAAAGGGGAGAGTAACTGGAGAAGAAGGGCTATTTTGTATTTCTAGTAATAAAGGCACAGCATAGTGAGGCTCAGCACCCCTCAGTCTCCCAAACCTGGTGTTCCTGACTGCACTGACATCAGTGAGCCCCGCCGTATGTGGGTCTATGTAAAGCCTGTGCCGCAGGAGCGCTACAGAGGGGCCAGCTGCAGAGGGATGGGGTGGTAAAGTCTACCTAGAGGGAAGGTTTCCCAGCACAATTTCCAGTGGAATGGCCTGTTCGTCAGCACACAGGGCAGTCTGGAAGTGGCCTTTGCTCCTTGGCCCTGTGGGTGCCAAGCAAGGCTAGAGCACCATCCCTGCAGGGCTAGGCACCAGGCAAGGTTTGATTCACGCAGAAGTTGGGGGAGAGGGGCACCTTCATTTCAAACCACCTGCAAGGGTCTCCAGAGATGCATAAATGATCTCTCAGACGGGTAGCAGCCGAATGTGCGGAGAAGATAGTGTCATATACCTAGGCCTATGTGTGTGATACTGTTAACTTTTATGGGAATACTGAAGAAATGTATTTCTTTTAAATTTGATAGGGCTGCTGTAGAGTAACACTAGGGGCAAAACATCTGACTTAGGGAATGGAGTCAGAAGACCTATGAGGAGAGGGGAGTGTTACCTATGGTATGTGTCTGGGATTACTTTTATGTTTAATTATTTTATTACTTTATCTTCTTGAATTTCCTAGTGTCAGTTTTTCTAGCCTGGCATATGGTTGTATCACACCTGAGGGCGTGGCGGGAGTGACCCTGGAATTCCACAGCTTGCTTCTAGTTTCTCAGAGGATTCCTTCTTTTTGGACTGGAGCGTAAAAAGAAATCCTGTTGCAGGTATTGACAGTTCTCTGTGGGTGACAATCCTGCTGAGTGAATGAGACAGTGACACGGATTAGAGATCTGAATAGTGCTTATATTTGGTGTGCAGTTAGTTCTTTACAGAAGCAAACTAAGCCACAGTAAGTGAACGCTTTAAGTAATTGTCCACTAGCATAATGCCCGATAAATGTGACTTGATAACCAGGCATGGTGCGTGTCTCTTGCAAGTTCTTAATGTGAACGCAAAACAGAATGAAAAGGAGTGTGAGAGTGTGGCAGAGCCTTTCCCTTCCTGTTTACTGGTTTGAATTGTGCTTCTTCTAGGGATGCCTGAAAGGTTTTACCACCTGATAGCTCTGTGCTGATAGTTGTGCTAAAGAGTTCAGCATCGGTCAGATTGGTAGAGCGTAGCAGCAGAGGTGGAACAGCTGAGGGACTAGTCTGTTTTTTTCCAACAAGAAGTGTGGCTGGAGCTTGAAGTGCCTTTGTGGGGACAGGTCTTAGAAGTTAGTATAGCCTCTGTCACAGATGTCTTTGTTCAGAGCCGCATTTGTGACACTTTGACTAGGGGAGGACTGCAGTTGTCTGCCAGTATGTTTCATAAGGGCTTCAGGTTGCCAGAGGAAGCAACCTGAAATGTGCCTGCAAATGACCTAATCCACTGTGGTAGTAACAACCTCTAATCTTATCCTTTGTCTTTGATCTGTGGAGCAACACACCATCAGTGGTACCACTTAGTGCTGATTGAAATGACAGCAATGATGCAGTGATAGTTCTTGACTGTGTGGAGGTCTGGAAGGGGGGGGGGGGGGGACAACCAAACAAAAGACACTGGAGATTGGAGCCATGGTAGGACACGATGTGATGTGAACAATGTAGAAACCGGTGCTGCCAGTGACAGGACTCGCGCACACTGAATTTTAGAGCTGCTGTTCTGGCAGATTCTGAAGCAAGGCAACAAACCCCCTAAATGAAATGACCCTGCTCACTGACTCTTCTTGTTAGTCTTAGGCCTAGATGTGCCGTGGAGGTGGAGAGCAGTGGATGAATATTGCAGGGTCTGTTGACAGTATACTGAGGATGGGAAGAGAGCTTGATGGCAATGCCTCTGCTAGCACTGATCAGTGTACATCTATGCTTTGAGCTATGTTTTTTTCCCTGATTCTTGTCTGCAGTATACTTTCATATGGAACAAGTTGTTACCTCCTAGATTCGTGCTCTGGTAAGTCATTGTTCTTCTGTAGGAGTAGGCATTTAAGTTCTGGTGTTGCTCGGAGTTGCTCCTGTGGTCTAGTGTTTGTGATTCATGCTCTTGCTTGCAAACTGGCCTCAGTGTAAGGCTTAGTTAAATCTGTGTAAAACATTCTGAATTTATTGAGTTATTTTCCTGAAATATGGCTTGTCATGCTGTGTGTAGCTGACAGACTTGCACACTCTTCTGTTCTCAGAGCCAGCTTTTTTCTTTTTTTTTTTTTTTTAAAAGGTGTGTGGCATACATACTGTTTATGGATAGTCAGCCTCGAGGTAACTGCATTAAAAAATTATTTAAATAAGAAAAAAAATTCCAGGGTGGGGTGTGTACTCAGTGGGCAAATAAAAATGTATGGTTTTGCTTCCTTAGTGCTCATCATAAGATTTGAAAACCCATAAGGCTTTGATATCTAGCTGAAGCTTATGTAATCATATTGATGAAGAAGCTAGGCAGAATCTAGCTCCTGTTCCTGGAACTACGCACGTTCCCTGAATTTGAAACAGAAAAATAAAAATTGTCTTCCTTTTAGCGAAACAAGTAGGAGTTCTCATGCACGTCTTGGAATTAGAGCTGAGAGTCACTCTAACATTGTGACTTCCTGAGTCCTCACTTTGACTCCCCTGACTCCTTAGTTCGGTAATAAACTAAACTAAAAAGTTACGCGTGTAACTTTTAACCACTAGGATAGTCTAGAATATGACTGTGGCAAGGAGTAGAAAACTAGCTAGAACATCCAAAGTGGGAGAAATTCACTTAAGTTTTGCATCCATTTAGAATAACTGTTTATGTGGATGATTCACTGTTGTGACTGACTAGACCAGTATGAAATTACTTTTCTTTGTTCTTGCAGATTTTATCAAGTTCTATTAGTTTTGCTATGAACAGTTCTCTTAAAGCATCTTGAGTTGCTACATCAGCTTTGGGAGAAAATGAGACGATTCGACTCTTTTTTTTTTTTTTTTTTTTTTTTTTTTTTGCAAGAACCCGAATTTTTCATCTCTAACTCTTGTAGCAGCCTAGAGGCTGGTGCTGGTGAAGTAGTTGTACACTAGGTTCTGATGACAGATATAGAGTGGGTTGGTTGGCGCAGTATTTTCATTGTTTCTCTTTCCTGTGAATTGAATTATCTTTGCTGTGGAGTTCACTTCCAGGAATACCTACAACCACGGGCAGTGCTTGCTAAGATTTGTTTGATGCGGGAAATACAGTATTTTTTACGGGCTGGGATAAGACGATAGCCACAAGGTGTTTTCTTAGGAACTATCTGACTCTTAATAGTATGGTATGCCAAGTGTTTTTTGGATTTTTGTTTGTTTGTTTGTTTTCCTTGTTTTCAATGGCTGGAGATGACGATCCTTCTGGCTATTGTGGAATGAGTTGAAGCAGGCTTAAAAACTTAACATGTTGCTTCCTCCCCGCCTTCCCCCACAGTATTGTTGTATTTGTTTGCAGTGGCCTATATCTAGTATCTGTTCTCTAATATTTCCATATAATTCTTTCTCTGTGCTTGCCTTCAGGGCATTATAACTAGTTCATGGTGTTTAAATTGGTTATCTTGGTGTGTTGAAGACATACTTACAGGCAACAAGTAGTAAAATTCTTTTTGTCTATCTGGTGATTTCACACCTGCGAATATTAGTGAACGCATGAGTTATCTTTCTAGCTTTTTTTCTTACGACACACATCTATGAATGAGATAAAGATAAGTCTGGATTAGCCATGTTAATATTTCTCTGCTGTAGATATTAAGGGAGAGAGCTTGTTGGCCTCTTAAATGCGATAATTTGTGCCTGGCCCCTGTTGAAAGACAGCCTTCAGCTTTATTGGTAGAAGGCCAGCTATGCATTTCCTTGTAGGTAAGTCACTGTCCAGTAGGAAATGTATGTGTGCAGAGCAAATGCTTACAGTATGCTTATGCAGACTAATTTGAGCAGAGCTTCTGACCCTTTCCATTGAGCAAAGGTACTCTATCTCAATTATACAGCTGGAATGAGATCAGTCCCAGGCCCTGGGAGAGGAAAGGACCATTAAAATACTGCTTTACCTAGCTCACTCCTCCTGCCTTTTCTCGTTCTCCTTTAACTAATGTAGACATACCCTGTGGTGAACAACTGGAAGAGCTTCTTTAGAGAATTAGATGCAGCAGTTCCTTATCCCTGCTTGACAGCTGGGGGAAGCATTTAACTATGCCATAAGCACTACACAAGGCAGATGCTGACTGCAGGGGAGGCAGTGTAGAACTCATTTTCCCCTGGCCGTCTGTATATAATGGCTTGTGCCATTTTGAAGAGGAGATCTAACTCAGCTTAGTGCGTTCTTTTCAGTATAAGAAAAGACCTGGAGGATGGGGAGCACCTGCAAATCCTGCTCATTTTGTTGCAGCAGAAAATACAGGTGCTGGCTGCCTCCCCTGTAGCAGTTATAGCATGACTAATGTTGGGTGAATTTCTGTCACAAGCTGATGGAGCTTGAGCTTTGTCTTCCTTTGCCACAGTAAAAAGGACAGAGAAACCCTTTAAAATTCTGTTCTGTTATTGGTTTGCTGACAGATCCTCTATAAGTGTCTTGAAGGGAAAAAACCCACTACAAAAACAAAAAACTTGGAGAAGCTGTTTCTCTTAGTTCCCTTTTTCTTCTGTTCCAATTACATCTGGCTATCATGCACTGTCTAAATCACCACTGAAAAGAGTCTAGCTCCAGCTTCTCTACACCCTCCCTTCAGATATTTCTACACCTTGATGAGATCCCTTTGAGCTGTCTCCTTTCCAGGCTAAACAATTCCAGATGTCTCAGCCTCCCTTTCTATGTCAGATTCTCCTATCCCTTAATAGTCTTTGCTGGACTTGCTCCAATGTGCACATGCTTCTCTTGTATGGCTAAGCCCAGTCACTCCGGATGCAGTCTCCCCAGTGCTGAGTAGAGGGGAAAGATCACTTCCCTAGACCTGCTGGCAGCGTTCTTCCTAGTGCAGTCCAGGATACCGTTGGCTTCTTTATATATAAATAAATTGGTTATATTTATATAAATTATGTATTTATATATAAATATATTGTTCTTGGTCACTTAATTTGAGGGTCACTAACTTATGATGGTAAAACTCTTTCACGTCCTTGTAAAAATAAAGAAAAAGTAAGATCGTGTAATGCTTTTGCCTTTTTTTTTCTTTTTTTTTTTTAACTGGACTGAGTCATGTTAAGCTCTTCACAGCCAAGCAAGTTAGAAATGTTCAAAAAACAAAGCAAAAACAAAACTGAATTTTCACCTAATCGCATGACTCCAGCACTCAGAGCTTTAGTGAAGATATAGCACAAGGCTTGCTTGTGGCGAGTAGGGAGTATAGCTATTTCTACAGGAGATGTCTCCTGTCCTATGATCTGCTCAGCTGCAAAACCCTTTCATTTTCCAGCATCTGGACTAGGAAGTCTCTCTGGACTTGAATAGTCGACTTTCTTTGGCAGTGGGCTCTGGAAGGCTGTATGTGTCCTGCAGCTTAGTGGAGGAGAGATGTTGCTATCTTCTGCATGAAGAAAGCAGCTCTGCCTGAGGGCCTAAAGTCTAGTATGCAGATTTGAAGAATAGCAGCAACCTCCTTTGATCTAATGGGAAATGGATTGTCCCTTGAGGTTAGAAAAAGTCAAGAGTTTGTCAAAATGTTGCCATAGAATTGGATAATTACTGAAACAATGCAGATCTGGGCATCTAAATTTTTGTGGATGTTGCATTACATATGCTGAGTTACTGTAACAAAAATATTTAAAAGTGAAACAAATGATTTTGTTGTTTCTGAGAGATTTTGCTTTTATATATGGCAAAAGAAACAGTGGACTAAATTCATCAGAGTAGACGCAGAAGAGTTTCCTGTGCGACTTCTCCAGTTGTCAGAAGAAAGATAGGAGACCAGGGTCAGCTTTCTCCTTTGAAGATATGGAGTGGGCATAACTTGCTCCCCAGGTGACTGTCAAAGGGCGGTGGGCTAATAGGGGACTGAGTGCTCTCTGTTGTTGGGGCACTCATGAGGCTGTGTGAAGTAGTACACCAATTCAGTGACTTAAGATGATGATATTCAAAAGCCGTCTGGATGTGATCCTGGGCAATATGCTCTAGGTGACCCTGCTTGAGCAGGGAGGTTGGACTAGATGATCTCCAGAGGTCCCTTCCAACCTAAACGATTCTGTGATTCTGTGATTCTGTGATCACGGTATACAGTGTTTTCTAGGGGCATTCAGTTGGAGTTTGTTCCCTGATCTGCTGGCTGTTTTGAAGAACAAGTCTGAGGCAGAGTAGGCATAAAAGTAGTCTAGAACCCAGGGGTTTGGGCACTTGTGGGAGCAATTGGTTTAAAGCAATTTTCATGGTATTTAGTAGTGATGCAGCATAGGATTTCACAGAGCTATCAGACTTGGATGGATAGAAATGAATTTTGCTTAAGCTAAAACAGGGCTTTAATTCATATTTTGATTGTTACCCTAATCAGCGGGATTAAGACATGTTCTTACTCTGACCAAGGAATGTTTTAGCGTAACATGGGATCTGGGAGCTTCCATAGACGAAAGTACCAACTGAATCAAAAAAGTCTATTGGGTACCTCTGTCTGTGGTAAGGGTAGCATTGCCTCTCCTGTTCTATGTTTACATTACTCATAAACATTTTAAGTGACTCTGGAGGGGGAAAAAACAAAACACATTATCTTTTAAAGTCATTCTGGTACTACATTAGGATGATGAATACTGAAGTAATTTCATGAGGACAATGAAAATGTCTTAGGCTGCTGGGGTAGGTGAAGTTCAGTGTGAAAAGTAGCTAAGGGATGACAGCATAAGGTTTGGCTAATTGGTACGTACTTAGCTTCTGAAGAGCCTAGTCCATGCTGCTTTGGCTGCACCGCTATATTGACTTGAGCTAGCTAGACTGAAGCTAGCAAAAAAACTGCAGTTAAATTCTAATTGCAGTGTAGACATGCCCACAGTCTGTTTCCATGGGGACAGAGATGAGTCTTGCTTAAAGAATTGTACTTAAAACTCGCATACTCTGAGCTTGTCTGCCCTGTAAGCAAGCAATTATGCAGCAGTTTGTTGTTAAAAGACATCAGGGTTGGTAGGTGGTGAACTTAATCTGTGCATACAACAGATTTTCACCTGGTAAATCTTCAAAATTTTCTTTACAGAACAAGACATGTATGATTGCACTGACAGTATGCCTCCAGTAGTAGTTTTTAAATGTTATGACCAGCTTCAGTCAAACTTCAAAGTGGGGTAGGCACCCTAGAGAGAGCCCTGTTGTCAAATTTTCTGAAAACTGGTGGATGAGTAGAGGTGAGAGACTCAAAACAGTGCCCCACCAGAGCAGGAGAAGGCAGAAGTGCACTTGGCAACAGCCAACAGGCTGGTACGTACTGGCTGATCAGTTAGCACATGTGTTTTCCTTGCCTGCCTCTGTGACTGTCCAAAAAAGGAAAGGGGAAAAAAGAAGTGTGAAGGACAATGGCCGTGAAGCTGTTGAAAAGGCGGCTCTTGTTAGTTCTGTTTCTTGCAGAGCAGCTTTTACTTCCTTTTCTTCCCCCTTTCACTAATCACGAGTGGGAAATCTTTGCTCCCCCCAAAAAAGGATGGAAGTCTGCCGGCTTCGTGTCCCTACAGAACCAGATTGCAGGGTCTTTCTGCAGCTATGTGTGCATGTCCTGTCCCCCTCCTTTTTTTTTTTTTTTTTTTTTGCTTTGCTTTGATCTTGTTGCAAGACTAGATCAACTTTGAGAGAAAATGCATTTTAAAAGAAAGCGGGTTATTACTTAGCATTTTTCTGTGACAACAAAAAGCAGATTGTGTTCTTGGTTAACTCTCAGTGCTATACAAACATGAACCGTATTTGTTTAGGAGGAAAGCACTGTACAGCACTGCATAAACACCAGTCTTCTGCATGTCACTTAGCTAGTTTCAGCCATGCTATATTGCAGGCAATACTGACGTCTAGTGCAAGTTAAGTAAAACTGAACAACTGGCTTTTGAAGGTCTTGCAGAGTACTTTAAATGTACTTTAAATTTAGGATGTGTGGAAGGCTTTAATATTTGAAAAGTTATCAGTTGGGATAACACCTCTAATTTAACTATGAGATTTGGAGTTGTCTCAAACTGACATTGGTCTCACGCTGTTATCTTACAGCACTGAAGTATTCCGCAGCACAGCAGGGGTGAGCTGGCCGGCAGTGAAGAATTTGTTTAGAATTCACACATCTTTGAAGCACGGAGAAAAAGAAAAGGAAACTGGAGTTGTTGAAAGTGTGAAAGTGGGGAAGGGGGAAGAGAAGGAGTTGACGATCAGAGGGTATATGAAGACAGACACAGAAATAATTGTGCTGCAGCCAAGATGCAACAAACACTACACAGGTAAAGAACATTCTTGGTCCAACTTTAGCCTAGTGAGACTGAAGTCTCTAAACTTTCTCTCCAGTCAGTGGAGGAAATGACTTTGAAGGGGACTTCTACAGAGCAGGAGTTGAAGTGCACTGAATTACCATTTTGAAAGATTTTTTTTTTTTTCCCCCCTAACTCTAGATATAGCCGTAGGAAAATTTAGCTACCTTAAGCTTAAGTTGGCTTTTGTGAATCTTCTTTCTACTGGGTCCATCTCTTCTTAAGGAGTTTCATCAACATGTTGATCATAATATCTTTCCCTCCTTCCATCCCCACCCTACATCTGAACCTTCAAAGAATTTTGTCAAGTTAATCTTTCTAACTTGTACTGAATGGAATCCATGCATCAAGCACTGAATGATGCCCGATCTTACTGCAAACTGCACAATGTTCACGTACTTGAGATGAGTAGAGCGCTTCTGTTCAAAGTCAGCCTATGTGGTATTCTCTAAAATCTAGAGGGGGGCAGTTAATAGTCTGCGTGGTCGGTTCTACCCCCCTTTAACGTGGAAAGAAATTTCCATTGACTTAGTGCTTCACGTCCTCAATAAGCTTATTTGTCTGACAACTAGCTATCCCTCATGGGTGGAATCTGAGTCTTTCATAATTATGGATAAATCGGCTTTCAGACAAAGATAACATCAAAAAAGATCTATTGTTATTCCTTTAAGGATGGGGAATGTAAAGTGGTGTGCTAAAAAAACCTTAATGTTACCACCAGACTGGCTCCAAAACAGGGAGATAGGGTGCACCATCTAGTCTCTTAATTTGTGCATAGTGTGATGTGATGGATATATGATTCTTCTAAAGCATTAATTAGTATCTACATGCAGCACTCTTTTGCAAGAATACCTGCTAAGGAATGCTAGAGGTGCTATATCCTAATTGAAAACATGTGGCCAAATCCTCCTCCTGCTGTCTTATATTTCACTGCCACCAGATGCTGGTGGCTTCAGTAAGGTCCTGTCCACCTGTGGAGAGTGGCAAAGTGTTTTTGGCCGTGTTGTTTGTTTTTAAATGTCCTTCCAAGAAGAACTCTTTCATGTTCTGAATCTGACGAGGGTGTGAGGACACGCAGTCCACTATAGGTCACTGCTGAGACTTAGGAAAGACTAAGATCACTAAGACTGAAAGTTTTCCAGCAATTTCAACTCTTCTAACGTTTAGACTCAGGAAAGAGCTCGTTTGTATCGCTTACATGTTTCTTTTCAGCAGCCAGCACAACTGTTCCAGTGAGCAGTGCAATGTCTTCGTTCTTCTTTGGCAACCTCTCTGGAGCCTGACGTTTTTCTGTGTTGCCCTTGTTACCTGTGGTGATTTCCTTCCGCATATAGCTGAGTTTAGGGGATCAAAGACAACTTTCCACGTTATATGAGGCAGAAATCCATCCTCCTGATGTCTTCTATAGATGGAACTGCCTAAATGATTTTACTGTCACTTTGGGCATTGTGATGTGATACTAGTACTACTAAAACTAATGCCATACTGCGCCTTTGATTAATGGTTACTGTTGAGCTGTCCGTTATTGAAGGAAGGAGGGCAGGACTTGGAGAGTTGAAACAAATTCCAAAGACAGGGAGAAACTTAACTATGTATTAACAGTGTATTTCTGGTCTTGAACTTAAGCTGTTGCATGGATTCCAGCAGAATTTCCAAATGGATTTTGTACGTTTGTGTTTTAAACTACTTTGTGTGGTATGTGCATTGTATCCTTCTGTGCTGAGAAACTGGATGTGTTACAAGTCTGCAGCAGATGATAACTCTGAGGTGCTTCTTAGCTATAACTACTCCTTATTTACATCATTGTAACAAGATTTTATCTTAATTCTCTGTATAGTTCTTCCCTACCCCAGCCATATCATAAAAAAAAAAAAAAAATCCAAACTCCTTCCCCACCTCATTCCCACCCCTCAAAACACAGCAGTACAATTTTGCTGATTCTTCTTACACACACGGTGAGAGATCACGGTCCGGTTAATGCTGTGTTTTGTTTGTTGTTTTTTGTTGTTGTTTCAAAGATGATAAAAATGTAAATCCTGTAAAGGGAACCAGCATTACTGGGAGTTAAAAAGCAAAGGTATTTCTAGGAGTCTTGAGGTTCATGATGCAGCCGTTTTTAGTTCCCTGGTGAAACTGAGAAGCCAAAATATGGTGCATCATCATTTTCTGGTTTTGGCAGTGTGGCTACAGAGCTCCAAATTCAAGTCGAGGACTCCCTAAACATTGCAAACATAGTGAGCCTTCATGTGTGTGCTGCAGGAAAGCAATAAAATTAGTAAGCTTTGCTAGTGGTTTTGGTTTGATTCCTTTCAAGAAAATCCTGCATCTGTTTCTAGGTATCTTAGGTACTTAACATTTGTCAGGAGAAAAATGAACAAATTTGACATGCTGCTGGGCCATGTGAAACAAGTAAGGTGAGATAAATCAGGGGGCGTTTTGTGTCTCAAAACTAGGAAGTTAGTGAGTTCTGAGTCAAAAGAAATGCCGTGGAGTATATTTTGGTTCAGCACTGAGGGATTCTCAAAAAGGCTGATGCTAGGACTCATCGTTTAGCCCTCCTTCCCTGATTCTTGGTAGTAAGTAGCAGTGTAATCATGACATTTCTGCCACACAGACTGAGCATAATCTAACTTTAGAGTTGGCCCTGCTTTGAGCAAGAGGTTTCATTAGATGACCTCTAGAGGTCCCTCCCAGCCTAACTTACTCTAAGAATCAATATTTTCCTCCTGTTCTGGTATAATGAGTGTATGAGCTAAGATCTATTCCGTGTTTCCTTTTAAATCAATCTATCATTTAAGTGGAAGGTGAAGAAAATGGCATTTGTTTCTTAACCATGTCAGCTCTAAAATAACCATAAATAGCCATGTCAGCATTGGAAACAGTCATAGGGATATATCAGTGTCGCAGATCACATTAACACCTATCAGGCAGTGTAGACATCTGACAGTGGGACTGGAACTAGGTTACTTGGCTACGTTGTCACCACCTTTGGCAGAGTGGAACGCTACTTGCGATGTTGAATCCTTCTTGGTGACGTAAATTAGTCCCAGTGTCATAGAGCTCCATTCAGGTCAGTCTAAAGCAGAGCCGTAACAAAGACATTTTGGTGTATGTGGCATGTGGATTCATGTTACTCTTTCCAATTTTCGTAGGAGACGTTCAGTTCCCCCATATCTTAAGCCTTTTACTCAGATCTACAGCTTCTTTTCTTAAGCAGCAATGTCAGTGACTCAAAAGAGGAGCTGATTATAAGGTCCTGAGCATGTTTGGTGTTACTTGGTGATGGCCCTTTGGGAAGTAATACTTTAGTGGGGGGGTGGGGGGGGGAGGGAAGGG
The DNA here is from genome assembly GCF_040807025.1 of Struthio camelus. Taxonomy (NCBI): domain Eukaryota; kingdom Metazoa; phylum Chordata; class Aves; order Struthioniformes; family Struthionidae; genus Struthio; species Struthio camelus. The sequence continues at coordinate 88,724,624 of NC_090944.1, read as the reverse complement.
AATACCTCACCTCATCCTCGTATGTGGCTACCTGTGCTTTCAAGCTAGGGCTCCGATATTGCCACGTTGTTGCTCTGCATAGATGTAACCTGTAACTAGGACAATGAAATGACACCACCTGGGGCAAAAGGTAAATTAGTTAAGCTTGCAGTAACTTTGTCGAACGCTAGAGGTCTGTCTTGTTTAGCAAAAAAGAAGTCAAGCTTTCTTATGCGTTAGGAATGAATCGCCACAAGACAGCCTGACTTTCTCTTCAGTCATTTTTTGGGGGGGTCACTTTAAATACAAATTTAAACATTTTTATGATGATAAGAGCTGGTCTAAAAGTGCTGCATTACAGTTCAGTGTATCATGTTTGCCAGTAGTGTAAGAGATGGTGCCAGTTATAGAGCTGGTGCAAGAGCTGATAAAGCTGGACGCTTAAGTCAGTACTGCCTCCTTAACACTAATAACTGAAAACAAACAGAAAAGCTAGAAACTGCAGCCAGGTTCTTAGGAGTGAGGATGGCTAAACACTAAGACAAACCACAAACGTGAAGTGTTCTTCTCCAAGTCATGGCTGACTGTCTTTCTAGAAAATGTTTTAGCCGAACTCCGGTTACTGGGGTCTGGATAGGCACAAGTGGACGAAAGTACGTGGCTAGCAATAGGCAGGAGTTGTTACAGTTTATGATCATACTGTCTTCTAGCCTTAACTTACAAAATTACAAAACTTTTTGGACATCATTTTTATTTTCCAGCCTGAATCAACTGCGAATGTTCTCCATTTCTGATTGTTCTATTGGGCCTATAAATGGAAGAACGCTAGACAGTTTAGAAATTCACTCTCACAAGCCCCTAAAAGCCACAAGACTCCAGCATTACTAATGACTTGAACCTCCTCTAGTACTGGCATCATTATCTGCTAGAAAATGTGATCCTTCTGCTTAACCCCTTTGTTTTACTGTCCTGGTACAATCGTTTCCCTTTAAGGTGTGATGCTGTATTGCATTGAGCTATTGGAAGTTGTTTTTGGTTTTGTTGAAGTTGAGTGACTTCAGCCAGAACGTGGACTCTGCCGTTTACGAGTCAAAACTATGGTAGTTCTTGCTGATCGTCTTGCAAGTAAAGTGTCCTGCAACTTGGGTAACTATACATTGTACAGATGGCTCTCTTGCTTGTTGTATCCAAACTTAATGTATGTTTGCTCTTGATCAGTATAGTTTTCAAAATCCTATTTTCGGTTCCTTTTTAAATTTTGCAAATGAGCATTTGCAAGAGGCATAGATTTTTCCATAAGATCACGGACCCTTGATGAGCTGGTGTCTTGTGTTGAAAGTGAGCAAGTTTACTCTTTAACGATCAATCTTTAAGTATTTGTCCATTCAGAAATGGAAGCATACAGTGCAAAATTATGGATGGGGAGAAGGTGGTGTGTGACTGTGCAGGTGCAGTCCTGGCACATGACTCAATATGTGCGACTGCATTAGGTGTTGGGAATAGAAAAAGAGCTGGAGAAGGTCTCCGTTGTCTGTGCAAGGTGATCAGGAGCCACCTTGCTGCCTCTAAAATTCTGATTTATCTCATCTCCTTGCCCTCCTCCCTGCAAAAGACAAGAGACTTAGGAGAAGCTCTGAATTTTCTGAACATTAATCCGCTTGCACACTGTTTTAATTCTAGTATTTGCAGCAATAGATGGTAGTCAACAAGAAAACAAATCTATTGCATACGCTTTTTTTTTTTTCAGGCAGTTGTTTGATTGCACTATCTTACCTGAGATAGCGTGATGGATAGTCAAGGCTGTGGGGAGGATTTCATCTGTGAGTAATAAACTGGTACATCATCACAGTGACGTTATAGACTGCATTCATTAATGTTTTAGGTACATCCATGTAATGTCACAATAAAAGAATAATAATTTTTAATGAGGAAAAGAAAAAGTGCTGAGGGTGAGCAGAAATACTTCTAAAAAAACAGTAGGTTAACTATTTCTAGAAATCTCTTTCAATATGCTTAACGGTAGGCAGCTACAGCATTATTGTGCCAACTATTGTACATTTGTGAGTACCTGTGGGAGGGTGCAAAGTATAGACTTGGGAGCATAATGTCATTTCCCTCACCACTTTCCTTCTGCTTCTGAAGTCTACAGGAGGTACTGCAGGCACAAGGAATTGAATAGGATATAATAGCAGAACTGTGCCAGTGCGCCGTTTTTTTCTCATTTGGAATCTTGTATTCAGTTCCAGCCATTTCATCTTTAAAAAAAAAAAAAAACCACATAATGAAGCATAAATATTAAGACCAAATAGTTGGTGAAAAGTGATGAGAGGATTGGGGAGAAATTTATATGAAGAGATGGGAAGAATATTAAACCTCTATAGGCTAAAGGTGAGAAAAGTGAAAGATGGTTCTTTGGTTTTTGTGTTTTGTATTTGTGTACTGAAGTGAAGATGAGCCAATTTAAGAGACGATTTAAAACTTTTGTTTTCTGTACAGGTGTGTAAAGTGTGCAAGAATTGCAAGGTAATGTTGAAATACAGGTAGATTCAAATGGATGCTAATTAATAAAAAGAACTAAGAATAAATTTGTTAAAAAGGCAAGATGTGACATATTTCCACCTGTGGGCTGTCTGCTGTCCTTACCTGAAGTTCAGTGGCTGAGGCCATATATAATTTCTCTGCTTTCATACGCTGTGTAGGTATGAGCAAGGCATAAGAGTTACAGATAGATTAAGTGGTTATGAAAATATATGCATTTGACTAGATGATCTGTGATCTTAGAATAATTAGATTATCCAAAAAAGTACCCAACAAATACAAGCTTATTAGAGAACTGTAATACTCATATTTAAATATATCCTGGACTATAAGACTGAATATATGAGGCGTTCACTTTTGTCAGTAGGCCTTCTTAGTTCACTAACGATGGTAAGGAATTATCCGCAATGTGAATTTGTCCTTACAGGCTTTATAATAAGAAGAGTAGATAGTACAAGACCTTATCCATTCTCATGCCAACTTAACCATCCAAATTTTTCACTTGGATCTATACTACTTACTGTAAAAGTCATGAGAAGTTAAAGAATCTATGTTTGAAACCTGGCCTTTGACTGCTGTTGGAAGAATTAGACTTTGAAGGCTAATAATAATTTACAGGAATGGCACATTTACTGTTTAGCTCTCTATATAGCGTGATGTATCTACCACAAGGACGGTAAAAACCAGCTATTTACCCAAAGCGTAGAAACCCTGTGGAATTTGCAGCCAAAGCAGAAGAGTTGGTTACGTGTATTGCAGTACAAATAATAGCTTAAAATAGTAAGTACCTATAGCTGAAATCTAAGAAACTAGTTTGCTTAATGACTCCTTGCTCACAGGTGTTGCTATACAAAGTTTTCTCTGTGATCAGAACTTGAATTTACAGTGTTGACATTTTTGACGTAAATGTTACCTGTTGGCACGTTGTTTTTCTGTCTGTCATAATGACAGTGGTTCGTGTCTGCATCAAAATGCTAAATGTGGATATAACTTTGTTTTTTATTGCTGGAAAATTAGCCCTGTCTCTAAGATTATGATGGAAATTAATTATCATGGGATCCTTAAATTATAGTGTAACTATTAAAAAATCTATGGGTTAGAATAAATGCTTGAAGCGTAATAATAACTTTCATTGTCTGAGGGGGAGAGAGAGAGAATGAGAATGAATACTCTTGAGAACTTATCTTGAAATTAAAATCAAGAAATCAGAAAGGTGAGAGTCAATTTTAAAAAATCCTTTCTTCTGATCAGGCACCATTGTATCATTTATGTTTTTGTGATGCAAAGAGACGGTCTGCTAACTAGCTATGGCACTTCTTAACGTATGCTGCATTACAATGTTTGTAAGGCAATTTCAGAACCGAATTTTTGTATTTTGGAAACCTGTTCCATGGCAGCTCAATGCTGGGTCATCAGGAGGGTGAAATACACCAAGGAGAGGTTGGAGCTTGGGACCTGGTAGCTTCCCTTAAGGGCACTTCTGGCTAGATTTCTGAGAGCACAGTAATTTATGTACTACCCTTTCTGAAAAGTGCAGCCATTTATTTTGCTGCCCCTGTGGCAGCTGAGCCTTTGTTACAGTCTCATCCTTGTGAGTGTGAAAATGAGTTGAAAATTTTGGTTGCTTCTGTGATTTGATATTTCCACATACAGAAATGATGTGTCTTTGGGTCCTGTTTCTGCTCAGAGATTCTGTTCTTTAAAATTTTAGGATCCTAAGTACAAGCAGTTACAACATATTTACTTCTGAGAAATTCAGCTGCTTTGTATGTTTGTTAGGAATATGTTCCTCTCAGCGTTTCCAGGAAGGACTTTCTCTGGAGTGTTGTGCCATGACTTGCACTGGACTTTTACAAAGAAGCCCTGATCTCAGCTTTGGAACGGAAGGAGCTGGGGGAGGAGGTTGCGATCAAGACTGAGTTGTCAGGACATGGCTGGCTGTGTCCTGCTGTCTAATTACTCTAGAGTTTCTGAACTACGTTGTGGTCATACTTTTTGAAAAAAACAAAACAAAACAAAACTTTTTCTCTGCATGTTTGAAAGCCCAGTACTTCATAGGGACAAAACTCTGGCTATTTTCTTAGAAGACTCTGTAATAATAAGGACATTTATTTGAGGCACAGAATTAGGTTTCCGAATATAAGTCACATCTGTTCTGGAGGGCAATATTAAAAACTTTTCTGATTTGTAAAGTAAGGTAATTACAGATTCTGACAGTTTTCTCAGTATATTCAAATGCAGTAATTTCTTTTGTTTACCAATGAATGCAGTAGAAAGTCTAGAGTAAAACATCTTCAAGCATCTTCATAGTGTGATGAACTCTGAACATGGGTGTGTAGCTTTTGGTGCTCAGATAAACAGAGTATGTATGCGGAGAAGTATAATGGTCACGATATATCTAGAACCTGCAGCCTTTCGCTGTCCTGTTACTGTGTTTGTAACTTCCACTCCTTTCCCCTGCCTCCTGACAAGGGGTGTTTCTAACACTGTGTGAAGCAATAGTGAGAAATGGACACAGAGCTGAAGGCAGCAGGAGGGGGAGGAGTTAAGTACTTACCTGTTTCCAGTGTCTGCACTCCTTAACCCTGTCACCTCTATTGGCATGTAGACAGAGGTTCCCCTTGTCTTCCAAACTTAAGTGCAAGTCTTGACTATACTAGCAGCCGGTTTGGGTGATTTCGTATTTTAATGAATGTGACTTTTGCAACCAGTATAATTGTTGTGAGAAAAGCTTTAAAACAAACTAGTAAGCAATACTTAACCTTGATGACTTGTGTATGGTGCGAAATTCTAAATAACTCAGACTTGGTTAAAAGCAGGCTAAGGTTCCAGCACCCATGAATCATAATGCAGCTCTTCAGTATAACCTGATGTGTATGTAGTGGTGGTGGTGTTTTTTTTCCTTCTCTTTAGAAGGAAGGGTGTCTCATGCCTTTCTTGAAAAATGAAAAAAAGGTTTTCTGCAAGCCAAGATTCCAGATCAAATGTACCCTGAAGAGCTGATGAGGAAAACTTGACAAAAACTGTCATGAGTATGCAGCTGAGTAGTGCCACGAGCAAAAACCTTTGGACAGCCTAGCTCCCTCTTTACAGAGGGCTCCTTCCTGTCACCATCTCCTGCTTTTGGGTCCTAGTGACAGCACGCTTGTCCTTAGCTAGCATAATACGCTTGTTATAGTTCTGCTGATAGAATTATAAGAAAGGCCTAAAGGAACACTTTTATTATTGCTTTGGAAGGTGCTGCCATGACTTGGTCCAGTGGTCTGATACTAGGGAGAATGCCTCCCCTTGTTAATAAGGGTCTTGTGTCAGGAGCCAAGAGTCAGGCGGTAAGTGGGTTCTCCACGCGTCTGACAAGAAGCTTGTGCCTGTGGATGGGTCTTCCCTTTGGAAATGAGGGCCAAGTCATCTTTACCAGTAGTAAATATGGAGAGTTATGGTTACCAGGAGCTGCACATCAGGAGCTGTTGCTCTAAAGATAACACTTACCATTTAGGCTGTCCGAGTTCTTCTAGAGAAATTATTTCAGAGAGTCCCTTTTCAAGTACAAGCAAATATTACTGGACTGGGTCCAAGACTGACTTATTGATTGATTTACAAGGGGTCAGCTAGCCAGGAGAGCAACCGGCTTGTATTAACTGATTCCCCCAACGTTTTGTCAGTTTACAGATACTCCGTTTGTCAAAAGTAAGCTGGCCCTTTCTTGGGGGAAACTATTTACAAAGATACTAGGGTTGCAATTTGTATTCCTGCTGTATGTGTATAAGTGGGTTTTGTGGTGTTTTCACTATAGTATTTCTATAGGCACATTGGACTCTTCACCATATTCAACGCATAGCGACGCTTCTCTAAGAATTGTTCTTTTTGCCTTTTGTCTAGATTGGACCTGAGGATTCCAAGTATATAACATACTAGAGGAGTAGCCATTGTCTTACTACTCGTGCTCCCCAATTGCTAATATTAGAGCCACTTCTTGGAGAGGGACTTGCATTCTTCTTTGTGGCATTCTCTTGGTTGATATCCTCCTGGGGCAGCGTGTTTCTGGAAACTTAAGCATGTGATTCTCCAGCATCAGGCTGAACGTCTGGCTGGAACATCTTCTAAATGCTGCTTTAATAAAATCTACTGCTTACCTTCAGCTGTTGCTTTTATCTTGGTGGTTATCCTTGGTCTGTGTCTTTCTCAGATGACCTGTGTTTTGACACACTTTATAGTTCATGGCATTGTTCTCTGTGCGTTCCTGGTAGGACTTGGACTTTCTCACTGAGGCGTAGTGGTGCCAGTTCTCTCCGTTTAGTTTTGGCTTTACTGTAGATGATTTGCCTGTCAAGTTTAGCTTTCACATATGTCCAAGCCTTTGCAGCTAAGTCTGTGCTTAACTTGAAACCTCTGGTTTTACTGGCTTATATCATCGGGCTTATCACTTACTGGAAGTTAGGTCTGTGGGCCTCTATAGGATCAGAACTTTGCAGTGAAATTGGAGCGTGTTTGTGATACTTCAGTTCCTGAGGAACTGGGCGGCAAGGAGGCAGAGGAAAAAAGGTAGCCGTTGTGGTAAGGGGATGATGCAAGTATCAAAAGTGAAATACAGATAGTGAGGGGCTATCACAGAATTGACTCCCTCTCTTACCCGCTCTCCCCCACAACTAGTATATGAAATAATATATATAACCTTAAAAAGAAGAGGTAGATATTTGGGAGTGACTGGTACTTAGTTTGTTGAAGATACTACATTTGTTTTATGTTTTATGTGTAAAGCACTTTGACTCTTCAGACATCTTTATTTTTATAATGAGATTCTAGTTCAGTACAGCTCTGACGCATGCAAATCCATGAAGGTGGATGGAATAAAACTTGTCTTGTCCCAAGGCTAGCCCTTAGTTGTAATGGCTTACAGCATTTTCTAACGAGGTAGCTTAGGACCACAGGTTCTTGCTGGAGGGCATTGTATTTTGATGTTTCTATGCAGCACCAGGAACTCTTCTTTCACTGCAGAGTACCTCAAAGGGGATGGTACTGGTTAGGGATGGGTAGCTTCATCAGGCTAGATGAGACTGAAGTTTTGAAACTCTGATTTGACTAGCTGCTTCAAGGTATGCTCAATTCTTAAATATGGTGAGTAGCCCATTGGTTTAATTGGGAGCGTATGCTGTGCTTCAGATTGGGTTGTCCTAAAGCACCTTGCTAGTTTAGGACACCAGCGACCCAGGTGGTACAGCATCTTCTCTTATGCTGTTGAGCCCTTGTTCCTCTGAATCTAGAGCTGAACTTTGCTAGCAGCCTTCTGAGGGGGGGGCAGCAATGTCTCTGATCTGTGGTTCCTGTGGCATGGAACGAAACTTGGTGTTTGTACACTCTATGAATACCTCTGTGTGTATCTGTATGTAACATTTTTGTGTGTAATCTTTTTCTTTTTTTTCTTTACAGTGCTTCTAGTTTTAAAAAAAACTCTTCAAAGGAAATAAGTCTCCAAGCTATTTAAAAGGAAAACATAAATGACAGACTCTTTCACTGTGCTTGGCTGAGTCATATGACATGCACACAATTAACAGGTGCACTGTGGCAAAATGCACTCAGCAGGCAAAGCTGGGTAGGTTTCAGAGTCCTGAATACTGAGCTAGTTTCTACTGTAGCACAGGGTTTGAGAGGATCAGTGTGATACTGAGCTTCTAAATTCTGCTTTCGTTTTTCTGTAAACCTTCACCTCTGAGTAAGCAGCTTTTATAACTTTGCAGATTTTGTAGGGAGAGATGCAGACACCAGACCTGTTCTCTTCTCCCCGCCATGCTGACAAGCACAGCTAGGCTTCAGCTGGAACTGGAGTGTCTGTAAAGCCTCCTGATTTGAGTCAAAGATTAGATTCAGACTAGACCTTGCCTTTTAATCTGTTGCTGTGTTGGGCTGCTGTTTGGGGATGCGTTGAGCTAAGCTGGCTGCAGTGAGTTAACAGAGAAGACAAAAGGCGTCGAACCCCTGCAGAATGGCTCAAGTACTTGCACTGTCTGACCTGCATCACATTACTGAACGCTGAAAAAAAAAATGATAAAGCTGCCTCACAAGAAGTTACAGAAATTGTTCCTTAAAAAGGTAAAACGCTTTTTTTTTTTTTTTTTTTACTTGCTTGTTTGCTCACTTTAACTAGGTTGATGACAAAGTTTGACAGTTGTATTGTTTTGGTGCAGTCAGCCTTGTGAAATCTTTGCCATGGGATGACTCAAAACTGCTTTCTCAATGTGATGCTTTTCGTGGGCTGTGGTTTGGGACGTGATGCAAATCATCAAAACCAAGAAATACTGTGCTACATGGGTTAAGTTTGATTATAGTTGCAGTTTACAGGTTCTGTTACCCTGTTGTGTTATGCTGCCTTTTAACCTTGTTCCTTGGCTCAGTGGCAGCATATGTTCTGAATCTGTCAAGTTAAATTCTAGTGTGCTCTAATAGTTTTTGGCTATATAAGAGAAAGAATGCTGCTCATTGACTCGTACTCATTCAGAAAAAAATAAAAGGAAGAAGTTGAAGTTATTAAAAGCAGATATGTGCATGTTTTACACTTATACTGTAGGTTCTTACTCTGTTTTAAAATATGCCTATGCAAATCAGTAGAGATACGGAGAGACCTAACAGTATATTATGCTTTCAGCTAGAACTATTTTAAACTAAAACTTGGGTAGTTTTAAATGCTAACCCTAGTTCATACTTTCCTGTTCAATACTATATCTAGACAAGTATTGAGTACTTGTGATAGCTGGCTATCTGAAATAACATTCTTTAATGCTTGCATTATGTATGGGTCCTTTTCTGGCAACATATGAACATTTATCCCATAGGTTATGAAAGTGTGTGTGTGTGTGTATTTTTTTTTTTTTCCTTCCCTCCTCCTCCTCCTCTTCTTGGCTACTTACACTCAATTTATTAGTGGCTGATCAAACACACAGTTTGTTCAGGAGAGCTCTCTCAATTTTAGTGCAGAGCTGTCATGGTGCACTGGAGTGTTGAGTTTTCACCATGTAGTATAATTCCATGCGCGTGTGATTTCATACTGATCTGTAACACATGCTTCTCCTAAACGCGCAATTTGGTTACATTCTCCTAAAACAACTTTAAAGCTGTACAAGGGAAGGCAAGAGTTGCTTTTTAGAGCCATTTAGGATCTGGCATGTAGTTCGCTGATTCTGTTATCTTCACAACTGCAGATGGTTGGTTATACCTCTTATTTTGGAGTAAATTTTCAGTATTTAAATGTTGACATTACAGTTATGCTGTTCAACTGTCCTTTTGGCATTTCTTATTTAAACAAATAAGAATTTTCCTCTTCTGCTGGAGTATATGCTGGTTTTTGCCAGCAAGATCTGATCAAATGGTCTGATCAAATACCACCCCCAGTATAGTCATAATGATTGACCTTCTAGTGCACTGTTGCATATAGCACTGAAAGCCCCAAATGAGTAATGCGGATGTAAAAATTTATTGTGCTAAATTTGAATTTAATGTAGTTACAGAAAATGCATTTCCGAGCCACTAGTTTGAAGTGATAAAGTGAAAGTGGGTGTAACCCAGAAGATGAGCATGATTTAACATGCAGATAACACTAGGATATTGAGAGTGTTGGGAGTCATGTAGCAACTTGCTCTCTCATGATGTGTCTATATGGTACCACACAACTGAGATATTGAATAGGATTCACATGAACTGTCAACACAGGCATATGTGTTATTGCCTTGTAGGTGGATGGGGGACTTTCAATAAACTATGTTCTTATTTCTAGTAAGAAATCTGAAACAAGGTTTGTACGTTTTCTGCAGTTCTTTCAAACCGTATATGGTGATTCTGTTTGTAGAGACCACTTCCTGAATGTTAAGGAAGGTACAGCAAAACAAGTGGCTAGGTTCTGCTCTCTGTTACGTGTGTTTGCCTTTGTCTCAAGCGGCTGCATGAGCATATTAAGACAGAAACTTGACTCAGACTGATCTTAGTTTTCTGATCTTGTGCTTTGATTTAAGTCATGAGAGTTAACAGACTATGCGATGCCAGTATTACCTGATTACACCAAATCTAGTTAGGGGGAACAGAATTCTCAACACGGCTTGTTAATGACTGTTGCATACTAGCAAGCAGTGTTGGAGGGGAGTGGGGGGAGGTCATCCCCCATAATTGGAAGATGAATTATACTTTGAGTAATGGCTGGGGTGAATTAAAAAAAATTTTGTGTGGTGTCCCATGTCTGTCCCCCTCCTCTCCCTCCCCCCCGCCCTTGGTGGTAATGGATTGCTTTTTTCTCTTAATGGATATTTTAAAACTTGGTTCTTTTTGTCAGATGTGAAATTCAGCTGGTGAATGCTTCCTTTACGTCTGTTGCCACTGTCACTGCAATATATTTTTGTGGCAATTTTGGAAAAGGACCTGAATCTCTCTTCCTATTTTTGTGGGTGCAGTTTTGAAACAGTCGACCTGATGGTTAGTCTACTTGATTAGCATACATGCTTCTAACTTTGAATACAGGAGGATGCCCCAAATTGACAACACGAAAATAAATGAGTAAATCAGGCCCTATGAGACAGTACTGTGTTTTCCTGAAAAATATACACTAGACAATGATAGGAAAGTCGATTACAGGAGTGAAAAACACTTTCAGAGCTTATTCTTAAGAATTTTACATACTGGAGCAGCATTTGAATGTTTTATCTATCAAACTTTACTCAGCCTTTAATTATATAGACACCATCAGCCCTTAGACAAGTGAATGATTTCATTTTTATGTGCATGAGGGATTTCAGAATTAAACTGTTGTTGGCCACGTGTGAAAATATGACTGTGCTCTAGAGTGACTGTAAAAACTGACATGTTGTGTTTCAAGCTCACAGTATCTCAGGGGTTGTATGTCAGATGTATTCAGCTTATAATGGTTCATGACTTTTGTTTGTTTAATACTTCCACAGACTTGTATTTACCTCTGAAATTTAACTGAAATTCTAATTTTTTTTCCCCCTGTGGTTATTATTTTGGTCTTGACACCAAAATATTGGCACCTGTGCAAATACAGCATAATCCACAGAGTCTGGCAGCATAACCGACAGTTCTGTTGAGGACTATTAGATGTATTGCCTCCTAAAAAGCTTGCTTTTTCGAGGCCAACAAAAATTGGTTGGTACCAGTATATCTAACGCCCTTGTTGTCTACTTAGTTTTCAAAGTGCCATCATGTTATCAAAAAAAAGGACACTTTTTTTTGAAGTGCAAATGTTTTTTCCGTGTAAATTTGTTTGTGCAATTCAGAGTTTCTTCCGAGATCTCTATCCGAAACAAACATAGAATGGCAGAGATGTGTTCTTGCTGTAATGCAATACACACTGCTGAATTAGGATGCTTTATAAAATTTGTATGTGTAGAAAAATCAGCATCCCATAAGCTGCATGATTTGAGGAATGGATATGTAAATGTAGTAAACTGTAATTAAGTAATTGAATCAGGAAAATAAAAAGCTAGTGGAAAATATTTGATTTTGAATGGCATGTTGGAGGAGAAAAATACATTTTATTAAAAATGGATAATTCAGAGTTTCACTGTTTAAAAGCAACATATAATTTCTGCTAATAGGAGAATAGCACTTAAGCAAAACAAATTAAGACCTCAACTGATGCACTCTCTTATGGAAATCTGGCATAGTAAACGCTGATTGTATGATTTATGGAAACATATACGCTCTTTGTAGCGTTAAGAGGGAGGATATTTAGGTTTTTTCCAGTGTAGCGAAAAAACGATCTGGTAATCAGTGCAATATTGGCAGATCATTGCTTTGTTACAGCTTGCGATAAATGTCTCTGTCTTTTCCTCCTCGCCAGCAACAGAAGTTTCTGTCCTTAGGGAACATATGTCTGAATCACTGATACAAAGGAGAGAAGAATGAAAAGATACACGGTGCCAAAGGAATCTGACGATGTATAGTTTTTTTTGGATGTCTGTCTATACTTCATACATATGCGAGTCATACATATGGGCAAGGTATTTCTGTAGTGTCTGTGATATTTTCAGTATTCTTATCGTTTAACAGAATATGTTTTATACCCATTTATACCCAAAGAATAATTTTCTTTGTCGTATGTGTGCTTATTGCCTATTGTAAGGCACTGTGTGCAGTCTGAGGGATCCAGGCACTTTGAGTGTTAGCTGAATTTAGAGGCTGCTGTATTTTAGTGATGCTGCTCACCTGGTTTGGGAAGGGGTTTGGAACCCTTCAAAATGACAGGGCTGAACTAGCACCAGCATTTTCCAAATCATTACCAAATTGGCATTTTCCAGTAATTAATTCCTTCCCCCGCCCCTGCACACATGCACCTCATCATCTTCAGTGTCAGACTTCCTGTCCTCTGGTTCGATATCGGTCATGTACCTGCTCAGCCTGAGGAACATGAAGAATTTTAGTGATGTTTAGTGATATTTAACTCACTCATGTTTTACTACATGACTACTGGGTGTTGTGTATAAGGTATCGAAACAGGCCAGCTCCAGCAAATAATCTCCTCCTTTCATGACTGGGACACTGTTAGAGAAGGGAGGGGATAGGCTTGTCCAAATAAGTTGGAGTGTGTGGAGAGCATGAGAATCAATTATGTCTCTGCTCTGAATAATTTTTTTTTTAATAACCCACTGATAGGCTTATCTATAACGGACTTTTGCTGTACTTGAGGCACAGAACATGCATGTCTGGCTGAACTGTCAGCTAGAGCCAGCCTTCCCAGCTCAGTATTTAAAGATTCAGGATTTTGGTTTATGTGTTCTCTTGATTTAAGAAATGATGTTGGCCCTTGGCCCATGATGTCCAGCGTGAACAAAGCTTTATCTCAGTAGCAATACCACTGAATCTTCATTTTACCATTGTGAAGAACGAGGCAGAAAGGTAAAATGGCTCCAGCTTGGCAGTACCCGGGGGTGCTATCAAAGCCGGGTATAGAAAAGGAGTCTCTTGCTGTTATTCTTGTGCTGAACATACCAGCCTACCCTACCTCAGACTGTTAGCTGCCTGGAGCTGTTGTGGCCTGGAGCCAGCAAAGCTGCTGACATCCTGCTAGGAGGATGATGGACAAGCCCAAATATGAAGAAGTGGGGCTAGTCAGGCCGGGCTCCTTCCCCATATGGCAAGGCGAGAATAGCTGGAGCTGGGACGCCAGGTTGAGGGTAGAGACCTGGAAAGCTACGATTGCGTTGCTGCTGCAGCTGCCAGGGGACCCAAGAGATGGAGCAGGCTCGAGGGTGGTCCATTCATCATGAACATGTGTTCATGGGACCAGCTGCTCCTCTGCGCTCCCTAAGTCTTCTTTTTGGCAGCAGCATTTCGCTGTGTCTTTCCAGGGCTCCTGGTATAGCAAAGTAGGAAAAAAAAACTGTTTTGCCCCATACAGCAGCCTGCTGCTCTAGGCAGGCACCTGCTTTGCCTATGCTTACAGCTGACCCAAGGACTGTGTTGTCTCCCAGCGGTAAACTGGTGTCAGAACAACTGTGATCTTTTGAAAAAAATGCAGTATTTGAGTATAAGTCCACAGATGTCTTTGCAAGGAACCTTGCTGAAAATTTTACTTTGGGAAGTACATAATTACTTAAAATAATCTAGATCCCCCAAAATTCAGAATTGGTAATGGGTAGGCATGCCCCTTTGATCAAGTCATTGCATACAGAGAAACCATTGGCAAAGTAATTTTTGAAGCAGCTGTTTTCTGAGAGATGGAGAGCAACTGGACGGACACATTTCTGGCAGGGCTTAAGAGGAGAAGTTGCAAACAGGAGCAGCCTAGGCTTCTCGCTCCTGGGAGTGTTTCTTTCAGCTCATTTAAAAAGACTTGTCTTCTGAAATTGCAGAAGACAAGTCTCTTCCTGCCTGTGTGATGGTGAGAATCCATTATGTAGATGTGTGGATTCCTACTTCCTCTGGAGTTCAATGGCAATCTCAAACAGAGCTTCTACGCGGGCAAGAATTAGTGTTTTTTGAGCTTTTGGCCCCAGAATTGTTACTGCAATGTGAGTGGCAGAAGATGCAATTGTGTATTTTGTTTTGTAGCATATTTTGGAAGATTGTAGGGAAAGTTATCAAAAGCGGTAAAGCATGCGAGTCTCCTAAATTTACATACTTCAACAGGACAGAGATACTTTTGAACATCTTTTTCCTGTAGCTTAGGTACTGTGTTTATTTCTCTTGAAGTATCAGCTTGGGACAAACTAAGAGGAAACTTTCCCTCAGGTCAAGGCAAGGCTTTTAAAAACAAAGCAATAAAATTCTGATTAATAACTATACAGCAATTATAATTGAACTATGCATATTAATACTGACATTTAATCATGTGTAAAACACTGCAACATATTTTGCATGTTACAACCAAAAATTGTATCGTCATATTAAAACTGTGTTAACATTGAATATAAAGTACTCTTATATGTAAATACTTTGCTTATTTTCGAAACAGACATTGGGAGGTAATCTTTAGGTTATAGGATTGTGTCCTGTTTTTTCCCCCATGCAACAAGACTTGCACGTATTCCTGCCCTGCGCGTTGGTGTCAAGGAAAGAAGTGTTCTAGCTGGGGGAAGTGGAGAAGGGTTTGTTTCTGAGCTAAGCAGTGGTTGTATTTTTTCATCTCACCTTGTTCTCAGAAATAGCTGAACCAGTCAAGCTTGAAAGTTTGCAAAAAAAAAAAAAAAAAAAAACAGCCCAAGGCAGGCTTCAGGCATGGAAAACTTTTTCTAACTAGACTTGATCTGGCAGAAAAAGCAGCAACTGAAGCATAATCCTATGATAGGATGTGTCAGCACATTCAACAGAAGGTGGTACTCATGCTAATAGTATGGAAACTGCAATACTGAGGGATTGTTCACTTACTGGGGAACTTCTTTTTTTTTTCCCCCAGCTTTAGTGTGGCTTGCACAATGCTCTGCCCGATCCTGCGAGTACAGTTCAAGAACTCGCAAGCACACCTCTACTTTATCAGTGCTTCCAAGCAGTCGGTGGGATGGTTACTGTTATCCAGGGGTTCCGTAACTGGATCCCAGATATGATGTGAATGAAGATCAAGCCCAGTCCTTGAGTTTATTGTATGTGGTGAATGTGAGTCAATGCGGCCTGTGGGAGGTTCTTTGGATTTTATTTGCCATGCGTGGTATGGCAGTCCCTTCAAGATTTAAAAACAATAGGGATGTGTATAGACAGGAAACTTTTTACAGCTGTACTTGGAGGGAAATCAGTTGCTTTTATACAGTCCCAGGGCCCCTAATGAATGGAATAGCAGCAGTTCTGTGCAACTGATTTGTGTAATGTGAAAACTTCCTTAATTCATGTCAGAAATTCAGGGAGTGAAATAACAGCTGTATTCTCCTGAGCCCAGATGGGTGGGGCTGATCTATGGCTCCTTACTAGCAGGCTTCCTTTTCCCCCTGTTGGTAGGGGGGGAGGGGAGGGAACAGGACCCAGAGTGGTGCATGAGGACCTGTGGAAGTGACAGTCAATTCCCACCTCCTACATGTACCTGTTGACCTTTTACAGAATTACTGATGTGGAGCCTGATACTGTCTTAATGCTTGTTTGAGCTGTTGATCAAGGGTGAGACAAAACAACTTTTCTCAAAGCCCTACCCGTTAGGTCTGTGTTTTGAACGGGAAGACACCCTGGGGATCGTAACTGCTACCAGGAGATCTCCGTTTTCAGCCTTCTGCAACTGCCCTTTGTTCTTTCTCAGCAGCCCAGCTTAGGTGGTAACCTCTGATAGTTGCCAAGCTTGCTTTGCTTTGTGAAAGAGGGGGCTAACATGTCTCCTGCAACCATGACCCACTGGCGTGTCCTACGCAGTGCTGGAAAAGATGCTGGAGAGAGCTGACCTTGCTGTGTTGGGGCATGGATGTGCTTTCAGTGGACAGTGCTTTTGTCTCCTTGGCTGAGGGTAAAGGGCCTCTCCATCTGTCTCCTGAAGCTTATGTGTCTGCAGTGGTAGGTGACTTTTCACCAACAGCCTTTTGTTACAGTAAGACTGGAAAAGTTGTAAAATAGGGTCCGACTGAGGAATACTGCTTATGGCTCCAAGATGGAAAGGAGCACTGAAAGCATGAAGAAAGAAACAGGGATTTTTTACGCTAACCTTTGTAAAATTGATTAGAATTTACTTGCTGCTATTAGCCGAGTATGTTTATTAAGTATGTCTTGCAATTTATTATCTTGTTTACAGAACTGATAGGTGGAGAGAGAGAAGACCTGGAACACCATTGTAGAATTAGACAACAGCAGACTATACACTAACCTGTATGTATTGTATAGGTATATGTTAAAATAATATGAAATGTTCTCTTCTGCCCACCTGAGTTTTTTTCTTCCCTAGGAGTGAAATACATGGGACAGTAAGAGGATCTTTGAAGATTAGTTGCTATAACAACACTCCTGCTTAAGGGCCTGATGCTTATTACACAGGAAATGCAAAGCTTTGCTATTACACGAGGTAGTTTACTCTTGTACAGATCTTCATATTGTACTGCTAGTTCTTGAAACATGCAGTCAAACAAAAATTTTGGGGCGGGGGGGGGGCAATGTAATGGCATATCACAGCTTTTCCTCCCCCCTCCTCCTTTCCTGATCAGCTTTCATCTTTATTAATGCATTGCTTGAAATTGCACAGTGTTGAAAGAAGAACGTGTCTAATCCACTGCTGGTCCAGTTGTTCATGCAAGGCCTCACCTTAAATATCTGTTTCCTTTCTTGCTGGGGATCTTGATATTTTGTTCTGCAGAATCTTACCACTGGCATGTGGAAAACGCCTCTGAACTTCAAATATGTCCCTGTAATCTGTGTGTTGGGGGAAGACATGCTAGAGTGTCATAAGCCCTTTAAGTAATGAAGCTCTTGTGACTTTCAGAAAGAAATGCTCTGAACAACTGGCTCATGGACGCGCTCCTGTACTCTGTGGCATGCCCCTGAGGGCATTGACTAGTTATGTTTTGCTAGCAAAGCTGGATGAAGATGGATGTGTATTTACTTCTAAAATAAAATTAATGCTGTTTATGACTTATATATGTTATGTATGCTATAAATCTATTTTGAATCTTGACCAAGAAAAACAGGCAAGAGCTGCAGAAATTAGTCTGAAAAGGTTATGTCCAGTTTTTTCAGATGCATAATTACAGAAAATTATCCTTGAGTCTTGCAATACTTCCACGGTGGGCATATAGCTGTCTTTGGAAAAGATGTAACCGCCTGGGATGCCAGATGAAAATACAGGGCTAGGAAAGTTATGTCATATGAACAATTTTTCTCCCCAATTTACTTTGTTCTTGTATGTTAGAACAATGGGAAAAGGCGAATTCTTGATGCCCTTAATGCTGCGCATTTGTCAAATGTAATTATACTGCAGTTGCTGGATGTGTCTCTGGAAAATATCTGACACTTCTTTTGCATTTCACATTAGGTCTTTACTTTCTCCACATTTAAAAAAAAAAAAAAAAAAAAGCCGGCATGTGTATGAGAGAGAGAGAAAGGGGGAAAATAAAGAATGTGGCCTTCTATAATGAGAAGGTTTTTTATTTGCCTGCATTGGTCCTCGGGTCAAATTATTGCAGCTCCATACACAGATTCGAGCTGTTGCAGTACATAATACTAGAGCCTTCATTTATCTCCCCTTTAGAATAGTCCCACACCGTAAATTCCAGCTCCCGTGGTTGCAAAGGCCTGAGGTAATTGCAGTCCATATTCTGTTAGGAATTGCTGCTCGTGTGGCTTGGCTGCACTCTGTGTGTGCCTTAGTGCCTGATGCAACTCTCAATTCTTTTTGGGCTGAGCAGTCCCACACTGCACACAGAAAAATAATTCATGTAGTATGACCTGGTGTTTCCTTCTCCCAAGGCCCCCAAACTGACTGACTTTATACTCACTGCTGAAATGCACTTCTGATCTGTCCACTCCCATAACACTTAACTGAGGAGCCTACTGGGGACTCTTGCTGAGGAGGCAGTTGGGAGGAGCACGGTAGAGGAGCAGAACTTTGTATTAGGAACGGCTCAGGCTTGGTATTCAGGCAGCTGAGTCATGCTGGAGCCATCCCCGTCTCCTCTGGGGCTTCTGTGCTTGCTATGGGAGCGTGACGCAGCTGGATACCAAGTCTATCTGCAAAGAGCCAGTAGCTCAGCAACCTTTGTGGGGAGGAAGCCAGCATGAAATAAATGGTGAATGTTCCTCCGTTTTATTGTGCACTTCTTTTCTTCTGTAGCCTGATACCTGAACTTAATGCAAAAATACTATGTTGATGTTACCTCTTTAAAAAATCAAAATGTGTCATGACTTGGAAACTTGTAGTAGAAACGTAATCTTTAAATATCTGGAAAATTTGCAGCCGTGACAGAGCATTAGGAGTCTGAGACATAGACAGTGACACTTACATGAAAGCTGTTTGAAATACATAATCTCCTCTTCACAGCGGTGACTCTTAAGGGAATAAAGATTTTAGTTTGACAAGGATGGCGATTGTTTTAATTTTTAAATTGAGAGAGAACCTCTGGTAGGAGTACTTAGTTTTCAGGTCCACTGAGTGATTTTCTTGACACAAGATTTTGCCTAGTCATGCTCATGCTCTCAAGGGAGTTCAGACTTGTTAATGAGTTTTGTCAGCAGTCTGTATTCTTAGTATTGATATTAGTGGCAGTTTCTATTTTCTGCACAGGTAGTATGCTGGTCTTTATTTATTTTTTTTTATTAACCTTGTGAGGATAAATACCAGTTTCTTGTTCCTAAAATCAGAGTTTTCTCACATTAACAAATCACTTGATGCTCAGTGGTTCTAAACAAGTCTTTTCATTGTGAAAATTCTTGATGTCTGCCAGGGAATGTACCTGCCAGTGCTTCCTATGCTGTTGTCATTCAGATTATTTATCCTTTGCTGAACTGCAAATTTCATGATATATTTTAGAGGGGAATATCAGCTCTCTCCAGCTTCATAAATGATTCATGAGTATCTTGAGTGAGTGAGTTGGTTTGCTTCCAGCACCACCATTTGTTTCTTGGATATTTGAATAATAGTAGTAATGTGTTCTCTCCCCCTCCCTCTTTTTTTCAGTTTAATATATGGCAGTTCCATTCTTCAGTTCCTGGCTGTTTGATACAGTTCTTCCAAAGCTTTGGTCTGTTATACTCACTCTCTCTTTATCTCCTTTAGCAAATAATCTGCAATTTTAGAAAGTAATAAATTGCTAGTGATAGTATGTTTCGGTGAATTACGAATTTGAGTGAAAATAGCCTTGTAGACGTTGTTAATGCCAGCACAGAGTATGTATTGTCAGTTGACTCTGTGTCCTTTCACTTGTGCTGCCTCCTCCTCTAGTTTTCCTTTTTAACCTTGGGATCACAGTCTCTTTTCCAATTATGTGGTGTTTTGTGTATGATAAATTTCATCACGGAGAAGTTAGCTGCAATGCTTTGGTTTCTCACCGACTGAGTTAACAGCCCAGGCTTTTCCTGACTCTTACTGGGACACCAGAAAGTCCTTCATGAATTTCGTGCTTGAAACAACATATGTAAGTGAGGATTTCAACTCTCTAGCCTCCTAACATTGTATTTGGAATAACTGAGAGTTGCTTGTACAAGCCACAGAACTATTTTTATAGTGACTTCAACTTTTTTTCTTTAGTACTTAATGTTCAGCTGTTTCTTTGGTTATCTCTTTGGCTTAGTTCTGTACATGAATCAGAAACAGGAGCATCTCTAAATATGCACCATAATCTATACTGATATTCATAGGATTCACTGGATAAGGTTGGACAGATTGAGGAGGGAAAAGAAGGAACTTCAACTGCTGTAAGGTTTAAAGAGTATTTTATGCATCGTTATCTTGCACATCGGCACTTAAAAAATGTTATTACTATACGTGTTTATTGGATGCAAGGTCAACTTGCAGGGGAGGAGTGTGAGCATACAGAAGTTCAAAAATAAAGACCCTGCAGACTTATTTAAATCTGTTACATGGAATATCATTTGAGTACTATGTGTCTACCAAATTGAAAGTCCGGCTTCATACTGCTGAAGTCTGTAATAATCTCTGGCTCTACTCAGTAGCTGGCAACGTGCCTGAAGGCTCAGAGTCTTAACACTGATACCTTTGTGCTGACCCAGGGATTCCGGGAGGTATGACATTATAATTGCTGGTCTTGCAATGAAGCTGTATTAAGTTCACCTAATTTTGTAAGGCTTGTGGATCCCAAATGAGAGGCAGGGATTAGGGCAGTGGGCTGCAAGTGGTTAGACTGGGGTGCTGTTTCAGGCTTTGTTCTGTGATTTTGGTTGAATGTGTCTGTGTTCTGGGCCACAACATCCTCAACTTTTAGTTTGTTCATTGTGCTTTTCTTTTTTGAAATGAGATGTGTAAAAAAAAAAAAAAAAATGTAACAGAAAAGTCCTTGTTATTGCATAGTTTCCCCTTCTCTCCTCTCCATCTTTACTTGCTCCTGTCTCTTCTCCCGGTGAAATTTGGGAGAAGAGTGAAAGCAGCAGCCTCCAAACTTGGGAGAAAAGAACAATTCCCGCCTTTTAAAACAAGTGAGATTTAAAGGCTGGACCTGAACTCCTCCGGTTAGAGGTGCTGAGAACCAGAAATTTTGATTCAAGCATGTATATCTATTTGGGGCTATTCTTCATTATCTCTGAAGGAAGCAAACTTCTGGCCTGTCTTTGCTAAGAAAGGTCTTTGGCCTTATGCTTTTAAGAGTGATGGTAACATGCAAAGGAGATGAAGTTCCACTCCTCTAACATGTAAAAATCTTTGAGGTTGTTTTATTTATTCTTTTTTGTGCACGATTCCCTTGCCAGTTATTTGCTTCTGAAAGACGTCTCAGTTGAACAGGTCTGCCTGGTAAAAGGGCAGAGACTTATGAGAATAATATATCATTTCTGGTTCCCGTTGGAACTTTCTTCTGTTTGGTTTGGTATGTTTTCAGCCCTCGTACCTTTTCAGAGCTGGACTTTCCTCTTTCAGGAGAGGGACTGTCCGAGAGGGCAGCTCTTGCAAAAGATGAAATCTTTGTAGCTCACTTTCTCAGTGATCTTGGCGTGCAGGAATATCTTACAAAATCTTTTGCTGTGCTCTGCTCGAGTTTTCCAGCAGAGTTTCCATCAGATCGTTAGAAGTACCTGCCACGTTCTTTGTCTGCCTCTGTTGTCCTGTAAAGTACTACAGGAGTGAACATCAATGAAGGGATGAACTCAGTGAGGAGAAAAAATGCCTTTTGGAGAAAAGGGTACCTACCTTTTCTGTTTCGTTCTTTTACAGACTTGTGAAAGAATGGGACAATTGGAGTACTTGTGCTTTGCAAATAATCTTAAAAGCTATGGAAAAATTGGGGTAAGTAAGGAGGATAACGACTGTGTTTTCAGATGTGTTTACAAGTGGTTTTGTGCCTCCATCCTTGGTTTCTCCTCCAGGTGCCTGGGGATTGTTTGTTCCCTCATATCTCCACAAGTAGTAGGCATCTGCAGTTCCACATGATATCGTTTTGCTCGCTGTGGTGTTGGAAACTGTGCTTGTGAGAGTTCTGCTCGTAACAAAGGTTATGGAAAGACTGTAAAAGCTCTGTTACGTGTTTTCATTTCAAATTGGTCATGGAGTGATGAAGCTCTTTTAATGAGTGCTTTGGGCCTTGGATGATTTTCTGCAGGTCAGACAAGGGGGTGTCAAGTTCCGAGCCTTCAGATATGAACTTAGCAGTGATTCTAGTCTGTCTGTTCCTCTGTTTTCCCTTCACCCTCTAAGAAGCCTAGCTTAATTCCAGCTTTTCTAGGAATAGTTAGTGGTAAATGTCGTTGGAAGCAAGCGGGGCTGCTCTTTCAGGACTTTGGATGATCTTGTCTGAACGGAGGTACATTGCTCCATCGTTCCAACTTTGAATAGCTAATGAATCACTCTAATATCTCACTTTCTCCCCTAGTCCAAAGCAAGATGGCCTAGGTAGCTTCATTATAGAATGTATATTATACTAAAAATTAGTTGTTCTCTTAAGTCATTTCCCCTCTCTCACTTTTATTTAGATAAGATAATCACTGTGAAGTACTGGTAACGTTTTGTGGTCTTACATTTTTGCATTTGCTGTCGGGCTGACTGTAGCACATCTTTCTTCCTCAGTAAGTTTCTGCTTATCACCAATTTTACACAGAAGATAGTGTGTCACACTGCTTTGATTATTTTGTTACAACAGATGCGGGGAATCTGGCCCTTTCACATGACAAAAGAGATTTTCTTTGTATGATTTGGGCTCTTTTTATAACTGCAGGTAATAAAACTTGTCATTTCTATTTCAGTATCTAGTTATCAGAACTATCCATGTAATTATCACATTAATAGGTTCTGACAAACCAAGCTGAATTTTGAAGGTAAAACAAAATTGATTTCTCTAAGTAAATATCTGCTAATCTTGAAGAGCGCAGTCTACAATCCATTCTAGAGAGTCATATTGATCGAGTCATATGGCAAGTGAATTTTGAAAGTATTGGTTAATAAAACAGAAATGCATGAATGCAGGAGCAAAGGTACTTCATTATATAATGTGTCTATGCAGTAAAAGCAAAAGCTTAGTTTTGCTCGAAGATGGGTAGTATGTTGAAGATGGGGCAATACATGAATGAAATGCCTATCCTTCATGGGCTTGTTAAGCCCCTACTGAAGTCTGTGCTATAGTTACTGAATTTAGAATGTGTCTGCATTGCAGCATATGAATTGAATCTTACGGCATTCAAAGGACCCCCGTCTTAGTACTAATTACTGAATAGTTACTCTTCTGGTGTACAGTGAGCACAGAGGTATTGTAAGATTCCTACTTTAGCAAAGTGTTTGTCAAAATCCAAGCACCTTTCTCTTGCCGTCATTCAGTACTAAAACCTCTCTGTGAAGACAGGTGGAATTTGACTCACTCCTTATTTACCTTCTTGCTTGTGTTGTGATGTAGGTTATTTTGGAAAAATAGTTTCTTTGGGCTTCCTCTTTTAGGAGAAAGCTAATTTCACTGCTGAATATAAGGAACCCTCTTAAGCTACCGTTTTCTTCAAATGTTTCTCCCCTAAGAAACTGCTAGTGGCTCAGCGTGGTCATCTTTCTGATGAGTTTATTGCCCCTTCCACTTCTATTACAATCCAAAGGATGCATTTTGGAAAAGTGGAACACCCTTGTCTTCACCTAAATGACTGTGTCTTCTTCCTTTGCCAAGTCCTCAGGTCGTCTCCTGTGCTCCAGTGTGATCTCTATATTCTCTGGCTTGTTTTTTGGTGATTTCCCATTTCCTTTGTCTGTAGCCAGGATTCAGTTCTATAGCTAACAACAGCAAAGCATGCGTGCTGTGCACCACCTGCTGCAGGCACAAGCCATCCTTCCTGTCAGTAGCTGTTTCAGTGTTCTGAACGTCATTCAGGCCAGGTTAATTTTTTCTCCCAGCTTTGCTAGTGTCATTTCTGTCTTTGCCTTTTGACTCAAATTCATGAGGTCTTCCCTTTCTTCAGTTGCATCTCCTTGAATATGGGTATCAGATGTGTGTGCAGCAGGCATATCCCATGTGACTTTTGCACCCATATCTTTCTGCTTGCCTTACTGAGTGTTCAGTGTTAGCACTGGCAAGTTCCATCTTTTGTAGCTTTTGAGTGCGCCGCAGCATCTTTGCCCAGCAGCCAACACTGACCTTCAGAAATTATTTTTAAAAGGGAGAAAAATGCAAGTTTTTCCTCTTGAAACTCTCTCAGGAAGCAAAAGCCGTAAGTCTGGCACAAATCTCTTCTCAATGACTTCCGGTGCTACTATGTAAAGGAAGGTATGAGTCATGCAGTGAAGGTAGTTTCTGGTACGTTTCCAGGTATCATGCAGGCTTAACTGTCTGTCTGTCTTTGCTTGTTTTTTTTCTCACCTGTTTAGGTTAGTTGAAGTAACATGCAAGCTACCAAATTAGGTAGGTCTTAGAGAAATTATAAGCATATACCCCCGTGTTTTCTTGAGAATAATAAATCTGCGCTTTATACTTACCATTATCTCAGCTCAGCACTGGCTAATTTAACCTGAGAAAGTAACTCTGAGGTATCCGCTTCTTTCCAGCCTCCCCATCAGCAGGTTTGTATTTCATCTCTGTCCAGTTGGTTTCCTGTACCAAGCAGAGTGATGTTCTGTCAAAAGCAATAAAAATCATTACTTACAGTGCATATGTAGCCTAGCATATGTTCTAGAATTAAAGAATTCCAAGGAAAGTACTGTGTAGCTCTAACCTCTATATTTCTAAAACTGGACTGGTTTCCTGAAGATGCTTTCAGAGGTGAAGAGTAGTAAGTGATTATAAGGAACAGCACTTGAGATCTAATAAGGACGTCATGGATGTTATGGGTTCTTTCTTTGGCCCAAGTCCAAATAGTAAGTTTCCTAGGGACAAGATGATGTACGTCAGACAAACTGCCTGAAAAGGGCAACGTCATGGAGGTCGTGGGGGGTATAAAAGAAGAAAGGAAGCTCTAGAATGTAAAACTTGCTTTATTAGTGCTAATCTAGGCTGTACTGTTTTTAATCTGAATTTCTGGAGATAGCTAAGTGAGATTGGCAATATAGACTGCTTATTTTGCATTTAATTTGTTGTATGGTGTTGTGTGGTGCCTCCCCCCCCCCCCACATTTCTTTCCTTAACAAACCTTGTTTTTAATTGCATTGTTTTAGTTTTGGACTGGCGTGAAGTCAACCCATCATGACACATCCTTGAAGGAAAACCACGTTTCTGGCCGACTAGAAACTGAAACTGAATTATTTTCAACAGGAGATGATTTCCTCTCACCTGTGCTTACAGGCTCTTGAGAGAAGTGACATGGTGAAAGTGGTACCTATCCCAGAGTGAACAGTTAAACCCCTTCCATGTAGGAATTTGCTGCTGCCTATGGACAAGTAGGAAAAATTAGCAGGCCGGATTAGGATTGAGAGACTGAACAGATGTATCAGATGTAGATGCAAACAATTCATGAATGAATAAGATGAACAAATGTATCAGAGTAGATTTTAGGGCTTTCGTTTTGTTTTGTTTTTTTCAGTTTTTGGTGGGATGATGTTTCTCCCCCCGGCCCCCCAGGTTTTTAGTGGTGTTGGATTGAAATCAGGGGCCTTCATGTAATCTTCAAAACTTCAAGGGAATTAGGCAGGACTGAAGGAAAGGCAAGTCTTAATAGTGTTTTATCACCTCTTCCATTAGACTTTTAACATTCTTGTTTCTGCTTCTGATCAGAGTATACGCAGTTCTTGGATCTTAAATGGCATGCAGTTGCTGATAGGTCTGAAAAAAATTCTTATTTACAGGTTAACATCTAATCCGACTACTTATTCAATATTAGCAGTAACAAATACTAGATATTCAGTATGCTGTGTGTTTGGATGTATGTGAAGATGAAAGCCACTTTGCAGTTCAGTGAGTATCCTTAGGAGAGATGTTGAAACAGAGTAACAGGTATTTGTCTCAAACAGCTGCTGAAACTAGCAGGGTTAGGTTTGCAACCAGTCTAATGGACAGCTAGTTAAGGCTGCAAAATGCAAACAATCTGCTGAATAAAATATGCCTGGGTCCTGTTTTTGGCCTTGGTTTCCATGGCAGCAGGGGGCACAGTGGCATGACACAGCTGAGCAAACTGGCCTCAAACCAGGCTAATGGTTCCTTTTTCAATTTTGTATGTATGCTAAGGGTGTGAGAGGGCAAAGCGTCCCCACCCAGGCTCTCTGGGCAGCAGTGTTTCTTGTGGAAACAGTATTTATGGAAATTAACTTAAAGACTATCAGAAAGGAGAAAAGTCGGAAAATACAATGAGGACAGGATGGTAGAGCTATCAGAGAGACAAGGGTGACAGACCCGAAATGTCCACTCAGAAAGACATGGGAGTAGGAGAAAAGGGTGGAAAGGAGAGAACTAGGCAGCTGGCTTCAAGGATGAGTGATAAGGTAAATTCAGAGGATTGAGTTGGTAAAGGAAAACAGAGTGACCCGAGAGAGAACGGATATCTTTGAGGGGGGGGGGGAGTGAAAAGGAAGGTATGGGGGAGCATCTGTGAGTTGTAAGGAACTGTTTTGAGTGATGGACATTCATGTAGCCTTCTGACTGTGAGCTGTCATTTCTCTAACTGACAGATGCCTAGGCAGAATGCAATTGGAGAAGAAGGGAATTTAATGCTTTTACTCACTATTACTTTACAAACCCTCCCAGCCTGCGTCATTCTAGAAGGATCTATATATGTATATTTTAATTAAGTTTAGTCTGGAATCCTACAAGCCGATTTGAGAACGAGCACTTACAGATGGATGACTTTTTAATTTTCCTTTCTTACGTTATCTGTGAAAGGCTTGTCATGAAAAAACATACCATAGTCTTTTAACTCAAAATTAGATTTTTTTTTTTGTTATTAATATTTTTTTTACGATGTGGAAAGGGGCTTGTGACAAAATTTAGTCCTCAAGTGCCATTAGATTGAGGCTAGACTAAGTGGAAATAAGATGGTAACTTTGGCAACACAGACGTTACTTTGTAAACTATATTATAGGAACTGTATAACGTATGATAAGATAAAATAACTGATTTTGCCTCTTTGCTTCATTTGGAGAGTCTTTCAGATTTGGATCTTTTATTACAGTGAAAAGCTTCTGATGTTTATACAGCTTTGTAAATAACAAAAATGCAAACTGGAAGTGACCCATAGCTGTAGGCAGTTAGTAGAGGTCAGCAATGGGGTAATGTTTCACATTAACTGAATTGAACAGAATGAAGAGTACAGAAACACATAAAATCCCTTTAATTCCTTTTAAACCCACACTAATCTATGTGATTGTGGATAATCCTTTGAAACAGCACCAAAATCAGCATGTGGAGTCATAAGCATGAGGTTTAGCCTTGCAATATTGCTTATACCCTACTGGCCCCTTTCAAAAACTATACTGCACTTTTTTTTTTTTTTTTCCCTCTAAAATACCAGTGTCTTGGACTTAGAAGTGCCCTCATCTCTTTCTTCTTGTCCTCCGCCTTAGGTTTACTCAAGGAACTGTTACTCTGGACAGCGCAAAGAATGCAAACATATTCTTCCAAATGATAAAAAGAAACATTATCTAGTTCATGTTCAGTCAAGCATAGAGACCTTGAAAACAGAAAAATTTGTGGTTTGCTGGGAAAAGCAAACTATCTACATATAGATCATCTCTTTAGTGGTAGTGTGCTAGGGCTATTTACTTCATTTGATGTTCTTTACAGAAAACTACTAGAAATGGAAGGTTAATAATGTTCTGTCTTCTGAAAACATAATTTATCTTAGCGTGGCCTCCTCTCATTCCCTTCCTTTCCTGTTCCACCCTGCCACTTAGAAATATTTCTCAAGACAAGCATGCGGTAGAACCCAAGCCCTCCCAGCTTAGAGTGAGGAATTAGAAGGATGCCTCAGTTATACCTGGACATGATTGTCTATGTTGTGACATGCACGCTTTGTTCTTCCTTCACTGGTCTCTGCCTTTACTGTTAAATGAGTTCCATTTTCAAAAGATGGAGATGTACTTTGAAACCTTCTTCAGTCCATCGTATTGGAAAATGAAGAGGGTGTAGGGGCATATTCAGTCCATCGTACTGGAAAATGAGGAGGGTGTATGGGTATTTAGGTACAGGCAAAGTGTCCTTACAGTTGAAACCTCAGGTGCTTCATTGGGAATACACATTAATTAAAAATCAGCGTTAGTTACAGTTTAGCTTCATGAGGTTTTGTTTACTCTTGGCAGCCCTGATTTCTGTCCAAATAGCTCCTCTAACCTTCAGCAACATTACCACCACAACTTGTTCAGACAGACAGACAGATGGTGTACTGCTTAATCCTCCTGATTGCTTTATCAACAGTGCAAATGCGCAAGAATGGTTTAGCTGGTTTTGCGGGGTGAGGGAACAATATTAATACTAAAACAAATTGATGCAACATCTTTCCATCTTCTCCCAACAGCCCTGACAAGTGATAATGGGAACTTCTTAAAGTATTAACCAGATTTTTGAAATTACATGGTTCTTTTGCTTAATTGGCGGTCTCAGCCTCATTCTGGACTTTTCATCGTTTGAGCTTTGATATATTGCAGTAGAGGTTTAAAAAAAAAAAAAGCATTTAAAAATAACTAAATAAAAGGCTTTTATGCATTCAGAAGCAATCAGTATATCTAGTGGGATGTCTTATTTAGGAAGTTAGGAAGAGCAATAAGAAGATGCATTAATCTTGTACATATGAATGACTTGCAATAGCTAATGCAGGTTGCTGAACCACCTGACCCAAGGACTTGTTTCCGGCAGCTATTGATCTGTCAGAAAAGATTAGAAATTGTGGTGGTGACAGGGTACCACTATTAATCACTACCATCTCGAGGCTTGTTAAGAGAGCTTAAATCAAACATACAAACCAAGAAAAAGGAGGAACAGGGGAGGTGGAGGGTGGGACCCAAAGCATTATTCTAGTTTTATCCAAACTGCAAAACTAACCTGGGCGTCTTATTTATCTGCTTATTTTCTGTATGGGGTTGTTATTGACCTGGAAGGCAACTAGCTCTGCTACAGGTTCTGTTAGCAATGGTTATTTTTTTAATTGGATTGCGCGATATGGGGAGAAATGATCACGCAGCATACATCTTAGTGTGTGAATTTGCTTGCTTGCTTTTTTACATTGAACTAGAGATCTAAGATCCTTTTCCTATAAACTGATCACTGTTGCCTTGTACAGCATGTGGAAACTTTTAGAGCAGTTTTGATCCGAGACAAGCTCAAGTCACCAACCTGTACAGAACTATGGAATTTAATATTAAATGCAGAGAAGCTTTTAAGCCTGTATTGTTTTTCATGAACAAAAAATGAATATGCCTCTTATATCTAAATGGGTATGAATTATTTCTGTCAATGGTTGCTCTCAGAACTGCCTGTTATTTTTTAAAAGCTAGACCATTTTTGGGACCTATTGATGTCTGGCAAAGTGTGAAAACGAAATTAAGCTCGAAAGCAGGTGGCATGATATGGGAAAAATCAGGCAATGGAAACTGCTTAGCTTTTCTTACTTTGTTTTTTACTCGATTTTTAATGAATAAACCTCAGATTTCTCACAGAAAATTAAAAATCAGAGGACCAAACACATAGTGCCATATAAAAAGTACCTTATTGCTTTTACTGACTTTTCTGGCTAGTTTATGACTCAGAACTGTAGTGCCAATCTAAAGGGACTAGGACTAAAGGCAATGCTGACAGAGATGCTATTGCAGCCCCAGAAGCACAGAAGTGATAATTGGCTATTCTTCTGAATTTAGAAATTCCTGTTCTTAGTAATAGCGGTGGGGAAAATATGAGAATCAAAATAGCCTGCAATCATATTTTTGAGGACCTTTTTAATCTGCTCCAAAGATTGCTTCCCTGCCCTCTCCTGTACCTCTAGCTCACCTATTTTGTTTTAATGTTGAGACTTACATACATAAAATGTTTATATATCTTAGCAGTGCTTGTTCTGATGTGCGTAAACAGTTTCTGTGAGTCTCCCATAGCACACTTAACCCTTTATTTCATTTATTGGAGTAATAACTCCCTCCATTACTCTCCATTACTCTGCTTTGCTTCTCTCTCACTTGCATTGTGGAGAGTGCTGAAAATATACATTAACACCCTGAGCTTGGGTTTGTGATACAGAGAAGTAGGAGTTTGAGGCATTAGTGATCAGAGATGATGACAAGCTTTCCAAATGTGCTTCTGGTTTGGTGTACAAAGTTAATGCGACTATTTGATGTTGACCAATAACATGAAATATTTGCTGAGTGAATTTCCAGGAATCTAATCAGCTACTAAAGATAGCAGGAGAAAAAATGAATGCAAGAAGGCCTTTTTTTTTTTTTTTTTTTTTTTTTTTTGTAAACAGGATAGTGACAAAATGATCTAGTAGCTGTTGCAGTATTTAACAGCTCTTAGTTTCATGCTTAATGTCAGATACCATTATACAAGACTTTGTTCTCCTACCTTGTTAATATTTCTATACACTTTTTTCAGACAGTGGTAAAAATATTTTTTAACAGGTTAATTCTTTTTATGCAAAAAATCGTATTCAGATTTTTGCAGTGATGTGTCATCAGCTCTATGTCCATTTTTATGCAGTTCAAGACAACTATCAAAGGAAAACAGTATTTTGTGTGGTCCAAAGGACCAGTCACTTGTTCAAACACTGTGTTCTCCTTAGGGATTAGAACACATTCTGTGCATGGCTGGAGAAGATACTACTGTTTAGTTCTCACTGAAGGGAATATGTATGCATGCACCAAAATCACTGGGTGATCTAAATCAACATGTATTAGTGTGGATGGTGGGAGGATTTGCTTCATAATCACATTACTGCTCTGAAATAAAATGCTAATGTAGGCATAGCAATGGGGGGAGATGAATCAGTGTTTTCTAATCTCAGGGAATGAATATTATGTTGTAACTGGTGGTTTCGTACCTTTTTTAGCGATAAGATTATAGCTTCTATTTTCCATAGGCTAAACTGGGCAGAATTCTGCCCTAGTAACTTATACACTCTGGTTTCCTCCTTTTTAAGCAACTACTTATATTGTGCAAAATTAAGCCTGTGGGTTGATATCTAGATTTTTTGCACACATAGCAATATGGATTGACTTGTTTATTCCTTGAGTTCTCTGTGGTCTTACTTAGATGTAGTATTCTTAAGTTATTGACCCGAGTTCAGGGGATGGCTGAACACTCTACAATTTTCTACTTCAGAAGTGCCTGTATGGCAGCTGGAGTGAAAATGTTCACATGCAGTCTTCAATTTGCAAAAGAGTGACACTGATGTACTGCAGCTGGGAATCTAGGCCATCATAGATATAATGTGCAATGAATGAAATTTGATTGAAGGGTACAGTGAGATTCATTTGTGTGAAAGCTGTTATTTATAGAAAAAAAATACAACACTACAGCTATGCAGAGCTGCTGAGAGTATTGCTTAGATGGACCAAATTTTCTAAACAGAATTATAGCTAGACAAGGGAGAGGGTAACTCCTGGTAAGGGGGGGGGGGGAGGGAAGTAATGATGATTTCTGAAAAGTTAATTAGGGAACATCACCTAGATATATAAAATCATAATAAAACCATAGCATCTTATGCTCCTCTGCTATGTTAACATCTTTGTTTATTCTTTTTATTTTGTCCCTATAACACTATTTAGTTAATAACTTGCTGCATGTTATCAGATGACTAGCTTGCTTTACTGATGCAGTTCTCATATTGATCTTTGATTAAAAATGAGCCGTAAGTTGCTACCTATTGCAGGGTTTGGCCACAGTTTAATTTGGGTGCCAAATCCTCTAGGGAATCATCACCTTGTTGGGAGGAATGGAGGAGGGGGATGACAATGTTGCTGTTTGAGTGAGGGTTTTGGTATGTAGTTTGTGGGGGGGAGGTTTGTTGTTTTTTTAACACAAAAGAAAATACTGGTCTCTTTTGAGATGTTTTTTCTTTCTGTTGTTTAACTTTGTGGAGTTTTGTAAGCTGCTTAATTTGACTTCCAGGCCTCCCGGACTTGATATCACTTCCCATAGCAAAGCCAAGCAGTACAAAATGATGAAATAAGTCCCTGCAGAACTATACCTCTTGTAAGTTTTATGGGACTGAGTACCAGCTGAGAGCTTTGCACTGTTCTTTTCTCCTGGTTTTCTTGATCTGCAGAGCAAGCTCTTATTTCTGGAATCACCATACTCTTTCTCTGTATGGATCAAGTGCTTTAGAGTATGGTGCTTTGCTGTTGAGGAATTGACTGCCTCGGTGTCTGACATTTATATTTGTTTTCCATGCTGCTCTTCCATGAGTTCATCAGTCTTTGTCAGCAGTGTGTGCAGTGGGGCTTTTACTTTTATATGCTTGCTTATGTAGAGTGCATCTGGAACAGAACAGTGGTTCTTTTTTTATTACTTATTTTGAAAACCCTTTTTTTTCAGGGAACCATCTCTTTGAAAAGTTTAATGCTAGCAGAGTGCTGGGTAAACACTAAGGAATATGATATTTGGCTAACATAGGTATTTCAGCTGAGAAGAGAAAAAGAAGTGGATTCAAAGTCACAACAGTAGAGAATTTCTAGGAAAAAGGTAAATATTTCTTGTTTCTCCGATTTGGGCTGCTGAAACAAGCATGCAAAATAATGAATGTCCATACCTATTTTAAATATTCAGGAAAATCCATCAATTGTGTAAGAGCCCCTTTTCTGACATGTTTTTTAGTTATGCACGTAGCTATGTTGAAAGTTGCCTTTGAAGAGAACCTATACAGAGGTTTTTTTGTTACGATTTCCTTTTTACTTTGTGTGTTTCAGCATAATACTCCATGCTAATCAGTTTTCAAATACACGTGAACAGACAAAATATAAATGATGGAATTCTGTTCTAGCTCATTCTTTTGAAACGTTCTCTATCAGTTTACTGAACCATTGATCTGCAAGGATAATCAGCTTTTCACTGAGCACACAAAATTCTTTATTGGAAGTCTCGATATATTGCTGATTCATTTACGGATGGATTGGTTGATTTGAACTAATTTTCTTCTATTTCTATAGAGTCTCAAAATGTAATGAATTTATTAGGCATCACCACCTTTTTCAGAACTTTTCTTCTAGATTTTCTAATGACTTAAAATAGCAAATAAAAAAACTGCTCCTCTCTCATCCTAGAATGATTTTGTGATTCAGCCCCTCAAACAGCGACTACATAATGTCACAGAACTGGATTATGTTTTTACTTCATGAATGAGTAAGAGGTGGAGCTTAGTCATGAGGGGGAATACAGAAAATGGCCAGTAGTCGGGTTGCGTTTATATCCCTTCTCTGCTCCTCAGAAATTTGCCCCAACTGGAAAGTCACCGTTTCTTTGTAGGGTTGTCTTCTAGACAATTATCCTAAACACTGTGGTGAACTGTAGGGATACTGTGTTTTTCAGATGGTTCCTTATAATGGTGTAATATTTGAGGATAGGTACCTTTTAAGTTTTTACTACAGTACATAATGTACCAACACTTTTGAGGTAGAAACATGGTATCGAATTCAGTTAAGAGGACCTTTAGGCCTTAGCCTTTGATTATCGTTAATTTTGTCATTTCTCTTCCTTAGTTACTCTAACACCTAGTTTATCGCTGCTTCATAGTAAACTAGGACTTTCCTCTCTCCATTTAGCAATATAAGAATGCTGAAGAATTTCATTTTGGCCACAGACTTTCTTAACCAGAAGCCTTCATCTAGTTCTTATTTTCTGTAAGCCAAAATAATATTATTTTTATTCATACAGATGGGCCAATTCTTGTGATTTATAATTAATATACATCTGTTGATACTTCAATTATACTTCAATTCAGGTTACTTCTCAGGAAAACGTTTTTGAACAAAGCTAATGCCTTACTCTTTCAAGACTGCTTGAGCATTGTTATTTGAATTTATATAGCGAGCTATTAAAATGTTCCTTTTGTGTGCTTCAGCTATTGAAGTAGTTGGATTTTTCATAGCTTTATTGCAATGTCTTGTCTTGTCAGAAAGCAGGTGCCTAAAGAATACAGTAATTTGTGAATTTTCAGCTGGGTTTTGATTCAGTACTATCCACTGAAACACATTTGTGCAAATATTCTTAGGAAGCCATGAGGTCCCATGGGTTTCAGAGGCCGTGAGCTGATAAACAGCCTTGCCAGGTCCACATTACTGTAGAGAGTCTGAAAGCATACTGCGCGTAACACAGCTTGTGTGCACGCAGCTGTTTTCATCTGGAGAATAACAAGGTAATTCTTCAAATACAAGAAACAGTGGAGACTGCAGACTAGATTTTGCTCTACCTTGTACCTTTTGGAGCCGTTAATCTCACTACAGGTCTGCGTGTTCTGATTGGGCTGTACTTTGAACCCACGTGGCCAGGGTAAGGGGCACCGCAAACATGACTGAAGAGCGTGTCCTTTTTTCTGCTTTGTTGATTGCCGCGCAAGATGAGTAGAGGCTGGCTAATACTTGATGGCTTCAGTCAGGGTTGGGACCTCACTGTACCAAATGCTACAAGCATTCAGGATAGAAGACCTGAAACAAATCTGGCAACTTGATATAGGTTAAAAAAGAAAAAACAGGTGCCTCCAGTAATGAGTCATGGTCATCTTTTTCACTTCCCTTGTTTGCCATGTCAGAGGTGCTGCCGCAAAAACAGAGTAAATGACAAGTTTCCTAGCCTGCTTGAAACTGATTGGTCCTTAGCTGCTGCTACTGCCGATAGGGACTTAATGATCGTAGTATTGATCTCCTATGAGCCAAATATTATTTTGGAAATTTTCAGAATAAAACCACAGAAGAATACAAGTGGCATAATAGAGAGGAGCCTGATGCCATGTGAAACTGAGAGGCAGGTTGTTTCTTGTAGAAAACAATGCTGAGGAATTGCTATATTATCCTGACATGACTTTATTTACTGAGGTATAATATTAGCACACTGGTCCAAGAACACTGTATTTCTTAACAGGAAAGCAGTATTTTTCTGTGTTTGGGACAGAAGGTTCTTTGTTTCTTGTTTCAAGTTTACCTATCATTCACGATGGTCATGCCAAGAATCAGTGATAGTTTCCCTTTGGTAAAATTTAGTTTTATACTCAAAGTTACACTAATGTCTGGATGTGCTGTGTTACCCAATGTCATATGCCTTCACTTAAGGTGGAGGTGCCTTATCCGGGAACGCTTTGTGCCATTCAGAAGGCTGTATTACAGCTGAAATGGTTAAAACCAACTGGAAATGTTTAAAAAACCAACCAACCGAAACGAAACCCCCACGTGACATGTGTGTATGGAGTGGGGGGGGTTGTCCCCTTCCAATACCGCTATGTAGAGGAGGCCTAAATGTGGCTTGTAAAACGGTTTTCCTTTCATTTATATTTGAACAGTATATGAAATAAGGTCTTGGCTACGCTGAGAATGTAAGTCTGTCTTATGGATTTCGCTGTCCAGCTTTCAGAGCAATTTGACAGAACTTCCAAATCAAACATAAGCCATCATTTCTTTGTGTGTCCTCTTAAAAGTGTGGAGAAGTCTATATTGCTGATAGCTCTGTGGAAAAGCAAATGGAAAAAACAGAGTTAAAAATTGTTAATAAAAATAAAAATGATTTTTCCACTGTTTGCAGATCATCTTTGATTATTTTCTTTTTCAAGTTTAATTTCCAGTTTAGTATCCAGTCTAGATCAGCATATTCTCCCCAATGAGTTTTATTTTTTCCTTTAGGACTTTTCCTGTCTATTGAATCATAATTATTAATCACAGCTGTCAAGTCAAAGAAGTTCTGACAAATAGCTGCTACAGCATTTTAAAATCAGCTTACGTTCCTTGCAAGTCTGTGGTAGCTGTTGAAGGTAATGTAACCTTTCTCTTGTTCTTTGACAATTTTATTATAATTATTTATTTTTATATATTACATATTTCTCATGTGCTAGCAATTTTTATTCATAGCATCTGCAATATGAAATTTAAATCTGATACAGTGTTGAACTTTTACATCCACTTTCCTATTGATGATATCTATTTTTAAAATATGAGGCGTAGTAGTATTACCAATGCACACTTATTCTAATAAATGCTCTTTTACAAATGCGAGATTATCAGACAGATGCAGCAGCTGCCAAACACCTACCGAAGTCTGTGATGTGGTTGCTAGCACTTGAACACTGTCTATCTAATCTCATTTGTGCTTTTCACAGCTTCCTCTCCTCATGGGCTTCTTGCTTTTGATGCCAGCACATACACCTGATGTTGAAAGATTCCAGATTTCTTTAATTTGTCCACTAGGACATCTATGACATTTAATGATACGGTACAGTGCCCTAAAAAGAATGTACCTGAATAGATCTACTGTAAGAATGCTGAATTAATTTTAGCCGTAGCTTTGGTAAATTAGTGTGTGTCAAAGCTACTGCTGGTTCAGTCCATCTATTTAACTGCTTGTTTTCAGAAACTGGGAAGTTCTACAGAAGGCGGTGGAAAGGGAGAAGATCTTTGCATACTTGTCCTGTTGTGCTCTTTTCCTGAGCCCCAGGCACTAGCTACTCTGAGGCAGATTCCGGTCTAGTTGGTCTGACCTTGTATGTCCTCTTGCTCTTTGTGTGTCCTCCGTATGTTGTAATCACATGAGAGCTTCTTAACTATCTGGAGTAGTTTAAATATGAGCCTAAGGGAGACATAACTAATGCAGCCTTTTTGAATACTTTTTCATTAAGGTTGCTACTGTTGCAATTTTTTAGTTTCTTGCTGTTAGGCACTACCTCTTTCATGTGTGATCTGCTGCTTCAGAGTTATTACTCGGAATACTTTTTTCTTTTTCCGAAGGGCAGAAAACTTCCTTCTTTTTGCTGTTTTTCCTCAACTTGTTGTGGCTTCATTCTGATTTAAAGTGGCATGAGATTGCTGCTGCTGTGGCAGAAATGTTCCCACACAAGCTATATCTATATCCCTTATTTACCCATTAGGCAGGCTTGTTTTACATTAGTGTTATTTTTGCTGCAACAACTGTATTTGAAACCATAACGATCACTATTTGTATCCTACAACTCTCAGGGAGGAGGAGTGTTTATCCTGTTTGCTGTTGTAAAATTATATTCATTATGGGTTTTGTTTTACTGTTATCCATTACAAGAGGACTAGAAATTTCTCTGTTCTCGCTCTTACAATAATCCTTCCGTATGCTGTGTAATAGCCGTTTCTTTCAGACTAGTATAGCTCCACATATTAAGGTTGGCAGCACTTGCGAGTTTCATTCTGAAGGAATTTACATTTATGCAATATATTGTTTGATACTCTATTTCAGACAAGCTCGCTTACAATGCATTTCTGCTTGCTGGTGCCATAGAAAGCAAGCAAATAGGTCAGCTTTCGTCAGTTCTCCCTGCCTGTTGTGAATCCATGGTGTTGGTCAACGGGTTATTCTGCGGTGGAAGTTCCTCATATTTTTTTGTGTATTACTATTTGAATTGTTTAGGAGAAGTCAAACCATGTATCAACACAGGCAAGGCATTTCCCTCAGGAAATGAAATAAAAATCTTTCTGCCCTGTTACCTCTGCAGTCTCATAGGAGCTGTTTCAGTAGAAATCACACTCCAGACTAGAAGTAATTTCACTGTGGGGAAAATCAAATTGTATGTTTTACTAAAATTGCAGGGCAAGTGGAGAAGTACCATTTTCTTAGAAGAATTCATGTCAGCGATTAAACGCCAATGGTTGGGAGTTTGTTTTTTTTTAATGCCAGTTTTGCAGACTGTGTTTAGACTTCCTAGCAGGTAGTTAGTGCTGAGGATTAGGGCATTTTCTCTTGTTTCTGGGCAGAGATGGTCAAATTATGACTTAAGATACAAGCTCAAGTTCCACATGCAGTAGCAGGAAGACTTTCTTATTCAGAGGTACCTCAGCTGTTTGCACTGGACCCACTAGAGCGCTCAGGAGGAGCATTGGTGTATTTGGGAAGATGCCATGTGACTCAGCACCTCTGCAGGCAGCTTGCCCTCAGCCTGTACTGAAGTTGTCTATACACCCAACCTGTCCTTTTGGCAGGCCCTATCTGAGACCTCCCAGGAAGCCTTCTGCGTTTCTAGGGCATGGGTTGGTGGCTGCCGGAAGTACCGAAGCCTGCTTTGGCTCCCTGTTTGTACAAGCTGAAGGTGTTGCTCACTGGTCTGCTCACAGCGAATGTTTTTCCTAACAAACACCTATAGGTTGCCCAGCTCTGAGGGAGGCAGTTGATGTGTGTAGGGTCCTGTTTTGGTCTTGAAGGTACTGTAGTTTTAATGCAGCTTTGACATGTATATGGGTAGGACCTGGATGGAAGGAATTGGTGTTTTCTTTTGGAAGTGGTTTATTTTGCCTAAATCTGCCTTGCAGGTGCCTAAGAACTGTTTATTCTGGATGAAAGTCTTGTGAGGAGTGGGATGAGATAATCTTAAAACTGTATATCAGCTAGTCGTACAATAGACATTCCAGCTTCTGCCTATATACTGGATTGTGCCTGGCAAACTGGCTCATGTTTCTTTTAAATTAGATCAACTTTTTCCTTTAGCTTTGTTTTTCCTACCTGTTAACTCTGAGGTGTAGTGTTCCAGCCCAAGAGCCTTTAGGAGGACAAAGGAAAATGGACAACATTAACACTCCACCGTTATTAGGTACTATCCTGAATTTGTCTCACTCTTCTGTCAGGTCATTGACGCTCTGTAGCGAAGCGTGCCAGTAGTTGCTTGATCTGTCTAGGGCCCTGAGAAATCAAAAGGATGAGCTGATACTTCTAGGCCACTGGGGGATCACACGCAGTTCGCGTCACAGTTAATATATTGCCAACTGTTTGACTTTATGCAGTGAGAGCAGCATCTCTGCAATGTGAACAGGCGACAAGGTGAGGAGTGGGTTGGGATAATTTTAAGTTCATAATACGTGTGTCCAAACAGGGCAGCTAAGCATCTGTTGTTTATTAGGCATCTATTAGGTAAACGTATGCCAATAAAGACAGTTTGCAAAATGGGAAGAGGTTCAATTTTAAAAACTCAGTCTAGGTTGAATGGAATTCACACAGGAATTTACTTTTAAAAACTAACCCCCCAAACCCCTAATGTGAGTATTTAAATACACTGATTACAACCTCAGGTGCTAATTCTGCACTTGAAGGAATGAAAATGAACAGAGAGGAATGGTTCACAAGTTTTTTTTATGAACAAATGGACTGCCTGCCTGCATAACTGAGGCTATACGATTTATCTGAGCATTTCCTCCACAAGGTACAACAACTTTTGATTGAACTAGAGTGTATTGCTTAGCAAGAAGGCTGTTCTAAACTTCTAAACTTTGAAGAAGAGGAAAAAAGGGTGTGTACCAGAGTATACAGTTTCTGGCTTGTATCTGCAGCTTCATTTCCTAGCTAATACGCACATCTAGTTTGATTTATTATTTCTTGCCTTGTAATCTTTCTCTGGCTTCCTTAGTTCCTTTCTGTAATTGATTCCAGATACACTGAGTTCTTCAAAAGTTACCTTTTAATTCGTAGTCTCACTCTGTTCTGAATCATTAAATCTATTGTTACCGGATTCAAGCCTTGTTTCTTGTATGACTTGGCTTTTACTCGAGTCTAGCATAGTTCCTCTGGAACTCACCAAAGCAGGCTACCTAAATCCTTGTGACTTGGCCTTACTTGCAACCTAACAGTTTTACTTC
Source organism: Struthio camelus (assembly GCF_040807025.1). Lineage (NCBI taxonomy): Eukaryota > Metazoa > Chordata > Aves > Struthioniformes > Struthionidae > Struthio > Struthio camelus. The sequence goes on along the minus strand of NC_090944.1, from coordinate 88,684,885 downwards.
AGGGTAACTTTTCTGCTTGCTGTAAGCTGTCTTGCTTTGTAAGCAAACTGCCTGCTTCTAAGTGGCGAACATGACATACCTTTTGCAAAGTGTGTGCCTGTCTGGCACCCATCCACAGTATGTTTAAATGTCTTTCAAACACTAATTAAAACACGCTGCAGTTAAAAAGGATGTGGTTATCACTTTGTGTTAGTATTCTTCCTCCACTACTTCTTGGTGGAAAAAGTCAATTTTTAAAATTTTAAGTAAAGGGGAAAAGTCTCGTTTTCACCTGCTTTTTCTCACTCTTTCTAACTTGCCCTTTTCCTTCCTTTAGCTCACGTGTTTTGCTTGATCATGCCACAACAACAGCAAGAACAAGAAAGAAAAAGATTCAGTCACAACTGAAGGGAAGTTTTGTGGTCCCCCACGGGAGGCTGTTTGGCCTGTCATTTAAAGGGGCTGAGAGATGATGAGCCCGTTTCAGACTGGGTCTAATATTCAAATAGTGTGATAATGCCATAAACTTGCAAAAGAACTTTTTTTTTTTTTTTTTAGGAAGGAGGTCAGTATTTTTTTTCCTATAGTCAGTCTTTTGTGTAGCTGCCAGAGAGGGATGGAAGTTGTCTTGTTCCTCACTATCCTGGCTCTGTGCTCCTGTTATTTCTTTAGTTCTGATGCTCTACCAGTTTTAGTGCTTGCAGTACCTCTGTGTGGACTGATTCAGGATGTTAAACCACTAAAAGACTTTACAAAAGTGAAATCAGTGTTTTTCTTCGAGTTTATCTCTCTGGAATGATTTGGTGCCAAATGAATGCCAGTCTGCTGGCTGTGGAAACGCCACGTAAACAGGGGAAGCTGAGGCTAACTGCCCTTCCGTGGCAGCCAGCTTTTAGGGTAGTCTACCTCTAACGTAGACGTGTTCTTGTTTCCACTTGAACTGATCTGGAAGCTACAAGGATGAAGAGGTCTGTCACTTATTAGAATGCCCTTAACTTTTGTCTGTGGTACAGACACAAAAGCCATCCATACTGAGTAATGCAGCTGTGTATGCACACAGGCAAACTTCTTTAGAGATGTGCTACGTGATTTGCCAATGTTTATTTTTGTGTTAAGAAACCATTACAAATCATCTGCTCTTTCTGAGTTTACATGCCTGCAGATTAAAATCTGTTCAAGGTACAATAGTCAATAGAATTAGATGTTGTTTCATTTGTTCAGTCACCAGTGCTCTCCTGGGTTCATTTTTTTTGCTGTCACCAACACTACTTCTCATGGACAATTCCAGTGAAGCTAGTCTGATCCAAGGTAGGCTCACCTGAAATTTCACATCAGGATTTATTTAAAAAAAAAAAAAAAGTGTCCATTTTCTGCCTTGTGAACTGGTATATTATCTCCCCACTTACTTCTTACCTCTGTCTCGTGTGTTTTGTTTGTGGATCTCATATTACAAGCTGTCTAGGGAACAGGTTGTCATTTTTATCTGTCAGGTAAGTGTCTACCAGCAATGGTGTTAGTAATGGTCTGATCTTAAGTGGCATGACGTTTGCTTATTAGTTCTATGCACTTTTGTGTTGAATCTTACTGCGGCTGGAGCTTGCTGGAAGGATTTGAGGGCTCACAAACTGCAGTGTTAGCTTCATATAAGCTATTAAACTTCCAGAGATGGTGGGAGAAATAAGACTTACAGTTTTGATTCAAAAACTATGAGGAATTTAGGAGTTTTGCATCTGTTTATTGTTCGCTATTTTTAGCATTATCTTTAAGACCTCAGCTGCTGGAGCTGTACTCATACATTAGAAATGTGGCTTTGTTTATCTTTTAAAAGCAAAGTCTCTACCATTTGCCCTTCTAGAAGAAGCTCTGAAAATGTGAGCCAGGTGCAGCATCGTCTGAAAAGCCAGAAGGCAAATAAAGAGCTCAGTATTAATTCGATTCCGAAAGATGCCGTTGTTTTTAAGAGCACGCCCGGCGATTTCTGGGAGCCAAGCCTCCGCCTTTTGAACTTCGGCGTCTAGCAGCGGGGAAGGCTGCGCCGCCCGGAGGCGAAGGCTGGTGCCGCGGAGCAGGGCGGGCACTGCGGGGAGCGCGGCGCCCTGCGGCTCGGCGCTGCGCGGGGGCTGAGCGCCGGCGGCGGCGGCCCGGGAGGGAGCCGCCACCGGGGGGCAGCAGCGCCGCGCCGCCGCCCGCCCTGCCTCCCGGCCCCAGCCTTGCGTCCTCTGGGTGCCTCCTCTGCGGGGGCCGTCGGGATCGCAGACCGGCTCCTCCACCGCTCGGCAACTAGAGGCCTGCAAGGAAGGAGGTCTAATTAAATTTAAAACAAAGACTTTTGGGGTTTTTTTTGGAGAAACTTGTTGAAACTATCAGTCACAGAATGCAGAGAATAGTACAGTATGAATATTCCTCGGAAGACACACTTCAGCAGTGCTGTTCTGCAAACATAGTAAAGCCTTGGTACTGAAATTCTGACAAGTTAATCCTAGGAGGTGGCCAGCTCATTAGCGTTGAATCTACCCTAAACTTCTGGTATTAAATTGCAGGGAAGGGATTGCAGGTCCCTTGCAGTTACTCATCTTTGTATGAGTAGGAGCTCAGTGCGAGAAAGCTGTAGTTTCAGGGCAGAGACCTCTTTGTCTGATCTGTTCAGAAAGGTGAAGTAGCATTGCTACAAATGTGGTAATTCGTCGTGATCGTAACTTTTGTCAGCTTAGTAGAATGCTGATCCAAGACGTGGGTTTCTCGATAATGCTGACAGTCTACATTGTTCCAAAGCTGTTGATAATGAGTCTATATTTGTAACAGTTGAACAAATGTCTATCTTTCTATATAGGAGAGATGATTTTTGCTCTTCTGAAATATTTTCACAGATTCTTAGTGTTTAATAAAATCTCATGTTAGAAAACAGAAACAAAAGCTGTTTTCTTAGTTCTTTTTTATGTCTTGATTAGAGCAAAGTGTTTCATAGCTTTTGTTATGTAAAGTAGTATGTGACATTCTTATGCTTTCAGTTTTTTAAAAAATGTTGAGTTGCAGTATATTGTTCAACCACTGAATGTCTCTGAAAACCATATAAAGTTCCAGGAGTAGCATGTGTGTCTCTAATAAAGAGCAGAAAAAACACAGAACTCTATCAAATTCCTGGATTGTCCCTGTGGTGAGAGTCACTTAGTAAATTACTGTAATTATACTGGCTGTGATTTAGCATATTCTGATATTTGGCACCTTTTCTGTAAATTACTCTGCTTCTTTCTTACTTTACAAATTCATACAATGTAAGTCCAGGTCATTTAGTTATCCCTCATTTATTGCAGTTAGAGACTGTAATTTTTACTTAAAATAGAATATCCAAAAATCACAGAATCACAGAATGGTTGAGGTTGGACCTAGAGCACGTTGCACAGGATTGCGTCCAGATGGCTTTTGATGGCTTCCCTTTCCAGGGAAGGAGACTCCACAACCTCTCTGGGCAACCTGTACCAGTGCCCTGTCACCCTCCCAGGAAAGAAGTTTTTCCTCAGGTTCAGATGGAACTGCCTGTGGTTCAGTTTGTGCCCGTTGCCTCTTGTCCTGTCGCTGGGCACCATGGAGAAGAGGCTGGCCGCGTCCTCTCGACAGCCTCCCCCTTCAGATCTTTTTATCCATTGATGAGATTGCCTCTCAGTCTTCTCTTCTCCAGGCTGAACAGGCCCAGCTCCCTCAGCCTTTCTTCAGAGGAGAGGTGCTCCAGTCCCCTCATCGTCTTTGTAGCCCTCTGCTGGACTCTCTCCAGTAGTGCCACATCTCTCTGGTACTGGGGAGCCCAGAAGTGGACACCGGACTCCAGGTGAGGCCTCCCCAGGGCTGAGTAGAGGGGGGAGGATTACCTCCCTTGACCTGCTGACAATTAGCCTTTGTGGCCACAAGGGCACATTGCAGGCTCATAGTTAGCTTGTCCAGCAGGACTCCCAGGTCCTTCTTGGCAGAGCTGCTTCCCAGCAGGTCAGTCCCCAGCCTGTCCTGGTTGAATGCATCCAGGCTTCACTAAAAGACTTCAAGGGATAGGTAAATTACTGGCGTCTCTTGGTGGTTTGTTCCTGTGTCTAATCACTTTCCTTTGAAAACTTGTTTGTGTTGCTAGAAATATGAACATGTTGGGTTCTAGCTTCCACCGTTGTTTCTAGATATATTCTTTTTAGCTCAGGTGAAAAACATGTTGTAGGATCTGGTATTTTCTAAAGCCAAGATATCTCCTTAAAAAACTCAATCTATTAAATTTATCAAAAGGAAAAAATATGTTTCTCAGGATGTCTGACACTTCTTCTAGCTGTTGTTTCATACTTCCTGCAACCTCTCTGACTTTTCCACGTTCTTTTAAAAACGTAGACACCAGCTCTTGATCAGTCCCATTTGCAGAGGTAAAGTTCACTCTCCAGACCAGCAGTGGGAGAGAAAACATCGGATTCCAGACCTTCCATCTAAATCTCGTTCTGCTGAGCTGCATAGTTTTTCCATATAGTAGTAGCTATTCTTTGTTATTTGTTGTCCACAGTGTCTTCCGTCTGCTTCATTTTTGTACCACCCATTCATTTCATTCCCTCCTAAGCTTTTTCACAGAAGATTTGGAGCTTCTTGTTTCATGACTGAAATATATTTACGGCAGCTTAAATCTTTCTTTTTTTTTTTTTTTGATCTAGCAGTTGAAACCTGGAAAAGTTTTTCCTTAACATTTAATTCTAAACTGTTTGGCTCCCAGCTTTTATTTAAATAGCTAATCAAATCTGCTTGTTTCATATGTGAAAGCCCTTCCTCATGGACAGGTGTTGTTCAGCAGGTACAATAGTGAAATAGGGGTCCGGACCTGGATTTGAAGAGTAACAGTGATTTCATGCAGGTCTGGGCTGTTCGCTGTGGCTTCAGCTTATCCATGAGAAAACGCACATCTCCCTCAGAATGGTACTGAGGTATTTTAGACAACGATTTTATAGCTCTTTCAAATTTTATGAGGAAAGCTCCTGTATATGTTCATTTCTGATGGAAAGAGGTTAGAAATAGTAGTTGTCTACTATCTGGATTTTGGGTATTATTGAGCTGTTTAAGAGTGGGTTATTTTATTACTTGAATAATCAACTATGAGCTATGAAAAGAAGAGAAAAAAACATATGCGTGCTTAAAGCACAATTGACATTTATTGTTTAGTTTTTAGAATAATTTCTGCTGGGACGTGAGGTTTTTTTTTTTTTTTTAATCAAATCTCTAACTCTGGTCACTAAAAACATCTCCAAGTTCATGTTTGTTTCGGTGAAAAAATTCTGATTCATCAAAACCAAAGCTTTTCACAAGAAAAGAAAGCAGTTTATTCAGCAGCAGCAGTTTTGTCAAGAAAGTTTTTTTCTCAGCTCAAGATAAGCAAGTGTTTCAGAGGGCATGGATGAGAGAGCAAGTACATTTGGTCGCACCCAAATTAGGGCCCTCACTGAGAGGAAGAGACTGTAAGCGTGCTTACAGCAGTCGTCCGTCCTGGTTGATCAGCAGACATGCAATGCTGAGCCAGGTGGTACCCAGAAGACATGTAAAGGAGCTAAGGAGAGACATGGAGGTACTGTAGGAGCAGAGCTGGTGCACGTGGTGTCGGATCTTGTGTAAATAAAATACAAGTTGCATATGAGTTGCAGGAGGAACAATTCATATAGGGACATAAGAGAGAAATCTGTGGGAGAAAGGGCTTCTTGAGTTCCCTTGTAAACAGAACAAATTTGTGAATTTTGCCTATTTAGCAGAGGATTTTTTACCTCATGGATTTCTGAGGCAGTCTAACAAATTTGGGGGAAAAATTCTATGTTGCCTAATATATTATTTCTACATGAAAACTATTTGTCTTGGATTGGCGCTTGTGGATATTGCTGAGAGGCACTGTCCATAGTAGATGAATTTGTAGTGGTGTTTAGACGCGACAGTATGCCTGGCCATATTTCACAGCAAAGTATCTGCAGTTTATACCTTACCTTTCTTGTGTGTTCAGTTATTTCTATAAAAGGTGCTGAACTGTTGGCTTTAATAGTGGTATTGACTATTGGAGCAGTCATCCTTAAATAAGGTTTTTAAAGAGATCACTACTGAATTCACCCCCCTCTCTTCCCCCCAGTCCGTGGGTAGCAGTAGTAGACTTACTGTGATCATGTTTAAGTAGAAAATATGTAGAAGTGATCACATGTGTAAATGCAATGGTGGATACTTGAACAGGTACAACTGTTGGACTGGATTTTCTGTCACTGCAATTTATTTAAGGCTTTCATTTTTCCAATCCATCCAGATTGCAAAGATTATTTTAAAACATAACTTAAAAAGTAACTGCTACAACAGCATAGCTTTTGATGTCTGTTCTCAGTGCTTGATATATGGAATTTAGCCTAGGATATGAGCATTAGTTTACCATGAAAGAGAAGAATAATATTTCTCTATAAATGTTTATTTGCTTTATTTACCCTTTACATTAACAAAATGAAAACTTGCTTGCCCCCTGCCTCTGCAACAAATCTACAGTAGTTCATTCTTGTGAAAGAACATGTTCCAGGGACATTAATGTCACGTTGCAAAACTAGTCATTAAAATTAAATAAGTCACCTGCCAAAATGTTGTTTGGACTGTGGTAATGTCCAGAGGTTTTAGTCAGGGCTGTGGAAGTGTTGTGTAAGGCACCAAACAAACATGGAGGAAGACTATTGCAGAAAGACTATTCTGGAGCTAGGGAGTTAACTAGCAGTCTAGCACCTGTGCTTATTATGATCAAGGGATTTCTTTGAGCAGACTTAAATTAAATTGTAAAAGGGAACAGGAGCTCCACTGACGTCCAGCAGGTAACAGATGAGTAACCTGCACCATGCTCCCACAGTGGCATGCTGTAAGTGTCCACTTTTCAGGACTGTGACCTTTGAAGAATGCTAATTATTTCCTAGTATCTTGGAGTGATTTAACAGGTATGCTTATCCCCTCCTGAGCGATGGGATCCCCTGCTGAGAAACAGGAAGGTGAAATCTCCAGTCAAAGATCCGCAATGCATCGGAGATCAAATGGGGACTGAAACTCTGACTCTGCTCTGTGTTAAGCCTTCCCAGGATATAATTCCCACACACAATTCCGGTGAGGTAAAAGAGTAAGGTAAAGTTATAGCTGCTGATGTTACAGTATTATCCTCAGGGGTATTGCGGGGCTAGAGCAATAAGAAAAAAAAAAAAAAAGGCCTCAGCTGAATTGTCTGGGACAGACTCTATCAGGTCCAGAACTACATAGCCCTTTTGAAGCTGTTACATGTGAGCACAGGTTAAATTTTTTTTTTTGGTAAAATGTTTTTGTGCACCCACTGCTGGTGAGGAGCATCTGTTTTTGAAAATCTGCCCCAGAAATAGTGTACTTTCCCACTGCAGAGCATCACAGTTTTATGGAAGATGTGCCGCTTTTAGAAAATGCTTCTTTGTCAGATTGGGAAGGGGCAAAATTTCCTAGCCAGAGAATCAAAAAGAAAAATGCAAAAGGAAAGAATAAAGGAACGAAGCCAAACTTCTAAGCTTTTTTTATGAGACTTTTTAGAAAAGGAAAAGCTGCACAACTGCTAATGTCTGTATGGTTCTTAATGAAGTCTCAAAGAGCTTATGATGGTGTATGCGCACGTGCGCACTTCTCTGCTTTCCCTTTCTCAGTGAAATATAAAGAGGCTGCTTGTGCTACCGGTTGCTACTGAGCTGGCAGAAGTTTCAGCAGTTAGGTAACTTTCTTTTGGATGTTTTATACAACAGCTGCTATTTGTCTACCAGTCATTACGCAGGAGACTTTGGATAGAATATTCTGGTTAAAACCATTGCCAAAATAAGAATTGTACAGAGTATTTAGTGCTCAGTGATGCATGAGTAATACCACTGAATGAGAAATGTGTAGAAAAATGTTCCTTGTAGCTTTTATGATCCATTAAAAATTATTTGCAGTTCTCTAATAAGATATATTTGCACACGTTTTCCATTTGGCAGTTTATGGAGCAAATCATAACTGACAAAATTTAACATTGTGATAAGCTTAATTTTGATGACTCCTCTTTCACAATCCTCACAAAAACTAGCTTACTGCAAAAAATTATGTGCCTGAACTTCCCAGGTAGTAAATATATTTTTGTACTTTACAGGAGGGCATTTTAGATGTGAGCTGTAATAATAATAATTCATCAAGAATTCAATGAATAGCTTCAGCCAAAATTAAAAATTTTGATTGTCACTTTGAAACATTTTCTTCTCCCCCTCCAAATACTTAGTAGTAATATTTTTGTTTAAAAAGCGCAGAAAAGAAAATCACTTAACAAAATGACGACTTTGTTGACTGTGATAATCATGGAAGTAGGTTATACACATTTGTATTATTTTAGATGCTTTGATCCCCTGTTATTCAAGCCGTTAGTATACTCATATGCCCTTTTGAGATAGGGAGGGGATGTTGCCCTAGTTTTACAGAAACCTGAGTGAAACACTGGGAAGGGAATTGAATCCAGTCTTTCCAGGGCATGAGCTAATGCCTTTCTTCCTGCTATGGTGGGGGAGATTCCTCTCCAAATTAGATACATACTGCCAGGACAAGAGAGACATGCTGGAGTTGTTAGGATTATATACATTTCAGAGGTGTAGAAAGAACCTCAGAGCTCATTCCTTCTCTAGTGCTGGACAGTTATGAACTTCAGAGTCCTGGCTCTTGGTGACATTTTTGTTGCTGTACAGAGTTGTGTCGTTTCCAGGAATACTGAGGGCAGTTCAATGATATTTTTGTAGCCTCTTTTCCTTCCTTTTTTCCTTAGCAATATTTGAAATAAATCTAGTATTTTAGAACAAAGAGTTAGGATTTAGAATTTGGAGCCTGTCAACGCGTAGACTTTAAGCAGCGCATGATTTTGTCTAAGCAGCGCAAAAAGCTTTTCAGATACTTGGTTTAAACACATGAAAAAAATCAAAGATTTGGTACATTGCACTGGCTACAGAGATCCATATAATATGGAGATCCTAATCTCTACCTTAACAAAATGTTGGATTTTACTTTCATTCGTGCCAGTAAATCACAACCCCACTGAAAGTTGCTGATTTATTCCAGATTTACACTTGTATGACTGAGAGCTGAAGTTGCTTCATGAGTTTTGTCAGACAGCAAAGACACTTTAGAATACTCAGGTGAGTGAGAGATTATAGTTACAGAAGTTCTGTATCACCCTCTCATTCTAGCAAAAACTTTGGGAGGAAGAGGAGAATCCTTCATAAGGAGTTGTAATCAGCCTTTACTGCATCTACTGAACTTCCCTGTATAAACTTTATGCCATTACATGTTATTTATGATATGGAATTTATGTCCAAGTTGGTGATTTGCCTCTCTTGACTCTGGTCCAGTTCCTTTTGTTCTGGCTGTTGCTTTTTCCCTTTCTTTATGCCAGAGACTTGTCTTTGCTGTGTAGTACCCCTTGTGTCTCCAGGAGTGGCCACTCGAAGGCACTTCCTTGCAGGCTGGTACTGCATGTGGCACAAGTGCCAAGCAGTGGACCAAATGATAAAATGAGTTGAAAGAAAGGAAGCCTGCAGCTGCTCTGACCCTCAGAGAATTTCTGTTGTTTGATCTCATACAAGTTTATAATCTTGTCAAAGCACAGTCTGCTGTTTTTGTGCATTGACAAGCTTGATTTCGGTTTTATCTCTACGGATATAAATAAGGCCATTTATTTATTGAGGGGAGTGAAGAGAATTCTTTCTGTATGTTCTTATTAACTTTTAGCTCTTCTTGACACTTTGCTGACTCATTACCAAAGAATTTAAGTGGTTTATGTGTAAACTTAATGAAGCATCAATGCACTGCTGTAGTACTCAGACCAGGGCGAAAACTGAGGTTACATATGCCTATATGCTTATCTCAGTTTTAAAAATTACATTGTTTTTGTGTTCCACAAGGTAGTATAGTTAGGAGAGTTGACCAATATCATCCACCAGTCTTGACTATGGCTTGATGTCTCAACTGCTTATAAATCTCTTAATCATACATTAAGCTTTTACCCTAGTATAAATGTAGTTGTTCCATACTTTATTATTAATAAAAATATCGATGCATTAACTATATATGTTTATAGGCATTTTTCTTGGTAATGGTTTTGCTTCCTGGGTTCTATAATAATCTGATTATTTATTCAAGCACTTATTAATCCTTAGTTAATGAGGGATTAAGCCCTTTAATAACTAATTTCAGCAATAATGTTTAAGTCTGACTTAAAAACATGATGCAACTGTCAGGCTACTTTCTAGCATATGGGAAAGGAGAGAGGTGTCATGCTTTCCAAGGAGAGGTAAGGAAGGAGTGTGCAGATGAAATTAGCTATGAAAATTTAAAAGTAAACATTGAGAGTCCCATTACAGTGGTGCCTGTAAACCTATGCAATAATCTCTGAAGAAAAGTGCTATAGGTCACATTATTTGCTTCTTTTCAAAGCAAACAACAGAGAAGGCAGATCTTTGCTCTAGGAAACAATCTACAGTTTAACTATGCAGTTTTTTATATTCAGTGTTTTCTTTTAAGCCCTGACATCCGTCAGTATCCATCCTAGCGCTGCATGTGATGCAGCATGAGCTTAATGGCAGAAAGAAAAAAGGCAGAATTTAAAAAAAAAAAAAAAAAAAAAGTATTTTTTTCAAACCCATACATAAAGGTTTTTATTTCCTTCAGGGAAATAACTTTTTTCCTTCAGTGTTCTTCTGGTTTATATTTTTGACACATCTGTTCCTCTTACATTTAAGGTATTTTAAAAGATATAATATATAATAAACACAAAGTACCAGGGCTAGATGCAGCAACCAGCTGAGTGTGGATTGTGGCAAGGAGCAGGCTACATGAATAGCCGCTATCTTGCTATTTAGCCTGGAGGGTATGTGCCAGGGAATGCTACTGTGGGAGGAAGCCTTCCTCCATGTAAATCCTTATCTGTGATCCTGTGGGTGGGGGGGGGGGAGTGTTGGGGGGGAAGGCAATATAGCCTCACGCTTCTCAAAATAAGCCTAGTAAAATTGAAGCTTAAACTAGAAATTGCTGAGTTATCCTGTTTGGCTGGGGGCTGGGTGAGGGGATCTTAAACAACCCCTATTTACCCTGACAAGTAGCAGGACTCCCTTTTACCAGGGATTTCTGGGCATTTAAGAGGAGGTAGGGGGAACCCCAAAATGAAATATTTTATGAGAAAAAGGAGATTCATCTGAGCAACCTTATAAGATTGGGGATGGTCCATTAAATTCCTACCATAGCCCAAGAAGAGAACAAAAAGGGTTATTAAAAGCAAAAACAAATGTAGTGGGTTTTTCCCCCACTTTTGTTTTTTTATTTTTGGCTAGAGAAAGCATTCAGTTGGGGAAGTCAGACTGATCATCTGCTCTGCAACATCTGCTTTAAGTACAAGTCTGTCCAGTAATGATGAATATTCTGCAACCTTACTTGTAACTGTTTTCTGCTTTCAGGCTTTTTTTTTAAAAAAAAAAAAAAAAAGAAGAAAGTTTTTGGGAAAGATCATTAAACTGCCTTCTTCAACAACGCAAACTTGATGGGCAGCACAGTTTGTTAAGTAAAATATCCATCAGTTTAGAAAAACAGAAGCTACCACTTGCTTTACTAAAAATGGGATTCAGTTGGCCAACTAATGGGAAAAATACTCTGCCTCTTCCTGTCTTCCTTCATCTTTCCCCTCTCCCCATGTCTCAAGCTCCATACCACTTAATTAGCCTTCCTTAGTGTTTGTCTGCATAGGTCTAGGCCTGCAGTACGGAGGCTCAGGAGCATAACTATGGCCTCGATTTCCTATAATCATTTTCTAAAGTGAGACTCCTCTCCTGGAAGGTAAGATGGCCCAAAGAATTCCAGTCTCAGTAGTGTACTTTTCTTCCTTAGAGTTTTAATAGCCTGACTCAGGAGTTAAACAAAATTTCTTACTGCATGGTGGCTGTATATGATATATGATGCCTTTGTTTTATCAAGAAGGAGCTTCCGTTAGTAGTAGTGTAGGTTTATTTAGCTCATGCTTTGTAGTAGAAGTCTCAAGATAGCTACCTCCCAAAACTGACCATATTGTTTATGAAAAATTGGTTGATGGTCTTGGAATAATTTTTCACAGATAAATACCCCTTCACAAAACATACTACCTTGGGAATTGCCAAGTATTTAGACTCTCAGAAGAGGCATATACTATGTCTGTATATGAACCAAGAGATGTACAATCTTTAGAAAATGCAATAGATCGTCAGAACTAAAGATGAACTTATGCTACAGATAAATTAACTGTTTGGCAAGAAATCTGGATCTGCTAGGCCTTACTGTAGATATTTATACTACAGAATAGAAGAATAACAGACCGTAGTTTATTTTACACTTTTTTTTTCTGATGTCAAAGATATGGCAGTATATTACACAACAAACCATCTTTTTAAAAGCTGGATACTATAATTTGTTAACCCATTGTGAGTTTTATTGCTTAGTTTGTAAAGATTTTTTTTCCCCATCATGACAGGGAGTAAAGAGTAAGAAGTATCCTCATACCTACTAAAGCCATGTTTTAGGGATGGATTTTGGGTCTCCAAATAGACGGTTGCCCTCTGAGATGCTGTGGTCTGACCTTCAAAGCTAGAACTTATGACTTGACTTAGGCCCGTTGTGAAACTGCGCTCCGCTGCATTGCCACTAAAAGGGCTAATGCTCCTTTCACCTATACCTCTATATTCCTTTTCCATCCTTTGTGGTGGTTCCAAGTGAACTTCAGCATCTGCTAGTGCTTATGATGCCAAAAAGCAGATAGGGAAAATGGGAAAGATCTGTGCGCAGATGGAGATCAGAAATGCTATTCTGTTGCTTGTGAGACAATATTTTTATCTCTGATAGTTAAGTTCTTCTTACTGTGCACCCTTCCAAGGGCTGAAAAAAGGAGTCCTTACCTGACAAAACTGAATAAATATATTTACGTGATCTTCCTGGTGTGCTGGAGGCAAAATTGGGTAGCTACAATCAACTCAAAAATAGTGCTGAGGAGTGCACAAGTCGGCGTAGAAGTCATGAGTAAGAGTTAGGTAGCTGGTCGATGTGCTCTTCAGGAAAAATGCTTGAAATACAGCACCTTTTCCTAATCAAGAGGAGAAGGAATACAACTGTCTTTATAAAAGAAACATCTGATATCTCCTCTTGTAAGTTGGAGGAATTCAGTCGCAGGTTATCTTGACCTATGCAGTTGTCGTATAGAAAAGATATACATGGGAAAATACTGGGATTTATGTTTTTATAATGTTTTGCTGATACTGGCCTTTTATCAGTGCACTTTAAATGAATACGTGAAAAGTATGGACATAAGTACACTTAGAGGTTTGAGAGAGGACTTTACAACATTCTGACTATGGATTAATTGATGTGGTTGCACAAATTGGATTATAACTCAGTGCCGATTTATATCGTGAAAAAAAAAATTCAGTTGCTTCTCAGCTTGGTTACCTGAAGGAGATGTTTTTTGTTTTTTTTTTTTAAAGTATCAGATGCATGACTGCCTTGTTTAGAAGAGAATATTTGAAGTAAAGCTGCATGCACTGCAGATAGCAATGCCTCAGTACTTACTTTTTGTTTCAGTTCAGCTTGCTTATTGCAGCCTGCTTCAGCTCATAAACTAGCATGCTAGTAGGCTTTTATTGCATTTATTTCAACTTTTTTCAGGGAGCAACAGCTGACTGATTGTGAGGAGGGGGCTGTCTCAGACCAAATGGCAAGAAACTTGGAGCTCATTTCTGGTCTTGCTTACATGGGAAGAAACTAGGAATAGTGTTGTTTACATCAGTGGAGTTTGACGTACAGTAAAAGATATCTCAGAGAGATCAGAATGAAACCCATGGTATGTTTTCCACTCGCCAGAAGGTTTTGCACAGCAGTCTGGGAATAAGTTCAAATTTATTTTGAATTTCTGAGCGCTCTGTACCTTTTAATGCTTCAATACGACGTTCAGAGCCTAATCTGAGCTCCATTGAAGTTGGTAGAGTTGCACTCGGGATGAAATTGGTATCCTAGGTTTTAATTTATTTTAATCTTTCCAGTGCAAGGTAAAACAGACTTCCACAGATGTCCTGATATTTGTCACATGTATTTATATTTTATTTTAAAAAGAACGTGAATTGTAATAGAACATGCATTTTAAGTGGGATGTTTTTGCCTTCTATTGTCTTCTGCTTTTTGTTCTATTCTTTTGCATATTGGTATTAATCCTAATGATAATTATGCTTTATATGATGTCTCTAAAGGCACAAAGAGCTTCAAAAGGCATAATTAAGCTGTGCAGCATCCTTATGAGTCAGGCAAGTGTCATCACAACCTTTTGAGCAATCAGTATACCTGGTCAAAACAATGATAGACTTTTTCTGGCTTTTTAAATCTGAAAACTTAGTTATCTCTCAGGGTAGCATCTGCTGTTTTTGATGTGAATTACAGGACAGTTAAAAAATGTGCAGTAAAAATGTATTTCTATGGATTAGTTTTACAACTTCTGTACAAAAACTGCAGATTTTTGTAATCTCTCCTGCATGCGCTTGCACTCTCTCTCTCAGCTGTTGATAGGTAAGACAACATCAGGCCAGTAACCCTCGTTCTTTTAGAACGACTTGGAAAGGTTGTGAATACGTTACACTGACACTGAGTCAGCAGTCTTGTTGCTGTACGCATCTCAGAATGACTGGGGCTTCGTCACGCAGCCAAAAGGCATTTGTAGTGTATTTCTTCACAAAAGTGTGCTGTAATAAGGCAAAGTTGGTAGGCTTTAATTGCCAGGCTCCCAGTTTGTGAAATACTCCTTCAATATCTTTTAACTTTTGGTTTTTCATAGTAATTTTTTTCTGCTTTGTCTGCAAAATTCAATTATTGTGATTTAATTAAATGATAAAGGATTAAAGCAACATTGAGAGCCTTAGTGAGAACAAGGCTACTGAAGCATCACGTACATCTGCCCTGAGCAGACTTAATTCACAATGCAAAGAGAACTCGTGCTTGCTCTAGTTGCCTCTATGACAGGATTTTGCATCAGGTCTCACCAGCATGCAAGTATTCTGCCCATGCATGCTTCCACCTGCATGGGAATGAAGCGGAGACCTTCCAAAATTTTCATGAAAAATACTTGGATGGAGAACACTGCCCTATTCAGAGCAAGGGCTTTGAATGTGGTTCCTCCCACGTTCCAGGTAACAGTCATAGCCCTCTACCTATTCTGGAAGAAATCACTTTGCAAGAACAATAAGGAAAATTGCTCCCCAAACAAAATGGTCCCCCAAATGCTGCTCAGAAGACTGACAATAACTACTTTCAGCTGGCAGAGTTGCTACTGTGCAGAGAGAGATTAATCTCAAGTGTCCTCAGAAATAAAGAAAACTGAATTTAGAATGTTAGTTGGTTCTGCTTTAATTAAAAGAAGGCACTAGAAGGAAGTCATTTAATGTTCTAAGTCAACACATTCAAAAGGTTAGTGGGGAAAAAAAGCCTTATTTACCCTTCTGAATACTTGTGACTGTGTGGTCTGTTGCTGCATTTAATTATGCAGTCACATAACCTTTTTTTTTTTTTTTTTTTTCCTCTCAGCAGTGTCTTATTCATTGAACAGAATTGAGAGTGTTCACTTAGTTAGCATCTGTGACTATTTCCTTCCATCCTCTTTGAAGGTATATTTGAAGGGCTAGCTTACCGCATGCTGTTATTGCTTGGTGTGAAGACTCTGTTGTTCATTTCTTTTAGGTGCTTTTATGCAGTATGCCTTAGTAGAATCCTGGGCTGCTTAAGCAGAAACACTATTATATGATAAACAGGGGTTTTTGGCAGCGTTAAGATGGAGAAACTGTGGCATGATAGAAAAAGAAAAATATTGTGATAATTTTTCGGAAGTGAGCTGAACTGTTTAAACTAGAGCTTCCCTACCAAAAGAATCCTGTAGCAGAAAACTGACCGCTCAGAGGGAAACTTCCCTTGCCAATATCTGCTAAAATTACAAGTAGTTGAAGAGGAAAGGAAACATTGTTCTTAATATTAGACAGTGCTGTAACCCTGCCTGTAACAGCAGCAGCAGACCAGGTCATTGCTTCTTTAACATAAACCATATTTCATTCAGTATTTTTTGTAACAATTTTCTCTGTGTATTTTGTCTGGGATGGAAGCTAGATGAGCATAGGAATCGTATTTAAGAAAAAAATAGTTTTAACGACCCGGGTGTATGAAAGAGATGAGTCATCATACATGTCAACTTATGTAATACGCAGATAAGAGGATACAGTTTCAAATACTCTTCAAAACTGTATCTTCATAATATGATCCTGGTGAGTGATTACAGTGTTGGATACTGTACTTTTTAAAAAACTATTAACATGAACATGAAACATACACTGATCGGATGGTTATGCTATGCTGTTTGCAAGACCTGTTGTATTTTGTCTCCGCTCACTTCAGACCTTTTGCCCTGATACTTTTAATGCTTTTTTTTTTTTTTTTTAACATTAAAGAGCAGGAAGCCAACAAATCTGTTGATTCTGTTGACTGATTTAAACAAGTCATATGTACAGAAGCTAAGCTTATCCTTGCAAATACATGAAAACCTTTGACTTTCCTAGTCTGTTAAGCTGGTTACATGAACGTGGTAAAGAGTCTAAGCAGCTATTGTCTTGATCTGTGATCTTATTGCTTAAACTCAGAGAAATTCATCCCAAGAAGTGCACGCAGTGCGATACTGAATGAGGTATCTGAAGTGCTGTTCCGTGTCCCAGAATACCTGTAGATACTTCTGGAAGTGCTATCATGAAGACTTTTTGCAGAATGTAGCTCAGGAGTAAAAGCTTCATTTTTCTCTGCAAGAATGGGGACTGTTTATGGTGATGCCAAACTCTGTTGGGTGAATCATTAGAACTGCGGATCGTTTTCTCCAGACTTGTGAAGACTAGCAGTGGCTTGTTTCACCAGGGTCTGCGGGCAGCAGGGTGTACAGCTGTTGGAATCAGGCCACACAGGCATGCCCAGGTGACTTTCTGAGGGAAAGGAGGAGGGAGTTGAAGCTCAACCTGATGAGCAAGAGGCTAGAGGCCTGTCTGCAGAGGCATCCTGTCTTCCCTCAGACTAATCTGTGGAGCTGGAGGAGAATTCCTTCTTGAGATTTATTTTTGAGTGTCAGAAGTAGAGAAATGCCTTTTTTTTAAAGCAGATTAGAAACTGGGATACTCTTTTCTGAGGAGATACTCTAGGTTCAAAGACAATTGCTGTGAAGTGAAACGTCACCTTTCAAAAACCTTAAATGGAATGTTTTTTTGACAAGAAAAAAATTCTTAGTTTACATGTAAACTTTATAGTTTGAGTACAAACTAAGCTTTTTGAATTTCAAGTGCACTTTATTTCCTCTTGTAGTGTTAACATTAAAGATTTCTGAAGGAGGAAAAATATGAAAAACAAGTGTAGAATGTAGTTTTCTACACAAAACTGACATTTAAAAAAATTTATATTTTGCTGTAGCTGAAGACTTAGTGAAGTACTTTGCTTTTATGCCTGTTTCCTCCCCCCCCCAACCAAACTTTTTAAACGTTCAGTAGCTGTATGGAATATATTGCTTCTGACTCACTGGCCTAATTAGGAAAATATATTATCAGAAAATATTTGAGGGTCTCTCCCGAACAGCTGAATAAGATGTTTTCTTGAGGGAGGTGATGTTGTATTGTGGATGGAAGTCTTTATCACAGATTAATCTGGGTCAAGAAAATATTTCTTGCCATTCTTTCCTCTTCCCTCACCCTGTCCGCTCCTATTGAGCGTCTCACTGGAAGGCTTCAGTATAACAGAAGACGTGGGAGGTAAGTCCTTGGAAGCCAGTGTGTATAAGAGCAAAGGCAAATTGTTGCTGGCAGTCAGCCTACATCAGGCCATATTTGCAAGTAACTGAAGAAGGGGAAAGGAGTTTCAAAACCCTTGAAGCTCTGGTTCCTACTGATGATCTATTTTTCTCTATTAAAAGCAGGAGGTACTAGTTAATGGCCTTTTCTCTGTCTTGGCATAAGTATTTATTAATTGTTTCCTCATACAGCCTTTCAAGTGGATTTGAAGAGAGAGGAATATGGGAGGAGCACATCCTTTGGCAGCTGTTAGTACAAGAGGACACAGGATAGCTAGAAAGGCTGGGGGAATATTAAGCAGCAGGATAAACTGACTTTGGCAGTCCTTCACAGCCAGAATATTCTGAGTATACCATTTAGCCTGTACCTAGCCAGCTTAGCCATCTCAACCACTTAACCTGACAGTCAAAGTCTGCTTCCGGCACATACCATGACTCTGTAGAAGTGGATAGAGCCAGAAGCCCTCTAGCTTTGTTACTGTCATTTTGCTCACAGTGAACTTTAGTTTTGTTGGCTTTACTCTCCTCAGGTTGAAGATGGGGCTGGGTCTTCAGAGCTTGAAATGAGTATCAGCTCACTTTCCTCAAACAGTTGGAAGTTCATTCAGTAGGATGTCTCACACTTCTCCTGAGACCATATGCCTGAGAGCTCTCTCTCCTCAATTAAACCAGAGCCCCTCTCTTTTTCTATTTCCTGTGACTGCTGAAAGGTGACTTTTCTTGTACTTATTGCCATTTCTTTAGGCTTTTCTTTCTTTCTTTCTTTCTTTGTCATTTTCTATTTTCCTAGCAGAATTTGACTGGTTTAACAACTTGCTGTTTGCAGGTATCTGGATAAGGATTTTCCAGTGCTGGAAGAGTGGATTTTTTTAAATTATCACAAATGGCTTAGGCTCAAACTTATTCAAAAACCGAGAGTGCAATGGAGAGGAAAGGGGGAGGGAAAAAAAAAGACTAGGATGGAATAGCATGGAAGGTGGGAAAGATTCCCATATTTTATTTATTTATTTATTTTAACTAGCACCAAAGTTATCGCTGTGATCTCTTGGATTTCTTAGAAATAGAAAATTGTCAGCAGAAGAGGCTTCAGGCCAGGAACTGTGATTAGCCCAAGTCCTTTCTGCAAGGCGAGATATTTTTGTCTCCTGTTTTGGTATCACATCTCAGCAATTGTCAATAGCACAGTATGGATTTTTATTCTTTTCGCTGTTCTTTTTAGGCTTTTCCTACTTTACAGAGAATGCTGATTTATTGCTCATATTTTGATGTTGTCTTATCAATTGATCTTTGTTCATCTAGTGAATTTTGACCAGACTAGGTTGGGTTTTTTGAACATATCAAAAAAGCCAAAAAAGATGAACTCTAGCACCGTGTCCCTGTCCGTGCCCCATGCCCGTCCAGGCTTTCTGAGTTCAAACTGTGTGGGTAGTGTCTGCTCATTTTGTTCAACAGCCAGTCTGAAACTCTTTCCTTATTGACCTGCTTGTTTATGTTGGTCTGCCGAGGGGCAGTTGTTTTAATTGGCAGGCTGCATTTGAGGGGTTTTCTCGCAGAGGTCGTTCACAGCTCGTTCCCCTCAAGGGTCTTTTGCAAAGGCTCTGCTGGTGCCTGAGTAGAGCCGTTTCCCATTGGGGCCTCCGAGGAGGTGCTGGGGTGAGCATCTTGGAGCTGAGGGGTTGCTGGTAGTATCTGGGCAGAACTAGTCTGATCACAAATGACAGAGCAAATCTGTGACAATGAAGGAGCAAAGGCAGGGATAGGAATTAGCCTGTGTCTGTTGGGAGGTATTGGGAAAAAGGCAGCACCTCGTACCAGTCCGATAAGTGCTTACTGTGTATGCCCATTACAATGCAGCATGAAACAAAATAGTCTTTTTTTTTTTTTCTTACTCTGAAATAAATACAGACACCTACAGCTCTAGCTGTAGAATGAGGAACAAGATAGACAGATAATATAAGATACATGCTACATTAAAGCTGCTCAAAAGGTTGTTTCTTTTTTCCCACCCTTTTGAAGGATTCAGGAATGTGAGTTTTACTAGTCCGGGTTTACTCCCCACCAAACAGGGAACAGGTAATGCAGGATAGCAACGCTTGTTTAAGTTGCGTGTTTGAAGTGTTGTTATAAAAGGGAGGATAAAGTGTAGAACCAGAAACTAAAATAATAAAAAGCATATTATTCTACCATATATAATTTTTATATATGTTAAAATAGTATTGGAAAAACATTAGAAGAATGGGCAAAGCTTTGAGCTGTTGAAAGAGTCTGACAATTAGTTCCTGAACAAATATTATAGCTATCAGATCTAAGAAAGTCATGACCCCACCAGATATCTCATGAAGCTTCATGGTCTATGAGTCTGGGAAGCATTTCTTTATTATTATTTTTACAGTACTTTAGCAAAGATAAGGTGTTGATAATCTGTAAATATCAAATCCATGTTATTTGAATCCTGCTACTTGCATACCTTGTTTTGTTAGAGGAAGAATGCGAATATTAATTTTATTGAGAGGGAGATCAGTGAAAATGGGTTCCAGCCAGGTAGATCAGTGTTGGGGTGGGAACATGCTGTGCTGGATTGCCCACACAGTGCTGCCAACGTATGTGAGTCATGAGTACCAATGCCACTTCCATTTATAGATTCCTTAGGAATAGAGGCAGCTATACATGCCATTGAGTCACAAATTTTTTAAGAAGGTTTGAGCTGAGAATGTTGTGCTGATTTAATCCATTCTGTGGAGCTCAAGGTGCCCAGAATGATTCGCCTTTGAGAAATTATTGAAATAGTTGCCAGAATGGAACCCCTCTTCTGCAGGGAGATTCCAGCCCTTTGATATTTGGTTTTTGTCGTGAGAACATTCAAAGCATCACAAATTTTCACATTAGAGATGAAATATTATGCTTCAGAATATCAGTATTTTGAAATATAGTGTTTTTGAAACAAAATACTTTATTCTTTCTTTCCTCGAAGAGAATTTCAAAGATTAAATAAATTTAAGAGCAAATTGAAAACGTTTCGCATTCTCAAAATTTCCAGGCTAAAATGTTGATCAGTTCCAGTTGTTATATCTGTAAGGCATAAGCTGATCATAGATCAAGAGATTAGGATAGGTTGAACTATCTGTTTCTACTATGTAGACAGTGAGCCATGGCAGTGTATAAGCTGTGTATAAGCACAATTTGACAGACTGCAACAGGTTGAGCACACCATATATAACGTGCATATATTCGTTTACTACTTATGCACATGCTTTTTATTATATGTGCATGCAGGCACACACACCCATTAGATAAATTCAGTTCTGACTCCACAGGCCAAGTATTTATTGAGAAACCAAGATTCTGAAGAAACATTCCAGACTTTTGTTCCAACGTCTTTTACAAAGAATATTCTTCATTTCCTATGTAATCCAAGCCCCAGTCTGGTTTTTACTATTCTGTGTACGTTTAACTCAAATTGGAATAACAGTCAATGCTAAACTTATTCTGCAACAATATATTAGTCAAATAGCCATGCTATCAGTTTAACGTATAATTACACACTTTTACTTTTCTACAGCAACCATGATCTAGTGGGGGGCTATAGAGGAATTTATGCCAAAAGCAGGGAAGTTTTTTTGTTTTGTTTTGTTTTTAGGAATGTTCCTTTAAAATTGTATTAGTTGTTTATACTTAGTATGCTTTTTAAGTTGTAACCGGCAATGAATTTCTGAGAAGCATAATAGGAAGTAAATTAGCAACAAGACCCTCAACAGTTAACAAAATGTTAATGCTACCTCTTAATAGTGAGCTTCAACACAGATAAAATGGGTTATTTTCATTGCTGATATTTATTCTTTTAATTACTATAGCATATGACTTCCAGTTTAAAAGTGGGGGGTGGGAAGGGTGGACTTCTAGATGCAATTTCTCCTTGAAACTAATGGCATCATGGGAAAGGTATTTGGGAGTTGCAAAATATAGCCACTATAGATGAGGCCTGGGCGCTTGAAAGAATTATCAGGCTCTCTGTTGTAATTTTTATTGTTTCTATTGTTTCCTTTAGAAATAGAAGTATTTTTCTTAATCTTTATTCCGTATATAATAGAATTTGAGATTGATACTGTTCATACATGCATACATGTGTGAATATATATATTTATTTTTGTTACAGTTAAGTAGCAAAAAGGACATTCTGTCAGTATCAAAATTTATCACTTTTGAACATGGAAAGTTTATGTTATCCAGATGGGGACACCTGCCCTAGCAAAGCACATCGAGAATATATTTAGTAAAATCACGTTTAAAGTCCTGTGAATGTAGTTCAGGTTGTGAGCTTGAAATTGTCTCCCACGTCCTATATGAATGTCTTAACCTTGAGGCAATTTGGGGTCACTCTCGTGAAAGCAGTTTTGCTTTATGTAAGTAATTAAAATACTAATTGAATCTGGATCTTTCACAACTTAGATGAGTCCTATAACTGGTGGGCTTAGAAAAACTGGCTCGTTAGCCTGGTGAATGTGTAATTAGTTGTGTAAGATGAGGTTACTCCAGTAGAATAATTGAGAGTAGCTCATCTGAGAATAGCAAATAGCCTGGTAATTAGTGCACTCACCTAGGTTGTAGGAGATCCACTCGTGTGCCTGGTATGACTTAGCTTGAGCTGGGTTTTGAATTATGGTGTCTCAGATCTCCAGTGGGGCTGTGACTGTTTAGGCTGTGGGTTGTTTTGGAGAAAGCTTGTCTAGATTTTCCTAAGAATTTTGGGGTGCTTTGGTTTCTGTAGATGAAGAACAAGAGAAAAATACGTCCTTAAATTTTTTTTGTAGCACAAGAGAACAATTTCCTCTCATGTAGCTCTATTAAGGATAACTACCTGAGAAGCAGAAGAACTTTAAAAAAAAAAAAAAAAAGGGGGGGGGGGCAAAGAACTAATTTTACAAGTAAATCAATAAATGACTCCTGAATCATTAATATTAAGTTTTATGGCAATGGGATAATAAAAGTTGCTCATGTTGCTGATATGAAAAGTAGACAATGGGAAACATGGTATTTGCATTTGTGCCTTTTTTGCTCCAAGTGCTTAGACATCTTTCTTTCTCCAGACATCAGTTTTATGGAAAAGCCTTAGCACTGTGTTTGTAATAGATTCTGCATACTTAACAGTTGTTCCTTTTGGAAAACAAAGCTCAAATATCCAGGAAACATTGCAACCTATCCGCTGTTAATAGGATATGACCAGCTTCCTCCTTGCACAATCCTTGGTGTTAGCATGCCTGTTGGCACTCTCTGCAGACAGGTTCCAGACAGTTCTGATACCGGCTGTTCCCTTCCAGCTGTTCTTTACAAATCAGGCCTGATTTGTGAATAATATTGGCCAAAAAGTGTGGTTAATAATATTGGCAAAAAAGTGTGATTGTGCTGCCCAAATTCATGACTACATTCGTTCTTGGAATGAATGGAGAACTTGACTCCCCAAAATAAGATGGGACTATATACAGCAGGCAACGCAATAATCTGAACTCCAAATTATATTAACTCCTTACAGAATGTTTAGCAGAATGTGAATTCTCAGAAAATCTTTTTGTCCTATAAAGGTTCACTGTTTGCATTATGACCAAAGAGTTTGTGTCATGTCTTGGAAAAAAAGAGGGTAAGCAGTTTTGCAGTAATTGCTGGCTTTGGAATTTAATAGTTTATATAACTCTACTCATGTAAAATTGCACTTCATCATTCCAACATTTCCTTTAAATTGTTCAATCTGTAAAGTTGGTCTGTTCCACTTCCTATTTTGGTTGTCTGCAAGTATGGTTTTACTGCAAAATTTGTATGAGGCAGTGGACATAGTGAGACTTGAGTTATGTTTCCATCATAATATGCTGCATATTGATTTTTGGAAATCAGAACGGTTGCTGTCCGTAACTGCAAATTGTCATGGCTCCAGAGAGCCTCTCTTTCTTTCTTTCTTTCTTTCTTTCTTTTTTTTTTTAATGAAAATTCCATTGTGTTGTCTGGTGCTGGTGATCATCCTAAAATACGTTCTGTTTCTCCCACCTAAGCAAGCCTGTGATACTGTGCCAGGTTTGAAGAGAGCAGCCAGCTGAAAACAATAGAGGAACAGTAGATCATTCTTTCTGTGGCAGTCCATTTTTATTCTTTTTGGCACTTCCTCTTTTTGGCATATAGAGACAGATATTACTGAAGAAGCCTTGTTCAGCTTAACTGCTCTCCTCTGATGTTCAGTAATTGGAGGCTCTAAAGTGAAGTGCAGATCCACTGCCACAGACAGATTGATATTCAGTGGTAACATAAATGATTCTGATATTTTTATTCTAACTCCTAGCTATCTGGTGCTCTGTGTAGCCACATCCTCATTTGAAATGTTCTGAAGTTTCAGATGGGAGTTATTTCTCCTTCTACACCTTTGGGTCAATCAGGAAACCAAACAATTTCTCTAATGTGTTGTGATTCCCTACTTTTTTTTTTTTTTTTTTTTCCTCTGTGACAACGAACTGGAGATCCACCTCTAACTTTGTATTACTGTTTTAATTATCTTTTTCATTTTCATGTACTGTTCACGTTATTACTAGATATTAGGTTCGTATCACTGGCATTCTTAAAACATGCGCTATGTCTGTCATTTCCTCCTTGTTAGATTTTAATGTTTTACATTCATTTGCTCTGCCTACCATCTCGGACGTTGTAATTCTCTCTAATGAATTCTGGAGGTCTTCTGTGAGATTTGTTTTGGAACGAGTTAATCCTTTCTTATCAAACATTGTGAAGTTCTGTAACTGCCTCAAGAAAGAGAAAGAGATACAATATCAAGGCTAAGAATATGTATTTAATATCACTTTTGATTCTTTTTTTTTAACCCCCATCCTCACTCACCCACTTCTACAAATTTATAAAAGCTATTTTCTGCTTTGATTTCCATTGCTTGAGTTCTTGGATAGTTTAATCATCATCAGATATTCCATTTCCTGAAAAGGTAAAATGATATACACTTATTAACGTTCATCCATCTGTTCAGGGATTGCTTTGAAATAATTAATAGCCATGTTTTTTTTTTGTTAACTAACAATGAATTGAACAATACATTTTGCTGTGTCTACTAATAACGGGGCTGTTTCTTCCACCTGGGAAGTAAAATGAAAATCATCCAAATGTGCCATGTCATTTGTCCATGCAACTCCTCAGTTACATTTGATAGTGAACTTTCTCACACCCTGGTCATGACATCTAACAATACTGGGAGTATTATACATTTTTGTCTTACTACAGTTATCATTGTAGACAGCTGGACTCTTTGACAGCTCAATTGCTATCAAAAGCCTTTTGGAAATCTCTAATATTTTTCATGAAAGATGCTTACGACTTTACATCAGAGCTAGAAAATGAAAACAGCCATTTAATATTGATTATTTAAAATCTGTTTGATGCTTTCTGGTCTGGAAACAGTTGTTTTTTAATATGTTGCAGAAGAAAATAAATTTTGATTCCTCCCGTCCCGCCCTTGGTATTAAGAATAATATAGTTTTTCTCTAGATGTTGAGGACGATAATGCTACCGTCATCTAAAGTGTTTTTTCTGAGTCTTTTTTGACTGCCTTGATTTCTTTTGTACATTCCATATTTTTTTTATACGAACAAGAGATAACTGAAGAGCTATTTGTCACTTGTTTAAAAAATGCTTTCTAACCACTTTCCCTCCCTGCGTTTATTGACTTTGTCAGTTCTGATGCTTTGAACCTTTAAATCAATGTTGGACTCTATCAGAAGCTCTTTGTCGCCAAATCTTGTCTGTCTTTTAGGTCTGATCTGTTTAAGATAACCTATACGTTTTTTGGCCATTGCTTTTTCTTTGTTCTTGTTCTTTGCTAAGAATCTGTTTGCATGTTGGTACTTGCATTTTCTGTACCACCATTTAATAATCTCAGTAAAGAATTTTGAAATGTTTATAGAGTTCTGGATTTTCCTGCCCACCAGAAAAATCCAGGATATTTTGGGGCCACAGAAGTCTTTAGGCATAATCAGTAAGATTATTCCTAGAACTCTTATATTTTGATCCAACTCCCACTTACTATTTTTTTCCCTAAAGAAAAATGAGATTGTACAGTTATTTTTTCATTCCTGCGGTTTTCACAAATCTTCAGGTAAAAGTGTTGTGTTGCACAAACGTGGGAGTTGTAGCTTTTCACCAAGCTTTCCTTTCCAAGCTTTCCTTTCCAAACTTTCCACCAAGTTTTGTTTTCACAGATAGAAATCAACCCTGGAAAACATTACAAAGTTCCTTTTTTTTTGGGTCATCATTTATTTCTTATTATTTGGTGACCTAGAGCTTCACTATCTAAAGATGAAAAACTATAGTTTTTTTCAGTAATTTGAACTGGCAACAGAAATTCTAGCTATGAATGTGTGTGCTGCTCTCAGGGTCTGTTCTTTGAAGTCTGATATAGAGTGGAAGAAGTAAGGTTGCTCTGAATGAGACTTTGCATGAGGTAGCAGAACAGTGATAATAGCATGTATTTCTGTACGCATTCATTTTCCTTGAGGTAGACAAACCTAGCAAGGCAAGATTTGTTTTAAAAGATGAGAATAAGCGGGAATGAATTAGCTCTGTCAGGTATCATGGTAACTGCTCCTAAGTACCAAAGCTAGATTTTTCAGAAGTAACATCAATACTTTTTGCACATCGCTGTAGATATCTCCTCTAAAGTGCTCTCAGGTATCAGTGTTGTGTAGATGTATCATTGACTTGTTCAGTCATAACTATTTGGAAGTGTCGGACAAACTTTTTCTTATTATCCGTAGGCAGTGGTTAAATTGATGCTTTTTGTCGACTTGCAAATATGAAGTCCAGTTAGGAAAACATTATCTTACACAGTATGTTCAATACGGTATTTCTGAAAATTAATTTCACACTGCTTTTATACTGCTGTAACTCTGAGGTACAGAATTTGAGATAAATAGTAGTGCAGGTGAGGGAAGAATGAGGCTGCATTTGTTAGCCATAGTTAAGCACATTTAAAGTATTTTCTTTAGGTGCATGTCTTAAGTATTCCAGCAATAGGTGTTTGGAAACAAAAACCTGTTTCTTCATTGGTGTATTGTGAAGATTTTGTTCATGCCACGTAACTGAAGATCAGTTTAAATTATATGATGTTCTGTGATCATGCCACAGTTCTCTCATGTCATAAAAACTTCAGTTTAGTTCTTCACTTTCCCTGGCAACACTGCTAGGGACTTAAGATGCTTAATATTCCATTAAAGCAACTGAGGTCTGTGCCTCCCCCACCCCCAGTATACTATTTCTCTGTAAGGGATTTGCAAGGATAGACATCCTCATTTTGTTTGACAGGTCAAGTTTGGAGGATTTTTATGCTCCAGCTCCCATTAAAGTCAAAGCAAGGATGTTTAGTTACTTCAGAGAGAGACCTTTGTTGGAAATCGATAAACTGCTGTCACCTCAACTGGCCAGCATACCAATACTCCCTTTACTCCTCTCCCTGAGAGAAAAATAGTAAATATGAATGCAATTACCTTTTAATTAGAATATGTAGTAGTTTGTAATGCAGGCAAGCGTTGGGCCTAATGGAGAGGTATATGTGAAAAAGACAATATTTTTGGTTTGTTTTTTTTTTTTTTTTCCCAAAAAGTGTACCTCTGTGGCAAGCAGGAGTTTACTTGCAGTAGCGTTAACGGTAGGATCCTGAGTGTACGCAGCCCTTGCTCCAGCAGCCACTTGCAGTGATGTATCAACTTAAGCCAGCTCAGACTAATTCCGTGGTTGTTGAAAAGAGCTACTAGAGCTGACAAGCCTAGCCTCTCGCTCCTGACAGTCAGATATGTATGTTGCTGAACTGCCGTTAGCCACAGTGCAGATGCCTTTATGTAGATAAGGCTGTATGTGGGTCATTTTCGAATACTCAAAATCCACTTAAGACTGAGAGCTTTAAACTTGCCCTCCAGCTATCTTGAGGGCAAAATAATCTCATTTTTGCAATGAAAGCAGTCAATAAAAGTATTTGTCTTGGTATTTTCAGCAAAGGCGATTTTTCAATATGGAAGCAAACTGTACCTTCCTGCATCCAGCTAACAAACTGAAATCCTTGTCAGTACAACACTGTTGTTTGCATATTACTTACAGAAGACACATTTAGTGGTACAATGGGCAATGCTCGGTTGCAGAACTAAAAGCCAAACAGGAAATTTGATGTTAAACTTTTTTGTATGGATTTTATCTATCCAATTGCTCAGGTGCTCGCAACACAGCTTTAATGTACGTATAGAAGGATGGTAATTGAAATACCTGTGTATTCCCCTCTCAATGGGTATTTTATTGTTACTATTTCTAAACACCTAAACATGTCATCATTAGCCCATTTATTTTTCATATTCTCCCACTGCATATGTGTCCACAGTGCAGTGAATACAAATGCTTAGGAAGCGGTCATAGTAATTCAGTAATAATTTCCCTTTCAGTCTTTTGAAAGCCTTTTGATGTCATCAGTACTTGATTTCCATAATTTTCTCCCATCAGAGATGAAGTGGACCAGACAACTGATGTGAAAGTTTCCCCCTTATCTGTGGATAAATATTGTTATGATCCAGCAAGGTTAGATTCAGTTTACTCACACAGAAAAGGTAGTTAAGTAGTTCTCTGACTTACTGTTATTAGAACTGCTTATAACCAGATTCAAAAACCTAGTTTATCTAAAAGCCCATTATAGAAATGAGGAGTTAGATTTCTGTTTTGACTTTGTCTATAAGAATTACCTAATGAATTTCTTAGGTGCCAATTGAAATGTCCCAGTTTTGTGTTCAATAAAGGATATGATGATGTACATTGGTATGTGCAGTATTTTCTATACTTCTTGTTAGGGAAGTTGCAAATGTTGCAGGTAAATTACTGAGTTATTCAAGCCAATGTGTTAAGTGTATTGACTATGAGTGTATGTTCCCAGATATGCAGCTTTGGTTGAACAGCTCATCTCTCTTCTTCCTCTCTACCATGTATGATGTCATTTCACAGTTTCACTAGTCTAATGTGCACTGTTAGTACTGCCCTAATTTCAAACACTTGATGTCCAACCATCAGGGTGAAGTTTGGGAAGAGCCTCATTATGGAAAATAGGATGAGGTGTTCTTGCCCTAGTTTAGATTAGCAAAGCTTCTACCAACGAGTTCTCTTGTGTCATACAGCATATAGCACAGTAAAATCTTGTCCATGGTTAGGACTTCTAGGGACTATGTAGTACAGAGAAATAGCATTAAGAATATTCCAGTTTCAGGCAGAGATAAATCCCAAGTGTACAGATAACTTCTCCTTTCCATACTGGTGTTTTATGCTAATCTAGTTCCACTAGTGATCAGTCAGTGGGCTAAAATGAGGAAGAATCTTTGATGAAACAAGATAGAGGGAACAACTGATAGAAGTTATGTGCAATGCTGATTTCTGTGATCCGTTTACTCATTTTTTTTTTCTGTAGATGGCATTTTTTTTTCCTGTTCCTCTAATAGTATGAGCTTAAGTTATGAAGCTAATGTGATTACCCCTTCAGGGATAAATGATCTGAAAATTTTGAAAATCATTCTTAATGCTTCCTTCATACAGTGTGACTGGAAGCTGTCCCTTGAGAGGTAATCGTTTAAAATTAGGTGTTTGACAGAAAGTGGCAGTGGAAGAATCTTATTTGGGTTAATGTATGGGTAAGAGAAGAGCCAACAACAGCTTCCGTGACTTGTTTGTTGTAGCCTAAAATCTACGTACGCTCCTATGATGCATCAGTCAAAGGCTCCTAAGAAGGCTCAGTAGCCACGGTTGGAATAAGAGGATTCTCAGCATTGAGGAGGAAATGTTTGGAAGATTAGGAAAAGCAGAGCATTAAATGGTAAGTTTTCTCAGGCTAAGGAAGTTAACTACCAAGACCGGGGTGGAGGCCAGTGCTGTTTATGGATGATATGCAAAGGGAGAGACAAGGGAAAGAATGAGTTACTGAAGTTTAGTAGTACTGTGTTATTCAACGTAATTAAAGAGAAGGGCTGATTATGAAGAAATGCAGCAGGACCTTGCAACTCTGAATGAATGTGAGATAAAATAACAGATGACATTCAGTACAGATAAATGTAAACTGGTGTATGTGGGGAAAAATAGTCCTACATATACATAATGATTGGCCACGAGTTGACTATTACTACTCAGAAAAAAATGCTCAGGGTATTATAGACGGTTCTGTGGAGATCTCAGCTCAGCGCTCAACTGCTATGTAAAACACGAACCGACTGCTAGAAATTTTTAGGAAAAAGCAGAGAACAAAATGAGAATGTCATTATACCAGTGTAGAAATTTGTAGTGTGCGTGTCTCTTGAATATTGTGTGCATCTCTGGTTCCCCTGCGTTTCAGAAAAGGATATTACAGAAATGAAAACAGTACAAAGAGCAATTAGGATAATCAGAGATGTGGAAGAGCTTCTGTATGAGGAGCAACTAAATCAAGAACTCTTTGACTTGAGAAAGAGACAGCTGAGGAGACTGTGATAGAAATTTACAGAATGATGAATGGCTTGGAGAAGGAGAGCAGAGGCTGGTCAACTTCTTTCCTAATACAAGATCTAGGGAGTATGAAATGAAATTATTGAGAGCCACCGTTGAAACAGTAAAATGAGCTGTTGCTTTATGTTGTGTGTAATTAAGCTGTGGAACTCTGTGCTTCTGGACATTGTAGATGCTAATTGTGCATATGCCTTAAAAATGGGACGGGACAAATAAATGGAAGAAAAATTCATCAGTAGCTATTGAGTGTAAAGACACTACATTTAGTTCAGGTAGTTTCTGACCTAAGGCTCAATGCTGGGATGATATGCAAGGAATATCAGTTTTTGTCCCATGTCTTCCTCTTCCTTCTTGGGCAGTTGCTGTAGACTGCTGCTGTTGGATATTGGGCTCCATGGACCCATGTTCTGAGCCAGTGTGCCTTGTTCCAGGGCTAATAATTCCCTGCTTCCAGTGTCCCTTACTACAGGTGTAGCAGACCAGTCCAAGACTCGTGATCAATTTCTAGATCTATATATTTGCCAAGGTGCTTTAATACCCAGTATTATAGGACAGACTACCAGTGCTTCAAATGGGGTTCCTGTTTTGGCTGCAGCAAAAACTCATCGAACCTAAGGTGTTTCTAAGAGAATAAGGAGTATCAACAAATGGATGTTTTCCAACGGAACTTAATTTGACAGGAAACGTTCAGCCAGCTCTAATCTCCAGGAGTTTGGGATGCTCATCATTTTGGATCCTCATGAAGGACTGAAAGGTAAATCAAGTAGTAAAACTGCTACCTTTACCATGAATAAGTTGCAGGCCGTTCTGTAGCTGAAGTAGAACGGTGCCATGTAGCTAGTGATTCTGTTCTCAAATTATTTCTACCCTGCTCAATAAATAGTTGCATCAGTGCTTCATCACACGAATGGATATTATCACCTTTTAGGCAGTTTACAACTTCATGATTGATGCCCTTCAGTACATCTGTAGAAAATCCCAAATAGTAAAGCTGCCTGTTCAGTGTTGTTCAGAGTTACTGTATCGTACTTCTGTCTACTGTTCTTTTCACAGTGGAAATCTGAGTGTAATATATGAAGCTTAGACTTCATAGGAAGCCTAGTCAAAAGAGAAAAAGCAGCAAGATTTACAGGTCAAGGAGAAAGAGAGACCATTTTTCTAGTTCACTGGCCTGTCAAATTTTCCATGGTTCTGCAATATGTAGTCAAGTTATGGGGACTTACTGTAGCTGCACCTGAAAGCCCTGACTAGGAGTACTTAATTGGTAGCACAACTGTCCAGGTTGTTTTTTCTGGAGACTAGTGGTATATTCTTTGTGACAGGTAATACCTGAAGCAACTGTCTGCATCCAGTTAATGTTACCACTAAAAATCCATTACTAACAATTAAAGCAATGAGGCTGGTATTTTGCAGTAAGAAAACACCTGTTATCTTACAGCGTAAGGGTTGTAAAAATGTAGTTTGATAATAGGCAATCATTTTCTCTCTAGTGAGTTCATGATTATTAGTCTCAGCTGACAATGGATCTTGTTGTACAAATTTTACCAAGTTGCCTTTGGTGGAGTTATTCCTGATATTTGCAGGAAAGAGAACAGAATCATGCCCAAAATATTTACTTTGGCTTATGTGGAAACTTCACAGAGCTTTTCCCTGGAAAACTTTGTGCCCCATCTTACTCATCTACAACTAGTCTCAAAACTGTAAACAGCAACTTCTCTATGGTGTAATACTGCTTTTTCTTTCTTTTCTTTTCTTTTCTTTTCTTCTTTCTTTCTTTCTGTACTGCTGTCAGTTTGCACAGGGTATTTCTGAGCCTGATTAGGCAGAGTACAGTCAGGGTAGAAAATTTCCTAAAATAATATAACGATGGAAATCCTTTTATTGATCTTAATTCTTTCCCCGATCTGTGGTTAAACAGTGACCCACTGTGTTGCTGCAGAATCCCATATTAACTCAGCTCTTGACCCATTTGCTTCTGCGGAAGTAAAGCTGTGTTGACTCAGTACCCTGGCCAGCTTTCAGCCTGAGTAATTACATGCTTGACTACATAAATTTCCCTCTGACTTGTATTTCAATGGGTGACTGTATTCTGCCTGTTGCATTTGAAATCCTTCTGCTTTCTCTTTGTTGTTGAGTTGTCATGTATTACCTAAAAGTATTTTCAGTTTGAATTGGGTGGCAGTCCTTTAAAATATTTTATGTCTTGACACACAATGAATATTGAAACTTTCAGGGAGGAAATTTACTTCTATGTGACACTATGTTATTAGCCCAGTTACTGTTGAGTACTAGAAAATAGGGGTATACCTGCAAGTTTAAAGCAAGGTGATACACAAGAGCATACATCCTGGAAGGGGAAGAATAAAATATTTTAATATAAAAATGTAACGTACTATAAGTTAATCACTGAAGTTTAAATCTTTTGAGTGCGTCTTACACAAAACAGTAAGAGAATTGTACTAACAGCTTACTCAAACATAGAATTTAGTTTGAATTCAATTTTTTGCTTTTTTAAACATGATTCTACTCTTATCTTTGTACTCCTAACCCTGAGGAGGAAGAGGTTCCACAGAGAATTCTGCTAATTGCCAACTAATTCATATCCTATTTTTTCAGAAAGTTGTAATTTTGCTTTTGTTTATATAATTACAAAAATAGGAGAGGGCCTTCACTTCCAAAACTGTGGTCATTGTTCTTCATTAAGCTTGTAATTTGTCTCCTTCCAATGTGGATCCACTTCCTAGGAGATGGTCATTATGGCAAGGCTGCAATCTGTTGTAGTCAAAGACTTCACTTGTTAAGTGGAATTAATGACTCGTACCTCTGATGTTTACGGTTGCAGCATTATTAACAGATTTTGTTGTCTTTATAAAAGCAAAATACCTTCCCATGTTAGAGTATGCACGTATGTAAGTATACAGATTAATAAGTGAGACGTGAAATGCTGAAGTGAGTTTTTATTGTTGGTTTGCCTGTTTTCAATCACCAAGTGAGGATGCATTAAGATATGAAGCTGTACCTCCATTTTGTCCAAAGTATCGTATTCCTCTACTTTGTTCCCTTCTGCCGTTGGCATACATGGCACGCTCCTACATCTGCCATTTGTTCTGGTCTTGCGTTGATCCATTTACACTCCATAGATGTTGATGGACTGGACCTCTTTCTTTCATGGTGCGTATAAGGGATAAACTTTTATTCCTAGCAGCAGCAGCAGGTGATATAGATCTCTTGTTGAGGCTAACTGTATTTCACCCTTCTGCAATGACCTTTGAGTTATTGGCCTTTCCACATCTGGAGCTTTTTAGATATAGACACTTACTCCATCATGTCACGCATCCAGTGATGCCCTCTGAAGTTCAGAAACCCATTTAGTTTAGGCCAATGTTCACTTGTGAATATTTCACTAAAAATCTTTTGCAGTGGTGGTTACGAGGCCTTTATCTCCACTAAATATGAAACTGAGGAGGAAGTAGTGGCGTGGCATCTCTGTCCTTGTAATCTGCAGGGGCAGATTTCATGATTGAGAGCAATGAGCATAGGAGACGCATGGGGAACATCCAGTGTCTGATGATGAGAATGAATGAGATTCCTTTGTGCCATGCAGCGTTTGTAATAACCTATGTACTTCTCTGTTGCTGAGTTGCCTTAAACTAGTCATGAGTAACGTGAGCTCCGAGCTTTAGCATCTTGTGTTGGTATTCTGTTGATTACCAAACCTGGGGGCTTAATCTTCAGGCTGTTCTCTACAGGCCCTGAGTGTATGAATGCTGAACCTTAACCACAGCTGTTTTGCTGAATATAGTAGTACTGGGAACCCTCAGTCTGGCACCAAGCTTGGTTAGCTTTATATAGCTCCCCTTAGGAACTGTTGACTGTAAAGAACAAAAGAGTAATGCATTCATTTGTATGCCTTTCGGCAGGTTAATTTATATGAAATGAATGTTGGATGGTACCTTCTGAGCACGTTTTGCATGACCTATTGGAAGTTCACATTCACTGCCTTGAGGCATTCATCATGACCTAGTAAAAGCAAAGATGTATGACTCAAAGAATGTGTTGGCTGCCATCTGTCCTGGCTGGTGCACTCTTTCAGACATGTCCCCTGAGGCTAAACAAAAGAAAACTATTCTTCCTAGTTCCCAGTGATTTCCACTGGCTCTTTCTTGCTTTATCGATGATGAACTCAGTTACAGTTACCTGGCAGAAATCTTGAAAGGCAAACAAGAAATGTAGCGTATATACTGGATTGGGTGTGAGACAAGCTCTTCAGCTCACCTCAGGGAGACAAGCGGTTATATCATAGTAATTTGTGAGGAGCTGATACTAACCCACTACTGACAGTTACGGTCTGAGGTACCAAATTACTTTTGATTACTTAGAAAAGGAGACAAGTCTACAAATCAATGTGATACCAGTTTGTGAATATTGACATTTTATGAGAATTACTGGCCTCTCCGTAAAACTGATTTGGTCAGGTTTCCTCATCTCAGGGAGCAAAATATTCGTTTCTCTCCTTGTTAGTCCACAGTTCAGACATCACCATTTCCTGCTAACAGGGCTAGTTAACTGCAGAAAGAGTCCAGGTCACTGCATTTGTGTTTTTTCCCTCATGGATGGTTTCCCTGTGTTTGTAAGGAAAAAAGGAGTCTGAGGATTTGTAGAAGGGGACCTTCATGAGTCCCAGCGTACTGTAGACCTGACTCTGTCCCTTGGCCTCCTGTTCCTTTTCTTCTGCTGACTAATGCTCTGCACAGTGAATAATCCTTGTTTCAGTAGAACAAGGTGTGGTTAAAGATGGTGCGCAGCCTGAGTTTAGGGTAACAGTGTCTGGTCCTAAAAATTATGTAAGTACTATGCGTTCCGATACTTAAGTGAAACTCTGAACTGGCTCTAGGGTCTTCCGTTGTTAAAATAACTCTCTGCTGCTCCTACTAGGATAGACATTTAAATATCTGTTGAGTACTACTTCTGTTTCAGTGATCTTGCTCAGGTGGCCTTCCCTCACCATTGATTCTCTCTCCCCCACCCACTTTCCCAACATGGCAGGTGTTTTGTTTGCTTTAATAGGTGTTGTGTATTGCAGACACAATGACAGCATAGGAAAAATGTTTTGTAAGGGAAAAGTTGAACTGTCACTTGTTCTGAGCTTTAGCTTAATAAATATATACAGGAGAATAAGCATTCTAAAATACGTTTCTAGGTTTCATGAAAAATATTCAGCTTACAAACCATTTGTATGAATGAACATGGATGACTTCCCTAACAATCTTTTTTTTTTTTTTTTCCCCTCCCTCTCTGAGTTAGGTTTTCCCCTTCCTGAATACTGGAGAGAGTGGTATGGCAGAAGGTACTACAGGAAGAATCATGAACAAATCATGGAGAAATTAATATTGTATTGACTGATTGACTGTAGGATGCAAACTGAAATTGTCCCTTATTTTGGAAGTAGCGTTAGTGTAAAGCAGTTGGTTCAGGAAATGGCTACTGATGCTTAATGGATTTTCGGCCACACTAAATGCTGCCCCACCCAGAAAAATAAATGTGTATCAATTGGAAAAATGCCTCTTACTTAAGTAATTCATATCTTTATCAAAGCAGGATTCTTCTAAATGTTCGATTGATCCAAGCAGGGGTAATTTGATACAAAATATTCCAAACACATGCTATTAATATGATTTCTAAAGACTTTTCCAGATTCTCATTGTTGAAAAGTTCGTTCTGATATTCAGCCTAAATATCAGCCCTGTTAATTTTATCCTATTGCCTGTAGTTCTGATGTACATGACCTTCTCTAATACTCCCTTGTTACCATCCCAATTAGTTTCTCCTTGCTTTTGTACATTTTAATTAATTCCTCCCTTAGCTATTTTTTAGTTTTCTATAAATAAGTAGAAAAGTAAAAGAAAATTGCTTTCATCTCATTTGATTGTGTGCTACTCTGTGCTCTTGAAATAGCAGCAAAGTGCTCCCCTGGCCCAGACAGAAGGTCTGTGAGATCTTGTTGCCTTACCTGTTTCCATGGGGATTCCTGGCAGCAGCAAGACTGTAGAGGGGACAGTGGCATTGGCATGAATAATGTGACAGTTTTGGTGGGTAACAAAAGTCAGAGCATAGTCAGAAATGAGGAAGTTTATAGCATCTCCCCCAAGAATTTAACCCAAAGCAGCAGCAGCTTGTGCTTTTGTTTGAGGTGTTTTTTCAATTACTTGAGAGAGGGTGACATCTGCTCTTCTCCTCAGATGCTGCCTAGCGGCTGCTCAGCTGTGTTTCCAGTAACACTTTGAGCTCTTCTCTGAGAGGTGATGATCCAGCCCTTCTTAGCTTATGCGATCTTAGAGTGTCACAGTGCATAATAACAAGGTTGCACAAAACATACTGAACTAAATATTATTTATTGGGGCTTGGGTGTAATCTTTTAAACAATTCTGTTAACACAAGCATAGAATAGTAATTATAGCTGAAGAAAAAAAATTCACTACAGAATTGCCAAATTGAACCTATGCTAGACGCTCTGCTAGTTGTGTCCGTGGCCCCCATATCTGTCTAAAACTTCATTAGTCATTTTGCTTCCAGGAAACTATGGAAACAATGGACCCTACGTAAGGAAATAGCTAACTGTGATGTGGTTCTAGCCACAAAAACCTCGCTTATATATATATATTTATATATATATATGTATATATATATATGTATATATATATACCCCAGGTGAATATATGTGTGCTTTTCTCTGTGTACCCAGGTTTTCTTTTAAAGAAAACGGCAGCAACAGAACAATTCTGTCTTAACAGCTGAAACTTCTTTTGCAGCTTGTATGGTAGCTATGACTTTACACACCAAAAGAAGCAATCTGTTGCTGCTGCTAATCCTTTCAGCCTGTCACGGGTATTTCTGGGGCTATAGAGCCTGAGTTCATCAATGTTAACATGGAATCAAATAAATATTTTTCAAAGAGTATTAATAATGTTGTTTATAATAAATGTCCCATAATTCCTGTTTTCTTGTGTTGCACATGCTAGCAGATGGAAGGCTTTCCACCCAGACTGCGCTGGTGGAACACCATCTGTTTTGCTGGGCCACCCTGTTTGTGCCTCTGTTGCCAATTCAGTTCTGAAGCAGGCGTGAGAACACTTAGCTTTTGTCTCCCTTTTGTGGATGCTCATCATCAGACTGTTGGCATCAGGTCTTTCCCTACTGCACCTGTGGCTTGTAGCTTTGGTTGGTGCAGCTCCATGTCTTTCCTTGGTCTCCCAGGAAATTTTTCCTGAATTTTCATTGTGAAAATTGGACCTTGTGGTCTGGGCATCTCATGCCATCGCACCGATGACAGTCCTGATTCCCCGTTAGTTTTAAGGACATCCTTTCCTAGGACTCATGGTACTCCCTGGGTAGAGCCAGTCCAGTTTTCAGACTTTTCAGGGTAGTACATTCTACATAAAATTAAAAAAACCTTACATTTCTAGTCAGGCCATTTGTTTCCTAACTGGAGAGAGCAGAGGAGGTGGAGAGCTGATAGCAAAAGCTCAAGTACAAGTGCAACTGACTTGCTATTTTATTTCCAAAATGTAAGAAATAAACTGAACTAGCATGTCCCCAATGGTGGGATAAGATAACCCCATTATGGGTACTTGCTTAGAAGAAGGCTTTATTTCAAATGCATCATACCATTTCCTAGGAAAATTGTTAGAGAGGCATTAGATTTCTGTCTTTATCTACTAAGTGGGACTTGATCAACAGCTTAGTTTTCCAGGAAGTCCATTAAACAGAATAAATATTCAAATACATCACCAAGTTGAGTTAGCATTGCATGTTTGGGCTTCCCTGCACCACAACAAAGTAGTGTGGTAGTAAAATTTCAACCAGCTGCTGAGATTCAGTTTCTGACAAATGACCTTGTGGAGGTGCATACTCATTAACCTGCCAAGACTGTGACCCAGGTGCCTGTTCCTCATGTGCTGATTGGGTTCACTTAGTTACATCAGCTGTCACCTACTTCCTCATGACATCACAGGTTTGCCTGACCTAAGCCTTGTGCTTGCAGCAGTTAATTAAAATGAGCAGAAAGAGCAGCAATTTCAAAAGAAAGACTAGCAGAGAACATTCAGCTTCTCTTTTTAAGGGAGTGTTTCAGAAGCTACTGGAAGGATTGCTGTTGAAATGGAAGACTGTTCAATGAATAATACTTTGTGGTTTTTGTTTGGGCTTTTTTGCAGGCTAGTCATAAAAAAAAAAAAAAAAAAGTTGTTTTAATGATTATAAAAAAGCCGACAAGAAAACAATCTCTGATTCTGGCTGTTTGAATGGAATTGTACATATATGGGAGTTCACTAGCCCTGGTCTCTTTCCTAGAGAGCCTGTTTAGCTTCCTGCAATAATTACCGACTGGTGTGCTTGTTAGTTGGGCAGTGGCTTCTGCTGTAGCTTGCCGTTCTAAAGGTGGCCTCCTGACAGCCTGGAGACTTCTGTCGTGTAGCTCACGTGGATTCTTGTGTCTTTTCCTCTCGTGGGAGAAGGGTTGCGCAGGGTTTGGCTAGGAGAGGCTCCAGCTTCAGGAAGCCAAAAAGCCCTTACTTATTTTCTCAGCTCTTCCCTACAACAGGGGCTAGATTAAAAAACTCTCGTTGCAGATATGTGAAAGGCAGCTCATACATTCAGAAGTGGGCAGGGAATATAACTTTGACCTCAGTTCAAACATCTCTGCATCGTGATCTTTTGTATCGTATAGATGCGCGCTCAGAAAAATTTCTCCCTCCTGTGAAGGGTAAGGAAAGTGCTTCACTGTTTCAACCAGCGCTAGTCCTTTTCCTGCCCATCTGTGTTGGAAAAGAATAGCAACAGCTACCGTGAGGTGTTGTCCTCCTTGCACTGACCAAGCCTGTAGGGAGTACTTGCCAGAGAATAAGGGGCCTCCTGCACAGGTTTTTTTTTTCCTTCTGTGTCAGTTGAAGGGTAATACAATCCAGCAAGTTGGTATTTGCAGTCTGTGAGTTTCCACTTGTCATTAGTAAAGGTTTCCTTCCTTGCTTAGGAGCAAACAGGAATTTATAAATTAAGTGTAAACGTTTATATATAGCCACATATGCACGTTTCGTCAAGCAAAACTCCAGCTGAAATAAATGATAGCTTGTCTACATAGCTTGCATCAGTCTAGGAGATTGTTCTTCAGTTCTGTAGCCTTACAGTTGACATTTTTTGAATTTAAATCCATAGTGGAAGCCTAATTGTTGGGGTTGCTAGGAAATTATCCATTGTAATTCTTTTTAGTGGAAAGTTGGATTACTGACAAAGCAAACATTCCAGCACAAAATATCTGCATTAATGGCATAGAGGGACTCCAAAAAAACAAAGGTTTGTTGATTTGGAGTGTGTGTATGTTGGGGGGGGGGGGGGGATTTATTTTGTTTTGTCTTGTCATTGTGTTTTGAAGAAAAAAAATTGCCTCCTGGAAATTGTCAGGAGGACTTTTTATTTTTTCTTTGCGCACTGTAGGCTACTGGCATGTGGGAGTTTCACCATCTTTGAAACCTATGTCTTTTCTGTTCAAACACCCTGATGTTTAGT
The DNA here is from genome assembly GCF_040807025.1 of Struthio camelus. Lineage (NCBI taxonomy): Eukaryota > Metazoa > Chordata > Aves > Struthioniformes > Struthionidae > Struthio > Struthio camelus. The sequence goes on along the minus strand of NC_090944.1, from coordinate 88,644,912 downwards.
CCTGAGTATTGTAATTCTTGTTCTTATGTGTCATTTACAGTATAAAATCCTGAAAATCAGTTGCCCAAATAAACACAGGGGAAACGTTCTATATGTCACATTTAATCTGCACAGTGGATGTATAAAGTGATTTTGTGCAGGGTTATATGTGATAGGGATGTGTCAGGGATGATATGTGAAATGTGTGTATATCTCAGACCACCATTACCAGAGCTGGTAATCTAGTTTACCAGCTATGCAAGCTCTATTTTACGTTATTTCAGATTGCAAACCATGTGTTTCAGAAAATATTTCACTTAATCTGTATCAGTCTGGAAAAAAATCACTGTCCAGTGGCAAAAAGATTAAAAAGTGACTTTCACAAAAGCACTTTTAGTTCTCTAGAAGCACATTTTTAAAGGTAAATCTTAGTTCTACTCCAGATGCTTCTACTGTCATAAGTAATGCATCTCTAGCAGAGTGCTAAGTCCATGTGCATCTTTCTTCATTTACAGTTTGATTAATGAAGTAGCTGGGAAAGAGAGAGCTATATTCATAATTCAGGCACCCCACTTTTGTTGTTGTTGTTGTGGCTTAAGCCACAACAAACTCCATATACTTCTAAGCTCCAAAATTGTTCTTGGATTCTGAAAATCAATTGTAGTGCATAGACTCAGTCAGCTCTTGTTACTCTCAGCCAGGTCCACTGTCTCCATTAGCGCTTGTTCTAATGCATTGTGTGCGGTCATTTGCTGGTAGCTACAGGTAGTATAATTGTCGTGGACCACTATATGAGCTATGTGACATAGAGAACTGCTCTTCCTGCTTCCCAAGCAGCAAATTTTAGTTTTGACTGCAGTGCACATGTTGTCCTTTGCAGTCTGAGCTCTCTAGACTGACTCTTTATGTTTCTAACTTGACTCACAGTTAGAGGAGGTAGATATGTAGAGAAATCTCTTCATGCCATAATGCGCAATATGGAAGTTACTTGAAACTCTTGGAAATAAATAATTTGAAAATACTCTTTTGGTATATACTTAACAGGAGTTAGAAGTTATTTTTTTCACTGTTTGATCTCTTTGGAGATGAGACCAGACTCTTAAGGCAAATTTTGGTTCAAGCTATTATTTTCATCGTATTTGAAACGACAAGGGGTCAAATCGTAGCTTGACCTGGCACATCCTCTTGCTTTGGAGAGGAGCTGCTGTGAATGTGCCTCAGAATGGAATTTAGACATGTTAAGCATTGTCTGCTGATGACTCACTTCTTCCATTTGGACTAGCTAGAAAGTTTTTAACATAGGTCCTGGTTTCATACTACAGTCTAGTATAGGGTATGTTACCTTTTAACGTGGGTCCGGGTTGCGTTGTTACACAGTTCACTCTTACTCTGAAGTTCTTGTCTCTTGAACTGCACTACGCAGATTGAAACTTCCTAATACAATTTGCATTGACATTGTAAAGTCACATGGCCACCACTGGGGCTGTTCTGGTTTTACTGAGTAAGCTGAACACCATACAGTGGGAAGAAATGCTGCAGAGTAGGTTATGTCAAAAGCCCTGGAACCCGTTAAGCGCTATAGTTAGACCCATCTGGAGTGGTGCCACAGATACCTGAGGAGCCTGATATCTCTGTCCTGTAAAGTATTCCTGGAGCTCTGTCAGGCATGTAATACATGCTGTCTGCACCTTGGTTTCTGGAAATTTCTTGTGCGGGTTATTAAGTATGTTGCCTGCCCCAGCCTAGTTTTAGAATATCAGTTTCCTTTTCAGTAGCAACCTTATGTATTGAAGTTAGTAGGACATTGTTCTGCCCCTAGTATTCTGAGAGGCATCCTCTGTCAGGCGTGTTAAAGGCCACGGAGAACAGAAGGAGCCAGTTTCCAGAGTCTCAGGTGCTACCTCCTGCTTCATGGAAAGGGCGGCTGTTGTTACCCTCGTGAGGTCTTGAGCAGAGTTGTACCAGCCAGCACTAGCATTTGGGCAGATTTATTTTCATCTATAACCAACGTTACTGTATTGGGCAGTGCAGTCTCTTTCTTCCTCCTTCTTATTGAATGGCTCTGTATTGTTGCCACTGCCAGTTTGTTTCACTGCTGCGTTTGTTTCTGTCTTTCTCTGTCAAAGCATCCAAACTCCTGCACTACCCATTAGCTGGATAGTACTAACGGACTATGACTGAGCTGGGGTACAAATGACAAATTTGAAGTTAGTGTGTTTTATACCACATGTTGATGAATGCTAACGAGCTCCCTGTTCTTCCAGCCATGTCACCTGTGATTCAGTCATTAAATGACAGGGTTCAGAAAACAAACATTTCTAAGGAGTATGAGCAATTTATTTCCTGCCATCAGAGAAGATTAATCTGAAATCACCTGTGACAGTAAATTATCTGTGGATTAAATTTTGCTTTAGTCTTATGTGGTACTGAATTTCAGTATGTGATAGTCCTTTCAGGGTAAGGCGGGTCAGATGCTACCTGATGTTAAAGGTGATAGACAGAGCTCCTTGTGGGACCTGGTGCTCTACAGAGGAGTTTTGTGGCAGTCTCCCTCTAAGCAGTATATTTGGTGCTTTGTGCCCTAGTGGTGCTTCCGAACGGGGAATATGCTGTGCTGACATCTCTTCAACAAGGCTGAGGTAACTGAAATAACCTCGCAGTGGTAAACTATGATCTGAGCCCTTTTTCTCCATTTCACACATCCTCAGGCTGATTCTGCTTCAACAGAATTTGCTGTAGTTTAATCTCACTGTGAAAGGGGCCTAAGACTCATGATAACTACAGGAAAGGAGCAGAGGCTGTGATATCTGTCCGAATCATGGTCAGCTACTAGCAGTTTTTAAAAGGAGAGAAGTAGCTATCTTCTGTGTCTTGGTATCACTGCAGACACTGGCTGGGTTCTTGCCTTTACATCTTTTCATCTGCCACTTACGAGATAGGCAAGCATACGTAGAGTTAAATACAGACAGTGTTCCACCAAACTCTTCTTTCCCAGTCACTATTAACCTTGTGCCAAAGGTTTTTCTGAGGCCAGAGCTTTCTGTGCTTTATCTTAGCCCAAAGTTCAGTGTTTATGGAAAGTCTGACCTCAGTCTAGCTGTTTGTTATACGGCTGGATGGAGAGTATTCTTTTTCTTGCTTTGGTTTGGTTTTGCCCATGAGCCTGTTTGAATACAAAGTATGCAATTAACAGCTCATATTAACATTTTTTGTGATGAATATATTACTTAGCTGAAGATAAGAATAAATGATTATGCATCCCCTATGCAAATTATAATAAAACTGCATTATATGATTTCCTTGTTTTAAGACTTTTCATTACTCCGAAACAATTATGATGTCATTACTACTGTGTACAAAATGTAGTAATGTGCAAAATGCAAAATAAGTTCTGCTCGTTTCATACTAGCTTTGCTTGGGTAGATACTGGATGCAAACTAGAACATGGCCCAAAGTGCCAAATCTCATTCAGCAGTATGAATTTCATTCCATGTTATTTGTTTCAAGGTCCCAAGATCTCTGTCATCTGATATTTAAAAAAAAAAAGGGGGGGGAGGGGAAGGTCATCTAGTAAAATTTTAGGATTTCATGTATACTGGTTTTTAAACATACTTTGGATGATTATATAAAACATTCATACTGTTTTAGAGATACTATCAGTCTTATCAGTATTCCTCTGAAAAAGAGAGAGGGTCTCTGAACTTTTGTGTTCAAAATCAAAATGCAGCTTTTATGGTGCATCTGCTTTAGTTTTGAGTCTATTGAGCCGTAGGGCCCACACATCTCTTTACCCTCATAATGTCTATGATTAATCAATAACTTATGTTTTGGCTCTGTTGAATTTTTTATGCTTCCCCCTTCCTTTGATTTGATGAAACTTTTGAGAAGCACATTATGCAGCCTCGGTTGCTCCTCAGAGAGGATCCTCCTTTGGATTTCTGAATAGTCAGGGAAGATATAAAGGAATTTTTCAAAAACAAATTATCTTTTAAAATTGTAACCCCTTGCTATTGGTATTAACCAGTTGTTGCATTTCAAAAGAGTTTGTGTTTATATGCATATATACAGAAGTATCTGGGATAAAGACATTGCAGGGGACTTCCAAAAGCACAGAAGACAGCTAAGCAGTTCAGCCTTTCTTGGCCTTGCACAGGACCATTCTGTCACAGCTGACCAAATTAATAACACAGGTAGCTGGAAAACTAATCCAATATTATAAACTGGTTGGTTTTAGTTTCCAGGAGTCAAAGTAGGGAGGAATAATCTAGGCAGGAATAAACCCATGCAGCAGGACAGGCTGGGGGCGGACCTGCTGGGAAGCAGCTCTGCCGAGAAGGACCTGGGAGTCCTGCTGGACAACAAGTTCGGCATGAGCCAGCAATGCGCCCTTGTGGCCAAGAAGGCCAATGGGATCCCGGGCTGCATTAGGCAGAGTGTTGCCAGCAGGTGGAGGGAGGTGATGCTGGCCCTCTCCTCAGCCCTGGGGAGGCCTCACCTGGAGTCCGGTGTCCACTTCTGGGCTCCCCAGTACCAGAGAGACGTGGCACTACTGGAGAGAGTCCAGCAGAGGGCTACAAAGACGATGAGGGGACTGGAGCACCTCTCCTCTGAAGAAAGGCTGAGGGAGCTGGGCCTGTTCAGCCTGGAGAAGAGAAGACTGAGAGGCAATCTCATCAATGGATAAAAAGATCTGAAGGGGGAGGGTGTCGAGAGGATGCGGCCAGGCTCTTCTCCGTGGTGCCCAGCGACAGGACAAGAGGCAACGGGCACAAACTGAACCACAGGCAGTTCCATCTGAACCTGAGGAAAAACTTCTTTCCTGGGAGGGTGACAGGGCACTGGCACAGGTTGCCCAGAGAGGTAGTGGAGTCTCCTTCCCTGGAGATATAATCAAAACCCACCTGGACGCGATCCTGTGCAACGTGGTCTAGAGGACCCTGCTTGAGCAGGGGGGTTGGACTAGATGACCTCCAGAGGTCCCTTGCAACCTCAACCATTCCGTGATTCTGTGAAAGTAGTTTGTCTATGTAAATACTGGGACTGCATCTGTTTACATTGTAGCCCCTTTCCTTTCTTCTGGTGATATGAAGAAGACTAGAAGTCAGTGCAAACTGTACTTCCACCCACTTTTAGGTCTCTTAATACTTACAGGGCAGGTAAAGGGGGGTTGTAGTTATGTGATAATGATTATATTGATTATAATGTTTTGCCCTACATTATTTTATTGAGGAGAGATGTCAGGTCTGAATGTAAACTTTGTCAGCTGTAGGTGTTGTCCTCTATTATCCTTCTTTGAAAAACCACCATGGCCGGTATTTGTAAAGCAGCTTTGACTAGGGAAGGGGCTGAACTAAAAAGCGGACTATAATGGATGTGGCAAGTTAATTTTATGCAGGCACCCACAGACCAGCAGCTCCCCTGAGCTTCATGCAGCTCGTTGCCTTTGCATGCGAGTTACTTTTGTGTGAAATTGAGGTGCAAGGTGAGTAAGTGTATTTCAGGCCCATCTCCTAGATCCACTAGTAGGGAAGCACATAAATCTGTGAGGTTAGATGATGGGGGACTGAGTCCTAACCCAATTTTAATTCTGCATCTCTCTATAACAGCATCAACTGTCATTTCAGATGCTGTGTGTGTAACTTTGCTATGTCATCTGCATAGCCTTTTCAGAAAATTAGAAGTAAATTATGGGGCTCAGTCCTGTGAAGATGTGCATGGAACATTTTGCTCTCTTTCAGAAGTGTTGTGATGTCATGTGTTTAGTTCTGTAGGAACAAAATTTATACTTGTTTTCCCTACTAGGAAATTATTGCAGGGATAATAGTAAAGAATGTGATGAGGAAGTTTCTTAGTAACCCATTTTCTGCTTTTGTTTCCAAAAAAGACAATGTTATGTTCTGACATGTGTAAATGTGTTCCTATCCTTCTGGGTTTTTCTTTATTTCTGTTTTAATCTTTTTTAATGAAAATTGGAAGTTTGCACTTTCATTATACAGTAGAAATCGATGTTATAGAGTTAAAATAAGAGTCCTGAAGTTGCATGTCCATTCAATTAATTCTTCCTCTCTCTGGAACCCACTTCTACTCTTCTCTTTTTTCCGGTCCCCTCTCTGAGATGCCTGAAGCAAAACAAGAGAATAAAATCAATAATTAAAAAAAAGAAAAGAAAAGAAAAAAAGAGGGTAACGTTTTATCAATGGCTAATACAAAAATTACTCTCCTGAATGCTAGTCTGTTCAGAAAGTTCAACTGGCTGAGCTGCTTGGTAGCCCTTGAAAGCTGTGGCATTGAGGAAGAATTACAGTTTGACTTCCTGAATGGTTGCTAATCCCAGCTGGGATTAGCAGTCTAATCAAATGAGACTGCTAATACTTGAGGATGGCTGAATCGCTTATAATTACCCTGTTGATGAAAAGAGCATACATCATGGAGAATTATGCTGTTTGCTTTCTGTGAATTGTTTTGATTTTTTGATGGAAATACTTACAACCGCAAGGCAGCTAGAGCATTTGCACAAAGGCTTATTAGTGGCATTGTTTTCAGCAAGGGTTCTTTTGCTTCTGAACACAAACAGAACTTGTCCTGCACTCCATACCTCTTCTGTCTCTGCCTCCATCTAGGAGCTGAGGCCCAGGAACAAGTTCCTGATTTGTAAGATTTCCTGTGAAATTCTGCAAGTTCTTGCCCGAGTTGTGAGATGGAGACCTGTTAATGTCTTCCCACACAGTCATATGTAAAGGCCGAGTCCAGTGATTAACAGATGTCAGGATTTCTGTGGTTTATATGAGGGAGAGCAGTATGTTGCAAATGGGATTTGCCATTGCAGTGGAGGGAATTCTTAGAGCTGAGACTGCTGCTGGCACAAAATTACAGCATTGCTTTAACTGAAAGTCTGATTTAATTTGAAAGCAATGAAAACCTTCTAAAACTAAAGTCATATTGCTTTAACTAAAACTCTGGATGCAGCAGGCTTTTTTAGATTGCAGGGGAAAGAGAGGTGTAAGGTGCATGGTTTTCCGTATACTTGTGATAACATTAAATTAACATAAAACGTGTTGAACAGTCAGAAACAAAATGAGTAACGTCACTGCTCCCCTTACTGGTGTGCTGATTCATGTTCAACTGAATGGTTCTCCACTGCACTATTTATTTTGGTTTCAAGTGGACTACACACAGAATAAATTTTCTACTTAGTGTAACTATGGCAGGCTAGCAGTATACCGTTAGCGCAGAGTTAATTCTACTTTTGCATACTTTTGATTCAGCCCCACCAATTGATGTTAGTGATGCAAGAAAGAAACAGCAGCACTCTTAAGAATTTTTATTTGAAAAATTGTTGACATAATACTAATGCTTAACAGTATCACCCAAATAGCCAGTGTGGCAGCTGTGGAAGTACACTGGTACAACTAGTTTTTTCAAATCAAGTGTGGAAAACAAAAAACACCCCCCCACACACTCTAATGAGTGAATCTTCCTTTAATTATGCACTCAGCGCTTATCTAGGCTGAATTTAAAAAGTAATCTTTGTCTTTATTCTGGATTTCATTTGATTTCCTCCTGCCTCAGTACTGTTTAATTTGGACGTCTCTACTTTATACAGTTAGCTGTTGCCCTTGGACCATATGTGACTGCACACTCTCGTTGACACCCATACCTATGTCCCTGGGCAGAAATTCCTGCTAAAGGAGAAGTCTTTAATATCCTGTATTATTTACAAAAAGACGGAGTCTTCTGCAGAGACAACAGCTATAAGATGTTTCATGCAATAGAGAATGAAGGCCTCGCTGAAGTCCAGCTTTCAATTTAGAAAAGTAGAATTATACACAGGAAAAGGAAGGTGTTGATGGGTTGAGAAATTTTTTGCTCAGAAGCAAAGACAGTAATGAGCTATTGTAGATCTGTGTCGTGTTGTCTGTTGTTTTATTATTACTGTGGGAAGGTTCATTACAAGGTACGTGAACAGATTCTTGCTTATGCCTGGGAAATATTAGGAAACAGATAATGTGGATAAAAGTAGGATAGGATTTCTCAAAGAGAATTTTAAACAAAATGCTAATCAAAATAGGCTTTAAAACTAAATGTGTTAATTCCATCTCATTCCTCAGATGTGAGAGATGCTATGCTTAATTTACAAAAAAGCAAGATGAAAGCCTTTTCCTTTTTCCAGTCCTAAACCCTTCTGCATGCTCAACATTCAGGGCTTATATTTTTAAGAAACTTCACTAATAACTCTAAGAGTTGTACACTGGAGTGACAAGAGGCTGTCATGTGAGGTGGAGTGATACTGGAAGATCTCAGATTGGCAGTATATGGTAGAGATTGGGAGTGTGTGTATATATATTAAAAAGAATCTTAAAAAGACAGGAAAAATAAAAGTCCTACAAAAATATTTTTAGGAGTGTTTTTCACATTTAATCTCGTATTCATGAGTCTCTTCGGCATGGCCTGACAAACCCAAGTGAGCTGACAGAAGTAGGGCCACAGAAAATTCTAAATACCATATTGAGAAATAAAAGTATTTAGGTACAGGGAACCTTGTATGGTAAAGTTGTTGTTGTTGTTGTTCTTGTCATATAAAGTGGTTTGCAGAGGAAAAGTAACAATTTGGAACTTCAGCTGTACTTTACTGAAGAGTTTTGTAAATTTGTAACGTGATGATTTTGCTGTTTATTGTTGTCCTTGCTGTGAGTGCTTGCCAAGAACTAAGTACAGATTAAATTTAAATAAGCATACTTCCATTAGGTTAGAGACTTCCCTGAACAACAGTCAGTCTGCTCTAAACCTATGTTAAAGAGAGATTTGCTTTAATTTGGTAGCTGGTAAAGTTCAGATCGATGAATGAGACAGAAATCGCTGAAAGCACGGTCAACAGCTCTTCTGGTGAGTGGAAAAAAAAGATAAGTTCATGCTGTTATATTTTAACACTGTATTATCAGATAAACAGTGTAGCTGGTTGTACGAAATGCAAATTATTGGAGCCTGTTGTTATTTAATACTCTGTAGCTTGTTCTCTGTATTTGAAATGAGGAAAGATTCTGATAACTTTCTCTGTGACTTTCTGCTTTGCCTTTGGTTAGCTTATTTCTATAATTTACAAGATATTTTAGTTCCTGAAATTAAGATGCAGTAATTATTGGGGTTTTTTGCAGTGTTATTTCTGTATTAGTTGAGCACCTAGTGTGTGCTCAATGCTGATGTAAAGAAAATGCATCTTACCCAAAGAGCTGACTGTAGAAAAGGTCTTGTTCCTGAGAACAGTTAATTGTGCAGGTAACTTTTTGCAGACAAGTAATCCCTTACTGGTCAAAGAAACTGCTTGTGTACATTTCCCCCTATTGAATTAAATGGAAATGTGCACTTCTGCACAGATACACTTGTATAAACTTGCTGTGCATTCTAAATGAGAAAAGGCTAAATATTTGCATGTATGTTACAGGTAGTTGCTTAACTACCTGTACTAACTACACTTAATTGAAGACATAAATCTGCAAGTGATTGTTTTTTGTGTTCTCTAGCTACTGGATGGGGAGAATTGCAGGGTGTTTTTGCTTTGTTCTAATAGTTACAGCATACCTGTTGTCGTGATCATTTGCGATATTGAATCCAGCAAATCTATTTATTTGCAAGAATTCTTAAGGAATTTTGTGGTGAACTTGCAGAAGGTTTAACACCGTTGTTGGATCCAGATTGTCCTTCCTCCCTCCTTCCTTCCTTTAAGAAAAAGGGGGGAGGGGAGAAGGGGCATTGTCTTATTGCCTGTATCCGTTCGTAAATTAATAGATTATCATCAGTGTCTTGAATAGTACTTAATGAGACTTCATGTGAAGTTTCAAAGCTTGGCAGCCATTAAGTTTAGAAACATTTTGAAGTTTCTTAGACTCATAGGTAAAGAGGCATGGTACAGAATGGGTGAAGGACTTTCCTGTTGGTGTGTGTGTGTGTTCAAGCCTCACCCTGGACCCGCACAGGGTATATGCACAGCTCATCCACAGAGAGTTGTGCTAGTGAGTTGAGCTTCATTACACACAGACACAGACACAGACACACACACACACACACACACTGTACATAGGTGTGTGTATGTATTTACTATGCGAAGTCTGAGGCAGAAATCTGGGAGTCCCAGCCTTCCTGCTGTAAGTCTGCACTGGGATTGTTTGAGCTATGGAGCCACAGACAGCTAAAGGTGTTAGCAGTGTGACTTGACTTTGGCTGCTGGCTGCACAAATGGGTTTGTCTTGCCCGTGGAAAGCTTGGGATAGACCTTTGGTGCTCGAGAACTGAAAGTTACGTTTTCAATAGGGGTTAGAGTGATTCTGTCCATTTCAGCTTAAAGAGAGGACCTGGCTACAAGTAAAATGTATGCTGAAGTGATGTAAGAAACATACAGCCAGAGGCAGCTTAAGGTTTTGAGTCTCAGTGCCAGGTAATGCCAACTTGAGGTTTTGTTTGGCATTGCAGCTAAGCCTGCCCTATGGCCAGCTGCTGTGGAGGGATGCATGTCTGGCTTTCTCCTCTCTCTTGCTCCCATCATCTCTCTTTGTTAGATACCAAAGCTCATCCACTGCAATGGGGGCCAGTTCAGAGAGTTAAACCAGGAAAAAGCTTGCATGTATAGGGTTGCTAATCTTCTGGTTTAGCTCCTTGGATCGATCCACTGCAGGCTCGCTGGTGCAAGTAATTGTGCCAGCAAAAGGCAAAATAAAGTATCAAGGGAAAGAAGGAAGAAAGGTGACAGAGAACGGGAGCTTCGCTTTCAGTAGCAATGAGGTGTTACAGTGTCAGACTATGCTATTGTAGTGATCATGAGACAAAGCAGTGGATGCCCATCCATGTGATGAAGCATTGACTTGTAAGGGGATGACACTATTTAAGATAGTTACAGTTCTGTTCTTGACTCTGTCACAGACTGGTTGAGAGGCCTTGAGCAAACAGTTCTCTCTCCCTTTGCCTATTTCTCCACATAAAGTGGCACTCGTATTGCCTTCTCATAGACAAACATTACTCAGCTACTTAATTTCCTCTGGTGGGGAACGTTAAGAAAGCGGCAAACCATGAATCGGAGAGCTCTAAATATGGAACATGAGTAAAAGGCATTCTAATTTTCTGTGCTTCAGTGTTGCTTGGACTCAGGCTTTAAAAAATGAGCTTTTATTTTAATTAAAGTTAAAGCTTCATTGCTCCTAAGTAGATAAGGGCTCAATATGAAAATATCATTGCTGTTCAGAACTACCAGAATCTATTGCAAGCCATCTGTGAATCATCTCTAATTAACAAGATGCTCTGTTACAGGGTTGTCTGAACAATGGCAGGTTATTCTTTGCAACCCTCTAAGCTGAAGGCTATTAGCTTTTCATTATCTCAATTATTTTTAATATTCTGGAAAGGCTGTTTGTGATTTTTGCCTCCTAAAGAACTCCAAAGAGCAAAGTTGCCATTGGAAAATAAAGGCCTGTAGTTTGCCTTCACATGCTTCAAGTGGAAAAAATATCTGGAAACCAGAGTTGATACAGAGTTCCTGTGCAATTTCCTTGAATGAGCTTTAGACCCAGTGTTTCAGCTAAGATATCATCAGGAAGTGTACTAGATTTCAGAGGCAAGTAAAAGCAATGAAGAAGGCCAAATCAGCTATATTGAAGTTGGGAAACAAATATTTGAAACGTGCCAAAGATTGGAAGAAATTGATGTGGCTTTATGTAGTGTCTTCCTAAAAGGTAAGTTACTGCGTTTGATAATAGGGAAGGGAGAAAGGAAAAATAAATATGTATTTTCCACACACAGAAATTGTAAATACTGAATATGAGCCAATAATAACACGTGGTCTGAATAGCCAGTGCATACTAGCTTCAGTAGCCAATTATTTCAGCTTTTGAAGAATTCAAACCCAGCTGGATATGAACTCAACCATCGGTATTTAGTATTCCTAAAAATAATATATTATGTGCTTGTTGAATTAGAGATAATAGAATGAAAAGAATACATACGAAAGCATTCATGAGGAACGCATGAAGGGCCTAATCTGGTTATAGACAATGACCCATGAGGTCATTGAGGGCCGAGGGTTGCTGTATACCCGGAGTGTCCCATTTGGCGGCCGTCAGGACCAGATATGTGTATCTGTGTTGCTCTCTTATGTTTTCCAACCGGTATTTGCTAACTCTGCATCCTGTGGTTTGCAAGTTTCTTCTTTTTTGCTGAGAAGTGAATTCTTCAGGTAACTTTTTTTCTTCTCTCTCCCTGTCTCTTTTAAATGAAGCATTGTTTGCTGATAGTCTTCTTATGGCTACAGAAGATGAAGTTTAGATTTGGAGGGTAGTGAAGAGGAAGCTGGTTTTGTTTTCACTGGGAAGGGGAGCAATATGCTGTTCTGTCTCAGAAGTTATTCCCATACTTCCCTGAGATTGGAAGGACTAGGTGCCAACTGTTTAGAAAATGTATTTTAGGCGATGAAGGTAATTAGAGCAATGCTAATGTACTGTAATTCAGAAAAGGGGCGGAAATTAAAACAGGGGCATTCCATAAACTACGTATTTTACTGTTAGCCATTTTGACACATTTTTCTGCTGATAGGAGCTTTTTAGTATGTGCTGAGGAATAGGAATAGAGAAACTATGAATGACACTGTAGCTGTGTCTGCCTGGTGCACACCATGAGTTAAAAAGGTAGGATGTTTGGGAAAAGGTTGTAGAAGGATACAGAAATCATCAGAAATTACAAAAAGCTGTAGTAGTAGTATGAGAGGTACCTAGTAGCCAGGGTGCATTACCTGAAAACAGAATCATTGTGGAAGTAAGGAAGGTCCAGAAAAGAAATGACTAGAGATTTGCCAATCTCTTAACTAAATTTTGGCGTTGCTAAGACCATCTAACTTGGGGAAGGAAAGAGGGGACTTGAACAAAAGTATCTTCAAAATCACATGACACACAAAACACCCATCTTAACTCATCATTTCTACAGTAGCACAAATTTAGGAAAATTCTCATTAAATTAAAGGATAGTAAACTTGGCTCTAATCAGAGGAAATACAGTGAACTTGCTGTTGGTAGATGTTATCGGCAAACACCCATCGCGTCAAGGAATTAAGTCAGGGAATGACAATTTATTTAAAAACTACTTTCAGTTGTACAAGGCAAAACAAAGGTAATCTTGCTTTATTCCTCGGGATATGCGTATTTCAAGAGAGCACACCATCACAGCCAGTGGATATTATGTAATTGGCTAGGTGAATTGTGGCTTTATTTTCTTTTTCTGAAGTATTAATTATTGGTTAATGAAAGATACTGCATACAGAGTTGTAAGGAACATTAATCTGATCAGGACAGGAAATCCCATGTAAGCTTGCAGACCGCTTTAAATAATGCAGGTGGTGTTTCCACAACTTCATTGCTTATCATGAATACGTAGAGGTTACCAATCATAATTTCTGGTTCAGCCACAAATGCTTGGTCTGATTCTATACAGCAACCTTATATAAAGTTTGAAGGAGCTGCTGAATTGCCCTCCTGTAGGGCACGCTTGAAATGTTGCTGAATTGAGAAAAGAGGGAAATATTGTGGGCTCAAGAATGATATAAAGCTCCAAGGACTTTTTGTGCTAGAGCCAAAGAATGTACACTGAGAAAGCAACAAGAAATGCTGCTATTGTTAGTAGTCATAGTAGTGTATGTTTGAATTCTCATGGTGCTTGGAGCTGAGGAAGATTTGAGCTGATTCATTTCCACAAGAATCAAACAATCTAAAAGTCAGCTAAGATGGGATGAGAAGCACATGTTCAAAGGAAAGTGTTAACTACAGCTAGTTAGTAGTGCAATGAATTGTACTTGGAATTTTGAATTTAAAATACAGTTTTAAACGTCTGAAAACTCCATATATTAGAGCAATTCTTAATGAAAGTATATGTAATGGCATTTTGTACTTCATGATACTAGTCACAACATATAACGTGTTCCTGCTATTGGCAAACTTTCTTGAAATGTGTATTTTTTTATTTTAGAAATAACTGTGGGTCATGGTTGCTTCTTGCTGATGAATGTATCTTATTTTATGCTGTCCATTTTCGGGGAACCTGAGTCAAGAGGATTGTTGAGAAACTGGGAAGGGCTACCGAGATGGCCAGGGCCTAGAGCACATTATTTAAAAGCAGAAGTTGAGGGAGCTGGTTTGTTTAGTCTAGTAAAGAAGATGCAAAGGGGTGATGTAAGAGCAGCCTACATCTATAGGAAGGACAGTCAGAAGACGAAGGTACCAAACTCTTCTTGGTAGTGACAGACAAAACAGCGGGGCAAGCAGCCACAAATGGCAGTGTGGGAGGCTCAGGTTGGAGATTAGGAACGACTTTTTCACCTGGAGCATAGAGCAGCACTGGAGCAGATTACTCAGCGAGGCTGTGGATTCTTTCTCTGTGGATATTCAAGACTTAGCTAGACAAAGCCACGGCTGACCTGATCCTTGTGTTGATGATGGTCACGTATTGAGCACGAGACTACACTAGAGACCTGCAGAGCTCCCTTTTCACTGACTTTTCCATGATATCTATTACATCCTGTTATGATGAAATAATTGAACATATTGCATGGTATGAAATAATGTGCAAGCCATTTAAAAAACATCCTAAGAATTTTCTGGAACTACACAGGAAATTTTGGGAACTTTTTTTTTTTTTTCATCTCAAGATGTCCACATTTTAAGGAAATTCTGGCTTTTAACCAGCCACAACTCAGAATTCTCTACTGAGCCAGAGACTTTAAAACTTCAAATTTTTGAGTGATTTAAGAACAGTACATTTATCTAAGGAATATTACATGGTAGTGTTTATCCCATGATTGCTTAGCTTCTTTAAAAAAAAAAATTCAAAAGGCCTAAAAAAGCACCCAGACAAAACTTGTGCCAAGGTTAAGTTAAAATTCAGACTATGCATTAGTACTTTTGAGGGAAAAACTTCTCACAGAGATGTTGAAGTTGCCACGAACACAAGCTTTAGCAAATTCCAAGTTAGTGGTACGCTCACAAGAAATGCTTATTTGTCAAGGGAAGAAATGCACAGTTAGGGCATCTGACCAAGGTTCATCTTGACCACTGATGATTCCAAGAGGCAGAAAAATATGAAAAAGCCCATTCTTAAAAAACAATTTTTTAATGCTGCATAGAATTTAAGACCTAATGGAAGAATTCAAATATACAGAAAAGATCAGGATACCTAGCTGATGTGGTAATACAGCTAAATAATGACTTCAGTGCAGAGTTATAAAGTAGGATTCTATCCTGAGGGAACTATGGGGAAGAAAAGGGAGAGGACTTATGTGCTGCAGTGCTTGCTTTCTGAATTTGAGAGCTGTCCATTCTGTTTTTTCTTGGTTTTCCTCCCTGGTCCTTGATATCCTTCCTTTTCTAACCCACTGTCTCTGGAAGTAGAAAGGAAAGACTGCATTCTCTGAAGTACTGGGTACGAGAAAATTCTGTGCTTTCACATCTAGACAAAATTGGTCTAATGCTATATAGTCAGGGCAATTGACTTGATAGCTCCACAGAACAAGAATTAGTGTTATCAAATAACCTCATTTTTCTTAATGTGGCCACAAATTAACTCTTTCTATGATGACTTTATGATGGAGTTAAACCAAGTGTGTGTTAGAGTTTGATGAATTTTTACGTTGACTGCCTGTGGTTATAGCCACATTACATTTGATGGTAGTTCTCAAATTCACCAAGTGATGTGGACCAAACAGGTATATCCAAATTGTAGAGCTCAGATCATGCCTTTTGCATTCCCCCTTCCTGTAGGGATGAGGCCCAGTGGTGTGACCCAGTTACTGTTCTGCCTCTGAGTTTCTTCATTAGGAGAACCAGTTGGCTTGCTCCATTATTGAGCTCGAGTGCAATCTGATAGACAGGAAATGTGGAGGAGCAAGTAAATAGAAGATATGTATGAACTTGAGTCATACCTGACTTGATAATACAGATTATCCTTTGACTGTAAGGATGCAAGCGCAGGCAAGCCTTCTGAAGTTCTCTATCCCTGAGATTCCCATTGAATTCTTTAATTTCAGTAGCAGAGTCTCCGAACAGATGTTGTAGGACTGGCAATATTTAACTTAGTCGCTCATGTCTCATTCCTGTAACGCTGCATTACCATGTACTAACGCATGTGCTAATTCTGAATGTGCTGGTATAAATACTACAGTTATATACAGAGGTTGGTAAGAAGGGTGTATGTGTGTGTGTGTGCATGCAGTTATACAGATATAACAGAACATGGAATAGCCTGACAAGAAAAGTATTAGGAGCCATAGAGGATTAGATCAGATGAATGGCAGAAAATATTATTCAGAAAATCATGCTGAATTCATGCGGAGCTGATTAACATCTCTGTAACCTGCAGTCTTAGTTCTGCACTACATTCCAAATGGTTGATCTTCTGCATAGTGGGGGGCCCAGTTGATTCCAGTAGGGTTCTGAGCTTTCCTGCTGACTAGACTCAGTACCTCTGAGTCAATCGAACAATAATGTAGCCTGCTGAATTTCTGCAGTGCAGCCACAGGTTACCCTTTCTTACCTTTATGGATCTTTTCCCTTCTAAACAGGCTGAGAATCATTTATAGATTCAACTTTGGAAAACATACAAAGACAATGCATGATTTCTGTTCATTTTATTTTTTAGCCAGATTGCCTCTGCTAATTTTATAAATCAGGGAAATATTTTAGGATGTCTTAAATGCTCTGTCCATTCTGGAGCTATTCTGCTATTTTCACTATGACCCGAAGGGTCTGTTCACTGATTCCAGCTCTCCTGGGCCAAACAGCAACAACATACCATTTTCATATCTGGGAAGCAGGCAGTTTGTGCTGACTGGCACAACCCAACCCTGCCAATGAAGAATACAGAGCCACTCGCAAGCACACATTTCTGCCTCCACCACAGGAACAAACATTGAGGTGGCACAGACATTTGTACGGCCACACAGTGAATCAGATCACAGAACTGAACTGCATTAAAATTAACTTTTGGGAGTGCTTTTTGGCCTGGCTAATTTTAATTTGAGCCAATTCTCCGGTTTGGTTCATCCATTGGCTTTATGAATACTTGTGTCAAGAGAGAGGAGGAAGGAAATGGTGACCTGGAGATGGCAAAATGAGGTCACAAGTGATGGCTTGTGCCAGGACTTAATGACATCCCTGTAATAAGACAAAATCTTGTTGTTGAAAATGCAACAAACCTCCATGTAGCCAAAGTATCTATTGCAAGCCCTGCTGGGGCAGGTGGCATTAGCTCCAGTACTCCTTCATGTGAAGAACTTTTGTCAGTTCCTGTTTTTCAGAGTCTCTTACATCTGCACTTACCTTGCAGCTTGTTAACTGGGCCAGGGCAGCCAGTTAAAGTCTTCTTTCTTCAGTGAAGTATGATATTTCTCATGTATTGTCATGACTCCAGAAGCTGAGAGACGTTAAAATCAGGTGCCAGGAGACCCACAAAAGAATTGCAAGAGTCAGCCGTGCTGCTGAAAGGATTGCTCTCTGTCTTCCTTTTCCCAGCCAAAGTGTACAACATGGCAGGTGTGCTCCCCTGAATGCCCTTCTGTAATTCCTTTTCCCTCATCCTTCTTCTTGTGTGTTTTTGTACCTTCTGAATTCCAGAGATGTGCTATAAAATAGTCCCTAAAAATCAAATATCAGAAGGCAGTCCTTCTCCCCTCAAGATCAAATTTATATTTATTGGTTTCACTTTCTTGAGTTAAGGTAAGATGGATGAAGAAGAGGAGGAGAGGAGTGAGTTGCACAGTTGAAGAGAAGATCTGAGGGTTTGGAGGTGAGAGAGGAAATGAGGAGAGGACTAAGGAGTGAAGGAAGGGGGTATAGAAGATATTGTAAAATTAGTAGGATATAGAATTAGCAGATATACTAAAATTATCCTAATAAAGCAATTCTCAATCCCCTAGATGAACCACTGTAATTGCAACTTCTGTGGTTCTTATCCTAACTCTATTTCTGTGCTACAGTCAGTGCTAGAGAAGAAACTGTGTTAAAGCCATGGTATGGTATGGTGAAGCTCCCACTGAATTATGTGTGTGTGATGTTGCTGCATATGAGATTAGACTCTCTTTGAACATTGTGTGGAAAATTAGCTTGCTTATTTATTTGCTTTAAAACAAGGATTAGGCAAAAAGCACTAACTTGCTTTTTGTCAAGAGCATTGAAAAGTCTAAAAAATGAAAGTATTTTCCATTAAATGTTTCAGTATTTGCAATGCTTCTGTAAGGTTAAATCATGTTTTAGAAAATGGGAGAGTTATACTCCTGGTTATGCATCCGAGCCTTACAGATCTTGCCGGTTCTCCCTTGCTCTTCCAGGGGATACCTAATATTTGTGAGAAGTTGTTTGGATCTTCATGATAGACTTCTTTGAGTATAAGAAATTGCTAAAAATGATAGTATTTTAAATGCCATAATTAGTAAATGGAAATGTGGCGATTCATACCAATGTTAGAGCTCACTGCAAACTCAGTTAAAAGAACTATGTGGTTGATTTTTCTAAGTCAAATAGGGCTCTAAAAACTTCCTTTGCTCTTCAGTATGATTAGCTATATATACTATATGATTAAGGTGATCATGATATTAATTCTTCCAGGATCTTTTCCTCTCTGAATTTGTGAATATTTCTTCAGTTGATGGAGGTGGCCACTGTAACAGGTGGTACGGGACTTGCCCTTTGCATTTTCAGTGATTGTCTCATTTCCTGGTAAAAGGAAGTTTTTTCCTTTTACCATAAAGTCCAAGTCTGGAAGTGCTGGCAGCAGGTAGCATTCCGGACAGTTCATTATTTGCGCCAGTGTCAGGGCTCTGAGCAGCCTCATCTGGGACCTCCACCCCTATCCGTGGACTCCATTTACTCTCAGCCCTGGGCCTTTGGTCCTGGCCTGAGCTATGCTGTAGGAGTGCTTGTCACCTGCCTCTGGCTCTGCCTCCTGGATGGACCTTGGCCCTGGCTGTAGGTAGCTTGTCTCCTAGAAGGACCCCTCATGTATCACAGAATCACAGAATGGTTGAGGTTGCAAGGGACCTCTGGAGATCATCGAGTCCAACTCCCCTGCTCAAGCAGGGTCCTCTAGACCACGTTGCACAGGATCGCGTCCAGGCGGGTTTTGATTATATCTCCAGGGAAGGAGACTCCACTACCTCTCTGGGCAACCTGTGCCAGTGCCCTGTCACCCTCCCAGGAAAGAAGTTTTTCCTCAGGTTCAGATGGAACTGCCTGTGGTTCAGTTTGTGCCCGTTGCCTCTTGTCCTGTCGCTGGGCACCACGGAGAAGAGCCTGGCCCATCTTCGTGACACTCCCCCTTCAGATACTTGTACACGTTGATGAGATCCCCCCTGAGCCTTCTCTTCTCCAGACTGAACAGGCGCAGCTCTTGCAGTCTTTCTTCAGAGGAGAGGTGCTCCAGTCCCCTCATCGTCTTTGTAGCCCTCCGCTGGACTCTCTCCAGTAGTGCCACGTCTCTCTGGTACTGGGGAGCCCAGAAGTGGACACCGGACTCCAGGTGAGGCCTCCCCAGGGCTGAGGAGAGGGCCAGCATCACCTCCCTCCACCTGCTGGCAACACTCTGCCTAATGCAGCCCAGGATCCCATTGGCCTTCTTGGCCACAAGGGCGCATTGCTGGCTCATGCTGAACTTGTTGTCCAGCAGGAGTCCCAGGTCCTTCTCGGCAGAGCTGCTTCCCAGCAGGTCAGCCCCCAGCCTGTCCTGGTGCATGGGGTTATTCCTCCCCAGGTGCAGGTTCCTCTCCGCCCAGCTCTCCAGCCTGTCCAGGTCCCTCTGCATGGCAGCACAGCCTTCTGGTGGGTCAGCCACTCCCCCCAGTTTAGTATCATCAGCAAACTTGCCGAGGGTGCGCTCTGTGCCTTCCTCCAGGTTGTTGATGAATACATTGAACGAGACTGGACCCAGTCCTGACCCTTGGGGGCCACACCATGAGCTACAGGCCTCCAACTAGGCTCTGTGCCACTGACCACAACCCTCTGAGAACCCAAAGTTCTCAATCCACCTCACTGTCCACTCATCCAACCCACGCTTCCTGAGCTTACCTATGAGGATGTGATGGGAGACAGTGTCCAAAGCCTTGCTGAAGTCCAGGGAGACAACATCCGCTGCTCTGCCCTCATCTACCCAGCCAGTCATTCCCATCAGAGAAGGCCATCAGATTGCTCAAGCATGGTTTCCCTTTGGTGAATCCATGCTGACTACTCCTGATCACCTTCTTGTCCTCTACCTGCTTAGTGAGGATCTCCAAGATGAGCTGTTCCATCACCTTTGCAGGGACAGAGGTGAGGCTGACAGGCCTGTAGTTTCCTGGCTCCTCCTCCTTGCCCTTTTTGAAGACTGGCGTGAGGTTGGCTTTCTTCCAGTCCTCAGGCACCTCTCCTGTTCTCCAGGACCTTTCGAAGATGGTGGAGAGAGGCCTAGCAATAACATCCGCCAGCTCCCTCAGCACTCGTGGATGCATCCCATCAGGGCCCATGGCTATGTGGATGTCCAGCTTGGACAAATGATCTCTAACCCGATCCTCCTCGACCAAGGCAGAGTTTTCCTTCCTCCAGACTCTCTCTCTTGTCCCCAGGGTCTGGAATTCCTGAGCCTTAGCAGCGAAGACTGAAGCAAAGAAGGCATTCAGCAACTCTGCCTTCTCCGTATCCTTCGTCACCAGGGCACCCGCCCCATTCAGCGGCGGGCCGACGTTTTCCCCAGTCTTCCTTTTGCTATTGATGTATTTGAAAGAGTCCTTCTTGTTGTCCTTGACATCCCTTGCCAGATTTAAATCCAGATGGGTCTTAGCCTTCCTTGTCGCATCCCTGCACATTCTGACAACGTCCCTGTATTCCTCCCAAGTGGCCTGTGCCCTTTACCACATTCTGTAGACTTCCTTCTTCTGCTGGAGTTTTGCCAGGAGTTCCTTGCTCATCCGTGCAGGTCTCCTGCCCATTTTGCTGGACTTCTTCCTCAGAGGGATGCACCGATCATGAGCCTGGAGGAGGTGATGCTTGAATATTAACCAGCTTTCTTGGACCCCTCCTTCCTTCTAGGGCCCTACCCCATGAGATCCCTGCAAGTAGGTCCCTGAAGAGGCCCAAGTTAGCTCTCCTGAAGTCCAGCGTTGCATTCCTACTTATTGCCCTGCTCCCTCCTCGCAGGATCCTGAACTCCACCATCTCGTGGTCACTGCGGCCAAGGCTGCCCCCAACCTTCACCTCTCCGACCAGACCTTCTTTATTTGTTAGTACAAGGTCCAGCAGCACACCTCTCATTGGCGTCTCCACCACCTGTGTCAAAAAGTTATCCTCAATGCTCGGCAGGAACCTCCTCGACTACTTCTGCCTAGCTGCGCTCTCTTCCCGGCAGATGTCAGGGTGGTTGAAGTCCCCCATGAGAACCAGGGCCTGTGATCGTGAGGCTACTTCCAGCTGTCTGTAGAAGGCCTCATCGACTTCCTCTTCCTGATCAGGTGGCCTGTAGTAAACCCCCCACAACCGTGTCACCCATGTTAGGCCGCCCTTTAATCCTTACCCGTAGGCTCTCAACCTGCTCTTCATCCACCCCGAGGCAGAGCTCCATACATTCTTCCTCACGCTCTGTGAGGAAGTGAGAGCTTCCTCACATAAAGAGCAAGTCCACCACCTCGCCTTCCTGGCCTGTCTTTCCTAAAAAGCACATAGTCATCCATGACAGCATTCCAGTCATGCGAGCTATCCCATCCCGTCTCTGTAACTGCAATGAGATGATGGCTCCGCACACAGATCTCGGATTCTTCCTGTTTATTCCCCATGCTGCGTGCATTGGTGTACAGGTATTTCAGAGAGCCAGTTGAGCATGCATGTTTCTCAGGAGAGGTGCAAGAGGATCCTCCACAGCCATGTCCCATACACACTCCCCTGGCTGCATGCACCCGCTGGAGGCATTCTGTCTCAAGCAGTGTTTTACTGACTCCGCTGCCACTATACCACTCCCCTTCCCCCATCTTTCCTAGTTTAAAGCCCTCCTTACCAGGCTGGCCAACCTGTTGGGAAAGACACGTGTGCCCCGCTTGGTGAGGTGGATCCCATCTCTCCCCATCAGCTGTTGATCCTCAGACAGGGTCCCATGGTCATAGAAACCAAAACCTTGCTGCCAACACCAGCAGCACGGCCAGCTGTTAACTTGGAAAACCCGGCTATTCCTCCTCCCATCCTTCCCCCTCACAGGCAGGATTGAGGAGAAGATGACCTGGGCTCCCAGGCCCTTGACCACCATCCCCAGAGCTCTGAAGTCCTGTTTGATGGTATCCAGTTTGCCCTTGGTGTCATTAGTGCCCACATGGAAGGGCAGCAGAGGGTAGTAGTCTGATGCATGGACAAGCCTTGGCAGTCTTTCCATGACATCTCTTATTCGAGCCCCTGGTAAACAGCAAACCTCTCTAGACAAGAGGTCAGGTTGGCAGATAGGTGCCTCTGTCCCCTGCAGCAGGGAGTCACACACAACAGTTACCTACTGCCGTGTATGTTGTAGCTTGTCTCCAGTTCTGTCTTTGGTGCCTGTCTCCTGGATGGGCTTTGGACCCCCTTTGTACCCAGTCCTCTGCCCTGTCTCTGGCCTTACTTTCTGTTGCCCCTAACTGGACTTCCTGAACAGACCCTGGACCTGTCTCATCCCCTCACTGTGTCTGGGGCTATCAATGGACCCTGTTACCAGCACCTGGCTCTGCCAGCTGTATTCAGACCATTTGGCATGGTGTCTTGTGCGTGAGAGCACTGCCCATGCTGGAGTCTTCCTTGGCTCCTAGCTCACCTGCCCGTAGGGAGCAGCTGACTGCCGCTGCTCCCTGACGCCCAGACCCACCAAGGCCATCATTTTCAGGTAATGTCTTGGTCTTGAACTAGCTCTTCTTTATATTCTGCTGTATCTTTTGAAATGCTATCTGATTGCCTTGCTTGTATTCATTTTCAAGGCAGACTAACCAGAGCAAGCTGCACTTGAAAAGCTTCTGGAATATGTAAGAAGTCTCTGTTGTCTGTAATGCAAGGAGAGGGAACCTTCGTACAAGGTGATATATAAATTTGTTCCTCATATCTGGGATAGAAATCTATTCTCTCTTTTGGGAGATGAAGTAAAAGAGCAATGCCAGTCTCCTACTGGGTAGATAGTCTGTCCTACATTACTTTGCGTGAAAAGATTGCGTATCGGAAAGGAAGGGAAATACCAGAACATAGAAACTGATCCCAATAACGTATTAGGACAAAGGTGTCACATTTCAGTGAATGTGTAAAGTGTGCACTTTGCACATTGTACACAGCACACTTTGTGAATTTGAGATGTCTCCGTTGTGTCATTAATGTAAGTTCCCTGTTTCAGAGACAGGCAGTTCCTACAGGATTTTTCATTGGTTCAAAAACGTAAGCGTTCAACATCAGGTCACTGGTGCAGTAACGAATTTAAGATTTGTGTTGTATGTTCCAGGATGTTGCATTCTGCTTGAATGCATGTCATTGTATTTAGGTAGACTGTTTCACTTGGAAAGAGTTTTATGACATCTTGGCCAGGAGTGTGCGTTATACTGGATAGTGTTCTAGGGAGGACACCAGAAGTTCTGTGTGATTTTAATCAATGCATCAGAGGGTATAAACAAGCACTTAATATTGTATGGCTTACTTTATGGTAGAACTAATTGTATATTTTTATCACTAATTGATGAAAAGCAGACAATAGAAAGTGCTACCTTGGCATTGCATGTATGGGAAATAGATTCTTGTTTCGTGTGTGTTTCTGTTGTATATAGTATTGCTTTTTTCTGTCTATATTTCAAACTGAATTATAGGGCTATTTCAGAGTTTGAAAGCATATACTAAATTCACTTTAAGATGTCAGAGACTTTAGGTGACTTAATATGATGAGTTGGCATTTCTTTGCCCATTAGGTTGGCATTAGGTCAGTTAGACATCTGGATATCATATTATTCTGCTATAGGCTCTTTACAACTGATTTCACATACTTTTTGGATGCGTAGGAAGGCATATACAAGATGTTGAAATTTCTAGATATTTGTCGAAGCATCAGTTAAGAAGACTCACTCCAGTGTGGGCAGGAACAGTTATGCAAAAAGAGCATGTACTTCCTTCTGCCTCATGGCTTAAAAGAGGTAAGTGGCACTATAGTTAAGAGAAAGTGACGCTTTATGTAGCTGAATTCAAATCAGATTATAGGAAAAGATCACCTACCATATTGAACATTATAGCAGGTTCCAGCTTTGTAATAGCAATCAGTCCTAAAGCAGAGGAGGAGTCATTCATGTGGCTTCTCTTCTTGCTCTTGCTGTGAACGTTCTCCTTGTCTTTACCTAAGATATTTTCACTAAACTGCGACACCTGTCTCTGGACCCACATAGTCCTGTTGTAAAGGGAGCGCTCTTGTTCATCCTGTGTCTTCGGACAGCGATTGGATGAATGCAGTTTTGCTTTGATCCCAAGAGAGCTGTCTATGTGTACACCACTACTGTTAAGTGGTGCTGGGAGGTTATATATGAGCCAGGGCACGTGGATGTTGACAATATGACTATAAAAAATCAAGTTTTATTGCTTTATGATGTCGTATAATCTTAGAGTAGAAGCACTGACATAGTCATATTGCTGGTACGGTTCCTAAATTTTTCTGTTTATGGTGTTATGAAATCTTAATGTAAATTTCCTTAGCTCTACCATATCAAATCGATGGAAGTAGAGTTTAATAAGGGTCTTTGTTAGCATTGAAATGGGACCTTGCAAGATTATTTTTCTAGGTGAATTAACCAACAGTATTTGGTTTTGTAGATGTTGGATGGAATCTATCCAACTTTTTGAAGGCTGAAATTTTTTTGCATTTTTTTTTCAGTGTTCACGCTTCTTGTGTAGCTGTATTAGAGACAGAAGGAGGGGGTGTATTACAACACTTCAAACCTTTTTTTTTTCTCTGCCCTGTTTCTTCAGCTTCTATTTCAAAACTGGCAGGGAGAGCTGTGCCTGTAATCTGGATTTAAGTACTATTAATACAGTAATTTGAAGCAGGCCTTCAAAATATGTCCAAAAAAAAAAAAAAAACAGAATGTCCAACAAGAAGGAAGCCAAAGCTCAAGATTTCAAGAATGACTACTGGTTTTTATTTATGAATCTCATTTTTGTGGTGTCTAACGTGGGGTAGATGTTCATACAACCTTAAGCCTGATTTGTGGGTGTTAGGTGTGTCATATATTTAGATTATTTTGAAAATATCCTATATGCTATTTGCCCTGCAAGCTATACTGCCTACCAAGGTGAATTTGCATGTCTCATCTGTTTATTCTTTTTTGCATTATTCACAGTTAATCTGTTTTTATAAGCAAAGCTAGCAAATATATGCCAGGCCTACACTGAAATTTTGTCTATGAGCACATACTGATGATCACTGTGTTTACTCTGAAAAAGCTCCCATGAAGTGACAGAGTACTCTAGCTCCGTTTTATATAAGGAGATTTGAAAAAGAGACTGTAACTAAACTGCAGTGCAGGTGCATACCTATGGTGTCCTGAATGCACATACACATCTGTCGAAATCAGGAACCTGGTCAGTGTGCACTCTTGCTCCTTTCTGGCTAAAAATACCTAGGTTTCCTTCTCTAGGGACATGTGGTACAGGAAGAAAGAGCAAGAGAAAACTCATGCAATCCGTGTCCCATTCTAACAGAGCCTGGGTTGTGTGCACAGACTGGAGCTAGATATAGCTGGAGAGACTAAGGTGGCTTTTCAAAGTCACACAACAACTTTCAGATATAGGAGAGGAATTTTAATCTAGGTCATCCAGCTCAACTAAGGATGATGCATTTTATCTATTTAGTCTGTCTTTGTACCTTGGTGTCTAGTTTTGTTAGCTTACAGAAGGAAAAGTTCTACCTATGATTGATACTTTTCTGAAAAACAGTTTCTAAGCCCTGTTCTGTGTTTCTCTGTCTTTCAGGGTTTCAAGGCCAAACAGTGATCTGGCTTTCCTGCTTAATGCAGTGTCAGTTTGGTCTTTCAATAATTAGTAAAAGTAGAAAATAAGATTTTCAGTGAATGTTCCAAAACCATGCACTGTTTCTCCTTCCTAGTGTACCTTTCAGGACCTATCAAGGTAAATTTGCATGTTAATACATCTCTAATGCAGGTATTTCTT
The DNA here is from genome assembly GCF_040807025.1 of Struthio camelus. Taxonomy (NCBI): domain Eukaryota; kingdom Metazoa; phylum Chordata; class Aves; order Struthioniformes; family Struthionidae; genus Struthio; species Struthio camelus. The sequence continues at coordinate 88,618,750 of NC_090944.1, read as the reverse complement.
CTTAGTATTGTTCATGGCTAATCTGGATAAATAGTAAACATATGCTGTGCGTTACAAAACCGGACGGCAGAATTTGGTTTTGTATAACGATCATTCAATGTATGTTCGTATTCATGTGATAAGACTGTTCATATTTCAGTTACCAAGTATCCTTGTTTCTGTAAAACTTCTGGTCTGTTATAGAGGAACAGTATGGTTTTCTGCTTATTATCCGAAGGCAAGACAGCAGAATTGTATCTTCAGTAATCTCCTTTACTGGAGTAGAAGCTGATGTAATATAGAGGAGATTGTTTTGGGTTTTTTTTGCCCAGTACTTCTGTCTAAGCTAACCAAAAGCCAGGTATAAAGACCGGTACACAATATCAATCAAGAAAGTAAAAGTCTCAGCAATATCAGTAAAAGAAAGAAAGAACTGGAGCTGACACTCTTCTCCCTGGCCTGTTTTCAACACAGACTGCTGGACAACCTAATCTCTACCTCAGAAATAGTCTACAGCAAACTGACGTGTATATGGCCAGTGATGCTGTTGCATGTTAGTGTGAGTCCTTAAGCGCTAAAGCGCATATGGGAGCAGTCAGTACAGCAGTTGTGACACTAGCCAATCTGATGGTTAAGCACCAACAAAAGCCACTTTTCTGAGAGTTAAAGCGTCTAACCTCTGCTGAAAGCTCTATTAAATTTTGTTATCTTATGCTGGAGCTATTACTTCTGCAGCAGTCCCAGTTCTCCCTCCACAAATAAGAGCAAGCCGTGTGTCCTCATAGTGCTCCCTGTTTGATTATTCTGAAAGTAACAGCCCTCTATCATCAGGTGCCTCACAGGTGTTTAGGATGGGCTGAGGAGGTAGATTTTTAGGTGTCATCTGCTGATGTAGAATTTATTAGAAAAGTACAGAAGTCCTTCAATCTAAGCTACTTGCATCCCTACAAAACGTTGATTTCAAGTTTACTGAGAACAACCACCTCTTTAAGAACATCTGAAGCTGTTGCAGGGAATCCGCTAATAAGAATATCAGGACTTTGCTGGAGAGCTTACAGAGCACATGGAGCAAAACTGGTCTTTTCAGAACAAGTAATTCTCTCCTGTGATTGCTGTAGTTGTATTTATTCTGATCACCTTTCATATAGTTGCCAGTGTGTTGGACAATGCTTTAGTAATTAAGGATTTTAAAGACACATGGGTATAAGGGATCCTCTTTTTCCCCAAGCTCCCCTGGCCTTGAGACTGCAAGTGCAAGGTTGAAGTGATACTGTGAGTCTCCTACATTGTTCCTTGCAGCAGAGAAGAGCCTGGCAGAGGAGTTGGTATTCCCAGCTGTTTTCTGCCAGTTTCACAGAATCACAGAATAGCCAAGGTTGGAAGGAACCTCTGGAGATCATCGAGTCCAACCCCCCTGCTCAAGCAGGGTCCTCTAGACCACGTTGCACAGGATCGCGTCCAGGCAGGTTTTGATTATATCTCCAGGGAAGGAGACTCCACTACCTCTCTGGGCAACCTGTGCCAGTGCCCTGTCACCCTCCCAGGAAAGAAGTTTTTCCTCAGGTTCAGATGGAACTGCCTGTGGTTCAGTTTGTGCCCGTTGCCTCTTGTCCTGTCGCTGGGCACCACGGAGAAGAGCCTGGCCGCATCCTCTCGACACCCTCCCCCTTCAGATCTTTTTATCCATTGATGAGATTGCCTCTCAGTCTTCTCTTCTCCAGGCTGAACAGGCCCAGCTCTCACAGCCTTTCTTCAGAGGAGAGGTGCTCCAGTCCCCTCATCGTCTTTGTAGCCCTCCGCTGGACTCTCTCCAGTAGTGCCACGTCTCTCTGGTACTGGGGAGCCCAGAATGGGACACCGGACTCCAGGTGAGGCCTCCCCAGGGCTGAGGAGAGGGCCAGCATCACCTCCCTCCACCTGCTGGCAACACTCTGCCTAATGCAGCCCAGGATCCCATTGGCCTTCTTGGCCACAAGGGCGCATTGCTGCCTCATGCCGAACTTGTTGTCCAGCAGGACTCCCAGGTCCTTCTCGGCAGAGCTGCTTCCCAGCAGGTCAGCCCCCAGCCTGTCCTGGTGCATGGGGTTATTCCTCCCCAGGTGCAGGACCCTGCACTTGCCTTGGTGGAACCTCAGGAGGTTCCTCTCCGCCCAGCTCTCCAGCCTGTCCAGGTCCCTCTGCATGGCAGCACAGCCTTCTGGTGGGTCAGCCACTCCCCCCAGTTTAGTATCATCAGCAAACTTGCCGAGGGTGTGCTCTGTGCCTTCCTCCAGGTTGTTGATGAATACATTGAATGAGACTGGACCCAGTCCTGACCCCTGGGGGCCACTGCTAGCTACAGGCCTCCAACTAGGCTCTGCATCATTCACCACAACCCTCTGAGCTCAGCCATCTAGCCAGTTCTCAATCCACCTCACTGTCCACTCATCCAACCCACACTTCCTGAGCTTACCTATGAGAATGTGATGGGAGATAGTTTGTAGGTCAGAGTTGGACAAGATGTATGTTTTTTTTTTTCTTCTTTTGAAGCAGTGACTTCAATTTGCAAAATGGCTGAAGGGGCCTGCAGCACCACTGGAAACTTCTTGGAGTACGTGTATGGAAAGGTTGAAAATTACTGAAGTTCATGATACACAGATAATGCAGGAGAAAGTGGAGAATGTGAGCTTTCTTTCGTACCCTTGCCTCCCCCAACTAACCTTGTTGATCACTTATTGATTGCTGCTGGTGAGAAACATGTCTGATACGACATGTTATTGCACGTACTCCACAATGTTGGCTGGGCATATCTTTTATCTCTTTTTTTCTTATTTTTTTTTTCCTCTCCGCCCCCTCCCCCCCCCTCCCCCCCCCCGCCATGAGAGCTCCAGTGAGGTTAGTGGCACTCTAAACTGGATGGATGTTTAACCAGGTACAGTGACTGAAAAGCCTGGAATCCAGATTGTTACTCTGATCTAGTGAGATGAAAACTCAGAAATTTCTTGCCCATCGTTGGTTTTTAAAGAAATATCAATAAGAAAAATAAGTGCCTCAGTTGCTCTTTGAGGAAACAAAAGCCATATGGAAATTTCCCTGGCATTCAAGATCAGGAAGTGGAAGTCACTTAAAGTGTCATGTACCATCTAATCACCTTGGGGAAGGTATTGTTCTTCATTCTGTTCACTGGTTTCTCTTGGAAACATCTGCTCTTGTTCCTGATTTTCTTTAATGAGAGCATAAGCAGTAGTGTTTAATTTATTTTTTCTGTCTCCTGTGCCTTTATTGTGATACTCTCATTTTCCATTTCTCTGTGTGCCATGTTCTGCTAATATTTTGTTCTGTCTGGGATCTGTTTCTTGCCTCTGATGCTTTATTGCTTCTCTCTGGCGTTTTTGTATTTTTCTGTTGAGGGTAGATAGATACAATGATTGCTTTTGCAATCAAGAAAGTTTTCACTTTCACAGTAATCTCTAAGTTTGCTCAAGCAGCAGAGTTCTGATTTTATTTGCAGACTGTTGATTCACGTATAAAATTTAAAAGGTCTGCTTTGATCATAGGGTTGGACATGCTGTATAATACAGTAACGTAGAATTTCTCTCTGTAATTTCATCATCCAGCCCGTGGTTTCTGGCTGATATTTTGGATTTGAGTGTTCTTTCATGCAAACAATTAGCTTAAGTTACTTTGCTTCTTTTGGAAATTGATGACTCATCTGGTATCCACCACTGGCATCCTCCTTGTTCTTCTTCAGTGCAGGTTGCTTTATTGCCCTATATAGATTTCATACATCGGCATCCTTTAGCCCCTGCTTCCGAGCTGTTACTAATCTTGATATTGTCTATCTATGTACATATGGAAAGGATGTTTAGCTTTCATTGGATATTACTGTAAAGTCTCCAACTGACTTTTAAAAGCTAGAACCTAGGCTATGTAATATATAATTTCAGGTGATTTCTGTTGATTAATTTGTCTTGGATCCTGGCTGTTGGGGAGTGTGTGTGTGTGCTTTTGGGGTAGCCCATTTCCAGTTGACTGAAACTGAGTTTTGCTATTCACTTCATTGGGAGCAGGAGCAGCCATGAACTCTTATTTATTTATTTTGTGTTACAACAATTATAGTTCCAATTTTTAAGAATATAAATCAGAATACGGAGTGTAGGTATTACTGACTGGTGCAAGTGCGTCCTATTCCCGCCCCCCCAGCTCTGATGTTTGTTCTTGCCTTAAACAAAGACATTGGGTGGATTTCTTTTTCCATTGAGTTCCTTGGCAGTTAAAATTGCTCAGAGGGCAGCTGATAAATAATTTACTCCCATGAATTTCTACGTGCAATGAATTTTTCACGTTGTAGGTTGGTTTGACAGTTGTATGTTTATAAATATAACAATGTCTATTGCAATTTAATTTGTTTTTTGGCTTGCACCTTTTTATTAGAGTGATTGGGAAAACTGGATATTCTCTCGCTAGCTGAAAGTTTGAGTTAATGTTTTTGAGACCTTCTCATTTGTTTTTCCTGAAGCAAAGGTAACTTCTCTATCTTGGAATTGTACCTATGTGAATGCAGCTGTAGTAGAATTTGTTTTTCAGATATCTATCCCTATGCTCAGTTTACCTGTTCATGTCTTTTGTTTTCTATATTTGTATTCTTTTTAATGTAAACTTTTGCAATTTAATGGGTTGCTTGTGCTGTTACAATTGGAAGATGTGCTCCCAATATCTTCTTGTTGTGAAGGGCTGTGCTCTGGCAGTGATGATTGTTTGTCCTTCCCTGCTTGATCCCTAGTCACGTGGTTGACAGGGCAGTAAGTATGCAAACAGATCATACTCATTTCCATGCCTGTGCCTGAGTCTTGGCAGCAATATAAGACCAGACTTACACCTTAGCCTGGGTGTGTTGTTCATGTTACAATCTAACCTTTAGCATCAAAGGCCAGCTTTTGTGCTGATGTTCACAGTACATTGTAACCGAAAGAATATATATTTATTCTTTCGTGCAGCTGGTAAAGAACAAAACTCTGAATGTAATAAATGTACCTGATACTTATGTAATAAGTCATATCCTGTGTGATCTTCTTGGAAGTTTATTGCAGATCGCATATATTTAATGGTGGCTGCATGCTCTTATATGTTAAAGTACTAGGTGCATAGTGGAACATGAAGGCTGTGATAAATTTACTAGTATAAATAGTAGTAGCCTCTCATATACTACTTATTCTTACAGAGTGCGGGATAATACCTTGTGTCTCCAAAGCTGGAAAATGATCTTCTCCTCTGCATAAATAAAGAGGTCAGGGTCTAGATGGGACTTCCGTTTATGTGATGGCAGGGGTTCAGGGAGCTACCATGATCTTGCCTGGTTATTATTTAAAGCTAAAGCAACTTACAAACTTAAGAACGTGTGTGTGGCTCACAAAAGCCTACATCAGCATGGAACCTAACCTGTGTTAGGATGCCTCTTTTCTGGGCAGAGGGAAAGCATAGAAAAAAGTAGTAGTAATGTGCACTGTAGGCAGAGCAGGAAAGAGCAGGGAACAGGAGGAGTGAGGGTCAGAGAATTAGGTGCGTGCCTGAAGCTCTGCTTAGGATTTTACTGGTGCGGATGCATCAGTCAGAGTAGTGAGAAGACATGATCCCTGATTAGATAAGCTGTGTCAGCAAAATCTTTTGGCATCGACAGTTTTACCTGCAAAACTGCATTTTACCTATTTATTAACTCCTTTTGCTTATGAGGGTGGTTTTGGTATATCTATACAGAGCTTGCTTTGCGCTGGGATAGCTTCCTCCGTCCCAAGAGCTTTTGCCGGCAGTGCGTGCCAACGCAGCTGTAGGGCTGAAGGGCTCCTAGGCTAGCTGTGGCTTACACTGGGGCTGGACCTTGACAGCACCAATGGAAGATCTACCTTTTCTGCAAAAGAAGAAAAGTAGAGAAGCAGTCAGGAGGAGGCGTTGCTCAGAGAAAGGGATAAAGCAGAGGATTTCCACTCTGCTACCTGCACTGTGCTGCTACACAGTCAGGTAAGAGTGAGGGAGACGGCAAGAGTCAGAGCCTGTAGAGGATGACAGAGGTCAACACTGAAGGTACCTGCTGGAATCCTTCGGTCTGACCTCCTTCATAACACAGCCATAAGTGCCAAGATGTTTTTTTACTTGTTTTTATTTTCTTATTCTTCCCGGTATAGACTGTGGTGAGGTTTAAACAAAAGAGAGAAAACCTGCAAATAAAGCAGGTAGTGACAGCTGTGACCAGCCAACATACACAGCAGAGTCCAGACATGCAATTAAAGCAAAATCTGTCTCTCTTTTTTTAGAGCAGATTGACTGGAGTGGTATTGTTATTTAATCTCTGAGAGTCTTCTCAGGCTCTGAGCTCTTCTCAGGCTGTAGTAGTGTCAGCTCTCTCTGATCTTCTTCAACTGAGTCATTAATAAGTCATCAGAGCTGTTCACTTTCCATATGAGGATATGGGAGAAAAGCATGTCTGGATGCTCCTTGGTAGTCAGAAAGGAAAGTCTGCCAAGGACAAGAAGCCTGAACTGCGTATGGCAGACAGAGAGCTCTTAGGTCTCTGGATTACATTGAGATTCATTAGTTTTCGAAAGAAAAGCTGAAAATGTGCTTATATTGGGAGGGAAGAGGGGAGCTGTAAGTCTGCATACTTCTAGTATAGTGAGCAGCTCAAAATTATAGCCTGTTAAATAGATGTACGTATTTAACCTCTGAGAAGGGCTATAGGTTCCTGCTGTAGCACGATAAGAATAATAACACATTTAGATTGTGCTTTTCAGAGCTATGTCGTCATTAGGTATTTTAACGTAAAGCTAGTGGGTAATGTAGGAATAGGATTTTAAGCTTTTTGATTTAAGGGCGAGGGAAATGTTATTTTACATTTAAAAAAAAAAAAAAAAAAACCTCCTGAGAATGAAAAGAGGTTCAGACACTTCTGTTCTGACAGCAGGTTCATGGCGTCTTTCAGCCTTCTCCCAGGAGAGATTCTTGTACGGGAGCTCATTTCTTTTCAGATCTGACCACCGTAGCCCTCAGTAATTATAGCAATGTTGAAATTCCAAGCTAAAAACAGAAGTGCAGCATGTGCCTATTCCCCATGTGATTCACAAACCAGGAAATTGAAAAAGCCTGACTGAGAGGAAAGGAGTGCAAAGCAATAGACACATCTAATATGTGTTTCAAAACCTGCTATGCCTGGGACTTAGGAGCTGTCATCTGCTGGAGCTTATTATGTATGCAGTTAGAGCAGAGCCTGATTGGGTGTAGTAAGACCTAAGGCGAGGGAGAGAGGGAGTGGAAAAGAGAGTTCGGCTTGCAGCACTGAAATGTAAACAGTGGAAAGCGAGACAGAGTATAAAGCCTTTATGCTCTGAACAGCAAGCAGCACACAGCGAGCTCTCGTGGCTCTTGTAACATACCTTTTGCACATCTAGCTGTGCTGTTCTTGATGAACAGAAGCAGACCCTTCGGAGAATCTCCTGCCTGTGGATATAAATAGGGGGCAATTGGGATGCGCTAGCTTTCTCCACCACTGCAGCTCCTTCGTGCTCTGCACCGTAGCTCGGACGGGGCAATGGAAATGAACATGAAGAAGTTCACAGTGCGGCGGTTCTTCTCAGTGTATCTCCGCAAGAAGTCTCGGTCGAAGAGCTCGAGCCTAAGTAGATTTGAGGTAAAATTTGCATTAACTTTGTTATAGGTAGCAAATATTGTTATGTGCTGGTAACACAGATGCAGGAGAATGTCTGCACTTGCTGGCATAATAAATAAAGGTGATCTTTCCCCAGAGGTGATGGTGTTCACACCTGATGTTCTTTGTTTCAGTGTAATTCAGTGCCTTTTGTTGGTAGTATTTAATGTATTGCATAATATATGTAGTGTGTTGCTAAGGATCCGTTTGTCAGCCTAGGTTTGTCAGCCTCCCCCCTAGGATGGGAGGAGGAAACCTGGTTCAGGACCTCATGAAGTTGTAGGAAATAATTGCAGATTTACTTAAATTAGCACAAATGGCACTGTAATTTGTAATAGCCTCCTATTTTAGTCTTCCTCCCCTGCCCACATATCATTCTTTCTCAATTCTGGATTTCCAATTAAATAATTAATTTACTAGTGCATCCTATATATTGTATGTAAAATAGAGCTTTTCTTGCTTATTTGTCCAAGGATTCTCATGCTTATGCAGATTTTTGCCATCATTTTCAGCCCATGCATCCTGGTATTTTTTCTTTTTATGACGAGAATTTCTTCTTTGGGAGGAGAGGAACAATGTCAAATTAAACGTAAAATGATTTAGCAGTATAAGGAAATGAAAAGCATTTCAAGTAAGAGGTATTAGCAGATAGGGATGTGTGAATGGGGTAGAACCAGGATTTCTGCCTCCCTTCCTTGAACCATTGTTCTTTGGCCCTATATTTGGAAGCTGTGAATAGTCGGCAGGAAGTGAGATCAATTGAATAAATGTCAGTTATATTTATGTTGTTCACTTTATCATTGCAGATGATCTGCAACCTCTGCATTAAAATAAAGGTATATGAGGCCTGATTCTCCTCTGGCTAACATTTGTTTTATGCTGGTGTACTTCAGTTGACCTCCAGGGAGTCGCTCTGATCTGCACCAGTATTCCCTGGAGAAGGATTACTCTCATGCTGTGTGAATACGTTTAAAAAATGTTTTTCCCTTAGTGTCCTATTTAAAGTACCAGGTAATTGTTTGAACATAAAGTTCTTCATGTGTCATTGCTTAAACAGGACATGCAGAAAAGCAGAAGTGTTTTGCTGGGTTTTTTTTCCCCTCTAACTCTTTGATATCACTTTTCTGGAAAAATGATCATGTAACATACCTAATTTTATTTCACCTATCAAATAGTCATGTCACGCATTTAAAACAAACTAACAAATGGAAGCTGACATCAGTTGGTAAGGCTTCCCCCAGCCTTGCCCCTGCAGGGTTAAGGCAGGGGGAACCCTTCCTCTCCCAGTTGTGAATCCAAAATTGCAAAAGCTAAGGTGAAATAGATGTTCCCAGTAACACCATAAATTCACCAAGCTCATGCTCATTCAGAGGCAACACAAAGTAATCTGGAGTCACTGAGTTAACATGAAGGAGTTCTCCTGTGACAGAAAGGAGTGTCTTCGTGGGCTGTCAGTATCAGGGCACAACATTAGGAGGGGAGGTGATTTTGAAGACAGCCAAGTCCCACCAGACCTCATAACTACCTATTTGACAGTGCTACAGAGGGGGAGGAACAGATTCTACCACACTAATTTCTTAACTTAACTGGATAGTGTAACTAGTACAACGACTCAGCATTTGTAACAGGCCAGATCCGGCTTCATTAAAAAATAAAAAATAAAGTCATCTTTACAATCCTTTTGATCATCAGTATCACATTAGATTTACTGGATTTTTTCATTGGATATCTGTATTTTTTTCTTACGTGATTTGCCCTATAATAAGATTTTTTAATTTGAAATAATTTCCTTCAAAAAGCAACTTAATAGATATCCTATAGCACATCTAAGTTTTGAGCATTACATGCACTTCCCTTCTCCCTTTACTTGGCAATAATAACCCACTTTATGCAAAGTGACTCAGTATTATAATGCAACAGGGAATAGGGGTTGTTCCAACCAGGAAGAAAAAATGATTCATAAAATCTGTTCTGCTATTTAAGTGTGAAAATCATCTGAGATGTTCCCACTTAGAGGGAAAAACCAAACATGAACATCGAGCCCCCTCTGTGATTTCCATCCCTGAGTACTTCTGTGTATAAATTTGTAATTGCAGGCTAATGAGTGTTCATCAGCCAAACAGAAAGTGTGGAGAAGCCTGTTGGTGTTGGACTTTTAGAAGTCAGAATGTTCTTCATCTTAATAGGTAGATATTTTTAAAGAGGCAGTAAAAAGGCACAAGTTATTACATCATGGAATGAGTAAAAGTGAAATAAAGGGAAGAAATTTGGAGAAACACATGTGGCATCGCTTTTCTTTGTGCGTGCTAGCTAATACACCTGACAGAAATTGTGTGTTGCTAGATGTCATTTGAAATTTGGAAGAGGAGAGTTCTTTGTAGGTTGTATGGGTATTTGGGGGTTGGGTGAGGGGGTGGGAGATGGCTTTAAGATGGATTCAAGCATTTGATTCAAGCTGCTAGATTCAAGCATTTGATATTTTTATAATACCACCATAATAATAGATTCAAAACCATACAATATTTATTATTAATATATGATTGATTACTTATTTTCCTGTGGAATTCTGCTATGGTTTAAATCCAGTTGGAATGCATTTCCTAACTTCCAGAGCAGGGATACAGATGCAGAAAATGACTTAGCAAATCACAGCTTGTGACTTGACTTTTACTTAATTGTTTCATATGCCAATATCATTGCTATATCTGAGACAAGATCATTGCCTTATGTAGATGGCCAGGTTTCACACTATAGTCCTGCTAAGGGAGGGGAGGCAGAGCAGACCGTGGTGACTAAGATATTATAAGAGTTTTATTTTATCTTGCGTAAAATGTATGCCCTTGTTATCATTCTGGGAAAACTTGACTGAAATTGGAACTTATTTGGCTACACTTTTAGTTTTTAGTTTATATTATTTTTCAGTATGGCCTGCATTGCCCTTCATTTATAAGGTATCTCGTGATGTCATTTTATTAAATGCGCAGAGCCAAGTTCTGCCCTTCTGTATGTGCATGCGTTTCTTACTGGAGTATGCTGAAAATCCCGTGAAGTGAGTGGGAACTGCATGTGTGCATCCCAGAGCAGGGCTTTGTTTATGGTTCTTGCTGAGTGTTGATGAACACGAATGTAAAACCATGAGGAGAAAGTACGCACAGTGTGGATCTGCTAAAGACTTTGAGCCTCAGTGGAATGCATCTTACAGCAGTGAGGAATATCCTTTAATTTATAAATCAAAAGTTAAATATGCCATTCCAGTAAGCTAGAAAAGACTTAAGCACGCAAAGAATTTAATTATACTTATTCCAGTGACGCAGAAGCCTTTCTTGGTTTTCTGAGAAAATGACCAATTAAAACACTGCTATATATTCTTTTGGGAGATGTTCTCAACTTTTGCGCTCCCGATATATTTTTAATTTTATATTTTGTCTTACTGATAATGATGGATCCAAGTTATGTTTTCTGTCTATGTGTAGGGCTTAGAGCCTGCCAGAGCTTTTGCAAATTTACTCAAATTTAGTTTGGGGCCTTGTGTCCCTAGATGTAGTCAGCTGTGAGAGGCAGGACCTCCTGTGGGTAATTCAAGTGTGGGTTCTCCCTGGGTTCCCGAACTGACACGTAGGAAACTGAAGTAAGCCTGTGCAGTCTGGTAAGGAGCACTGCAGAAGGACTGGCATTGGTTTTATGATATTTTTGTTAAAAGGGATTTTGAGTTAACCTTTGGCTTAGATTTTACTTTCCTACAGGTTTAAGTAGAACAGCTTAAGAAAGTGGCTAGTAAATGCTGAAATTTGGCTAAGCTGTTCTTTTTACACAGTGGGCTGGAGCGATGCTTCACTTGCAAACACTTGTGAACTCCTCTTTCACACTTGTCCTGCAATACTGTTTTTTATCAGTCGTGTCTCCTGTAATCTGTCTTGTGTTTTTCTTTCTGTTTATAGATAATTGTCTTCTAGAGGAATATGTTCTTGCTGCCAAAGGTTAGACAGAATGAGGGAGGTTAAGGGAGAGAGATGGGGACTGGCAGTCCAAATCAGCTGTTCAAGGTGCGAGTCTTGAACCAGTTTTAGCTTTGTTTTTGTGGTAATGATGATTTTTCTGATGGTGTTGTTACAGCAAAAGTTACCAAAACTATTGTAGTCTAACTTTCCCCAGCTGCAGGCAAGCTGTTTGTGAGGAAATGCTACAGTTCTTATAGTCTTGAATCGCTTGGTGAAGGGAAGGGGAGGTAGGGTAGGGGAAGGGGAGCAACGGGAGAGTGTAGTCCATTTGACAGGTCACTTGAGAAGCAGCCATGACATCTAGCTTCCAGACTCATTTTTACAACTTGCTCTGTTGTTACGAATGGTTCAGACCTCTGTGCCTAGCATTCCTCATTTGTGAAATTGTGATAATGTGATAATGATAATGATAATCATTGTGATAATGATTATTCAAGTTCTTTGATATAATTTTACATGTTTACTTTGTTTTTGGTGGTCAGAGCACTTACTCACATGTGTACCCGCTCCCGACTCCCAAAATAGACAATATCTTGTGCCCCAGGCCTGCTATTCGCTCCTTCCCACAAGCTTCGAACTAACTGCTGAGCTACAGAAAAGGGAAATTAAGCAGGTAAATGTAAGGATAATTTGCTCACAGAAAGATTGCAGAAGAATAGGACTGGGAGAGGTCTAAAACGCTCCTCTCAACCCTCCCCTCTCCCCACCTCCATCAGGCAGCGTTAGCTGTATCTGAATTCCACCAGAGTCTTTGTCTAACCTCTTCTTAAGGACCTCCAGTGGTAAATACTCCATCACTTCCCTGCGGAGGTATATTTTACAACATTATCTGTAGTGTCTGAAAGCTTTTTTTTAGGTCTGATCCAAGTTTGTCTTACGGCAATTTAAGCCTGTGTCGTCTTGTTCTTTCCATCATAATAGTGAAAAACAGATTGTTTCCTTTTCTTTGCAGCAACGTTTTTTATGTGTTTAGAAGCTTTTCAGGTCCCCTTTCTCAGTCTTTGCTTGTAGGGTGGGAAAAATGGTCATCCTCCTTGCTGAAAGTTAAGGTCTTCCAAGATTGTCACCCTGTTCCAGTCAAAGCTGTGGTGTTAGGGAGAAGCTCTTCCTTTTCTACTGCATACTAATGGTCCCTTATAAAAATCAGTCTTAAAGGACCCTATCTTGTCAAAGACCAATCTACATTTTTATTTTGCGCTCCATTTCCACCATGTGTAAATGTTTGCATGGAGCCTTGATTTGATGGTATTTGCCACCCAGACCAGAGCTGGGCTATGAGAGCCCTATCCCTGGGCTCTCATGTCAGCTCGGTTCTGACAGGTATCGCATGATTATAGACAGACTCTCGTCACATAACCAGGATACGCACGTGTTAGGTCAGGGCAGGGGCCTTTTCTCATCACATAACAGAAGCTGTCTTCACTTGGTTGTGAGATGGGTCCTGTCTGATCAGGTGATAGGATGTGCATATGGATGCTTTATGTGACTGGTGATGACAGAGTGGTATGGTGAACACATGTTCGGTATGATTATGAATGGCAGCAAATGCCTCTTAATTGCATCTGTGAGCCAGGTAATGCCCTGGTTCTCCTGGCCTGGAGTATCTGTGCGTGGGCATTCAGGAGGATGAAAGTTGAACCTGGTGAACTAGTGGGCAGCTGAGCCCACGGATGGTAGTAGTAACTTGTTAGGCCAGTGGAAAATGTATAATTTTACTCTAGGTCTAAACTCATAAGGTTATAGCCTGTCCGACTCTGTGGCTCAAAAAGTCTGTTCTCAGAAGGCTGGGTTCTCCTGTCCCTATTTTTGTTATCGATAGCGTTCAAATCATTCTTTTTTTCTGCCAGCCTATTATGAGAGGATTTTTTGTGTGTGCTTTTTTTGCGTTTGTGTTCTCACAAGTAAGTGGAAATATTTCTAAAATAAAAATGAAAACAAATGCCTTGTGTTTTTTCTGCCACTTACTACACTGTAAATATTTTTCATCTAAATATTTGCTACTCTGTTCTTTTTGTTCACTTCACAAGACTTAGAGCCCTGCTTTTGCATGGTTCTCTAAGAGTCTTTGCTGTTAAGGGAGACTCAAAATGCTGCCAGGGAGGCAGCAGTTGGTTCTGCGCTCAGGACTCAGTCTCCGTCTCTCTCTCTCTCTCTCTCTCTCTCTCTCTCTCTCTCTCTCTCTCTATATCTCTCTATCTCTCTCTCTCTCTATATCTCTCTGTCTCCCTCCCCTCTTCTCCCCTCCCTCTCTCTCTCTCTATGTATGTATGTGCATACGTGTGTGTATGTATGTACATACATGTGTGTGTGTATATGTATGTATGTGTGAGTACATGTTGCCATCAGCTCTTACAGGGTACAGTTTTGCTTCCTGAAGAACAAAGTCTCAGGAAATGGGGAAAATGACTAGAGCACTGAATTGCTCTTCTTGAGAATAACTTCCTGACTGAGGATGTATAAGGAAGCAAGCAATACATCTAGTCAGGATCTTTGCAGTTAAGCTGTCATTCACACACGGAAAAGTACCTTCCAGGCAAATGGCTTTGGATGTGGGTTCCTCAGAGAGTTTGTGCGTGGTGGGGGGGTAGCCACAGCGTGCGTGGCTTTGGAAGACACTGAAGGGAGCAGCCATTCAGATCTGTTAAATCTCTCTTGCTATGTTGAAATGTGCAGCTCCTCGTGGTGTTTGAGTGCCTGTAATCCCAGAGTGGAAGTCGTCTGAATCTTTGCCATTGCTTTATGGTCTTTTTATATACAATGCTATTTATACATTTTGGATTTTGGACTGTTTCACTGCATGGAGTACTGCAGTTTGTTTAGCTTGAGAAAGTACCCACCGTGTGTGAGTAGTCATTTAATGTAGGGGCAGACTTAGATGGAGAGGGCCCCGCGGCCCTGGCCATGCCCTGTCGTGCGGCCTGCATCAGTAGAGGGCCCCCCCTGAGCTGGAGGCACCGCAGCCCCGGGCCTGTGCTGGCGCTCACCAGCAAGCTTTTTGCAGCTGTGGGCAGGGCAAGCAGGGGAGATACGGGTTGCTAGCCTGTTTTCAGATGATAGGTAATTACAGTAATTGGCTACATACCATCTATGTTATGAAGCCTAAGTAGATGAGCCAAGCAGCTTTTCAGCAGGACAGAGAAAAGGCTGAAAGTCTGCTTGGCAGCACTTTGTGCTAGTGAGGTGAGGGTGATCAGAAAGGAAAGCAGGAGTTAGTATGTAAAATTAATTGTAGGGAAACAGCTCTGCTGTGTTCTCAACAGGTAAGTAGGGTTATAATTGTACAACTTTTATAATTGAACTATAACAGTCCAAAAGTGAGTATATGTTTAATGTGAAGTTACTAAATACTCCTAATTTGGCATGAAGTTCTGTGAATCTTACTAAGCTACCTTGAAGGTCTGGTAAACTCCAGGGATAATTAAAGGGTGTTGTATCTCTTTACTGCAAGGCCAAATTTGGCCCTATGCGTAATTGGCTCTGTTCAAAAGGCTTGTTATGAATAAATTGAAGGCCTTTTAAGAGGGGGAAAAATGAATGAGTGGTTTTTATCTATACAATTCGGCTTTACCTGTTGTTACACAATAGAGGCTACCCAGTCCTGCTTGCTGTCAGAAGCACCTGCCTTTCAGGCGAGCATCTGGTACCCTCTTGCCACGTGCAATAGAACCATATTAGCTGAGCGCTGCAAGATGGGACGTCTCTATCTGCGTGTTGCGTAATTGGAACATCTGCTCCTGTTACATGTTGTGACTAAAAAGTATTGGTGAGCTGTGAGTGACAGTGAGCAGGAAAAGAGGTGCTCTTTTTTGTTGGCTTTTTTTTTTTTTTTTCCTGAAGCGTCATGTAAATGTAGACTATGTGCATGACTGTATGTTCGGTGTCTGGAATTTTATGTTGTGCATTTTCAAAATTCTGTAGTGCTCAACTAGGGTAAAATTGGTATGGTTAGAACTGGGAGAAATTTTTAAAAGACTGCATAGAAAGTTAGTTTATAGAAATTTAGTTTAAAAACTACAGAATTTTATAGAGGGTGCTGTTTCTATTACAAGTAATAAAACAATATGTAAAGCACAATAAAGAATGACACTTCTGCTGCAGAGGAGTGTTAGAAGTTGGTTTTGAAAACCATAACAAAGTTACTCTGTGCTGAATTTCATGCATCTTTTCTATTAACAGGACATAGCCATAGAGATCTACACGTGCAAATTAACCCAGAAGTTGTTTTCCATACTCAAAGCTTTTCCATGCTTCTGGGTTTTTTGGGTTTTTTTTCCTCGTTATTGGCTTTCTCTTGGGGAGAGAAGGAATCCAGTAATTCCTTCAGCTAGCACTTCTGGATATCATATACAGTGAATGAACTAGGTGACGATGAGAACTGTTGAAAAATGTTCAATAATGTTTGAAAACGTTCAAACCTATCGGTTTGAAAGATCGGGGTATTACAGGGCGTGTTTTGGGATTGAGCCCTTTTTTGGGGGTGGTAAGACACTGGAGAAGTAGAAACCTGGGAGCAGAAAGTGATCATCTTGGGTATATACTTAGTGTTCGTCAAACCTGCTTCTTCCCTGCAGCCAGTACTTTGATCCTGCGTTCTGACAGAGAACCACGCTGGCCATTCGCTAAGAAGCCCAGTGCGCTACAGAATTTGTATGCAGCTGGCAAGCACTGATAGAAATATGAACAAGACCTCCACAGTATATGCTTTTACAAGTAGTTTTCTGACAAGAAAACGTTTCTAGTGGACGCTTTTGGTTTTTTGCTACTGAAAAAAAGAAAATCCTGCAGCAGTTCAACCTTGTCTTCTCCAACTTCCATACTTAAGGCAGCTAGTGGACAAGTGAGCTAGTTGTCAGCTAGTTTTATGACTCTGGGAGATATATTTCACTTTAATTTCTGGATCAGCGTTTCTCCATGCCAATCGCTCTTGTAGGAAGACAGTCTAAATCTGTGAGTGGAAAATGCCTGGGACAGCAAGTGAATATTAAGTGTATACATTTTAAAATCAGATGTCTAAATTTCTTGAACCCTGCCAGTCTGTACAATTTCTGCTTTTACCTACATGTTTCTATATTACAGTTCTTGCTAAAACATAATCTGAAAGCACAGCTTTGTATTGGATTATTTCCACAACACAGTTCAAGACCATTTCACATCAGTAAATTTGAATTTTTGATTACTAAATGTGTGCAGATGTTAAATAGGGTTACTTCAAAAGTTTTTTAAATAACATTTCATTATGTTGGAAAGACTTGAAGCTTTTTCCTGGCAAGGAAAAGGGTTAATTTTTCTTCTGAAATGAACTCATTAACCGTTCATTAAATCAATCCTATCAAGATCCGTAAATGAAGATGTTTTCAAAATGAGACTGATATTCATGTAAATGCAATACAAAGGAATTTTCAAGTGTTGACATTTGGCCACTGATTTCAAATGCTTTGTGCAGGCTTCATTTGAAAGAATATATTCCTCTCAGAGGAAGATGATGCCCTTGTTTTCCAGATTCTCGTAGCCTGGGTGGTTACCTTCCCCTTTGTATGTGGTAACCAGTGAAACAGACACAAAAGGAGGAAAAGCAAGTACGGTAGTTAATCTCAGTCAGCCCTTATTTCTGCCTTCTGTCAAATTTATTTCAATTTCTCCTTCCAATGGAGGACCCAGTATTTAGACTCACTTAAGAAGTATGTCGTATGAGCCCCCACAAATAAAGCACTATGCTGTTTAAAGGCAGGAAAGCCTTTCAGTCCCTTTCAGTATTTGCAGTGTTGCAGAGTTGTCTGTGTTCATGACACAGGCAGTCTGAGGCAGTAACACTGCTTCATCATCCTTTTTGAGCCTCCTTTGTCCGTGGAGAATTTTTATCAATTTTAAAGGAGAAACTATGTAAAGCTACTAATGTAAAAGCTTGGTCAAACTAAGATTGGACTGTGTCTTTTTTTTTTTGGGGGGGGGGGGGGGGGGGGCGGAGGTGACTTCGCTTTCTCCTCCAAAACCTTGGGAAGTACATTAGCCTCAGTTTGGTGACTAACTGAAGCCTTAGCTCCTGAATGTAATAAGGATGAGGACTTTTCAGGCATTAGCTCATGTCTGAAAATAAGACAGTTGTATGAATACCATATGAACTGCAGACTGATACAAGCCAAAAATGCACCACAGTGTTATCAGAGCTGGAGGTGAACCATGCTTTCCTGGGATCTGAAACTGGGAAATGTTTTTTTTCTTGTGGTTTCAATTTCTTCTGCATTTGCAGAATGGAAGACTCCTTACAAAAAGCATCAGACAGCAAAGCTTTGTTTTTACTGATGACTCTTGAGTTACCTCAGTAAATTGAGTGTGGAAAGTATCAACACAGAGACATACAAGACATTCAGATGGAACCTGCAGGATTTTTTTCCCACGTTTTTGTGGAAGCTGTGAAAAAATTAATGTCACATCATCAAAATAATGTATTCAGAGACAATACTGGGAAGAATGATGAGCAGCAGAACTTATTACTCCTGCACAGGAGGTGTACATAGAGTTTGCTCGTCTGCTTCCCACTGTTCGAACAGTACAAACATGGTAGCATCCAGGTGTTCTCTTTTCCCTTCCTATGGCTATTAATGCCACTGATACTAAAGCATCTCTTCTGGTACAACACAGAAACCTAGTCAGTATTTACCTTTGTCTGAATGGCCGTGTGCTTAAACAACCATCTTGCATCTTTTGCCTGATAGTATGGAATGAACTTCTAAGAGCATTATCATAACCAGGTATTTTGTAATTTAGCAAACAAATTTTTTTCTCCCAGATGGGAAATCCCATATGGGACCTCAGATGGCATACTGTTAACAGTTCTGAGGAGTGTCATTTCCAAAGCATAAGCTATCTATAGTGGTTTTCAGCCTAAAGGCAACTCATTTTATCCTAATTAGCATCTTAAAAGTGTCCTTTCCAAATATCAGGTTAAAGTTTACATGCCAGCTTACTTCTGAAAGTTGGTATCCTTCTATTAAAGGGTACAAGTTGCATGTAATCATATTGTTTCTTTAGGAAAAGACAGTCACACGAATGGCGCCAGCTACCTCTTCTTCCCCTGCTTGGTTTTTAAAAGCCATTTCTTCCTCCGTAACAAGTTTCTAAGAGAAGCCATAAAATTAATTTGAGTAATGTTTGTATTAAAGAAATGCTATAACAGGCAGACGCTTGTGATGTTATGGAAGGAAAAAGTTGTTCTTGGACATCTTTCTCTTCATGGAAGCTTTTCCCTAGAATTGTCAGGAAAGCTGTAAGTTGTGAATTTAATATTTCCATCTTTTTTATAATGCATGTCAAATGAGTGGATTAAAAATGTAATCTCTTCTAAAGACGACAATCTGGGTCATTTTTTAAAAAAAGAGCTTTTAAAGAGTCTCATTTATGAAAAACAGGTCGATCCTTTGCTTCCCCTCATGACCACTTATTCTGTTATTGATCTGTTTGCGTAGTTTTTACTCTGCCCCTCGTTCTGGCGCGCATACATTCCTTCCTGTTGTTTTTGACACGCACAACCAACACAGTGGCTATTATAACCCATCCTTGGGGAACTGTGGACTTACAGAACACTTAACATACTCTACACACCACCGCCAAGAGAAAGTTTGCCCTTTTGCGCGTACTTTTTAAATCCTTTTGCTAGTGTGACATTTGTGGAGCTGAGACAGAAATAAGAATAGAGCTCTCTCCATTGAGAATCGCTGTAGTCTGCAAGCACTCATTTATCCTCCTGGTCATCAGAGAGCTGTCACTGTCTGGGTTTTTGTATCATCTCTTCAGGGAGGCACACCAAGTCCCCGTTTTCCAGTTATGGAGGAGAAGAAATTAAGTTGTTCTGCCCTCTTGGAATATGAATCTTTACTCTCCTCTCCTCTTCCCTCTCATCAATAAAGGTTGAGAATTTGAATGTGCTATGCGCTGGTGTGTAGAATCCCACGGCCGGACCGCTATATTGCTGAGCTACGTGAGCGTGCAGACCCTTCCCCTGAGTGTAGGCTCTTGACTGCTGATGCCTCCTGGAACTCTTACTTTGCTTTCTCAGATGTTTCCCTTGTAAGGTAACAGTTCTGGTTTTTCCTTCTTCCTCTCCCTGTCTTTCATCTGATTCAGCTTTTTTCATGTACTCTGTAGACTGAGACAATGGGAATCACATGTTTTTGCTTTTGTTGTATGTCCCTGTGTTGATACCTTCCACACTCAATTTACTGAGGTAACTCAAGAGTCATCGGTAAAAACGAAACTTTGTTTTAGGAAGCAGTGATTCAGAGGAGACAGCTCAGAGGCTGGACAACAGTCAGTTCCAAAGCAATCCCAAATACAGCACTTACTGCCTATCCCAGAAACGTCCCTCTCATATTCCTAGTTCTTACCTATTTCTCTTCAGATGGCTCTACGTTCTGACTTTCCGCAGTTCTAATGTCTTGTGGTTGTTTCTTTTTCAGAAGCAGCAGCAGCAAAAGCTCCTAGAAAGTCCCCTTGAACAACAGGCTCCCAAATGTATTGTTGAGCATGTCATACCTATGACTCAACTCAGTTTCCATTTGAACGTGAGCCTCTGTCTGGAATTTAGCTCAATACAGTGCTATTTTCTCAGCACTGTACTCTGTATCTAAAGCATGATTCCTATGACATCCACAATATCTTGGAAAATAGTGCGTTAGAGCTATCCGTGTTACCGTTTTACTTTGCATGCCTGCTTTGGCTCCCATTTTGCTATGTGTGTTTTCACCCTCGAGGGTTTTATTTTGAACGTCTAACCCAAAACCTCAAAGTGAAAATTAGCTGCCAACTGTGGTCTATTGTCATTTCAAATGCATGAAGTCACACAAAGCCAGATGGCTTTGCATGGTTTCTTGCTCATTCATCATCTATGTCAATTTGCTGAGAAGAGTAAACTTGTGTAGCTGTTCTTGGGAATTTTATGACAAAATTCAAGCTAGCGTGCACTAATTAGGTATTTATGATACAAAACTGTTTCATTCGAAGCACCTCACCTTGGTAGTTCAGCGCTACTTCTCTAAACTTTATGACGCTATAAAGCTTAAATCTGTTACAGTGCAGGCATATGCAATTCAAAGCCAAAGAACAAGCAAATCCAAGCTGCTCTTTTTTTAAGGAATTCTAGTCAGATCTGAATCACAAGAAAACTCGTATTGGTTTTGTTGTGAAGCTTCACACATTACTAGATTGACCTTTTGTTGTTGTGGTTGTCAATATAGCAGTATTCCTTTCTCCCTGCCAAAATACTAGATGTAATAAAATGCATTAACAGCCTACCCTAGGTAGATACCCTTTGGCTTCTGTGTATCTGCTGGTTGGTGGCCTCAAGTTGCCAAATAAACGCACCAAATAAATGTCACCTTCTGGCTTTGGACTCTATTTAAGCATGTCCTAAATTCTTACCAATTTCAGGGCTAGCAAAAAACTGGTATCCTTCAAACATGACATTTCAAGTGGAGGAACAAAGCGGGGGACAAAGGAACAGTAGAATTATGCATTGCTTTGTATGTGCAGGTGCTTTGTGTGTGCGCAACAAGAGCGCTGTATTCGTGGAATGCTTTTATTTTTCTATTTCCATTAAATAATACAGCCCAAATAAGTGAATTTTGAGCTGCTGAAGTTCCTGACTAATGGAGGATGAGGTATTTTGTTACCCAAAGCGAGACCAGTTTCATTGTATACAAACTGAAATGTCAGGTGGTTTTTATATCATTTCTCATTTACTTTTGTGAAACAGTGATCTGTCTGTGTGCTGTGTATCTGTAGCACAGCTATCTGAAGGTAATTGTCAGTGTATGAATACAGGAAATTAAGGGAAAACTGAATTGTTGATTTGAAATCATCTTTAGCCTTGTTTCCTAAAGAAACGAGGCTTTAAATAATTTTCTTATAGTCCTTTCCCTCTTATTACCCAATTGCTTTCAAACTTGTCAAATTCAACAACCCTAGGCAGAAGAATAGCATTCTGAAAGACATTATGTTCATGTGGTAAGAACCCCAAAGACAGGAGGCTAGACAAAGACCCTACTAGTACCAACAAATGAAGAAATGGGATCCACAAGAGCGGAGGTGTGTCCTCTTTAGCCATTAAAGAAGCCAAGCAGAGGAGGGGACGGCAGGAAAGAGGGGGGAGAACTTTGAAAGAAACTGGGGTTTATCATTCCACTATTTATATAACTATCTGCTTCTATACTTCGACTCCAGGAAGCAAACTAGGATTTTTTTTTTTTTTTTTTTGTGAGGAGTGTCTTTGGATTTGCTGCAGAAACAAGTGGATCAGTCTATTTATCTTTATGACTATTTGGGCTTTGAAATACTGTACTCTCCTATAATGACAATATGTATTGCAATTCTGTGGCCTGTCACCAGTGTTTTGCTTATAATGTGAAATAAGGTAGTTATACTGGTTTAGCAATTCCTACCTCTAATCTAATGGTTGAGACATAAGAAGTAGCAGTATTTGGTCGAGGTATTGGCTCTGCTGATATGAATAATTGATTTTTTCTGGATACGAGTGGATATTTAGACTGGCTAGTAAGAGAGGCTTTAGGCTGTGCAATGAGTAGGCCTCAGGCAGGAATCTTTGGAGTGGAACAACATTGTCTTTTACTTGTGCTGTCCTTGAAATTTATGCATTGTAGTAATTACTACAAACGTCTACTGGGGCTATATATATATATGCAATCAAATTATTTAAATATTTTAATGTATCTTATTTGCATACTGAATGGTCAAGTGGGTCAATATGGATAACAGATTTTCTAATAGTTGCAGGATGCCTAAGTTGCATAGTAAGATATCTACACGGTCACACTGTGGGGCTGCTAAATTGCTTAGTCAGCCCCTGGCTATATGCCTGTATTCCTCAACCTGGCATTAAACTGACCTGTTCTCTGTATTTCCATAGCCTCCTTATCCTTATACTTTGCCTCTGAATTACAAATGGGACATAAATGCATAAGGGAGACAGGGGGTTACGTGGGCGTGTGTAACAGATGTTCTGCGCAAACCAGCATATCATACACATCTTTTTGTCGGTTTGTTCTGATGTTCACAATAAAGGGAACATAGGCCAATGACCTGTGGTGGTATTTTTACTCCTTGTTTGGGGCAGCTTCTGTACGGCATTCAGATTATACCATGTATAAGGAATATGTTGTACTTAAAATCATATTTTGAGTGTGTGTGTGTAGTGTTTATATGAATCATATATGTAACAGTGTAAATACATATAATACGGTAGATTTTTCTGTGGGAAGTGCTACTAAGAGGATTGGAGTTTGATCTTCCAATACCACATGCAGCTTCTCGTTAACTCAGAGTGGAGGCTGTTTAGTTCTGCTGGACACCAAACAGACTGGCAGCTCAGTTTTTTGCGGTGGATATTCCTTTTATTTGAAAATTACTACAGAGTTCACTTTTTTTAATACCTGGAAGTCCCTCTTTAAAAATGGTACTGTATAATTTATTTTTGAAATTGTTTCTCCCTTTCAGTATCTGCCCTCTTCTCAAAGTGATTTTCAGGAGATAAGCAAACAGTTTCTGAACTTCTTCCTTCCTTTTTGTTCTCATGATGACGAAGCCGTTTTTCTAGGTTGGGAGAAACCCTGGGACAAACCCTAAAGAAAATGTCGTGTGAGTGTACTTTCCTCAAAATTCATGTGATCCTTCTGCTGCCCTCATTTCCACTCTGTAGCCTTTCCCTTCCTCCTCCGTTCTGGTGTTGTAGCAGGCAAAGGCTGAAAGCCCCTTTTGGTCAGAAGAATGCCTGTTATTCACTGAGGGTAGAAACTAGTTTGTATGTGAGTCCTAAGTACCGAGAGATGTTACCACACAGATATTCTATTGATACACACTGTGCCCCATCTACTAGCGACACACAATTTTTCACCCAGCAAAATCAAATGCAAAATTGATAGTTGCATGCCTTTGTGGAGTTTTTCATACACCTGTGATGTTTTTCAAAGTCCTCTGGCTTTTGCTTTTATTGTAGTCAGTGATATCAGAGAAACCACTGACTTGAACCCAATGTTTTCCCCTTAGCTGCTTGTGCTGCCCATACATTTACTAGCCCAATGTTAAAGCCAATCAGTTATTGGTGGTGTATGATAAAAACACATACAAAGCATTTGCATGATTATAATGGTAAAACTCCAAAACAGAATTCCAGACTTTTCGTTTGATTCAAATCAGGGATTTCCATGCTCCCCACTGAAGTGTTCCATTTCATGATGATAAAGAGCTCTTGCTTAATCTAGGATACCTGCGCTATCAGGATACCTGCGCTATCAAGCTTCCTCAGTGTTAGTGTGTTGTGTTTCACAACCAATTTGTATCTCCACCCCACTTTCACAAGGTACTTATTATTGAAAAAAACTTTAAGATGGGAAATGCTCTCTATTTATTTGCTGTGAAAGTGTCGCTCAGACCAGCCAGACTCTCCCCACAGCATGGACTCCAGATTTCTCCTCTTTACTGTCCCACTGTGATGGGCCAATGTATTTTTGTCAGCCCTGATTTCAGTTGTGCTGCAACACCAGCTCTTTCATTGGTCTCACTTGCATGCTTCGTGAGAACCAGCCTTATGCTTACTATTCCTTTGCTGAAAAGCTGCGTTTTAAGTGTCTCTGGACCACTCAATATTGCACTCCCCAGAAGCTTCTAAGTATGCTTTTCCCAGAGCTCCCTTCATGTATGCACTCTGCGCTCACATTAAAGGCCTTCTGGTAGTTTGAGCAGAGACACATAGATATTGTAAGGTCTCTAAAACTAAATTTGTCTTTACCTTATTTATGAAAAAAGAATACGAGTGTGTGTGAGGGGGGAAGCCTACCTGTGTTTCCTTGCTTTTGTTTCTTCCCCCACTTAGGTATTCTTTGTCTTTGATCAGACCCCTCCAAGGGGTTTTATGAACTTGTATTCAGATCTCTGTTTTTGACCAATCCTAGGAAAAAGTTTTATATCCTACACAATCCTGTGTGGCTTCTCATCCCATTTACTCTCCTGAAAGGATTTGTGTTCTGACCTCATTGTTTCTCTTCCTGACTAGCTGCATTCAACAATATCCCTCACTGGAAGGGTATATAAACAGGAAAACAACTAAATATAGATCACAGAAAGAAAAGGAATAGACTGCAACAGTGTGCATAAAGAGAAGTGCTTAGACAGATGGCGTAGGGCCTAGAGGAAATCTGGAGAGAGAGAGAAAGAGTCCTGAGAATGAACAAGAGAGATGAAAAAAAAAGTTGAGATTTTACCCACTGTGTAACTAGTCTATGGGAGAAAGGAAGCGGACAGAATATCCTTCTTATTCCCTGGAGCAGCCTGTAATAAAGTGGGTTAGCATGATCAGAGAGCAGAGGCCAAAACAGACACGAAACTCTATTTACTTCATATCTGCCTTCTTGATAGCAGTATGGTCAGCAGAACAGTCCTGGAATACTGCAGCCACCTAATTCTAGAAAGTCTGCTCATGGGGAGGGCAGGCAAGGTTAGTTAGTCTTCTTATTAAAAAGAACATAAAAATTATCTAATGGAATGGCAAACTGAGAAATTTAGTGAGATGCTATTTCAGACATCCTCCTACCTTGGCGCTTTGCTGTGAGAATTTTATTCTCTGTTCTGGGTCAGTCCTCCTGTTAATACAGAAATCTAGAAAACTCCAGTCTACAGATTGGCTTAGATGGAGGAAGAGGGACCTCTTATCTCTCCTCTTCATTGCAGTCCTTAGCCAACTGTTACCCTTCTTCTGTTCAGTTCTCCTTTCTGCCAGTTCACAAGCAGAGATGAGTGGGAGGCGGCTGTGAAGCGTGTTATGGTATATTTACAGACATGCACCAGAACCCAGATGTATTCCAAATCTCACTTACGCAAATCTCAGCAGGTATGCATCGCTAGGAGGGCTTCCACAAATTGGGGGAATGAAGTGCCCCCATGGTGGGTTATCGGCTTGCAGAGGTGGGAGCAGGAGGTAATGGATGGCTGTCCTTCAGGAAGCTATTGCCTGGTATAAAATCATGCTCAAGTCATGGATGAAGGTGGGCTGGCACTAATATGCCAGGCTGAGAACTAGGGCAGCGACGAGCAGGTGCAGAGTCTGTTCTGCTGCCCGTGAGATAGGGCAGTAACCTCTGAGAGAGATGGAGCAAATGGTGGGAAGCAATTACGTCTTTGATAGCCATTGCAAAATCACCAGACCCCCGACGCGTGGAGTATCAGGTCACTTCTGGAAGGACACCCAGGGATTTGCGTTAATTAGGGCTGGATTCAAAACCTTCTGGTTTTTCTTACTGTGCTTAAGCAGCAGTACAAGTGTGTGCTGTCTTTCTCTTCCCCAGCATCCTTCCCCGACGGATCTTCTGCACGGGCTAGGCTCTTAGTTGTTGATGAGCTCTTTTTGGAATTATGATGACTACATAGAGCTTTTTATATTGCCAAGCAATTTTATACTGTTTTGTTTCTCCTCTACATTTTAAGTCTGCAATTACTCATATTTTTGTTTAGAAACACATTTGGAAAAAAAATGAAGTGATAGAAAATAGCTGTCCTGTGTGTGTCCCGTTTAATGTTCAGAAAAATGGCTCATCCTGTCTTTTATCCTTAACGTAAGGTATATGTTCATTTGAGGGAATTTTTTCTCTATTTGAGCAAACATAACAAAAAATAAAATCATAATAGAAAAGCTGTAAGAGGCACAGTTTTCTGGGAACTGGGCAAACGAGCAGGTAATGACACTGCATAATGAGAAACCATTGATTCTTAGGTTCTAAAACAGGAAAATAATTCAATTGTTATTATTGTAAACATATTTTTTAATTTTACTAACTCTTAAAGAAGAATATTACTTTTCAGAGTTTTGTTTTTGTTTTGTTTTGATTTACAAGCTGAACATATCCATGTGAGTTTTGTTGGATTTAGAGCGCTGGAGAGCTAAGTCTGTTAGTCATCTGATCCTGCAAAGACTTGCCACCTTTTATGAGACTTCATCTTCCTGTAAATTGACTTATATATGCAGGATTGGAGCAGGGGGCTGTGAACTGTTTTACCCATGTACCTTAAGTTTTGGTTTTTCAGGAAGTGGTCATAAAAAGCTTACTAATTTTGATATTTTCTGAGATTTCGATCTTGGAATATTTTAACATCATTAAAATCCGTAACTAAATAACGGATATCATTCAGGAGCATGCATAAGTTGATAGAATAGAGTTCTATGGCAGATAAGCAATTAACCATTATTTCCGTGTGAGACTTAGAACATCCTGAATTACTGTGAATGTCCAAGAGTGGTGTCTCCAGAGGTTATTGGCTTGTTTCAGGTCAAGTTCTGAGAAAATCCTCTTTTGCAGTTCAAATGAGCAAGCTCTTTGGCACATGATTCCTTTGAAGCATTAGTTCCTTTGGAGTCCATAGCACAACGTACAATGTACATGCTTAAGTGATTTACTGGGTGTAGCCATTAAATCGTTATAATAACATCTCTTGCAGTGAATAATGAAAGCTAGTCCACAGTCCTATATATGGGTCAGTGAAGCTCTGAACATGTTCATTCTCAATCCAGTTAGAAGATGGGAACATTTGTAAAGATTATTGTTAATATAGCTTGAAATCTAAAACGCTTTCTTTTGCTTGCAATTGGCCAAGGTTTTAAATGAAATTTAGAGATTTGTGTAGACTGATATTTTGGAATTAGATTAATTTTTTTTGATTGAGCTGTCCAAAAATATTGCTCAACATTGAAGAAGAACCAGTAATCACATTTATATTGCAGTAGAAAATTATAGGGAGCAATTTACATTATTTGTTTAGTAATCGTAATACTACTGAGAAGACTCCACTTGGTATTCTCCTCAGTGGTGGAGTCTGTGGGCATGCATGCAAGGGTTTGGGTTGATTTCTCCCTCACCCTGATTTAAGACTGTCAGAGCAGATACTTTCCTGTTTGAAAAAATTAGTCTGATTAGACTACAGTTATAAAAGGTTGTAAATCTTGTCCTTCTATCCCTGTTAACACTAAGGTGCTCTTGGCAGAAGACCCGGTGCAGGTAATGCTGCAGAGTGATGTAGCCCTGTCCAGCATCAAGCAGAAATATGTTGCCAGCCCTTTGAAGCTGAGGGCCTGCTGCAAACTCCAGGTTCTGCATGACTTCATACCCATTTTTATCAAGGAAAGTATCTAAGCTAGAATTTGGATTATTTTCTAATGTGGCACTAATAAGCATATTTCTGGTGCTTAAGGTCTTCAGTGGCAATGCTTGTTGTGTATGTGATCTGTGTTAGACAAGTAACCAAGAGAGGCAGGAGGTGAGGGAGGAGCGAGGCAACATGGGCTGGAGACCTGGCAGCCTTCCCCCTGGGGCTGCAGGCCGCTCCCTGCTTCAGGCTGCATTTTATCCACCAGAGGAGAGGCACTGTCAGTGGTGAGCAGCCTTATTTCTTACCCTACATGTGCCTTGGTTCAGCAAGCACCCAGCTGTGTTATCTTGAGAGTTCACAGAATGGCAGAGGTGGGAAGGTGCCTCTGGAGATGGCCTAGTCCAACCGCTGCTCCAGCCAGGTCAGGTACAGTAGGTTGCTCAGGGCTGTGTCCAGTTGGGTTTTGAATATCTCCAAGGATGGAGACTCCCCAACTTCTCTGAGCAACCTCTTTGAGTGTGAGCTGCCCTCACAGTAGAAAAATGTTTTGAGAGGGGGAAAAAGGAAGTTGATTACAAGTAAGTTTCTTTTTAAGATATTTTTGCCCCACCAGACCTGTAAGAGCAGTAGGCTTTCAGTTCGACTGAAGAGCTGTTACTGTGACTGTGCTTATTTTGTGTTGGTACCTACCAGCTAAATAAGAACAGCACATCACTGTGCTAGGTCCTGAGAGTGGCAGAACAGAAAAAGTCCTGAAGACTTTATGTGCATGTGATAGGCTGGGAGGTAGGAGTAGGGGCTGCAGAAGCAGAGAGAGGAAATGCAGCAAAACTCCAATGGAGCGAAGGATGCAGTGATCCTTGCTTGGCTGTAGTTATTTCAGAAGGGAGAAAGGCTCAGTTGGAAGTAAATCTGAAAAGAGAGAGAGAAGGGAGATAAGAAGAGCACGGCAGAGGGGAGGAAAGGAGGCACTTTGAAGTGAAAGGCAGGGCAACAAGGGTGTCGAGAGGGTCGGAGCAAACGAGCAGTCAACACAAAGCTGAGAAAGTCTGGTCAGGACCATACAGCGTGCTGGATGTCTGGAAAAAAACCTGTTTTGACTGCTTCAGCAGCTGCTCCTGCCAGCTGGTTTTCTACTCTGCAAATCCATCCCCTCCGCCCCCCCCCCCCCCCCCCCGGGGTTTACTGTGGGTGAATCAGTGCTGGTGACTCCTGCTGTAGCTGTACAAGTCTACCGGAGAAAAGCTAATATCCTCTGGCGTTTCCAGTTTTTGAGTGGAAATCCTGTGAGTGATAGCTGATCCACAGAGCTACTTTTTCTCTAGCATAGAGATGGAAACAAAACCAAGAGAAGGCCTAAGTTACAGTTGTGTACCAGGCAACATTTATTTTTCGTGCTCACAAACAACAAAGCTAGGTGAGCAAAAGCTTACTGTTGTACATCAAACCTAAAACACTAAAGTCCAGCAAACTTATTCGTGTCCCATTTTCAATACCGTCTTGGCCATGTTGGATTTTGTTGTTTTGTTGCATGTCTTGCAGAGCATCGCTGGCAGTCTGCTAGTTAAGATTTTGTGTAAGTGCTTTAGTAAAGGAAGAACCTCCCCTTTACAAACATCTACTGCATGGTCACAGGGCTACAGCAGTGATCCAGAAAATATTACTAACATGATGTTACTAGGTTATTATCCTTATGTTTTTTCCAGATCATGATTTTAATCATTCTTTAATACAAAAATGGTAGCGAGTCTTAAAATCTCGTTTACATTTTACTTTTTACATGGTTCATGTACTTGGCTTTTTCCTAAGCTTGGGCAATGAATCTAAGCCAACAGATTTTTGCCTTCAACTCTTCAATGATTATCGTGTTTACTAAAACTGCCACCTTTGCTCTGAACAGTAATGCTCTTTTTTTTCAAAACCAGTTCTGTTGACTTTAAAATATATTATAACATCATTTGGTTTGATGATGGGTTTAAGCAAGGCCTGCAACATAAAATTTAGATCTTGAATTTTAAATTATAACATGCATTTTCAGGATGTAAGCCAACATTACTTGCTGAGACAAGGCTCCATTTAGCAGAGAATCTAGAATTAATACTTAAGAGTACAGTGAGAGCTAGCACTTAAGATTTAGCTATTACAAACTTACTCTGAGGCGTTGAGCTCTTGGACTCATGTAATGGCATGTTATATCAGGTTTTCATTCAAAAGGAACTTATTTCTTGCCGTTGTTTCTCTGTATAATACTACAAACTATGCAGAATAGCAACAGCCACCTACAAATACATGCTCCCAGTCCTGCACGTGTAATGGGCAAGCGTTTCCAGTGGCACGCAAGTCAAAGAGCATCTGATAGCAAGAGGTTTTGGTACTGTGCAACAGTTTCAAGCGTGAGTCAGAAGAATGAGTATTTTCTATGAGCACGAGGGGTACATTGAAGATGAGTTTTCTGTTGGAGTTGCATGTCCCAGTGCAGTTGTTCACTGGGCTGCCCAGGCAAGTGATTCAGGGCTGGCGTATGAGCTTGCTGGCATAGACACCATGGGCTGTGTTTTCCTGATTCACAATCTGGAAAACTAAGAACCTTTCCCCGGTATTTTTAGCAAACTGTGATTCTCCTCTTAAGTCTTGTAAGGTCATCGGATCTATAGTGTCACAGGAACTAAGCATTGATGTGGAAAAACAGAACAGTAATCCACAGCACGCTTGTGTGAACAAGTAGAATATCCAGCTGTTGGATTATCTTGGATGCTAGCTTTACCACCAGTTGATGTAAAAGCCTGATGAACAGTATCCCCTTCCTGACACGTCTCTCCCCTCGCCCTTGACAGGATACTGTAAAAATAACCTGCAGCCAATAGAGATCTAAACAATGAAACTAATTATACAACTTTTTTTTTTTTTTGGGGGGGGGGTTGGGAGGGACCCCCCAAAACTGTTTATTAACACTAACCTGAAGTAGCCAGAGGCAAAACTAGTTTCAATTGATTTAGCTGAGTACAAATCTCTCTTGAGGTTAGAATGTAATTTCTTCCTCATTTTATTTTTAGAGAATGGTTGAGGTGGGGTAGAAATATACTTTCCCCTTGAGGGGCAGTGAAGTTTGTTTTAAACTTCTGTAGTAACCTATGCAAGGCTCTGAAATTTATCTAGCAAAACTGAAGGGTTGCTGGTCTCCAGCAAGCAGAAATTAATGGAAATTTGTTATGTTTGGTACAAATATGGCTGTTTCTGGTTAGTCTGACTAGTTAAAAGGCTGTAAGTTTTAATGATTTTAAATGGGGGAAGTTTAAGAAATATGTGAGCTGGTCCTCGTTCATCTACCAAAGTGGAGTGAGGTAGAGATGAGTATCTATATTCATTCTAAGACAGAAAGTGAGATTCTACCCTCTTAAACACATTTCCTTTATTAGTCTCTGTCAAAATGATTTATGCTAATTCCACTTGTTGCATTTTTACTACTTGCGTTGAGCATGGTTGAGGCTCCCAACCTCTAGGCCACAGTGTCACGAGCTCCTTTTCCCTTTTTTCTCATTTTCTTTTTGTTTCACTGTGGGGTGGAAAACAGGGAAAAGTTGTGGTAGAACAGCTACTTGAAACGGTGACTCTCCAGATGTAGCCATCTTCACTTACCCCTGTCAGTTACAACTGGGGTCTTTGGCCTTTTCCCCACCACTGCTGGTCCATGGGGGTGTTGTGACAGGCCGTTATTAAGGACTGTGTAAGGAGAACTCTTTGCTTTGGGGAGCACATGGGCAAAGACAGAAGCTGAAGCTCAGTTCCCCATAGGCCTGCTGGAAGGAT
Organism: Struthio camelus; assembly: GCF_040807025.1. Taxonomy (NCBI): domain Eukaryota; kingdom Metazoa; phylum Chordata; class Aves; order Struthioniformes; family Struthionidae; genus Struthio; species Struthio camelus. The sequence goes on along the minus strand of NC_090944.1, from coordinate 88,587,148 downwards.
TCATGGAGCCAAGGTAGGGCAGTGAAGGTACAGAATCAGGGCCGTTGTCCAAACGCAACTCATACTGAGCAGTTTTCAAGAAAGCCAAAAGTTTCTTTCCCCCATCATACTATATAATTTGACGTAAACTGTATTGAAGTGTATCATCTGAACTGTATTCTCTTTGGTAAGTAGGTAGGAGATATGGAGTATATTTTGATCTGAAAAGCAATGCGTGACCTCATAGTGCTATTTGCATGCTTATTATTAATGGTATATCCTATTGCATACTAGGAAAAGAATGTGAATGTTACCGCACTGCATTTGTCATACAAATCACAATCACTAGACAAGTCCGGGCAAAGACTGCTAAAGTGCTTATGAATAATACAGCACTGTGTATTTTAGTTGTGACTGGCTCTTTGCAAAAATTTAGACTACTTCAGCAAAGTAAACGAGCTTCCTCTTAGATAATGCTTGCTGGCTGCCAGAAGAAAAAGGATTGTTGGTCTCCACATCCTGTAGCTCTTATTTCTCACTGCCACCACCTGCTGTTTCTTTCCAGGTTCTTTTGTTTATCTCAGCCAGTCTTCCCTACCTTTTGTCCTTCCCTGCTACCTTCTGCATGTTCCCCTTTGCATTCACCGCTGTTGATTTCCCCTTCTTCCTTTAAGATAAAAACATTGCCTCCCTTACATGTAGGGACACAGTATGAACCCAAGGAGGCTGTCTGCGTGAAATGCCAGCTACTTACCATCCATACTCATGACCACCTAGTATAGGACCAGAAAGGAGGAAAGATATTTGAGGAGGTGTTGCAGGGACAAAAATGGATTCAAGCTAGCATTCTCCCCTCCTCATTTTAACTCTCAAATTCTTTTATGTCACGAGGTTGGAGAAAAAGAGGGCACCCTTTCTCTCTCTCTCTCTCTCTCTCCCTCTCTCTCTGCCCCTCAGCCTACTCCCAGCCATTGCTACACACAGATTGATTTCCTGCCAGAAAACTGAGGTACTACAGATGACCTGAAATTTCAGGAACTCCTCCTTGATGAATGTGTCCCAGGTTCCAGCAGGCACACATGATGCTGGCTTTAAACCTGATATTTCTTTTGAAACAAGGTAGTAGAAAAATAGAGCTAAAGAGTTTATATTGGCAATAAAACAATAATTTGAAAGTAAACGAGATTTAATTTTGTAAGGTAGCTGAGAATTAATTTTGTAAGGTAGCTGAGAAAGAGGGGTTTGACAGAAGTGATTTATGTCTTGATCCTGGATCCCAGTGTTCTTTCTCTCCTCTTTCTCAGTTATTCAAAAGGATTTCTGCAGTGTGTGTCACAAGTGCATTTAAGCATTTGGCTAGTAAATTATGCCTTCATTATGAAGGTTGTCTGGAGCCTTCCGTTCTTCTCCTATCTTTGGCTAGAGAGGTTTTTCCTGGGGTAATAGAAAATCTGCCTAGGAGAGCCTTATAGTGTGTTTTAAAGATAGTCCTATTCCACTTGAACTCATCCCCTTTGGCAATTTATTTTACAGCTTAGGCTTCTCATCCAGGAGTACTTCACTTCCAGTTCTCATGTGCTTTGTGGTGGTCTCTGCATTGACACGCAACAGTGGAGGTTCCCTAGGTGATCACAAGGAAGGAGTGCAAGCAAGGAGTGCAGTGTCCCCCAGGGGTCAATACTTGGTCCAGTATTGTTTAACTTATTCATCAGTGACCTGGATGAAGGGACAGAGCGCACCCTCAGCAGGTTTGCTGACGATACTAAACTGGGGGGAGTGGCTGACCCACCAGAAGGCTGTGCTGCCATGCAGAGGGACCTGGACAGGCTGGAGAGCTGGGCGGAGAGGAACCTCCTGAGGTTCCACCAAGGCAAGTGCAGGGTCCTGCACCTGGGGAGGAATAACCCCATGCACCAGGACAGGCTGGGGGCTGACCTGCTGGGAAGCAGCTCTGCCAAGAAGGACCTGGGAGTCCTGCTGGACAACAAGTTCAGCATGAGGCAGCAATGCGCCCTTGTGGCCAAGAAGGCCAATGGGATCCCGGGCTGCATGAGGCAGAGTGTTGCCAGCAGGTGGAGGGAGGTGATGCTGCCCCTCTACTCAGGAGTCTCCTTCCCTGGAGATATTCAAAAGCCGTCTGGACGCAATCCCGGGAAATGTGCTCTAGGTGACCCTGCATGAGCAGGCGGGGTCAGACTAGATAATCTCCAGAGGTCCTTTCCCGCATCAACCATTCTGTGATTCTGTGAAGTAATGGGCTACTTCATGCCTTCCATCCTAAGAAAAAAGTAATCAATTCTTAGGTTGAGTGGCCAAATTCTCAACAAAAACAATGATAGTAGTTCTTTTTGATAGTTTCCTTTGAGAAATAAAATTATGCTCTATTTCCCTTAAAGATGTACCTTAAAGATTGACTGCAAGTATTACAGATCAGATTCTGAGTTCAATGAACTAATTTGAAAAATATATTCAAGAAAATCTGAGTTCTGAAATGGTCAGATATTACCTGCAAGTCTCTACTTCCTTCATCTTGTCACTAGAAATATATATTTCTCCAGTAATAACTCTCACGAATCATTAAACGTAGATATTTGCTTGGCAAATAGACATTTCTAGTCTTCACATCAATAATAAGGCCTATTGTTTTCTGTTTTGTTTTTTTTGTTTGTTTTGTTTGGTTGGTTTGGTTTGGGGTTTTTTCCCTTTTTGAAGAACTGCAAGCAAGAAGAAACAATTTTCTGGGTGACATGTCACATCTGACTGCTTCCCAGCACGTTGGTTCCAGTAGATACGTGCATAGTAGCACAGCTGAAAACTGCCATGGCAGAATGACTTATTTTAATGCATCACTTGCGAAATGTGAAAAGGGCAGCAGTGTGTGGAGCGGACAGTTAAGGAACTTCAGTTTTCAAAGGAAGAGTAACATTTAGGCAATGATGGCTGTTGTTCTTTGCAGGAGTGGGGTGGGAGTGTAGCTGTTAAAATGTTGGAAAGTGCAGGAGGCTCCTACTCTTGCAGTCTCTTTTCTATTCTTCGTCCCTTTCTTGGTGTATTCTCTCATTCCCATCTTTGTAATGCCTTTCACAGCTGGAGTTGCCATCTGTCTAGTTAAAAAAAAAAAATCACTGACCTCAGACAAACAGTTGCTGTGTGTGCAGAGATCAGATGTGCAAAAATAGCTCTAGTGAGTCCAGGACACAGCAGGCCTGCTACAAATGTGCAAATTGACTTGCATATGCCCAGATTAACAGGCTGAGTTTCACTGTCATCTAATATGCTGACCAAAAAAACAGCATGCCTCATCAAAAACTGGCAGGAAGGCAGCCTGTGTCTCACCTGTCAAAGTTCATGCAAGTCTACTTGCCCTTGAGCTGCTCTGGTATGGAGATATATGTGAAGTTTAGAAAACAAGCTTTTTGTGTTGGGGGCCTTTTCTCTGCGTTGTGAAATGTCTGGGATGCTAAGGGCACTGAAAAACTATGCCAGCTACAGCAGTGAGGTGAAATTTCAAATTTCTGGTTGTGATGGATAAACTTCAGAACATTTTGAATTCAGTCAAGCGTCCACCTCATGAAAAGGAGGATGTTCCACTGGTGCAGTGTGTCTTAGCCATTCAGTTGTTCCCAGAGGTCTATCCAAACCTTATCAGCAGTCACTCTTTCCTTCAATTTTTGCTTTGGAAACCAAAACATCTTTTTACTGGTGAACAGCAGAATCAAGCATCCCTTTGCTGCTTTACCAATGTACTTCAGGAGTGACAGAAACAAGACAAGATAGTAACTCAGTTTGTATATCCAGTCTGATTCCTGCAGATTGTGTAGAGGACACTACATGTGGTAGTAGTGTTTAACACGCACATTTATGAGGAAATCATTGCAGAGTAAAGAAGTTGTTTACACAACTTATCTATGAGCCAGTTTCCTTCTGATAACTACAACCTGAGTGAAAAAAGTAAATATCTCACAAGCCAATTTTGTAGCCTTGATCTCTCCAGGTTTCAGCCTTGCTTTCCTCTCCTAAATACCACTATTTCAATATTCTGAAAGGTGAGCTTTGTTTTGAACCTCACAAATAGTCTGCAGCTACCACAGAAGAACCTGCTTTCAAGCATTAAGACTGTTTCTGAATTATTTTTGTGATTTCGCAATATCTTTTATTTCCCTTCTCTCATGTTCTGTTACTGTCCCCCTCGCCATGGTCTGGTGAAACAGCTGATGGTGATAAATTGTGTGAAAACTGCAAACAGAACGCTTGACACCTTGAAGCAGCTGCTCATAAACATCTGGGCTTTTTTCTTTTTCTTTTTTTCTATTTAACCCTTCTGAGTGCCTGGAGGCATTGCAATTTTTATTTCAGTGGCTCCAGGACAGAGAGCAGCTCATTAACGGTACTCTTTTGAAGGCATGTCATATGTTAATGGTGACCTCTGTTGTAACACTTTGTTCTTTGTGACTGCTGTCTGGGCTTGCAAATGAAATCAGACCATTGGAGGTTGATCTCCCTCTGCCAGTAGTGCATCTAAGGTGACAGCAACTGATCGCAAGCACAGAGCAACGGTAGCCGGAGTGCAAAATTTGGATTTGCTTTTCATCCTTTGTTTGTGGCTCTTTAATGAAATGGTCAAGAGAGATTCCAGATGATGTATAAAGCTATCTTCAGCATCAGGAACCAAATTCCCCTCCCTGTCCCCCCCCCCCCCCCCCCCCGTCCCCCCCCCGAAAAAAAGTGGAAATATAGATCTTTCCTGCGTGCAAGAACAGCAACATGAAACAACAAAAGCCAACTGTGAACCATTGGGCCAGCATTTTCATAAAACGGGGGAAGTGCTTTCAGTTTCCTCTTACATCACTGGAATTCTTTATCTGCTTAGTGGCACTGAAAAACAGTGGAAGGTCATGGAAAAAGAGTATCTTAGCTGTCTACTGATCTGTTCCATGGATGAGGATGATTAATGGGAGGTGCCCTCTTGGAACTGATGACAGAATTTGACTCACTGTATTTACTTAGTTTTTTTAAATGTTGTTTTTAGTGGTGATTTTTAGCAGTTTACTTTAGGCAGAGCATGCAGGAATTAGGGATATTCTTTGTCAGAGGTGCTGAGTTCTGCCTCTCCCACTCAGTGTTCATGAGACTTTGATGTCTTGAACATTTCTGGTTCACAGAATATGCCAAATTAAGCAGAACTGTGGAACTGGTAGAAATGTTTCTCCAGCAAATTTTCTTTTCCTTTATCAAATTTATATTTTGAAACCTCGCTTGAAGACTGTACCTACCATTCCTTTTATGGGACAATATACTGTCAGAGATCATCATAGTCTCCTCCACCATTTAATTTCCAATTGATTGTTTTCGTTAGTGAGACTAGAAAATAAACCTGGATCTAGATGAAATGCAAACACTCAATGTGCTGTAAGCATGTACCTCCAAGAAATCCAGCCTGATGCATGTCGTATGGAAAAGGATGAGGCACAAGCAAATGTTGATATTCTCTATCTGTAACAGTCTGTCCTGTAGTTTTTCACTGGCAGCCAGTCAGGAGGGACACGAATTAAAGGTAAGCGTGATCTGAACTTTCGATGGTTACTGTCATCTGGCCCTGCGTGAATGACGTGGCCTGTCCTACCAACTCTGCGTCCATTGTGACACCCATGAACAGCTAAAGGAGGATATAAATCCCACATCAAGTATATTTAAGACATATAAAGGAATTCCAGTCACTATAAAGAGATCCCTGTATGTGAAGAGTATATTTTTTTACATTTTTATATTTTTAAAGACACTCAGAAACATTTATGCTGTCCCTTTGAAAGGCTGATTACTGTTTGAGAGGTAACATAATTTTGGTTCATTGGAGGAGAAAAAATGCTTTTGGTGAAATAACATGGGGTAACTCTGAATATGTCTCTTATTAAATCTAAGGGCTTTGTTTTACCACAATAAGCATACTAATTTTATGGGTTTTGCTCTGCTTTTAAGGCAGTGAAAGAGGTGTTTGGAGGGAGGCATTTTTATTGTAGAACTGTGCTAAATATTTTCAGGCACATATGGAAGAAAGCACAGTGGGTTGGCATGTTCATTTACGAGCTTGAGTCTCAAGAAGCCTATAAATCTTCAGCACAGGGCTTCGTATGGGCTAATTAACCCTGTGTAGAGACAGGATTAATGAGTCTGGCATAGTATTTGCAGTAATGTTGTTCATGCTTTCCGGGTCCCAAGCTAGCGTCTCTGTTTAGCTCCATGTTATGTGAGGTATTTATGTCCATAATTGTCATATAATTGTTCATATAGTGATTTGGAAGCCTGGCATACTGTGAGTGACTTGTGTTGCTTATTTTTGTTCCAAAGTATGGATTGGAAATAAGAGCGAATTGACAGGAAACTGGGAATTAGGCCCATATCCTGCAGACACTTATGCAAATGTAGCAGATGAATAGACATGCTTATATTTGGTCATGTGCATAAACGTTTATGTGATCAGTGCTTTGGTTTCTATTTTTAAAGGGAGGAGGAATTTTTAAATTGTTGCATTTTGTCAATTCATTTCACATGTTACAAAATTTTAATACTTTTCTTTATAGCATCTTGAAAAATCTGCTTGTGATGCAAAAAAATCTGTTCAGATTTGTCACATTAGCCAATGCGCTAAAGTCAAGCAATGAATACTTTAGAGTTCTGAATATGTGTAACAGATGTATAGTGCAAATACTAGAATTATCCAGTACAATAATTTTGGTCAAATTGAAGTATTCAGATATGTTTCAAATAAGAACAGTATATAGAGCACGTACGTTCTGCCTTTTAAAACAAAAGCCCTCAGTACCTGCAAACACTTTAGGCACACAAGAAACTTTATGTCGATAAATTGTCCTGTTGAATTTAATGGAACAATTCAAATACAAGAAATCCCTGATCTGGTCACGTATTTGCAGGTTTGGAACCAAAGCAAAGGCACGTGAACATTAGCAGTTTCTTACCAAACTGTTCAACCAGGGGCATACAAGCACTCAATCTCCCTAAGAGAGTTGCTGTCCAGTTTCTTCCATGTAGAAACTCATTAAATAGTAATGTGAGACAGACTGTCTTTATTGCTTCTTCGCCAAGAAAGACTTCTCCAAGTTTCTTACCTGGAAAAACTGAATTTTAGTTGAAGCATTGCACCGTCTCAGGAGTGCCCACATTTCAAAGCATTTTTTTATCTGAGTGCAAAATTTGGGCAGAGGTTTTGGGTTTTGGCTGAGGTTTTCTATGAGCTTTCGGTAGCCCTAAGTTTTTATAATATTTCAAAATATTTCATGGATTGAAGAAAGATATAGTGGTGCTCAATGAAATGTGGGAGTGGAGCTAAGCCATGGAGATTTCAAGTATGTGTTCACTAAAGGCTTAGATAAAATCTTGCTGAGGCTGCTTTAATACTTACCATTCCTTTAGGGTGAAGGCAAGAAAAGAAGGTCCTTCATTGAGCTCCTAGGTAAGGATCTCTAACATAATTACAGGCTACATGCAAAGCAAAGCAGTCTGAGGTGGTTTGCCTAAACTTAGGGGAGTAGTCAAAGTGGAGTGGAACTGTGTGTATGAGAAGAGAACAACAGAGCGGTCCACAGAAGAGGTATCTCAGAAGCTGGCTCATGCTTCCCACACATCCTCACAAAAACAACCTTGCAGAGGCCAGGTCTGTGAACAAAGGCACAGTTTCTTCTCCATTTCCAGGGAACACGACTGCATTTGCTTTATAGGTGGGATTGCATGAAGTACCTAATTCCTTCATTCCCTTCCTCTAGTAAACGTGATCACAAATATTAGCTGTTCCTTGAATGAAAGAGGTCAGCTGGCATATTACTAAATAAACCTGTAAGTTTGTCATTACGCTGCGTTAAATTGAGGAAACTGATGCAGTTTACACTGTTACATCAAAACTAATTACGTGGGTTCGCTTACTCTGGCAATTTGCATCTGATATGTATGTGTAAAGTGCTCTCTAAACTTCATTTGTAGGTTGATGGGCAGGCAAATATTTGTAATATATATTTGATTTTAATTATTTTTTTAATAGAGGAAATTGATAGCATTGTTTATTTCCCCTACAAAACATTTTTCAAGATATAAAAGATAATGGAAACCAGCAGAGTTGAAGCACTAAAACCATGAGTTACAGTAAATAGACATGTTGCCTGGAATTTTCAGAAGACCCACAGGAATCAGCTAACTCTTTCAAAAATCCTAGCCATTGTATTTATATAAGCTATTGTATTTTATATCTGATTTTTTTTCCAGTGTATCTTCCATGACTCATCTTTCTTAAAATAGTTCATTTAGTAATTCAATAAAGACAATGCATCCCATACACTTTTTCCTACAGAACTGCAGAGTGACAATGACAGTGTGAGGTTGGGTTGGGGGAAAGATGTAAATAAGCAGAGCAGTCTACAGATCTGAAGCTAACTGCAGTGAGCTGTAAAAGTTCTGTCTTATGGATAAAATACATGTAGAAAAATTGCTTGTTTCAGCATTTAAAAAAATGAAGTATCTAACCAGTAGTAGAGTGGGAGGCAAATGAATCAGTATCAGTCCCTCTGAAGGAAGGATCTGAGGCCAGAGAAAAGAAAGAGAAGAGTGCTTGGCTGGTTTCTGTTTCACCTTTATCAAAATATTGCTAAAGAACGTGTCCCAATTCTATTGTAGTATAATGAACTTTGGAAGACAGCAGAGACAGCAGGAGAGAGAAGAAGGAAGCCAGCAAAGGAAGAGAAATACGTTGCAGGAATTAAAACTATTTCGGTATCAACTGGAAAACTATTTCCAGCATCAGCTATCCAATAAATGATGTAGGGGACAAGGGAAGACAAAGGGAGAAAGAATTTTTTGTCCTGTTATGTGACAGCAACTTAAATATCCCTCATGGTATTTTCTTAATGCTTCTATGTACCACTCACACTTTACTCCTCTCCGATAGTGATAAATCTTTTCAGTAATTGACAGACTAGAAGATGCAGGATTTTTTTTCGCCTTTTGGTAGGCTGTTGGCAATGACTGTTGCAGAACACAGGCCAGTAAAATTAGCTTTACCGTAAAGCAACGAAAATGGTTCAGTTTTTCTGAGGAGGATTAAAGCTACAGAGATAATTTTTGGGTGTCATTGCCAGTATACGTATCCTTACGCTACGGGAGGGGAGCTTAGCCCTGAAGGAAACTGAGCATGTACTTTATAGCGCAGATAGTCAGATGGAGCCTTGAAAGAACATGCAGAATGGGAAAAAATAACAAAAAATAACATTCAGATCTGTGCCTCTTTCCCTACAGCCTTCAAGAGCTTTTCAGAATATCAGTTTTCAAAAAAGTTGTATTTCTCACTCCTTAGGTCCAGCCTCATTTTTGTGATGTCTCGCTGTTTTCTTAGAAAGCACTTCAGAGCACATCATTTTTATTAAAAGTGTCAATTTTAATTCTAGATCATCCTACCCAGCACATACGGCTGTGCTGTAGTGACTTGAAGTTCTTCTTCAGGTGATCAGTCACCTGAGAAGCTCTTTGGATTCATGTATCTTTCCAGCTTTCCACCAAAGCATGATGAACTTAGAACAAGAGAGGTATATGTGTAGACTGCCTGTTGATTTTAATTCCTAATGTTAAGATTAAACAGTAGTTCGGTTTCAGTAAGATTGTCTATCCACTCTTTTCCTTACTGATCGCTAACCCCTAAGGGAAAGAGCTGATGACCCAGCATGGATCTGGTGCTGCAGATACGAAAGAAGGCACTGTCCAGGAAGCAGCCAAGGAGCTGGAGAATCAGAGTCATCCCTCTGGAGGCACAGAGCCTGGTTTGCAGAGGGGAGGTGCTCAGACATCAGAGAGAACAGAATTATCCATGTAACCAAAGTACTGTCTCTCCAAAAATCCATCCAAATTACATGCTATGTGCTCCCATATCCCTTTGGCTGATGCAGTTAATGTTCAGTTACTCAAACCAGAATGGAGGAAAGCTATCATCATTCATTGGGTGGGAGGAGGAATGCAGGTAAAATCACTATAGACTTTAACTCTACTTAAATCCTGAAGTTTTAAAGCATAGACTTCAACGTGCATGTCTATCTGCGTGTTTAATTTTTCTCTTTTGTTTTCATGGCCTGACCTTACTTGGAAGTACTTTCAGCAGTTTTTTTAAATCAACTCTTTATGGAGAAGGAAAATCCAGATTAGAAATTGGTGTCAACTGAACAAGGACATTTAAGCAGATGGTCAGCTGCCGTGTAAAGCTTAGAACACTGTCTAATACGTGAACTTGGGGGGGTTGAGGGGTTGGCCTCTTTGTTTGTCTTTAAGTTTAAATGCTCAAGTGGAGTTTAATTAAAATTACCTACTGTTGCTTAAAATAATTCCATTACCGCTGTGAAGCGGCTTTCAAAGGCTTTCTTTCTAACATAGAATTAAAATGGATACAGGCTTTAACATCAAAAGTCTTAAAATACATCAGGTCCTGTAACTGCCATTCTCTCTCCATCTCTAAGATATAGAATCTGTCACAAAATCTCTGCTTTGAACTCCAGTGCACAGCTATATTTAAAGCATGGATTACGATTTCCTGTGTTTTTGCATTCTAGTTTCCTATGTTTTTTTTAACTACATTAATTGTTCTGGATTGAAGTACATACAGCCTTCTGAAAGTCCTCAGCAAAGCAGCAATCTAGGTATTAGTTGCAACATCGTGTTTGAAGCCACAATCCAACAAACATATTTTTTCCCTTTTTTACCTTTTCAGGTGCAGATGAAAGGTTCTGCACCTGGCCACATTCTGAGATACAATGAGTAATTTAAACATAACGGCAGGCATAGGTACATGTTATTTAAAAACAATTAAACAGTGCAAGTCATGAAATTCAAGATTTAACCTGTGCCCTAATGTACACTCTCTGTTGGGCCTATTGCAAACACTGCAAGCATGTGTTTGTCATATGTACTGTGAGGCTTTGATGTGATTTCTGTCTCTCCAGAGAATAATGCTTGAGTAGTGAGCAAATGTGTGTGTTAAGGACCAGTTTTAAGGTGTATTGTATTTCATTGTAGTGTACCTGCTTCAGTTTCTTGTGTATGAGCTTGAGTGCACCTGTCAAGCAAAAAAGGAGAGACCCATAGACTTAAATGAGAGGCTCTAAATCTGTTGTTTAGGCACATGTTCAAAGATAGATTTGACAGTAGCAGTAGTATGTAGTTAATTGTCAAGCGTATTTTATATTTGCTTGGCTTGGCTACAAATTCTGCATTGCACAACATATTGCTTCCTCTTTCCCTACCTCCCCACCCTCACGAAAAGTGGGAAGCTAAGTAATCTATGAGACTGTGAACATATATGACATTTCTGTGAAGTCTGTACTTAGAGAGTGGAGCTGCTGCTTCCCAATATCAAGTATTTCAGATATTCATCATCAAAATACTGGGTCATTTTATGAATTGATTTGCCAAATGTGTTTATGAGTATAAATGTACATCTTGTTACTAATTCAAACTAATTTGCCAACATGACTCTAATATTGTTTGCTTCCAAGTGCATGGGACAGGCAGTATATACAGCCTTGCTAAGGAACTCTTAGGTTTGGATAATGTTACTGTACTTTCTTTGATTCTGCAGAAATATCTCTGTGGATACCATACACCTAGAGCCAGTTTATTTGCTTTGCATTAATACTACATTTGTAGCTACAGCGCGTAAAAAAGAGTTGCCTCATTACACTGTTTGAGGCATTATTTCCCAGTCCCAGAAGGAGGCCAGGAACCAAATCAGTGTTAACTTGGCCAGCATAAGTTAGTGTGCTTTCATAGCATTGTCTCTGAGAGGAGGAGTCAGAGAAAGACCTGGGAGCACGTTCATCAGGAGCTATATGGCCTCTGAGAGATGTGCATTCGGTATGCTCAAAGACAGAATTCAGGAACTCCATATAACCCCTTTCCTGATACAGGTGATGTCTTGCTCGTATGCTTCGGCATTCTTTATACCAGAGGATTCAGATAAAATTCAACAGGGCAGTAGCGAGCATATGCCATGGAAACTGAAAGGAGCACACTTGACTTATGGTCTGTTTAAGGTTATGGGGCTTTACGGTTACTGTAAAATGTAGTTTTCTTAGATTCTGTTTGTTAAATGTCCTAGGGCTTATCTTACTGACCTTACTGAGGCAGAGACGGTAGGGTTTTGTCAACACCTTCTGGTGGCCTCCTGACTCTACCATTATTTAACAGTAATTGCACCATGGCTGTTGGTTGGATGGCAAGTTGAAACGGGGAGACTTACTACCTGCATTTTATTGTCAGCAGAAAGTGCAATGGCTTTCAGATCCAAATACAATATTGTTCCCTCCCCCCCCCTTTTTTTTTTTTTGCATGCAGAGTGGTTTGTGTGTTAACTTCTTTAGTTTATCATCATTCAGTAGTGAAAACAAGATTAATATTTTGCCAGCCGTTTATGCTTCTTCCTGGATTGCCTTGGAGAAACGTGAAGCAGTGATGTATGACTACGTTTATCTGTGATTGCAGAGGAGGATTTAGAAGCTAACAGATCCAGTGTGCAATGTCAGAAGCGGGAGGGGAAGAAATAGGGGGTTGCGTGTGGTATGTGAATTGCTTAGAGGAATTCCAGAAATACCTAGTGAAGGACCTCAGTTAAGTTGTGTGGCCAAAGCAAACAAAATTGACAAATACAGTCCCGCTTTTCTTAGTGTCTTTCAGGTGAAGATCAGTCCAACAGAAAGAACAGTAGAAGTAACTGAGGAGTAAGAACTATTCTGTTTTGGTAATCACTGGAAAATTTTAGCATGTAGTGTTTTTAACTCTGAAAACTAATGGCACCTTCAAAAGTGCAATAGCTAGAGGAGAAAATCCCATTAAAGGGAATGCAGGGTAGCACTGTGCCACTGTAGTCGGATCTAGAATTTTTGTCCCATTAAGTCAGGACCAAAAGCAATATTTGGATCTTGATTTAAGTCTGCATGTGGAATTGGAAGAAAGCTAAAAACAACAATAAAATGATATTCAAGTAATTTAAACTTTGAGGAAGGCCATTTGGTTTTGGGGGTGACGATGTTTTTGTTTGGGGAAGGGGATGCGTGGGGTTGCGGAAGGAGGGAAAAATGGTAGTTGACCCAGGAATGACCGAAAATAAGCTTGATAGTGTCAGGTTAACTAAGAATATTAGGAACAGCTGCTTTTCATGTATACCAAACGGGATCCTTGAATATCAGCTATCGGCTTTTCTAACAGGCATCTGGAGTTCTAAATATGATATGCAACAGCCCATTCCTATTTTGAACAAGACGTTGTATTTCTTCTTCTGAAGATATATGAGCAACTGCCGTTCTGGTGACCTCTAGCAGATCTGTATGACTTAAGCACCCAGGATCTCATTTCTTTCTTTATAATTGTTTCTCTGCTGCGTATTTCCCTTGAAAATTGAACATATTAGCTTGTTTCAATCATGTGTGACAGTAGTGCTCTGTATGCTCTGCATTAGAAACCACTAACGTGGAGTCACCTTGGCCTGTTATAGGGGAAGAGGTTCTGGAGGATGGAAAGTAGAAGAGTCCTTGCACAGGGTCCTTCCTCTGACGATTCTCATTAGTACTGAGGAAGTTGCTGAAATGAAATTCCTATATATATTAGCTAACTGTGTTGGCATAGAGCATGTACCTCAGAGTAATACTAGAATACTCCAAACAAATAATTCATAGCAGCTAGCAGTATAAATGCCTTTCCTGTTCTATGCTATGCTAATACCAAAGAGAGGGTGAAGGGCTCACCGTGAACAGGAAAAGGTGAGTAGCGTTCTAACAGTTGTACCTCATGCAATCAGCAAGCACCCTTCTCAGGCCTATTTCCTACTCAGAAAAAATTGAGGTTGCCTTTGGCACAGACATGTTTCTGTAGCTCCGGGAATAACTTGTCCCTGATTGAGTGGCTTAGAGGATTTGCATTCAATTTTTATGAACCCTCATAAGGCCATTGTTCTCCTATTTCTGATTGATTGTCTTTATGTAATGAGGACAACTAATATAGACTTGTCAGAGTGACTGAGAAAGGTCAGCTGTGACTGCTTCAGTTTAACACAAGCTACTAAGGTTGCAGGATGAATTATGTTTTGTTGCATGCAGTGAAAAGCACATTACTCGAATTATTTTTTTTTTCTTAACTGATGCCTGAGGAATGTGGTTTCTCTTTCTAAATCTTATACAGTTGTACAATAGCCTTAATCAGAATTTAGCTCAGGTTGACTGATATTCTCAGGCTGTCGTCACTGTCAAATTTGAAAGGTTGATTTGGAGCTAATGTTTTCAGAAGGTTCTCAGCATCTCAGAAAGTCAAGCCCAGGTATTTCAATACAGGCATCTGGTATTATTCATTACTTGTGCTACCACAGAGTAGGGGTAGGAAGATGAGAGCCCACAGACCCTGCAGTAAGATCTCCATAAGATCTGCAACTTAACTTTGTACAATCCCTAGATGCATTATATTCATTACAGGGTGATGCTGAAGGGTGTGTTGATGTGCACATGACAGTGGTATTTGAATCAGCTGTCTGAACATCTGCGATTAAAAACGCCTCGCTTCTGCCAGACAGTCTCAGTCATGGATCCAGAACCTATGTGCATCCTGCCTCCAAACTGGAGTCACAGCAAGAGGTACTGGAAGCAGTTGTGCTCAGCTCAGATTCCCAAACCTCTTCTAGAGTCCTTCCTATCCCTCCCCACCCCAGCCTCACATACACTGCCTCAGAGGTTCAACACTGGTCCTAGCCCAAAGGTATCCATTCTTCCTATGCTGTCCCAAATCCCCTTCCACTTGACTCCCCCCAGTTTCATGCATTGTAGATCTCTCCCAGGTTTTACGTTTCCTCCTAGGTCCAAATCCCTGTCCACGTGCACTGCCTCCCCAATGCCAAGCTTCCTCTTTGCATTCCTCTGCCACCTTCACCATCACAGGATCCCCAGTCAGAGTCCTATGTCCATCTTATCTCTCTGCTTCTTTGCTGCTGCTATTGCTCCTTTTTGTGGCCATTGGTGCTGCCCTGTACATCAGATCTAGCCCCACTGTGAACTCCTCCCGCCACTGAGACCACTTCCGTTCTTGCCTGCCCCTTCAGAAGAAAACTCCTCTCTCCTGCTGTGAGGATGCAAAAAGCCTGAGTAGCAGCTGCAGCTACCAGAATCATGTAAGGCCCAGAGCAGAAAAAGTCTCAAGTGTGTGCTTCACTTTCAGTTTTCCCAGCTCACTGTTCATTGTTCACCTCAGAAGAGCTCATCTGGTGGGCCAGTTGATTTGTCACCCTGGAACAGGTGGTTCACTTTTTTTGAGTATCTATAGCTGTCTCCGGTTTAGGTTGTTTCTGTTTTGCTGCTGGATACTGGAACCCTGTGCCAGAGCTGGTGGTCTAAGCTGCTGGTCCTGGTGACACAGCGTCTGCTCTTAGTCACTGATGATGCTGGTCACTCAGCATTTCCTCTTGTAGAGCTCTCTGCTTCGTGAGTGTTCTTCATAGCTGCACAGCCTGATCCACCCTGCTTCCACCTGAATCTGCCTGGCTCCTGGACAAAGCCTCCCTGGAAGAGGATAAGAGCCACACAGTGTTCTTGTCTTGAAAGGGAAGGGAGTCTTCTTCAGTAAAGGGCTTTTTCTTTTCTTTGCGAAAAAGACTTTTAGAGCTAACTTTACCTAGCATTTCTTCGTACCAGCAGTGCAGACGGTAGCAGTTTTCAGCACTGGAACACAGACACAGCAGGATTTGTCTTTTCTGGGTATGATTACATATGTCATAGTTCCCCTGGCTTTACAGCTTAGCTGGTATTAATGGAAAATGCACCCAGATGTGTCAGAAAATACTGCCCCACACCAGTCAGTTCTTCTCCAACAATAGCAAAATAAATTTCCCTTACCCAGTTCTTGGGGGTGGAATGCGCTGTCTTCTCCGGTGTTGGGCTGCTGGGCTCACAACATCATAATAGCTCTGTGTCTCCATATTTATATATATAGTTCTGAGGGTATTTTTGGTGATCCGACTGAATTTCTAACCCTTGAGGCAGAGAAACTGGGAAACCATTCATAGAAGTCTTGTCAGGGAAAGAGACTTTTGTAAGAGGATAAAGAGAGAGTTGCTAATGAGAGATGCGTTGCCTCATTTTTATAGCTGAATGAATTTTAATTCTGTTGTAGTGTGAATTAATATCCTAATCTGAGAAGCAGATAACAGCACATTAGCAACGTACAAGCAAGTACATTAGCAACGGCCGCGTATTTTGCACACGCTATACTATTAAAATAAATGGCCCTTGTGTAAGGTTGAATCAAACATGTTTCTGGTTATAAATTCAGATTCTGATGGCAAAGTCATGCTGTCAGAGCCTTGCTACCAATCTCCACAAATATACTGAAAATATTTTCTGTAACTGAGGCCTTTACGTCCAGACAGTGGCACTTCAGTGTGGTGAGGTTCACTAATTACAGCTCTTTGGTCAGACTTTTCTGTGCTGCTTGGCTTGCATCATGCCCTCAAAAGGGGGGCAGAGTTTCAGTATAGGTTTAGAAAGCTTCGCTAACATGCTGGTTTTGGGAAAGGTGACACTCAAACTGATTTGGCTTTTGGTCTCTTGCCATAAGGACTTAACTTTATTGCTATCTTGAACTGTAACTGGTGCCCCAGTGTTTGGTGGAGAAATGTTTTACAGACCTTTTGGATTCAGCCTTTACGGCATGGACGCCTCTTCTTGTGACGCCTAGTGACCGAGGCATTTCCTTCTGGACTACTGCTTCATCATTATTTAAAGTTTTGGTGGGACACCTTTTTATATGGGTGAAGTAAAAAAAATATAATGTTTAGCTGAATAATGAAGTAAATATAGACTGTCAGTTAAACTTCTATCAAAATGGTATTGATAATAAACCCATGGATTGCTCCTTGCAAACATGCAGCTCTGAAAAAATCTGCCTGGATTTAAAGTGTTGTTGCATGATCCATGGAAGTGTGTTAATTTTGGAATGAAAGGTGGTGTTCTTTATGGTGTGCTCTTATATCCTGTAAATAATGTATGAAATTGTAAAGATAAATATTCAGAACAAATGTGCCTACCAAGAGGAAATAAGTTACTGTATGGGAGCTTCTGTAGTTTAGACAGTCGATCTTCACTCTTCTGTGTTTTGTTATTACAGCTTGAAGGGACCCATACTGGGAATACATGTAACATATTCCTGCTACAAGGCCTTTATACGTTTCCAGAGTGACATGAACACTGGAATATCATTAACTGCTAAATAAAGCATCCTTGTAGACATTCCTTTTCATTTATACGTATGCCCCCAAGGAAGAAGAAATACCATCAAAAATGACATTGAACGGAGTAGAGGAATTGTTAAGCTGATACTGGGGAAGGGAGAGTACAATTAATGAACAGTCCCCTTAACGACAGTACTTCCTTCAACATGAAGTTTGTTCCAGTCTGTTACCCTGTCTGGCCTCAGAGCTGGCTTCAGTGAGAAGGGTATATTTTCATAAATATTCCGTACCAAGGAGCTTTTTGTTTATCTTTTCTTATTTTATATTTCTTCTGCCTAACAGCAAATTTAATCATAAAATCTATACGAGGAATTTATTTTTAAGCTGTCTTTAAAACTGAATGTTCCTACCTGGTATTGTTCTGTTCTCTGTGTTTTGCCATCTCTAGTTTTTCTGTACTGGCAAAATAGAAGCTAGGCAGAAAATCTGATTTAGGATTAGGGTCAGTCTCTAGCTAAATTTGACCTCAATAGCGCTGAATACTGAAAGATTCATTGCTAATAAATATTTTTATTGATCATTGTCACAGTACCAGGATAAATGTTGTCCATTAGAGGATTAATTATAATTTTAGCCACAGAATTTTGTAATATGAATTTTGCAACAAGACTTAAGGCATGTTTTATGCATCACATGTTTTTAAGGAAATCTAAGATTTTTGCTGATAACATCGTGAATTTTATCCTTCACAAAAAAAAAAAAGAGAAAAAAATCAGGTTATTGACAAGTTGATAGGAAGAATGACAATTTTTATAGCTTTGCATACCTATCTATAAATATACTTATAAGGTGTGACTAATGTAGTAGATTTAAATGTTTGTATTATTTATTTGGACATTTTATAAGTCTTTGAAGTTGTTGAATCTTCCTTTGTGTTTCTTGGTTTGTCAGTGCTGCTGCTGTTTAAAGGGTGTTAATATAATTTTATTTAGGCTTGCATCCAGTTTTCAATAATTGTTAGTTACCTGATTATTAAAGTATTTAATCGTCGTAGTCCCAATAATTCCTGTAAAGATCTGAATTAATATTTAAATATTGTTATTTCTGTTTCTTTTTAGAAGTCAAATATGATAGAATTGCATTCAGGTTTCCTGCAAAGGTTTTGCAGACAGTTGTCTCTTTCTTCTCTTAAAGATCAGGCATTTTTTCCCCTTCAATTTATGAAAGGAAATTAAAAAAAATAGGTATTAAAGCCAGAAATTCCAAACCCCATAGAACACTTGAGAATTCTCCATCCCAAAGTCAGGTACGTGCCTCTCAGCAGAAGGATGGAAGCTAGGAGCTGACTATGAGTTGCACACATGCTAAAGGGCAGCAACAGCTCTGTGGCCTTCTGGGCAATGTCTCCAAGGCTTAATTACGATACCTGTAACATGGGGCTGCACAGGGAGACGACTTTATAAGGACTGAGTTCAGGGCAAGCGAGTGCTCTGAGCTGCTGTGATGCCAGGTGTTCACTTCAAAAAAGCATTTGTTTACATGAAGTGTTACAGATGGAGGTGCTAATCTTTCAAATGCAGAGATGCGTCATGCTCACCTCTCTTCAAACCCTTTCTGTGAAAGGTGCATCAAGTTACCCTAACATTGTCAAGTCGCATCCAGAATATAAAATCCATGCATTTCAGAAGTGTTTTTGCCATTTTATGTGACTATTCACTTTGTACAGTGTGGGGTCTCTTCTGCACGCATGAGTGTGTTGTATTTGTAGGTGTACGTACCACCTTCTTTCTTACCTTTAATAAGCTGAAGTGCCTCTGAAGCACCGGAGGAGTTTTCAATGAGGTTTAATCTCTTTATGTGCTTTTATCTGATCTGGTCTTATCTGATAATGCTTGCTCCTTACATCACAGGAAAATAAAATCTCTGAAATCTTATTCCATAGTATGCAATTGATGGGATATCTTTGTTTTTTTTAACAGAAGAATAGGCAGGGGGCGTGCATCGCAGATCAGAAGTGAGGTATGCCTATAAAGCATCTTAGACGGCATTTGGTTTTGGTTTGAGATTTGTTTGCTTTTCCCGAGGCTGCATGTTTAGAGGATATGAGCAATTTCTCCCCTTCACTTTATTGTAAGTCTCATTAATTATATTGTTAATCTCTGCCTTGTATATTAAAGCTTCAGCTACTTTGAAGTCTTGACCCTCCTCTTGATTTATGCAAGATGCTTGTTAAGATTCTAACTATAGCGTTTTTTGTGTGTTGCTGCTTTCTGCAGTTGTATGCGAGCCTAGAGTGGAACAGAGGTATTACTCAGCAAACGTCTGTGGCATCTGTGGCAACAGTGGGTTGTACTTGCTAATTGGGCAAATATATAGTAATTTAGCAAGTAAGATTTTATAGCCATCCTTGATTTAATTATCTGTTGTATGGCTTTGGACAGCACAGTGAGGGGCTAGAGGAGGAAAATACATCACAAATTGGTCAAATTGGCTCATTAAGTAGAGTTTGGATTTTTCCTTGGGAAACAGATTTAATAAGTCAGCTTAGGTGGACTATTTCCTTTAGGAATCGAGGCATAAGTCACTGCCTGATAAAATGTCATTAATTATTCATGGCAGGTCTCAGACATTGCTGCACTTTGGTGCCTACTTCAAGGGGGAGGATTCCTCCTGTCCAAGTGTTTGTATTGCTAAAATTCTTCACATTTTTCTATAGGCACAGAGCACTGCACATTTCCTAAAATGATATATTGTTATTTCCTCCTTACATGCATAATCTGCAAGATACTTAGAATTTGCTCAAGTAGTAGGTGTATTCTTTTCTTCCAGAATATATTCATGGTGTGTGGGGGGACAGCAGGAGGAAGGAATGGAGAGAAGTGGCATGATCCGTTTTCAGTTTACCAGTAGTTTTAAATATAGTGGGCTGGATGCTCCACTCTAGCAAGTTTCTTTGCTTGATACAACGTGGTGCATAGTGAATGTGGAAGGCAACTGGAAATCCTCATGGAAATCTCTTCCTTGGTAGGGTTATATCTGTCTACATAGTGGTCTCTTCTACAGAATGTCCCTTTCTTTCCCCCTCCTGGTATAAAGAAGATGAGGCAGAACATGTGGTGCAGTGAGTGTATTGCTCCTCTGCTGGAAGCTGCTCCTCTCATTTTTGCCAACAATTTGTGCTTAAAGCTCAGGAGGTTGCAAACAAATCTTTCTGTGCCTGACTCTGCTGCTTGCTGTGTCAGAGTGCAGCTTGGCTAGAGGGAAACGGAGGGCAATGTTACCTACAAGATATTTTTAAAAGGTTGAAGGGTTTCTAGCCTTAACACAACATGTAGAGATGATTTAGCTGCACCTGCCAACACACCTGCAATTAGGGCTCCTCAGATCACAGCTCCTGACCTCAGACTAAGTAAAGGACGTGAAAGGCACTCTTGTGGTACCTTAGTGACTTCCTCCTACTCTCCCAGCAGCGTAGTATTGCTTCCTGGACCTAGAGGATAAAATAGATCCTTATCCTTGCAATTCGTGGAGGGCGAGAGGGAAGTGTAAGTGGATTGAAGCCGTGCCATACCTCTTTCTCAGGACAGTGCCCAACACTCTGGATATCCTTTAGGGAGGTCCAAAGAGCCGGGTTATCCATGTCTGAGCAATGTGTGAGCAGAAAGAGGAAATTGAGAGCAGCTTTCTGATCTTCGGTTGCCATAAGGTAGCATTAATGTATGCCACTAATTTTATGTCCTATAAAATTTATGCCCTATACTAATTTATGTTATAAATTATTGATTGCAGGAGCCAGTTATTCCAGAGTCATATTCCTTTCCCCTCTTAGAGAGTATCTACCCTTCTCTGCCATGACATCTCATCCTTATTCATGAGCAGCATTAATGAAGCAGGTGTATAATATAATTTTATTTGAGCAAGAAATACCTAACGTATCAATAGCTCATTCCAGCAAGGAAAAGGCATTGAGGAAGACTGCTGAAAACAAAGCCAATTTTCTCAGCTTCTGGAAACTGGAAGTATGTTCAAACACTCAACAGAAGAAATTGACTTTCAGGTTGTAGCAGTAAAAATAAGTGGCAGCAATCAATCCTGCAAAGCAATTAGTTTTCATATTAAGTAGCCATCCTTTGCCTTTACAGGGAAATCTGAGGTTGACACCCTTTTTCGAGCAGTGAATGTTGTGATGCCTACGGCATCTTCCATGTCCTAGCTTTACTCGGCTAAAATTTGTTGTAGCAGGTGTGCTGTTGGACGCTAAGGTTGGACTTGTGAGGGTTAGAGTTTTATTAGCAGTAGGGCTGCAGATCTTAATCTTCTCTTTCACAATATGTTGAATAATACTTCTGTTTACTCATGAACTTTTTGCAGTTGGTGTCTTACAGCCTGACAGCATTTGTCAGTCTTTTCCATAGGTCGCAGATGGCTGGCTGCGGTTAGTTCATTGCATATATTAGGCTACTGCACTGATACAAGTTCAGAAATTTGGAAGGCATTCTGGTACTCAGAGAATGTGAACTGAACTTTTCCAAATATCAATGCACACATGTGAAATAAGCCACATTAAAATTCTGTTTAATGATTCATAAGTGCCAGGAGGCTGTGATATTAATATGTATACAGTTATATATTGTTTAACCATGTGCAATTTGGATAGGAAAAAAAAAGGTAGGTGCCTGGTAGCAAAGCTTCATCTAACCTGTTCTGGTTAAATTCAGGTCATATTTATTTTAGACTGACTTCCAGAACGATGTCTCTTGGAGTGTTTCCAATCAATATATATGGTGTGATAAACAGCCTATTTTTAAAACGTGTAGGACCATTTTGTTTCTTAAAGATGTAGATCTGCCTTGATAGGCAGATCAGCTTCCAGTGAACTCCTAAGCAAGCTAAATCATTCTCTGCAATAATGGGGTAAAATTCCTAGGATCAGTGACCTGGCAGAAGGCCCATGAGGTGCACTGGATGTTTGCTATGAACGAGCAAGAAGTTCTCCAGCTCTCCAGCTTCTCTGTAGAGACCACCTTTTTTCTCTGCTCCCCTCAGCTGCCCTCTAACAGGTAGCACTGTTGGGGCAGGGTTTTGCCTAGGGACAGAAGACTAATAATCATTAGTTACATCAAACATGAGTGGAATTTTCCAGCATTATGTTATCGCTTATTGCATGTATCACTGTGATGGACAGCTGCTATTGCCAGGAGCCATGATCTGCTACTCTACGCTCTCCACTAGCACAGGGCAAAAGGTGGCCTTGCCCAGGGAGCTCGCCAGGTACATGCGAGACTGCGGAAGACGGGTAGAGACAGACGGGCACAATGGCAGACAGGGGAGTACAAGGAAACAATGAGATAAAACTGAGCAACCTAAAAAGCAACATCTTTAACAGCCAGTAACCTAACTTCACCGTTTTTTTCCTAAAACAGCTATTGATATACTCCTTATTTTTTATCAGCCTATTACTTCTGTCAGCAATTCATCCTCTGTGTCAGTCCCTAATAAATCCTGATGTTTGTCCCGAACATGGTATACCTTGCACAAAAATGAAAATATTAAACTGGAAAGGGGAAGACTTGCTTGAGACAATGAATAAAAAGATGAAAACCTCAATAACAAAAGGACCTCTGGCATGTTCGGATAGCTATCTCAAAAAATGTTCTGTGAAAAGAAAAGAACACTCTGTGGAAAGAATAGATGGTCCAGAAGAGAGAAACAAATGTTTTGATTTGCTCCCTCAGCATCCTAACACTCTGGTTCTCATCAGTGGCTTGCTTGAATATTGCTCGACATGTTTAGACTGTGTGTGATGCAGTTAGGGTCTGCCAGATTTGCAGAAAAGCTTGAGGACCTTTCTGCTTTGCAAGTGATGTTCTTTCTATCTTGGCAACTTCGGAAAGTCACTTAGCATTTATGACAGCATGTAAGGGAATGTCAGTAGTAGATATTAAGAACAAATTTGGGGGATATTTGAGGAATTTCTTCTGGGGATGGTAGGTACCTATTGTGGGTGACACATCAGACACATCACATCAGTTTCTGAGTGATTAAGAGGCATCATAGAGGTCTTGAAAAAGTTTCCTTCCTCTTAATTTTTTCTGTGATGAAAATTACAGGTTCGAACGTTAACATTTTTATTCTTACGCTATCAGGAATCTAATGGGTATTCTAATTTCTTTGATATATTTCTAGAACGTGCAGTGGAAATTTTCAGCAGTGAATTATTCATTTCCTGTAAGGATTGATAGTATTGTATTTGAACAATCCCCAAATATAACATTGTAGATTTTCTATCAGATTCTATTTCAGAGATTTCAGTTATAATTAGAAACTCTTATTTGATGTATATTTGAGATCAGGTGAAAGTCTTAAAAGAAAAAGATACTTTGCAGGATCCTAAGGGCACTTAATGTTGAGTGAATAGATACCCTTAGTAAAATCCTAACCCTGGTTGTAAAGTCTGAGAAGGTGATCTGAAAAGAGTATCATCACCGAAAAATGTGAACTAAAACTTGCTCATAGCTTTCAGCTTGTAACACTGATGGGTACTCAAACTGGAGGTGTGATTAGCAGCATAATGAAAGTCCATTTTCTTTGTAAGAGGAAAAGAAAGTTACTCTGCCCGTGATGATAATGCTGCTGGACATGAGTAAACTTTAGGGCTTTACTGAATCTGTGAGTAATCATCTGAAGGAACTGCACAGAGCTTTGAAAACTCAGTAGAAGTTTTTTATCTAGGCCCTTTTTTTCTTTTGGGCTTTAATTCAATTCCCTAGAGAGAAAGCTAATATGAAATGGGCATATGTGTGTTATTTAAATGTTACCTGACTGAAAAGTTACCAAAATCATTAATTCTACTAGGAATAAAGATGGATGAGTTTGATAGTGATTGACTGCAACAGATAAAACTGAAGTAATACCACATAAGGAATTTTGTATAACTAACTAGAGCAGTAGAAAAATGTAGAAAAGAATATTCTTTAGACATGTGTTATGTCTTGCTAACTGCTTGTGTATTGTTTTCTGCAAAGTCCATTACTCAGAGGAAAAATAAAAAGCATTAATTAATACTTCAGGGACTCTACTGCATAGAAACTGGTTCTGTGGCTGATTCCTTCCTAAGCAAAGCTGCCTAACTTTTCCTTTTTCAGGGAAACTTGTTTTTTGTTTTTTGTTTTCAGGTCTGAACCACAAGTTGTCTGTGGTTGAGCACTTTTAGGACTTGCACTGGGGGAGTGCCCCATATAGATGACTGCTATTGGTCTTGACATCGCCTTTGGAAGATGGAGTTTTCCCTGGGAAACGCATTGCGGCTGGGTGTGGAAATGGCAGTATTCCCACTAAAGAGCTGGGCTGATTCACACCTTAATTATCTGGAACTGGAAAGATCCTGGGTGGGTAGGAGAGGGGGAATGACTGTACTTCTGGAGGTTGAAAGCTCCTTCCCCCATGGCAAACAGAGGTTTAGCTGCTGATAGGAAAGCCGTCCAAAGCAATGGCCCCTGTTAAACTAGGTCAGAGTACAAGTTCACCAGCACAGGGTGCTGCAGTAGTCACAGAGACTGCACGTGGCCAGCTGGCTGGCTTACAGGGAAAAATTAAACAAGAACAGACAAAGAAGATGAAAGAAGCATCTTTAGAGGTAAATCAGTTCAGTGAGTTTCAAGGGTTAGTGAATTTTGCGACTCATTTTTTGCATAAACATTTTTTCAAAACATCTTCACGTTTGTGAGCTTCTTAGCTACTGTTCTCCGTGGAAGGAGGCTCACACCATACAACCCTCAGGGCAGTAAATGGCACTGTTACTAAGGTTGTCCAAGTATATGTTGCAAACTCAGCATGATAGCTGCAGTCATTGGATATTATGGTAGGCATAAGTGTCAAAAAGTCTAATCACCTTTTCCTGAATTTTCAGAATTGTTTGGAAGACACTGGGTGTGGGAAATGTGTGTGTAGTCCTTAGAAAGCTTGGGCTGTGCAGGTTTATCTCCAGTTGAGGAAATAGAAGAAGAAGGTGGTGCTGATCAGAGATGTAGATGATGATGATCAGAGACGTGGAGATGTTACCCCACTAAGACAGCTCTGTAATGACCTGACTGAAAATTTACTGAAGGTACTGTGAATTTGTTGTTGACAGACTTCAGCTGGCTTCAATTCTGGCCTTAATTCCCTGGCTATGCTGGAGCTTTTTTTTTTTTTTTTTTTTTACAGCTGTGACCCTACGCTGTAGGCTTGACCACAGATGAACTACCGCCTGGCGAGGGAGTCGGCCAAGGGCGGGAGAGCGCTGCAGGTAGAAGGGCGCCGTGTCCCCTGCAGCACGGCCTGTGTCTTCGGCACCCTGGCATTTCGGTAGCCAAAGCTGCCTGATCGCCAGATCATCCCAAGCCAGACTGATCTGAGTTTGCCCCAGTAACAGCAAGAAACCCAGGGGTTTTACCCAAAAGCACAAGCTTCATTTGGCTCACATTACTGTCAAACTGCAAGTCCTGACTTTAGACTATTTATTTTGGGCCTTTTGCGAGTTATTACGTAGCCTTAATTTCATTCTTTTCGCAGTGCTCAGCCAGCGGAACCTCACGCTGGGAGAGACAGTGCCTTTAGCTATGTTTATTCGAGGGTTTTATAGCACTGGTTTATATAAGCCACTTAATTTTTTTTCTTTAAGTCACTCTGCATCAAGTTCCTTATATTGTTGCCATATGGCATGCAATGTACGTATTTGCCCTTTACAGCTCACTTAGCTTTTTTTAAAGACTTTCTCCCTTTATTATTTACTAATAGGACTTGCCTCTTCCCAAGAGGCAAAGCTGCTGCTATAATGGCTTCAAAATGGATATTCTTATTTCATCAAAGATGAGAGAGAGGGGGAGTATTGTCCTGCCTTCCCTTTGTATCATTTCATAGCTCCAAATAGCCCTTTCAACTCAGGCTGAACAGATTTCGAATGTCTCATACTGTCACTTTTAATCTGAGGGAGAAAGGAGAGAATTCATATTTTCTGCAATGTTAATTGACCCCAAGTCACTTTCGTGGGATATTTCCTACATGTAAGTTTATGCATGCAGAGACTCTTGAAAAAATGGATAGCGTTGTGGGCAGTAGGTTTTTATTTGTTTTAAATATGCGCATTGGCATGCCCAGGCTGTTGTAGCACAGTTTTCCAGAAAGTTTAAATTTACTTAGATCTTTAAGTTCCCCCCCCCCCTTTTCTTTAATATTAATGCAAAGTACCTGTCTCCATGAGTCTATGACTTTTCTCACCTGAGAGGTGACCGAGTACACAGTTGCACGGCGAAATCCCTCTTTTCCAGGGCAATCGCTGAGTCATCTAGCTTGATCCAGATAATACCCTGAAACGTCAAGTGTTTCCGGTGACATGACTGAGCTGATCTCTGGCAAGGCGATTTGTTAGGTCCAGCATGATTTTTCTAATTTTGGAAGGAATTGTTTTGTCTCATGCTGCTCCCCTGTATAGAGAGAGGTAGTATGAGATTGGGTCATGTGAGATAATAACTGACCTGGCAGATTCGTGTGTGTGCGCTTGTGTGTCTACCCGTCTGTCTGTCTTCCATCTTAGCCTTGCCCCTGCCTCATGCTGTTACTCTATGTTTACTGCTGCCTTACCTAATTTAAACAACAGCCCCCTAGCCAGCGTGTTTTTCCAAAGAGACATTTTTTATTTAACTAGAGGAAAGTCACTAAGATATAACATTTATTACAGTTTTCTAAAACTTACTTTAGTTTTACCAATACTTTGCCAGATTTTTTGCTTGAAAACTCTTATCATGCTTTTTGTATATAGTTTTTCAGTTTTTGTTTTGTGATGTTCTCAAAAGGCAAAGTCTTAATTTTTCTAACCTCAACTTCAAAATAAAAACAGAATTTTTAAGAATGAGGAAAAAGGCATTTTTACAGCATCCTTAAAAAATATATGGGAAACCCCATCTCAAGAATGTTTTCAGAATACGCTTGATTAAGAATATCTAGCTCTAGTTTTATACACGTGCACTGAGTGAATTTCATAACAAAAAACAAGATCATTGAATAAAATTTTCAGCAGATTCTTAGTTGAGTACAATATTCTTTCCAATAAGCAGATTTTTCAAACTAAAAAAACTGCTAGAAGTAAAAAAAAAAAAAAAAGTTCTTATATTGCAGTCAGGCTGAATTTTTTCAAGAAAGCATGTCTTTATTTTTAGAATTATCCAAGTAACCTGAATAATTTGATGCCTCTGGCCATGATGTTAAACACATATATGACACAGGACATGCGCATAGTCCCAGAAGTTAAGTCCACGAAGAGGTGATTGTCAAATAGGAGCCTCAGCTGTTACTAGCTAAATGCTTTTTCTTTTCTTGGTGCCGAGTAGTCCCTCACTGCAGAATCAGTGGAAGCATGTCACAATCTACATGTAGTGATATTGCAAGCACCAGTTACGCTGTTGGTTTCCTGAAATGTGACAGTTGACATTTTTAGACATAGAGAAAGGTATTTCATTATGGGTTAGCACTTTTAAAACTAAAATACTCTTTCTGTGCAAGTACCGCCTGCCTTGCTATAGTTCATAGCTCCGGCTGTCGCGTTTGTGGAGATGGCTATCTTCAGAACGTCTGCAGGTAATGACTGTTCTCTGACTTGTTAATCTCTTTTTTTCTAATTATTGGAGCAGATGTTGCTTATCCCAAGAAGTGATTAGGACAAGTAGGATTTGAAAGACCGATATAACACGCAAGTCAGAAAAAAAGTCTTAATAAAAAGATGGGGAAGGGAGAGTCGACCAGCATGACAGATTAAGGTACAATGAAAGCAGGGAAGCTAAAAATAGATTTGGAAACTGTATTTTGCGTGTGCAAAAATTTCTGGAATGAAAGACCTTTTGTGGATGGGAATCAACCATAGGTTTGGGATACAGAAAGGCTTGTCCAGCTGCGAGGCAATGTGGAGGTGTATGTGCTTCTTCGTGCTTATGTGACCTGTGCGAGTGACACATGATTACCTGCAGCTCATCTTGGCTCTCTCTGTTTGAGGGTTCCTGGGACCTCTGAAAACCAAGAGGTTTGGGTTGCTCCAGAGAGAGATGTTGAGTACGCTTTTGTCTGGGATTTTTTTGAACTGGGATTGGGAGATAGGGAGTTGAATCGTATAACAGTTCCTCCAACAAGCTGCTGTTTGATCCTTTGGCAACCAGAATATGCTTTCAGCACAGGGTAGATACCCCTCCTCGTCAGGTGCTTATCCACACACCTAGTGGTCATACGTTGAAGATTTGCAAAGTAAAATCTAACCTCTTGTTGTGGCATTTCAAACAAGTTATGCCTTCAGAGGAGAGCATCATCAAGGTTATGCCTATATTGCAGAAAGAGGTGCTGTACAGAAACATCTGAGGTGGCTCTGTATAAGCTGAACGAAGCATTGGATCGCCAGCTCTGATGACATGAATAATCCAACTAGAGAACTGCATACTTAACATTTCCATATAGTCCTATAAGCATAGGCATGTCCTAAACAGCGCTGTGCTTTGAGCCAGGCCATTTCCATTTCATTTCCATTAAACTAAAAACAGATTTTAGTGTGTTTCACACTTTTAAGCATGAAGTAAAGCATTAATACTTGCAGTTACAAACTTTGGAGATTTAGAGCTATGAATTGCACAGACCGTTAAATTAAAACTTAGCAATTAAATCTGTGTGGTCTTGTGACAGGGCTGGGGAATCAAGAAATTTGGGCTTTGTCCCTGGTCCTGTCAAATTCATTGTGTACCATAGGCCAGCAGCTTAACCTCACAGCATCTGAGGTTATTACTTACCCATCTTGCAGGGGTTTCTGAGACTAGATTAATGTTTCTGTTGTTACTTGGACATCCTGCAGTGGATGGTGTCCACAGTGCATATGGTGGTGTTGATAATAACAGTACAGAAAAGTGGAATACAGATTAATCTTTTTATTTATTATAGACAAAAAAAAGCAGACGTTACAGCCCACACGTTTTTGCAGTCTAAAGAACACTGCATAGTGTTTGATAGAAATAGTTATAGCCAATTAAGGGAGTAAAATCGTGTAACCATTAAATATATTTTTTGTTTGTTTGTTTTTAGCAATGTGACCAATTCCAGGTTTCTGATGACCCAAATGAAGGTCAGCATTGCAGGCACTTCAGCAACGCAGGACTACAGGAGCTCTCCAATGGAAAATTGTAGCAATGTATTCCCTGAGGAAAGAAATGTACAAAGCAGCTCTTTCTATGATAGTCGAAAGGAAACCATCAATTTTTCATTGCTTTATAGATGCAGCTACAAATTGCAAAATTCATCATCTTACAGAATAAGTAGTTTTGGGGGCCTTTGGCATTAGTGGACAGCAGAGTAAATCTTATGTTTGGATTGCTGATAGTGTTTTTTGGTGGCAGTGGAAACTCTGAAGAAAGCTTAAAGAGTGTGAGAGCAAATGAAGGCAAAAATGAAGGGACATTGCAGTACTAATGCAAAGCTGTGCTTTTTCTCAGACAGTTACCTGTCTGTTTATAAGCTATGGTTATTTATTCACCTTTACATAGTTTAGTTTGACAAACCATTTTAACTAGATTGCTAAAGATTCTGAGTCAGTAAACCAGGTGAACTGTGCAGCTGCTCATTTACTTTTCAGTCAAATTAGTTTGGAATTATAGGATTTGATAAAGGTCCATATTACAGAAAAGTTCTGTAAGGACTGCAGCATCTGCTGGACTCTGAGTAAGGAGCTTTCAAATCTGGATGAAAACTTTGATATTCACTGCCATTTTCTAGATATCTGGTTTTTGGTTTAATTCATTATGTGTTCAGACATGTTTCACTTTAGCAAAACTTTCTTTAAATGCCTGTGCCGCTTCCACAGATATATTTCCCTATAGGCTCATATAAATATATATAATATATATGTGTATATATGTGGAGGGATGGACATAATACAGGGATACCCAGTTTATTTACAGTTGCTCTTCATGTACTGTCCCGTTCTGAAATTGAGCTGGTTCGTATTGAAAAGTGCTGAAGTATAAACGGGTAAGGTCCTGGAGTTCTTCTGGCTGGGATGATGTATCAGGAGCATTGACAATTCCCCTCTGCAGACGCTCGCATCAGGAATGCATGGTCCGAGTGCATTCTTCTGAAGGTAGAAAGAGTCAATGGCATTTATCTTTTTCGGACGCTTGCATTCTAAATGGAAATTAGGGGGTGGAATTCTGGGTTTTCCTTTGTACTCCCTTTTTCAAAAAGATCTGGCATAATATAGTGTATCTGGCACTTGACTGGTATGACCAAGCAGCAAGTTAAAGAAAGGCCTAAATCTCCAAAACTGTATGCCTTCATCAATATATTGCAGTCACATGATTGTAAAACTCACTTATATGCTTTTCCACAACCAGGATCTAATTATTTCTTCTTTATTCAAAGAACTTTAAAAATTGGAGTGATGAATATACTCCACATCCTTGACTTTCCTGCATGGACTGGTGCTATTTATGTATTTTGATCCTAATCTAAAGCTGTAGAAAGTCTTTTGATGGTCTTTGAATTGAGCCACTAATTTGATAACAGGATGTTTCCGTCTTCTTTTACCGCTTCATACTTATCAAAAACAAATTTAGAACTGCTCCCTGTTTACAAAGGAGATGACAGTGCTAGTTGATTAAAAAGGGCATAATTTGTCGCCCCACTTATCTTGTTTTGTTGATTAGCTGCAACAGACGGTGATGCCCAATTCACTTTTTCAATGAGTAAAATTTGCCACATATGCATGACAGTTCCTCCTCTTCTTGTACCATCATCAGCAGACTCTAAGTGGCATTCTGCCATCATGGAAAGCGAGAGTTGTTTTCACTCAATTTGCATCTTGTGTTCACCATCTGTATCCTTTTTTTAGGGCCTGATCCTACAAACTATTGCAAGAGCAGTTTCTTCTCAAACATCTACTTACAGTAATGGAGCTACAAGCATAAATAAGAGCCTATTAATAAATTGGATTTTTTTTAGACCTGGGCCCTATATTTGTAAGGTGGATCCTGAATATCTGGTATGAATCTTGTAATAGTCACCATTTCTTAATAGTATTTGTTATTTTTACAGCTGTATGCACACTCTGTGGGCACTTGACAAACACAGAAAAGAATGCACTATCTGATAGGATAAAACAAAAAAGAGGCAGTAGAAAGGAGGTAGGATGCAAGTTGGTTATATGTTATTTAAGTGGCATCTTTCCTGGTGTTTCCCTGCTTTTGCTATGGCAGGATTTTCCTGATGTCTAACCTGAATTTTTCATGCTGTTTATTGCTTCTGACTTTATCGATAATAAAAGTTAAAGTCAGTGCACATATCCAGTCTTGTGTAGTCAGCTGATTGGTGTAGACAGGCATTGTAACAGGCTTGGTTCAGGGCTTGCAGTTTCCATGCGCAGACTGGAAGCCTGGGAATGGCCTCCAGTGCAGACCAGCAGTGTTACTGGTTTGCTGCCAAGCGCTAGAGTGGATTGGATGGTGATTGGAAGGCCAAATCTGAGAGCTCACTTGATACCCCGTCTTCAGTGTTCACAGACCACAAAGTTGTTTGTTGCCTTCGCTCAGGATTTTGTGGCATATATAGTAACCAGGGGATCACCCTGCAGGGTTCAACAGTGTTGGTTTGTGGTTGCCGCAGGCCAGGAGATCATGGCCGTGTTGTTCAGTGATGGATCGTAACAATTCAAACCCTTTTGCCATCGCTTTGAGGCTGCTTTACTGGACGGTGCCCTGTGTGTTTTGCCCTATGCCTGTTCCACAGCTTACTGCGATTACTCTGTGTGGTAACGCCTTTCATCAGTGTTGCTCCTCTGGGGCAGCGTGCACTATGTGAGCTGCAACTACTCATCTGCAGCTTGGTTTCAAGGTTTAAGACACACTTTCCAACTTACAGCGCTCTGAGCAGCTTGAGACCTCTCAGCATTGCCTCTCAAAGGCTGGCGTGCTGCTCCGAGCCGCGCGGAGGCTCTTCTGCACAGCTCCCCATCCTGCCCTGCCTGATGCCACTGAGGCAGTGGTCGAGGCCCCCCAACCAGCCCGTTCCCCCTTGGGGGCTTCCACCCTTGCTCTGGCTGTTGCCTGCCAACTCCTCAGAGTGCTCGTCCCGGTGCAACACCTGACCCAAATTTTTGGGATGGAAAGACTGGAGGGAAGGCTGGGAGTTTATAGGTAGAGCGGGAGTGAGCTGGTTTGCTTGTTTATTGGTAAAGAAGATACTGTGAGGGATTATGTGCCTTTCATTGGTGACTACTGAGGAAGACGTGTTTGGTATCTCGCTTCAGCTGATACGCACTGTTTAGTTTGTGATGGTCTCCTTAGGTTTCCAGATAAACGCTTCATAAAAAAAAAATGAATTGTTTTCTTCTGACTTTGTCTCAGATAACACCAAGCGTGCGCATATATATACGTACGTTATACGTATTTGTTGTCTGTTAATACTTGGAAATAATGTCTTATTTCCTGCAGTACTTACTATGTTTGGTATACGTCATTGTGGATCAACTTACAGCCTGTGTATAACAGGATGGCTCTATTTTCAGTACCCTTAACTATGATAAAAATGACTGAGATTGCTCTTCTGCTCTCTGCAGTTCCAGGAATTTTAGTTCTAAATGCATGTAATCAACTTCCAGTGTCCTTAAAACATACAGTTTCTGCTTGTTGGCTTGAAAGTTGCTATAGAAACTAGGAAGTGGTGTGAATTTTTACTTCTTTTTACTCTTACTTCCGGGTCAAGACTATTTACACAGCAGTGTTATCTGTGACTCAGCTTTACTTCTTGCTTTGCATAACTGAAGGTTTAGATATTGCAGCTTTGCAGGTTATTTTACTTTTCAGATGAATCCAGTATCCTGGCTTAATTGTTGCTCAGCGATAATAATCCCTGTGTACCTTTGCAAAGTATCGGGAGTTTTATGAGGAGCAAAGATTTTGGTATTGCCCCATAGGAAAAGCATATGTTATAAGGCCTGGATAAAATTCAAGGATAGCAGATGTCAATTTACTCAGACTTTGTGGCTAAAGAAGCGTTTTGAACATTAAAGACCAATCAGAAAAACCTGAGTCCAAACAGAAAGTTTTTTAGAAAATGCTGAGCATTTAACAAAGCAAATTGGAACTCTGCTTAGGCTCAGCAGGTCCCTTCTGCACGTC
Organism: Struthio camelus; assembly: GCF_040807025.1. NCBI lineage: Eukaryota > Metazoa > Chordata > Aves > Struthioniformes > Struthionidae > Struthio > Struthio camelus. Next base: position 88,553,746 of record NC_090944.1, on the reverse strand, counting down.
CACTAAAAAAAATAAGAACAAATCTTTTAAATGTAAAAAGCTTTAAGAATGTAGATGATCCAAAATCTGTGACAAATTAGTAATCAGCTTTTCACTGTGTTTTTCATTAAAGATTCTTTCCTTACACTACTGGCTTAAATTACAGAAATTCCACCTCCCATGGCTTCTGGTAAAAACTGTGCCATTGCTCATTGTTTATGACAGGACAAATAGGGAAGCACTGGGCTTCTGTGTTTGACTAAGCACTTCTTTGAAGTAAAGCTTTCATATGGTTTCAGCTTACCTCTTTGGCTTTCTCTTGTCCTCTCCTGATTTTATTATTTGGTTTTCCTTTGTCCGTAATACTAATTTCAGCTTCCTGTCGTTGCTGATTGATTGAATTACTTCGCTTACCATTCAGTTGTCTTTATGCTATTATTTATAAAATATTACTACTTAATATAGTAACAAGTGGTGCAGGTATGGTAATTTGACTAGATTATAAAGTAAGGCTCAGTATAAAGGCTACAACCCACTGCAGATCCAGTTGTCTAGCATTCAGTGAGGAGCACAATAAATGCCTTGTCTGTAAAGGGGCATGAGCAGCTATTGCTTGGACTCCGGAGTTTCACAGAGGATAACTGAGTTCAAGTGGGCTTCCACTTTTTTGTGTGGCAAAAAAAAAAAAAAAATTGTGATTGTAATGTTGCATCAGTTTCTCCTTCAGAATTTTGTCTCTTACCTTTGTTAAGGCTTTCACTGACAGCTCAACCAGACAGAACCAGTCAGCGATTTTGACTATCGATGTGAGAGTGTTTGTCATAGAGACCATCAAGAAACATTTTTTTCCTTCATTAGCTTGAATTTAAAAGATTGGGTTATACATATGTGAAGCATGTCATTGCTTTTTGCTGTTCATCCATCTTTGTTCAGGTTACTAACTGAAGCTACGTTTGAAGTGAAAATAAACGGTAGTGCTGGAAGAATGCCATTAGTATGTGCCCATTCTGTTTTCTCTGAATGGAAGATTAGCCTCTATCAGAAGTTCCAAACTTCTTTGTGATTGCTCTGAAGATAGGAGCACTCTTGCACAATCTACTGTTTCACAGCATTTAACTCCTCTAGTTGGTTGGGGATACAGTTACGTGAGAGGTCATAAAGTGGTACAGAGTACACACCGTTCCACTGATAGCTCCAAGAAGATGGATATCTGTATCTGCTCTCTAGTCTTCTTGTAAGGGTAGCTTTGTAAGCACTTGTGAGCGAATGCAGCTGTTCAGTAGAAAGATAGATATGGATTGGTCTTCTCTTTCCACCTTGTCCATTAACTCTACAATGTGCAGCAAAGGGAATTCCAAAGCCTGCTTGTCCTTTGGGACTGAGATAGCCTTAGTGAACCAGAAGGGGACTATCCCACATATCTGCCAAAGCTGACAGGCCCGAACTGGTCAGGGCTCTGGATTTGCCACTTAAAACGCAGAATCATTTAGTTTCCCAGTAAGTTAAACTGTGTGTGTCATGTTTTCACCCTGAAGGTGGGCCTTATGTTGTCAGGAAACTGTTTGTGACCCTAGGCCACTCATTAGTTTTGGTGAAGTCATTTGGATTACCTTTAATTTTTTACAAAGCCCTTTATTTGTTAAGCTGCCATATGGATTTGTCGTAGAACAGGAGAACGTTGAAATACCCACAGGTCAATGAAAAGTACATGGCAGGAATTGGTTGGTCTCGGTTTGACATTCTGAATGTTTGTGTGGCTGTACAATGGAGACTAGAGCTCTAAAACTGGTATCCTTGACGCTTTAAGTGACTGGAAGGTTTTCCACAGAAATGGATTAAACAGGTAGAGCTCTTTTACAGTGCCTACTTTCATCATCATGTACTTACACTTTCAGAAGAGCTTTGTGAATAAAGTGATTGAAGATCAGAACCAAGAGCACTTGATGTTAAGGTCCCTTTACATGGCTGCAGCATAGTAAAAATCCTGCCAAAAGTCAGGGGTTTCACATTCTGCAAACGCATGGTAGTGAGCACTGCAATTGCACTCAGTTTTAAGTTGTCTTGGTAGTCCTCTGACTGATGTAAGTAAAACTAAGGGGCCTGAATATTGTCAGGATTGTGCTCAAGAATAAAACATATTTTAAATCCAGAGCCTGAAGAAACCAGTGCTTTCTCATATTTGTTGATGCTTCCTCCAGCTGGAAATTTTGACCTGATATCTAGTAGTTCTGTGGTCTTGCTTGCAATCTCGAATCCCCGACGAGCAATGACATGCCTTGATTTCACTAATTTGTACTGGCAGATCATGGCATTAATCAGGCAACATTAAGAATTTCCCTGCAGAAGGATGTTGCCATGGCTGGTACAGGTACATGTCATGCCAAAAAGATGAAGTGATGGGAGCACCTCACATTGTTCTGTTGGAGACTGGAGAAAAACCATAGTGAAAAAGGTGCGTCAAATCAAAAGCTGGCCTGGAAATATCCGGTATAATGCAGTATATACATCTTTTGAAAAGCACCTATGCTCCATCCAAATTTAAAGGAGTCATTGAGGGACTGGGAAAGGGAGAATTAGTCTGTGTCTGAACTAATTAGCCTAGACTTTTTTTTTTATAATCAGAGAGAAGTGAGAGTGCTGTATCTGAGCTGGTTTAAAGGCCTGCTTTTGTGTGATATGAGTCAAAGCCTAAAAGTACATGTTTCTCTGTCAGCTAGAAAGAAGTTTAGACAACTAGCTCAGGTGTGGACATAAGTTTGAATGAAGCCTACTCTGGAAAACCTTCCAGTCTTCAGTAGACTTTGGATCAGCCTTGGCTGAACTGTTGATCCATTTCTGTATTTGAGCACGTTCATTTTAATGGCCCTTTTCCACACTTAAATATATATGCTTAAATAAATACACTTAAAACTATCAAAAATTTTTGTTTGCTAGTATTTAGGAATGTGGCGCTACAATGTTATATGAAAAATTCTTGATTTCTGCAGCCATGAAGCTGTAATGATGAATTAAACTCATCAAGACCCCATTCAGCTGAGGACCATCAGATTCACTTCCCCTTTTGTACACGTGGAGTATTGGAATTCTTTGCAAAAGGCTGAGACTGGTGCAGAAATTTGACCTTTTGAAATGAGAGTCTTCCGAACAATGTTGCAGAGGTGTTTCTTTGCATCTGTATGGATTTCTGCGTAATGTTTATACTCATCCCTGAAATACACGTCTGTTCATTGTGGAGTATATGCACAATATATGCTTCTATATAGCACTGTATAGCATACACTGTAAGCAGTTTTTGTCTTCACAGAAAAGATGATGTGTGATAACCAGTTAGCAAGCCAGTTCCTTAGAGATTCACCATATGAATCTTTGAGTGACATGAAGTATGCTAGAGGCTTCTTAATATTTTACAAAAGCACAAAATGAAACAGGCCTTTTTCTGCGCCAAATTTGCAGTAGACTGCTGAAAAACTGTTTAGACAAGTACTCGTGTGTGGTAACAGTCCTTAGGCATTGAAATACATACTTCTGCAAATAACGATCTGGGTTTCACTGATAGCAAAGTTGCCATCTAGCTCCTGAAATGTTTCAGTTGGACTCCTGTGTCTTTTGGAAACAAGGTGATCCCAGTGCCAGCTGGGGATCTGGAACTGAATGTTGTGAGATTCAACATGTTGTAACAAACACTTTAGCGATCTGACATGAGAATGACAGTGATCAGATAGAGAAGGGTGAGTATTCTTCCATCATAGATGCCAGTGTCTTCCTAAGGCATGAACTGGCTTACAGCACAGCCTGCAACACCTCCCTTTCTGAAACTTCCACGTCATAGGCAATTGGTAGCTTTTATACCCCAGTCCTTTGCTGGACTATAATGCAGCTGCTGTTTGGTATGAAGTGATGTGACTCTGCCAGGCTATTACAGATCTCCTGTAGGTAAGGGAACCTTAGCCAGTAGGTATCTACATTTTCAGGTGCTGTCTATGCCCTTGTGCCTGGAAACAGGAAATGAAGATTCATATCGGAAAGAGAGGTGAGAAGTGTAATCCTGCATTTAATATGCTTTTTCTCCTGTCCCACAGAAACTGCCCTGACAGCAGGCACAATTACATCTCTCCCTTTCAGGATGGAAGGAGCACTCTCCTGTGCTTGTTTTCCTGGTCTGATTTCACCTTTCCTCTGGTAGTTCACCTTTTCTCTGCCTACACACTCTGATGTGTGGGTGTGCACAATGCCGTGCTTCCTGCTGGTCCCAGTGGTCTCTCCACTTGCACCATTCTGCTGGCCATCCTCAGCCACTTTCTCTTCTGCCTTCTCTTATGATATAATTAGCCTTTTTTGCTATTATGTTAACTGTACCGCAGCTCATTCCTGATCTGCAGAAGTCCCGCTCTGTCTAGTGCTACATTTCAAGTTGTTTCATATTACAGTTAAGGCAGTTTGCAATGTCAAAACAATTTTCTACCAATCTTCCCTCAACTTACTTCTCTGTTGGCACGGGCAAAATCTACAGTGGCCCTCGTCCTGTAACTCTGGTGTCCTTTTTGATGCCTTTTTCTCTCTGTTCTCTACTGCTTTGTCCCTCTGTTCATGTTGTTGGTAAATCTTGCCATATTTTCTCTGTAGAATTTCCCTCTGCTAACACCATCTTCTCTCTGCCTGACTGAGCTCACCACTCTCGCTCCTTCAGTGCCTTCACTGATGCCCAAGCTGAGAACAATAGCTTTAAAATTAATTTATATTTGCCTGGATCACATAATGGCCTCGCATCGGTCTATTTGCCTACTGAGACTCTGCCTGTAAAGTACTACTAATATGATGGACCTCATTGCAACATATTTTTTCTCCTAACTTAATAAAAACAGTATCCTAGTCTGTGAGACAGGAGCAGGTTGAATCCCTGGTTGATGCTTAATTTAGTAATTGGGAGGATGCAAAATGTGCTAGCAGGCAAATATTCCTCACAGGGAAAATGAAAATTACCACACCCTGCAAGTGATTTTTAAACAACAGACTGTGGTGTTTTTCCTAATCTGACTTGTCTGACATTTCAGTAATGTGATTAACTCTTCTTACTGCCTTTTGTCCACTCAGCCTCCACAGTTCAAGACAAAATGTGGTATTTTTCCTTGAGTATGCATATTAGAGATGATTCAGTTCTTTAAAATCACCATGTGACCGTGCAATGGCTGTGTGACAGTATTCTGTACTTACTGTGCTGTGCTGCTGTTTACACTGCTATGGTGAGCAGTGTTTTATTTGGATCATTTGAGAAACGGTGAGGAAATGGTTGCACATGTGTTTTGCTTAAGCAGTTTATCTTCCTAGTGCAGCTGGAGCTTTTATTTCACACACAAATGCACTAGTAAAACATCGGGCATGTTATTTTTCTAGTCTGTGAAGTAGCTGAGTATAGCAATAAGGGAACTGACGCTGTTTAGTAAGTATTTATGTTTCTTGCATGAATAGTGTCCTGAACAGATAGACCTTTTTGTCTGCCTTCCTGCTTGTCTGAGCCTAGTGCCGGTATTGGGGCATTTTATAATCTTTCCAATGACCTTATACTCCAGTAACGCCATGAAATAGGAAGATGCACTTACCTGCATTTTACAGTTGGAAAGCTGGGACACACAGGTATGCGGGGGCTATCTATACCATGTAACAGAAGTGCATAAACAATAGGTTGTCATTATGTTTGATGGACCCTTCAGGACAGCTACCTCCATTGATAAATAGAGATCAGCCTAGACTCTGAATTTAGGCACCTTGTTTAGAATCCTTAAGGTAGACATTCTGGCTTCCCTTGAACTTAGCGGGCTTCGCACAAGGTCCTGCAGGAAATCTAAGGACTGAACTAATAGAGCAGAGAGCCGTTAGAGGCGGTGTGGGTGTCGCACGCAGGGGTTAGATGGCAGGTTAGAGCCAGCGTCATCCTCGTCTGGGTGCAGATCTGGCAGCAGCGCTAGGGCTGTGTCTTCCCGCATGAGCACTGGAGCACTGCAACAGCTGGCAGATGGCTCTGGGGAGCAGGGGATAGTCGTGGAAGGCAGCACTGCTCCTGGGATAATCTCCAGCAGAAGCCACCAAAGGCACTAGCAAAGTGTTTGTAAGCAGGTCGGATGCCTGCTCTGATCAGAGCACACACGGCACGTTACCGACCTGAGAGCACAACTTGAGTCACAGCGGAGGGTAAAAAACAGAAGCCTTTTGGCATTCTAGCTTCTTTTGTGTAAAGTGACTATTTTAAATAAAATGCTGTGTTATGTGATGATGTACACTGTCCTTACTATCACATCTGGTCTTTGTAACACTGTTTAGTGGTGGCATAGCATCCTAAGGAGCTAAGAATGTTTCCCTTCTAGAGGTAGCAACAATTTCTTCTAGGCACTGGATCCAGTCTTAATTACTGTTTGTTCCTTGGTGAATGAGCACCATGTTTTTTTCTTTTAACAATTACCAGCAGAAGTAGTCTGTAGTGGAACTTAAGCTCTTCTGAGATGTAAGGCCAAAGACACACATGTAAACGATGTCAAGTAGGATGTTGATGAAAACATTCCTGCTCTTATTTATTGTAGCTGAGAGCAATATAGCCGAGTTCTTTGTCCTTTAATGGTGACTCATTTTGAGACTGTTTCTGTTAAAGTTCACAAATGTATTTGAGTATTTGTAGATTGCCGCTGTATGAGTAAGGCTGGCCAACTGTTGGTATTTTTTGTGACCAGATGGCGCTGCTTTTGTTCTGGCTTTTTAACCCCCTAATTCAAGTGTTTTATGAGCTGTTTGTACTCCCCACTCCACATAAACCTTTGCAGCTTGCACCACAGTTAACATAAAAATTAGTGTTAAGTTGGCTAACGACTTGAGTCCAGAGTTGGAAGTTAGACAAAGAATTGAAGTCGTCTTCTACTTCATGCATATCTGCACTTTGAATAGGAAAGCTGATTCTCGCTGTGCATTTTCACAATCATTGTGATTTATGTATTTCTGCTAATCAGGAATTAGCAGAAATACACTGTCAACTGCACACTGAGGGTGTAAATACACTACAGTCACCCAATAAAGAGCACTAGCCTTCCAAGACCAACCTTGAGACTTTCAGATGAAACAATTTAGATGTTTTCAATCTGAGTTAAAGAAGAATATTGTTACAAGCTACCCACTATCACATATTATGCATTTCAGCTGATTTGTTTATCCATTACCACAGTATAAGGCAACTTCACAATTTTGCTATGTTAATTCTCGCAGTATCCCTACAAGGTATTCACATGTTTCGGATCGGGAAGAAAGGAGCGATAATGTCTAATTTACCTGACCTGAAAAATCTGGGGTGATCCTGATGCCTGGATTACTGTTAACACCTTAGAGTAGGTTTTCTTAAGTGCTTAGAAGAGTCAAGTATCTAATTGCTTTTCAGAAGTATTTAATTTCAGTAGAAGTTCAGAGTTGAAGTTTCCAGGACTCATCTCTGTGAACCTGTTTTTTAATGCTATTTAAAATCTGGCTGCAATACTGCTCTGTTACAAGTGTTTTTCAGAATTTTACTGTAAGAGTGAATTCATGCCAGCCGACTTCAGAAACTCCCATCAGTTCAGCGAGTTACCCTGGGCTTTCTTCAGAGTCAGCAGAGAGAAATGGGTGCTTTTTGGATGTAATTTCTTCTGATCTCTTAATCATGCAGTTCAGAATACAGTGAAGTACCTATTTCTCTCCATTGACTGTAAAGTGAGGCTAGATAATTAGCTCAAAACATTGCCTTCTGTACTGTAGATGTTTGCATTTGGTTACCTGGGTCCAACCCTAAGTGATTCACCGAAGGTCACGTATAAAGTCTGTGGTAGGGCAAAAGATTGAACTCCAGTCTCCCAAATACTCGACTTACCTCCAACTCATGGACTTCCGTCTCTCCAGTAGGTTGTGACTGTACTTTAATCTCTGTGACTCCTCAAAGCTTTTCTTCACATTTGGTTTGTTTGATTTCAGCAAAGCCTCAAATGTAAAGACACCTACATTAGAGAGAAGAAAGAAAAAAATGTAGGAGAGGTGATAAAGAGAGTGTAATAGGTGTTCTCTTTGCAAAAACTCCTACGGAATTTAACAGGGACTGATTGTGTTGCGCTCCACAGAAATTGCTCCAAGGTTTTGTTTTCCACTAGGCTTTGACACGCTTAGTGGAATTCCGTATGAAAGATAACCACTTTTTATTCAAATTTGTGAAAAGTCTAGGAAAAATATCCCAATCGCTTTAAGGGCTCCTGTGTGCTATTATACACCACTGTAAGACTTTTGGGAAGGTAGGTGACTTCATGCTTAAAGACCAGAAGGAGATCTGGCACAAATTCCAGTGAATTCCCTATAGGTTCCGTATACTTCTCCACGGGGTCAGTAAGTCCAATTCACTGCTGCTAAAGCAAATATTAATTTCACAGTGAAGAGCAAAAATTGACCCGTTTACAGTGTGTATTGTTCAGTTTACATCTATCCAGACCAGGACAGAAGCCAGAACTTGGACTGTAAGCCATTTAGAATGGAAGATTTCTTTTCTGATTTTTATGCCAGCTGCTGGAGACTGGCTTGGGAGGAGGCAGATGAAAATGCTTTATACATATATATATGTCTATATGTATATATTTTATATATATAAAATGTGGCTACTTGTCCTCAAAGAAGTGAACACAGGTCAGCAATTCATTTCCTGTATTAGGCGGCATTTGAATGGCCTATTATGTTTTAACAAAAGTTGCTCTCTTGTTGCTTCAACCAGATTAGAACCTGTAAAACAGAGGTGAAAACCAGGCCTCATCATTATCGGACGTAACCGGTCCTGACTATTCCTGATGAACCATATTATTTTGGAATGTTGTATTGCCAGTGATACTTGGAAGTTAAATAGCTGTGATTTGGTTTCCTATTAGGTGATAACCTGCCAAATGGCAAGACCGATGACAAAACATAGTCTGTATCTCGAATATATGCTATAGACTAATAACGATTCTCTGGAACAGCACTACTTCTCTTCAGAGTTATGATTATTTCATATTTTCTCTTGTCACGTTTTCATTCATTTCCTCCTTGACCTCAGTCCAGAAATCATGCAGACCCAAAAGATCTGCAGAGTGGAGAGCCTGTGTAATTGTTCTTTCAAGATTGCACACATTTGAACTGGAAAATTACCCTCCTTTCCCGCAATGCCTGCATGCCAGTTCTGACAGTGTGCAAGTGGGGACATGGCCAGGCAAGGAATAAAGATCACAAATCTCTACCTGTCATAGTGATTTTGTGAAATGCTAATGATCTTTTACACTAGCACCACACCTTTCCTCCTACGTGATATGTTTGTATAAAATTGTCCTTTTCTAAAAAGTAGCTAGTTCTGGAGTGATCCCCTCCGGATGTTTCACACCGTTTCAGGAAGTCTTAGTGAGGGAAGAGTTCACGTATGGTTAAAATTACTATGCGTAGTGAAGACGGTCTCTGGATTTGAAGGTGAGCTTTGCTTCTCTCCTTCAGAAACTTGTTCAGGAGGGGCCAGAAAAGGCAGAAAAATAGGTTAAACCTCTCAATTTTCCAGTGTTTTTTCCATGGTATGTGGTGGGAGGCTGTGGATCGGGCAAGGTACGAGGAGCTTGCCTCATACAGCTGAAGAGGTAAGAACTACTCTTCAGGAAACCTTGTACTTTTAGGCTCCATGTATCCCATTCCCAGGTCTACAGCCTTACATTTTGTTGTCCTACTTAGACGTGTGACAGTGAGCCAGGAAGTATTTTGTAGTTGGAAGAGTTCTGTGTAGTTGCTCTTCAGCAGCCACTGAGCCCCTTTTTCCAGGGTCTGTGTGAGGAAATCTGAACTGAGAACAGCGCTATAGAGAGCAGCTGGCCTCCTGCTCTACCCCTGCTGGGTCTGGGAAGCACCGAAACAGATGCCTCTCTGTCATCTACGGTTGCAGGGTAAGAACTGAGTCTGTCTTCTCCCATGTCCCAAAGGGAAGGAGATCAAAAAAGGCTCCTCCATTCAAATCCTGCATTGCTTGTTTGTCTAAAACTTCTACTACGTCGGAGCGACAATGAGGGAATAAGTGAATAATGCAATATAGAATCAGGTCCTAAATAGATCTTTCTTGTATTAGGTGCAGCAATTCGCTCTCCGTTCCTCTTTTATCATGGATTCCAGTTCAGTGCTCTCCCTCCCCTAGTTTGTGCTGCTCTATCATGTGCTTTCTTCAGGCTGCCAAGAACTTCCATCTCACTTTTGTAACAGGAGGATGCTTTTTGTGCAAACATAAATATTTACAGAAGTTTACAGAAGGTTTAGCTTCATCAAGCCAAGCATTCCTGCTTATGCACTGTTGGGACAAGTCAGCAGGGAGCAAAAGTCTGGGCTGCTGTGCACAGCTGTTGCAAGACCAAGCCATGGAACGTTCATTTTGACTCTACCAAGTTCCCTGATCAGAACCATTTTGGAAGCTGGCTCATGGGTTTTTTTTTCCCAGAGTGAAATCCTCCACACTGAAATAGCTTCTTCATTGTGTGCAGAAGTCCACGCCCTTAGACTGCATTCAATGCCACAGAAAATATGGAAGGATTATCGCAAAGGGCGTTGGGTTAAGCGGGGTTGTAATTTAAGTCTCACTTTGCCTTTTTATTCAAGTTGGGGTGCTGCAGATATGATTTGGAAATGTTACATTCCCTCAGCGATTTGCTTTCTGTTCAGCCCGTATTCCAAGATGTCATTCTGAAAATTGCTTTAGTCCTTTTTACATTACTGAGTTTATTAAGGCCAAAAAACCTTTCCAGAAATTTTGCAGCCAACTTGTCCTTGTGGTCTACAATATCAGAAGGCTTGCTCCATGTGGGGTTAAATGACATTCCTTAGTCACTCTGAGCACAGTGCTGCCAACCTTTATCGTTTTTATGACGCCTCACTAGGCCAATAGCCCCACTGATTTCAGCTGTAGTGTTGACAGAGACAGGCATAATCTGTATTGCGGTTGACTCTTGACTCAGTTTAGTTGTTGTAATGCAAATTCCTAACGTGGATGTACAGCACTGCCTGAACTAGTGAAAAAACCTGTTTTAGAGAAGTCTCTTGAGATGCAACTTAGAGCAAAAACAGCTGGGAGAATCTGCCCACAGTCCTTGTGCTCAGATACCTTGGATTTGACAATACCTGAGAAAAAGGATTCCTTATAATGTACCACGTTCAGTCTTACTTTAACCCAGGGGGATTTAAGAAGACATAAATGATAGGGCAAAATCTGAGTAAGAATTTAAAAATGGAAACGTACAACTTGTTGTTTTCTCTAGTAAGGTAAAATAAACAAACAGAAGCCATTCCGGAATTCATGCGGCAAAGCAAGTAATAAGAATATAGAAATGTGTGTGAAGGAAATGGATGGCCTGGCCCTGATAGCCTTTGAAGTCTTCTGTGGGTTTTCCTCTCAGCATTGCTTTTCAGGCAAGAGCTAAACTAGTTGAATAACTCCAGACAAATATCAGTGACAATTTTCTAGCAGCCAGTTCTGTTATGAAAATCTGCAGAAGGCAACCAAACAGCTCAGGAATGCGCTAAGCAGGGTTAGGCTAATTAGCGTACCTTCATCTACTTTATTCCTTATGTCCTGTTAGAAGATTACGCTTTCCTATCTGAATGCTAATTACATCAAAAAACAAAAGTTCTTTTAGCATCTTTTCAGGAATATATTCTGTTTTGCAACTATAACTAATTAAGGTTGCTGCGATTTTTTTCTGAAGTATGTTCGAATACCAGGAGGAAGCTCAGTTGGGAGCGTTTGTAGTATTGTTGCTTTGCTTTTACTTCCAATTCCCATTCTTCCTACCTCTTTACTTAGTTCCAGAAAGTTACATTTCCTGAGCAGGTCTAACAAGACAACCCTCATTTTGGTGGTTCTATGAAAGTAGGACTAATTTTCAGCTTTGGCTGACTCATCGCTAGAGTTTATAACTAGCCCGACTTAAAATACCTCATCCCCCAGTGTCAGAGACCAAGAGATACAGCGCACTGGAGTCTGTTTCCTTAAAGGAACTCTTTCTGTGATCAATCTCAAGCACTGAAAGTTTTGCTTTTTACTCCAGTGGGAGGTGGATTTGTCATACCGGCTGAAATGCTAATCACCTCTTGGGCAGCTCACAAGTAACGGTGCTGTAGTGATGATTAGTAAAAAAAAGAGCAGTCTGGTATGCTCTTCTTCAGTGCTGCTTCACTTCCCCTTTCTAGTGAGGAGAGCACAGGAAATCCACAGGAAATTCTACCTTCCTAGAGCAATATCCTGCTTCCTCCTAAGAACACAGGGAGCTTGCAGCTTGACATGACTGTGGGTATTTTTGAACCAGGCAAATCGAAGGAGAATAATCTTTCATAGGAAGTGCCTCAAGCTTCATTGTTTGAGACGCTGAGAACTACAGTGGACAAAAACCAGCTGGCCTGATCAAGTGTTGGTGACATTGGAGCAGGAGGTTGGAGCAGATGACCTCCAGAAGCCCCTTTCTGACCAACCTTTTGTATGTTGCTATGAAATCAGGCAATCTAACGGGGTTCTTTCCGTCTTTAAAATCTATGCTTCTCTGCTAAACAGTAGGCTTTGTATTTCGTCCTGAGAATTTTTTAAAATAAACGTTTTCTGTGGTTTTAATCAAATATGCATATAATTAAAGTTGTTTTTATCGCAAATTATGAATTAATTATGCTGTTTTCTGGGAATACTCCCATTTTTTAAGCATTCTTCCAGCAAGCGGAATCATCACCTTAATGGTTATAATATGCTTGTAACTAAATCCCTTGAACTAAAGAGTTTATATTAATTTAATAACACAGGGGGAAATAGGCTTAAGATTGTAGGCATGTGACTCTGATGATTAATATGACTGATACTTTGAAACTCATTCATTGTTTAAACCTACAAATGTTACTGAAATGATTAGCATGATTCTGGCTTGAATAGTAACTAAACAGAAGGGAAAACGGTTTTGCCGTTCCCTTAAGAAGGTAAATCTTATCTACAGTGTTTGAGGACAAGATGTTAGTGAAAAAAAGAAGTAACTCTGAGGAAGATACCTGGTGTACGCGAAATCGGGGTTAGATTCTTTTTTGCAGAGATTTGTCCCCTGGATATACTGTGAAATTTGGACCCAACTCCTCTTTCTTCTGGTTCTAATGGATGGTCTTCACTCACTGTATTTCTGTGCCAACCAGTGATGGGTGAAATTGTAGAACGATGGCTGAGTGCTGTCAAGCCACCCTGACTTCAGAAAAAGTCATTCCGTTTTCTCATCATATATAAGTTTTTGGGGACGTTCACAGAGGTTGGCCTGCAGAAGCTAGTCCTCCCAAATTCTGTCTGCAGTCACTGGAGCGAGAACTGCTGAGCGTCTCAAGTCTGGCGTGAGGAGTAGAGGGTGACTTAGTGCAGGAGCCACTAGCCACTGAGCAACCCCTTAACAAGATTGCCGGTGATCCATTCAATCCAAATACTTGACTTGAGCTGTAGTGTGCGTATGTGTGTGTGGAGGGAGCAGCTTAGCTCAAATTATGTTTTTAACAATGTGTGAGGCACTTAGCTGCTTCCAGTTTTTGTAAAAACACATGTTCCTAAGTATGAAAGCTCGTTACTTCATAATTTACTGGAGCCTTTGATTATAGCAGCTAGGTAAGCCTTAGTTTCCTTAAGAAACAGAACTGATAATAAAGTATCAAATTTATATCAGCTTACTATTATTTCTCGAATAAAAATTTGAAGTAACCAATGTTTTTAAAATCAGAAAAACACTCTGTCTCCTGCAGGCAAGCCAGAAAAACAGAAGGGAGATCCTGGCAGGGTTATACACTTAGAAAACCTCTAAATCTGTCTCTGAAAGCTGCCCATCGGTTTCAAGCAGTTCCTTTCATGCAAATCACTTAGAGTAGAGAAATCAGGATCAGAAGAACTAGTTGCTCTCAGAGGATGATCATTTTTCAGGATTCTGGTAGCGTGCACAAAGTGCGGGGAGCTTTCCGAACCAAGGGGAGGATAGAGTCCCTGTTCCAAAAAACATGAGGGTAAAAAGATGAGGTAGGGAAGAGAGGGGATGAAACTGCGGTAAACAGAACAATCTGGGTAATGCTAGACATGTATCAGATGTGTCACTATAGCTGGTTCAAAATTATACCCATTTTTATGGAGAAGAGAAGAAATCAAATTTATTCTTGTTTAGAAAAATGAATGTGTTTTGGCCAAATGGCTTTGTGAAAGTGTTTTTATTTTAGGATGTTTTTTTCTTCCTCACATTCGTTTTTAAGAAGGAGAGGGAAACATTACATTTCCAGGTTTTATTGAGATTTTTTTCTTGGGGGGGAAAATGGAACTTATAACAAAAATTCCATTTAAAACTACTGCTTAGAAGATTTCAGCAGCTTCTCTTACATACAAGCATACTCAGACCTATTCCTTCAATATAAATGAGCAATTCTCTCAGATCTGGGAAACAAAGCTTTGGTTCTCAGAATCCCCATTTTAGTTGAACAGAAGCTAGAACAAGTAGTTTGGATTTTAAAAAGCTCATAATCAGATGAAGAGACACTACAGAAATAAAAAAAGACAGGTAAATAATATCTTCCCCTGCCACTGTGTCCTTGAAGAGTAGGTGCTTACCTTCAGGTATCCTTTCAACTCAGTGACTTTCTGGGTTGCTGCAAACTCTACACAGTCTCTCTGGGTCTCAGAGTCTCTGGGTCTCTCTCAGAGTGACCCAGTCACTCTGTTTTTAGAGGAACATGTGATAATAACACAAAACAAATGAATAAATGCCATATGTCACAGCTTGCAAGAAAAAAGTCCTGGTTCAGTTGGTATCTTTAAGGGATGTGCCTCTATTGGTAATGGAAATATTTCAGCAGAAGAAACTGGAAAATACAAAATGTTTAAAGCTAGTTCCTACAAACAAAAAAAGTGTGTGTCATTCTTTTTCTCCTTCTCACCACTGTCCTATCTAAATCTTTATTTTTGTTTTCTGTTTAGAAGGTTACTGGTAGTAATTTTCCATTCTTCCAGGTAAATGGGAAGAGACACTTTTAACGGTGTCCTTTCTTTATTGCCTGCTTATAAGAAGAATTGCTTCTTGAAACTAGGAGAGCTTCACTTTTGGACGTGAATTTAAATGATGCTTGCAGACAGACTGAGGAAATATGCGGAGAGAAGTGTGCTGGAGGCTCTGTAGTACGGATGTGGATACATTCCACTATTAGCAAGGTCTATGAGGAGCACAGCGAGCTCTGCACTGGCAGCAATGTGTTTCTGTGCTTCAGTTTATACAGTCCATCTAGTCTCATCTTGATGTTTGATAAACAGAAGCAATAGGCTTGGATGTCCTGACATTCCAGCCGTTGCCCTCCGCGACAATAACAGGCACACAGAATATTTGGAAAAGCGTTAGTTTCTATTTCACGAAGTTTCATATATGATTGTAACATCACAGAAGATGAGATTTTAAGAAGCAATACTTTTACTTAGGACAGCAGCTCTGATTTGGGTTATTTTGTTTTTTGTTTTTTTCTCTTTTGCAGGAAGAAGGAATCGTGAAGGAAATAGACATCAGTCATCATGTGAAGGAAGGTTTTGAAAAAGCAGATCCTTCTCAGTTTGAGCTGCTGAAAGTATTAGGACAAGGTTCATATGGAAAGGTAATTGTTTATGCTGTCTAATCACCTATGGCAATGTTGAAAACATCACATACTTTCTCTGAGGTCATTTACAGGGGTATCACTGTTTGTATTGTTCGTTTCATTGTAAAGGCAAATAAGCAAAACCAAACCACTTCTCTCTTTGTTTTAGAAAGACTTTTGCCTTTTACTCAATTCCTGCATGTAAAACAGTTTAGGAAGTAATACTTATGGCTCTGGACCTAGACTAATGAGCACCACTAAACATTAGGTTATCGCCATTTATTGAGTTAGATCCCCCACCTTTTTTCTAACCTGTCCGTCAGCAAGAGAGGTGCGTTACTGCTGCTTTGTTAGAAGACGTAAGTAGGAACATTCAGAGGTTTCAGGTTAGCTGCTGAAGGCAGATGGGATCCAAGGCACTTTTGAAAGTCCCAGACTTTGCTCTTCAGCTAATGCTCGGAGGCCCATACGCTCTGCAGAAGGGATCCTGGACTCAAGCCCCAGTGCTGAAGAGAGTAATAGCTGTGGTGAGACTATGGGAGGACTCCACCATTTCAGTTTCATTTTGCTACTAGCAAGTCTGCTACTAGCTCCCAGTGATGTTGGCCCTATCTTCTCAGTGCTTCAGCTTCCCCATCATTAACCCCACTTACAGATTAAGTTATAGTTACCTCACAGTGGTGTTGTGAGAACTACAGCTGTCTGACTGAGCCTTAGATGCAGTTTATAGCTGTAAGCTTTCATCAGTTAAGTAAGAGACAAACTGTTTTCATTTTCACATCGGTTTTGATGGCTACACAGACTGCTGTTTCCTCATACAGTTCCTTGCCGAATATGCCTCTGTGTGTGTGTGTACATCTATAAATATATAAATACATATATATATATATACATATATATGTAGCGTTTGTGTTAAAAACCTGCCTGTCTGTGTGACCACAAGCTGTTACAGAGAGACAACAGTATGAGTCGTAGGCTTGCTTTATTCCAAAGGCAATTCTACTTCAGCAGATACTTTCAGATTGAAATGAGAATAAGGAGGAAAGATGGAGAAAAAGGAAGAGGAATCAATTCAATCTTAAATTCTTTCCATGGTTTAACTAAATCAGGCTTTGCAACCTCTGGAAGGGTGACACTGTTGTGTGAACCTAATTTAAACCAGGCACGGAAGTCCTTGTCATTTTAAGTATATGATTTTCTGTTTTTCTTGATATTTCCCAGCCTTGAACAGTGGATCATTCTGGATAACTTGAGGAACTGACTTGTACCTAAAACCTGCTGAGGCAAACAGCACAAAGCTGAACACCATGAAAATAAATGAGGGCCTTCGGTTTTGTTCCTGAAAGAAGCTTTGTCTGGAGTATTTGTCAGCTTCCTGACTATTCCAGAATTACATTGTTAAGTAAATCTGTTAGAAGTTCCCTGAGATGAGGAATTCAGAAGAGTTGATATTCACTTTCAAGTTTTGATCTGGAGAATTGCATGAAGGAGCAATAATAGTGTTTGAGTTTCGGATAGTAAAGAAATACAAAAAATCGAATAGTTCAGAATGATGTTTCCTGTGTGTTTCAGTGCGAGAAGGAAAAGAAAAAGAGAAGGAAAACTCTTTTGCAAGAGCAGCAGAGGCAGACTAGCCCGTTTTCAGATTTTGTGCAATAAATATTTTAGAAACAGCTCACTGGCTGCCTTAGAGTGTACTGATATATCTCATTATTAATTGCCTGTGCTGGCTTTCTAACTTTAGACATTTTATAAGTGAAATGTCTGGTCTCTGCCACTGCCTTCCAAAAGAAGATCTAATTTCTAGGACACGCTCCACCCAGTTCAGTGGAGCGGCACATAAGGGATAGACTTTGTACCTCTCAGGAGTTGTGTGTGACTGCAAGTCAGTTTTAGTCCCTTACGTGAAACAAGTCAGTAAATTCTCCAGGACACAGAGGAGCAAAGTCTGGTCTATAGTTCGTATGCGGTCCACAACCAGCCAAATTTTCATCACCCCAGTATTTGAGCTGATGGCTCAAATAAGTCTCCTGGGTTACCAAGCTGTTGATTTTCAAGTTGTTCACCTGCAGCCTAAATCATTTCCTACAGGATTAAGGAAGATGGCTTTGTTGCCAAAGAGAGTGTGCTTGAACACTTTTGAAAGTCACAGAACTTGCTCAGCTTTTCTAGGTTGGGATTTGTGAAATATAGCCATTGCTCTAGCTAGGGGAGTTTTGCTAGTTCTGTTTACGCAGCCAGTTATTAATAATCTGAGGTGTGCTTGCATACGTGTCCAGCTAAAAATATGAAAATCATGCTTAGCCACATGTCTGTGGTATCCTGGCCAACTGGTATAATTTAACTAATGTAAACAGTCAAATAAGCACTCTAGGACCACTTGAAAGTTTCAAGAATGATATGACTCTTCCTTTAAGAAGAATCAGAAGGACAGTATCATTTCGCAGTACGATGCATTTTCCTTTGTTCTCTTTCCTTTCTGGTTTGATAATTACTTTGATGTCCTCTAAAACGGCACACAGTGTTCTTGACTCATCTGTTTTGGAGGGAATGCAGACCAAATGCCCTATCCCGTGCTACAGGGAACAGCTGACAAGTGACTAGGAACACAAATTGATGATTTTGCTTATGACAGCCGTAGGGGTATTACAAGCTTTGCACGATTACATGGCAGATAACATACTTTTTCTCCTCAGTACTTCTAGAACTACAGCCTAATACTTCTGCAAGTGCCGCATGCTGTGCTGCTCAATGTGCAATGCATCTTAAAAGCATTACTTAAGTTTGAGGGGTGTTTGGATTTTTTTTTTTTGATAAAGATCTCATAACTATTTTTACAGAAGTATGAACAAGCTGAAAATACAGTGTTTGAATAACCTTACTTTGTGACTTTCTCTTCCCTTTCGAAGAAATAAGAAAATTAGATATTTTGTTTGGACTAAGTGGAAAAGCAGCCCAATATTTCTCTGTGTATAGCTGAATTTTTAAATGAATTGACTTCCTGTTAATACTGGGGCAGCTGAGCTCACTTTATCATGAATGTTAATAGGAAACACTTCAGAAAGTCTTATATGTGCCTGTTGCATGCAGATTTCATAATTTGTTCCTACAGTTGTGAGTACCAGAGGTACTTGTATGTTAGTCAAACTAGGAAACAGGAGATGGACCAAGCAATATATATTTGCAGTCCCAGCTAGGCAAGACAGCTCAGCTGAAGAACTGGGAAGCTCTCATATGCACAGGAAACATCCTGAGAACAATTCATAGTTTAACAGTCTTAACAAATTGGATCAGATCATAGTGTAGAAGTGTTGTAGCTGTAATGCTGTTCAGATAGGAGAGACCTGGTACAGATGCTCAGTGAGAAATTACCCAATTTTTTCAACCTCTCCAGCTGGTCAGAAAGAAGTTACCTCTACCTACAAACCTTTCCTTAAAGGGTGTTTGATAAATCATAATCTGCTTATAGATGTTTTTGCAGAAGGAAGAGTATTTCAATTAGCAAATAATGTGCTGGAAACAGATTCCCTCCTCTCTTTTTTTTAGACTTTTTGCATTTTGGGTGGAGGCAGTTTACTGGAGCAGCACGATTCCTGAAAAAGCAATGAATAAAATAATTGCCGCAGATCTTTGTAATCCAGTTAGACATTTATCAGTTGACTCATTTCGGCTAGCCTTTGTTAATTTATATACATATAACATATACTTATAAATGTGTGCTTATGTTTATTTTTGCGTTTGGCTTTACTACCTGCTTCTGTCCAGTAACAAAAGTGCTGAAATAAAAAGTGAAGCACTGTTGTCTAGTATTTCTGACTTCAGCAGACAGAGTGAGTCCTGGAAACCAACTAAAAGTTCTTGTATATTTTATTTAGACTTAAATAGACTCATATGAACTGAACTGAATTACTGGTTCCTGTATGTGTTATTCCTCCTGTGCTCAAATGCACTGATGGTCAGATAGGAAGAAAGAGTTGTATGGAGTAAAAAAAACACAAAAAAGATCATAATTTTAGCTACAAAAAGATGTTATTTCAATTTACAAATGTACATTGTCAGAAGATGTAACAGTAGGAAAGTTCAGCAGGGAAAACTATCTTCAGTATAATAACCTGGTAATCAAATACAGTCCTACCTTTCATTAAGCATGCATGAACAATTTTCAGCTTTTTATTTAATGCTGACATTTTTTGAGAAAGCGTTTACACAAACATATTTCCATTTATCGGTTGTTACGAACTATTTGCTTCAGGTACATCTTAGGCTCATCACAGTTCATGACTTGCTTAAGACATAAATTACACTAAACTATCTTTTTCGCCTCAATTTCATTGATGGCAATACTTTTAAGAAACTGGACATTCCTAAGTAGTACAAATGAGGCATAACTTCTTTTCAGGTAGAGGTGTTCAGAGAATGAAGAAATGTGCACACACTCTTTATGCCCATTCTCACATCTTTAAGTGACTGTATAAGGTCAATTAATAATGTTACACATACCTTCTTTGTGACAAAGTAATGGCACAAGACTGCAGCTTTCCAGAGCTAGCTCAGCCAGTTGTGGGTGAGATAGAAATGAAGTGCTTTAGGCTAATAATTTTCATTAGAATTCCTGAGTCTTAGTATCTGTTACTCTGACGAATGCAGCAAATGCTCTTAACTAAAAGTTCAGTTCTCATTTACACAAGATGTCTGCTTTTCATAGGTATTTCTAGTGAGGAAGATCAAAGGATCTGATGCGGGTCAGCTTTATGCCATGAAGGTACTTAAGAAAGCAACTCTGAAAGGTAAAAATTGGGACGGTGGCTGCAGTTTTTATTTCTCTGCTGTTTTAGCATTTTCTTTTCTTGTCATTTTTTTGAATTGCTGCTGTCTTACAGGATATAAGTAAGCAAAAATATGTTTCTTCTGCCCCCTAAAATTCCACCTCACTGTACTGAATGTTCTAAAAAACATACACAAAACACTTATTTTACCTTTACTGTCTATACAACATGGGGAATATGAAAACAGATAAGAATTTTGCGTTTGCTAACTGCATGCATCCTTCAGTTATTAAGTGTTATGTATAAGACTTCCTTTGGGTTTATATTAATTTGCCTCTGAGTGTCAATATGTTTCTGTTGCTGAAGTAAACTGTAGTTAAGTACTGTTAAATAAGGATGTTGCTGAAGTAAAACATGAGTCCTATTGGACAGAAAGGCCTTTGAGCTGACAACTCTCAATATATGCCTGACAGTTTCTGAGAACATATTTTCAAGTGTCCTTCTGAGGTGGTCGAGATCATGCTGTTCCTAGCTCGTAATCAATCACTGGATGTTCTCTATAGGTGGGGGCCAAATAACTGAGGTTTGAAGCTGGTCAGCCTCTTCTGGGGCCACTGACTGCTATGGCTTCACTCACACCATAAAGAAGTTCCTAGTAAATGGAGGGGTACTCTGGACTGAAAAGCAAACATGATAAGTTTGGTCTCAGCTGAAGCCCTTAGTTTCTGTTCTTCCAAAGAGGGAGAAAGATCAGCTCTTCTTCCAGCTTTGTTTCCCTGACCTAGCACTGTACTTTGTTTTTTATCTTCCAAGGCCTGACTCTTCTTGCAGATGAAGTGAATAGTGTTCGTTTTGCCCAGAGCAGCTCTTTAACTCTTTCTCGGCCGATGTGGGTTTTCATAATACGTAACAGCGTCTAAGTGTCTATCTTAATGTGAAGAGAGCTAATTTTCAACGAGTTCTGACCACTTAAAAGTCCACATTTCTTTAGTGTGCCTCAGCTTGGGGAACCAAAAGAAGAATAAAACTATCAGTAATTGTAAGGTAGTGTTCCAGCTGGCTGGTGGCAGGCAGACACAGCACCTATTCTGAATACTAGGCGAGACGGAGAGATGGCAAACTGGGAATTTACACAGTCCTTTCCAGTAACAACGCTTTTCAAAGAAACATTAGTTTTACATGATGCTGACATGCTGATCTTTTTGTTTAGCATATAGGTAGGAGTGTTTGTTCTGATATAGCAGCATGCTCTAAATACCAACCTAAATAGTACTGGATTTAATATGTAAAAAGTAAAAGGTCAGGCCTATGTATAGAATATGTATAATAGAGGGAATCTCTGACCTCTCAGAGAAGAGCAGAACCATGAAATACCCTGCCTGAACTGAACTCTCAGTGTGTTCACCACCAGTGAAAGCATCACCTGCCATGCAAGTCGTCTGAAGAAGGACCACGTTTTCTCTAATGTGAACATGTATCACAGGCTTGCCTGCGTTTCCTTTGTGAACCCACAACTTTTCACCTAAGGTGGAAATCATGTTTCTTTCTTTTTCTACATAACTCTGAGGCCCACTGAGCAGAATGAGCTTTGAGGAGGGTTTCTGCTGCATCTTCACACGCAAATTGTTGCTTAATATATGACAGCTAAATCTGAAATTTTAGATCCCCTGAAAAAAGAAAAACTATTCAAAGTCGTTTAGTCTCTGTTCCATCAAGCATAGGCACCTTCAGATGCCTTCTGTGTTCCTCAGTTCATTATGCCACAGAACTACTGTGGCTCTCCTCCCTGGGCCTTTACAGCATAATATTTATTATTTTTTTCCAGCATGGATAACACGGTTCAAAAGGCGAGACTGCTTTACTCTCTTGGCTGGGTTGCATTTCTCTCCTGCTCAAACTACCAACCCCTCTGACTGGTAGCTCTAGGTACCACCCAGGAAACTACAGGCCTGTTAGCCTCACCTCCATCCCTGGAAA
Source organism: Struthio camelus (assembly GCF_040807025.1). NCBI lineage: Eukaryota > Metazoa > Chordata > Aves > Struthioniformes > Struthionidae > Struthio > Struthio camelus. The sequence goes on along the minus strand of NC_090944.1, from coordinate 88,531,373 downwards.
GGATTGAAGTTCAACAAAGTCAAGTGCAGGAATAACCCCATGCAGCAGGACAGGTTGGGGGCTGACCTGCTGGGAAGCAGCTCTGCCGAGAAGGACCTGGGAGTCCTGCTGGACAACAAGTTCAGCATGAGGCAGCAATGCGCCCTTGTGGCCAAGAAGGCCAATGGGATCCTGGGCTGCATTAGGCAGAGTGTTGCCAGCAGGTGGAGGGAGGTGATGCTGGCCCTCTCCTCAGCCCTGGGGAGGCCTCACCTGGAGTCCGGTGTCCACTTCTGGGCTCCCCAGTACCAGAGAGGCACTACTGGAGAGAGTCCAGCGGAGGGCTACAAAGAGGATGAGGGGACTGGAGCCTCTCTCCTCTGAAGAAAGGCTGTGAGAGCTGGGCCTGTTCAGCCTGGAGAAGAGAAGACTGAGAGGCAATCTCATCAATGTGTACAAAGGATGAGGCCAGCCTCTTCTCCGTGGTGCCCAGCGACAGGACAAGAGGCAACGGGCACAAACTGAACCACAGGCAGTTCCATCTGAACCTGAGGAAAAACTTCTTTCCTGGGAGGGTGACAGGGCACTGGCACAGGTTGCCCAGAGAGGTAGTGGAGTCTCCTTCCCTGGAGATATAATCAAAACCCGCCTGGACGCGATCCTGTGCAACGTGGTCTAGAGGACCGTGCTTGAGCAGGGAGGTTGGACTAGATGATCTCCAGAGGTCCCTTCCAACCTCGGCCGTTCTGCGAATCTGTGATTCTGTTTCCTGTTAATCTCAAGATACCTAGCACATTGGTGGCAATCATTTTGAACTTGTCACAGCTGTTTGATCCAGGCAACAAACTTTGCTGTAGAGTTAAACATAAGTGAAGGAGGAGCACACGTATCCTGGATGGAACATGCGAGAAAGTCTAAACTAGTTTCTACTAATAAGTTAAACTTGACCGCTATTTAACTTGAAGTGCAAAAATGAAGGCAAAACCCCATTGGCACAGGGCAAGTGAGAAAATTTAAGAGCAAAAATGCGAATTGCTGTCAGTTGAGGTTCCGTGTAGCTTTTGGCACACCGATAATATTTCTGACAACTTAATTTCATCTTTAAGGGAGAGCGCTGAATTGTTGCTGCCCACCCACACTCAGAAAAGCTGGAAGTCACTCCAATGTAAAGTATTTATTACCATGTCAAGTAATGGGAGCAAATCTTTAAGTATTTGTTTACACTGCGTTTATTGACAAAAGTATTTACTGATGGACTATTTACTGACAAAAGATAATGCTACCAGAAAAGTTTCTGAAAGATTTTTGCTTCCTAACCTGTACCACACAGTACAGCATGGAGTGGGAAAGTCCAGGCTTTGGGAGCCAGTGTTATGACAGCGCCTTACAGCAGTTGTTTTTTTTTTTTTGGAAAGCAAATTTGAAAAACATATAAAATGGGGAAATGGAGAAAAAAGAAAAGGGGGGAACTTTACAAACTTTTTTCTTTCCTGGATTAGTCTGCAGTACTAATAAAACGAATAAAAACAATAAAAACGAATGTGAAGAAGTTGAATGCCTTCAGGAGGGGTTAAAACATATTTTGTACCTTGCTCTTGGGAACGACCATAGTGGGGTCATACCACAGGGCTACCCTGGCCCAGAAGCCTGACTCTGGCAGTGGCTGGTTGTGAATGTTTAGGGAAAAGTGTAAGTACAAAATGGTACTTCCTCCAGTGAGTCCTGCTGGCTCCTACCTCCTTCCAGGGTAGTTATCCCTTGTTTGTTAGCATGACCCCAAAGTTACGAACAGCAAAGGTTTATGTAAGAAGGGTAGAGCAATCAGCAGCAGCGTTTTCTAACTGTTTGCAGCTCAAATAAGTTGTTTGGGATGAAATGGGATTTGTACATCAATTGCATTTGTAGATTTAAGCTTGAAAAAGTCTGCTGAGTAGCAGAGCCACTCCTGCTGTGAAGGGGGAATTAGACTCCAGAGTATTTCCTTTTAGATTGTAAAAGTTTGCAGAGATGCATGTGGTAAGCACAAACATTTGTGAAAATAAAATGAATCTTTACCTTATGACGGTTTATATTAAATGTTGAGTATATCTGAATAAGCGCCTGTAACAGCATGTATCCTTGAAAGTGGAAACACTGCTGCTCTTCTTGGTTGTAAATGAAAACATCACACAAAAGTTTTATTTCCTTCATGCCTCATTTCCTTTTAAAGGAGCTTGTGGGTATCTATTTTTTAAAGCAGAAAACTTCCTGAAGAAACTAGATAGGAGTTTCAAACCTCATTTGAAATATTAATCTTAGGAAAACTTTGTCCAAAACGTTTGAAAATATTATGTCTGTTAGGTGCCAGATGGGGGTATACCGGATATAAGGCTGTGTATATTTATAACTAACTCTTCTGACTTTGAAACACCTTTTGTTAAAATGCAATATACTAAAAACCTGTATTCCCAAATATAAAACCCTTTATGTTGGTCCAGATGCTCAAAGACATTTAGGCACTTAAATACTTTCAAAGAGTGAGACCTTTGTCTATTTGAATGTCCTTAGATGTTGTTATTAAATGTCATCTTAAAGCATTGCTTTCATGTCTTCATAGCACTCTAACTTTTGTTTTCTTGAAAATCAGATTTTTAGATAAAGAAGATAAAAATTGAGAGAGAATAAAGCTTATCTATATGTTTAAAAACTTAGAGGTACATGTCAATGAGTCTTGATTCAGTGGCCTGAATGCGCACAGTGAGACTGAGGAAACAAACAAAAACTGGGACTGTTTATTCTGACTATACATATGCCTTGTATTTACCAGCAAACTGGGGCAACTGGGGCACAGGGAAAGGGCAGGCTTATTGTTTTGATTCACTCAGTATTTCTCTCAAGATATCTGAAACTCTGTCAGCTTTCCTTTCATGAACAAGAACTGGTAAGATTGCTTACAATTTAAGCCTCATTAAACACATGTGAAGTGCTCATAAATTCCAAAAGGTTGCTAGATTAGAAAATAAGGCTACCTCTGGAGCTTGAAAATTGAAGACCCGTCCCTCCAGGAGATAGGCAATCTTACTGAAAGTGGCATAAAGCCATAGTTCATTGCTGTAATGCTTATGAACTTTGTAAATATTGCAGTGTTACGATCTTGCAAAAAATATGTGATGGGTCACGAAGAAGTAGTTTGCATCTACTCATCTTTTTGGTAATGGGCTATTAAATCTCAGCATAGGAGGCCATTTGACACTGAAAATGGAGAGATACTACCTGTTTCTGCTTATGGGATTTAGACATGATAATCTGTTTTGTCAAAAGCTTTGAAGTGCTTTGCAGTTTGTCATCTCCCTGAGTTTAAGCCAATAGGCTTTTATGAGTTTATAGTTGTGCTGACTATGGGTGTGATGTTTATAGTTACAATAAGCTATGAAAGGAGCTTTACTAACTCAAAAAGACTTTATGGTGTTCTCAGGAATGTTAGAACATTGGTATTAATTATGCACTAAATCGAGCAACTGAACTTAAGGTGTCACCAGCTGGACTGTGTAATTTTCATCCAAAGCGTTCATAAAATTGTAATAGTGCCTGCCCTGACTGAACATCAACTGAAGCAGCTCCTTCAGTTTTCCCCTTCATGTGACTCAGTTTCCCTGCAATGATTGTGCCATTTTGAAACAAGACCAGTGGTTTCCCAGTGGTTTGGGAGGAATAAAAATCCAACAAAACAAAAGTCCAGGGGAATTTAACCTTATAAGGTAGCACTTTCAAAGAGGTTTCCCCTGAAATAAACTTTGCTCTTTGGTGCCCAGGTTCTGAAAGGGTCTTTTCCTATTCTCCTCAGCTACTGTGTTTGGTGTGTGGCCCTGTTATTCATACCCTTGGTTCACCCTTTAGATTCTAGTTTATTATCTTTTCTTAAAGTGCTTTTTCAATCTTTTTAATATCCTCCTGGGCCTCTTCTTATCTTCTTATAAACAATTCACCGGAGAAGTCCTGACCACACATCCGGTTTCCTCTGCATCCAGGCCCTCAAGCAGAACTTCCCTTGTCCTTCTTTTCTGAGGAAAGACTGTTTGCTACACATTCTCGGCAACCTCTGCACAATGTGCTGCTGCCTGCATTTGGCTTCTTCACTCCAAGAATTGTAATTCTCGGAAAGTCCTGGTTCTGAGCTCAAAACAAAAACATTGCTGGGCCTAGAAGACATCTTCAAGATCCAACTGTGACAGAGACTCTCCCCCCTGCCCCAGCCCCAAACCTCCTCCATATCAAATGTTCCCCCGTGAAAAAAGTCAGTGTTGACAGTAAAGACAGTATTGACACAAATAACAGCACGAAAGAAGAGCGTATTCTGATAAGGGACTTTCACGCGTGGATTTTTAAAGACCCTGCTTTTTTAAAAAGACTACTTGCAGTCTAGCATCTCCTTGCGTAGTCTCTCACACAGATCTCTGCTTGCTCCACTGCACTCCAAGCCAGCCTCATTCAAATGAACTCTAATCCAAGGGTATTGTGCACAGTTAGTGCAGAAAGCCTGAGAGTGCTGCGCTTCTGCACAGGGCCAGCTTGTGTACTGCTGACCTCAGGCAGAGGCAGAGGGAGTACAAGCCTATGCAGAAGATTAGGAAAGCATAATGTGTTCTGCAAAAAGATGAAGCTTAGGAATTGTAAATTAGGAGAGGAAAATCTGGGAAGGAAGGAGAAACTGGTGTATGCACAAAAAGAATAACAATTGATTCTTCTGTCTATTTCACAAATGTCTCTAGAATGTAAGGACCAGCCTAGCCAATCCTCAGGCACACTGCAATGCTCTTGGTTCCCCATCTGGACCTAGCTCATTCACATGTAAGCTCTAATGAATGAGACTCAAGGAGAAGATCTCCAGCTTTGTGCTGAGCTGCAAAATATGCCAACGTTGCCTGTCACGACTTAAGAGCAGGCTGGAGTTAGTAGCTGTCATCTGAGCAGGCACAACTTTCTGTCCTCCCATAGGAGTTCTGGAAATGAAACACGGAAGATCTTCAACTTGCAGTGAAGAGAGACCACCATCAGGTTCTGATCTTACTGTGCCTTTGCAAGCCTTCTTGTGATTGATAGATAACCTGCTCCTTCTTCCCAAAAAGTCACCTTATCTAGGGCTTGCCTTCTGAAGGAAAGAGTAAAGTACATTTGAAAGAGCAGACTTTAAGTTGTGTCTAATAGGCTATGGAGAAGAATGTGTTCCTATATTGTAAGGAAAAAATAATTGTTGTTAGGAAACTAGTTCGTTGTGTGTCAGCAAATGTTATAGAGCAACCCATCCTCAAATACAGAATGGACTGAACAGGTCAAAAATGACAAAGAGCGTCGCTGGAAGTTTGTTTTTGTAGAGTTTGCTAAAAATTAACTTGTTTTCATCCAGATTGTAGCTTCTGGCTTAGATACTTAATATTCTTTAGTGATTCCGTACAATGCCTGGATTCGGATTTGGATGCGTAGGCAAACTTTTGCCTGTAAAAATAAAGTGAGCGTGCATCACTTACAGATTTCGTTATCTGTTCCTATACAAACCATCTGGGAATTCTCATTGTATACAGCCCTGATTAAATTGTAGTCTCTTCACAATTCTAAGTGCATCATGAAGATCCTGCTATGTGGCAAAAATTCTCAGCATCAAGGTATTCAGGAAATAAATTCTGGATATTTAAAATGCTATCTGCTTTGCAACAAGGGAGCATTTTGACTAGTTTGTTTTTAAACAAAAACACACTGTTACTCAATGGAGCATCTCCAAAGTGCCAAAGGAAAGTTAACTTCCTGTTCGTGGCTAATGAGTTCTGTGAAGGGTCCCCTTGTTAACAGAGTTGCTCAGGTTCTAGATAGCAAGTTCTTCCTACTGTCCTAAGAAGGACAAAATTATTCACATCTTCACTTAAACAAAGGTGAAAATTATAACCAGTCTCCCTGTCTTTCCTACTATCATTCAGCCAGATTGATTCTCGCAGGAGCGTAAACTTCTGCAGTTGTCATACACTCTATAGGTAAGTGCGGCAATATTGCCCAGTCCTTTCCTGTCCGCAGATTTGTTCCGCTGCAACTCTGCTATTACAGTAATATCAAAATATAGCTTGGTACATAATTGTATATTCATTTGGAACCCAGCTTCAGCAGCTTAATTTGTTGCTGCCCCAAATAGCCTAGTTGTCTTCTCTTTGAAGTTCTAGCAGCAGCACAGGACTCACAAGCAGTCCCCAGCTTTCTCCATGAGAAGTCCAGTGGTGAAGCAAAAACTGTGATGGGACACCTAGCATCAGGCAGCATTTGTGCTTTGGTTTGCACCAGGCATCTGTTCTTGAAGCAATTCTTCCAGTCATCCCCGCTCACTGTGCCTTGATTCACCTGTCACAGCAGTTTTGGAGCAGACAGCTGCATTCCTTCCTGATGCCATGAAACCAGAAGCACACCTAGTGCCCTCCAGCCCTAGTGGGCATTCAGGCCATGGGACCAAGGTCTGACATCAACCCCCCAGAAGGTGTATAGTGCCAACATCAGGTTCCCAGCACCACTGTTACTTTCTATAGATCGCTGCACCTGCATCACGCTGCTTGCTAAGGCAGGCATAGGTTTAAACGTGAGTTTCCAGACTTTGCAATGAAGAAGTTGAGGAGTGCACCTGCGTTTGTATTTTTCACCTAGTAAAGCACAGAACTGTCTTAAATTATTCCATCATTTTGCTAGGTTAATGTGCCCATGCTGTTAGCTTCTAATCCTTGAGCAGTTCCATAGGCCCCTTTAGCAGCGGCTGGCATTCATATGATGATTCCCTAGAGAATACAGAGGAGATTCAAATCTGAAGTCAAAAGAAGAGAGCACTAAAAAGTCTGGTGGTTTCTTTGGCAGAAAGGATAAGTTCTTCACCTGTGATCAAACGAAACAAGTTTGCTCTAAACATTTATTGAATCACACTTTTCTCTCAATGAAACATGAAAGAATCATTTTTTTAAAAAAATCTAAAAAAACCCCAGCATTTGAATGTGTCCCCTGGCTATTCTAGCGAGTCAAATGGTAGCCTTTTTTCAGTAATGAGGGGTCTAGCATACGCATTTAAATGATATTAATAAAAAGCAATTTTCCAGATCACCTTGCAGTTTTCAGTCAATTTGCCATCTACCTCTTTAAAGTTTCAGTTGATCCTGGTATGCTTGACAGAGTGAAAAAATCGCGGTGGAAACACTTAAAACTGCTGCTCCTGTAGATGCCATCAGTAAAAAACCTTGAGAGCCAAACTCTTTCTTCGAAGTGTAAGTAGTAGACATGATCATAGGGTTTTCACTACTGCTTGCTTTCCCTTGGATTATTCTTTTTGTCAGGATCGTTGCACTGTATGTACAATGGCAGCTATTTGCAGGTGTAGTAAACCCCAAATCAGCTGTTGTTTTACAAAAAACATCACATTTGATATTTTCTGCTGTGAAGTAGCAGATTGTTGCTAGTTGCATTGCATATAGTTTCAGGAATTGAGAGACTATGATGTCAACAGTTGTCCTGAAGCCATGAGTGAAATGTTTACCCTGTTCTACAATAGTGATCTAGTTCTGTTTTATCTGCAGAAATCACGTTTTTGCCAGGAAAGGGCTGGTGAGGGGCCTGATGGCCTTTGTCATCCCTCGCACCTCTCACCTGCAATAGCAGGGAAGCACAGAGAGAAAAGAGAAAAGCACAGCTGAGTTAGTTCAGTTAGAACATGTCTATGCAGAGTGATATAAAGCTAGTGCTGAATGACCTAGTCCAGAGGGAGACCAGCTCCGCTGCCTCTTCACAGCGCTCTGCCTGGGCCAAACACACCTGCGATCAGGGACTGGCTGATCCCAGGCACAACCACAGTGGCTCGGGTGTTCTGCAGGACCGAAGCTCCCATCCCTGCCCAGTTCTGCACCAGGTAAACCTGCGAGCTCAGGAATCGCAGCGAGCAACCCCTGTGTTGCACTGCTGCTAAAGCAGAGGGTGGGAAGGCACCTCCAAAAGTCATACAGTTCACCACTCTGCCGTAGGGCGGCTCAGCTATGCTTCGGTCATTTCTGACAGAAGTTTGCCTAACTTGTTCTTAGACTCTCTCTATCCTTACCATTAGAAAATGCTTGCTACCATCTATCCCATGTCACCCTTGCCACGACTGAAACCATTAGTTCGCATCCTCCCCATTGAGAACAGTTTCCTCTCTGTAGTTATCTGTTACATCCTGAAACTTATCATGTTTACCCTCAATCTGCTCTAGACTAAAAATCTTTCATCTTTCTTTCCTTCCTGAGGGTTCGTGTTTTCTAGAGGTCTGGTTTAGAAGAAAATTTAGTTACATCCTAAGGCTCACTTGCTAGCAGTAGGTAAGTCAGAGGTGACTCTTGAACCAGCTGTGCTCTGCTCTGGCTGCACGCTCTAGATTTCAAACCCTCTGTGAATATTTATTAGTACAGAAGTAAGTACAGAAGTGCCCCTTCTGTACCAAGTAGATTGTTGGCATATCAGTAAATGAACTGGTATAAATGTCCTGCTGCAATGACAGTAGAGTGGTCACATTGTTGAACTGTTCAGTGTTTCTTGGTTTGGGCAGTCCCCTTCATAGAAAGTTCGTCAGAAAAATCTGTTCTTGGGTAGGTTTTGTAGTTCTTCTTTGCATTGCTTCTTGAGACAGTAGCATTTCTGGAGGATGTTTTCAGCTTTTCACAGTTATTCACAGCTGTCAATCTCTGTTCCCCTTCTGTCATATAGTTAGCTTTTTAATTAAGCATAGTATCAGTGGGCAGGACATGCCCCATGCAGTTTGGGTTTACCAGTGTTAACATAGCATTGGTCGCTGTTTTAGCTTGCCTTCTGCCCTTAACTTTTGCCTTTCTGGCTGGTGACCGGTAGGTCAAATGGGAATCTTCACATGAAATCTGCTTTACTGGTTTACTTTTGGCTTGGCCTCAGGGTTTTTGTTTATTCCTTCTTGTATATCCTGAGCTCTCTTTAAGGAGCATTTAGGCTTTCTGTTTGCTTGTAGTTTTGCTAGTCTTGCTAGTTTTAAGAGACCTGCGGCTGAGAAAGAGAAGCCATTGCTTGTGACCCATGAAGTCAGCTGCACAGAGCATGAGGGACCTCTTGGGAGCGTTTTAATCCTGCCCTGTGTCCAAGAACTTGCTCTCTATTAGGCTATATGAATTGTAGGAAGCTATAGAAAATTTGTTCTTTTGGCAAACACAGGCTCCAGTGCTTCAGTCTTTATCTCTTTTGAATGTATGTCATGTAGTGTGTTCTTTCATGGCAGGCTGTGTGTGGTGTAGAAGCTCGGTTTAGGAATTGGAAGACTTTCTGCCACCAGCCTGCTACATGAGCATAAACCAGTTACTACTACTGCTGCTCCTCCTCTCAATTTCCGTATCTGTAAAATTAACTCAATCATGCCAACCTCCTCTTCGCAGTGCTTGATGTTTGTATGGAAAGCAATAGTCAGATATTAATGATGACGTTATTAACACTGCTCCCCACTTAAGTGCAGTCTGCTACGTTATGGAATTTAATGGCTAAAGAATCCAAATCAAGAAATCATTAGGAAATGTGTTGTCTGTATAATGCACTTGATTTGAAATAATCAGAACTATGAATCAGCTGCCCTTCTGCATAAATTTGTGGCTGTAGTGGAAAACTAAATTGGAAATGCAATAGCAAAATATCGCTGGGATTTTTAACCTCACTGATGGAGTCTGAAAATCTTTGCCTCTAGTGCAAGTCTGTTATCTGTTTGAAAAGCATTTGTCGTTCTGTTCACTGAGTAAGTTGCACCAGTTGGAGCATCCAACATAAATGCCATTTAACCTCTTTCAGTTGCCTGCAACTGCAGTACATTTATGGTTGTTTGGAAACTGAATTCATTATCATCTTCTGGGAGTTAAATCCTACTGCTTTTAGTGATTCCCATAATACAACAGAAAATGTTCTCTCTGTTCAGGCATGAAGGCAGACTAGGCAGAACAGAGAGGTCAACACTGCCACGTTATGCCGTTTCGAGTCAGAGTGAGCACAGAGGGCAGGAAATTTTACGCTAAAGACAGTTTGCCTCACAGCATGGTTGTCTGATCACTCGTAAATCTTCACCAACCAGCTCGCTAGGTGTTCTGTTCACAACTGCTGCTGGAGGTGTGCTAGCACTCGCCTGATTCTCTATAAAAATTAGATTATCCAGTGTAGGAGACTACCATCTGTGATTTGTTTCAAAGGAGACAAAATTATTGCTTGTATCTTTATACTCTTCACATAGATTACACGTCAGTTATGGTCTCCTCATGGCTGTGGCATTTGCTCCAAGTTGGAGTTCTGCGACGATGTTCAAAGAGAGACCAGCAATCAGCATCGTCAGCAGCCTCTCCTTTCTGTTTTGTCTATCGCATTTTCTATCTGCATGCCAATGTAATTGGCAAACTAGAAAGGTTTCCACGGCACGGTAATGTAGCTGACATTTTCTCAGTGATGCTAGATTATTCTTGTAAATTTGGGCAAAGTCTGAATTGCTCAGATAGTTGTGCTTTGTCCCTGGTCATCTTTCAGACATTGTTTATGCTGTGACACAGCTCCCATTCAGGGGGCATTTGTGATCATCAACATTGTTAACTCACAGCTACCTTTGACACTCAGGAGGAGTTTCAGGTTTATGGGATAAACAGCTATATAGCTTTTGTCGATGCTGATCAGTTCTATTTTATTTTTATTATGGATATAATAAGCCATACAACGTAAAATATTAATGATGTCATACATCTAGGTAGGATATAAGTAGATGCAGGTACTAACTTTAACCTTGCGTCTTACCAGTAGAAGGAAATATTTTAAAATGTAAGTTTAGAAAGATTATTTTATATTGTTCTTTTACACAGTGATCCCCACATTTTGGGTCACCTTTACCACCCTTCTTCCTCTCCTAGAATATTTCCCCATACAAGGGAAAGGGTGGACCCCCCTCCCCCCAGCTTGTGCCCTCTCACACGCAAAATCACCAGTGCATTTGCTGAGTAGCTCCAGCAAGTGCCAGGGGCAGACTTTTACCCAGAGGAAAGTCTCTTAAGCGGCACATTTTGACATTGATACCAAGGAACACAGGTGGCTGTTCCTAAACTGTCACACTAAATGCATCGCCCTAGGTGCAGATGCCACTATTTCACAGCAGGATTATCTGAAGTATGCCCTCTTCGTGTTCACCCACACTGTTTTCTCTCAGAAGTGTTTCACGATGATGAGTTTTCCACGGTGACCAAAGTGTTGCTACTGCCTAGCCATATTGCTGGGGCAAATGCAGTAGGATTTCAGTGTTTTCCATTCTCTATAATTAACAAGAATTGCAGAAAAACCCTCAGCCTTTCCATGAAATTCTGGCATTAGAAGCAGTTTGCAGGAGTTTTATCTCCTTGCATACTGAGAGAGGGGTGCCGTCAAATAACCTTTAGAGGTTTTCTTCATTTGTCTCCAACCTACTAAAATCTGGACAGTCTGTCTTTCAAAAGCCCCTCAGCCTTCCCCAACTGAACTGGTTGCTGTGGCACAGAGCATCCCCCAGACTCCCAAGTAACATTGCTGGGGCAGTGGGCAGCTGCCGTCTCCAGATCCAAGGACCAGGCGTGGCATCCGCCTTGGAGACATGGCCTAGCATATGTGGAACTGAGAAAAAGGCAATGGGGCAAAGCTGCGAGTCGCACTGGAGAAGTGGAGGGCCAGGAAGAAGGAGGGCCACAGATCACAGGCAGAAGTACTCCAGGTGGCATTACGAGGGGAAAAGCACCCTTGGCAGCATGAGCCAGACAGAGGTGTGAAACAACAGGGCCGGAGCTGGTCTTTGTTCTTTCTGCAACTTTGGGAAACAGATGACAGCTGGCTGCCAGCTTCTCCAGTGCCTCCCCCATCCTCTGGCTGCTTTTTGCTTGAGACCCTAGGAGGGCAGCTGAGAGGGGAGGGGGTTATTCACTTCCAGCACTGGCAAGGCAGGTGCTGCAGTGGCTTGTATTGGAAGAAAGAGGTGGCAGTGGGGCTGTTCAGCCCTGCGACAGGTGAGAGTGATGGAGCAAAAAGGAAGGCTATCATGAGGTGTAAGACCTGACTTCATTGCATGGGATTTGCCAAAGTCAGAGAGCTCCTCATGTGAGTCTTCATTAGAAATACGCAGAAGTCGTACCATGCTGTTATGTCACACTTTTTTTCAGAACGTTTGCTAGAGAGAGTTTGTCATATGACAAGTTTTGAGAGCACTTTTGCACAAGCAGAACAAAACAAGCAACTTCCTACTGAAGTAAAGTGTTGAGGAAGCCTGAAGGTTTACCCGGAGTATGTGAGGAGTATTATTTTCTGAGAAGTCACCAGAACTGCTGCCACAGTGGCTGGTGGCCGCTGTGCTGGGTGATCTTGGAAAAGTTGTATTACCCCTCTGATCTTCAGCTACCATCCATAGGGTAACGGAGGTAATGATGTAAGCTTTTTAGTAACACTGAGATCTAGCAATTAAAAGTGCTATTGAAAGCTAAACTGTTCATTTTGTTTTTAACAGGGCTTTCAAGTCACAGAATCAAAGAATGGTTGAGGTTGGAAGGGACCTTTGGAAATCATCTAGTCCAACCCCCTGCTCAAGCAGGGTCACCTAGAGCAGGTTGCCCAGGACCCTGTTCACATAGGTTTTGAGTATCTCCATGGATGGAGACTCCACAACCTCTCTGGTCAACCTGTTCCGGTGCTCAGTAAGATAGATCGTTCCATATATGAATTTTTACTTTGCTATTTTTCTTTCACTTAGACAGAATGCTCTGACATAATTTTACAGGTGTTAATCCTAGTAAAAATGACTGTTCCATTTCAGTCACCCAAACACTTGTACATAATAGTGAAATCTAGAGGGTTTTTTTTTTTAATGTACACTTTATTAAGATAGAATCCCTGCAGCAGAGAAGCACACAGTAAAAGATGCAGTCTCATTCCCCTGCTGCTAGAGCAGGCTGATTTGTTACTAAATCGTTATTTAGCTTTTTCTGTCCAGTTTTATTTGCAAATGCATAAAGTGATAGGGCTCCAAACACATCTCTTCACTCTGCTCATAGGGGTTCATCCTGTTAAGGTTTGCCTGACAAAGCCTACGTTTCCTCTTTTTCCATTTCACTTAGCTTCTCCTATTTATATTCCTCTCTTCCCTTTTATTTTGATAAATAATTCTTCTCTGTCCTTCATGTTTATGTGCTTTAAATATTTATGTGCTCTCCTCCTGTCCCCCTTTAGTCATTACTTAGTAAGGTTTATGTTTAGATCTTGGCAGTTAACCAGTGAAATAGAAAAAAGGAAGATTTCCTCTTCTGTTAGGTATTCTGTTAGAGTTCAAGCAGCTACATATATTTTCAGAACTGTACACAGCGTCTGAGATGTAGATGGTGAGATCTTATTAATGTCAACAGCAGTTTTACTACTGACTGTTTTAAGGCTATGATTTCAGCCAGAGACTCTCTGAACTTAGTCATCTCTTCCACTAGGCTCCCTATACGGTAGTGGAGTCCGGGCTGGAAAATAATTTGCAATTGTTTGAGCACTGTGTTTCCCTCCTTGCAGGAGAAAAGACTAGTTCAGCTTTTTTTTTTTTCTTGTAGCAGATTCTTACTGTTTCTGTGGCCAAGGCCTGCTGATTGGAAAACTTTAGTTAGTGTGGCAGTAACTACATCAGACCAGGATTTTCCTAATGTTCTGATTTAGGAAATGACCTTGCCTTAACTTCACACACAACTTGCTGAATGAACTGAAGACTTCATTAGTGACAGCAGCAGACTTGCAGGTGCTTATTTACTTTTATGAGGCCAACATACCAATTGAGCGATATTAAGAATGTCTGTGCAGCATCTCAGGGCTGGGCAAAGCTAAGGTTTGGTTTGCCTGAGTGTTGGCCATAAACACTGCAATTTGCTTGAAACGTTTGGGTTCTAAATTCCCATCGACTCTATATGCAAGTAGTTCAGAGGTCTGGGTTGTAATCAACCTGATAAACCTGGGCCTGTACGGTTTACAAGTAGATGTTTGCCTCTTTGTTTGCCAAGTGCAACCATCTTGATGGAACAAGTGTTTAGAGTGGAAAGTCAACGTAGTACAGTCATGAGCAGAGCTGCTGTTTTGCTGTATGTGAACGTTAACATTTGCCTGGCGCTCCATGAGAAATCCATTCAAACCGCTCCATTCTGAGGAATGCATATGTGTCACTGTCGAGTGAGAGCCTCGCGTTAGCCTTATCAGAACTAGACTGTCAGAAGGCTCTCAAAAACATTATTTTTTATTTTCCTGGCTTTTTTTTTTCGGTATGATTAGCCTACAGCTGGAGGACAGTGTTCTTTGGTTTAAAATCCCCGATGGGCTTGGTGAACATTTTTCTTCTAGCAGCACCCATAAGCCTATGATTTGGTATTCTGTCTTCCCCAAATGTGTGATTCAGCATACCTTTTCTGGTAGAGTGTCTATCCACAGGAACAAGCCTGTTAAGTGACATTTCATTTGAGAAAACATTAGAAGCAAGCATTTCAGTGAAGGCAGAATGCTCAGTTTGGATGATATTTCTTTTTAAAAATGATTTAATAGTTGTATGTTACAATTAGAGTTTAAAAATAATAGCTCAAAATCAAAATTAAAAGCCCTAACAAAACAATACTTTGATGTGTCCAAAACAATTTTTTTGTGACTTCATTTTTGGCAAGAATTGCTGAACGTAGGCTTTTTGTTCTGATTCAGAACAAAAGCCACAGCAAAAACATCTTTGAAAATGCTCAGAATTACAAGTTGCAAGCTGCTCTGTAGCAGTGGTTTACCAGGATTTGTTCAGTTTATGAGCAAAACTGCCCTGGTGGCCTACTACAGAATCTCAATACATGCAGTCTCCACAGAAAGAGAGAATATCACCATCTCCAGTCCTTCCAGGAATCTCACTGAATAATATATAAAAGATTTTCGGTCTTGTCCATAAAAGTCTCAGCTGGACCAGGGCATAATGTTCCATGCTGTGCCATTAAAAGGCATGGTGCAGACCTCATTTAGGAAAATAGCAGAGGCTCAGGTTGGCCTCAAGTCACTCTTGTGCAGTAACACTTTGCACTGAGTTAGTGTGGGGTCTGAAATTGGTGCAGGGCAGCTTTATGTGAAATGCTCAAAGATCTTGAAGGAGAAGAAACTTTCTTTTTGATAGCATGGACTTTTTAATCCCTGAGGGACTAAATACAGGGACCAAGTTTTTTTCTGCAGTAGGGCTGGTATAAGAGGGAATGTTAGACCCTACATCTCTTTGCATTTTCACCAGTCAGCCAGTGGTCCCTCCTAATAGTTTTTCAGTCATAAAAGTTGTGTTTTTGCCTCTGATGATACACTGCAGAAAATATTTGTGGTAAAAACCAAAGCATAGACAGTTCTCACTCTTTAGACTGAAGTAACCCACAGACTTTATTCAATTCTGCCTGTAAAATCCACAAAGCAGGTGTGTTTTAAGAGCAAAGAGCAATGACAGTTGATTAATTCATGCTGGGCTTACAGCTTAAAAGGCAGTGGTGAAACTTGTTTCCCTGGGAGACCCAGTAGTTCCTGGATGTCTGGATCATCTCCATCTCAAGCAAGACAAGAGAAAAACAATTTCTTCGTTGCTCCTGTTGACTTAGCAACATCGCAATAGCAAACACAAGCCAAACACTCATTTCATACTGGAATGCCCAACAGATAGGAAACATTTGGGCTTTCTGTTGACTTTCCTTTGCAGCTGCATGCTAATTAGCCAACGCTGCACCATGACAGCGAATCAGAGTCCTGCAGGAGAAACAAGGAGACCAGAGAAGTTTGGTGGAGAAAGTTAGTTCCTCTTTTGAGTGCATTTAAGAGTAAGATTGAGGACTAAATACACCTGTACATCTTTTCTCTGCTGAATTCCCATAAGTTGGTACTACATGCTAAGTGTCTATTTTGGGAGGGAAAAGAGGTCAATCTGTCTCATAGCTGTTTTAAGCAACTTTTCTTTATTTCGGAACTATATGAAATAGCCACCAGTTTCTCCCTTCAGGTCATCACAATTTCCAGAGTAACTAATGAACAAAGTTTCCTGGGACGTCTGAACTCTAAGGCTGGCCTTCTTTTTGGTTGCTCGTTTTGAAATTATACCTATTCCTACAGCATGGGTAATTATTGCCTGTCAGTGAGATTTAATACTGTAATTGCTGCTATTGGTTGCAGTCATAATAAGCATAATAAGCATAGCATTCTACTAAAGCAAATATAGTCCAAAACAGAGGTAGTTTACAGTAAATTGCAAGACACAGAAATATCATCTCACGCATCTTTTGACAGAAAATCAGGTCCGGTAAGGTAAATAATTTTAAATAAAACAAATGTATTACATCAGTAAAGATGACCCAGCTGCAGCTATGCAGAGATATTGAAGGTTTCCAGTTTTGCACAAGTCATGGACAGATGTATTTCCAGCTGTAGATTTTGGGCTTTTTTGAGGATGTTCCATACTGGCAACTGGCAGCTTTCTCTGCTCTTCATCAAGCCTTTTATTCAGTGTGCTTGTAAGTGTGTTAGTTAGAACTGATTTATGTGGTCATAAGGGGGTGTAATTCTGACTTTGTTGGTGTTATAAATCACTGTAGGATTTGGCTTGTTAGATATCATTGTACATCTGCTGTTCACAGAGCTTGGGTGAGGTGGGAATGGATTCATCTGGGAGTGGTGTGCAAGTGCATCTCTGTATATTCAGTTGGTCCGTCTTTTTTTAAAAATACATAAAAATCAGATTTCACCTCTGCATAAGGACATGAGGTTTTTATGATCATTCAGTTGGTCCGTTTGTCAGCCCTTTTCTAATGACAGTTGAACCCACTGGCTAATTTCAACCAAGGAGAGAGAAAAATCTGAAACACAGTTAAGTTCCTACAGGGTCTGTGAGATTTGTTGGCCAGAGCAAGATCCAAATTTGTGTCCTGTGAGGAAAAAGCAGGAGGTCACAGTCATTATACCTTCCATCTGGCAGTAGCGAGCCCAGCAAACGGCACGTGCATAGCTCCAGACTTGCTGCAGCCTATGTAGGCTGCTTCTTGCCTGTCATAAAAATGTGGGAAGGAGCTTAGGTTACTGCTGTGAGGGAAACATTGTAAGCGTAAGTCATAAAACTGTAGGAAACACGGCTTTATTTGCTCTCCCACTCACAGAACAACTTGTTTTTTGTTTTCATTAGCACTTAAATATTTTGTGCAGCATTTTCAAGGATGTACATTGTGGTTTTTTGTCTGGGGCTTTGAGGGGCAGGGAGTTAGGGGATTGCCATTTAGTTGCATTTGTATTCAGCAGAGTTAATATGTCCTGATTAAGGAATTTGCAAAATTAAGCTTGTCCGGTGATTTGACCAGAAAACACAGAAACTTGTGTTTATTCCTGACAACTCTCATCTGATTTTTTTTGTAGCCTTAGACTTCATCCTGCTGTATGTTAATTCTCCTGGTTGGAAACCTGAGTAGAGATACTTCACAAGGATATTGTGAGATTTAATTATCTTTTCCAAATATTTTAAGGCTCATGAATAGATGACAAATAATATAATTAGAAGTTCAATATTAAAAGTTGCAATTATTTCGGAGGCATCTGTCATTCCAAATCTCAGCATGGAAGCATTCAAGCTATGTTTTTAAAAAAACAAAACCAAAGTCTTTGTTTTCTTAAAAGCCAAATGTGTTCTTTTATGTAAAAGGGAAAAAAACAGGAAAAAAAACGACCTCCCCAAGACCTTGAGCTCCTAAAAACTAGTCTGAGTTCTTATTGATTTTTCAGGGTGCCCTTCTACCAAGGAGTGTCTCTCTCTGTAAATCTGTTTTCTCCTTTGCCACGGCAGCTCTAGGGCTAAGTACTAAAGCTCTGTTTTTAATGGCTCTTTCTCCATCTCTAAAAGGTTCCATATTTGGGGGCACAGGGGATCTGTCTTCCAGAAAAGTAACCTTTCCTCCAAGGAAAAAGAAACACATATAAAATCTCTACATGCCAGTGCCATTATAACTCTACATTCAGGTAGCAATAGCACACTTCTCTGGGTGTATTTTTGTCTTGCAATACGCTCCACTGATAAGATGCAACATGAAAAGCCACTGTTTAGGAGATTTTAGTGCAATACCCTGGACTAGAAACACCATAACACAAACAGTATTTCCAAGCAGGATCATTAAAGCTAGATTATAATCTTTTTTTTTGAAAGCCTCTGTTTGTCCCATATAACTAGTCACCATACATACAGGTACCTTATCTTCCACACGTACGTGGCGTGTATTTGAAATTAGAATCTAGCCCTCTGTTTTTGTCTACAGTAGCTTGCATTAAAAACCAAAACAAAATAACAGAAATAGAACTGAAGAGAATGTTGCACGTAGTTTTTATGTATATATACAATTTGATGTATCATTGGTGTGTTTCTACATGAGAAATTTTGAAATTGAATTGTGTCTTCCTGAGTCTGAGTTACGTTTTGCCTTTGTTACGCTTGAGACACATTACTCAGTTCTAGGGAAGTGATTAGAGTAATGGATGAAGCTTAGGTCATTTATTTACTGGTTTTCTCCTGCTACCAATATTTTTCAACAGAGATTTGATTCAGCTAAAATGGTTTCTAACTCCCTCTGTTCTTGCTTTTTTAGTTAATAAGCACTCCACCTCCTGGCTGAGCAGGAGCATTTCTTTTCAAAAGGTCATTTTGAAAGGCAGGGTCAGGCAAATCATTTATGATCAATAATGCATTTCACCAAATGTTTCTGAGCAGATTGTGAAACCTTTAACATTGTTTGTATATCTTCTGTATGTATCATCCTGCAGGAATAGCTTTCTGTAACTGGCAATTACTTGTGTCAGATGTGCAGGGGGGTTCTCTCCCTGGTGTGGCAGGTCAGGTGATTAAGCAGCACTTTGGGTAAAATTGTCAAAAAGGACAAAGGGCAGTAACCACAAGTTACCGAGGCACCTAATGCCCCTTGTCTCCGTCCATTCCTAGTTCCAAAAAAACTTGAAGTTTCAAGAGGGTATTCAAAAAGCCAATTTTAGCCTGGTGACAGCGCTTAGGCTGCCTCCAAAACCAGTGGAGAGAGACTGGCCCACCCGAAGAAGGAATCTGAGTAGCCCAAGCAGTCTCCTGCCCTCAGTCACCTTCAGAGGAAGGACCCTGGGGAGGGACCAGGCGCCTATGGCTCACGGTAGCCAGCACATAGTTCACCTTGGGAACAGATTTATAAACGGATCTGTATGTTTAACACACACTTAAAAAAATAAGAGTTATCACTTTAGTGCTATTGAAGAGTAGTAGGACTGTCTTCATGTTTAAGTACCTTTCAGAACTCACAAAATGTATTTCTGTCCCCTTTTTAAAGCAGGGTTTAGGCTAGAAGTCATTTAAGTATTTCGAGAAACGTTCTCCCGTTTGAGTTTTGAATGTTGCAGTTGATTATACCTTGTAGAATTTGTTCTGGGGAGGTACTGGGGCATCCAAGTGTTTTGTTTGCATTTGTGAGACTGCATTAGTCACGTCACGGACATTTGCAGAAAATGAACGCACAAAAGGCTGCGGTCATAAGCAAAACAGAATTGTACAGGACCTGACCTGTATGGACAGAAAATATTTCCACTATGTGACTCTGGCTCCCTATGCTGTTGACTGAAAGAGGTAAGAGCAATACCTAAGTTAGTTAGCGACTTCTAGAGGAAGTCCGAGTATGTCACGAATGTCTCTGCACTGTCGGCATAGGAAGCCAAATTCTGGCAGCCCTGAATAACAAGCACTGTGAATTTATTGATCTCCTGAAGTTAGACGGCCAAAACAGGCCATCTGGAGGCAGATCTGTTCTCTTAGGCTGCACTGATCTTCATGGCAGAAGTTTGTTTCAGTTTTTGTCCCTTACCACCACGACACCGCACCACGGGCTTCAATGTTTCCTGTTTCTGATTTCTCCCGTGGGGGAGCCTGTGATGGATTTTACTGCTCTAGAGATTTTGCAGTGTATCAAGTCTGTAACTTCACCATTTGCAGATCAGCTGCAAGGCAGTCTATTAAGATGTCTGTAACAAGTACTCCCTTGCTGAATCTTTCTCAACAAATACCTTTAAAAGAGGACAGCTCTAAGTGGAAAATTCTAGCAGTCACAGGAGCGCTAACTTAAAGCATTTTTGTACTAACAGGATCCAGCTGACACCAGAGGAAGCACAGTGTGATAAATGCTGGGCAACAGATAGGTTTCATCCCAGGGAGGAGGGCAGGTCTAATTTCTGCTGCCACCCACCCTTGCTAGAGGGCTTGCCAGCGAAAGGTGCTCCTGGGGTCCAGCAATCACAGAGGTGCCCTCAAGTCCCTGGGGATGCCCGGGCTGGCCTCACTCCAGGCTGAGGACTGCTGTGCCCAGCTGCTGCCCACCCACAGTGCAGCTGAGCCTCTGGCCACTTCGCTAACCTGGTTTATGCTGGCGAAAGGCAGGTATTAAAAAAGTAAACACAGCCCCATAACGCAATAGCTACTGAAATGAGTTTCTTCCTATTTGATTTTCTGTCCCAATAAGGGCTATTAAACAAGTAGACTTGAAATTTGCCACTTCCCTTTTATTTTCCCTTCCTGAGTTAAACAAGCTGAGAAGGAGGGAGTGGAGAGGCAGGAGGGGCTATTTGGCACACAAGTAAAATATAACTTTTGCCATCACTGCCGAGAGAGAGCGGAGGTGGTTATGTCCGCACTTTTCAAACAAGTTCTTCCTCAGGCTAAGACAAAGCTTGAGAAGACTTCAGCCCCACCAGAGGAAGTCTTGAGCAGCTAAAGGAGAGTTGCTAAGTTTGGTTGTTTGACGCTCAGCATTATTTGTATTTGTCACGGTGAGCAGAAAGCATATTTCACATACAAGTGTGTGTATGTACCTGCATACTTACACAAACTTCCTCCATTAGAGCTGTTTATCAAAGAAGCAACAACATAAGTAACATACAGTTTGTAAACAAAAGTGATTTCATTTTCATTTGTCACTTCAGAATTGAAGCTAATGCATAATCTTTATAAATTAATACATATCTAACCTTGATGCATGTGTTAGCTTACATAAAAGGCTGTAGGTAACAGCCTCATGCCAGGTAATACCAAATCTATATGCAAAAATCGGAACTATTGCAAATAGTTTCATTAATTAAAAGTTCGCATTGGGTTGGCTGAACATCCTGCTGAATTGGTACAGTGTTGTTGCCTCTACATCAAGGAATGTCCCTAAATCATCATTACTTGACATTGTACATAGCTAGAGATGCACTGACTCTTTGTTTTTATGTGAGACCTATGGCCAAGAGGTTCATTGGCTGAACACTAATTTTTATTTCCATGTTTAAATCTCAACCAAAGTTAACATCATGAAATCTTCAGAGAGATAAACAGCACTCCAGTTTTATTTTCCTGTGCAGAACATATGTAATTAGTCCTTTTTTGAGGAGGAACGTTTTTAATCCATGGAAGATGTTCTGAGTATACTTCTTCTTTTTCCGCCTTTCCTTTCAGTTCCTCACGGTTAGTAAAACTAAAACAGCCCAAGAAGTAGAAATTCAAAACTTAAGAATCCTGAGCTGCATTTGAAAGAGCATTGCCAGCAGGTCGAGGGAGGTGATCCTTCCCCTCTACCCAGCACTGGTGAGGCCACATCTAGAGTGCTGGGTCCAGCTCTGGGCTCCCCAGTACAAGAGAGACATGGAGCTACGAGAGTGTACCCTTCCTGTGAAGGGCTACAAAGATGACTAAGAGCTTAGAGCATATCTCATACTAGAAAAGACCAAGAGAGCTGGAGACTGTTTAGCCTGGAGAAGAGAAGACTGAGGGGGGATCTCATCAATGTATATAAATATCTGAAGGGAGGCTGTCGAGAGGATAGTGCCCAGCAACAGGACAAGAGGCAGCGGGCACAAACTGGAACACAGGCAGTGCCCTCTTGAACCTGAGGAAAAGCTTCTTTCCTGGGAGGGTGACAGAGCACTGGCACAGGTTGCCCAGAGAGGCTGTGGAGTCTCCATCCTTGGAGACACTCAAAACCTATGTGAACAGGGTCCTGGGCAACCTGCTCCAGGTGACCCTGCTTGAGCAGGAGGGTTGCACTAGACGATCTCCAGAGGTCTCTTCTAACCTCAACCATTCTGTGATTCTGTGGGAAAAAAACAAAAAAAAAACCCTTCTCCTTCAGCAAGCAGTGTCAAATAAAAAAGTGGTAACATCCTCTTCTTTGATATTCAGAGCTAGACAGAGAGAAGTGGATAAACTGTATTTATTTGCATGTATCTTCAGCTGCCTCCACTTTTCTTTCATATGACATGAATACCTGGAAATGGAAATTGTTTTTATGTTAAAGTAGCAGGTGCTTCCTCAGCTGTTACAGGTTCTGCCAATCTAGTCCCTTCTGTCTCGTAACACCTGGGATTATTTCAGGGATTGCTCATTTGTCCAGGATCATGCATGCAAACAACCTTCAGGAGTTTGTATTCATTGTTCCAGATTATGTTCTCCATCTCTGTCTGTTGTGTAATTTAAAGACAAGCAGCAAAACTCACCTTTCAGACCAAATTTGGTACTGAGGAGAAAAGACAAGAACTTTTGTGTCAGTGACAGTTCAGCAGATGAGCGCTATTTCCAGTGAGCATTTTATTCATACAGGTAAACACCTGGTTTTGCCAGAAGCATTATCTGCCAAAATCTTCTGCCCTCCCTACTCTGTGTGCCTTCCTGAGACCTCTGCAAGTGTTCAGAATGAAAAAGCGGCAGTTGCGTTATTTGAGCTTTCATCTGTGTCCTTGATGGACATCCCCCGTCATTACCAAGAGATGGATAGAAGTAGTGAACTCAGACAGGATGTTCCACAGCCAGAAGCAAATATGTATACTCAGGGGGAGATCGTAGCCATGTGGCGAGAGCAGGCTAAATGGCACTATCCTGTCATCTTCCCTGAGGCTTCTTCCTCTACTGAGCTCCAGTGCTATTTTGTGGTTCTCTGATAAGACAAGAAAAGAGATTCAGTCATAAAGGAATCCACACAAATAGGTCCTTTTCACAGATGCAGTCTTTCTAGAAGTGAATTCCAAATGAGTTGAATGGAATTGAGTGAACTGGAATGGAAGTGAAATTAATTCCATTTGGATATTCATCGTGATACATGTTAACTGTTCCCCCAGTAAGACTAAACAAAGACATGCAAGTTTGTTCGATCACCTTGTACAGAAGTAGGTATCTGTAATGTTCAGGCATTATCATCCCTGACATTGAGACAGCTGTTCAGCCACCCTATCCATCTCTACTCTTACTACTTCAAGAGGCTCTGCATAGCCAGGATTCAGCAGTTTGAATAAGGCGCTAGAACTAATTCAGATCGTTCTTGAGCAAATTAATCTGACTACCTGACTGCTAGGACGTAGGAGGTGGAAGGGAGATACCCTCAGTGATACAAACCTGGACCACTGAATCCTGGAAGAAATCTCCATAGTAAAGAAGAGAGAGGCACATTGTACCTGCAAGATGAATGAGACCGAGCCAAAGCCACATGCTGTTGAAATGTTATGTCCAAATGCCATCTCTTAAAGCCTTTGCTGATAGATGTCAGATCCACATGCCCCAATCCCAAAAATGTAAATGGGAGCAGGAGCAGAGAAATTCCTATATATATAGAACAAGAAAAAAGAAATCTTTCCTTCTTCTATAGGAGAATCGGTAATAAACCACAAAGGAGAAGGGGAGAGTGTCTTGTGCTGCCTTCAGCCTTGCATGTCTGTTAAATATCATGACAATGGATGCACAACATATGGTACAATAACACACTGACAGTGCCCTGTGGTATGTAAGCTGATGCAAGCAGGTAGATATGTTTAGGGAGGCTTTTTTGGAGTTTCAAAACAGGCATGGCCCAGGCATATGGAAAGAACAGGGTAAGAGGACAGTGAAAGAAAGGGAGAGGATTTGCTTTCCTACAGAATATGATTCATAGATTCTGTGGTGGCAGGATGCCATAAAAATCTATGCCTGTAAGACTTCTACCCTCAAAGCATTTATATCAGGCAGAAGTGTAATGCGGGAAGATAAGGAGGGCAGGCCACCAACTCATGTGTCATGGTGTAACTCTGATTACAGGTTCCAGTTATCTCTTTTGGCAGTCGCTTTGAAAGTGGTGATTAGGGCAGCTTTGGAGGAGACTAAGGTCGGAGAGGTTAGGACATGATCCTCCAGAAAGAGCGTGGTATCTTTTGCTGTGACATACATTTTCTTTAATGTTGCTACGCCTCCTGGCACACTGTCTGCACATGGGGAACAGGGAGACATTGCAACCTGACAGGTCCACAGCCTCTAACCACCAACCTGAGCCACTTATGTGTAATATCTGAGATAGGTGTTTCCCACGGGACATGGGAGGATTGATGCAGATCATCTTTCCGCACTTGTGCTGTGCTGTGCCGGCGGTGACTGACCAAGCCTCAAGATCAGCTTTGACGCAAACGTTGTGTAACAGAGAATAAGAAGGATGACCAAACAGACCTGCAGTCCAAGAAAACACTGTTTTAAATTGTGTTGGAACCCTCTACAAGCCAGACCCGGCTGAATTACTGAACCCTTTACCCCTGGTTAGGGGTGCCATCCTGGAGAAATAAACCCTGCCTTTCAGTATTGACCTCGGATGTCTTGGCCTGAGCTGTACAGCCGGGAGCCTGGCAATGATTTACGGAGGATTTCCTGTCCTTCAAGTGTCCACCTGGCTGGGGATGGGAATGGGCAGGGCTGGCAGTGGTGTGGGTCCCTTCCTCTCCTTGTATGTGAAATGGTGGCCTCAGGGTAGGGGAGGGAAACCGTGAGGCCAGCTGCGGGGCGGAGTGCCCTTCAGAGCAGGGCACAGGGCAGGTGGCTTCAGCAAACTGTGCTCTGACATGCCTTAGAGGTTGAAATGATCCAGGTATGAGGGAACCCTGCACTTCTGCCAGCCTGTTCTCCCACCAGTGCAGTGCAAGCACACTTCAGCAGATACCAGCTTTGCTGCTGACACTGGACTGTCACTTAGTTAATGGCTGCTACTGAGAGCCACCATGTGAGGTAAACACAATATATGGCCATGCAGTCTTATAGTCAAGTGCTGGGTAGTACAGATAAATTAATGAAGCTGTGAGTCGCATAGAAGGGCTGTTCTTTGCCCTTGCAGAGTGATTTATACTGTTGTCCAGCCATGCATGGTAGACTACCCAGCTGGCATACAAAATCTCCCATGGATTTTGTGGCATGTGTTACTACCTGAGGCCTCACGTTTTGCAAATCTGGTTGCGGAGAAGCACTTGTATTAGGCTATCTAACCAAGCTCACTAGGAAATATCCCACACAGTGTTTAGCAATGCCCACCTGTCCACCAAGAATCCCTCCCGCTCAACATCGCTGCGTGTCGCAACGATCTGGATCTATAGCGTAAGAAATACTCTGCTACTCCACATAATCTAAGCGTTTTGTGAGTGTATGCTGTGTGATTTTTACTCATGGAGTAAGACTGAGATCCTTCTAGATTCCCTTTGTCTGTTTTTGTTTTTTTTATCTTAGAGATGGTTTAGGTTGAGTGAGCTTAGTAAGGCTTACATTGCTATTGACCTAAATAAAGCATCAAAATAGCTAGAAATCCAAGCATCTCTCCACTCCTATTTAAAATTTTCAGATCAGCTGTTTTGGTCCTATTTCTGTGCATCAATATTCGAGGTGCAGTGACAAAATATGTGATTTCATTGCGGTATGTGCATTGCTTGGGTGCTCAGTGTACTCGGCTTCTCAGCAGATCCACAACACATGCAGGCGATGACAGAATCTCAGTAGGATCTCAGGCGTTACCACCTAAAATAGTCTCATAGCATGCCTTGTGAATGTTTGCAATTGAAAAACATATTGGCATTGTGTAATGCAGAGAAAAAAGAAAATTTCAGTGCTTTCATTCTAAAATTAATATAATTGTAGTTGAATAAAAAATGCATCTATAAGATCAAGATCTGAAAATTTGGGAATTTGAATCCTTCTCAATATCTGAACATTGTGTTAAATGTATTTGCTATGAAATCTTCATAGCAAAGTTCAGTTCTTCAGTTTTGATTAGTTGGACCTCAGCTTACCTCTATAACGATTTTTTCTATTCCTCTCCATTCCTCTGAACCACAAAAGTATTTTTTCTCATTGCTGTTCTACAGTAATTTATCTCTACACTTGAAAATAGTTTTTATATTATTTTTAACAGCCACTACTATTCCTTTTTTACTGATTGTTTGTGGGTTTTATTGGAAGCTGAAAATACTTCCTGTAAATCGCTTCCAGAGAGCAATCCTCAGCGAGTCATCCATACTGCTAGCATCAGCGCAATACCATAAGTTAATTTACAGGAGGATAACCTGACAGGCTCTGGGACTGGTAAATTCTGTTTAATCTTAAATGAGATATTAATTTTATGTAGTTTTACTCTTCACATTGACGTTGTCTTTTGCAAACCATAATCATTTTCCTGTTGCTTATAATACTATAGTGCTTTTAGTAAGGGCTGATCTGTAGAAACAGAGGGAGACATAGTCCCTTCGTGAAGACTTACTCTTTACATAGACCAGACAGAGAAAGGGGACCCTAAAGAGTAACGTGATTTCCCAAAGGTCACACAACAAGCCGTCAGCAGAGTGAAAAGTAGACTCCAAATCACCTGAACCTCGTTCTAGCATTGTATCCAGTGGACCATACTGCTTCTTAATATGTTGCTGTTCTTATTGTTCTTTCTTTATAGTTCGGGATCGGGTACGATCAAAAATGGAGAGAGATATTTTGGCAGAAGTGAATCATCCTTTCATAGTCAAGCTTCATTATGGTAACTATCATAAAATATAAGTCATATTTGTTCTTAAATTGGTCGGGGAATTGTAACCAGGTATGTTATACTTTCATACAGATACCCCCTGCCTGCCTATGGCTCTATCTCTAACAAAATCACAGGGGTTACCTGTGTGAAATACTTCAATTATGCTAAAGGAGGATTTCAGAATAAGTAGGTCTTAGCCATTTCTCTATCAAAATACATTTGATATCGTGTTATATATTGTGCTGGTGGGATAGTGGGAAAGCTGGTGAACATACATCTGCCAACCCCCTTGCCCACTATCAGATATCATTTAGGAAACCAGAGAATCTAAATAAAACCTATTTTTAATAATCAGCATCAGTTGGAATTTGCATACATGAATCTGATGTCTTGTTAGAGTTGCCTCCCTCAGCCTAACCAGCTCCCTGAATTCCTGAGGAGTCCTGTTGTTAGTGTAAGGGGTCTTCTGGAGACGTTTTGGATAATGCAGGCACTCCCCTCACACAGATCTGGGAGCTTCTCTCTATGCCTACCCCTCGGTTTCTCCTGGTATCTGGCACAAGGGAAAGCAACAGTAATTCATAGGTGCTTAGACTAGAAAAGAACATATTGATAACGCATCTTTGTCTCTCAAATGGTTACATTTTTTCCCCATAGCCTAAGCTAGATTGCTTAATTGTGTAGAGATGTTAAATTTTTCTGTTCTCTAAGTAAAGCACTGAAATGACAGGAGAACTAGTAGCATGAATGACGCAGTTAGTTAACAAGATTCATTCTTTGAAGACTTTATCTTGATTCAGACTTCCAACATCTCCATCCTTTTCTAATGCAGCATTTCAAACAGAGGGGAAGTTGTATCTAATACTAGATTTCCTGCGGGGAGGGGACCTTTTCACAAGACTCTCCAAAGAGGTAAGCTGATAGATCTTACTTCAGAAATCAACAGCTATCCTGGATTTTCAGAACTGAGATGAAATTGGTGGGAGTGGCAAAGGGCTTTGGGAATAGTTCTGCTATATATGTATGCAATAGAGCTGTATCATCTTGCATCTCTAGGTGGATTCTTAATAATTATATTTGAATTATGCTGTAAATGCAGTGGAAAGCATGTAAGCATCACGGTTGTAGAAAACCGCACTATTTACTAAGTCATTCCCACAGCAAAATAGCCACAGACTCATTGCTCACAAAACATATGTTGGCTGTTATGAGAATTAGTCTGAGAAATCTCTCCCCCGTACATTTTGCCTGTGTTTTTAGAGCACAGAACTGCTCTAAAACTTCAGCTGCTGGCAGCAGAAAGCAGAGGTGGCCATAGGTCGGAGGCCGCCCGGGGCTCTGGGTGCAGCAAGCACTCGGGCTGGCCAGGGCATGACCTGGTGAGCGGGGAGAGCGCCATCTCCTGCGGCAGCCGCTGGGAGCGCGTCCGAGGCCACACGCTGCCCCAGGGTTCCCAGTTTGGCTGTCACGACAGCTCACCTGCTCTCTCCCCTGCTTGCTCAGGGGCAGCTACTGTTTTCGGCATGTCCCGTGGCTCCAGTCTGTCCCCTGTCCTTTGTAACCCCTGCCTTCAGGGAGATGCTGGTGCTGACAAAAAAGGAAGTCAGGAAGCAGTCCAAACTTGAGTCTCACTAATGCCGGTAGAGAGGGGCACGGGTGGGTTTTCTGGGTTCATTTAGCACTCAGCTGCTTCTCCAAATGCCTCTTCAGAGTCAGCTATCTGCATTGCTTGCAGCAGCACAGCTACCCGAATTTCACTTCAGAGAGTCTTCTAGATGGTAAGGGTGGCACTCGCAGAGGCAGCCCTGCCGCCCCCCAGGACAGCAGCCCTGGAGAGGCGTTTGTGGTCCTGGAGCCTTGTGCGTGCCCGGCAGGTCACTGTTTACTGTCACTTAGTTGAGGCCCCTCAGCCCCTGGCCTCCTTATAGACTGGGGAGACAGGAGGGGCGAGGAAGCACCTGACGTAACATCTGTAAAAAATAGGATAGGGATGTTTCAAATGCTGTCTTGAGGGGAAGCTGTGTTTGCGCTTCTTAGTTTGGGAGTTACTGATGGAATAAAAAGGTGTGGAAACAATAATTCAAAAGTTCCCGAGCCCCGACGCCAGTCCCCAGAGCAGTGGCAGCAGTTCCTGTTTCTGTGACATGCTGCAGACTGTTTGGAAGTGGTTTGCATAACTAACTGCTGTGTGTGCTGCAGGTCAGGAGCCCTTGCTTTCCATACTTGTTTGCCAGTGTGAGAAAACATAGCATGTAATTACAATACCAAGTAATGATATTTGCATAGGTTCTTAGTATATGGCAGCAGTTACTTTTAATTGCAGGGAAGAGATTAAAGGAAATAAAAATATTTTTCTCCTGTTTGCCACGAAATCAGTCTTTGTCGATGACATAGCATGCTGTCTTAGAAAGGACCTCTGAGGTTTGATAGGAGAAGAGAGAAAAAGTCGTTCTCATCTACCAAGTGTAGTTATACATTCTGTACAATTAGACGACTTTAAAGCTAAAGAGAACAGCTCAGATAACATACTCTCTTAAAACATCGTTTGTTTCCAAACCTTTTCCAGTTAAATGCTTTGATTTCTCTGCTTTATACTATCAAGAATTGGTCCTCTGTAACTTGACAGTCCTGACACAAACTTCTCTTTTCAGTGTCTGCAACTCATCCTATCTGCCTATAACTTGTAACTGCTAGTGCCAAGGTATCACAAGGAAAGACATTATAGGAAAACTTGTTTGTACAGGCTGCAATTATTAATTATGGGCTTGTTCCAACTGTATTGATTTCAGTGGACTTTCAGTCAGATCCCTTATACTGCAGCATGTGTACATGCAAAGCTCTGTTTCAGGTTTACTCTATGTTTCTGAGATGTCCGACTTCAGTTGGGAATGTGTATATAGATCAGATTTTTGCTGATTCTACGGATTTTATGTCATGCCTACATTATTTATTTTAAACATTATCAATAATTTACATTTATTTAGATATTTAACAACATTTTAATGTTCCAGACCAATTAATTTTGTAATCAAAATTGTTACTTATGTATCCTTATTCCTTCTAGCCTTTACAGATATTCTTAATTAAATTGTGTGACACCTGTCTGTTCTCTGAATCCTCTATTTTTGTTCTCAGCCTTCTGCAACTTCTCAAAGCACTCAAATATTGTGGCTGCTGCTTTCCAAGAGCAGAGGCTTAATTTTAAAAAATAAGCTGTGCAGTTTCTACTGTAGATATTTGCATTTACATATGATATGTAGATTTTTATTGAGATGACTCATTTTACTTCTCTCATACGTGATATTCATGCTTGTATGTCCAATATATAAGCTTCTCTTTTTGCACTGTTATTTTTGAATGTGTTGAACTTTAGTTAAAGAGAAGTTAATATCATCTGGGATATACTTAAAGTTAACTAAAGGGTTTTCTTGCCATCTGAGCTCAGTTTTTCTGGGCTTATAGTTTTTTCCATTAGAGAAGTTTCTTCCCACCTAAAACGGAGCTTTCAGTGTTTGTGGTAGCCGTATCGGCTATAGAAAAGAAACAACTGCCATCAATTTGCATCTCATTAGGCCCCATATGTTAGATAGCACATTATTGCTTAGCATATCTGCACTCACATAACTAAGGCTCAGCCCAAAGTCCTGCATCACATATGCTGCATCTGCCTTTGGCCATTCCCAGGTTCCCTTTCAGAGCAAGTCTATTTGTTTTCTCAAAGCTAAAACAAAATCGTAGTTCTAGAAACTCTTTTGCACAAGGGCTGCTTCTTACAGATGTTACGGACAAGGACATGACCGAGTTGTTTCCCTCACAGTCCTCCAGTACTGTCCCAAAAGGCACTCCCACACATTCTCATCTGATAAGCCAGGTCACTTAACACACAGCCTAATGTCACCCTGCGAAAGTACCATGCTGAAGAACACTGGCACGCTACGATGTCAGATATTTTGACCTGAAAAAATATCAACAAAATCTGTATCTCGAGACTCCAGGAGCATAGGGGAGACTGTCTGTATCTCAGGATACAGGGTGTAGGGAAGACCCAGGCCATCTAGTACATGGTGTGAAGGAGGCTAGGCAGTTCTGAATAGGATTAACCCTGAGCAGTGTAGTTGCAAGCCACTTCTCACTCTTTTCTAGAAGCTAGATATTGTTCCCTGAGACAGATGCGTTTGGCAGTCTGAAGGCACTGGAGATACAATCCTTGAACCCTCAATGAGCAGGTTTTAAATCAATCTCTAAGTCTCTCCATGCTGTATATTCTGTTCATATTTGGGAACTAAATGTGTTTCAGTTTCAGAAACAAGAAGCCTTTCACTTCCCCAAAGAGGTTCCTGCATCTTCTTTTGTGGGAAATTGGGAACCAAACGCCAAGCTTTTTGCAAATTAAGATATATGGAAGCAGTAAGGGCGGTGCTGAATATCTTGAGTTTTGCCCTTCATTTCAAAATGCTAAGGATTTAGAACCTTATTTATATTATTGCAACATGACATCATCTAAACAGATCAAACGGATGAATGAGAGCATCGTGCTTTAAGGAACAAATACTTGACAGGTCGAGTTGTATTTTATAAGGAGAATCTGGTAAGAATTGTTAATGTGAGCTCAGACAAATTATGGAAAATTGAACCTGATATGATGGTCATTCCAGCATTCCTGTGTTAGACAATTCCTTCCCCATGTCTGTTTAACGCAAGCCAGCCTACCACTCTCTAATAAATAGACATGTTCTTCTTTTCTGTCTCTTTAGGTGATGTTTACAGAAGAGGATGTCAAGTTCTACTTAGCTGAGCTGGCCTTGGCTTTAGACCACCTCCATGGTCTTGGAATTATTTACAGGGATCTAAAACCAGAAAAGTAAGTTAATGAGAAAGAGTGAACTGTAACATAAATATGTGAGCTTTTAGGTTGTTTCTGCTCCTTGTCATACTAATAAGTCAAAAGGTGCCGGAGACTCTACCTTTCTTCCTGTATCTGAGACTCTGTACATGAGAGCCTCAATGTCAGGAGTAGATTTTGTCCCCTGTGCCTAAGTTAATAAGGTAGGGAAGTACTGTATTCTTTCACTAGTGAAGCATGGGAATGTTGAAGCAACAAGCACATGTTGAGGCAGTGGCTGAGGCAGTAGTATTGTGATAAATAAAAACGGAGGCAAGCACTGGTATTCAAAGTGAGCAGGTAAGAACTGGGAAACCCTATGCTATCCAAATCAGAAGTAGTGCAGTCTGTTTACCTGTGTTTATTTTCAGTTGTACCACTAGGCTGAGGTATGAATTGAGCTCCAATCTCTGCAGTCCCAGTCTCCAGGGTCTTCCTATTGCATCATTTAAGCATGGAGCCAGATACCTTAACTCTAGTCCACACAGAATCACAGAACGGTTGAGGTTGGAAGGGACGTCTGGAGATCATCGAGTCCAACCCCCCTGCTCAAGCACGGTCCTCTAGACCACATTGCACAGGATCGCGTCCAGGCGGGTTTTGAATATCTCCAGGGAAGGAGACTCCACTACCTCTCTGGGCAACCTGTGCCAGTGCCCTGTCACCCTCCCAGGAAAGAAGTTTTTCCTCGGGTTCAGATGGAACTGCCTGTGGTTCAGTTTGTGCCCGTTGCCTCTTGTCCTGTCGCTGGGCACCACGGAGAAGAGGCTGGCCCCATCCTCTTGACACCCTCCCTTCAGATACTTGTACGCATTGATCAGATCGCCTCTCAGTCTTCTCTTCTCCAGGCTGAACAGGCTGAGCTCCCTCAGCCTTTCTTCAGAGGAGAGGTGCTCCGGTCCCCTCACCATCTTTGTAGCCCTCCGCTGGACTCTCTCCAGTAGTGCCATGTCTCTCTGGTACTGGGGAGCCCAGAAGTGGACACCGGACTCCAGGTGAGGCCTCCCCAGGGCTGAGGAGAGGGCCAGCATCACCTCCCTCCACCTGCTGGCAACACTCTGCCTAATGCAGCCCAGGATCCCATTGGCCTTCTTGGCCACAAGGGCGCATTGCTGGCTCATGCTGAACTTGTTGTCCAGCAGGACTCCCAGGTCCTTCTCGGCAGAGCTGCTTCCCAGCAGGTCAGCCCCCAGCCTGTCCTGGTGCATGGGGTTATTCCTCCCCAGGTGCAGGACCCTGCACTTGCCTTGGTGGAACTTCAGGAGGTTCCTCTCCGCCCAGCTCTCCAGCCTGTCCAGGTCCCTCTGCATGGCAGCACAGCCTTCTGGTGGGTCAGCCACTCCCCCCAGTTTAGTATCATCAGCAAACTTGCCGAGGGTGCGCTCTGTGCCTTCCTCCAGGTCGTTGATGAATACGCTGAACAAGACTGGACCCAGTCCTGACCCCTGGGGGCCACTGCTAGCTACAGGCTAGTCCAGTATGGTGTAGTCTCCATGTGCGTGGCCTTTATTTTAATGCATGATCTCAGTGCAGGATCCTGTTCTCTATGCCTTTGACTTGAGTAGCACTGTTCTGGATTTGCACCATTTAATCTGGTCTTCCTGTTAATGTGATATCAACTGTTCAATGCAAGTCCACTTGCAGCTCAAACAAAGTACGTCTTGGCACAGTGCAGTTTTATTACAGCCATTGTTTAAAGTAAATGAGCATCTCTGAATACAAGTGTTCATATTAGCTCATGAGAGACATAATAATCAGCATTTTAAAGTACTTTTATTGGCTGTCCAAAATATTTTCCTAAGAACGATTGTAGCTTATATTTGCAGCTATTTGCTGTTCCAAATGTGATACAATGTAGGTTTTTCCTTTCTCTTTTTTTCTTTACAGTACTTCAATAGACTAAATGACACCCACAGTGATATGACTGGCAGTCTTGTGATACTGTTTTTATTCTGTTCCATTTGCCTGGTGCTTTGCCTACGTTTTTCTGTGCCAGCTCTGATAAAATGTGCTGCAACATTTCAAAGCCACCAACCTTTTTAATGAAATGGTCACAGTCGTTTAAAAGGGTGAACATTGAGAGCAATCAGTTTAGCTGTTGGTTACACTTCCAAAGTATAACAGCAGAGCAGTCTTTTCCTTTTTGGGACATGTAATTTAAAAATGTGCAGCTATTTCTTTAAAAGGGAGGGTTATTGCTTTCACACTCATGGACAAAATAAGACACGAAGAGTAAATTGAAGGTGGATTTTGTAGGTGTGAGAAGTTGAATGGGAGGAGACTGTTTCTCTAGAACATAGTACTATGTGATTTAAACTTTAAATTCAATTTTGTGTTTATGTTACAATTTTAATAGCAGTAGTAGCATATGAACTTGTACAGACTGACATAAGCAAAGCTCTCAGTCCTTTGGGCTAGAGATCTTTCACAGAGGACCAAAATCTCCACTCCTGTCTGTTTATACCACTGAAACTGAAGACCAGACTCTTTATCAAATACCAGAAGTCATCCTCTCACTCAAACAACTAGAGGAATAAAGGTACCAGCTTAGTACGTAATATGAAATGCAAGTGAGCAGCTGACGCACCATAACCGCCATTGCTATATGCTATTGCATAATTGTCTTCTAGCAACCCTTTGGTTTGAACTTTGTTCTGAACTTTTATTTTATTCATATTTGCCAGGTAGCATCAACAAACATACATGTTATAGAGTGACTTCAATAAATTAATCGCAGCTTTTTTGGTTTTAAGCTTTGTTTCCAGTGAGTGCTAATAGGAATCATGCACTGTTTTTCTTTCTGGTGTTAATGATGTCATTTTTCATACTAACACATGATATATGAAGCTGCTATTAGAAGGTATCCAAATACGAAGCTATAAATAAGTCATGGTGCTGTTACATTTAGAGATACGTGCCACGATTTTTTCCTTTAGGAGGAGTTTGAAACAAAGGCAAAAATTCAGTGCATGTCAAAACTATTCACTGTATTTGAGATACTCAGAATCTGATTTTTCAGAGTTCTCAGCATTATATGTCACTTTGCGTTTCAAAGCACATCTTTCACTGATTTCAATTGCAAGTGAGCGTACTTAATATATCTGTAGACCAAACTGCAGTGTCTCAAGTCAAAGCACCAGTGAAATGTGGAATCTGAACTTACCTGTGTTAGGAAGGTGTTGCTGATTTGCCATCATCACACAGAAACGTAGAAAAGGAAAAGATGAAATCCAGTTCTGTATGTGTTTTCATCTGACCTGAG
The DNA here is from genome assembly GCF_040807025.1 of Struthio camelus. Taxonomy (NCBI): domain Eukaryota; kingdom Metazoa; phylum Chordata; class Aves; order Struthioniformes; family Struthionidae; genus Struthio; species Struthio camelus. The sequence continues at coordinate 88,496,389 of NC_090944.1, read as the reverse complement.
ACTGGTCAGTCATCCCCTTCAGTATACATCTCTGCCAAAATCGCTGAATATTATCTGTCTGTCAGCTGAGGCAAGAGTTCTCTGGGAGAAAAAGTATGAGCATGTAACTTAAGTCCTTTATACAGTGAGGTCAAATTAAGCTGGCAGCCCTCGTTCTGGTATTTCCTAGCTTTTGAATGGATGTCTTTACAATTTGACTTTTAATGTGTGGCCTTTAACGTATAATTACAGTGATACCAGTGATACAGTTGAATCTGGATACCATTGTCTTGGTATAAAAGCACTTTACATGAACGTAACTATTGTTGTACAGGAAGGGGAGTGACCCAGACTGGTATAACTGAAGTTCACACTTGGGACTATATCAAGGCATCTGTTTGAATAAAAATCAAAATCCTTTAAGACTAGCTTTGTAAGTACAAAACCTATCTGTAGCCATGCCTAGGAGAGTAGAGCATGACAGCCTATGATTTAAGTGGATCCATAAGTTTATAACTATCTGAAGTATTTATAGAAAAAGAGGTGCAGTAGGAAAAAAGAGTTCATTCTGAGGGAAAAAAAGTGCTATATCTTTAAGGCAGATTTGGAAAAAGATAATGGAAAATTAGGACCGTCACAGGATGATCTAATCTTTCCCTTGCCCCCAGGTAGGATCAAATATATCAAGGTCATAACAAGTGTCTTCCTAAACAATTCTTAAAAACCACAGCTGGTGGAGACTTCACAGTCTACATAGGCAGCCTCTCTGCAGTGCTTCACCAGTCGTACTTCTAGAAAGTTGTTCCTAATAACTAATCTGAAATTTCTTTGCTGCAGTTGAAGGCTATTGCTCTCCTTGGCCTGTCCTCCTAGGCTCACTGAACAGCTTGTTCTGTTCTCAGTGGCACCCTCGGGTTTGCTGGTGCATCTTTTCCCTCTGCCATCTCTCCTTTGGGCTAAACAATCCGGTTATTGCACTGGTCTTCACCAGTGAGTCTTTCGAGGCGCTGGATCATTCTCCTTGCTCCCCTTTGGCTTCTCTTCATCCGTATCTCCCTTGAAGTACAATATCCAAAATTTCACACGCATCTTCAGGAGAAGCATTACCAGTCTGATTAGAGCACAAGGTTTACTTGTGTTTTGTAGACCAGTTTCCAGAATCCGAGAGAAATTAATTAGTTTGTGATTTCCCAATTCTCTTCTTTACCTTTGTTAAAAGATAGGCACTGTATTTGCCCTTCTTTGATTGTTTAGTGCTTTTCCTATCCTCCAGAAGTTCCCCAAAGGATCTACTAATATTATAATAATATAATTAGCTCTTTAAATAGCCTAAAATGAAGTTTGTTGGGCTGAGCTCATTTGAACTATTTATGTCCAAGATGACTAGTTAGAAAATAGCACTGTTCCGACCACTTGAAAGAATTCGCAGTCCGTTAGAATTTCAAGTTCAACAATCTTTTAAGATTCTCTGAGCAAAAATTCATATTAACAATTTAAAGCTATGAATTAATTTTAAGTGCAACCAGCAGCAGCAACTCTGGGACCTCTTATAAGGTTAGTTGTACCTATTTCAAAACAGCAAGCAACTGAATTTTCTGATTTAAGTCTTACTGAGAACATGCAGATGATTCTTCTCTTGAATTGCTGCAGCCAAATTCTTCTCCTTGAGTTGCCTTAGTGGTTTCAGTGTGATTCCTTGTGGAATAAGGTACTGTTCTGTCACACTGAAACCAGTGGGGTTACTTGCACAGTGACTGTGACTGTGATCAAGCCATTATTTATGGCATTAGTGAACTAGGAAAATGGAAACTTTTTATAAACTAGTATATGAGACATATGTTACTTCTTATGCTGTGGTTATAGGCATGGATGACTTAGAAGGGACTCTACCATCAGAGAACGCACAGATATTTTTATTTATTTTTACCTTTTTATCTCCAGGTACCAAGTTCCACCTTGATATTTTTCTGTTTTAAGTGCTTTAAGGAAAACCAAAAAAAAGCCATTGCTGCTTAATGCACTATGCTGTAGACCACGGCAGTTCATTTGTGAACCTAGCTGCCCTGTGTAGAGAGAGTAGATCTGAGAATTAGTAAAGAGCAAAGAGTTTTGGGGGAGAATCACCATCAGCTTCCATTGAAGTAAACAGTCCTTTTTCAGGAGCCAGAGCCCTAAATTTTCCTTCTTTTCCCTGGTGTCAATGAAGCTACATCAGAGCTGAGTTAGGCATGAGACTTTTCAACATGGTGAGATAGCATGGCATCATGCAAGTATTAACATGTTAGAAAAGATACAGAGTTTGTGAGAGTCTTCATCTTTTTGGAAGACATTTTAATACTTCACTCTATCTATCTGATCCTTTCATAACAAAACCTGCAGTCAAATTAAACTGCTTTATGAAGTTTCAGTTCTTCTTTCCAACCTGAAATTTTGGCCACATTTTCTGAAAAACACAAAGTGTGGGTTGAATTTTTTGCAGAACTGAGCTAACTTGAAAGGAAACTTAAATCATCCAAAAAACCCCAGGATTCCAGCTTAGAAAGATTTGACAGAACTTCACATTGATTTGAGTGTATTGGAGTTCAAAGTGAAGCCCAGAAGATATGACTCAAATCTTAAAAAAAAAAAAAAAAAAAAAGACAGAGCAAGGGCAGAGAGAATTGCTATGGCTTTGATTTAAGATATACTGTAGAATAATGTCAACAACTGATAAGGAAGACTTTTTAGCCCTGTGCTGAAGTTGCAGCAAAGAACTACTGATAGAGGTTGCAATGCTAGCTCTACTGTGAGCTTCTCATGTAACTAGGAGCTTATCCTTCCACAGCTACTAGGTTCACTTCCCTGCCTGTGACATGGAGTTTTATAGCCTTTCTCATCTCAAGGCATACTTTAAAACTGAGGACAGTGAAAGTGATTCCGATTTTTGTCAGACCATCCAGAGGATAAATTTTGGTCCTGTGTTGAAATACAGAGTAGGTAACAGCCACAATATCCGGCAAGCACATTCAAACCTTAAACTAAGCAGAAAAATATGGAAAACTGTAGTAGCAAAAGATTCTCTCTCAATGCAATTATAGCCTAGTTTAGCCTATAAAAGTAGTCTACTTCTTGTGTTTTTTATAATTTTGAAACATTGATTTAGAAAAAAGATTTTTTTTCTAAATCACATTAGCAACTTCTCATTCTTTTTTCCTACCGCAAAATAATAGTAGTTTATTTCAGATTAACTGATTCGCATAGCATAGCTAAAATAATTATTCTAACAATAAAATTTCTATTAGTGACAGTATGGGATAAAAAAGAATTGTAAAATGAAAGAGATAGAAAGAGAAGGCAGAGAGGATGATCAGAGAATAAGTATGTTTCCACAGTCTGTGAAAAAATATGCCGTTTGTTGTACTCTGGATAGCTAGTAGCAGACACATTGTTCTTTGCTTCTTTTTGTCACTCAAATCTAATTCGCTGCAATAATTATCATTTTCCTCCTTGTTATGATTTTTTTTTACATAAAATATAATTTTTAGTTCATAAGCATAGTTATGTGTGTCGGCAAATAGCAAATATGGAGACACCCACCTGTCCAAAGGGGCACTTAAGTGAGCGAAAGCTGAGGGCAGGGAAAGCTGAAGGCAGCTGAGGGTACTGTGTGAGGGTATTTAGGAAACAGGAGATGGAGGAGAGAACTGGCGACCAAGTTTCAGGAGACAGAGGATACACATTAGTAGGAGGCCAGAATCCTCTCGTTTTGCCACTCATTCAAACATTTAGTACGTGAATCTGTGAAAAAGTCTATTGTATACTTTTGTTCACTTGACCTGCGACAGTATTGTCAGTCTGATAGCTGCATTGCTGTTGCCTCCCTATTTTTAATGGAGGGTGAAAGTTGGAAAACTATGTATTATATACATAGTAAAGCAGCTTGCATTATGCATAGGAAATCCATAAAGCATAAAGTGGATGTTTCTGGGGAAAATTCTGCACCCCTTGAATTCCGTTGTTCCGTTGATGGGGAAAAGTTTTGGGTGATTTCTGTGAATTGTACTCCCCGTTACCACTTTTCCAGAGCCGTATCTATGGAGTTCATACATTCGTTCTCACTTTTGAACCGCCAGCTATATTTTTTCTTCTGAAGCATGAGCCTCTTATTTAGGGTATGTAATCACAACAGTACATTGAAACATGCTTGTTATATGACTAGTTCTTAAAAACTATGCCTCTTGAAGAAATCTGGGGAGATAGAATGGATGCAAAGAAGCTTTTATTGAGAAGAAAAAGCTTTAATTATTGAACAAATAGTAGTGAGTCATCTACTGGCCTTTATTTGATGAATTACACAATAACAGCCTGTTCCAAACAAACAAATTAATGGCATATCATCTCTTTTCAATTATATTTCTGTCCAGAAACAACCTTTCACAGGAGCAAGATGCCAATGTGTTAGTTTCACTTCTGTCATACTTTCTTTTTAATAAATGGATTAAAGTGTTTCTCTAAGAGAATGGGAATATAAAAATAGCTGAGACATAGCTATACCAGTTTGGAAGGAGAAAAATACTAAATCTAACTAGGACTGAGGAAACGCTGCCCTCATCTCTGCATCAGTATTACTAGAGAGAGAAGCTTCTGAAAATCATTATTTTTCCATTTCAGTATTCTTTCTTGTTTCCATAAAAACTAGCGATGCTTTTGCAAACTACTGTCATTTTTCTCACGGAAACGTTGGAGTGCCTTTGTGAGAATGAAAAATGTTGGCAGGTGGCAAACGTGAGAACACTTGAATTTGGCTTCCAGGTTGAATTTTCATTTATGCTTCTGAGCAGAATAAATTAGCAAGGACTGAGGTTCATGCAGTTAGACTGTGACTACTCATTATGCTCTGTGATGACTTTATTACTGCAGCATGAATATATCTACCTTTGGAGTTTATCTGAGGTCCAGTAAGTCCAAGCCCTTATTGTCTGTGTGCTTTCCTCTATTTTTATGAGAAGAGTAAAAAACCTGCAGCTGCTTCTCTTGCTAGAAGCAGATAGTCTGCAGTTATTTGCTTTGAACACCGTATTCTGTCTGCACTCTGTTCATATATCCATCCTGAGCATGCTGTGGAGTAAAATCAAGGCTCCTTATCCAACTTCCGCAGCCTGCGCAAGATTCAGACATGAGATTAGGCAGAGCTTGGAGCATTGTTTTTCTTTCTGGAGGCCTAGAACCCACTGGCACACGCATTTGAGCAATGCATATTTGCTTACCTCCCTTCAACATGTTTTATTCATGTTTGTTAAATACACTCTGTATCTGCCTAATGCATGCATGTTTGCTTTTTACTTTACAGCATTCTTCTTGATGAAGAGGGCCACATTAAGATAACAGGTACGTGAGGAACAAAAAACTTGATCTCTACAAGCAAACTGATTTTTCTGCAGTATGTTCCCTGCATCTTGGATTTTCCCTTGAAAAGAGTTTGCTTACAAGAAGTCAGAAGCCAGAAGAGTTTGAGAACTGTCGTTCTTTCCTCTGGCCACTAGTCAAGCACTCCTGTGCTGCGCTGCATGTGGAGAAGAAAGTGTTTTGTTGGTAAAATTGGGCTCTTGACTGACTTGAAGCTTGCAGGCTTGGCTGCCTACAACCATGGATGGAAGGATGCTTCCAGTACGACTCCTTATGTCAGATTAATTTCTCTGAATTACTACTGTTTCAAGGACTCTTGTGAAGATGTCTCTTTGCCGCATTGGAGATGCTGTCTAGCGCTCCTTTTCACAGTTGTCCACCTGAGATTATTATTTTAATGCTGCGGTAGCCTGAGCAAGAATCTTTGTTACCATTTCTTCACCAAATCTGAACTGTGAACTTCTGCTTATTTAAACTCTCACTTCTGCTTTGGGCCAGAATGGAGAAAGGACCTGCTTTCAGGACACAGTCACAACTGCCAGCCAGGCACTCCGTGCGGCCAGGGCTTCTGTGCTCATGCGCCTGTTGTGGCCTTTCTGTGCACAAAAGCTGCACATAGACCAGAGAGTGCTTCATAGGCTGTTTGGTGTGCTCTTCTTCTCTAATCGTGTTTTGTTTGCGCTGTTTAAATGTATGAGAATGATAATAATCTTTTTTTCCTAGACCTGACAAGTTTTTTTGTTTGTTTGTTTCAATTTATTTAGATTTTGGTCTGAGTAAAGAAGCCATCGACCATGACAAGAGAGCATATTCGTTCTGTGGGACAATAGAGTATATGGCCCCAGAGGTGGTCAACCGACGAGGACACACACAGAGCGCAGACTGGTGGTCTTTTGGTGTACTCATGGTAATGAAGAACTTGTATTGGTTTGGGGCGAGAGGCTGTAAAAGTGGTCAGATATCTCAGATAAAAAAGTACTGCTTTCAACAATTAAAGGTGGGTAGGAAAGTAAACGGTTAATGATTGCTTGAGCATTTTCAGTGCATCAGCAGTAGGATACTGCCTGGTGAAGACAATATCTGAGGTAACATTTGGCCATGGTTCTTCTCTCTTCCTTATCAGAGTTCTTTCAGTAGATTGTTGTTTCAGTTGGTTATCAAAAGCCGTGAATATTTCTGTTCCAAGGAAATCAGCAGGGCAACCTCAGAAGAGTACAAACATTGGAGAACAAACAGCTACCTGTTAGTAGCAAGGTTCCTGTTGGTAAACAGTTCCTCAGATAGCAGTTTTCAGAGGTCGAGGACATCCACATAGAGAAACTCAAAGGTTGACTCTTTCTTCTGCAAAATATAATTGAAAATGACATATTTTGGAGGGCATTCTGAATGCTTCAGTGTACCTCAGAGGTTCTTTTGCCATGCATCTGTCATCTTCATGTCAGCCTCAGTGACTCTTGTGCAACTAATGAGATTCAGTAGCTTTCAACTATCCGACGACAGTGGATTTCCTGTCAGTCTTCTTGGTGGGTGGGAGCCTGTTACTCAAGAACCTTTGGTGTTTTTCCCTGTGGGAAAGGAAAACATACGTTTGTGGGCACCAGGTCATCCTCCTTTCTTCTCTACCATTTTGCTATTTCTTGATTATGACTGCGTTTGGATGTTTGCTTTGTCTTGAGTTCATCCTGAAGCTGCTTTAAAATGAGGATTGCGAAAGAGTGTTTAAATGATTGTTCTTCACAGGGAGGAAGTCAGCAGAAGGAGACACAAATGCATTAACTGGCACAGAGAAATAGTTAGGATTAATCTTTTCTTACTTGTTTTTGCATTGGATTGACTGTACGAAACCCAGAGTTTTCCCCCACTTAACTTTGAAGAGTCCTGCAAGCTATTCCCAAGGCAGTTTAAATTTCCGAAGCTATGCGAGTTGACTTTTTATACGTGGAAATCAGCAGAAAATTAGTTAATAAGCGACATGAACTAACCGAAGATCGTTCGTGCTAGATGAGCCTGATATTTTGCTTGATGAGATAACCACCTTTTTCTAAACAAAGGGGGATCTCATCTGCCTGCATTTCAATAAAGTATTTGATACAGTTGCTGCAGGGGAAATTATTCATTAACTGAAGAAGATGTTCATTAGTACAAGAACTACCTATACCATCTATGAGTACATCACAGGGGAAAACACCACAGAGAGAAAGAAGCTATTTAAGCTTACGAGTAATGTTGGCCCAGGAGCAGACAGGAGCAAACTCATCATGAAACAGAGTCTGGAAATTAGAAGAAAGCTCCTGACTGCTAAGAAGCCAGGCCCTGGAAAACACTTTCTAGAAAGAGCTCTGTGGGAAAAATCTAGCTACACTGGAGCTTGATTAGTGTATGAGGAGGATTTGATAACATGCTCCTGAGTGCTGCAGTATCTGGAACTGGGATGCAGCGCCAGAAAAGGCTCTCGGAGAGGTATTCAACTCCCCTCGTGCCAGCCGTCTAAAATTAGGTCTTTGAGCGCTAACTTGGGCCCTTCTGCCCCCGTCCAGCCCTGCCAGCCTGCAGTGCCACTGCTGCTGAGGAGGCTCAAAGGGAAGTTGGTTTGTGACAGGAATAATTTATCTTTAAAATCAATAGGAGAGTGGCAGGTTTTTGAAGCAATTACTCCAGAGTCGTTTTATCAAGCAGAGCGTTGTCTCTTGAGTGTAGATGCCATGCATTTATTACTTTTGTAGCCATATGGTCAGATAACAAAGGTGATATCGCTCTCCTGAAGTGTGCAGGCTGCAGGTCTATCCAAACGCTGAGTGCACAGCCACTTACAGACGTGCAGGCTAGCTTCATGTGGATGATCCGAACAGCGTGCCACAACAGCGTAGCTGTGGCTAGTGTTGCACTTCACGTTGCAGAACCAGAGGAGAAACGTAAATTAATGTAGCAAAGTGCTGTGCTAACACAGCTCTGTTTCTTGGATCCAAGCTGTTTTAAGTAGGTAAATATTGCACACGTATACATGCCACAATGCATAAAGTATGTTTAAATTTTGTTTATTCTAAGTAGACAGTGTCACCAGAGTAAATGAGGGCAGGAAGCAATGTCAAAGCTAGTGAAAATTTTATTTGGGGGTCTGCATCGTTGGTCTAGCTGGTTAACAGAAGTTAATCTAGCATTAATAATTGCAGTTTATAACCTGAACTTAAAAGGAGCCAAACATCCTCATTTCCTACGGACATGAATGCATTTGTGGATGCTCAGCACTTCTGAACCACTTACCTTTATTCAGTGACATGAATGGGTTATGTCTCATATAATAAATATATCCAGCCCTTTAGATACTTCATTATATGCTCAGTTTTGGAGGGATAGCTGTGCCTGTCCACCTCCAGATAGAAAAAAAATGCTCGTATATTGGTATGTGGATTGTTTTTCTTTCACCTGTTCTTTTGCAAATGTTGTTTTGCTAAACTTCATTTTTTTCACCATCTCTCTCTTTTCCATGCCCTTCCCTAGTGATGTTATAATTAGAAAAGATAATAGTCCATGCAAAAGGAGATGAGGTAAAGAGAGTACAGTCATTGCGACTGTAGGCTGATGCTTTAAGCCTTTGAGTGCTGCCATTCATCTTAGGAGAAAACAGCTTTAATCACTTCAACCTTTTTTCCTTTTTAAAAATTAATTGATTGGAGCAGGAAAAGGGGATATCCATACACTAAAAGTGCAGGAGGATTTCCTAATGCTCTCTTTTGCCTTTACTCATCTCTCCTTGTTTTCTGTCCCTAATATGTTCTGTTAGGGAAGCTGGGTTTTATGCTACTCTGAAAAACTGGAGAGAGATAAATCCTATCCAAATGACTTATTAGCTTTCTCTCAATGTAATTTGCAGTGCGATATGAAACATGCATAGAAAATGTACCAGTTGGTGGCATATGTGTAGCTTGAAAGGAAGTGTATGTGGTAGTGTAATTTTCATATCTAAAATCTTGATCAATAGAGGGGAAAACACATTCCCTGTAGTAGGGAATGTATTAAAGAGATAATGATGAACTTGCTCGTAACCTAGCCATCACACGAGCCACCAAACACCAATGCTCTCCTCTCCGTTCTGTTCTGTGAACTGGCATTAATGTTACAATATAAAGAGGACTCAGGGAACTGCTAGCAGCACGTTGTCAATCTGCATTGACTGGGGCACAGTCTAGAATCAAACTGAAAGATATTTGAAGGCAACATTAGGTATGTCACGTTGTGATTATTATTAATATCAAAACAAACTTATCTATTTGACAGAGATTAAATTCTGATCTTATTAAAATCGGTGAGAGTTTTGCTATCAACAAAAGTAAAGCTTCATTTACCACCAGCTAAGTCTTTGGTACGGGCCACAAAAGCAGAAATGTTATCTGCTGAGTTTGTTTACTGCTCAGTTTGTTTGAATCATTTTATGGAGCTCGGTGTGTCAACCGGTATAGTTATATTATGTGAATCTTGACATTCAGCCTTGTCAAGCATTACACAGAGGACATTACCTGCCTCTCATTTATTAAGTGATAAGGACTGTCTGATCCTAACTTAAAGTTTGTGCTGGGGGGTTTGTGTGGTTATCATGACTAGACACATTTTGTTTTCTGCCTTCCTATTATCTTACTCATTGCATCTGAGATTTTAGATAGGACATTGTTCTGTTTTAGTAGTATTCTAGAGAAACTTTACATCAGGAAATCTGCATGAGAAGCAATTGACTTGTATTGTTAAAAAACTGTGGATATGGCAAATATCTTTTCAGCTGCCCTGCAAGAGCTTTGATGCCCATATTGTCATCTCTGAACTCCAGATAGGGTGGCCTGCACTAATACAACATGCATATGTCTTCTTAGAAGGCCTCTTGAAACAGTGGTTTCGTAGTTCATCTTACCAGCTAATTTACAAAGTCACAGATCTCGTGGAAGTTTTATCTTTTCCATGGCAGAAAAAATACTGAATGTCTTTGAGAGCCATGCAGGCAGGTAAGGGACTATAACTAAAGAAAGAAGGGGTGTGTTGACTCAGTTGGCAGTCCCAAATAAAAAGAAATCTGTTTGTATTTGTCAGCAATGTAGTGAATGCATAAGTTGTAAAGTGAAGTCTGCACAAGAAAAGAAAATATCCTCTTGGTAGCCAGACAGAAAGTATTCTGCTCTGCAGTAATTTTCACTTAGCATAACTGTGCTGGCGCTGGAAACATCAATACTAGACATCAAAACAATACCATCTTCTTTTACAAAATCCCATCATAATACTCCTGTTTTATTCCCAGTTCCCATTCCCAGATGGTCTTCTTAATGAAGAGTATTTTTTATGTTTATACTAGCTGCTGTGTGAAGGTATTCAAGCCCATTACAAACACTAATTCAGTATGCTTTACACCTAGCTAATAATGACAAATGCAACGATAAATATTTAGTGCATTTTATAAATGGTAAAACTGAGTAGCTGACTTGCTTCCAGCTACCTGAAGAATCACTGGAAGCGTTGAGAGAGGAACCCAACCATTCTGATAAGAATGTCTCTGCTCTCCAAAACTAAGTGGTATCAAGTTTCTTTTGCAACCCTGTATTTTATCCTAGATTCCTAATACTTTAGCAAACTTGGGCTGAAGTAATTTGCACAGTCTGCTCTCCTTCCATCTGCTAGGAATATTCATGTGGCCACTACCCCAGGCTGTGAATTTTTCTCTTGCTTATTGGCTTCACCCGTGACCTAACAGGGTCCCTTCTTGTATGCATTCCTGCAGGAAACGTGGCCCTCTTTCCCAAGGTCTTCCCACATATGTGTATTTAGTGAGGTCTCCAGTTCCGTTGTTTTCGCTGCTGAAATTGAAGATTGCTCTGAAAGCAGGAGAAAGGAAGAACTGACTATGTTAAGGCCTAAGTATGGATTGGACAAGGTGACCTCTCGAGGTCCCTTGCAACCTAACTTACTCTGGGCTTCTGTTAATAGGCAGCTGAATAGGAACAGAGAATGTTTTCCTCTCCTGCTACATATATTGATAGAGAAAGGGAGTCAAGGTAGCAGGGAGACAAAGTTCTTCTGAAGTACAGGCTAACAGAAGGTGGCCCTCCAGAATATACTAAGAGTGAATAATTGGTAGGCAAGGAACAATCTAACAGGTGGTTTATGCAGATGGTGGGGATGAAAAATGAGTCTCGCAGCAAAACGGTGGGGTCTGCTTTAATGACAACCCATAGCCTGCAGAGTTTCTACGCACCTGGGCCGAGCTCTCAGCCAACCTGCTGTGACCCACACAACTGTGTATCTGTGTGAGAGGGCGTTAGCAGCAAGTGCTCTCTTCTGTTGGCATGTTTAGATTTCCAAGTTTCTTGATTTTTGGATAAATAAACAGGCAAGCGGGGTGTTGTGTGGTAGCTTTGACAGATGAGAGGAACTATTTCAATTTTCCTGTTTTTTTTCCCAGTTTCTTTATTTCATTTTTTAACCTTCTTTAGCAGATTATAGAACCAGCACTGCAGCTAGAGAAACCAGTGCTTTCTTCCAGCTGCTGCTCCATTCAGTTCATTGAAGCGAAAAGCTCTGGTACACTTAACTCACTGTACCTTCATTTTGATTTAAATATTGATGTTAAGTGCATTTCTTCTGAAACTGAAATTGCAATTTGTAATTGGAGACACATGGTAACAAAGTACTAGGCATTACAGCAGCACAGTAAATATTCCATGCAGTTTCCAGGATGATCATTTCCCCTATCCCTCCTATAGCTTAATTTCTTTTTTCCTTCCTGCCTGCCTGCCTGCCTGCTTCCTCACCTTCCCTGCCTGCCTGCTTGCCTTCCTGGACACTGCATCTGGATTTCTTGCCTTCAGGTTGCTTGGCTTCCTGCACACATAATGCCTGTACAGACGTTTCAGCGATGTCCTGCTTGATGGAAACTGCAGTGTTCTCCTTCCACATAGTCACTAACCAAGCAGTTGCTTATGTCTATCTTCCGTATCGGTAGCATCGAGCTCATATTGCTGCCGAAACAAATGACGTGTAGCAGTCATTTTTAGTGCTGTTAAGTTAGTTTTATAACAACAGCAGAATAACATGAACCAGCATAAATGAACATTAGGAATTTTACCTGAACATAAAGTAAGCTCTTTAGAAATTATGAGGAGGGTTCAGTAAAATACAAAGCACTTTTTCTTACTGTCTTAGGAAGAAACTTTTTCTATATATTTCCAGTATATTTGAACACTTTGGTATATTTGAACACTTTTGTTAGGACGTAGGCTCTTACTGGCCAGAGTTATTTTGAAATGAGACTTAAGCTCCTATGTCTTTTAACAATTGTTAAATATTTTCTCCATTTATTAATGCCTAAAAATTAGGCATTAATTTCACCTAATTTTAGGTATTTAAATAGCTTAAACTGGTTGTCTGGATTGCTCTTACCTAGTCACAGAGAGAGAGACAGCCCTATCAGAGATAATTCATCCCATCTAGGAGTAGTATTAAGTAAAAGTTTAATGCAGCTCCTTCTGAAATTAATTCCATTTGCTGATTTGCAAAGTGAGACGAGCCCTCCCATAACTTGGCAAGTTGATTCCTTAGTGTGACTTTCTGAGTTACTGTTTTAAGGAGACTGTCAAATAAATCCTGTTTTGGTTTCGAAAGTGATACTTGGCTTATTATTTTAGTTTGCATTATAAAACTTCATGCTGAGGTGACTAGTTTGGCACGTTGGATTTGAAATGAGATGTGTTGCAGTGTGTCTGCTAAACTATTACTTTTGAATTTAACTTACTTTTATTTCTGTAAAGATGAAGGAGTTTCACTTCAAGCAGCATTGTTTAAATAGCCTCAGCAACTGCAGGTTTAGTAATGAATCCTAAGGAGAAAAGACTATAAACTAGTTAACATTTAATGAAATGCTTGTAAAAGATCAGAACTTATCATTGAGAAAAATACCCAGTTTAGCTTTGCAGATTGCATATTGTGACGCCCTGGAGAAACGGGCCGAAACAGAGGCCATCTTGCACAAAGTCTTAGTTTTAAAAAATGCTGTGATTTCATTGGAAATCCACCTTGTTTGAGTGTTTCTCTTCATCTTCCATTATGGTGTGCCATTATATGCCTGCTGTGTGTATGAATTTCTGGAAGAAATGATCATCACAAAAAACTGTTCCTTGGTATGCTGAAATTGTTGTAGAAGTTCAAGCTGACCTCCCTTGCACTGAAGTAATAGCACACAGTAAATTGCTCCTAGGAAGCACTGGGATTTTAGGTTTTGATTTTCTTAAACTTCAAAGCTGAAAAAGTAGCATTTTCTTTCAGTGTAAGATTTGGAAAAAAAAAAATTGATGTGAAGTTTTCTTGTGCATTAAAAAACACATATCCTCCAGAACAGATACAGCACAGCCATTCCTCAGAATCTGTGTTTGCCTTCTCTTTTGTGTCCTGTAGATTCCAAGATTGAATATTAGAGGAATACATTAAATGTTTAAATTAAAATCATTGTCTAATACTGGTTTTTGTTTTAAATTAAAGCATATCAGATGTTAGCTATGCTGCGATTATTCTTAAGTGAATAATGCCAACTAGGATCAGGTTATTTAAAATCTTGTCACTTTTATCAGTACTGATAAAAGGATATGCTAGTGAGGCAGCTTCTAGAAAAAAGTCAGAAAACAAGTTCAGCTACTGTTCTTGTTAGTCATTTGTTTAGTGGTCCCTCTTTTCCTTCACTTCTGTTTGTCTCTCTCAGTTTCCCCATTTTGTGGTAATGATTGTATCCCTAACTTTCTAAAATACTTTTAAAGATGTATAGATTAAACAAAAATGTGAGTAGAAAGGGATGTTGGGTTGATCTATGAAGTGCTTAGGATTAGTATGGCTATATTTAAACTGGGAAAAGGGAAGAGCTGAGCTGTGGGTCAGTTTGTCACAAATTGTATTACTGAAAGGATTGTTTTTGCACAGACGTGCTTCCTGAGAGCAGTGATAAGGTACCAAAAATACATAAGGATGAGAGTCTGTCCTGCCTTAAAGGTATTGTAGCAATGGATATTGATCAGGAGGTACCTCCTATAGTAGAAAGGATCCCCATTTTTTTTTTTCCCAAGTCTGACTCAGAAAAAAGCAAATAACAATTCCCTTTACTCTCAGTGGACATTGTCCTCCTTTATGCCAGGACTGAATTGTGTTCTTGGTTTGATTTTGTTTGCTGATATATAACCTTCATCATCCCTTAGTCAGAGGAATCAGCATCCGCTGATACGTGCATGAAATGTTGTGGTTAGAGCTGTGTGAAAGCCCAGGTATTGAATCCATACGAGGCAAGCTTCCTTGGCTGAGTTTTTTTATTACAAATGTGAAATTCCTGTCAGATTCACTGAAAGCATTGCTCTGTTTCAAAGAAGCCATAAATGATTGATATTTTCAGATGTGAGTTAGGCAAATAATTGATAATGATTGCGAGTTTTGCTTTGACGTTTAGGTGCACTTAAACCTGACACCTGAAAAATTCAGTGTGAGTACAGCCAGGGGAGCTGAAATGGGAGATAAAAAAGCATGTTCAAGTGCCTGGAGAACGTGGGGGTTATGCACGTTCCTTCTGCGAAGTGTAGCAGTGGCATCTCTGTGTGGTACAAATATACAACGACTAAAGGCAGTTGGACCCGGACTAAAAAGAGGGAGAACGGCATGGTCATTTTCCTTGCACCACAGCTGAAACACCAAAGGACAAGCATACCGGTTTAGACTAAAGGTCCATCTGGCCAAGTACCCTGTCTCCTGCGTTGGCCGTAAAGCAGACTCTGGAGAAAGAGTAAGAACGAGGCAACCATATATGATACTTCTCCCCAAACAGACTAAAACTTGTTCCCAAGTATCAACGTAAACAGTTTGTAACAAGACTCTCGAACTAAACTGTCATGTTGGTCTTTGATGTTCTGCAAAATACAGAGTTGCACTATCATTTTTTTCTAAACTACAGCTTTTGGGGCAATTTCTATTGCTGAAGTGTTCAGTTGCATTTGAAATAAAAAGATGATGTGTGGAGTGTCTGGTCAGCTGTGCAGACTATCTCAACACTTTGTCGATTTACCATTTTGTTGTTATTTCACAGTTTGAGATGCTGACAGGATCATTACCGTTCCAGGGAAAAGATAGAAAGGAGACGATGGCTCTCATTCTCAAGTGAGTAGTGAAATCTGTTTTGTTTTTCTAACTGTTAGTTAACTGTACCCTTGGGGTAGGCTATGGGTCCTAGATATATGAAGGATAGAAAATAGTAATGTGCACAGTGAGTTTTTCAAAGCGGTGTAAGGCATGAATTTGGGAAGGGCATGCACAGCTGGTCTCCTGCATGTGGATCTAAACTGGCCTTCAGAATAAATAGTAGGAAGTGAAATACTGAGAGGGCCTTGCAGAAGAAAGGTATCTTCGTGTCCCTAATAACAGACTGTCATTATATACACACAAGTGAGAACAGTCAAATTTGTGCAGGACAGCTTATCTTTTGTTGTTTCCAGAGTTTCAAAACCCTTCTTTTCCAAATTTCCCATTCATTTAATGTTCGGAACATGCATAAATGTTTCAGGATTTGGGGCTAATCCTTGCTTAAAATCACATTTTTTCTCCGTGATAGAGAATCACCAAGGGAAGAGTTTCGTTCTTAACTGATGTGTGGTTTATTATCATTATTTTCAAAGTCTTGTTTATGTGTTTAAATTTCTCTTGATTCCCAAATTTTTTTCCAGCAAACTAAAAAGCTGAAAAAGTTTGCATAGGAAAATGACCCCTTTGAGTAAATCTTTTGCAACCTATTCACAAGGTCTCGTGAGATGCATTAGATCTACCTCCAGTGAAACCAGAGGTAAAACTTTCTTTAACAGAACAAGATCAGGCCCTCAGTTTGTAGTATATTTACATAGTCATGCCTTTGGTGACCAGATGTGTGTGTCTGCCTGTCCCAATTACTACAGTGACACTTTCTAAACCACAGTGTGATGGAGAAAAATTTTGAAAAATCTATTTTCTTTTCAAGTGTTGTGTTCTTTCAGAGCCAAGCTGGGAATGCCACAGTTCTTGAGCATAGAAGCCCAGAGTCTGCTGCGAGCCCTCTTCAAAAGGAACCCGTCCAACAGATTAGGTATGAGTGTACATTTGATCTGTGCATTTGTTATTTGTGCTCTGGCTTGTAAGGTGGTGATCATTTCTCCCAATTTATCTTCACTGATAGTTATCCTCATCATTACACATGCGTTTTGCATTCCTTTCCCTAGTGCAGTAAATCTGGAGCACTGCTAGAGAAAACAGCAAGGAGGAGCACAGGCAAACCATTGGAATCCAAAGCATGATACTAGCTTGTATTTAATTTTTTGAGAGAGAAAGTAAACCAGCAGCATTTACAAAGGGTATAAGACAACTCCTGCATATGGTAATATAGAGAACAGAGAAGACAGGTATCTTTTTAACTCTGTGTAACTTAGCTGTAAATCTGAGGTGGGTAGAAAAAGGGAATAGAGTTCATTGTGTATTCTTCATTTCTTAGTTTGCGTTCCTTTGCTGTCTCATTTGGTTTACAGGGAACATTTTAATAGGCATTCTCCTTTGTTACCCTAAATGCATTATCTGCTCTGTTACTGATGTGTTTTCACCCTTCATTAATGATTCTATTTAAATATGATAAACTGAGAGGATGTAGTAGATCATGGAGATCGTATCATATATGCTATCCCTACCTTTGTTCAGGATTTTTATCAAAAATTCATTGCATTTGGCAAAGTCAGGGATTATGATGCCTGGTGCATAATTTTCATTGATAATTTGATCTTTAGTTTTTACACGGAAAAATAAGAATAGTCATATCAAGTGAACGATATCAAGATAATAGTACTGTATTGTTTTTGATTCAAAGATCTTATCTAGTTCTGTGGAAAAGGTTAAAGGGTTTTTCCCCCAGCTCTCTTAATACTCTGCTGTGCTTTAGGTGAAGAAGGGAAGAATTAGTTTCTAAAGGAAAGGGACAAACTGAGGTGACAAAAGGGAATAAGTCCAAAATACACATTTTATACTCTTCTTCGTTCCTTTTTCCTTCGTACCTGTGTTGGGTTTTTTGTTTGTTTTCACCCTCAAATGTACTACCTATCTATACTCTTTCATTACTGCTATCCTCTACTCGTTCACATATTCCTATTTTTAAATATTCTTAAAATTTTCAAATTCTGTGTTCATCTGTTGCCACATCCAAAGCAAATGCACTCCATCCCTGAGACTGCAGTATGATCTAGGTACACACCATGACTTTACATTTGCTAATTCTAGCAGCCCAAGCCCTGTGACTGTGGTAGCACAACATATAGCCACTCTAGTTTTGATCCAGGTCTAGTGTGATATTTTACAAAGCTAACAATAAGATGCATGGGGTGTCCTGAACACATCTGAAAAACTAGAGATGAGAAGGACTTTTGAAAATGCAGAGTTCAGATGCATCACAAGAGGAGAGCGATGTTTGCCTGATAGTGTTGGAATAAATTAATTCCCTTGTGTAAGCATGCTAGTGCAGAATAAAAATGATTTCCTATTGGAATAATGATCTATTTTTGAAGGAACAAGTGACTTACTATGCACTTGCCACACAACCAGTCATTAGGATAATTCTTCTGTTATCAACATCTTATGTGATTGCTGGACGTGCTTTGCTGTGTCAGTGCTCTTCGATGGACATACATTGTTTTGGAAGCTAAAAGGAGCTGTGAAAAAATGGCCTTAGGAGAAGGAATAGAGTCCTTGAATTCTGTAAACTGTATGATAAGGAGAGAACTGACTGGTCCTATTTAAATACATATTTGACTGACTTTGTCATGCATGGAAATTTTTGGCAACTCATAAATGACTTTTCTTTTAGGGAGTAGCATAGATGGGTTCAGTATTGAGACTTGTGAAGAGCAGTTTGCTGTGATCTCTTGCAACTAACTGTTTATGCTTGTAACATTATTTCAGATTGGAGAGGTAAGGTTAGGAGCAAAAAGCTAAATTAGGAAATAACTTGTCCTGAGATGTGGAAAGAGCAAGAAGTGCAAGAGAGGTTTCTCCCCCTTCTTTTGCAGCACCCACATGGAGTTTCTCCAGTGCTGGCGGTGGTACTGTTGAAGGTCTGCTACATACTGCTTTTGATCTTCTGTGCAGCAGTCACAGCATTAGCAGTCTTGCAGACGGCAGATAGCCACATGCTTGACAACCCATTTCTATCACCATCTGGCTGAGCAGCAGATCCTGCAATTTCTGATATGTCCACGTGCATGTGCATACACACGTGTGGAAGATGGATGTTTCACTCTGTGTCCTTGAGCTTCACTTTGACCTTTTAGTGTTCTCATAGCTCTGGCCACTGCTTCAGGTGAGGCAGCATGTGGGCCGAATGCTATTCCAGTGCTTTTTTTCCTACTGAGCAGCAGCAGACTGTGACATTTTGGGTGAATGGATGTTTTCTGAGAGGTGGCAGCAATGCAGCAGGAGCCACTGCCTCACGCAGAGGTAAAGCACGATGGCTCAGCGGTTTTCCAAGAGAGCCTGGCTCCTGCGGAAGAAGACAGCATGGAGCAGGCTGCCACTTGCTGTGACTATTAGGAGCACAGCTGGAGCCCAAAGCCCTTGTTTCACTCAGGGGACAACCTGGTCATCTGCAAAGCGGTGGCTCCTGCCACCTGCAGGGGCTGAGCAGGAGGGGAGGCAGTCAGTCCATCAGCATGGGCTGTGGCTCCTCTCCTCCCAGGGGACACCACAGGTCAGGCTGCAGCCCCCAAATGCCTGCACAGGCCATGCGCTTCCTGGGGGAGCTCAGCCAGAGGAGAGGAGCACATTGCCCAGGCCAGACAGGCTGCGTGGTGGAAGGAGGGCGCCCTCCTGGCTCTTGCCTCTTGATTGGCAGCACTTAAGTCTGATGCTCCGCAGAGATGATAGTGCAAAAGCACGTTTTCTCAGTAGGTTTCAACTGCTGCCACGCAATATGCCTAACATTATAGAAAATTAGAATCTTGGGATTTCTGGATTTAATCAATGTTCAAGAGAATAAGATGCTGCAGCAAATATAAACTTTTCCACACTTACCCTCTCTATTCCTTTCTGCTGTTTCCTCTGTCACTCTGTCTCTTGCTCTGCTCTGCTCTGCTCTGCTCATTTTGTGGCTTCCCACAATCTGTTTACCCGTGCAAAATGGGGCTCCAGTGAAGTCGGTGAGAGTTTCTGCATACTGATCATTTTTAAAAAAGCTAGTTACTAGAACAGGGATTGAGTTGCTTATTTTTAGAAGCCAGTTATGACAATTCTGGCTACCGTATTGTCTCCATTTTAATAATGGGGAACTGCTAAGGCTGAAGGTTTTTAACCTGAGGTTTATTGAAATACTGCAAAGACTGGCAGAGAGGAAGAGATTAATTGTAACATGAACATCCAAGGAGAAGAACCTAAAAGCATTATGGAAAAGTAGATCTTAACATTTCAGAGATAGCAGTAGAGAGCTTGTGAAGGTTGTCTGTGTTAACAGACTGAGAATCAGCATGAAGGGTAATGGCAACAGACGTATTGGTAATGAAAAAAGAAATACTTAAATGGTTGATCTAAATACCGGACAGAAGTCAGTACACTTTAGCTTCGTAGATTTTATTTTTTTCTGGGAAAGGAACAATAGTCTGAAGTTAAAAGAAAGCTTAGGCATCCTGTTTTGAAAAATCTTTGGAAAATTAACAAAGTGTGAAATAAAGTGGCAGCGATATTATGGATCAAACACTTGTTTTCACTCATTGTTTCAGAAGTCTGCAAATCTGGAAAGTGTTTGTATTTATTCCCAGTGTTTCTAACTCTGGCAAGTTGAAAGATACTGGTCTTAAAAAATCACTTTATTCTGACTGCCATCTTGCTTTTTGCCATTTGATTATGATATTTTAATAAATCGAGGCAAAGGTTGAATATCTATTTTAAAAATTTGTTTTGAAGCATTGTTTTGAAGCTTTGGACTGTGAATGGAAAACAATGCTAGATACTCAGAAGATACTGGATAGATACTGGAGCAAGATACTCAGAAGAAGCAGAGAAGGAATTTAGTAATGCAGTTTATCTGTTTCTACTTTTAAGTCTGATGCCCATTAAAGTATTAGTACTTTATACCAAATGCTTTATAAATGGAAGGTCTTCCCTTTTTTGACATCCCTGGTACTGTCTGACCTTTTCTGAATCAAGCATAGTATGATCTATATACTGTACTGTCCATGTAGTCCGCAGTACTATGCAGGATAGTACTATAGTATGATAGTATTGCGCTGATTAAATATAACAAAATGCATATTATGGACAAGCATAATTTTAAATTCTTGAAATAGATTAATTGGAATACCCAGGCAAACAAGCAGTATACATTTTAGGAAGGAAATGGCACAATGAAGAACATCATTGGTTTATCACGTTGCCAGCAACTCAGGCAACAAAAGGTTCTAATTCTCATTTACAGCAAGGCCTTCATCCATTCAGGTAGGTAGATGAACTTAAAGAAGATTTCAGGAACTGCTTACACTGCTGAGCACTATAGAGGTACAGAGACCGTATCACTGAGAATTTTGGACAAGAAAGTATAAAGTAAAAGCATGTTGTAGTAGATTCTGAGTAAAAGTGGAAGAAGTAAATATTCTTTCCTTAATCACATGCTCTTAGAGAAGGTGTATTCTGCTTTAACACATAGAAAACTTCATTTTTCTGTTTTGTGAAATGATGAGTTTGAAAAAGCAAGTTTCTCCTTTGTCCGAGTGGCTGTGCATCTTTCATGTAAACCTTGGGAATGAATTTTAAAATGTCTGGCCTACTAAAAAGATTCTGAGGCTGCAGAGACACTATAATTTTATTATCTTAAAAAAAATCTGGAAACTCTTTCTGCCCATATTGAATTCCCAAATAATCAATTTTCAGAATTGGTCTGGCTCCCTTTTTCTCCTTAGTCTATGTCAAGGCTCACATTGTCCATGATGATTCAATAATCAAAAATAATTACAAATAAAACATTCTACTGTAACTGCTTGCAGGCACTTTTATTATAGGCATAAAACAGTCTTCAGTAATCAAGTTCTCACTTATTTACATGAGGCTGCTTTTATATAAATCCCTGCATTCTACAATATGTTTAATCCAGCAATTTGATCTGAAAGCATTATTTATCATCTATTTCTCTGGGACCTTCGTGGGGCTATATACCGTGTAGAAATACTTGCAGCCAGTATCACAAAATCACAGAACGGCTGAGGTTGGAAGGGACCTCTGCAGATCATCTAATCCAACCTCCCTGCTCAAGCAGGGTCGCCTAGACCACATTGCCCAGGATTGTGCCCAGACACAATATCAGCTTTTCAATATCAGTAGGTCCTGATTGTACAGATTCTTCTTTAAAGATAGGTTTGGTTACAAAATTGAAGTTAAAGTGCAGTTAGAAAAAATAGAAACTTAGAGGGAGATGGAAAGTTTTTCATGTGGTGTGCCAACATGCGCTGCACTTTTGCAGTCTAGTAAATTCTCAACTTCATTCCCAGATCTGTCAGTCCCTGTGAAATAAGATGTGCCAGTTATGACCTCTTTTGTGCTGTTTTCTCCTTGAAAGTACATCTCTTTGCAGTACCACTGTAGATTTATAGATGGTAGATGAATAGCTGAAATGTGCTAAGCGAATCCGGAGAAACTTTACCATTAACACTGGTCTCTCACTTCTCCCTTTGACTTCAGCAGCTGGGTCAGGGTTGCCCCTCTGGGCATGTCACAGAGCTGTCTTCGAATGCTCCCCACTGGAGCCATGACCCTCCTCTGCTTCAGGAGGAGACAGGACCAGGCACCACTGCCTGGATCCAGAGCATGCAGGCAAAGAAGGAGCTGTGGGCTATACCAGTAGGTCTCGCAGTGGGGAAGGACAGGGAAGAAAAACTGCAGATAGCACTGAACCTTCTCCGTGGTACAAATCCAGCTGCTGTCGGAAGTCCTTCACTCTTTGCAAAATTAGACTATTACCATTCTCAGTGTCTTTAGTGTGTTAAGCTAACCAAAGATGGAGTCAAGCCATGGCATTCCTAACAATCTGTTCTTTTTATGCCAGAGCTGTGAGGTGGCCCTCAGTGGGAAATGCTCTTTTTTCAAACAAATACTCATGTCAACCACGTGCTGCACTGCACACTACAATCCTCCACTAATAGAAGTAGCTAGAGGTCAGCTTTTTTGTTAGTTCTGAATTCTGTTTATTGATGGAAAAAAGACGTCAGCAGTTATGCTCAACCTAGGGAACGCTAATTTACAATGGTGGAAGGCTTTATTTTTGTCCTTTTGAAATCATTGTGGTGGTATGGTCTCATCCTTATGTAGTGAAGAACAACTATTACACATTACCGAGTTTCCAGTCACCACGGCTGAACACAAGACATACATAACCATTACACATATTTCTTTTCTAAAGAGTTAATCAATGTAATTCTCTTCAAAGCAGTTGTTTTGGTTTCATGTTTCTGTTGGCATTGTTAAAATTAGAACAAGCCTGCCATGAGTATTTAGTAAGGATTTTAGACTGTGCTTGGAAAAGTCATGCTAAGGAAGACATAGAACAAGGCTTATTATTATCCAGGTCTTAGTATCTTTTTATTCCTGGTATCAAATTCCATCATCATAAGTACAGAAGTTTAGGCCACAGGTCTACCTAGTTCAGTACCCTGTGACTATGAGCAGCTGCTCAGGGTGAAGAGCAAGAACAAGGCAAGTATATGTGATACTTCACACAAATTATCTCCCAGTCTCCAGCTGCTTTAAGCTCAAGGGATTTCCTGAACCTTTTGTG
The DNA here is from genome assembly GCF_040807025.1 of Struthio camelus. Taxonomy (NCBI): domain Eukaryota; kingdom Metazoa; phylum Chordata; class Aves; order Struthioniformes; family Struthionidae; genus Struthio; species Struthio camelus. Next base: position 88,473,204 of record NC_090944.1, on the reverse strand, counting down.
ATTTATGTTTCAGGTAATGTTCAATGGATTTCTTTTCCCCATATTTGTCCAGTCTCCCCCTGAACTCATGTAAGTGTGTTGCATCCACATCATCGTTTTGCAAGGAATTCTACATGTCACGCAGCTATCTGTTGCATGGAGAGACATCTCCAGATGGTTCTGAAGCTGATTCCTGCTGCCAACATTTAATGAGCAATGTTCTCCTAATGGAAAAGATGTGGAACAGCTAATCCCTAGCCACCTATTCCAAATAATCACGATTTTGTAAAGCTACATCATATACCCCATTGATCATCTGTTTCCAGGTTGAAAATCCCAGCCTACTCAGTCATTCCTCATACGGAAGTCATTCCATACTGTTCCTTATTGCCTTTCTATGATTTCTCCAACTTTAATATACCCTTTTCTAGGTAAGGAAATCAGCTGCATTCAGTACTCAAGCTGAAGGTGCACCACAGACTTTTATAGTGACATAGTGATGTTCTCCATTTTGTCCTCTATTCCCTGAGACTTGATTACCTGTTATGTTTTCATAGAGCTGTCTGTCGTAACCCACAGACCTCACTCCTGAGGGGAGATGGTCAGCTCATAGCTCAGCCTTGGTATGCCAGGCTGAGTGTTTATCCTCGTGTGCGTCACTTACATTTGTCTATAAGAGAAGATTATCAGGATGGGGAAGTAATCAGAAGAACATTCCTTCTAAGTTATTGTCAAGTAGGCCTGACTGACAACCCCACAGGTTATGTTCACAAAGTGGTTTTTTGTTTGTATCTGTTCATCAGTGAAAGTTAAGCAGGCTATAGGAAGCCGTTCCTGATCAGTGCATTTTTACAAACATCACTAATGTCTTTAACACAAGGAAAGCAGATGTCACATTTTACAAAAGCTAGATTTGACAAAACCTTTTTAAAACTGTTTGCAATGTTGATCTCCAGGAAGTACAAATATTGCATACAAAAAATTAAATCTTCTGAGGTGCTGAGTGCCTTTTGGAAGGTGCTTGTTAATTGTGAGTCCTTTGGAAATCAAGGATGCTCTGCATCCTTGTAATGAAGGTGCTGAACACCTTTCAGGAACTGGCTCCGAAATTATTGCAATGCAAAACTTTTGCTTCCAGGTGTTTTTTTTTTTTTCTCATACTGAAAAATGAAAGGTGCTATTAATAAAGGCAAATCAGTCAAAAAAATGGCACACTAAGTCATCTCTGATAGTTGTTTAGTTATTACTGAACACCTGTTGGTTTTTGTGATGGTAGTGAAGCAAATAAAATCAAGTAGCTGCAAGGAATAAGAAAGGTAATCTTGAATGAAGACGTAAGGCAAAAGTAATGAAAGAATTAGATTCGTTACTAGATCTCAAAGGAGTTTCACTAAATCTCCTGCAGAATAACGTTACAGAAATTTAACAGTATTAACTATCAATGAAGGAAAGGTACCACTGATAGTGATGGTTTTGATACTAATAAAAATATAAAGGTGGTTATTTGAAAAGAGGGAACCCAAAAACCCCAGTTACCTCAAATCATTTGGAGCCTTTTGATATTTTGAGTCTAAACTTACTTGTAGTGCAGTTTTTCCTGCTCATGAAAAATGGGTGATTAGAAAGATTTCTAAGTCAGCTATGGACAGGAGATCTGCAGTTAGTGGCAGGAAGCAGCATTAACATGCCAGAGGATCGGGAAGTCAGGTTGCTCCTAGCCTCACTGGCGCACGCGCTCTGTGGCAGCTGGATCCTATGTCTTGCCTGAAGAGAGCAGTTCTTGAGGTCAGACTTGGCACAAGCCTCCTTTAAAGAAAAATAAAAAACCCTCTGCCATTACGTTTTCATTAAGGAAGTGCAATTCTCTGTATTTCTGGCAGTTTACATAGTTATGGCAATTGTACTGGTCAAGGTTTTTTGACTAGAAGAAGTATTTAGATAGTGACTTTGGCTTTGTCAGAAAAAAGGAAGGGACGGGGGAAGAAGTTTGGAGAAGAGATGTCATAAAGCACTCTTTTCTAAGCATGCCTTTATTTTGATTCTTCCATTCTCTTGCTAGGTGCTGGATTCGATGGAGTTGAAGAAATTAAACGTCATCCTTTCTTTATTACCATAGACTGGAATGTAAGTGGAGCTGCGTTATTATTTTTTAATTTAAATTTTCTTAGCTAAATTTTTGAAGACTGGCTGCCATGCTTGAAAAAGAAAAAAGATTAAGTGAACTCTAACATAGAGGATTCAGGAGCTAGAGCCTTTTAATGGGTACCTATGTCTCTTGCATACATATATGTGTTACCCACATACCTGTACATGAAAGAAATAGAAAGCTGCTTTCAGCGTTGTCAGTTTTTTCTAACTTCTTGTCTCTGTTTTATTTAATGATCTGGCTTATCACAGTACTACCTGAGGCTATTTGCACTGTTTCATAGAGTAATTTCTGCATTCAACTGTAATAAACATGGTGTATTGATTGTGGAAGCTGGTTCGGAGTGAAAATAGGCAGCTTGCTTTAAACAAAGAATTCTTGTAGTATTTCAGTTGCAGAGGAAAGCAAAGCTGAAGGGCTTGGCTTGAAAGAGATACTCCAGAGGGAGGCAGTCTGATAGTCTGGGTCCCTCCATCTTTCTGCTTTTATATTCCACATTAAAATACTTATCCCTTCTCACTGGGTCTGGCAAGCTAGGCTAAATGCTAATTCTATGCTTTCCATGCCAGGGACCTCCAGGAATCCTTTTCTCTCTTGGAATTATTCAGAGTAGCCCCAGGTTCTCTCTTATACATGCATAGCTGCCAGCAACAGCTCCAAGGAGCTCCAAGACTTCTAGGTGCACCGTTTTTCTAAACACATTGTAGTGTTCCTTGGCCTGGGTGAGTATTTACAGAACTGGTATAGCAGGTTGTGCTAGTTTATGCCATAGGACTCTTAACTTCTCCAGTAAGGTAGCTTTATTGACCCTCTCTTGTCACTTTTAGCCCTAAGTGACCATAGGCCAGGATCTGGCACTTCCACTATTTTGTAATAGGTGCTACAGAAAAGCGTAACATAGATGAATTTTCAGAATACTGATTTTGTATCACTAAGTGTACGAGACAGACAAGATAGAACAGGAAATAGCAATTTCTCTTACCAGTGGCTGATGTTTTATTGAGGTGACTCATTAATTTAACACCAGCGCTCAAAATTGGAAGAGCAAACAATTCATCAAATATAACACGGTTTAAATAAGACATGCCTGACATGATGTGTAAAATGGTTAACAAGGATTTATTTTATTGCTATCAGTTACAGCTCATAAAGCTGACCTTAGAGATTGGCTAGCTGTTTGATTGAGACTTGCAACAGGTCACATTTTCAGTATCCTCCTCACATTTTCAGTATCAGATTTGTTCAAATCAACATATTTTTAGACAAACCTAGAGGCAAATACTTTTTGTTCTTGATCTGGGCATCTGCCAGCACATCAGAGCTTCTGTTTGCCAGATCCTTTAGAATGTTTTAGTCTAATTTTATCTGACCTATGTTGTGGTGTTATATCTCCTCAATAATTGATCTGAATTGACTGATAAATGTTAGTATAACAGGTCACATAAATGCAGTTCTTACTGTAAATTCTGGTAGAACATTATGAATGCATGCGACGTGGCCATTCTCAAACCATTGCCTAGGGCTTTACAGTAAAGCTAATTCCTCTGTGAAACCACATTTTTTGGTGCCCAGTTGACTTTTAAAAGGCCCACACGATCATTTATTTTGGAAGAATTCATGAATCTCTACTTTGGATTGAATGCTGGAAGAGTTGGCATGACTCATAAGCATGTTACAGGGTGATAAATGAAAGTGGAGTCTGAGATTTTCCTTTACAGCCCAGCTGATTTCTAGTCCCATTACCTACATTCTGGAGTCTAGATTCTCTTTCCTCGTCTGCTTCTTACTAATCATAAGATTCAGTGCAAGAATTTTCCATTTATGAAGACTTAAGTGGGAGTTAACATCAGCCCTATGGACATTTGAAAAAAAGTAAGAGACTCCAGAAGGAGGGTTTTTTTTTTTTCTCATCATCTGTGTCCCTCTCATGTCTCTGCAGTCCTCAGTTTTGCAATCAAAATAAATGCAGGTTAGATGCCTACATCTTAATAAAATTGAGGGCATTGGCAGAGTGACAGGGTTTCTCCTTCTGCATTTGCTAGTGGAGCAGCTCAGTAACTCATCACAGAGAAATAAGTCTCTGCGTCGTGGAACAAAAGTTCAGCAAGGTCAATTCTGATCTGTGAGACCCCTGGTGACCACCTTCCCTCACGATGCTTAGTGTTTACCTCGAGCTTAGTTTTTTAAGGAGTAACTTTATGCCTGTCCTAAGGAGACTGTATACTCCCCCATCATTTGAATGAGTTTTTACAGATAGGTTAGGGAAATGTTAGCCAGGAATGGGCTATGTATATTGGAACATGTCTCGGAGCCAGAGAGGGAGGTGGATTTAATGGCCCTTTGATGTCTCATCTAGCCCTGTAACTTTGCTGTAGAATAGAGCTGTAAAGACTCATTTTAATCCAATATAATTAGTGCTTATTGCACTCTCTTGGAGACAGATGGGTCGTTATTACACATAGCAATTATCATCTTTATAATATATTTGTTCATTTAATCCTTATTTTACTATCATTCATGGAGATCTTGGGAAGGCCGGAGTAGTTACAGAAGCAGTATTGTATGCATTTCAGAGTGACGTGAGCCCGCCTTGGCCTGAGCTGAAGCCAGGACTTTGCCTTATTGTGACAATGCAGCCAACTGTTAACAAGTCCTCCATGAACAGAAATAGAGCAAGGTCAGAGAACAGAAATGGCTCAGGCAGAGATGTTTAGTGCTGATCTCTGTATTGTTGCAGGAAAAGAGTCCCGGGTGCCCTCACATTTTGTTCTTCCGCCAAGTATTTCTTGCATCAATTTGCAGGCAGTCAGCAAACAACAATAGTGATGAGGCAGGAAGTGAATGTTGATGCATTATATACCATAATATATAAAGACCTCAGTGGGCAAGAGGCAAGCTCTCTTGAGGAGCTTCTAAGCTACCTTGGCAGCTAGGATAGACAGGACTGTTGCAACTGACAGCGTAGAAACTTTAAGGGACTGTTGTAAAATCATCCTCCATCAAGAGCCCACATATTGCCATGGATCAGAATGGGTTAGTGTCTTCTGGAAACCCAGTGCAAAACAGGTCATTTGTTAAGCAAACTTTTTCCTACTGTAAGAATGGCAAGATAATCAGGGAACAAACCACCAGGTTGCTTCATCTGAGTTTAGAAAAAGGTACAAAATAGAAATGAGAGTTAGCTACTTCTTTCCAAGTTGTGTGTGATGTCTGAATATCATAGCGACGTTCATTAGAATCACAGAAAGAAATGTATAAATCAGATCTTCATTTCACAGTACTGTCAGATCTGTTCTCTTGGGCTTCAGATTAAGGACTGGTTATTGCCTCTGTCACCGAAGCAAGTGTCTACCCGTTGGAGCTGTTCATTTCCCACTTGTTTCCGTTGCTTCTTTCACTGTCTTAAAACAGACACAGGCAGACACAGTGTTTGGTTCAGATGAAGGCATGAAGGCAGCTCACAGTGGAAGCAGCACACACAGTGTAAATCAGAGCCCTGTTATGATGCTGCAGGTGCTCATGGCAAGCACAGCAGTGCTGATAGCAAATGACCATTGCATGCAAAGGCAATAGGTGCAATCCTGGCACACACAAGCGTGGGTGGTCAGAGGACGTTCGTCCTCCTCCCATCACTTTCCACCTCATGCGTACAATTGCTTTATGCCATGTTCCAGGGTGTAGTTCTTCAGGACAAGTTTCCAGTCACTCCAGGTTTAACTTGTGTTGTGTAAGTAGCACTAAATGAACTGTGGACAATCTGATATTGAGTATTTATGCCACAACTAAGTTGTGGCAGAAGCTCATCTCTGAGCGAGTCTCATTTTTACTGCTATTGTCACCCAATAACAAAGCCCTAAAGCCTCGCTTCCCAAAATACATGACAGTTTCTGCAAATATTAGTTTTACTGCTTTAAGGCATCTAATAGGCCATTGTGACACAAATTAGGTAGATCCTCTATTAAATGAATGGACTGTCTTTCCTGATGAAGGCTGGGATTCATAGGAAGGAAATTAGATGCCCAGCTCCTTCATACATGTTTTGCCTGCTTGCTACCATGCACCTGTTTTCTCCCTAAGACAAACAGACCCAAATGGAGCTGACCTCAGGTAAATTTAAGCCACTGGTATCTTAGAAAGCACAATCTGGTCCCTGATTTTTTTTTTAGTACTGTTTCTTAAGGCTTTTCATTGAGTCTATGAAATCCCTTTGTGCAGGCTGTGATCAGAGAAGTGAGACATTAATGGTAGTTTTTGTTTAGGATAATTCAGGTGACAGGCTAAATTGGAACGGAAGAAAATGACATGCTAGAAAGTGAACTATCTTCCATCAAATACAGCTGAGAGAAAGAGTGAGAAAAAAGTGGACTCACGTTCTGTTTCCTTCAATATTAATCAGAGATCAAGCTAAACTAAAAAGGTCAATTATTTAACTGCAGATTTTACCAACAGCAAAAATTGATCCCCAGGTCTGAATTCTGCTAGCTTTTCTATCATGTCCAGGCAATAGCATTGTGCCATTAATCTAGGAAAGGACAAACATTTTAAAAGGTAATTCATCCTTTTATCTGCTTATTGGACTTACCATGACAGGTATATGTATCAAGGGAGTTTATTCTCACACTACAAGTGCGTCACTGTGGAGGCCAGCATCTTTCTATTTCTAGAAGGTGCCTAAGGAGTAATTCAGTTCTTCATCAAAGAAACTTGGTTGAGGAAATGACTAAATATTTTTAAATTAAATAAAGCTTTTTTGTTTTTCTTGATATTTCCCAGGCACAGGTAGAGGGGATTTATATCTATGGGTTTTTTAGGCATTCACTTTTTTTTAAAGATGATGATAAATTAATTGCTTATAAATAACAAGGGACCAGACACTTGTCCCAACACTTTATGACTAGTCTCCTTAGTGTATTACTTGAGTTCCAGCTCAGACAAAGCTCATGTCGGGACTTTGATCATGTATACATATATGAGCAAAATCCACTGGCAACATATATTAAGAAAGGGTCATTGAAAATAGTTTTCATCCTGTGGAAAAATGAGTTATTTCAAAACTTTTTCATCCCAAATCAGAAAGGAAGTCAAAATACCCTATTTTATGGTGGATTGCAAAGTTCCAGAAATAAATTCAGTTTGAAGAATTTTTACCTCTGTATTTCACACTAAAATCTTTACATTTCGACTGTGCAAAACAGGAGCACTTCAGTGCAGGTTGGTTCAACATTTGCCTGCATCTGCCTGAGTTGCCACAGCACTAGGTGGAGATTATAGTCTCTGCTTTCATCTCCATTCTCTGCTCTGAACTTGGCCCATGAGCTGCAGTATGTTCCCCTTGACATGTACTTACATGTGGTCTCAAGAGGCCCTGTGGGAGTTCAGCCAGAAGGGAGAGTGTGAGTCCCATCACAGGAGGTATAGGGGAGTCAGAGGAATCCCAGTGCACAGAAGAGGAGGATGGTGCAGTTTTCCACTACAGCTTAACTGAAACTACAGTTAGTTGCCAGCAGAAGTGTAGTGGCATGCCTCTGTTCACCCTAGCTACATGCCCTCTCCATCCTTGCACCCTCTCTGACTCTTGTCTGACCCCAAGATGAACAAGTTCAGCAAGTTAAACCAGTAAAAAGCTAATCCTGTAAAAATCCTGGCATATGGCATTGTCAGTGAATGCCGTAGCTGGCACAATGCAAACAGAGAAAGCGAGTGGACTCCTAGTAGCAGTTAACCATTAGATTGGCCAAGCTACAATGAGAAACAGCATCTTCATAGCAGGAGGTACCCAGTTCTAACTACCACAGATTGATGCTAAACTGATCTGAAACAAACGTGAAGAATTCAACTTTGGCATTTAGATGGAACTTAATCATTAAAACACGTTTGATGAAAAATATCTGACTGACACTATATAGGGAATAGCTGTATATATTCGTACACACTGTTTTATTGATTATAGCCTATATTTTTGTCACTGGTCAAAGCAAATGCAGTCTTAACAGTCTTTTTATCCTTTCATCAAAAATACCAACTTTCTGTGGACATCATAGCAAAAAAGTCTGTATTCTCAAAACAATCCGGGACTTTAGAAGCTAATAGTTTCTCACACTGCTTGGGAACTGTGTTCTGATTAATTCATAGATACTTGCTAGTATGAAGGTACTGATATCAATGTCTCAGGAGGATGTGAGGGGTTGATAAACAGACAGAAGCATGGATATGTATACAAATGCAAATATCTTAAGTCAGTACTGTCACACTTTGCACCCTCATTCTGTGGATTATACACTCCCTCTGCACAGCTCCTGGATCTGACAGCCCTGTATGATGCGTTATGGCTCCTGATATGTCGGTTACATCTTTTTGTGATAAGTCAAACCAGTGGCTAGTTTAAAAGTGCAGATGGGATATGGGGGAGGTTATTCTTTACTGGAAGGGAGAAAGAAGTTACATACACAATAAGAGATTAAGGGCTAAGCAAAAAATTTCTGCTTTCTGCATGTGATGGCAATATGGAAGAAAAAGGAATTCTTCAGCTCTTTATACCTCTGCAAAATAATATACACATAGTGATCTTGAACACCCAGCTTGAAATGTGAAAGCTCCAGTAAGCACTAGCATATCCGAAGTCCCTTTCAAACAACAAATAAGATGCCCCAAATAATAGTTCAGGTGTGAAAACTGGGATTCCAAACACCCAACCCTGTTCCCATTAAAGTAAGTGATGGATCTACCGGTGGTTTGTGTGTACAGAGCCAGGACTACAGTGACTTAGGATCTACATAACTGTTTAAACTTTGCCAGAAGTTACATGAGAGCCTGATAGACACCTTCAAAGACAAGATTTCAAACTTATCTTGCTATGTCATTTGCCACTGTCGTTGGTTTCTGTTGAAGGAAGTCAAGGTGGTTCATCAGCCCTGTGTAATTCTGGGGACATGATAAGAGATAATAGGATAATGCATTTCTCCTAAAATTTGAAGTATTCTTGGGAAGTCCAGAAGGATCTCGGATCCAGCAAGAGATTTGTTCTCGGTTTGTATGGAAAACAGTGGCTCTGATTCTTACTGTTTTCTTAGGGCTGCTTATGTCAAGTTGTATATTACAATCTCCAGGATAAGGGTGCTTTAAAGGAAGAAGTGTTCTGCCTGCAGCAACCCTTCACCTTTAACTGTGTTGGGCGGCTGTGTGCTTTAGCTTGCTTTAGTGAATTGGCTTCAGTTCTAGCAGTTCACTCAGAGAAGTGGAGCCAGTGTGGGTTGGGAAAGCCCACAGATGACACTGCTGTGCTTGTTCTTGTTCCTCAATGATTTCATTTAGTTACTTGATTCAAAAGCTTGGGAAAAAATGTTTTAGGCAGTTTACCTTTTGCTATTCCTAAGCATCTGGTCAGAAACACCAGAAATAATTTTTATCACTAATGGAAGAGGAAACAGAAGAGGGTATCATCTGGGTTATGTTCGGAGTAGGTTCTTTTCGCTCATACAAAAAAGTTCTTTGTTTCCATCCCCTCCCAACAAGCAGATTTGTGATTACACATCTTTAGGTGGCATGTGACTCATGATGAATCTTAAATCCCTCCTTAGTAGTGGAGGATGTGGCGTAGGGATTCAAAACACACATGTAGCTCCAACAGCATTTAAGAAACTACAGATGGTGGGGTGGGGAGAGAATTAGAAGGCCAGGGAGAATATGGTTATGATAATCAAATGAGAATGCAGTTCCTGAGTGATGTTCATTTCTAAAACTTTTTCCAATTTCTGGACCTCACAGGATGAGAGGTGCATTCAATTTTGGGAGGAAGCATGTGTGTGCAGCCATACTGCTATGTGCAGTAAAGGCATGCAGTTGTGTATTAAGACAAATAAAGGGAAGCTGGAGGCAAATAGATTTCTCAAGGTGAAATCCTAGCAACAGGAAAACCTTCAGAAGGTGCTGAGTAGTCTTTTAAATTTCTATACAGACAGAAAAGTACATACGCTAATTACTAGGTTGCTACTTTTCAGCTGATGAGTGACACTTCCTGCTTAAGATTGCAATTGGCTTTTAATTATTTGGAGGACTGGCTTTCCATTGTGGCTCACAGCAATTATTCATTTCTTTTTCTCTCAGAAGATATGGAGCAGTTTTACGCAAGCAGGAACTTTTTATGGTGAAATGGCCATTAATTATTGCAGTGTCATTTCCAGCCTCACCATTCCACTTTTCCGAGGAATCAAAGTTCAGCCACAAACATCTGCTTTATGCTAATGCTAGTACTGTGCCACAGAATGTCCTGCCTCAAGAACCTTTATTTATCTATGCAAAATGAAGTTTAAATTATGTTGATGTGTATATATCTTAGGCTGACCACATGCTTCATATTATAGAAGTTAATTCACCACAAAAACCACAGATAAAAAAAAAATCTTCCTGCATGCAAAGAGTTGGACGAGCATGTATTAATCTCCATTAAATATTTTGAAAAATCAGCTCATTATGAAGTTGTTTTAAGAGTTAACCTGAAAATACACATTGCAGTCAGTCATAAAATTGAACTCTCAAGCTCTTATTGTGGCTTGAAGGTTCTAAAGAAACATTATATTTTTGCTCAGGCACGTTAATTATTGAGGGCTGTCTGTTGCAATTAATTCAGCCCTTTGAAACCCGAGAACAAAAGTATTGCTAGAAAGGGAACACAGCCTATAAATTGAAACGTGGGGCAGGGAGTCAAATCAGAGTTCTGCTCCCCATGCTGCCATCAGCGTGACATTCAGTTTTGGCCAGTTCAAGCAGAGGTCGCTGAAATCAATAGCAGTCTTTCCGTTAACCTCTGTAGGCTTCGGATCAGATCCAGACGTATTGTGCCTCAGTTTATTCATTTTCCAGAGTGAGTGTGTGTGTGTATGCGTATTAATGCTTGCAAAGGAGCACAGTGAAGCAATTTGTTAAGCACTGGTAAGCGTGAGCATTTGTAAAGAACCCACAAGATGCGTGTAAAGATGCCCACAAGAAGGTAGTCTATTAGCATACATCTATTGTAACTGTTATTTACATCATCCCCTGTCTGCTCCCTCACTCCACAGCACAAACTCACTTCCATAGCAGTGCTTATCTGTTACATACCTTCCTCTGTTCCTTAATTTTTCCCTTGGGTTTGCTCCTCTGCTCAAGGAATGCTTAGGACTTTAACATGACTCCCCAGCCATCTGCAGAGCTTTCTTCCTACCTCTTTTTGATAGGAATTTGATCTAATCCCGTCCCTTTTCAGCTCCCCTTCTATTTTTCCAGATATGCCAAAAGAAGAAGTCTTTTGTTTAGACTGTGAGCACCAAGCAGCAAGGCCTGTTGCTCAGTTCAGATTGGCAGGATGTCAAGCGTATTGCTAGTTCTTGATAAATAATAAATGCTAAAACAGTTGCCATTTCCCAGTGGTTCTGTGTGCTGATCGTTGTTGCTGCATTGCTGAACTCACCCATGCACAGTTTCCGTCACCAATGCACGTTCCAATCCTGCCCTTAAAGACCAGTGAATTTCCAGAAGCCCCAGCTGATTTATGTGCTGCTGCCAGTCTATGGACTAAATTTATATCTGAAATATCTGTGTTTATATCTTGGGTTATCATAACTGAAAACTGCAGAGACCATCCAGGGCACAGATTTTAACCTTACTAGTTAAGCGGGAGCCAGAGCTATGGATACATCATCACCTCTGTCAATCCTGCAAGTTTAGCACCTGTCTCCCAGAGGACACCCTAAGCAAAGCTTGGGAAGCGATCTTCAGACACAGAATGCTGTTATATTGTTGACTGTGATCTATTCTTGTTCTTGTAGAAACTATATAGGAAAGAAATCAAGCCGCCTTTCAAGCCAGCAGTGGGACGGCCAGAAGACACCTTTCATTTTGATCCAGAGTTCACATCTCGGACCCCCACAGGTTAGTAAGGTGGCACATGGTTAACAGATCTTTTTTAGTGAGCAAATTCATTCTTCCTTTCCTCCTCATTGCGACTGAATCAGAGAGTCTGATCACCCATGGGATTAGTGGGTTTTGCAATGTCCAGCTGAAAGCAAAGAGTATTCTGCATTTCCAAGAAGCTCATAAACCTTTTACCAACTTCACATTGGTTATGCCTCAGGAAGGACAGGTCTCACATTTTTATAGCAAAAATAACTGTTGATTAGTTATTCTATTGCTATTGCTGTTGCTTATGTTAGCTGAATTTAACTGTTTTTAATTAGATCAGCTTCAAGGAACTTTGCATCTCTGCAAGTTACTATGTAATTATATATTCCATAGATGTTCTCTTTAATTGTGAAAATGCCTCCTAGACTACAGACCATTGGAAGTTGATGCATGGATAGCAGTGATGGAAAATGATCAGGTTCTCTTATCAGTGGAGTTATGCCAACAAGTAGTTTGGCCCACAATGTTTAGTAAATGCTTGCAGTGAGAATGCTGTTCTTATAATTTCCATATATATAAAAATGAAAGTGCACAAAACTCCGTCTCTCTCCCTGTAGAAAGTAAGAATATCAGTAACCTCAGAACAGCAATCTATCTCAGTTATAATGTTGCCTTTTGCTAAACATGGATAAGTTACATTTCTGTTCTGCCCTTGTTATCCCCCTGTAATATAGTACCTAACTGTACCCTCCAAAGCATGAAGATGTCATTAGCCGTTGTTTGTTAAAGCACTTGGAAGATGGCAAGTGCTATGAATATTACGTAGTATTGTTATAATAACCAAGTTGTTATAACTAAGTCATAATAACTGAGGTATCAAGATTCAGCCTTTAAACTCCCCCACAATTATTCCAGTAAGAGCAAAGAGAGCTGAGTTTTTATTAAGATAAACCCTGTATTGCAGCACATGAATCAGAGCTGTGATGTCATTTAGTTTTCATTCAGGCTCATCATGGTCTGTCTGCAGCCTTTTCCTTAGAAGTAGCCCAAACGTCTAGTTGGCTCAGCTCAAACTCCCTTCCGTAGGGTAGGAAGAAGTGGTACCTAGTAAAACATGTTATCAGTCTTTGTTCCTAGCTTTTTGGCAAGGGTGCACAAACGTTCACAAGCCACGAGAAAAGTTACAGTTCTGCTTATCTGAGCCCAAGTGGGCCATCCACCTATCTCCAATACATATTAGTGGTGTTCTGGTATTTCTACCCTATTCCGTGGAAGCAGGTGATCTTTGGATACCAGACATTTCACAGCTGATTTCAGCTTTAAGTCAGATTTCAGAGGAACTCACAGGCCATTTTCTCTGAAGTATTAGAGACTGCAAGTCAGTCTTTTCTTGTGGGAGCTGTAGGCTGGTGCTGCCGTGGAGAGTCTCAGAGAAGCACTGAGTCGTGTTTGGATTGCTTTGGAAATTCACACTCCATCAGTCTTACTGTCATGAAAACTCTTGTACTTCATGTATGTACTGATGTACTGGGTTATATTTCATACTATACAAGTTAGTAGTATTGCCTGATTCTGTCTGGTATTTCATGTAAAACACTGACTTGAAAGGTTTGTTGTGGGGTGGGGATTAGGGTGGGGAGATGATCTGCTATGATACTGCCTCATGCTACCAGGGAAGTTGGCCTGAGAATCAAACCCTATAATTTCAACATAGCTGCAATGGTAAGTGTGAGTTCCTTTACTCTTCCGGAGTGGGAAAAAGGGCCTTGCAAACTGGCAGCACATGCTCTGCAACCCCTGTGCTCCCCAGACGCAGCCCTGGTGCATTTTTCTTTGACTGCATGCACTCAGGGCCTTGCTGTAACTCCTCAGTGAAGTCCAGTCACATCTGCAACAGTCTTTTTCCCAGTGCCGTCTCTTTGCTAATGCCAGTGCTGCACTGAAAATTTATAGCACGCTGGGGAGAGAAAAACAAGTAAGCAATCCCCTTGTGAAGCTTTGGGTTGTCTGGAGCCATACAGTTGCCTGAAAAGGTCAGTGAGGGAAGGCTTAGGAGATCTGAAAGAGAATGGTTTAATGCACTTAACATAGCATTTCACCTCCAAAGATCGGGATTTAAAGCTTGCCCTGATCTCAAATGATAATGAATTTCTAACTTAGCGAATGTTGACTGGTGGGGTTGACCAGGAGGGGAGAATATCATAAGAGAGTGTTGCAACGCTGGCACACATTGTCAGTCCAGTGGAATCAGACAAGAACCCTGTTTATTTTGTGCTTTTTCTATCACGACATAGGCTGCAGACAAACTCACCCTGTCACTGAGAACATACCCAGACAGAAAGCACTGAACTAATTGCTTAGGCTTCATGACGGTAATGCAGGTGTTGGGTTTTAATAAAGCTATCAGAAAGATATTAACAAAGAAAGGCACAGATACATACAGTCACTTTGCAGTCTGTCTTTATGAATGAGTTCTACTTCTGGAAACAGTTTTATATCAAAGTTTTTGCTCCAGTAACTTGCCAGTCTAGCAATTTGCTGTATCACAGGAATCTTTCTTCAACCAGAGGTTGAATCATCTTTCCATGGATTCCTAAGCTCTGTTCTGAGCATGCCAAAATTGCACTTTCTGACATTTGTCAGTTCATCTCTATAGGTACAGTTTCATAGCATTTTTTCTCAGGGGTTCGTCTGACTGGAGGAGTCACTTTTTCTGGCCATTTGTTTCCCAAGTCCACCTCCGTGGACTCATTTGTGCTGAATCAGCTGTTTATAGCACCTCACGGGGAACAGGAGACTGAAATGATCCAGGTTAAAAATGGCTGTTTGAACAAAGATCAAACCAAGATCATTCTGGTGATCCATCTTCCAGTACAATCCACAAATGATTGTACTGTCGTGAGTAATGGAGGCAGTGTGCTGTAACAGGGAATACAAGTGGGTAACAGGCAGGGGCGTCTTTGTCTGGCTTTACTGCTGACAAAAAGAATGTAAAATTTCACCTCAAGTATCTGAGTTTCCTCTTCTGCCAATAAGATAACAATGCTTGCTAACCCCAGTGAAGTATACTGATGTAAATCATTTAAGATTTATGAAGCCTTTGGAAATCCTCTAATGTAAGATGCTCTCATGGGACAAAACATTATGACTTCCACATTTAGAAATATAAGCACTATACAAGGTCAGTGTTTGTATGTGGGTCTAACTCAGACATATCAAGTGATTCTGGATTTATCAAGGCTAGAAAAATTATTCAGCTTTCATAGCTTATTAGATATCACATTTAATTAACATGATTTAAACATGATTTTACACTGGGCACAGGTGTTTTAAAGATATGTTCATATGATGGGCACATCGAGTCAGTGGTGATGAATGTTTGATATTGAAAACCAAATAATAAGTAGTTCTTTCACACTGATTGATAAAGAGTTTGGCAGTGAATTTTGAAGGAACAGTTATTTTCAAATAGAAATGAGCTAGCACTAACTTCAGGAGTGTTCATATTTGAGTTAGTCTCATTCCTATTTCAAAACATGCATTATTTTTCTTAATTAATCCAGCCTGGAAAATTACTGTAGTATATATGTCACTGTAAGAAGTACCCAGTGATGCAAGAGGTCTGGTGTGATTCATCCATGTGTTTGCAAGGACAGTGCCCCTCAATACACTGAGATAAACAAATAGCCCATGTCATTTTCCCAAAAAACACATTTCTCCACAAACGTCGGAGGGAGATCTGACTTGCTGTGCTTATTTCTGACTTCCATCAAAGTTGAGGCTGCTTTGTAATGAGATATGGAATCAGCTGCAGTCTGCGTTTCTCTTATTGCTGGGCAGATCGTTTCTCTTTACCATATTCTGGCTTCAGAAGGGCTATTCTGAGAATCTTCTGTTCAGTTGACTGTTAGATTTATGAAGAGAATGTCCACACATGGAAATACTTACATTCTCATGTATTTTCAGGACCGTAAGCAATCCTCCACGCCATTCCCCTTTACGCTAATGGGTGGTGCTGGTGGTGCAGGCAGTTGAGTCAGATGTAAGGTTCAGAGGGGGTGTATTCTCTTTGATCTGGTGAAACTGGGCATTTATACACTCCCTAGAAGGAGACAGCTTTCTGCAGGAAGTTTAGCTCTTTAACCTTGCCATGGTTAATCACATGTTGCCCTGGAAGAAATATGAAGGAAAAAAAAACCCAAAAGAACAAATAAAAGGTGAGAAAATTTGAGTAACACAGGTTTTATAATTACTCATACAGCTACCCAGGAATGGTTTGCAAATGCTACTCTTACTTGCTTATGAAAATACCTGGGACAAAATAGATATTGGGGGAAGAGATCTCTTTAAAGCTTTTCAAAGCTTTAAGTAAAGTGCAGCTCTTCTCTTCTTGCTTTGGCAGGATGTTTCTTTTGCTTAGCGATGGCACAGGTACCAGGAACTGCTCTTTAGTTGGTTGATTCTAAAGGTGGAATAATTCAGACCTCTCTGAACTCCAGTCACTCCCTCCCCTGCATTTTCCATGTCCAGGGAAGGAGCAGGGAGAATATCTCCATTAAGGTTGTTTAAGATGCCTCCAGCCATGTTGTTGCCCTAGGGAAATGTCTACTGGCCTCTTCCCTGGAGTAGGCCACAGCTCCTAAAGCTGTTCCTGAAAGATCTTTATGAGGCCTGGAGCTGCCACTGGAGGACCATCACACTTTTACACTTGCTTCAGATTTTTTGTCCTCTACATTCTCCTAACCCGCACAACATACCATATTACCAGATAGCACTTCAGTCTTTGTAATTTCTGTAGCCAAGGTGTGCCGCACAGGTAAGACATAGCAGCTTCCAGCTTTTTTCCACTCCCTTGAGAATCTCTTCTGAGCCAGAGGAGGCCCTGCCCTGAGCTGTCCCTTCTTCCTCCTAGCCTGGCCAGCCTGTGCCTTCTCTCTTGTACAGCGACTCCTGGCACATGCAGTGCTTTGCATGAAAATGAAAATGCAAAATGCAAAATGAATAAAACCTCTCTGCCCATGAGGGAGATCCTTGCAAACAATATTCCCACACTGTTTCCCAGAGGAAAGGACTGGAAAAGGCACATGAAAGTCTTGATATGGAGATGGGTTGTATTCACATGTGTCTACCAGTTTAGCAGGTTTTGTTGCTGACTAGCGAGGTGACTTTCTCTGTTGCACGTGCTGTGCTGTTACTTTCTGACTTTCTCTGTTGCACGTGCTGTGCTATTACTTTCTGATCTTTTGTCCAGCTCATGAGGTCATTTTCTTCTTTCTCCTGCAGATTCCCCAGGCGTTCCTCCAAGTGCCAATGCTCATCATCTTTTCAGAGGGTTCAGCTTCGTCGCCTCTAACTTGGTGCAGGAACCTGCACAGCAAGATGTGCACAAAATCACAGTTCATCCAATTGTGCAGGTACTGATGCTGATGTTACACTTCACATGTGATGGGCAGGGACATACGTGCATGTTATATTTAAACTGGGAGGAAAAATACCTAAGAACCAGAGAGTTTTGTGAAGAAAGTGAGATCAAGCATTTCCTTTCCTACACTGGGCTAGTCCTTGCATTTATTTACCCAGGCCCTGATTACCTTGTTTCTTTTGTCTTTCCCTATAGCAGTTACATGGGAACAATATTCACTTTACAGATGGATATGAGATCAAGGAGGACATAGGAATTGGCTCCTATTCAGTGTGCAAGCGATGTGTTCATAAAGCAACAGAAACAGAATTTGCAGTGAAGGTAAGAAATCATTCTGGTAGATGCCAGAAATGTGGTTAAGACTGTTTCGTCACCCTGGGCAGCAGTGTGGCCAGTGAATCTGTTGCTGGCTCATTTCTTGTTGGTGTAGGTGGCCCTTTTTCTTCTTTCAGAAGATGACAGATTTTTGATAAGCCTTATGCTATTTCTTACATCGTAATCTCCTGAAGTAAAATTCCAGAATGGAAAAACCTTCACAGTCTCGCATGGAAATCCTGTTAATCATTTCAGCCGTGTTCCTTGATGTCTAGATAAGACATTTTTAACAGAACCTAAATTTAAATCATCCTAAATAAACAAAAAACATATAATAGCAAAGTTGAATCCTCTACAATTATGAAATAGCATTTTTTTCATTCTTGTTCTAGTTATTACGTTCTGACGTTTTGTATCACAATTAGGGAAATTTGTTAGTGAAATAGCAATCTACAGTAACATGGTCACGTTCAAATAATCAGATTCCCTTTTATCTCCTTGACATTCAGCAGCAACATGCTATAGAAAGGAGCAAAACACAGGATCCAGTGGAGAATCAAGATAATAGTTCAGTGGAATTTATTTGGATATTAAAGACAAGTCAATGAACTTAAATCTTGGTCAAGCAATATTGTGTAAACAGTCACAGTGGCCAGCAGCAATAGGAAGGTCAGCAGGCTGCGAGGATGTATATAGGAGAGAGATCTTTTCTGGTAGGAAAGAACGGCTTTGCAGTAGAATTCCTCTGGAAGGTCACGCTCAGGGGACTACGTTGCAGTCCCTATCAAGTGTTACTAAATAAATGGTATCCGGCTATTACAGATACCAGAAGAGACCAGTGTATGTGCCCAAGTGGTTGTGAAGATATGTCTTAAAAGGGAAGTCCCAAACATTAACATTTCTTTAGGAAAAAGGCGTAGTAATTACAACTCTTACATGTTAGAGAAGCATTTAATAGGTTTGTGTATTTAAAAGAGAGACAGGAGTTGTTTAAATCAGTGGAATTAGTTGTATAATGAATTTGAGAAGACTAACAGACAGTAAAGTCATATCCTTTTAGTCTGTGTGATCTCATGGGAGCAGATTGCTTAAATGAGCGCAAGACAAAAAGTAGTTTCTTGAAATCAGTACATAGAGAAATATATTTGTGGAACTTTCAGGATGTTGAAATGAAGGATTCCTCCCCATTGCCTGTCTACTTTTCTTTTTTAACTTAGAAAAGATATATAAACTTAGCTTATAAATGAGATTGTGTTTTTGTTAGGAAGTCTGATGATGACAGCTTAATGAAGTGATACAAACTCTGCAGTTCGTGAGATAAGTGATAGTCAGCAGAGTACTAATAAACATTTTATTCAGCCTTATTTTCCATTACAAGACTGGTAATAAGGCTGGATACTGGTCCATGAAAGTTTTGAGATCTCCCACTGGTGGCCTCAAAAGTCTGGAAATCACTAATAATTGACAATTTGTTGATGTCATTGTTCAAATAAGAGTTGAGTTTTCTAGGCTACACCTACACCATGAACAGGAGCACAGACCTACCAGCAGGTTCGTGGGCTTTGCACATGAACACTTTAGGATTTTCATATGTAATGAATGGAAAAAAATCACAGTTTTCCGGTGTCCAGGTCATTTGTCAACAGATGGCGTTATGTTACAGTAGGTATGGTTTTTGTGTAGTGAAATGATATCCGTGCTGAACAAAATGCATATTAAATTAAAATCATGTGTTTAGTATTTTATTTCTATCTATTGCTGCTATTGCTGACAGTTTTATCAGTTTTATCAGCAAACATGAAACCAAAATGCAAAGACCTAGGTCCTCAGAGATGTCTGAGTCCTGAATCCAAGGGCATCCAGCACCTACTTAGCAGTTACAGTTTGGAGTACCTTGGAGAATCTGGACCAAACTAAATACATGGAGAAGTTCAAAACTCTAGAGGAGTTTTACACTTTGAGTGCTAGGTTTAGGCTCTTTTCCATTATTAATAATTTTTTTGAATTCCTTTCTTTCTCCACTTACTACTCTTTTCTTGTCATGCTAATATGTCTTGATTTTGATTACCAGTTTACGCAACGTGCACTCATCTCAGTTTTTAACATAGTGTGAGTCAAACATGCAGCAGAGATTTTGGGTTGGAGAGGTTGGTGGGTTTTTGTTTATGCTGTCTTTCCAGCACATTGTGTGCTGTCTCTTTGATTATTATTCCTACAAATTGATTGATTTTATTTTCCTTTCATTTTTATCTTTATTTCGTATTAAGACTATGTCATTTTGTTATCAAAGTGGTTCACTTCTATAAAGATTACACAGTGCCGCCCATTTCGAGTGCTTAGATAACAGTTGCAACCAACATTAACATAATTATATATCAGTCCTTTTGACATGCATCCCTTAACTCTCGCTATAAAAATCACTGCAATTAGATTCTTTTGATTTCTTTCAGTAATTTGTTCAGTGTTCCCTAATGCATGATGTTCACAGGAAAAAACGTGTATAGTAATAATTTGTATGGTAGGCAACTGCCCCGTTTACCTGGTACTACCTCATTAGAAGCTCCCTTGTTAGGCTGGAGTGCTGACACATCCACAGACGTCATTTCTTCTCCCCAGAGGACCTGTCAGTAGTGAAAGAGTTAAGGAAAAGACATCATTGCAGGAAGATACACATAATGTTACTGGGTGAATAATGCCTCTCAATTTACGGAGAATGCCACTCACCAGGCCTTATTTACTATTGCTGTAAAGTGCCATGTTGCGACAGCAGAGTACTGAGCCAGAGTAACTGAGTCAGAGCTACAGCCAGAAAATCCATTAGAAAAATAAAACCTTCCCTAACCCAGGAGGAGAATATATTTGCTAAAATACAAAGCTTTTCATCATTTTTCCTTTTGCTGGTCTTCTGCAACAAACTGGAGACCGTCTTACAGAGACAGATAGATGTCTAACAGTGGAAATAAGTGCCTTGCTGCCATTATAAAAGCACTTGAACAGATCTGGAATGTAACTCCTTTCAGTGTTTAGTGAGACTCAGGCACGTCACTCACTGAATAAATCCCTCTAGATGGCTATCCGCACCTTTAGGCACCTAACTACCTTTGTAAATCCAATCACTGAAGTTGCAAAAGAGACTTTACTTGCAACATCGTTCCCCCTCTTCTTTGCCATCTCTAAAAATGGGATGCTAATAACAAACGCTAAATCTATTTTAGATATGCCCTCAGGCTCCTAAATAAAGTATTTAAAAATTCAGACTTACACATTTCTACTACTGAGAGCATTTCAAAACCATGCACCAGAAAACCTTGTAGACAGCCAGATGTCCTGCAAACTGAGTCTGCTCAGAGGCTCGTAGCAGCCTACCTGGGTCAGTGCAGGTAGATGTTGGTTTAGTGAGTCTTTATATCATATGTACTACATGTACATACTCTTAGGGACTTTTAAAATTTTACTATTACTCTTTTTTTTTTCCCCATCTCAGTCCCAAGCGAAAAAAGCGTAAAACTATGAAATGCAAACACGTTCGTTCGTTCTTCTGAAAGCTGTATAAGACTCTGGTACAAAGAAGGGAGCTGGGAAAAAAAAAGCATTTCTCATCTGACAGATCTCTACTGTGTTTCAGATTCCTCTGCTAAAATATTGATCATCCTGACTACAGCAGGCATAATGACTTTTAATAGCAAAGAGAACTGACATTGTCGATCACAGTTACAAGCATCATGTGGTGGCTATAAATGTATCAGTGAGGTCAGAAGCGGAGGAAAATAAGATTAAATTATTTCAGTGAGATCAATATCCAGAGAAAATAAGTCATTTAAGTAAAAGAATGATGCTAGAGCAGATAGGAGGGATTTCTATGGATGGAAGAAGGTCTGTGATAGAAGCCTAAAAAGATTAAGAGCCCTCTTTTGGAAAACAAAGGCAATGCCACATGCCATAGTTCAGAGTTACTGGTGAATCAGATTTTTTGGTGAATTAGATTTTTCAAGCCTGCCAGAGATTTTATGCAATTAGCACATTCTAAAAGGTTTTCTTTCCTTAAAACCATTGCACTGGATCCAAACTTGGATCCTTATTTCCAGTGAGGCTTTCAAGCTGGGTGTCGAAGATGTGTTTGTCACTGATAGCAGATGAAGTAAGCTTGCAAAGGACCTGATTGCATCCCTCTTTCTCTAAAGATTTCTTTGTATAGACCACTTTTTTCCCCAGGATAGATTACTGGTAGATAATAGCCAAAATAAAATTGCTGCTGCTATGGCCCCTTCTGCCGCCAACATGCTATCCGCCACAAATGTTGCAGGGCTGGGTGGTATGAGGTCAGCTTCAACCGCTCCAGGGCAACTCTTTTCTTCTCCATATCAAAAGGAATACCTACCTGGTTAAATGTTAGGATTTTTAGTCTTCCCATGCTATTAGAGCCAAGACAAAAGGCTGGATATAAGGACAGCATACCACACATTTCTCCCTCCTCGGATAAAGAAAACAGACGGTAGAGATAGCGCCAAATGGTAAGTCCAATTTTGCAGCTGCCAATATTGCAGTGGAATTTGAATCTCAAAACACATGTGAATTTCATGACTTTTTCCTATCTTTATAGTGCATTAACCAACTATTTGGCTCCAAATGTTCCACAGCTATGAGCAAAGCCAAATTTTGCAGTCTGCCTGCCTCTGGGATACAAGTTAGTTTACGCTTGAGTTCTAGTAAATCCTATGGTTCGTATGTGATTATGGTAATTTGTAAGCACTGAAAGTCCATGTATCTTGGCATGTTTTAGATATACGGACTGGGGAGAAGGTACATATTAATTAGCTGTAAAAACATAGTACCAGAGAAATGATGTCAACAGGCTATCAATAGATACAAGTCAGTAACTCTGGAAAGCTATTTTTAGCACGCCTGTGTAATCAGACTTGCCATATACCTCCATTTACGTGCTAATGACAGCAGGTGACATAGTCACTGAAAGCTGTAGGAATCCCAGTTGTTTCATAATTTCTTTAAACTTAATTTCCCCTTACCTTGATGTATGTTCATGGGCCTAGTCTACTCATTTTCAGCCAGTTGGTATAGGTACGATTAGTCTTCCGAGATTAACTGCAGGGTGGCGCACCATCTGGGATTCTGTTAAAGAAAGTAGGAATCCCAAACATATATGCCTTTATTTACTGAAACAGGAAAAGGAAAAAACAAAAAGCAAAACGCCAGAAGTTATCAAATCTTGACAGTCAAGGGATCTGTAAAGCTAGACAGCTTTGCTTAGATTGGTTTCTCCTTAAACCCAGAAAGTCATCCCTCTGAAGTGAAACAGCCTGTAAGTTTTCCAGGGGAGAATTTGTGCCCTTTTTTATTTATCTGGGAGGTACCAAGCACCCTGGTGGGTCGTGGATAAATATATCAGTATTCTTGTAGGCAGATCATTAAAAAGTTTGCTGGGTAACCACAGATTTCTTCCTGAGCCTGCCAGCTTGTTGGCACCAGTAGATGCCAATCCCCTCACACACGTTCCTCTGACCTCTCCTCCCTCCACCTTCAACAGAACCTGGTGCAGAGGTCCGGACTCAGCCTATATACAGAGATTGCAAGGTCAGAGCCACTGGTGAATACATCCGTTTTAAATTTAGCCGTGAAAGAAGCTTCATAGTGATCTGGTCTCACATCATTTAGGGCAGAACTGCAGAAGTTACCTGCTCCTGGAGCAGAGCAGTAATAGGACGCTGACAAGGGGGAAGATGAGCTGGAAGTGTCTGGATCTAATGCTGAAGTCCTGTCTCAGTTTTTAGTTGATGCTTAGTCGTGCAAACTCCTCTTGACTACCCTGGGTGG
Organism: Struthio camelus; assembly: GCF_040807025.1. Classification (NCBI taxonomy): domain Eukaryota; kingdom Metazoa; phylum Chordata; class Aves; order Struthioniformes; family Struthionidae; genus Struthio; species Struthio camelus. Next base: position 88,449,637 of record NC_090944.1, on the reverse strand, counting down.
TTATCGCAGTTAAGTGTTGTATGAATGGGAGTACTGGTCTGTAAGACCTCACACTGGGGAAAAAAGGGCATCAAGAAGAATATAATGTGATGAAGAGAATTTAAAATTTGTGTGCACTACCCAGCTGAAGGGAAATGGAAGTGATATCCCTAGCTCCAAAGCACTCTTATTGTCCCAGGTCTTCCTGAGATGCCTTATTTATGAAGAGCAAAACTGCAAGATCATACTGATGATTCTGAAAGATACTGTCCAATATTTAACTGAGAAAAAATATCTCTGACTGAAGTCTCCCCCAAACTCTCTGTTCCTATTTACTTCCCTTCCCTGAATGGTATGTAATGAAGCTGTTCAATACATGCAACTAATTCCTAAGAAGGAAATATGAAGATCTGAACCTGCATCAGAAAAATGTTGCATAAATTTGTTGCTTTTGTAGCTTTATTAATGAAACTGAAAAACAAATGAGTAGATTTCTCTCTTACTAACATGCTCTGTAAGTAGTTTTGCCTGTAGTACTTAGGTAGGGCTATCCGACCGCGGGACTGTGTGCTATTTTGATATCTGTGGTTTAAGATAAATAGAATGTAAACAAAGTAGACAAAATCTGAAAAATGAATAGCAGAAAATATGCAAACATTGCAAGGCAAGCTCTATCAAGAGAGCTACAAATGTATATGATGTAAGACAGACGAGGGTCCAGTGGGATGAGATCAAAATCTGGAAATAGCGCTAAGGCGAAATAAACGATGGATGACAACCATTTGGCTGCTGAAAACAGCAAGACAAGACAATGTCTTGAAGCTAAAAAAGGGGATTTCAGCAACAAGTTTAATGGTGAGAGCAGCTGGTAAAACAGACTTCAAGGAGATGACCGAGACATCCTCCTCCTCACATGCAAAGAAGTCGAATCTGTCATTAGTGGAAATAAGTATAGCCTTACAAAAGGCAGGTTCAGCGTAGATGACCCTTTCTTACATTGATAAACTAGAGAGAACACTGACTGCTAGCCATTCTCCCATGCTATTTGGCTTATAAAGCTGGGCTGCGTTAAATCGCATTATTCAGACACTTCAGTAAAAGGTACTTTTCACTGTCTGAAGAATAATTAAGGTGGTAGTGTGGCAACAGAAGCAGCAGGATAAAGGGAGCCATGTAGGAGATACAGGTTTCAGAGCAGATGTAGCCATGAATCTGTGGGCTTCTTTGGATTTTCACATGTTTTCCAGAGCGCTGCTCATCTGGCACTCTCCAGAGGACTGGCATGAAAAGTCTTGGACTAAAACTGGGATCTAAGGAGGTTACAGTAAGAGTGCTTACAAACAACATTGACTGATGTCTTCTAGATGTGATGGAGTGGGAACAGTAATTACGGTGAAAGGGCTGAAGTAGCAAAGGAATGAAGTGGAGAAAATTTTCTGTGATGATCTTTTGTCTGATCAGTGGGAGTATTTTTAAGGCTTTCCTGATTCTCCTCTTTTGCGCAACTTCACAAAAGCGCTTGAATTTCATGCTGAACTGGGCTCCCACAGACAATTTTACTTACTACAGCAGGAGGCAATTTAGCATAATTTACACACTGTCCTCATTTTGTAAGATTTGAGTTTAGTCAAGTACCTGCGAAACTTCACTCGGTCTCACTTTTGTATTGTTTTCATTTGAGCATGTTCAAATTTCAGCCAGATAAATCACCGTAGAAAATAAGTCAGTTCGCCAAAGAGGTACAGCTTGAATAGGCAGGATCCCTGGAGCTGGGGTTTCAGAAAGGATGGAGGAGTACAGAGTGCTGGGGTCTGTCCTTTAAGGACTTCAGAGAAGAAGGCACGGCAGACAGCCAAGCATTCCTTGTGCACTTTTACAAGCAACAAGGTTTTTTGTAGCAGTCAGAGCTGTTAGTGGCTGGTGACTTTTTGACTAGATGGGATCGAGGTGTTGTTTAACATAAAAGCAGAGGAGGCAGATAAGAATACAGAAGTGTGTGCAGAACACCTCTTAAACTCTGCTTTAAAGCATCGCTCAGAGGTATGGGGGGGGGGGGGTGTATCTCATCTGGCTAAAGGATTCATATAGCTTCCTTCCCATTTGTTCACAAAGCTCACAGTGCTTCTCCCCTTGCCACTGCTGTGCTTTTGAAGAATGTGAGATGATATTGTTTCTCAGTGCTAACTAGATCTTTTTTGAGACCTAAGATCAGGCAGCAGTTTTCCTACAGCTTAATAAGATCATATTTCTTTTCTCTAACTCGCTTGCCAAATACCCAAGTATTCTGGATAGAATTTGATCCTTTGTGGCTCTGTTTTTCATTTGAGGCCATTTAAACTTTATTTCATGCATTTCTATTCCATACTGATGTAATAATTTTACCATTTTGTAATAGTTGAACATGTTACCCCAGTTTTCATCCTTAAAGCTTTTTGTAAAAGTAGGTAGGAGTAGCACTGCACCATTTTAAAGGACTGAAAACTCATCAGTGTGATCCAAGGACATGTACTAGCGCGGTGCAGGGCAGACTAAAACTGAGGTAGCCTGACTATCAGTGCAGAGCCTTTCCCACTGAAATATTCTGCCTCCCATACTGCAGATTTCTTCTGTCTAAGATGAACTTTTCTGTTTCACAGATGCTATTGGAACAAATTTCTCAATGTTGTTTAGAAAATGTGTGCTTCTGTATAAATGCTAAGTAATAAGTTGTACAGTTGCAGTTGACACCTGGGAGCACTAAGTCGGCAAACAGTGGCAGTGAGCGGGCGTGCTCGGTATGCTTAATGCCTCACCCGGACAACTTGATGTGATGGCCAGTAATTATTTCAGAAAAGTATTGCTAATTAGGCCTATTTCTTTTAATATTCATTTCACTATTTTTCTGGAAGATTTAAGCATGGGTGGAGGGAGTGAATCTCTGGAGCTAATCAAAATTAATAGCACAGCAAATAGTCCCTCAGAAACTATTAGCCTTGGAATAGTTCTCCTTGGAGACATTGTAAATGTAAAATTATATCATGTCCTTTTAAATAATGTTAGCTTTTCTGCAGTGATTTTCATCCAGCTTGAGTAATTTGACATCAAAAAAGGAACCATATTAAAACAGATGCTTGGCATGAATAGAGCTTATTTTTAGAAGGAAATATTACTGAAATGGAAACCTGAACATTTTCCAGAGGCACAGAACTGCAGTTTTGTCTGTGTCACTTCTGTTAGAATTAACGTTATAGATGAAACCATCAGTTTAAAATCTTTGCATGCATTGTTACAACTCTTTTCCTCAGTAGGGATGCATATCCCATCTGTAGTCATCTATGGTGGCCTGAGTTTCAAGCGTATCATAGATACGGTGTAGAAGTAGTGTGGAAAAAGACATAGAATTAATTCTTATCCCCCTCCCCTTCCAAGGAAAAAATTTATACAGGGAATATAGCATCACACTGTGCTATATCGATCTCTTCTTAAATGTTATTAACTCATGCTTACATTGCAAACAGGCTTTAAAGAAAACTTGAAAGCATGTAATGCAGGGTAAACCAGTTTTAAAAAGCTCAACAGTGTATGAAGTTCTCTTTCTCCTCCATACTTTTTCTACAATGCCATCCTATGTTCCCTGGTGCCAATTAAAAGGAGCTTTAGGAGGTCCTGAAGGACCTAGGTTCTGAAGACCCCTAGGTATCTTCAAACCCAGCTGTGGCTGTTTAAGGTATCGCGACACCCAGGTGTCTGCTCCAACCTTCTGCTGTACTTTCTGTTTCTGTAGCCAGAGCAGCAGGTTAGGACTGGCCCAGTGGCTCAGCTGCCCCAGTTCACACTCTTGTATCTTAGTTTCAGCTGCCGGGAAAAAAGTCACTTTGGGCTAAGACTGTTATCTGGGACGGTTGAAGGACAGACACTGGTCCCATTTGGGACGGAGGGTCAAAAGGGCAGCCAAGGAGAGCTACATCTTAGGCCCCTGGAGCACCCACCAAAGCTTCTCTGTCAAAGCCTCACAACCTGCTTTTTAACCATGTCAGCGCTGCAGAGTGCACCTTCGACGCTTCCTAATGCTTCAGGTTGATTCCTGTGCAAGTGGAAGGTTTCCAGTGGAATAAATCCACTAAAATAAAATGGAGGATTTTTGCTACCGTCTGTAGTAGTGGCATACACAGGGTTAAATTACAGTGTCAGTATTGGGCGCAGCTAGTTTGATTTTCCCCGAGAAGGGAGACTGAGGGATGTGGCTGTTGTAGCCCGTTTTGACTCATGTGATTAGACAGAGCTTTTGTGTCTTTTTTCACTTAAGAGGAAGAATCAGTCAGAGCCAAGCAATTTTTTAATGCAGTTTTGTTTGTTCATTAAAGATGTGCAAGTCCTCTTTTTTCCCCCAGCACAGGAAGACTTAAAGAGCAGAGGGAGTTTGCTTGCTCCCAGCTCTGGCTTGGCCTAGCCAGAGCCACATCCCTTCTCCTCAGCCCATCTCACTGCTGTTCCCATCAGTGCATCTCATGCTTCTTTTCTGTCTTTTCTCATGCTGTTGCTTTTCTCTCTTTCTTTTAGGCTATAGACAAATGTTCGTTTTCTAGACAGCAGAGGCAGTTAAATTGTCATCTCTTACCTCATGCCTTTTTCCAATCTCCTAACAGTAGTGATGGAGGACTCCATGAGAGAAGCGTGGTAGTCCTTCTTATACAGGGTCATCCAGGTTAATTTCAGCTATTTAAAAAGGCAATTTTTATTAACAGGGCTGATTCTGCCCAGAGCAGATTAAGGAGTGCTCTCACATACCATTTCTGTGGTAGGGCTGTGAAGGCTATAAATCCCAGCTGGTAGGTGTTATCAAACCGCTGAGGGCTGTAATACCTGCTAATGGCATAGCTAGATCCAGAAGAAGAAATTAATCTACACAGTTGGACACACACTAATTCCTTCAGAAAACTGTAACCAGCAAACCCCTTCCCCCATGTGTTCTCTTGTTTTGGGTGGCTGTTTCAGTTACCTGGTTACATAAAGGTCTGTATAGCTCTTTATATAAACATAAATGCACACATACACACACATAGCTGCTGTACTTAATTTGGCAAAGTTTGACCCGCTCAGAACTGCATCAGTATTCCTTTTTGTACTCATCAGTCCACTGTGGCAAGGCTGAAGATATTGAATACCCATTCATGAGGAACAGTCAGGTGATTTTTCCATGCAAAAGACTTGTAAAACTGTCCAGACTTGCTGATTGGGGTTTTGAAAATATTTATTCTCTCCTCGTCTTTCCTTCCTTGATAGAGAGCTTAGTATTATTCTTCGATGGAGCCTGACTTGTTTTAAAGTATCATGAGGTTTTTACCCTAAATTCTCCTGGGAGAAAATATTCAGCTTGTTTTCAGCTAGTCAGTAAGATACACAAAGGATATGTTAGTCAAAGAACAAAAAATTCTATTAGAACAAAGAACGCTATTATATGAGTTGAGCCCACTTTACTCTGGAATTGTTTCATCCATCAGTAATACAGATGAGTTTCTGAGAAATCCCTGGGTGTCTAGTACATAGAGAGAAGTCTGTTTGTTCTGTGCTCAGTTTCCTATTTTTCTGAAGTACAATAGAAAACCCATTTGCTTCATAGCTTTCCTCTGACAAAGGACAACAGAGCTCTTGTTATATTTTTGGTTAAGCTTTTTATATATTATGATGTCTTTCCAAGTTGGTGTTCTCCACCACACATCTACAGAGAGAAATAGAAAAGCAGCATCGTTTCACAGTATTCATAACCTCCGTACTGGAAGCAGAAAACAGAAAAAAACTTCTCTTAATTCTGTAATAAAGGGTGTTTGTGTATACGTTTTAACTGAGTTCAAGTCAGAATGAGTTTCCTAAAGAAAAGACATCATTCCATGCACACTGAAGAGCTGAAGAAGGTTCATGGGCCATTGTAGCAAGCAATAGAGAAGAGCCAGACTGTCTTCATGCAAGACAGAAGGTATCAAAGGAAGTGCAGAGTTGCCAGAATGGGAAATGGTCTTTATTACCAAAAACAATGTTTAGAAGATGTACAGTTTTGCTCAACTTTTAATCAGGGTTTAAGAGTGTCATTGCTTATGTGAAATTTGGACAAGCGTATTTAGCTTTCCATCGTCTAACAATAGAGCTTGAAAACTACTAAATAGCAAAAAATAATAATAAATAATAATAATAATAATAGTAGTAATTCTACACAACAGCAGACACTGTATCACATGCTGCAGGCGTGTGTGTTCTCATGTAGAAAGTCTAGTGGCAGCACTGCAGGTCCATTTCCCTCTCTGTCCTTTATCCATGCATCTGTAACATTTAGTGCTTTTTTCTTTGTAAAATCGAGGCCCCTGGTATATGAATAGGTAAGAAACAATCAAGGCTTTGGCTTCCATTGAAGCAGTGTAGCCAAAAAAGAGCTAGCCTTGTGGAGTATGTTTGGGTGGCCTGAAAGAATAGCTCTGACAGCTGTTGTATTAACATGGAATATGAGGAACACATACCCTGTTGTCTGGTTTACAGCATAATCTGCGCAAGCTGATTCAGTGGACAGAGCTAAAGCCTCTCTGTCTGCACAGGTGGATTGATGATAGAGATGATCTTTAAAAATTAGAGATTAATTAAACTCCAGCACTAGAAACAATATGAAGAAACAGTAACACAGAAGTGCAAAGCTACGTGGCCATTTTGGGTGTCTGCTCATTGCTGATGAAGGCCCATTAGAAAGCCCGTGAGGCCTCAATGGCATCTGTGTGCCCATTGTGGGAGAGCCAGGCCCGCTTAGGCAGCTGAGCTTAGCACAGTGGGACCAAAGGCCCTGAGGATTGGGAGAAGCTCACCTGGTCCCAGCTGGAAGAGATTAGGCAAGAACAGTGCTTTGTTTCCAGAAGGCAGAGTACAATTATCGTATTTTCTAATGCACCCTTCACCTTCTCAGACAATCAGTCTGACTTGGTGAACACTTTTCAAATTATTGTGAAAACTGCTTCATATGTCTTGGCATTGATCCACTCCAGGTAGGGCTTTGTATGTGGGAGTGTGTGTGCGGATAAACCATTAGGATTGCGGAAGAGGTGTTCATGTTGATTGTGGACTCTCACGCAGCTGTCTACCTAGGTTCTGGCTATGGCTTGGAGATACCATGTTCTTGTCACAGCTTTGCTCCTACTCACATTGAAGCCCCTTTGAATGCTTGTTTGGGCAAATGAATGTAGTGGTTACCAAGAAGACAAGATCAGCATAAATAGCAGAATTTTTAATGTAATAAGTAAGCTGGCAAATGTTGGAATGAGAGACTGTCATGTCTTATTTCCTTGGCCAATGGCACATATCTTCTGGTTTCACATGAGTGTCCCAGGGTGTGTCATTTGAGGAAAAACTCAGGCCGAGATGTCTTTCCATTGTCACTACAGTCCTCCCCCTTTCAACCAATCCTGAAATGACAGTGATGACCAAAAAAAAAAAGAAACCCTCAAATTGTTCAGTGTTGCAGAGCTGCAAAGAGATAGTTAGCTGCCTGGAAGTCTTTGCATCTTCCTTAAGGCAGACCAGTCATTGTGAAAGTTGGAGGCCCTGAGCTGGGGCCTCTGCGATCCTTGACACAATCACGGGGCACCTCACTGTGCCCGTGATACAGCACAAGAGCCTTGGGGTGCAGGCCCTTGACGTGTCACCCCCTACCCAGTTGTGCCCGTGGGTCTGGGAGCAGATGAGCTGCACGTGCGCTGCCGAGCTGCGTGAGTGTAATAGTTGCATCACCAGAGTCCCAGTGATGCTGCTGTCTGTAAAAGAAATGCTTACTGTATTAATACAGCAAAAGCCACGTTCTTTTACCAGGGCAAGGGTGCTGATGGTGCAGCACAGGCAATGCACGTTCAGAGGACATCCAGCAGCCGGGCAGCTGGCTGGTGAGCCGTGGGGGGAGCAAACATATAGCTGTGCCTATATTTCAAATCAGGAAGTAAAGCTGCACAAAATGTATTTATTTAGACACTATTTAGTGAAATCATTCCCTTTTCACTTGCATATCTGACACTCAAATCTACTTGTGAAAATCACTGGAACCCCACAATGCATCTTCCTTTGCACCTATGGTAGCTAAGGCGTATTGGGCCAGGTTTTTACTGGAGCTCATTTTGGCACTTAGGGCATGATTGCAAATGTCCTCTGAATGAAGCACATCCTCTTGTGATGCAGATGACTACTTTTTCAAAGGAGGTAGTAACTGCTATCAGAACAGTTTGGAAATGGCAGCTTTGCCCTTTTGAAAATCTAGCCAGAGTTTAACAATAGGTGAGAACACTTTCTGAAGAGGAGGACCAGAAGAATCAGGTATCACAGTGGAGCTACAGGGGATATTTAAGGAGGCGCAATGACAATTCTGCCACTGTGGCCACTGCAGCCACTGCAGCATGGGAATAAAGAAACTCTATATACTGCAGTCAGTCGTAATTGAAGAGAAATCTCTGCTGTAGGTGCTGCAGCTGCAGCTCCTCCTTTGCTATTTTGTCAGTCATGGGTCAAGTTAAGTCACAAGAGCACTAAAGAGAGGGACCATCAGGGTGACAGTCTATCATGGTGGAGGAAAAAAAATTATTCTAGCCTGTCCTACTAAACTGCCCAGGGGACTGAGTGCCAGGAATTCAGGAGCTCGGTTCACAGTGCTGACAATGATTTCTGTGTGGCTTTGGGCAGCTTGTCTGTTAAATCACTACATCACAGCTTGTGCACGCATTAAAATAAAAAGCATGCCTATATAACAGGCCTGTTTTGAGGTTTATATTTATATATCATGTTGTAAATCAGAAGCATTACATATCATCTACTGCTGCTATTATTAAATTACTAGCAGACTGCTTCAGGTTATGTTATTTTGCGTTTTGTGTCAATAGCTGAGACTTTTTTTAGTTTGGGGTTTTTTTAGGCAGTATATATACTTTTATATCCCTACATTATTAACAATTGCTTAAAGTTTTCCACAGCTCTGAATGTTTCCTTTCCTAAGAAAACATAATCCAGAGAGAAACAATCCAGAATGTATCACTTGCTACAGTAGCATAGTGACAGTAATACTTCATATAGTAATAGAAATACTTGCTGCAGTAAATTTTTCTGGTTCGTACCAGGCGGGCAGATCCTGAGAGGCACACATTTGTGTAAGTCCATTAACTTCACAGGAGCTACATTAGCTTACTCCAGCCAAGGAAGTCGCCCCAAGTATCTTTTTATATGTTAGAGTTGTTGGTTGACTGGGACACATCACATTTAGTTGCTGTGGTTCTATTTATGAGGAGTCATTCATCCCAGATTTCATTGGCTTTTTGGGACTATCTCTACTAAACTGGGTGAGCAACATTACTATAAGGAGAAATTGCTAGTAGGATTTTTTTTTCCACTTATCTATTTTTTAATTTTTCTCTTCATTTATTCAAATACCTATTACAGCCATTTACCTCCATCAGCTCCCAGATTTACTTTCACTCGGCACACTGCTGTTGATGTGGAATCAAATCACTGATATGGGTTCAAATGCGTACTTCAATCACAGACAACCACTGACCGTCATTATCAGTGCAAACGCATGTCAGTCGTGATGAGTATTAAGTCTCTGATGTATATTCAAGTATGCCGTATTACATTATGATACATTATGTTCTAGACAAGTGCTTAAACCGTGTCACTGTAATTAAGTCATGAAAATGCGTGCAAAAGCAACCAGGCATTTATTCTCATTAAAAACGTTGGTGGTTTTTTTTTTTTTGAAAAGGTGCTTCCCTGTGAATGCCACTGTTTTAAATCTATGCTCTGTGCCTAGTTTTTACATAGAACTAACCACATTTAAGGTTGGAAGTCTTGAGATTCAAGCCAGTAATGGAAGTATGAATTTCTGAAAATGCCAGCCATCCTTCTTCTAGAACCCTGTTATTCAAAAGCACCAGAGGCATTCTCTAGCAATAAGAAACTCATGCTAAAAACACTTTCTTTACTCCTAATGAGATTTCTAGTAGAATGAGTCTTTCAGCATTCACTGTGCAGTTGCATTTGAGATTCCAAAATGCAGAGACCTTCCTTGGACTTTTTGTAGCTACTTTTTGTGTCATATCTATCATTCGAATCTATGAAATGAGAGTCACTAAGCAGTGCTCTCAACTGGGCAAATGATTGAGGCTCTTTGATCGACACCTCAAATATAGATGATAGAAGCGTTGATGAGAAGTCAATGCCATGCTAATAGCAGGCTTTCCATGCAGTGATGTCAGTTAAGCAGCAGGTATAATGTTTTTCTGAGACCTGCCACTTGTAGACCAAAATGTTTTCGTGCCTCACTGTATTGTCTGGAAATGCAAAGTATATATGCCTATGCTGAATACAGAAGACTGACGTATGGATGAGATGTCTTTCTACAGTTTGGCTACATAACCAAGTGCAACCTCTGGTCAACCTGTCGTTCTTTACAATAGCATGGCCCAAAGAGTCAAGTGATTGCCAGTAGGCTCAGCTCAGTTCTTTCCTGACATTAAATGCCTATATGTTTTCATTTCTGACAAACCCACCTGACAAGTAATGTCTATTCATTTATCAGCAGATATGCAAGCATATGCCAGTATTATGAATGTATGCATTTTTATGTCAAAGATGTCATTTCAAAACTATTATTATTAAAAACTATTCAAGTTTTTTGATTTCTAAATGACACTTCTTGTAACTCCTGTTATTTATGGGTAAACAAAACTATAGGAATAAAAAACGAGTCCCACACCTTCTGAATATAAACTAATTATGGCTCCATCTGGTTTTGGCAGATAGTCAGCATGACTCTCATTTTCACAAGGTTTAAGTTGTCCTTGCCCAGAATGATGATTAAGAGAAAAAATTAAAATATAAATTTGTTTAAAGAGTAGAAATTGCTTGTTTTATGCTCAGTGCTGCCAGCCAGTATCTTACTACATTGTGCTTCACTTATTTTAGATAATTGATAAGAGCAAGAGAGACCCCTCTGAAGAGATTGAGATCCTCTTGCGATATGGACAGCATCCAAACATCATTACTCTGAAGGATGTGAGTAGTCTTTGAGTTCTTCCGCATTCAACTATTCTCAGTTTAACATCAAGCTCACCTACTAGTCCATGTCTGGAAAAATTTCCAGTTCTAATTGTCAGTCAAGGCTAAAACTAGACCCACTGAAATCAAGGAAAGAACAGGACTTTAACAAATTGGAAAGACTGGTCAGGTTGTATATTCTGCAAATACCATCTGACCGACTGTAGATAAAACCAAAAGGGCACAGTGCTGGAGAGCAACAAATGTGTTTGGTTTACCACCACATTTTAGAAGTGAGATCTCATCGGTCTAGTATTTCAGAGCAAGTTGTTCAACACACACAGTGGTGCTGCTAGGCATAGGAGGTGCTGTTTCTTGAGAAACAGCATTTCCTACACAGCCTGTGGGGTCTCTTTGATTGAGGAGAACTAGCAAGGCCACTGTGGCTTCCTTTGATGGTGTTTTAATGCAAGGGAGCCTTTACATTTGACTCACTCGGCCTCAGAGGACAAGGAGAAAAGCATTTCTTTCGCATTTTATATGAAGAATAGTCTTCATTGTGTGAGATTCAGAGCTGAAAGATCAAAATCCTGTTTGTGCCAGTGGCTAGTACTTAATGGTTCAGATCTTCCAGAAGTATACAAAAAATTTCTAATCACATGTCTTCAGGAAAGTCTTACCTAATTCCTAAATGTTGGAGAGCATCTTAAAATCTGCATTAAAAAGGTTTTATTTTCCTTCCAAAAATATTTAGCACTGATGACTGTAATGTTGTCTGTTATTCCAGTCCAAATAAAAGATTGTGACATGAAAATGGCCATCTTCCAGTTTAGACAAAAAGTGTCTTTTACCCCTTGCTGTTGACGTTGAAGGTAAATACATTTTGCAGATGATGTCAACAATATATTCACCAGAATTACAAATATAAACTATATGATATCATTGGAAGTAAGTCTTGGCCAACAGTATAATACAGTTCATTTAGCTGATCGTGAGTCAAAGGGAAATATTGATATTTAAAATGGCAAATATTACCCTGTAGAACTGGAAAGAGAGAACACTACTGGGAAGGAGGCTTAGGTAAGAGCCAGCAGACATTTCAGGCTGCGTGAAGTGGTGCTGCTTTTAGCAGTTTGGTCTACTCTGCTGACATGATAGCAGATCATGCAAACTACGTTTCTATGCAGACAAATCAGCAAGTTGCTACAGACTTGATAAAAAAGTGATGAAGTCATGTTGTAAAGCTGGCTTTTCTGTTGATAAATATAAGAAGCAGATTCCCCACATGAGCTCACGCTTTCTGCTTGCTTATCTTGCTCAAGCAAGTCGATGCTGTGACTAAAAAGCCAACCTTCACCAAGTTAGTGGGTCCAGAACATACACTTATTTTGTTGCTCTTCCAGGTCTATGATGATGGGAAATATGTGTACCTGGTGATGGAGCTGATGCGAGGGGGTGAGCTCCTGGACCGCATTCTTCGGCAGAAGTGTTTCTCAGAGCGAGAAGCAAGTGCTGTGCTATGTACCATCACCAGGACCGTGGACTACCTGCATTCCCAGGGAGTAAGCATTGCTTTTTCAGTTCTCTGGATCAGTTTTCTCAAAATCTGACTTCCAGAAAAAGCAAATAGCTGTGATTTTGCTTCTCTGAAATGTAGATAGGTTTTTTCCTCAAAAAAGTAATGAAAGAACTATGTGGTTCTTTTCCATACATATAATTACATGTAGTTCATGAAATAGGGTCATAGGCTTTTTAGCCATTTCCCAACTGAATTGCAGTGTATTTAAATGATATTTTTCTTCCCCAAATTACACTGATTTGCAAGTCCATGAACCGTGATGAGTTTACTTTTTCTCACAATCATTATTACAGCATCTGATTTTTTAACAAAATTTCAAACAGCATATCTGAATAAACAGATAGTGAATCAAATGCTCAGTTTTCAAAACTAAGTGTTAGTTTGTGCAGCTGTTGGGAAAGGTTTCTGACATGCTGTTAAAAAGCTAATTTTTAACATTTGAGCTTTCTGTGTAAAGCAATTTGAAAAAGTCTCTTTCCACTTCTCAGTGACAAACAGTTTGGATAACTAGTGAAATAGCTGCTTCTTTTTCACTTTTGTGGTTAAAACAAGTTCATGTTGTTCATGTATGTTTTTATGACGGTTTTTCAATGTTGATATAATCAATAAAGGCCATTTTACCACCACAGAAATATAGCGCCTCTAGTAAAACACAGCAACTTGAAGTTGCATAGCTACCCAAAGGATTTTTGTGAAGGGAAATGAAGAAAAATAAGCCCTGCCTTCAGTGTGAGCACCGTATGAACAGCCTCAAGAAGACTCTTAATGCGTTTTCCTTCTCTGACTGGACTTTCCCCTCGCTTTTCAAGTGAAGAATTAGGGCTGTCAGGTTCCAAGTGGCACCGATACTTTTAAAACACAGAAGTATACAAACATTAAATTGAGCCGGAACGTTTTGGCCGGCAAGTGCAACGTGCTGCAGTCACAGGCAACTGCACAGTCTTTGCCCCATTTAAAGGGGTTCCAGAGCTTCTGAGGAGGATACATTGCATTTGTACAGCAGTCCCATCCAACAACCCTCAGGAAAGATGTCCCCCGTTAGAACAGCTGCCTCTGTCTTAATATATCCACAGAGGTTGCAGAACATGCTCTTTGTGATCTTAGTGGACTTCAGCCTTTTTTTTTTTTCATTTACCCAAGCTTCCTAAGCAACCTTTTTCCAAACTGTAAATATTTTAGGCATGAGCTCTTGACCTACCTCAAACAATAGACCAGAAGTTTAGAACGATGGCAATGAACCCTGGATGCTCTGTAACCTCCTCTCTTCACTTACTATTCACTGCTTTCTTGTTAAGGTGGTGCATCGAGATTTGAAGCCAAGTAATATCCTCTACATGGATGAATCAGGAAACCCAGATTCCATCAGGATCTGTGACTTTGGGTTTGCCAAACAACTGAGAGCAGAGAACGGACTGCTCATGACTCCATGCTACACCGCCAACTTTGTTGCCCCTGAGGTATGATCATAAGCTGTGACTAATGATTATGTCATAAAAAGCAATCTTTTTCCCTCTCTCCCTTTTTCTCTGTGCCTTCAAAGGAGGAGCAAGCAAAAATCAGGCTACAAACACTTTCACAGCCTCTATTACCATAATTTTCCTATTCCTGTCAATCTTTTCAGGCCGCTTGTTTTTCTCCTGATAGGAGGCGGTGTCTGTCTGAGACTGACTTACACAATGCCTTGGCATATTACTCCAGGATAAAAATCATTTTTAATTTAGCTGCTTCTCCTAAGAGTGCTTCCCCTTCAGTGCACTGTGTTACCACAGAATAAGGCCTATGAGGGAAATTTTGAAAGCAAACGTCTGGGGGTGCGATTTCTGATTTCAGTTCAAACCAACAGAGTTTAAACTGGCAACATTTGTGATTACAGGAACTATATAAAATGAGTTTGCAATGAGAAAGAGAGGTCCTACTAATGCAGGGAATGTTGGAGATTAATTGAAACATTACCAGAACTGACGGAGAGCCTTAAGTGCTTTTACATTTTGCCTGTGATATAATGCTGCCCTCCAGGCTGGACTTGACTTTTACATTCTCTTTCTCAGCCCCGTTGCAATATCTGCGATATGCTTATGAAACAGGTAGGAAGTCAGTTGAGTCAGGAGGACAGTGGCAGAGGAAGGATGATGTGTTTGTCTGCTGACATTTGCCTTTATTTTGGAAACATTTAATTTGGGGTTTAGATGAGAACGTCAGAAACGATGAAAGCTATCCAAGGGAAAGAAGCGGTCTGCCACCTAGCGCAAATCATGTTGTTTGCAAAGAGCAAGTAGCGAGGTTCAGTCAGGGGAAAAAACACAACGTAGTGTTTCCCTGCTAATGCAGTAGGGTCCTTTTGGATAAAGTAAGAAGCCTTTCTTCTTCGGATTTAATCCAAATCCCAGAAAGAACTGCTGTGTTGGCGTTTGAGAGTATAAGATTTTTTACTCTCTTTCATACTCACTCACTTCCCTGCTTGTATCACAACTGCAAGCAGAACGTAGCTGAGAAAAGCCTATTTTCAGAACATTGTTAATCCGATAATACAAAACCCACAGAGGTAAGAGGGTTTGGGATAAACATCTGAGCCGTTGTCAGAACTGAATGAACCCAGCTGCAGATTGATCCTTGTCACTGAAATGCCCTGCCATGTGCGGAGAAAAGAGCCAGCTCCTGCATATATTTCAAATCCCACCGAATTCTCTAGACGACCTAATACCCTTCGTATGCGATATATTCTTCAGCTCCCCTTAGAGAAGGACACCACTGCATCTTTTGCAAAGCTCCTTCCCTGGCTGATTTGTTTTTAAGACAAATGCCTATTACTGTTTGATAATATCTAGCCGCTAGACCAAATACTAATCTTTCTGGCCAAAGTTTCCAGCGTTTGCTCTGCTAACGCAGTGTTCCTGATTTAACTACTGAGTTGCGAAGACCTGCTAGACACATTTTAAAATAGCAGAGGTACTAACTATTAACTCTCACTAGATACTGTTTTTATTCATGGGGTTAAATTGCTGCTGGTGGAAGGTGATTGCTGCCAAAGCTTTCCCTAGACACTGCCACAGAGTGAATGTACCTGTTATCTAGTGGAGTTCTTGCACGCTGAATAATATGCAAGATTTATGTAGCTGCTTCCTTAATATCCTGTCCCCCTACCCGTCGTCACTGCCTCATTTTTCCATCATTTGCCTTTAATTGACTTAATTGTCCTTGATTACTTGAGGAGGATAGCGATGGCAGTCAAAATGTAACTGTTCACGGTGCAAGAAGAATGCCCACGCTGACAGATAGATGTTGGGCATTCAATCTCACAGGTGAGGCAAATTAATTTGACAAACAACAAAGCAAATTTTCTCATAAAAATCAATGTAATAGAGGGGAGATGCATGCAGAGACTTAAGAAATAAATACAACTAAAATAGCCATAGAAAGTATATATGATGTGCAAGAGAGAGAGGCAGAAACAGAATTACCAGTACGGTTAACAGGAGGAAATGCTAGATTTTTGACCAGTTTTTTCAAGGTAACAAATGTTCACTCAGCAGCATACCTGGCAGATGGTTGCTTTGCCATTCATTATTTGCAAAGTCTGTTGAGGGAACGTTTTCTGAACCTGTTTTTTTCCTAGCAGTGCTTGTTTTTTAATACAATAAACTTCAAATAGATGAAATCACTGCTGGGTAATACGACTCCAGGTCAGAAAAAGACTTACTGAATGTATATACTCCTTTTTCAAAAAGATCTACTGATCCATCAGAAGAAGACTAAGACTCTTCTGATGTGTCAGGACTGAGGTTAAACAAACAGAATAGTTATTCACTTTTCAAGGAAATGGAGCCAAACTTAAATGAAGTTTTCTCCCTCAGTTACTAACTTCACTCTCACGTGGACCTGCAATGACTCAAATAGGCATTTCTTCTGGTACATATTAGAATAAATGAAATCCATATTATATACCCTTACTACTCTGACTCTCTATCTTCTACTGGTATTGAGCAGATCTCTGGCAGATACAGTTTGTTTTCCCCACGGGGAAAAGTGATCATGTTCTAGCTAGTATCTATTAAGCTGAATCTAAATGTGACCGCTTTTCTTAAAGTAAAACATGGAGTAAGCCTTTTAGTTTTCTTTTCGGTTGTCATACCTCTTTACTAGTCTGACATTAGATACGAGTTAGTGAGCATCCATGTGCTATATCAGATCCAAATAAAGCCCAGACCTACATTTGTTGCATCCCCAGTGTTTTTAGTAACCTCTGCGTGAGGAGATTAGGTTTGAAAGCATTAATTAACATATTTGAACGGACATTTTTTAAAACACTGAAGTAAACAGGGGAGGTTGGTTTGCTTTCTTGTGTTAGATGGTCAGAGAGACTCCTGGGGCCTCTAACAAAGTGTATTCATCTCTGTCACTGCAGAGGTCACAGTTATGCTGGGCTTGCGCACTAAATAGCTCTCTCCCATCCGGGTTTGACCTCGCTCCCACACCATCACCAAACAGTTGGCTCCTGAAGCAGCCACCTGTTCAATACAAGCTACAAGGGCAAGCTCTGAAAACATCAGCAGCAGATGACAACCACGAATCAGTGCTTCTGGAAGCCCAGAAGCTGAAAATTCAGGAATGTGGATTAACCTATTTTTCTCTTGCTTTCCTTCACATAGGTCCTTAAACGCCAAGGTTACGATGCAGCTTGTGACATCTGGAGCTTAGGGATCCTACTGTATACCATGTTGGCAGGGTAAGTGAAGAAGTTTTCCTAGAGCAGCAGTCTCCGGTGGGGCGTACTTCAACACTGCCTAAGGCCAGAAGGGAGTCATAGATACAGACGCTGAACTTTCTGGCCACCTTTGAGAAATGTGCTCAGTTGTGTCAGGCAAGAAAATAGATGCTGAGATCTGGAGTTAGGGTAGGTTTTTCAAAAATACTTAAGCATCTTTGACACTTTAGAAGTAGCTTAGATCCTTAACAGCCTATGTCCTGTAAGTTTTCACTGAGACTCAGGTTCCTAAAAGGCTCAGCCAGTTAAGCAGTATGAAAATTTTGCACTAGGAGAGTAATGTAGGAGCTACATATTAAGAGCCCAAATATGTTAACCTTCTCCATAAGAGGAGATTCATTCATTTCTGTTGCTACATGTATTCTCTTCAGCTTCATTCTTCTTCTTCTGTTCTTGTTATTGAGGTACCTGAACACCTTTAAAAGCTAGAAAAATCTAAACAGTGTTTTCAGATGCTATTTGAAAAATATGCTGCAGAGAGTGCAGAAAGTAAATAGGCAGACCAGCAAGAACAGCGACAGCCAGCAGGAATTGAAGGGAGGGAAGAGGGGAAGGGAGGGGTACCAGAAAAAGAAAAACCTACCGGCGTATTGGCTAACACTAAATATTGGCAGAAGAAGGCTCAAAGAAAGAGAGATTGAAATAAGTAGACGCGGATAAGAATAAGATGCTGGGGTGAATGGGAAACGCAGTGTGCAAACCCAATCTGGAGTTACCAGGTCCCTGAAAACACTGAATTTCACTTTATCTTGCTGGCTGCAGGATATGGGACGTGCACATTTGTTGTAACTAAGTACAGCTTGAAACTTTTCAGTGACCTCTCGTAGCTCTTAAATCTACTTCGTGATCATTCAGCCATGGAAAGCAGCTTGGATTCTTTCCTAGATTTATACAGAAAGCAAACACTTAGATCCTGCTTTTCTGTTACTTGCGTCTCTTGCCTCATGGACTGTAGAAAAAGTGCCAGGAGTTTCTATCCCATCTGTTTTGTTCCTGAGTGCAAGGGTGTTCAGCATTAGCTGGAATACGTTGTGACTCTCTGGAACAGTCTCCCTATCTGTCATGATCTCTGAGAAACTTGTTTCTGCTTGGCCGTGGATTTGCAGTGATACACAATCAGAATCAGTAAAATGAAACCAACACGTTACCCACAATTAGATCCTCTGACTGCTTGTAGTATCAATGTCTTTTGTTTTAAAATGTGATCCTACAAAGAAACCCAAATATATTTGAATTTGAAGTACAAACTGTACAACTTAGTGGATATTAAATTTGCCGACAGGTGCTGTTAACTTGTACCTCACTTTGTTCTACACTTAGAAGAGAAAATAAGAATAAGGCAAACAGGTGACAGGCACTTGCTTTTTAAGTGCCCTCATTGCGTTTAGGGATGTCCTTTTTCTTCCTTTTGAGAGCGTGAGGGCAGTTGGCGTGGTGAACAGCGAGGTCTCAAGATGGTCTGAAGAGTACTGATGCTTTAATGAGGACATGGTGCAAGAATTTAGGCAGAGGGATGCCTAATCCAAACTAACAATAATCTCTTGGCACGACAAGATGCTGTGTGTGTAGTAGGAACTGACTATTACTTACATCCAGTGCTTTATTCTCTTTTCATCACCACTATGAGCAGAGAGTACTCATATGCTGGGGACTAGAGCAGCAGTCTGGGATCCTGTTACTGCAGGCCTGGGCAGACTCTGGAGGGCTTAACTTTCTGTACAACCCTTTTGACAGTTACAGACCGGAATAATATTCTGTCTCTCTCTTTGGGCGGAACTTGTGTGAAATTTAAAATGTCTTTGAAAATTAGAAAATATTATCAGTGTGAGGAATCGAGCAGGTTATTACAAACCAGGTGGGGTGAGAAGCTATGGCCCAACCAAGAGCACTGTTTAGCAATATACCATAATATTTCAGAAGAGAAAAGACAGATGGAAGGAAAAGTCTAAAATCCAAAATGCCCCCTTCTCCTAAATCCACACAGCAGTTCAAGATTGCCGAGTAAAGTTTTACCTTGTAAATTCTAGTCAATTGCAAAATCTCATCACTTGTCACTTTATGCAGGAAAAGAAGTGTGCCCTGTGCATGTCAGTCACTGTAATTTTGTGAAGCTGGATACATGTTACTAGTACTTACTGACTGGCTAGATCATTGCAGATCATTTGTTTAACCCAACAGAATTGCACATTTTGATTAATATAGGACTGCAAAATAGATTGTAAAGGTTTTTTTTTTTTTGCTTTTCTTTTCACTATCTCAGATCTGAATTTTTCCTCTTTATTATTTTTATCCTTTGTTACCATTATCAAGGTTCTTTCATTAGCAATAAAGCACAGTCAAAAGGATTAAAGAAAAAGTAAAAACCTCCATATTTTTAACAAGAATATGACATTCCTTACATATGAGAAAGGAATAGACATATTAGAATAGACTTCCTGAACCACAGGCAGTTCCATCTAAACCTGAGGAAAAACTTCTTTCCTGGGAGGGTGACAGGGCACTGGCACAGGTTGCCCAGAGAGGTGGTGGAGTCTCCTTCCCTGGAGATATTCAAAACCCGCCTGGACGTGATCCTGTGCAATGTGGTCTAGAGGACCCTGCTTAAGCAGGGAGGTTGGACTCGATGATCTCCAGAGGTCCCTTGCAGCCTAAACGATTCTGGGATTCTGTGATTTTAAAAAAAAAAGAACAGAGCATTCTTTTCCTGTGCAGAACAATTTAACATGAGGAATCATTGCCCTGTGCGGTCAGGATTGAAATGAAGCAGCCATTTCTGTGGTCCGTTCTAGAACCAAATTCCCGTTGTTGTATGTGGTAGTTAGCATTAGATCCTAGAAATTATACACCTGCAAATTGCAGTATATTTTTTCTACTTTATTTTAAAATAGGTTCACTCCTTTTGCAAATGGACCAGATGACACCCCAGAAGAGATTCTGGCCAGGATTGGCAGTGGCAAATATGCACTTACGGGAGGAAACTGGGATTCAGTATCTGATACTGCAAAGGTTGGCAGACGCTTCTCAGATATTTTTCTTGTTCTCTTAAATGGGCTGGCAGTCTGGTAAACTCAAGAGATAGTCAGAAGCATTATTTTTCAGTGCCTCATGAAATAAGAACTTGTTTTTTTATGTTTAAGCTGCTCTGCATGAAATGTTACATTAGGAATTTTGATAGTTTGTTCATTAAGCTAAGGCATAATATAGCACCATCGATTATGAATATTTCTAATATTAAAACAGCACAGAAGTCCTTTTTGATTCAACTCAACTTTTAAAATAAGTGTAGGTTAGTCAACACCTTAAACACATGATCTATTTTGAATCATCTCTTTCATGATGAAAAGAATAACCTCAAAGTTAATCATGAGCAGGAAATTGAAAAACTAGCACTTTTAACTCCTGTACTGTCCACAGTTCAGACTGCTTGTCTGTCACAAAGCCTGGAAACCCCAGGAGCTGGCATTCTCAGGTGCTGAGACTTTTGGGCTTCAAGCTGTGCACTAGTCTATGAGATAGGTAGTTGGGCTGGAAGCTTCCAATGATGGGCAAATTTCCAATTGTCTGGTATTAGTCAGAAACTTTGACAGGGTGTATACGTTCCCAGAAGAGATTTCAGTTTTAACAAGTGGTAGTTTCCGATGGAAGAACATTGACATATTCCATCACAAAACCTCAAGCAGGCCCAGTAACTTATTCGTCTTGCTACCAATACATATGAGTCTCGTTATCAGACGGAGAGATTTTTATCAGATGTCTGGTTTTGAAATTAAGATGTTCAGATGGGATAGAACTGATCTTGTTGAATTTCAGCCAACTACATGTTAGATTTCTGTTTCAAGCTTGTCTTGTAAGCGTGCTCTGGGGTCAGTGAGAAGATGCCTCCTGATGGCATCCTCTTTAGCTGGAATGATTCACCCCTACAAGGTCACCGATAATTGTTAACAGTCACTCAGTAGGCTGAATACTATTCCAAATTATCTTTTGACTGGACTGTCAATTGAGAATTGAACATTACACCTGAAAATTTTGAAAGTTGGACTTTACACTTAAAAAGTATAAAGTGTATCTAAAAGCATCCCCCTCTCCGTTGACATGCTGGTGATGGCACTGCTATGGGGAAGATCTTAGTAAAACTCAGAGTGGTATTAATTACTTTTTCCCTTTTACCTTTTTCTTCCTTTTAAACCCAGGATATTGTGTCTAAGATGCTTCACGTAGACCCTCATCAGCGCCTCACAGCAGTCCAAGTATTAAGACATCCATGGATAGTGAACAGAGAGTATCTGTCTCAAAATCAACTCAGCAGACAGGATGTTCACTTGGTGAAGGTATATCCTACACTCTTGAATCTTCTTTTCTTGGAGAAAGAGCTGTGATTTGTGCAAATGTCCTGGAAAAAGAGAGAGGACTCAGGAAGGTTATTTGCCACAGAGGCCAAATTTAATAGGGCACTGTATTAACAGTAAAGCTTTCTGACCTATCATCTGCTCAACTTTAAGCTGCACTGTAGTGAACTGGTGGGACTCTCTGCATGCAGCACTACCCACCGCTCTGAATCAGAGACACTCACCTGTCTGCTAGCCTATACATTGTTATCATTTAATGAAAATTGTCCATTCTCCCAGGGGGTTGAATAGGAAAAGGGAGGGGAAAAGCATCAAAGAACTAAACTTCATCTCAGCATTTTCTCTTTTTTATTTTACAGGGTGCAATGGCAGCCACTTACTTTGCTTTAAACCGAGCACCTCAGGCACCAAGGCTGGAGCCTGTATTGTCCTCCAATTTGGCTCAGCGGAGGGGCATGAAAAGACTTACCTCAACCAGGTTGTAGCAGTACCCCCAAAACGCCTCTTTGAAAATCCACAGTTTATTATTTGAGAGGTTCATCTTCACTCGGTTAGTAGAACTTTTTTGGACAACTTGCACATGAGATCACCAGAACAAGCAGAAGCCCAGCATAAGGCAAAGTTCTCCTTTCTATCATTTCTTTTACATTCCAGCCAGGATCCTGAGTTTAACAACTTCTCAAAGATGTGCCAATTTTGCTGGTAGCTCTATTTCCTTACTGAGAGAAAGCCAAATAAAGTAGGTGCGTTCCATCCTTCCCACCCTAGAAAATACTATTTTTGAGTCCTTAAGATGTTCCATGAGAACATAGTTTTCATTTTCTTTTTCAAGAAAAGCACTTTTTGGTATGAAGAATGCAGTTGGGTTTGAATGTTCAGCTGTTCCAGAAGGCGATATGAAGAAGTGGCCCAGCCAGTCATCTACTGACCTGCTGCAAATGGAGTTCCCCCAAAGAAGAGCGAAGGCTGTGGAGACACATATATAATACCTTACTTGAAACAAGTGCTGTCTAATATGAAGGAGGGAGAGTTGTCAATGGCGAAAATACCTTCTGATGTAAAGAAATCTTTTGCACTTTGCAACTGCCCTCTGTGGAACAGTCAGCAGTGCTCTAGGAGCACATGCCACGAGCCCTGACTTATGCAAAGGTTGGGCCCTCTGAGAGCAGAAAATCTCCAAGAAACATCTTCTGAGGAGATTACGGAGACTTATGAGACTGTGGGAAAGCATTCACTCTAAATGGTATGAGTAGGAGCCTATGGATCAGGGGAGGAAAGGTATCTGGTCTCAGCCACATCCTGCTAGTGCGCAGAAGGTCTAGGAAAGCTACATGAGAGAGCTGGGAAACTAAGCAGCCAAGGAGAGGCTTGGGTGAGTCTAAGGACAGCAGGCAAAAAGACCCATGGCAGTGTAGTAGGGAGCGTCACTGAAGGAAACTAACTTGCACAAGCTTAGGGGCCAAACCGGGATTCCCTTTAAAAGTGACAGAACGTCCTTCTTGGGTGGCTTATACTGAAGGGTATCAGTGGGTTACTGGGCTGAAGAGGGCCAGGTGGCATAGAGCAGCTGTCCTCCCACACCGCCCACTGCATCCGCTCGAGATCTGCTCTGGCTGCCCGAAGCTGCTATCCTGAAGTAACCAAGGCCATTTTCGGTCATCGCTCTCTGCCCTTTCCTGGCTGCTCACCTGAGTCCTCCTCAGTCACATAACACTCAGCGTCCCCGGCTCCTCTGCTCTAACAGAGCTAAATGCCCTACGTTATGTGTGTGCAAAGAATACCCACTTTTGAAGAGTCCAGCTAACTCTGTTACAAGCTTTGGTAATACTAAATTAGGAGGAGAAACAGAAGAATACCATGCTTACATACATATATATATACCTAGATATGTGTATATATGTGTGTGTGTGTGTTGGTGTGACAGAAGCCCTATGCCCCAATATCTGTATTTTTCAGGTATAGGGAAAAAAAACTGTTGAAAAAATCTTAGCACTTTTCTCATTCTCTGATTTTAAAGAAAGTGAGCGAGGTTTGTGATGCTGGATGTGAAATATTTTTTTATTCTTATCCCTCTTGGCCTATGGTGGTCACAAGCTGACCAGGATTCTTTTTAGTGCTTTTCTTAATTTTTTGTTTTCCAAGTAAATTTTGTCACCTCAAATGCTTTGTGGGAGCAGCTAGTGTGCTGTTGGCTTTTCTTTTTGTTGTGAAGGAAAAAAAAGAAAAATGTGAACATGGAACTTCATATGCTTTTGGAGATTTTGATTTGTCTTGCTGGGTAGTTTGTGCATCTTGGTGCTGGACTGGAATCACCAGATCATTGCCTCAGAGTGTGCAAGAGAAGAAGGAGTTGCATTTGCTGTAGCAATATGCTTCCTAAAACTACCTATGTTCTCATCCTGATCTGAACTTTATGCTTGTTTGCATTAGTCTATTTTTAAATTTAAATTTATTCTTAATAATTTAAATCAATATTTAATGTTCAGGTTAATGTGCTGTGCACACAGAAATGCTGCAAAGCAGCTCTCCCTGAAGCCCTTCTTTTTTTTTAGAATAAACAATGCTGTGAATAAATTGGTTTGAATTGATGTGTGCAAACATGCACAGGTGTTTGTCCACATTTCTGTACACAGCAGCCCTTATTCTCTACTCTGGCTAAGTTGCGCTCAGTATCAGCTTTTTGCTGCCTTTACACTTTTCCTCTTGTTAGAAGTTATTTGAAGTCTTACATATTTCTGCTGTCAACACACACTGAGAGGCTAGTCCGGAGGCATGAGATCCTGGGTAATGCGGAAATGCTCTGGCTAGGTCTCTTATCTCTAGATTTCTGTCTTGGAGGAAGGCAAGATAGGTACAAAGATGCTAAGGTGAATCTGGAGGGTGGGCTGGATTTTCTGAGGTCCCAATTGATTTGAGCTGTTTCAAAAAAATGTATTTTTAATGGCCAGTGTAATTGTGTTGTATATGGGCAGAAAGAGTATTGTAAATATTATGTACAGTTTTTGTCTCTCCCTAAGATTTACTGGTCGTCTTTCACTGCTTAAGTTTGCTTTTTCTTTATAACAAATGGGAACAGCAAATTCATCAGTTTGATCCCCTCTTGATATACTCGGTATTAACTTTTTGAACATTTTAAAAAATCTGAATATTGTCGTAGGCCAAGCTTACAGGGTGCCACTCTTCCAGAAGTTTAATGGTTTGAATCCATTCCTGAGTTCGCACTTTCTAACCCACGAGCCAGTAACTATACAAAGATTGGGCCAACTACAGAATGTTCTATGTTGATGCTCATTAATTTTTTTTGCTTTATAAGCATATAATTGAGATACAGTGGTTTTGCTTATTCAGATTTTCTTGTCGTTGCATCCAGATGTATGCACGTGTGTGTATATGTAAATACATATACAAACATGTGCTGTCCCAGCTTGTCCAAATGAGAATACAAGGGCAGTCAGTGCTTGGAGGGATGCTTTGAAGGAGTTTTGTCTGCAGTATTCTTGGAAATCTATCATTAAAAATGGCAATCATTACGTGGGGTGGGGGTAGGTGTGTGTCCAGCACACCAGCATTGTGACCATGGAAGAAGTTATCGCTTGCACCCTTGCCCAGATGCCCGCTGCGTAGCCCTGCACTCCCTCAAGGAGGTCGCCCCCGCAGCCTTGCGACCAGACACGCTCCTGGGAGGTTGTCCTGACTTATTGCAGTCAAGATGAACCAATTAAACCGTTTCCACAGTCAGTCTTGCTGATCCAGTTCCCTTGGACTAAAACGCAAGAGCTTCCATCAGCAAATCCAAGGGACAGTCGCTCCTGGCAGAGGGAGGAATAAGCAATTTGCGTTCATTGCTTCAGACTGATAGCAACCACCACTTCCCCCAGCACAGCTGGTTCCAGAAGATGCATGGCCCTGGCCTAATTATTGTTACAGCTGCTTTTGTACCAGCAGCCCCTTTCCAGGCTCCTTGCTAAAGTATGGCTCGGCAGTAAGCATTTATTCTTTCTAGGAGAAAACTTAATTGAAAAAGGCTTAGCCTCTCTCTATATATACATATATATTTTTAATCTTTAGGGACTTGTACTAGGTGTTATGTTCTAACTCCTGTAAGTCTAAAAACCACTTTCAACTAGATAATACCATCTTGCTGGCGATTAGTCCACCAAGTGACCTAGTGCCTTAGGCTGTTAAAAAATAGGTTAGTGAAATTTCTGAAGCATGAAAGCGTGCAAAGCAATGACAGTCCAAGGAGTGCTAAAGCGTGTCTGGCACAGATGTAGTCAGCTCATCTGGAGAGCCCCTCTGAAGGCTGTTGCTCAGTGAGGCCAGCCCAGCCCTGACAAGGCATCTCTCCACATTTTGCAGAGCTTGGCCAAGGGCTTTGCAGGTGCAGAATGGCCCTGATGCAGTGGGAAGAGGTGCCCCTGTTCCTGCACAGCAGCACAGCTTGTGAGTACGGCAGAGGTGTGGGAGACAGTGCTCGCAGGCAGAGCTGACCTCCGCCCCAGTCCCTCATGATTTTGTACCTATTTAAAATCTGCTTAATTTTTTTAAGCAAGTTATAACTTCAGATATGTATTTATATGCATATATTTATAAAGCCTGACTGCTGTATCAAAACACGAGTGACCCTCACAGGCACTGCGTAAGGAATCTCTACATCGAGGGGGGGAAAAAAAAGATAATAGATGCTAATTTGCTTCTCCAACAATTCAGCAAGAGCAGCTCCCTGAGGATTCACTGGGGTCCTGTGAACAATCCAGCACAGGCAGCTGGCTGAAGTGGCTCGTGGGTGTGAACCGTGTGTCCCTGGGCTTCACCTAACCCTAGCTGATGTAATACTGGGACTCTTTTCAGGCAGATGCATGGCTGAACAGCTTCTAGACTGAGTTTGGAAGGCATAATAAATCCATTGGCTTAGAGGGTGGATTAGACTCTTACGAATCAGCATGAAAACATTTTAGGGACAGGCCATCCTGGTTTTGCCTACTTATTTCAGTGCTCTCTCTAACAGCTTGTATCAGGCTCTGGTACATCTGGATTGATGGACTTCAGTCCGGTGTGGCCATTGCTGTGTATCTATGATGTGATTTACGTCAGGGTTTGGGTCACTCCCTAAACCGCTCCAGCCCCAGTTCTAAACACCACAAAGGTTTCTTACACCTCCGATCCACAGACAATGTAAGCTGGCATATGCCAGCACTGATATTGAAAAAGGCGGTCACTTTCTCTTGACCTTAGCTGCTCATTCATGCCCTCGCACTTCCCTTATCCGTCCTGGGGCAACGTAAAGGCTTGTGCATCACAGCAAGCGGCTGGGGACAGCAGAAGGCAGCGTCGTCTTTTTTGGCAGCAGCGCTGGCTTAAACCCTGGTGTGGCTACGGTTTTGGCATCACCTGTTTTCCTCTGCCATTTCTGATGTAGCTTGAAGTCAGGGCAATGCATGATTTGATTTTTGTACAGAAGCAGGTTGGAAATGCCAGGTTGTGCACACAGAGGTGGAAGGCAAGTCCAAGTTTCTGAAAATTTGC
Source organism: Struthio camelus (assembly GCF_040807025.1). Taxonomy (NCBI): domain Eukaryota; kingdom Metazoa; phylum Chordata; class Aves; order Struthioniformes; family Struthionidae; genus Struthio; species Struthio camelus. Next base: position 88,422,420 of record NC_090944.1, on the reverse strand, counting down.
TGCAAGTCCATATAAACTTCCAGGGACCAGAAGGTGTAGGGTTGCAGATGGCATGCTAAGGAGAAATAATGGTGATTGTGCGTATTTTTGCCACCATTTAGTTTATAAAGAAGATAGGAAAAAGCCTGGTTTTGTTTTACAGAGAAAATTCCTGTGTTTGTGGAGTACTACAGCTTTCTAGAGCCCTAGTAGGACTAAGGCAGACAAATCATAGGTGATAAAGCAAATTATCATAACAGGAAAGGCGATAACTTTCACAGGAAAATGATTTTCATCCAGATTTTTTGAAGATATATTTTAAGGTGTGTGTAGCGAAAATGCCAAAGCCAATAGTTGGAAGCAAAGTTCTCTTGTTGAACATCGGTAAAGTGCTCCTTTAAATAAGAGCCAAGTGAGCTCCAGGGTCACATATCTGAATCCAAAAAGATAGACAAGCAGCAAAATTGGGCAAACCAACTCAGATATTCCTTAGATTAAAAAAAAAAAAAACTGAAATAATTGTGAAGAACGCTTTAATATAGATTGTGAGCAAAGAAAAATGTGCAAGCCCACTTTCTTTTCTCCTTTTGAAGTATACATCAAAATCCTGCTAGAACTATATCGTCTTTCCTCCTCGTTGACAGCGCTCCTAAAACTCTGTGTTGTCCCAAGGCATTGCAGCTCACCTGCTTCTGGTGCCCCAGTCCCTGCGTGCACCCAGACCCACAGTGCATAGCCCAGCTCCCCTCCCTTCACGCCTGCCCACAACAGGCCTAAGTCACGATGGCACATCCTCTCATATTCTCCGAGTCAGAAAAAAGTAATTTTGAGTGTTTAAACTCAGAAAAAGAAGTGAAGTTAAGATTAAGGCTCTCACTGTGTACGTAACTAAAATTCCTAGTATTTAGGTGAAGGTGGGTAAAAGCTTGTGCCAGACAAGAATGTTACAGAGCAAATAAAGTCACACTGGTTCTTGGAGCCAAATTTTAGCCAGGAAAATCTAGTCACAAGTTTTGTGAGCCCAAATCTTGCATTTCCATGCACGAGTGAGTGACAGCACATGCAGGTCAGCTAGGTAACCAGTCATCTGCTCATGTGTGTAAATACAGGCTTGCGCGTGTAAATGTTTTGCCAGATGAAGGTGAAAGTCTAAAATTGGAAAATTTGGCCCTTTTTGTCAGCCTCTACTGTATAAACCATGATGTTCTATGTTGAGCTGTATAACCGATAATCCTTACTTAGGCATATGTAGTTACAGATTTTATTTGTGCTCCGTTATGTCTCCTAAATGGACCTCATGGTCATAATTTGCTGAAATGTTGTAGCCTGAAAGGCAAGTGAGGAAAACACATGCTCTTTTTGATAAAAGAGAAATTTGAAAGGAGAGGGTGGAAATAAACATTTTCAAGTGCAGAAAATGGAAAGCAGTTGCTAAAAGATGGCTTCTGATTTGTTCTTCAGAGCCAAATCTTGCCTCCCTTATTCTTGCTGTATTAGTACCTTATTCTGTGAGGAGCCCCAGTGAAATTAGGGGAACAACTCGGAGCAGGGTCCTCTTTCATGTAACCGTGGCAGAGTCTGGCCATTAGGTGATGATAGGTGCAAGAGGTTTACCTGGGTAGTGTTTACTGAATTAGACAAAATACGAACCATGATCTAGGACTTTGTTTACAGGCTCCATGTTCATGTTTACAAACAATGATTTCTGAGGCTCATGCTTTTTATGTTTCCTGGATGAAAAGGGCAGCCAGTGTACAGATATTTATTATGTTTACCAGCGTTTCTGAATTGATTTTTTTTATAGCACATGGTTTTATGAAGTGTAATATTTTTATAGCAGAATGATGATCTTTGGACTTTCTATATTGTTACATACAACTGTTTGCAAATAAGCTCTCTGCTCCCTTTTTTCTGTGCACTGTAACCAGTGTTGCTGCTGCTACTGTCGCTGGCCTCAGCTGCTGCTGCCCCGCTGTGACGTGGGCTGATGGTATTGTGAAACTGTGCAAACTCACCTCAAAGAGCTGTGATTGTGCTGAAGGGCTGGCTGCGTGCTGGGCATCCTGGCAGGAGGGGATGGGGAGCGCGGTTGTCCCAGGGTAAGAGTTTACTGCAGATGGCCCCTGAGGAGAAGCCTCAGTGCTCACCTTTGTCTGTACTCCGCCACTTTGGTTTGGCATGCCCATCCTTCCCTTTCTTTATAAAGAAATAAAAAAGAAAAAAAAGGATCCTGCTTGTTTTTGCATAATTCCTTTTCAGTTCCCAGGCATTGGCCATGTTCGAATGACGTGTTGGTCATGGCAAAACTACACAGGCTACACAGTTACCTTTCATATTATACCTAAAGCTGTTATCTCTGTGCAGCCTGGATACGCAAACCTCTGATTTGGGAAGCAGCAAATAACCCTTTAACTCCTGATCTTTCAGTCAGCTCACCAGAAGAATGTGGGATTTCACTGCCAGATAAATCAAAGCTTTCACACAAGCTGCCTGATGTGGATTTCTCTTGCCCCTTAGAGGTCTTATAAAATATGGTTCTTCTGAAAATCGTTGGTAGTTGGCAAGCAGGTGGCATAGCTTTTTGTGCTTCGTGAACTTGCTAGTGACTACAAAAGCAAAATCCCTCCCTTCTGCCTTGAGGGGTTGGTTCTGCTTCCCTGGAGTTGCTGCACCTGAGTCTGCACAACAGTACGCTGGCATTCACGCTCCTGCACTGCCGCCAGCCCCAAAGGCATCGCCATGATGAAGAGCTCCCACAGGAACAGCATGTGATAGCAGGTATGAAAAAAAAAACTGCGTATGATTCAGGTCCGAGCAAGCGTAACAGAGGAAACTCGGGCCTCAATTACATTACTCAAAAGGATTTCTGCTCTGACCATAGCTGGTCTCGCACCTCTGTTCTCCTGCCAGGTGCTCCTGACCTACTCCCACTTCCATTCTTCCGTTCTGCTCTCCGTCCCTAGCAGGAGAGACCCTTCCTGTTTCTTTAGTCATCATGGCCCTTCATCACTAGGGCACTTTTGTGTCCCTCCTCATCCTCTACCCCCATCCAGGGCCTACCAGTCTTATGGATTATTCCTGCCTTCTCTTGCCGAGAGAAGCCTCTCTCCCAGTTATCCATCTTGTGGTTTTTTAATAACCTCACCTGGTAGGTAAGGCAAGGACTCCTACGCACTTGTCTTTATAGGCCTAGCGATTAAAAAATGAGGCTTTTCTGGAGAACATTAAATGAGTACAAGAGCATCCAAGTGGGAAGACCAAAGGCAAAAAAAGGCTGCTTCTTCCCTCCCCGCCTTCTAATTCCTCCTTTAACAAGACCACAGTCAGTTATAAGCCAAATTGAGCCAGTGTTTGACATATTTAACCCTGCAAAAGACATGGTTAGGAAGCACCGTGGCATGCCAGACTCTGGGCTGGAAGATGCAAGTCTTTCCCTCAAACCCCAGGAAAGGAATAAGTGAGACGTTTAGGTGCTTTGCCTCTTCTGTGGTGGAGCGCTCACTGGCACTGATGCTACTCCTAGAAGAGGAGGGCTTTCCTGAATAATCTGGAAGTGCTTAATACAAGACACTGCCCTTTCAGGAGGAAGCCTGCATCAACATCCATCTCCAGTCGCTGCAGTTACTGGTAGGCAACCATGCTTTTCTTCTAGAGGGAGAAGGATGCATCTGCTAAATAAAAAATAAAAATTAAAAAAAAAGCAAACCTCCCCTACCTCTCCCCTGCCTCGTAATCCTGCTTTTTAGTCAACATTCACATCTTCCTTATATCTGCCTCCCACTTCATCCCCTTCCAGTGCACCTTTGGCTGTTTCAGCCCTTCTTTGTGTCCCACTTGTCATATGCCATGAGAATTGTCCTTAGGCGCAGAAAGTCTTTGTCGTATGTCTGAAAAGCATCATATTCAAAGGGAGCATAGCAACAGACCGAGGGCCTCAGGCGTTACAGTCAGGCAAATAATGGGTAGTAACAATAACAGCTAATGTCTGAAGGTCACAAGAAGCAAAGACTTTGCATTAAAGCTGTGGAGAAGAACTGGACACAAGCCTTTTGTGCTATGCCCAGCTATTCAAGTTAGCCATGGATTATTTGGCATTGCATTGACTCCCAAAGTTGCCATGGTCCCACTTTTTGGATGCAAGATGGAGGAAGAGGATCTCTGTCCGTTGAGCTACCTGGACTCTCCAGCTCCAGCTATTCACGGTCTTCTCACTGTTTCCTAAATAACCAAAGCTGGCCTGAGCTCAGGTCCATTCTTTGCTGAGGAAATTAGTTTATAAAAAGGCCGGTGACTCATAGTCAGTGGTGAGGCTGTGCATTGTTTTGGCTTGGCTTGCTCCTGCCTAATTAATTCTTCCTGCGCTTCAGGTTCTGCAGAGTCACTGGTAAAAATAGCTCACATTTTCCCTACTGTAGAAAGCAGACGTGAATTTTAATGACAGTCTCTTTACTAAAACATCATAGCAAAGAATCAATGATTTCCAGTGCATTTACCCAGAGCTCCCATTTGCCAGGTTATTGTCTGGTCTCTTCTCCCTCTTATAAACTCTATTATAATCAGTTACTTGCTTTACTTTCCTGTCTCAGGCGAGCTGCTTCTCTAACTGGATAGTCAGTGTGAAGAGCGAAGGGAGGATTTTTCTTTAGTGTTCAGCTTGGATAAGTGGGTGGATTTCAAATATAAATCTCCACTAATTGTTGCCGTCTGCAATGACCCCAGCTCAGTGGGACACAGTGGGAAGGCCCTCACCTAATGTCAGTAACCACGTCCCCTTGAAGTCAGAATCAATGTACTGAAAAGAACATTGTCGGATTAAACATCCAAGACTTTTCCTAGAGACCTAAATTTATTTCACCTCTTGGAACTAAAATGCATAAATGCTTTTAGGAAAGGTAGCTATTACAATGAAGCCTTACACACAAAGAATAGAAACAGCCTGCGTTTCACTTCAGAAAAGTGACAAGAGTGATTTGTCAGATTTTAAATACTTCGGAAAGTGTTTATTTCTTGCTCTTTGGACCTCTGTTCTCATTTCAACCCCCTCCTGCTACCATCTGTTAAACTGTGAACAGAGCGGCATGTCAATGACGGGGCTGTACTCTTTGTATTGGCTCTGCGGAGTAATAGACCTAGGAGAAAACTCTGCCAAGGACAGAACAATGTGTATTTATGGGTGAGAATAAAGTGATACATACAGCTGAGACTTATACTTTGGCCTGGGCAAAAAAGTGCACGTTCAGCTGAGAAAAGGCGAGGATTATTTATTCTGCAATTCAGGTGCAAATTTGTCATTACTCTCCCAAGCCAAAGAATAACAGGAGCTTTCTGTGAAAGATATTAGACCCACACATGCATGTGACTTGCACAATCCCCAGTTCCAGGAAGTCTTCAAGTAGCCTCATGCTCTTCTACCACCACGTAGCCCATCAGGAAAAATCCAGCGCTGGCATCTGAGTCAGGCTGAGTCAGTTATATATTAGTATGCCCACCAACTTATGTATAAATCATGGGGGCTACAATACTGGTTATATTGATTCAGGTTAGGAATACATCCTCTTTTGACATGCAGTCAGCAGCTAAAAATGAACCTGAAACAGTCTAGGTTGCTCCCTCAGCCTAACTGAGGAAAATCCGCTGCCATTGGCCATGTCCTATGCTTAAATCTCAATGCTTCATTTTTCTCAAAACTTTCAGTTAATATCATCAACTAGCACTTGACACTCTTAAAAATCAATCCCTAAGGACGTGGCAAAACCTCATTGATGTAATTGGAAGCTTCATCCCTGGCTTCTAAAGAAATCTGGAAGAAAAGATTGAGGGAGTATATATTAAATGTCAGCAAATGCCACCCCAAAAATGTCACTCAGGCCTCAAGTGCCATTTTTAAAATTCACTGATTAGTATTATTCAATATGTTTAAAGTGAGTCAACTCATGCTGGAGTAGTGAAGTGAGGATGCAGTGAGAAGAGATCTTGTTTCTCTGCATTTCTAATAATGGACAAGACATAAGTACTATCTGAGCAGCAGTATAGCATAATAGTGGTGGGAAGCATAATTATGAAAGGAAGCAACTTTGATTAACAGCCTGTCCTCATCAGTGATGAAAATGTCAATTAGAATTTTTAAAATGCACATCAGATTGAACACAGGGGAAATAAAAGCAGGGTGTGATATTTTAAGCAAATGGCAAGGGACATCACTGAAAATACTACGGAAAAATCGTGGCTGACAGAACCTGGAAAAAATAAAAACTCTTTAAAATTAGTAGAGACAGTGGAAAAATGAGCATGATATATGCTCACCCTTAGGAAGAGATAGTAAGATTATTATTAATAATGCAGAAAAGATTCTTACAATTTCTGCTCTGTATTTTGAAGCAGGGCGATGTATTGCATGAAGATAATAAAATCTTTTCCAGTCCATTAGTACCCAAGAAAGGTGTTAAAAATGCTACATCAATAAAGACAGATACATTGCAATACTAATTAAGTTGCCTATGGAGATTGATTATGTTACTTTTTACCAAGCCATGGACTATGGGAAATTCCAGAAGCCTGGTGTTAACGTTGTGCCAACGTACAAAAAGAGCAAGCAAAACCACCCTGATACATAGAGGCCAGTTATTCCAGTTTCTATCCTATGTGAAGTAACTGATAACCAGATAAAGGACTCCACTGACCAAGTGCTAAAGAATATGGTTTTATGCAAGACATATTTGTCAGATATGCCTAATTTCATCTCCATTGTCGTTGCAAGTTTTGTCGATAAAGCTAACTGCAGAGATATAATGCATTTTTGTTTGTTTGTTTTAAATAATAAAATAATGTTAGCAGAACACATGAAACGCATTAAGAACTGGCAGAGTGACAGATCTAAAAACGTAATTGTCATAGGGGGGCCTGGCTGCACTGATGTGATTCCTAATGAGATTCCAATGGGATCATCTCAAAGTTTGACACTAATCAAAATTTTCACTGTTGGTTTTTAGGTCACTGCTAACAAAATCTGAATGTGCCAGAAAAAAATTGAGGGTAGCATGTGAGGTAGTGATGCAGGGCAAGCTGTGCAGAAAATGGCCTATTCAAACAAAATTTGTTTTAATATAGTTGAATGCAATTATAAACCTTGGAACAAAGGACGTAGGTTACACCTGTGAAATGAGGAAGTATATCTGGAGAATAAGTGAGTCTGAAAGAATACCTGGGTTCAGAGTAAATAGGTAACTCCCCTTAAGATACTATGGCAAAAGAGCTACTTTAATCCATGCTCAGCAGGGAAGGAAAAAGGAGGAAGATGCAGAAAAGCAACAAAAAAATGCCTTCCATGGCAAGGATTAAAGACACTGATCTTTAGCTCAGCCTGAAGATGATGAGGGTGACTTAATTATTGTCTACAAGACTCTTCATAGAGAGAGAATAATCCCATTTCTGGAGGTGCAGAAAGCCCGGATGGGAGCACAAAAACAGACAAATGTCTGGCTGCAAAAACCAGACCCCAGAATGGAAATAAGGCACTGACAGTTTCAATGGTGCGGCTGATTACTCATTGCAGCAACCGTCAAAGGAAGGATGGGGTTTGCTGTCTCTCCCTTAGTGCCTTTCAGTAAGATACACCTTAGCAGACAGAAGGTCAGCACAGGAGCAAGGGGATGACTTCAATAGCCTGCAGTAATCTAGATATCAATTTAAGCGGTGTGATTGTCCCTTTTAGCCTTAAATATGATGGCTGTAAATGGACAGTCACCACCCTACCATAACTAGTTAGCAATCAGTGAATATATTAGGTTTCCAAAAGATTAATGTCGACGGATGAGCTCCAAAGATTAATTCTGGGAAGATCATTAGGTCACATACAACTGGAATAATCAACTTCCCTGGTTAAATCTGCATCTTTTCTGTGGGTCACGTGGAGAATCTTTGCTGTCTTTGACAGTGTAGAATATCCCTTCGAAATTTTGTGGTGACATTTAATATATCGATAGCGCTGATTTTGAGCATCCTGCTTTACACCATTTGTGCAGTATGTTTAAAACTTGTAGTAAGACTGAGTAGGTGCTATTCTCACAAAAAGAAAAAAAACTTACTTACCTGAAACCAAAATAAGTAGCAGTAGCATTAGTAGTGCACTAATCCTGTGAACCACAAGAGGGCCTAAAGTAAACAGATCTCAAGCATGAATAAAACTTTCCAGTACAAAAAGATAAAGACGGTTTTAATCTTGAATAAGTTATCCAAATGGAATTAAGCTGTTTAAAAGAGAGTGAAAAATCAGATCATAAACTCCCAAGGCCTGGATCCTGCCAAAAGATCAGCTCACTGACTTCACACAGATTTTTGCGCATCTGCAAGGCATGCTCAAAAAAGGACGGGCTGCAAGATCCTAGCCACAGCCTCCTGGGTATTAAAAAAAAAAAAAAAAAAAAAAAGGAGAAAGGAAGTAAACAATCAATACCCAACGGAGCTGTTGATTACAGTGCACAGTGACAGTGAAGGAAGCAGCTCCCCCAGGGAGAACAACACTCCCCACACACACACCCTCCCCAGAGCTTCAAAATTGTAAATATTAGCAATTCCCCTAAAAACTATTTTGGGAAAATACTAAGCAACTCTAAATATTAAAGATCTCTTCCAGTGAGAGCTGTTCTAGCTCCATGACACATGTTGCTGGAGCAGCCCTCCTGAATTAGTGACATGGCTGAGCTTTGTGTTGAGGGCCGGCTCAGTGTGCATAGCCACCCCCATCAGGGTGCTCTGCTGCGGGGTTACCGTTCCTCTCTGTAGCCCAAAGAGCCTCAAAGAGCCTAAATAGCTGGAAATTTGCACTCAGGTCTGGGAGGTGGGAGGTGTGGGTTTGACCAGCCTGAGAAAGGAAGGAGCTGATTTGACTCCCTGAGTTGATCTTTGGCATCCTGGGCAAGTATGGCAACCGCAGGGCTTTCACATGACGTGGAGATGGTGCTCATGCTGCCTCCCTCTGAGTTTTTTTCAAAGAACAGAACGAGCTGCTCTCAGCGTTTTGTAAAAAACTACCTCTGCACGGTTTGCAGGACGGACCCGCTGAGCAGCAAGAGGCACCTAAGTCGCAGAGCGGTGTCACTACACGTCCATTCCTCTGCTCCAGATTTTCTGTTGGTTAGTTTTCATGGAGGGTCCTGCTCAGTGTGAAAAGTTTGATTCCCACCCTGGCAGGGCCAGCTCATCCCTTCTCCACCCTCACAGCGACGTTGGGTGTGCAGAGCCACCTCCAGGCACCAAGGGTCATTAGCTAGGTATGGCACAGCACAGCCTTTGGATACAAGCTCGCATATTTAGTTTGTAAGGATCCTAGCGCAAAAATCCAGGTCATGTCCTTCCAGTCCTTGAGAACTGAAGCGGTAGCATCAATCCCCTAATATTAATGTTTATCAGAAAAGTCAATACCCACACAAAAGACGGCCTCAGATTTTTGTGGAGTGCAATATTTCAAAGTATTCTGGTGAGGAGAGAACCCCTGTCACAGAGCTTGGAGGCTACTGCAACCACCCGTCTCACTTTTGCTCATACACATTACAGTATATGTAGCTATTTTCTTAAAAATACACACAGTTGAACCGGTCCTTTTTTTCTGTTAGACCTTGTATAAATCTGAACAGCTCCATGCTGATTCATGCATGGCCTTGGAGAAGTCTACCGGGATCTATTGTTTATTTCACTTTGATCCCAGCAGCTTTGGAAAGGACTTTGGTATGTTTACCCTCACGTTACTCATCTTGTATGCTCACGGTCTGTTTTTCCACTGTAGTCAATTGAAATTTTCCCCTCTTCTTTTCAGCTTGTTACAGAAATAGGCCAAAGGTGGTGGCAGGGCCCCTCTCTGGCTGCGCATCTCTAATGCCAACCTTTGGCTTCCTCTCGTAAGTCAACAGCATCCCACACGCGTGCTTGCTATCACAGTCTGCCAGTCCGCGGGAGAAATCTCAGGCCATCAAGCCCAAAATTGACCCCAATTTAAGCAGATTTAACCCCACAGAGGATACTGAAACTAGGCCAAAGTTAGCCCTAGGGTAATCATGCCTTCTGGCTCAAGTATGCTAATCTGCGCTCTCCTAAATCAAGCCTGCCAGTATTTGGGTTCAGGTTTTCCAGCCGCCATCGTTTGGCCCGCTGGTTTTTAATTGGGGAAGGGCTGGAAGCAGAGAGAAGCACAGATTTACACTTTTCCCCCTAGAATGGTCCCTTCCCACCCCCTTCCCTGCTATCCTCCAGCCTCACTTCTGTTGTTTAGGGCGGGAGGGGGGAAAGGTAGAGGGAAGCAGTACAGGTAAATACCGTACGTGAATTCATTAGTAGTGAAACATACTGGAATCCTATACTTTTATCATGTTCTACAAAATTTATATTTGTTCAGCTCAATAGCAAACCCATGATTCTTGAGGGGAGGACTGTGCAGCTAAAATGACTGGCATTAATTAACACACTTTAACCCCTTCAGTTTCTGCCATCAGTCAGAGCCCTGATTTTAAGCTTTTCCTTGCAACCTTTGAGAGATTTTTATCTGATAACGCACTGGAGGAAGGTCACAGAAAGCTTGGGCGAAAACCTGCAAGTTGCCTAGTCCTCCTGATGAAATGCAAGCGTTTCAACAGACAATTTGCAAGGCTGTAACAAAAGCTCCTATTGCAAATCCTCCACAGGTCACGCTGTCCAAACGAATTCCATTCTGTGGTGTTGGTTTTATTAACACAGGAAAAAAAAAGGAGGAAATAAGTGTCAGCTCAAACCATCCTCACGACCTTGCTTCAATTGCTCATGCCACATCATTAATGCTCCCTAGAAAACTACTCCTACACTTTCTTCATCCGGTCCGAATAATGGCTGAGGCCAGTTTTTTATAAAGAAGAAACTAATGTCTGCTTTGCAGTCCCGTTCAACCCCTGCTAGGAGGTGCAGCGTGCTGGATGATCACGGCCAGCTAGCATGCTCCCCCTCTCCGGAGATGATAATTACAGCAATGAGGTGATTATACGGCATTTAACTGTAAAAGATTTTTTCCCAAGCGAGCGAAGGAGGAGACTTTTGCAAGGCTGTGTTACAAGAAGAGACCCCAGCTGACCTGATTTAGCAATACAAAGTACAGAGTGCAGCTGACTGAACAAGCAGACTTCATCCCTTCCTCCCCCAACACAAAATAAACATCAACAATTGCTTCAAGGATACCAGCAATGCAGTGGCATGATATTAGAGACAGGGGTTTGGTGATTCTTCTCAAAAGGACTTGGGAACATGATTTTTTTTTTTTTAAATGACCATTTATTGTAGCAGTTAGGAGTTATTTCTTTACTTAAGAAAGGAGACTTTTTAAGTTAAAAAGAAACAGTGTTATAAATGTCCATTTTTAAACAGTAATCACCTTACACTTGTAGCGCAGTGCCTGTATCTACATCAACAACTGGAAGTTTAAGTAACCTGTGAATAAAGCTGTTCATCAGTTGTTTCCTACACTGTAAAAATGTATTTATTTTAAACAGCCTTAGCAACCTACATTTTCCCTACAGACATTTGTTGACAGTTTTAACAGCTACATCCTTTAGGACAACTTCCATGTGTTATGCCAGAAGTATAACTGCTGCACAGCATTAGTGCAGCAGTGTCTTTAATTCTGTGATGTCCATAAAACAAACTTTTTTGCTGGTTTTATTGTCAGACAGGTAGTACATTCCTCTTGCCCTCGCAGGATCATGCTACCATGCACGTGCCCGCAGAGGCATAACAAGAGGAAGAAAGAGCTGCCCTAAAGGGAGAAAAATTGCAGGCCACCTTACTCAGCAGCTGGATCTGCATCTGTGGAGATCAAGAACTGCTGATTCTTGAACTGTATTTCTGGGATGAGGAGACCAGGAACGGCCATTTGCCCCCTGCAGCTGCCGGCTCACCCCTGCCACCCCTGCGCAGAGAAAATGAAGGGTACTTACTAATAATGAAAAGAACAGTTCACCGGCTCGTAGAGCCAAAATCTGAGATACTGTGAAAATATTACCAAAGCTCTCCTGGCCCTGACTGCCACACCTATGTGTCCTTGTGGGCGCGAATGCCAGCACTAGGTGGGCCAGCACGGCAGCTTTCTGGGGGCAAAGCTGGAGGAACCGGGGATGCTCCCCTCAGTCCAGCCGGCAGCAGCTCCGGCAAGAACAGATGTGCTGGGAGCAAACGACCACGGGCTGCGTAAACGGGTCTACAGAAAGCCTTTGGCATCCTCAGTCACTAGACAGTGTCCCACGTAGAATAACTGCTGGACAAAGGTAGAGTCTGTCTGCTAAATACAAGGAAGAAAATTCAAGGGCGGCAGTGTGCTAAGCTGCGGGAGAGTTTAACGTAAAGGTGGCCAGTAAGAAAAGTCAATAATTGAGTAAAAAAAATAGTGACCTGGCCAAAGGCTGAGGGAAAACAAGAAGAAGAATAACCAGGAGCCCAATAAACTTCAGAGAAATCTCTACCGGGAGGTCAGAAGGACAAGGATGAAGAGAAACTAATGAAAGCGGTGGGAATTCCAGGAACAAATTCCAGGAAATGGCAGGTAGGGTTTTGGGGGGAAGATAATCTAAGTGATAAAAGATTGCAGGAGACCTGTCTGTTTTGAAAGCTATTATACCAGTTGCATATTCTGACTGGAAGAAAGGTAGGAACCACCCTCGGATATAAGTCTGGCTCATTCACAAGCATCTTATGACCTAAAAATCAAAAGGGAACATACAAAAAGTAGAAACAAGGACATATGAATAGATGCAAACGAAGAAACAGTGTTAGCCTGCAGGACATAGAAGCAGAACAGTTAAGGCATGAAATCAGCTTCATCTAACATGAGACATAAAAGATAATTAAATAAGTTTGTTAAAAGCATTAGAAATTAGAATAAGACAATTACAGACTATTAAATAATGCAGAAAGAGCACGTAAGATAAATGCAGAAGTACTCTAATAGCTCAAAATAATTCTAAAGGAATTGTTAAAAATTGATAGAAGCCTAGTTCAGACTATGAAAATAAGAGGTGAAATATACTTAAGAAAGACTGCGCGGCAGGACCTGACGAAGCTTATGCTGAGATCCATCAGGCCCTCGCAGAAGCAATTTAAGATCATCAGAGATTATCCCCCAGGATACAGGTCAGAACAGGAGCACTGAAGAAGGGCACATGGCTTAAGAGATGGGGTAAAAAGTGACTTAGCAAATTATAAGCCAGAGAGCCAAAATCTGATATCCAAAAAATTGCCAGAATAACTTAATAAGCAATCAGTTTATGTTCACGCAGAGAATAAGATGATTAAAAGCACAGCTAATGCGGATTTGTCAAGAACAAATAATGTCAAATCCAATCTGATCTCTCTGTTTAACAAGTGGGTAAGAGGAAAGCTGTGAACGTGGTAAATCACAGGGTTTTTTGTATGGCTTTTGACACTGTCCCACATTATATGCTTATAAGAAGCCTAAAAGAAAGATTAATTTTCAGTAAAGAAGAAGTAAGCTATATTGTAGGTAAAATTGTAACTGTAGAAATTATTAAGGACCAGAACTGCCTATGTAGGAGATGTGGAATCCCATCATGTGAGATTTTTTTTTTTAATTGAACAAATCCGACAAATATCTATCAGAACCAATTTCCATAGACCTTCCCTGGGTTGGTGCAGGTGGAAGAGGCGAGAATAAACAGTTCTCGAGATCTCTTTCAGATTTACGTTTCTAGCATTAAACGATGAGTCTAGATACCCCACAGAAGTACAGCGGGCCACATTTTGGCTTTTCAGAGCGCAAAAGGGATCAAAACCCTTCCTCCCACAGAGCCAAGGGAGCGATGTTCGTATCACGCGTTAGGGTTACAGAAAACCGAGAGGCTGTGGACAGCTGCTGGCTTTCCTCAAACCTGCCGCTCTGCGGGCAGGTGATCGGGGGAGAGGGGCAAAGAGCCTGTGCTCATCTTATCGTCCTTGAGCTCCTGCGGGGAAGCGGAGGAAGCAGAAGGCCGGACGGAGGCAGCCCTGGTCCCCAGGGCTTCCTGCAGGGCGCAGGTACGCCCCGGGCTGCGCTCACCGTCCAGGGCAGGTCTATAGAAGTGAGGCTGCAAATCCCTGGAAAACAATCAGAGCAGATAAACGCCCCTGTCCATTATCTCTAGCGTGCTGAGCAAAGATAAAAGAAGCTGTTCACACATCGATATTTGTTTGTCTAGCCCCAAATTTTATGGAGAGGGTATTAGCAAGGTTAGAGTTTATCTTCCACTCTAAGTAAGTAACCTCTGTTCAGGTATGAAATGGAAAGTGCTTGCGAGAGAAGGGACCTGAGGCTTGTCCAGGTGCAGGGGGGAAGCACCAGCCGCTGCAGCGCTCGCTTCTGCCCTAGCCCTGCACGCCCAGCTCCAAACATCCAAAGTCCATACATCAGTCTCGTAAAAAATCCACAGGGCTATCTCTGAAAATAATCACGGAAGCATTTATGGGTCCTCTTGTATCCTGCTTTCTGAGCCATTGGCTTTGTGTCTTTAGACATCTAGTCCCTCGTGGCTATGGAGGGGAAGTGGAGATTCCCACGGAGGGCTTCAAGTAAAAGAAAGCAGTAGTCCAGCCACCGCAAGGCTCATCTCAGAACTACAGCAGCTGGCAATGATACTTCTCTTTCAGTTGGATTTATTCTTTCATCCTGCTCTAACAGAGGTAATTGAGTGGATTTCACAGTTTTTTTTTCTCACTATCACAACTGAGTAGCAGGGTGCCTGACTTTGCACGGGCTGGGGCAGAGCCGAGGCGGCAAGGAGCTGGCTGCAGCCGCAGGCAGCCCTGCTCCCAGGAGGGAGGCCTCCAAAAAGCAGGCGCTGGCGTGCACGCTGCCCAAAACTGCAGGGCGGGGAGGGGGGGCTACAGCACCACGCACACACACGGGCGTGCACACACACACACACACACACAGAGCGGTGGGGCTGCTGGCACACATCCTCAGGCGCGCACACGCACACACAGGCACGCTCCTCACACCCATCCTCACACACACGGCGTGCACACACACGCACACTCTCACGCACACACCCCCCCCTCACACTCAGCCCTCACACCCCCTCACAGGCGCACACCTGCATGCACTCACGCACCCCCCTCGCACACACAGACCTGCACACACACACGTGCACTCACACCTGCACACACAAACTCACACTCACACCCTCATGTTCTCATACACACACTTACTCACACCTGCATACACTCACTCACACACTCACACAGACTCACTCACTCACACACTCACTCACTCACACACTCACACGCACCCGCCGCCCGTGGCAGCCCCGCCCGCAGGTGCCCTTGACACACTGAGGGGGCGGGGCCAGACGCGCAGGGGGCGGGACTCGTCCCTCAGCAGCCAATGGAGAGCCACCAACAGGCACCTTGCAGCCAATAGCGGCTCAGAAAGCCGCCGCCCGGCTCTCCCCGGCGGACTGCGGCGGAATGCCAACGGCTCAGCCAAGGGCGACCCTTCTCTTCGCGCTTTGCGGCAATCCCCCCTCTCCGCGGCACTGCTTTACGACACCCCTCCCCGCCATGACCACCCTCTCCCTCTCTGGGCGCCTCAGAAGAGGGGAGGCGGCGCGGCGCGGCCAATCGGCGCCGAGAGCGCCACGGTGACGGAGAGGGCGTCGGCGCGGGCGCTGCCGTAAAGCGGGGACCGGGCGGTCACGCGGGGTGGTGTCCCCGGAGCCGGTGGCGGCTGTGCGTGGGGCCGGGCGGGCGGGCGAGCGGGCGGACGCGCGCTCCCTCCCTGCCGCCGGGCCGCCATGGCGGGGGCGCTGGGCCGCAAGGCCGTGGACTACGTGCGCAGCAAGGAGTTCAGGGACTACTTGATGAGGTGAGCGCCGCGCCGCTCCGCGGGGTCGCCGCCGGGCCCCGCGCCCCCCGCTGCCGCGGCGCGCAGGTGCCTGCGGGGGAGGGCGGCCGTTGCGCGGGTGTGCGCCGGCCCCGCCGCCTGGCTGCCGGCCGCGGCCCCCGCGGAGCCGCTGCTCGACCTTGAGGCGGGAAGGCGGCGCTCGGCCGGCACCTCCACGCTCGCCCGTGGTGTTGGAGCCCCCGGCGCGCCGGGGGCGGCGGTCGCGGACAGGCGGCCGGTCCCCGGAGAGGGGGACGTGGCGCCAGGTGTGCGCGGGGGCCTCGGTCGTGCCCGGCGGCTACAGGAAACGGCCGCAGAAAGAGCTCGGTTCCGTTGTGGGTGGAGGCACGCTCGGTAATAGACGGAGTCTTAAAAAACACTTATCTACCTATCTAAGGTTGTGTAAATAGATAGGGTTTGGTGTGTTTTTTTTTTTTTCCCCTCAGCAGTTTGAGTCCCACTTTCATGGGATTGTGGCCTAACAGCCGAAGGCTCTTGTCAAACTTCAGTTTGTGTGCTGTAGTAAGGGATGTGGCACCTCGGAGTGAAATTGTGTAAGATGTAAAACTGAAAGCAGTAATGTAAAAAGTGGGCTGCTTACATAAACATGTCTGAACTCCTGTACAAGAACTCGCTCTCAAGCAGACAGGCTGAAGCATCCTTGGCTCGCAAGCAGTTTGACAGAACTCTAAGCAAATAAAAATGGGCTCTTCTAATGAAAGTTACTGAGCAGCCTTTTGCTATAGTTGCCACCTACACTTATTGCGAATGATGTTTGATGTTGAGCAGGCATGTAGGAGGACGTCTGCTTATCTGGGAAAGACAATCTCTGAAGTGCATGGAATAGGAGGAGATGGTGTAAGCTAGCGTGGAAGAGATTGTAATGTAGAGGCTTAGTAAGCACAGAATTTTGTTTAGTACTTGTAGAAGCAAGTTTCGTAGAAGCTGTGGAGCAAAAGATGTGAATAGGTGAGCAAAGCACGAGAAGGAAGAGTCATTTCATTGAAGCAAAATGAGGAAAGGTCAGTGCAAACTTCTGTGTGGATTATTCTTGAAAAGTCTTGAGGATATATTAATATTAATGTGTAGTTAACTGTATAGAATACATACAAAGCATGTTAATGGCCAGTAGAACAACAGTCTCGTGCGCTCTCTCTTTTTTTTTTATTACGAATTAAAATCCAGCCCTGATAATGGCTGCTTCCTAACACACTAGGTAGTTGGTAGCAGTATCCTTTTTCCTTCCCAAGGAAGGACTGTACATGACTGAAAAGGTAGCTGGAATAAACCCTTTCAGCTGTGTGTCTCTCTAATTCTAGACTTGAAGTAAGCTATCTAAATAAGACTGGATAGTGCAAAACCAGTGTTCCTCAGGATTCTTCCTTTGTGTAT
Organism: Struthio camelus; assembly: GCF_040807025.1. Lineage (NCBI taxonomy): Eukaryota > Metazoa > Chordata > Aves > Struthioniformes > Struthionidae > Struthio > Struthio camelus. The sequence goes on along the minus strand of NC_090944.1, from coordinate 88,405,166 downwards.
AAAAATTCCAGAAAAGATCTATCTCACCAAGAGGCTTAATTTGTACTTGCTGTTACTGCGTGTGCCAGTGAAGGGCTAAAGTTGGTTGTTCCATCCAGTGTGACTTTCTGTCTCTGTTTCCTCCATACATGGAGACTAGTATCCAAGTTGCTGGCTGTGCCCTATGTTGAGTTTAGAACTCAGATAACGGTCAACAGAAGACTTCAGTTTCCTTTTGCTATGAAAAGAGTACCGTATATACTTTCAACCTGTATCTCTTTAGACTTCTCTTGAAGGCCCTTTCCTCACCAGACTCTGGGACTCTCTTGCTTCCTGTCATGAAGAAGATGCCCTTCTTGTCTTGCTCACAAAGCAAGAGTTTTCTCAGAGTGTTTTAGGTAGAACATGCCTAAGTTATCAGGACTAGAAATCGGTGTCTAATCACTACAATTAAGCAAGGCTTTATAAACATGTGGATTGCTTGTGGGAAACCAGGAATCCAGTCGTTTGTTGTGACATCTCCTTTTTGTGCTTTAAGAATGATGCTTGGCTCTGAATAGAATAACTAAATTTACCCAAAGCAGTGGAACTGATGAATACAGTAGCTACTACTTTGTCTTCCATTATTACGGCTTTGGGCAGTTAAAACATGTGGACACTTATCAGAATAAGTAGCTTCAGTTTCAACCTCATAAGTTGAAATCATGAAAGCAAATGTAATGAATACACACTACTCTTTCAGATGGATACACCTGGCATTAGAATACCATTATATCATGAGTTAGCTTTTGGATCTTGCACAGAGAAACAAGATAAATTGCTTTTAAAACTGTCATTAGTAATTAAGCCTGTTGGCAGTTTCACATCTGGCTTCTTGTAAGTGGTGATTAATAGGGATTTGAATAACTGTAAATCAGGTAAATATAGCTTTACTGTAATCATGTCTTTACACATTTAAAGTAAACATAGCAGGAATATAAGGTATAAATACTTTCCCTTGTACTGTTCTTGTTGGATACTACTGCTGCATTTCAAACCAGCTAATTAGCATGTGACAGCTCAGTAGCTCCCTATACTGTGAATTTGAAGCTGTTTCCCCTTCCCCCCCCACCCCTCATCATAGAAGTGACAGCTGTCACTAAAATTATATTATCTAAGCCAGTAATAGGTAACTGAGACATCTTATTTCCTGGGCTAATAACTCAAAGTGATCTCTCTTGAAAAATGTCCAGTGAAACAGCTTTCCTTCTTTGACAGAGAAGACCTATAGGTGGCTATAGACAAGCTCTCGCATCTTCTCATGGTAGAAACCTAGGTTACTTGGGATCTGTTATGTGAGGAAAGTAGTCCCAAAGTCTTCTGGGAACAGAAAAACAGCCAGGGAGGCTTTATCTTTTGAGGCAATTTTGAACTATCTCTTCACGCTGACCCTCCAGTAACATAAATCTAGCATTTCTGTTAACGTAGATAAAAAGTTCATTCCTTGTAAAGTATGAGCTCTTTTTTAGACTTAAGCCATCTAAAACTGTATCTAGTAGTATAACTAGAATTAGCTGACCTTCAGTTCTCCTCATTAGTAAATCTTTAAACAGTTTCTGTACACAAGGATTTAAATTCCTGCCACAGGCCTATGCTAGAAATTAAGGAACACACAGGATCCTGACAGCGTGCAGTATGTTCTGCATGTAACTTCACAAGTTACCCTTTTCTGCAGAAGGCTACAACCCCTTTTTATTTAGGGGATGGTGGGGCAGTGGGGAGACAGGTGGGTGATACTTTATCTGTGTTTCTAGAATGGTCTCTGGTCTCCCCGTATGTCTATTGACAGTATGGGGAAATACATATAATACTCTTGGAACACTATATCTACCCCAGTATAGCCTTTGGGGAATTAATTGTAGTAGCAACACAGTGTATTGATTATCTGTTGGCTCTTCTTACAGTGTCTAGACCCTTATCCAGAAAGTGTAATAAACAAGTAAATAAATGAACAACTGTTGTCCAGTTCTGGAAACTAACTACTTCAAAGTGTTCTTTTTCTCTTTAGTGCTTTTTAAAAAACATACTTAATTACTGCTGTGAAGTTTCCCTGTCTATCTGATCAGTAAGCAACTATGACAAATACCTGCCTTTCTTCTAGACCAAAGTGTCCATGAGGAAGCACAAAAGTGGTCTAGTCCTATAGTCTTGCATATGGAGAAAGGATTTGGTGATATGCTGGTACAATATGCCTGAGTTCAAGTGCAATTCTGTACTTTGCATAGCTTTTTGGGTTTATCTTTCCTGAAACCTTCGTTCCTAAACTTGGTAGTCTGATCTCTTAAACCATGTTTGAAGCTAGAATTCTGACTTCCCCACAAGTTGCTAATCCAGGTGGACTGCATTCTGTTTCCAGAGGCACTAACATGCCTTTCCGGGTTTCTGCTTGTACAATCTCTTCCACACAGAAACAGATGTGATTTCTTTAATTTCAGATCTTAAAGCTTTGTTTAATTATAATCTGGCCTGAGAGTTGGGTGTTCTTCTGTCTTACGGAGCAATCAGTGATCTAACACATGACTACCTGGGATTAATGCTGACGCTATTAGTTCAGCAAGCTGGTTTCTCCTTCATTCTTGTTGCTGCAGTGTGCTGAGAAGGGACTTTATCAAGGGACTGCGTGCAAATCTTAAACTAGTTTGGGATGGCAACATCATTTCAGGAGTAGACACATGCACTTGCAGTGATATCCTCAACAAATGCCCTATATCTAATAATGAGATAACCTGGCTGTGTGCCTGTTTCTAGAAGAGTCGCTATAACCTTGATCTGTCCTGTTCTAGAGTATAATAACTATTCCGGTCTCATGTGAATATGAGGACAGTTGGAAGAACTTAGCCTTGTCAGTTTGCTGTTCTGTGAAATAGCAAACTAGCAGCAGTCAGTCTGATTCTATTTTAGGCTTTTGCTTGTGTGAAAACAACTTCCATTTTTAACATGGAGATTGACTTCTATGGGCTGAAAGAGACGTGCTTTGAACTCATTTAGTTAAGGTTGTATGAAAAGTGAAGTATGTGTTAGTCTTGTGAACTTCATTAGTCGTTGCTATAGTTCAGGTAATAAGAAAACAAAAAGCCAATTTGTTAGACTACTCCAAAAAAAAAAAAAAAAAAAAAACACTATCAAAGCATCTTGGATCAGCCTGCTGCTCATAGCAACCTGGATATACTTTTCAATGCTTCTTTGTTTTCTGAAGTAGATGCAACTGTTCGCTTACCATATTTACTTGTGTTAATTAAAAAAAAATAATCGGAGAACATGGAAAACATGGATGAAAGGTGACTATTTTTAAAATGTTCTGTGACTCAAAATAGTGCTTGATGATTAGTAATTGGTCAGTAGTAAGCTTTCTGTTCACGCCTGATCTCTAATGAGCAAAGTCATAACTCAGTTGAGTTATATCAGAATCTTTGCTAGAAAGAGAATGTTAAAGTTCTGAAGCATTTTTAAAAGATGTAGTAGCAAATGATCTTAAAGACATGCTGTAGTCTAGCACTTAGGCACAGATAATTAAATAATAACTTACGTGATCATATAGTTACTAAACCAAGTGAACTCATATATGCCTGGAATGTAACTGTGTGTTAGACCATGGAAGATGTGTTAGTAGCTCACATTTAGTACAGCTGTGGCTGGCCTGCACATAGTGACAGTAAGATCTTCTTGGGCAAGATTTGGTTTGGATTGACATACTTATGCAGGTATACAAAGAACACAAGTGACCTCTTCAGAACCTCCACAGACGAGCCTTAGTTATTTAGCTTTGTCCTGGTCAAACCTTGGAGGGTTCTGACATCCTCTGAAACTAGTTTGGGGTGGGATCTGGGATGCGTTGGTCTTGGCTGCTTTGGAAGTCGACTGAGGAAGATCTTTCGCTTGCCACAATGGGATTTTTATCCCACTGAAAAAATACTTGCCCACAGACTCTTGTCACAGTGACAGTTCTTGAAGGAAATAGACTTTTAATACTGCTGTTAATCAAGGTTAACGCTGGGGCATTTTCTCTGACTTCCTTCTGCCTTTCTTCCATTTGCGATAAGCTTTTTTTCCTATATGGCTTATAAAGGAAACTAACTTTTTTCTTTTTTCTTTCTTCCATGTACTTTCTGAATGGTAAACAACGATGGCCCACTCAAAAGTACGGTAAGAAGGTGGGGGGGCTTCCTATTCACTCTAGTCCAGTAGCTTGCAGTCTTGTTGCCCTAGTACTGTTATGAACTTGCCCGAATCTAAAAAGCCATATTGCTAACATCCAGGGGTAATACACTTATAAAACTTAATTATAACTCTGAGGTTAAGGTTACCTATCAGTAGCTCTTTCAGAATGTTTCCTAAAGTATTCATTTCAGATCAAGGAGACTCCTTTAATTTTGATCTCCTTAGCAGAGGATGCGATAAATCTGGAGTCATTCTTTTGCACGGCAATGGTATCAACTACCTCGATTACCTGGCTTCTTAACCAGCTTTACTTCAGACAGTAAATGGCATCATATTGTAACTCTCACTGCAGACTTTTGTCTCCTAACTTTTCATTTTGCTCCTGAAACTGGGAATTGGTACTTTATGACTATTATAGTATGAATCATAATGTTATGGAAGACTCTCTTGCCCTTCTCTGTAAACCAAAGAAACTGCATAGGTGCAATTTAGTTCTTGTGTGCATAAACTTCAAAGGATTGCTTGCCTTGGAGCACTTAAAACTAGATAGCCAGTTCAAGTTGAAAGGTTGCAAATCTAGCTTTCTGGTCAGCAGAGGAAGGTTGCTGTTTGGCTGCAACATAATGATGTCAGTTGAAAGATCAGCTCATGTAACCTGAGTTTGGCATGGTCTGATTTTTTTTTTTTATGGTGTATTTATGTTCTAATGGCATTTGAATAAATACAAAGTATGTTGCAAGTCCTTGTCCTGTTCTTTAAAATTACTTGAATAGTTGCATTAAAGCTTCCAGAACCACAGCATCCTACCTGCTGCTGACTTTCTCTTGCTGTGAATATCCCTGTTTTGTTACAGGAAACACTTTATGTATTAATGGTGTTACAAGTACATTCCTTTACACTATCTAAACACAGTTGTAAGGTTTAAATGCCATGCAGCCATGCAACTCTTTCCAGTTATGTCATCTCTGAGCTGCTTGAGAGGCTTTAAACATTCCCAGTGTTGACTTTCTTTTCTTTTTCTCCTCTCAGTAGGAGTATAGTAAAAACTAACGTATTTCCTGCACACACTTTAAATACCTACTTTTGCTATGAACCTGAGTTTGGACCAGTGCACGTTCTTTTGACACTTACAGAAGTACTGCACCGCATCTTGCACAATATTGCACTAAGGTTAAACTAACAAAATTGTGTGCAACTTAACGGTTTTTTGCCTATGTTCTGTTCTAGTTCACTTGCTGTATTGCAACCCAAATCTGAAGGAAGTATGAATCTTCATCTAAATCTAACTGTAGTGTCACAAGCTAACATCCAGCCTAGCAGAAGGGTGTCTCTCTGGTATTCAGATTGTAAGAAGCTTATGTCCCTTGACAATTCCAAATCATTGGATACCTGCAGTATTACAATTGGAGGAGACTAAAGAACAGACATTTTGCAAGACATACCTAGTTGGCATCTGCAAAGCTTTATCTCTTTCACCATACCTGGCCTAAGTCACTTTTGCATACCCTTAGTTTTCCATTAGGAAAAGCTGCTGGAGGTGCTGCATGCATTTTTCTGCAGGAAGAATTGTACTGAAGCCTTCTCTCTTCCCAATAGTAGAAATTGGGCTTATAACCCTTTTTTTTTTTTTTTCCACAGTTTGGGGTCTCTTAGTCAGTACGCTTCTATCTTTTTGTCTGTTTTCTGACTGACTTCAGACTTGGTTCTTTCTAGTTCTTGTCTCTGTTTTCTGTATATGCACACAACAGTAGCTAACTCATCCCCTACTCTTACATCTATTTAATCATTGAGCCTTAGGCAGCCACTAAGTTGTTTCAGCAGTTGCAGAATGAAGGTGTATGTAACAACTTATTGGATAGCCCCACTGTTCCAAAAAGATGGTGTAGCCATTTGGAGGAATATGATTGCTGAGGGCTTCTTGATTCTCAGCGTAACACAAAACTGCCAACTGCCAGTTTTTCGTTTTACTTAACCCTTGTTTCCATTGGATTCGGAGAAGTATTGTCTGAAAGAGATGCATGCTTAGGTTTTGCACAGGAGTGAGCTGTAAACCTGAGGTTATACTGAACATAGCAGTGAGACTGCTTAATGATGGTTGAGGTAGAAATGCGCAAATAGCACTTCATTTTAGCAGCCTTACAGGATTTGTAGTTTCTTTTCAGTTTGCAAGATGACTTGGAGTAGGTTTCACCTGCTTTCTTCCTGAAGGCTAGATCCTGTTTAAACAAGGGTTTGCTTTTTCTCCTTTATTTCAAAAGCTGTCTCTGTCTTAACTTGGAATTCTACCCTTAGCCTTGAGCTTTTGGAGTTTGTATGGGTAAGGAAAACAAAGGTAGATATTTATCCTGTAAGAATACTGAAGAAGCTCTGTGTTTCTGTGTAACTCTCCTTTTCTTCCTCTCTCCTTTACAGCACTTCTGGGGGCCGGTAGCCAACTGGGGACTTCCTATTGCTGCTATTAATGACATGAAGAAATCTCCAGAAATCATCAGTGGCCGAATGACATTTGGTAAGGCTGGGAAGAGATTTTTTGGTCAGCAAACTGTTTGCCAAACCCATATTCCACACTTCAAGCTGTGAATGTATTTTTAATTGCTTACTAACTAGTGATCAAAGCAAACACACAGCGTGATGCTTGTTATCCATATAACTTCAGAGGCCACCCAAAAACTGAGATATTGAAATGTTGCTGAGTTCTCTTTGAAAGGAGTTCCCTTTCAAAGGGTTTTTCAGTAACTCTTAGGTGTATGGGCTTGAAGAAGTCTGTGTGGTGATCAAAACTGTCATTACTCTTTTAAACTATAATTGTTCTGGTATCTTACGCTACTGCGTGCACTAGTGCACAATGTATCTCTTCTCACAATTCTTTCTATCAAGGTCACTATTAATACTTTGTGGTTAGTGTGGGGTTTGAATTGCAACACTGACAAAGTGAAGATAGGATAATACTTGGTCTCTTGAGGTGCAAAAAGCACCTCAGAGAGACTAACTCCTCCCAAAGTAGTTGCCTGCAAGTTCCAGGAGGCTAGCATCACTCTTAATAGGATAATAATGTGAGAACTTCCTTTTTAAATACATAAACAATGTTCCAAAAGAGGCAGAGGAAAGTAAAAACAGCTTTTCCTTAGTTGTCTGTCTGTGTATTCTGTAGTTCAGCTTCTTGAGGAATCAGGTGGCTTTAAGGTACTAGCTTAATTCCACTATTATGTGTGTCTCTTTTTTTAACTAAGTTAATAGCTTAGTAATTCTTCTTACCCCTCCAAGCAAAATAATCTAGGGTTAAGGAAATCCATAGCTTATATTCATTTGATTCTGCTTAAAGTAATTCAGTGTCTTAATCTACTTCTTAGAGATGGTATCACTGTATTCATGACCATATTTGAACAAATCTGTGTTTTGCAAAATAGCTTTTTGGTGGCAGCTGCCCATTTTGGCCAAGTTCAGACACTTAAGACAAAAGCACTGTATGCTCATTCTGCCATAACTGTCTGGGATATGCACACAGTCCAAAGATTATTGCACTTCAAGTATAAACTTAGAGTTTGAAGCTCACTAGCAAACCCAGTGATTTCAAATCAGAAGTCCATGTTCTGGATCTTTGGTATAAATGTCGGACTCCTCCAAATAAGCACTTGCTGATAAGTAAATTGCTTGAAAGCAAATGATTTTAAATAACGTAAACATTCAGAAAGGAAAAATGTTCAGGGTGAAGTTTGAGGAAATGCCCAACACTTCTACTTGTTAACAACTTCAGCTGCAACTAGTTACTCCTGTTGCCGGATTTGATCCGAATCATAGCTGAACAGAAGTTTATAAAGTCTAAATAGCTACTAGGCTGTCCTTAAACTAAAAAATTTTCTGTATGTGGATACAGACTTTAACCAGACTTCTAAAAGCTTGAGGGAATTGCATGTGGTTGGTGCAAATAATTAAGTGTAATCAAGTAATGAGCAAGACCTCATAATATGAAATTAAAAAAAAAATCAGTGCCATGGTACAAGAATAGAGTCTACCAGCTTGGGTTCTGTACTGCATATATACAGTTGTACTGCTTTGGTACCAGCGATATTTTAATAAGCCATTGCTTGGTTGACCTGACCTCACTGGGCTAACACAATTCCAGCTTTGCTGGATAATCAGTCTAAACAGATATAATGAGCAGTTCTGGGCACAGTTACTTAGTGCTTGGCTTAAGCCCTTCATTTGTAAAGACATGGCTTGTGGTTCTTTAAGCCATTTAACCTATCTTTAGAAAGTTCTTTTCTAAAGTAAAAATTCTGGATGTAAAACTAGATTTTTTTTTTAAGGCATTTTGTTCTTGCATCTCTTAACACACAACTGAGCTGTCATTTTATTATAAAACAGCTAATTAGAACCAGTTAAAAGTTCACATCTATCAAGTGGTTCTGCTTATGCTACTTGCTGCAATAGAATTTTTGATGGTGCTACTACCAGATTGTGCCAGCTGCCCTTTTTCTAGAATATGTTTTTTTACAGGTTTATATAGGCTATTACTTGTATGGAGAGTTAGCTGTCCCTCTTAAAGGGTTTGTACTGGAAAAAGGCAGTTTTCCTAAAACAGCTCCCTTCTGAAATTAGTTTTGACTAAGCTAAGCCTGTCAGAAAATTAAAACTGAACTTTGCAACACTAATGACTCCTTGGGTTGTAATTTCCCACGTTTAAATGCATTTGCAGCCAGAGAGTAGACTGAAGCTGTTTCTTGCCTTCCTAGAAAGTAGGTAACAAAGCTTTATGCTTCTGAATATGGCTTCCTGGGGAAGGGAACCTTCTTCTCTTAAACTCTCCTGGCAAGAACTGTGTGTAAAATACCTACCTATTACTTTAAAAATTTCCTAGCACAGGGAATGTTGAAACAGTTGTGTGGAAAGGGCTGTGTCCCACTGGGATTAACAGGATTTTCTTTATCCTCTTGCTGAGAGATATCTTGGGTAATAACCTGGGTAGACTTCAGTTGCATCACAGGGAAGCATAAGGAAATCAATTTTTGCAGAAAGTTGCAGCCCTGTAAGTCTTGCACTACGGAAGCTAGTGCTGTTGTGCATTTTTTGTGCATTGGATCCTCAGAAGTGGGCAAGTTTTTAGGACTGGTGGAAAATGACATGCCACTGAGAAGCATTCTGTGTGTTACGTATTCCGTGAGTATGATAATGATATCTCAGATTATTTTTAATGCCTCAACATAACTATCTATCATGTTTTGCAGCACTGTGTTGTTATTCCTTGACTTTCATGAGATTTGCCTACAAAGTACAGCCAAGAAACTGGCTTCTCTTTGCATGCCACTTTACTAATGAAATTGCACAACTTATTCAAGGAGGACGACTGATCAAATACAGGCAAGTTCCACTTAAATAAGGGGAAAACCATAAACTGACTCTTGGAGTGCTGTTTTAGTGGCTTTACCTATGGTGCAAATTCCTGGGGCTTAATAGGCTGGCAAAAGGTAATGAAGAAACAAGTTGCTAATAGCCTGCAATGTTATTTGTTGGCTTGCACTGCCACTGAAGTTCTTGGGGGGGGGGGGGAGGGGAGCCTGAAGACCCTTATGTTTATGGATGTAGGCTGGGCTTTCATCAGCTGCCAGCTATTCTCTTTTGCTTAATGTATTGTCCTGGTGGTCATTCAACAAGTGTTAATCTCAGTAAGCAGTTCCTGAGATGAAAACCTCCATAAGATTGGAAGGGGTGCATGGCTGAAAGAAGCCAAGCCAAACCTGCCGAAGCCAACTGTTCTGGTACATACAAGAGGGATCCAGAATAGTTTGACTGGGGAGCAGACTGCAGTCTTGCAGCCTTGTTATGTAGCTAGTAGAGCAGCAGACACTGCCCCGAGCAATGCGGATGAGTCAGGGCTATGGCTCTTCTCTTCTCCAAGAAGCCCATGCAGAACCAAGAGAGGATGAAGCCTTCTGAATTGTAAACTCAAAAATGAGACTGAGCAAAACTGCAAGTGGACTAGTGTTTTGCATAAATCACTGGCCAGGTGTCCCTCATAAAGTTCTACTGTAAGTCCAGATTTGTGCTGGTAATTGCAGTTTGGCGTTCATTCCTACAAAACCTGTTCTTCTCTTGGCAGGATGGAGAAAAAGAACTAAAAATCTCTTAACTTGAAATAAAGCCAGGGAGTCTGCTCAACCTGAGTTACAACCAAGGAAGATTTGCCATCTACAGTTGCTGTGTTGATTGCAATGGGGATAAAATTGAAACACCTTTATGAATATGATGCCCCGCCCCCAAATAATCCTTGATTAATTCTTAGCTTGCCTTTTTTGTTATCCAGCAATGTAAACCATTGTATTTAATGTCTTGCTGCCTTACAGGTCCTTAATAACTACCCTTCTAAAAAGGAGTTACTCATCCAAGTAAACAATACTTGGAAAGGAACTTTTAACTAACGGTCTGCAAAAGTCAGTGGCCCATGATGGTTCGAAAAAACTTGTTTTCAAATAAAAATGAACACAGAGGTCATTAAAAGAGAACTGTAGGTGGTATCATTGTTCTCCATATTAACATTCTTAAAAGCCATTTAACTTGGGTGCATTCATTCCTCTTCTGTCTTTTTTTTTTAACTTTAGCAAGCTGCTGCTGATCTACAAGCACAAATATGTAGATAGGCAACCTGGAAGTAACCAGCTTTTCCTCTTCCCTTACTACATGCCTTGTCTCAGTAAAGAGACTTAATTTACATGCATTGAAGTCGCACATTATATAAAATTGGAAAAGTAAAAACTTAGCACTGAAGGAAGGCAGCAAAGTCTGTCACTCTTCTTCAAGAAGTTCTAAAAGGATTTTAGTGTCCTCCCTCCCCTTTGAGTCTTTCTAGATATCTGTATTTCTTATTTGGGCAAAAAATTAATTTGTTGGGAGCCTGCGATCTGAAAGACAAAGGATGCCTTTCAGTAATGTTTTGACTTCATTGTGAGAGTGTTTTTTTTCTTGCCTGACCTGCCTGAAAGGGACATTGATGTGAAGGTACAGATGACAAAGAATGTACATGACGGATTTTATTGCAGTGCAGTGTTTCTGAACAATAAAACATGTTTTGAATGACAAGAAATCTTTCCAACATTCTGAAGAGTTTTGTTTATCATACTATGATATTACAGCCTAAAGTAAACACCGAGTATGAAATGTCCTCTTATTTTAATGGCATGAAGTGAAAACTATCAGGATAATGGTCTTACCTTTTGCCTGAAGAGTTCAGGCAAGTGTCCAGTGAATGCTGATTCCTAGAACTCAACTTCTTTCTTAACCAGGAGACTGGAGAGGAGAGACTACTTGACTGAGTATTTCTGCTGTGACAAGCAAGCTTGAATTCAGTGTTCTTAATATGCATCTGTGTAAATACTGCATCATTATCTCCAAGCTATTGAATGTTGACATACCGGGGACTACTACTGTGAGACTTGTCACTTATAGTCAAGTAAAAGCCTTCCTTATTAATCCTGCCTATTGTGCTCTTCCCAGTTATGCAATAGCTGAACTTTGTAACAGGCATACAAGAAAGCCTAATAGGCGTGCCCTGCTAGGTCAGTAAAACTTAGAACTGATGCTAATGCTGGCTACTATTTCCTGCTTTAGAAAAGTTGGTATATAAAGCTTCCACTTGAGTACTGTTGTTCAGTCACAAAAGGAGTTACCCCCTCTCCCTCCCCCTAGAAAAGGGGACACATTAAATCTGTTATAAGTGAGAAGCATGAGATGCATATAAATAAGGATAACTTATTATCTTAGCACCTTGTAGTTCACATAAGCTTGGTATTTCTGAAGGAGAAATGACATGTATGCGAGTCTGAACTTTATACAAGTGTAGTAACAACCCTCAAGCCTTAGAGGAGGTAAAATAGCTTGCAGTAATGGGAAACTCTAGGCATTGACGCACATGGTGTTTTGCTCAGTGTTCTGTAGCTGCTATTTGTCTTGCAACTTCCGTAAGCAGGGAATCAAACTGGCAGGAGTTGAACAGTTGTCTTTTTCCCAATCTGTGGCTGCCTACTCTGTATTCTTATGTATTTTCCTCTACTTTTCTCCCTTTCCTTTCTTCTTCCATGCATCCCCTGGGAAGAAGTGCAAGTTTTTTTTTCCCATTTTGGAGTAGTATGAGTGAATTGCAGGTGAGAAGTGGACTTGTTACTTGCTTTGGTTAGATTTTTAAACCAACGTTAGCTTTCTGCAGTTGCCTAGACTTCTAGGGAAGGGGTGAAACATAGCCAGAAAGATTAATTTTCTTAATATGCGTGACAAAAGCCTGGTTATTTGTTAGAGGTGTGGTTTGTAGCTTAAAAATAGGTTTGGGCACTCTGCTGTTCCCAGTTAAACTGTTCTAAAATCAGGTTTCTAAACCAGCCTGAAATAGTTTGTATGATTCTTTGGCCCTTTTTAAGGTTACACACAGCACATCCTACAAAACCAAACTTTAAATACCGAACAAATTGAGAAAACTGGATGCCTCCTCAAAAACAGTTTTGTTCATCTGACTACTAAAATAATGAAGATGAGAAGCTAGTTAAATTGCAGTTATTGTTGAATATTTTGGCTTTCTAGATCTTGTTTTTACTGCTGGGCCTCGCTACACAGTGTATGTAGCAGTGGATAATCAAAAAAAATCTGTTCTGGTACCCTTCAATTTAACTGTTTTTTATCACTGAGATGACTACACAAACTAAGAGTCTTAAATGTTTTTAGCTGGTTCAGGAAATAGAGATTCTTTTGAGTTCAGTGCAAGGAGAATTGAATCAGTAGGCAGCTTTTTAAATGTAAAGAACCAAAGAACAGATACCTGAGTTCATCTTTACTTATTTTTGCCTCAGGTATGTATCTTCTCACTTAATGTTTTTTTAGGGGAGGGAGAGGGGGATTGCATAGCTTTGCCACACTTATCTGACATTAGATATTCTGTCCTAGAACAGTTTCTCATACCTATAGTCACAGAATTTTCTTTTAAACATAGTCAAAGTATTGTCAGAGCTGGAACTGGTCATGAATTGGAATAGCTTCTGAATAGTGGGGCTGCAAGGAGAAGCTTCGTGAGTCAAGTGGTGCCTTTTTAGTGGCGTGCCTTTTAGCACATCCTATTACGTGCTGTTGGAAAACCATCACCCTTCACCAGGATTAATCAAGCTGCTGACTGTTTGGTCCTATCCTCAGTAAATAATACAAACTGTGTAAATTAAGTGACTTCTAGAATATGCATGGGGAGAGTTGTTCCATGTGCTCCCCAGTCCCACTGTAGTTTGTAAATGATTGTCTGGCTCTGAACACCCTCCTTGCCTATAGTTTCGCTGCAATGCAGACTGGTACTAAATACATTTCAATCTAAAGACGGTTGTGGGTTTTTTTTTTTTTTTAAACTTTATGACTCCTGTGGGGGAGGGCAGGAAGCAAAGATAGTGATGTGTTTGTTCCTTGTTCTCTGAATCAAGCAGGCTGTATTTCAGGAGGAAGAATGGAGCTCCTATTGCTGTCCCTCTGATGAGCAGTTGTGCCTCCTACTGCCTCTTTGTGGGTGGCTTGTGCAAGATGCCTTTGTGCAGATCTGAAGCAGGCTCTCCCTTTAACTTCCATGGGTTGGCTGTGAGGGTAAAGGTCTCCTTTCATCTTGTTTGTTATTGATGTAGATAACAAGTTCTATCTGTATTTACATGACTCTCTTATGCCACTCTATTTCATGTTAACTGAGAGAGCGCCCTTGTTCAGGGAAAGCAAGGAGGAGTGCAGTGGGCCTAGATCTCTGGCTTATTTCAGCATTTACTTGTACTCTGTTTCAAAGTGGCTTATTGAGGAGGGCTGTAATGCAGGTAAGCTTTTGCAGTTGCAGCTCATAAGGAGGAGACCTTTGAAGAGAGATGGCTTTGTGGTTTCTCAACTGAATGATGAAATGAGTGCACTCATGGTAATGCACATTTAAAATGTATGTTAGCCCTTCTCTTTCTGCAAAAAATAGAGGCTTGGGATATGGAGGGGCATAATATTGGCTCCATAGCTCTTCAAATATTACAGAGAGAGGTGTTAAGGGGGTTGGGACTGAGGCTACTCACGGTAGAAGCAGACCCTCTCCCAAGTAGTAAGGAGTCTTAGCATTAGGTGTTGCTGAGACTTCCGATGTCCTGATGTGCAAGCCTGAATGGCCAAAGCAGCACTTGTGAGCTGCTGATAGCACTAGGCTGTGACTGCTGCAGTTCGACATGCTCAGGAGCTCTCAGATTAGGAGACAAAAGGAAGATTGTAAACTCGTGGGTAATTAACTCTTTTACATGGTTAAACATGTGTCGGTCTTACACGAGCAAGATCAAACGAAAAAAGACTTGGGTATGTGAGTGTGCTGAAGTGACTTCACGTGGACTGCATTTAAAAGCATAAAATAGCTTGTCCAGCAGGAGCTGATCAACAAACTGTGGAAAGGCTGATGCAGATTTATTGTAAGGTCTGTAGGGAGAAATAGTTCATTCTGTCTGACCAATTGGTGCAGCAGGCAAAAAACAGACAAGTTTTTCAACATACAGCCCCCTCACATGTTAGAAAGCTGTGGGTGGTCCTTTAATGAATTGCCTTTTTTCCACAAATCTTGTCAACTATTTTCTTGGTGTCTCGCAGCTATGACAACACTACTACTGTAAGATTGGTCTCGTAGACCAGTAGCCTGTTTGAACTGTGCTCTGCATGCCTCTATATTGTACCAGATACTTGAGAGTGACATCTGCTTTTCAATTTTTTCCTAATTTATATGCTGGGATGGTCTTCTGGGAAAAGAAGTGCCTGCAGCACTCATGACATTCAGTAACCATTGCTATTAGTTCAAAGTGTGATACCTCATAGCCTGATTTTCTTTAGGAAACTTCCTGTGTATAGTGATAAGCACCTTTCATGGGACTTAAAGGGACAGGGCACTGTCTGGGATGGGGACCTCTGCTGAGATGGATATTGCATAGCCTGTCAATCTGCCTAGTGACAAAAGGTTTATATGGGCAGAGTGCCACCATGTGGCCCATGTCCTCCTTTCACAGCACTATTTATCATGCCATTGACCTACCATTTGTTTATTTACATAAGGCTCATTTTTCAAGCACCTTTAAGGAGGAGGAAAGAGAAAATTATTTCAGTAAATAATTGTATAGCTAATCTGCATCCTGTTCCTCTGGCACAAAATACTGGACACTGGTGTATGGCCATTTGGGGGTGGTGCTGCCTGTGGTAAGCTAAAATAGAGAAACGTTTTAGACACTAGTGAGTTTGATACTTTATCGAATCTGAGTACCTTAATGGAGTTAGTGGCTTCCATTTGGTACTCAGGTAGAATGAGATAAAAAAAATGAGACTATGCCAGCTTAACAGGTTAATAGTAATCCAAAGTTAGTACTGAGTGTTTGCATTTAATTTATAAGATTATAGGGCTTGTTTCTACATGTTATTCTGAAATAGCCATTAGGTTTTAATTTCACAGCTTGCTTTAATCCTAATAACTTTGCAACTGTAGCATATATCCTACCACTAAGAACATACGTGCTGCTCTGATCACATGCCCTTCCCTGTATACGTCTGCTGCTTCTGCTCCACCGCAGCAAGACTGGGATGCGCAGGGCCCTTCCTCGCTTGCTGCAGTGGCTGCTGCTGCAGCGTCAGCTGCTGCTTCCTCCTTTCATGTTTTCAGACAGAAAAGAATTTCTCACCTTTCTGAGCAAGTGCTGCTAGACTGTTGCTAGGGAATGTGACACCCTTGGGAATTCAAGCAGGAGACAGTGCCAGCTCAGTTCTCCCTCCTTCCATCTCCCATCCCCCAACTCCTTCAAATCACAGCTTGAAAAGCTCAGTTGATCCACTTATACCGGGGGGCAGGAGACCATTTTGCTCGCAATGGTATTAAAATAGCTCATAGCATCTTCTGCTGTTGGAAGATTAAGTAGCTTTGATTTGGAAGCCTACTGATTTATGATTCAAATGTGGAGGTCATTTGGTAGTACAGTAATATATCACCAAAAAGCAATAACCGTAACTGTGGGGTCAGAAGAGCAGAAGAAATTGCCTCCAAAGTTTCTTCACAGAGAGTAACAAAACAGCCACCAACAGTGTATTCTTTTCAACCTCCTGCAATGTCATGTACTATATAATCGTTTCAGCTACTGCTGCAGTGTGCTGTATATTCTTCTTTCATTCTGCTTTTGTTGCTTCTGTTTAATTGAGTTCTCCCTACTCTAAAATCAGCAGAAAACTCCTTTTAGCCAGACTACTGCACATACGGCCTGCCAGCTCATGGAGAAAAAAATGTTCCTAGGAAAATCTAGATCTTCATAAAATTATGGGTCGTGTTTTGTTCTCCGTACAAAGCACAATGGTGCCATCTGAACACGGATAGCAATGTACAAAGTAAAGGGAGTTAAAAGCAGGGATAAAAATATGAGAAAGAGTATAATAAGAAGAAGAAAAGAAACCTGTTAATGAGAGGTATTCAATGGTGGGCCCAGTACAAAGCCCTGTATGAAAACAACTTGTTTTTCATGCTACCATGACAAGCTGCCAATGTTATAAAATGGTAATATATGACAGACTGACAAACACAGTTGTTAACTCTCTTGGATCTTCAGCCCATGTCTCACAGGATATTTTGATGCCATCCACATTTAGGGAAGGACTATGCTAACCACCTGATTTAATGCTTCTGCAGTTCTACAGAAGTAGAACTAGAATATTTCTGCTGTCACTTTAAGCGGAAGCTAAGAGAAGTTCATTCTGATTGAACAAGACATTGCTGCAAGCTGCACTTCCTTTGCAAAGGGGGAAAAACAACAGTTTCATGTTCTAAGCTGAGGCAGTTTGTTTTTATTGAATAAGCTGTGGAGAAGTCTGTCTGTCTGTCAACCTTTCTGCTTTTGCTGATCTAATGGCTGTCAGTGCACTGCATTTCACCACTGTGGTAGCCACTTATAAATAACTATTGTCAATAGAATACACTCAACAGTGAACAGAGCACTGAAGTCGCAGAATGCAAAAAATAATGGCTTCCTGGATGACTTGCTCTGGGTTTTATCCTATAGGTTCTGCTGCTTCAGGATCATCACCTCTCTCCTTATCACACGGCCAAACCTTGCCCATGATATTGCTCTCTCCTCTTCCTCCTTCCCCCTCTCTTCATTGGTACCTTTTTTTTTAACAGTAGCTTTCAGATAACTATGGGAACCAGCCTAAGAATTTTCAGCGTATTCATTAATTCTGAAATCTGGGTCATGTCGCTCTCACTAAGTGAAGCTGTTGTATGGGGATAACTGACTCGCACCAAAGGCTGAGTTTAAGTGCAAGCACCTCCAATTACAGTAGCACTTGCACAAGCTTATGTTATGGCTGAGTCTAGCCCATCGTGCAGAAATATGTAACTATATACAAAGCAAGCCCCTTACAATTTTGAAAGAATTTAGCCCATACCTTACCCCAAGGAAGAGCCATACTATATCTGGCTTTAATTAGTGTTGATTTATAGGAAGGTGGGAATAACCTCATGTCAAACTTGTTGCCCTAGGGGATGTATTAACTGAAGGGATGCCTTCTCAGAGAGGTACTGAGTGATGCAAGTGAGACAGGTAGCCTCTCACTCACTCTGTGAAGAGGACACGTGGTTCTGTGAAATCTTAAAGCTGCCTCTTTGCAGAGGAAGAGATTAGTCTCCTCAGGACTCTCACTCTGCCGTGTGCCTGGATCTGAAATTATGGCACTTTTAAACACAGAAAGATCTCCCCATTGTAACTTGTACTAATGCCATCTGGATAGATTGTCTCATAAACACTCCTTGCTTGTACGCTCAGGTAGACCATGTCTCCTTGCCCCAGGATCACTTAAAATCCCAAGGCAGTTATTGTGTTTGTTCATGGAGTAAGTCATGTGAGGTAACAATTATGAGGTATTTTCTTACACATTTGATGTTATGGGTCACCTGGGAGCAAAGCACAAAGCCAGCAACATGATCAGTTACCTTTCTAATACTTTGTGCTTCTTGTACCATAAGCTGGTAAACATTAGCATCAGCTCTCAGCCAGCTTATTGCTAGGAACAGGAACAAGCTCTAAGGGTCAAAGATTTGGCAAGGTGCTCAATAGCTGATCAGGTAACTAAGCCTCTGATATCTGATCGGACTGTACCACGACACAGGAAGAGACAAGATCACAAGGCTATTTGTTAACTCCTTGCATTGCTTGTACTGGCCATGACGAGCCAATACAGACTATTACGTGTAGGTTCCCTGCAAACCTTTTCAGTAGCTCGTGGTGTTACTGTGCACCAGAAACAAACGTAGCTACTGTGCCCAGTCTTTCAGGAAACGGTTGCATTTCTGCAGTTGGCTTTTGTAGGTATCAACTCCCCGCATCAGAGACCGAAGAATGAGATCTGTTTCTGATGGTGAGGAAGTGATGATTAGCTCTGGAAAGGTTACCTGTCACTGTCTGCAATGCAGGCTCATTGGAGGAGGGTCATAATCCTTGCATTCTGGGATGAGATCTCTTCAAAAAACCCAAGGGCCATTCTTCTCCACGGACACTCTCTCTTCCTTTCAGTGCAGTTCAAAAGCTGCTTCTTTGACATGTGACTTCTGTACCAGGGAGCAGAATTGAGATGCGGTCTCATCAACTAGAATAGGCAAGTCCCTGAAACAGCCCTGTATTTTCTGTTTTCTACCACAATCTTCACGGGTGTCTCTACAAGATCCTTTACTCAGTTTTACTTAGAACCCTTTTTGTGACCCTGGCTTCTATCTCCTCAGCAATACTTGTTTAAACATCCCTTTTCCTGTGATTGCCAGAAGTGAAGAATACAACGGAGGAATATGGCATATTAGAGCCCCACAGTGTGACCAGAGCAATCGCTTTTTAAGGAAGATGGGTTTACGGTTTTACAGCTGAAAGAGCTTTCATACTGAAGTGGACAAAGAGTGCTCTATGTATGGTAGAACTGTGCCACCAACTGCACCAGTTCAGCAAGTTGGCTGAATCTGTGTATTGTTCAGGAAGGCAATGTTACTCAGCAGATTTTCTAGCTAGCTTCAAGTTTAGGTGTACAAACTAGTGAGATCAAGAGTCAATGAAATTTGTAAGCCGACAGCACCATAGCTTAGGAATGCAGAAGCAAATTGCAGCTTGCAAATCCATAACCCCCTCATCGTGAAACCAGAAATCAGCCCCCAAAGGGGCTTTAGTTTGTCAACTAAAGGCAAAATAGTATTTTGTACCTGCTATGGTGACTTCTCCTCAGAAAAAGAATTTGAGCTTTTTAGAAAAGCCAAACAAGTTTTGAATCCCACTGCCTTATCAGCCAAAATTTATCAGCATAGAAATATTTCGTTTCTGCCCATCTCAGGGATGTATTTTGGCAGATGGGAGGATGGGGTGTGAGCCCTCATAAGAGAGATTCAAACTTTCAAATACCTCAAAGTAACTGATCAATCCAGTTAAAAATATTTTCAGAGGTGACTAAAGAGATGTCTGCATACAAAATATTGCTACCACCAGAAAAAGTTTAACTCTACCAGCAAAGTTCTGATTCGAGTCTCAGAGGCAACACGTTTTAGCCTAATTGTCTTGCCACTCACAGAATCACAGAGAATCACAGAACAGCCAAGGTTGGAAGGGACCTCTGGAGATCATCGAGTCCAACCCCCGTGCTCAAGCACGGTCCTCTAGAACACATTGCACAGGATCACGTCCAGGCGGGTTTTGAATATCTCCAGGGAAGGAGACTCCACCACCTCTCTGGGCAACCTGTGCCAGTGCCCTGTCACCCTCCCAGGAAAGAAGTTTTTCCTCAGGTTCAGATGGAACTGCCTGTGGTTCAGCTTGTGCCCGTTGCCTCTTGTCCTGTCGCTGGGCACCACGGAGAAGAGTCTGGCCCCATCCTCTTGACACCCTTCCTTTAGAAATTTGTATGAATTTATGAGATTCCCTCTCAGCCTTCTCCAGGCTGAACAGGCTGAGCTCTCTCAGCCTTTCTTCAGAGGAGAGATACTCTAATCCCCTAATCATCTCGGTAGCCTGAGATCACAGTTCTCCTGAAATCTGAGCTAATATTTTGGCCTGAGCCCTCACTGTGTTCTGTAACTGTATCAGTCTGCTTTGAGTTAGGGTATGTTGAACATAGCAGTGCTGCACACATGGTGTAACTTGCAGATTGTTACAAATCTACAGGACTTAAGCATATAATAGATTCCTAAGGGCATGTAATGCCTGGAATTTACTGGGAGTCAGGCATCTAAATTATTTCAGGATACAGGGCCAAAGAATCTAAGCGGTTTGCAAAAATAAGATCTAGGGTCTTATTAGAGAAGCATAACCAGGGTCTCCATTTTCTAAATGGCAGATATATAAGAACGGTCAGCTAGAGGTGTAGGGTACCTAATTTTAGACAACAACAACAAAAACCCTCAGCTTTTGGGTTTTTTAACTGAGCTGAATTAGAGATAAGAAAATCATTCAAGACACTCGTAGTGTTAGCTTCCTTCTCCTGCAAATTGTATGTTTACTGACTTCTTCTAAACACAGGCCTATTCTGAGTTGCCCATTTTTCATGGCAACCCAAGGACAATCTCACAGTGTTTCATGACTGCACAGAGAATTCAAGAACATCTGAGCAGAGAAAATGGGAAAAATAAGTCGTGGGTAACTTTTGCCAACACTCTGCTCAGGAAAATAGCACGGCAGCAAACCCAGCCTGTTGCATGGTGCAGCGGGGAAGAGCTAGTGGCTGGTCCAGACCCTGCAGCTCAGTAGGGCCTGCCAGGAGAGGGCAGCGCTGGGACACGAACTGGGGTCCCCAGCTCCGTGGGGCTTGTGTCCCACTGCCCTGCTCTGCTCTACCGTGGCAAGACCACAGGCATGTAGCAGTAACAAAAGCAGAGTCTTGGCCAGGTCTTTAAATGCCCATAGTTGCTGCGTGAGCAGAAAGCCATCAGTAATCCAAGGCAAAGGCAAACACTACTGCATAAAGTCATGGAGACCTGAAGGGTAGAACCAGATCTAATTTGACTGTTCTATACAGCGGGACAAAAGTCTTACATTTCAAAAAAAAAGCTCTTTTTGCATCTTTACTCTTTGCTCTTGTTTCTATATCTTCCTCTCACATATGATGCAGAATGAAGATTCATTTGTAACTAACAAGTCACTGGCAATACTTCAGTTAAATCAATTCTGAGGGCTACTTCAAGGGACTTTTTGGATCTAATCTTGTATCCTTTCATTGCTTAAAGCAGCTGTCCTACCATGCCCACTATACATAGTATTTTTGTAAAAGTAAGCAGAAGTTATACATACAGGCTGGTCCTGCCTATACTGAAACAAACCCTTAATTCGTCAGACTGAAAGTTAGATATTTGGTCTAATCTAGTCATCTGAGCTTCCTCTATACTCAGTGGAGAGCAGCAGATAGTCTATCCCCCACTAAAATAAGTGCCTTAGGTGAGATGAACTGCCCCCTTAAAGTGCCATTCTCTCTCTATGGTTTGCAGTAATCTGGAAGATTACTCTAAATTTTAGGCTTAATCTTCAGGCTGTGTCTAGTTTAATCAGGGCATTGAAAACTAAAGCCATGAAGACGAAGGCCCTGATTTTGAAAACCCACAGCAACTGCACTTTGAACAGGAGATGTGCCCAGGTTATGAAGGTCTTCAACAGGTCATCAGGTGGGATCTGATGCTTGTTTGTTTGAGTCCTGGGACTGCCACGAGGAGGACAGGCTCTCTGGTTCCATGCCTGGACCCTTACAAAAGACTTTTGTCAAGGCACAACTAGTGACACCCCATTTGGCTGCTCTTCATCATGGACTGCATCAACCACTCCTGGTATTAGCACTTCAGAATCCAACCCAAACAAGGCTACTGCATTTTTGTACATGCATTTGGGGAGGAGGTGGGGGGAGAGGGGGACAAACTAGGGAAGAAGAGTTCTGTGAGGCTTATGGCATTGGTCTCAGAGCTATAAGGAGGTGACATACATCATTGGTTTTACCACAAAGACTGTTAGGTCTTAACAAAACATTTCTCTGGGGAACTCTGGGGGAAATATATACAGCAGCTAGCTAAGTCAAAAAACACATACCCAGACCCTGTCCCATGTCAGTGACTAGGGTCCCAACATCTGATTAACTGCACATACGTTATGCCATGACAATACACCCTGCCAAGGCTTCTGCATGGAGCCTCTTCCCCTCCCCAAAATATAGTGGGTTATGGGCTGATGACGTGGTAACAGTGGTGCACAGGTAGATACTTCAGAACTCATCAACCAGTTGTGGGGGCATACTGGAAATGAAAGGCAGTTAGCAGCTAATGTAGCAGTCACTCATGATAACCCTCCCGCTCCCTGTCTCCCTTCGCATGCCAATGTACATCAAAAGGCACATGGTGGCCCACCCTGAGCTGCTGCAGTCAGTGCAAGGGTGCGAGGGTATGTTGGGGAGGAGGAGAGAGGGTCCTGCTCCTTAGACTTCCCCAGCCAGACACAATTTCCTTGGAGATCACACACAGCATCTTGAGCAGTCAACAGAGTAGTCAGCTTGAGTTTACAATGCTGGGGCTTTGTGGTAAGGCATAACTACTTGCACTTCTGGTTTTGGTGGGGAGCCCAAAGACGTTTGCTATGTGTTGTGTGTTACTTGGGAGGAGGTGGGGACAAGACTGCCATGCTCTGACACATTTGCTGTCATGCCATCACTTCCAGTGGAAGCATGAGCTCACAGCATTTCTGCGGAGCAGAGGAACTAGTAAAAATAAATTGTAGGTAATTTTTGTCATCCCTCTGCCCAAGCAAATAGGAATGAAGTGAACAAAACTCTGCACTGTGCAGCCATAAAACATCCTATGGTGTTACCTGGCATGAGGTGGAACATTGGCAAACTTGCATTCGGAGAAATCCCAGCTTGTTGACCGGGAGAAAAAGGGGGGAAGGGTTATGCCCTGTGGCACACAAACTGCACCATTCCCCAGTCTGGGAGCAATTCCTGGCAAACACTAAGTGATGCCCCTGCTGTACGGGTCCTCACCTACCACCTGTAGGGGCACCTGCAGCAGCAGGAGGTTCCCCCTCCCCCCCAACCATTCAATGCAAATCCAACAAAGCTTCTTCTGCTCCCACTTCCTAATGCCAACTCTGCTCCCCACCTCCAAAACCCAAATGCCTTGTGCTTTTTGCTGTTCTGCTACTGCCGAAGTCACCAGGCCATAGGAGAGAGAGCTTCCCAAGCCTTCAAGCTGGCCATGGCACAGACAAAGCCCGCCAGGCCCTGGAGGGCCAGACTCTTCAGAGCTTGACTTCCCTGTTCTTCACAAGCAGTAGACAGGGCAGCAATGGGTCTGCCCTGGTACTCCCACTACCCTGCCAAAAACGGTGTCCTCAGGAAGCTAGGGGCCATGGGAGGATAGCTGGAGGCCGCAGAGCCCAGCCTTGTAGCTGAACTCTGTGAAGGGCAGGCTTGCTTTCCTCTCTTCTGCAGCGTCCCCTGATGAAGAACGGAGGCCCTGGGGAGGTGGAAGTCACTGGCGGGATCATCTAGGAAGCAGTTCTTGGCCCAGGCTGGCAGGGAGTCAGGAGCAGGGGCTCTGGCAGAGTGGTGTCTACAAGAGCAGCTCCTGCCAGGGACCACTTCCTTTCAGAGCCACCAAATGATGCTCCCACACTAGCACCACTGGGCCAGCTGCAGAGGAGGAGGAGGTCGCCGGTGACCTCCGCTCACCCCCTCCTGTCCTTATCAACCATAAGGCACCTGTGTCCAATAGGCAGCCAAGTTAGGAGGGTGGCAGCAAGCTTCAGGTGGTGCTGTGACTGCCTGGGCCTCTCCGCTTCTCCCACCAATCACGGGCATTGACCCTGCCCTGCTAGCCAGAGGCCCACTGATAGCCAAATTTTCTTAATGCTAGCCCCATTGGGCCATGCCAGGGCACAAAAGGATGGTTTTGTTGTCCCCCGGCTCCCATTCTCCAACCCTTTCCTCATGTCTTTTCTCCTCTTCTGGGTGTCTAGGGTATGTCGTTCCCTCACACACACTCCCTTTCCCTGCCTAGCTTCACACAAGGTATGGCCCACGCCAACTGGCTCAGTAAACAGGGTTTTGATGTTGTTTGGCTACTTTTATGCACCCATTTCTGCATGTGTTTCTCCAATTCAGATTTCTGCCTTGGCTTAAGGCTACGTTAGATGTTGATGGCCTATCATGAGGCTGGAAAGGTACAGTTAGCATCCAAGTGTTTCACCCAAAAGCCTATGTACAAAGCACACAGGCGCCTCTTCTTAAAAGCTGAACAAGTAGCTGAAAAAGCCACCAGCCTTTTAAGAGCTGAAAAGGGTGTCTGGGGAGGGGAACAGGACAGAAACTTTTGTGTTTCACTTCTGTGAAACTGAGGAAAGGAAGGGAAGGTTTTTATCCTCAAGGGCCTCATCACGGGCTCTGCCTTCTGCCACCCTGACTCTTATCGAGTTTCACTCACCCAGCAGCACCTTACACAGCCCTTATCGCGCTTCTTCCTCCCCCTCCCGAGCAACATTACTCTCTTCTGTCACGTTCTAGCAAAGCAGAAAGCAGGGCACTCCCCTGTCAGTGCCTTCCCCTTTTTCCCTTAACAGCCAGCTTCATTTTCCCTACAGACCACTCGGGCTTGGGAGGTCTTATGAGGGCTGAAGGCCGGTCAAGCAGCAAAGCAACATGCCCAAATGCAGGAAAGGCCAAAAAGGGCATGCAGGTCAGCATCTAAATAGACCAGGATGAAGGACAGGGAAGGCTTAAGTAGAGTGATTGTGCTTGACCAAAAGGGCTGGTGCTTTGAAGGCCACTCCGAATGAGCAGGCAAGGCACAGGACAGCACAAAGGCCTCTCCCCTACTCCTTTTCCTAGGGGCAGAGCTAAACATGACACGCAGCCCTACTGAGAATCTGTTCTTTCTTAACATTGCCATCGCATCCAATACCAGAAGACATTTATAGTTAATCACATCTCCCTCCAGCCCATACATTTTTAAATAGTTAGCATATTCATAGCCCTCAGTGCCAGTGAGCAGACAGCACCCTGGCACAAGCACCATGCTGAGTGCTATGACCATTTTGCCGAAAAGACTGTGCATAAGATTGCCAAGGACACTATTCTTCGGTAATCCAGTCCTGGTGGAAAAAGCACCTGCCTTTCTTGTAGGTGTTGTGCAGGGCGCAACAGGCACCCATAATTCATAGGGCACCAGGGATGTTTGCATCCTTGTCTGCACTGTGCCTCCTGTCTTGCAGTCAGATGACCAAACGCATGCTCCATCTCCACCACCTATGCGGTAAGATCATGGCTAAACCAGGCATAGGCTCCACTCTTGTTCCAGAATGACCTTATAATTTGGGGGCTATGTAGTATTTATTGCCCGTAAGGCAGATAAGCACGCGCACGCTGCAAATGATTTTCTTCTTTGGAGTGTGATCACTAAGTAACTGTAGTTCTAACAGCAGCTGCTGTAATCACGACGATACCGTCGCAGTTCTTCCACGGCGTGCCTGCACACAACCCCCTCCCCTCTTTTTTTTTCTTAAGCACCAATTTAACCGCTGCCGAGCTAACGCAAATGGCGTTGGCGGCGCACAGCCAGCTAAACCGCTTCTGAAGCTGGCAGAGAAGTCACGGGTGCGTTACGGCAGCGCTCCCTCCGCCGGGGCGTTTCCAGCGCAGACGGCCCACGCCCCCAGCGCACCCTGCTCGCCCCTAACGCAACGCGCCGCAACGCGCCTCTAACGGTCGCCACGGCCGGCGCGCAGGCGCGGAACCCGCCGGCACCTCGCGCCCAACGGCCGCCGCCCAGCGGGGAACAGGGGCGGGGCGGGGCCTGCGGGGGCGGGGCGGCCGTTGTGTGCCCTCGTGACTTCCGGTTGGGCCCGTGGCCTGGCGGAGTCGAGCGCAGCGCTGGGGCCTTGCGTCCCTCCGCGAGCGACGGGATGGAGAAGCTGCGGCGGGTGCTGAGCGGGCAGGACGACGAGGAGCAGGGGCTGACGGCGCAGGTACCGCCTCGCGGGACCCTGCTGTCCTTCCCCCCGCCCCTTCCCGGGGCCTGGGGGGGTCGCTGCCGCCTCGGAGCCGCCCGCTCGGTAACGGCCGCCGCGCTGAGGCGCGCGGGGCCCGCGCAGGTCTCTCACCGCGGGAGGCGCGGGGGCTGAGCGGCCCGGCCTCGCCGCGGAGGGGGTCTCGCTGAAGCCTCCCTGTCCCAGGGCTGTGCGTTACCGTAGTGAGACGCCCCCTGGGCCGTCTGCCGTCTCCCTCCCCGCGGGGGTAGTACGTGCGTCTGCACGCGCGTTCGTGCCTGGGCGTGGGAGAGGCAGAGGGGAGACGAGAGTGTGCCGTGGGCAGCGGGACGCGAGCTGGAGGGAGAGGTCCCCAGGCTCTGCTCGGGAGTGAGAGTCCCGTTCGGGTGCAGAGTCGTCCTGGTGCCTCGGGCGATGGCCGCTTTGGAGAAGTTTTGCCGTGGGGTGAAGTGCTTTGTTGTGTTGGTGGTTTGGGGTTTTTTGGTTTCGTTTTCCACATCCTGTCCCGGTTAACAAGTTCTCCTTGTCTTGCTTCTCCATTTCCGTATGCCTCTGAACTTGCAAAAGGGAAAATACACTTTCTCTAGACACTCGTAGTTTTGTGTATTATTGTTCTGAAGTTCCTTTCCCCCCCCCCCCCCCCCGCCCCGTAGTCCTTAAGTATTACCAAATTTTCCTGTTCCCCCCCCCCCCCCCCTTAAAGTCTTCCTCTGTTATTTTCATAATGGGTTTGAACACCATATATTTCTGGGGTTTAACTTCCAGGTTGAAGCAGTTCTGAGCGTGTTCTTAAAGAACCAGTTACACACTTATGCAGTCAGCTGTTTGTTATCTGCTGTGACTGCAGGTTGAAGTGCCCCCTGTTGTACAGGATCTTGATACTATCTGCAGCAGGACGCTGGAGCATGGTGGTGATGGAAGCTGAACTATAGAGCAGCATGGATAAAGTCTGCTGGACCAGTACAGCCTCACTATAGTTGGTGTCTGTGACATTCCGCTAGTTCCAGCGGCCTGGTGCTGATGTGCCTCATTTTGCTTTGCACAGAGTTGCTGTTGGTCTGCAGGGTTTTTGAGCTTGGGTTCTTTGCCCCAGCAAAGCAGCTAAATTGCATCCAGACCTGGTGTAGTTCTGGAAGCAGCCTAGCATCTGTGCCATTTCACATCTGAGCTTGCTGCCACTGTTGGAGGTGCTTCACTTTCTGATCTCAAGGTTTATCAAAAAAATGCTTGTTTCCCTATTAATCTTCATTTTTAAAGATATCGGTTCCAAGCTGAGTCTTTAATCTGCTGTATACAGGCATGTTTCCTATGGGGTGCAAATAGTAATGAAGACACTCGATGTAGTGATGTTTATTTCAAGGCAGCATCAAAAGATAAATGTCTGAACATTGAATAATTTTGTATTTGAGATGTATATTCTCAGAAGGAGGGAACTGAGCTAAGACTGGCATTTGTTAAATGTTAGTAACTAAGTAGCTAAGCTCTATATTATTGTTGTATGTAATATTTGAATATTTTATGTAATGGTGTTGTTATAGCCTGAGAAGACTTTAAATAGCTTTTAAACGCGTACGTATTCTTGCTATCCTGTGTGCAATAGAAACTAACATGGAAACTCAATATGCCTTTGGCATAGTGCAGAAAGAGCTTTAAGTAGAGAAGCTGAAATAAAAAAGATCTGCTTTAAAGTAAATAAGTACCCACTCAAGAAGAAACTTGTGTTTATTTTGGTTATGCAGTCTGTATTGTATGTTTCTCTCAAAATACATATATAACTGCTAGGACATTGGAAATTAAGCCTGGTATTAATGAGGAAACTCATTAAATGAAGTTCATGAAAGTTGTCGCTTTACAGCTGAATGATGTTGAATATCTTAAAAGTGTGAGTATAAGAGCAAAAGAGTATCTGCACCTCTGCAGAAAAGGACACTTTGTAAAAGGTAAGGTTGTTAAGGAAAATGCAGGATTATGCATTTTATGTGTAAAACCTTTGTATGTTTTAGATAAGCTCTTGGAGCTGAGTGATGCATTTAGTTAAACACAATAATCCTCTCTTAGGGATAGCTGATAGTTGTGTAATAGCAATCACATATTTTAAACTTACAGATGTTTCTCCATTGTGCTCATTCTGGATTTTTGCAGAACTGTTACCATGAGATCAGCAGTGATTTCTGTTAAATAAAGTAGAAGGAAAGCTCATAGTGAGCCAAATGTGTGATGATTCTATGAAAGCTTCCTGCACTTTCTAAACTCTTCAGATGGCTGACTGTTGTATCTTCCTGCAATATGAGACCACTGATTTAAAAAAAAAAAAAAACCCTACTTATTAATGAAAAAAATGAAAAATATATTGTGAAAGTACCAGTGTTAATTAGGATGCCAGTGCGATGTCATGCTGCTTATATTAATTTTGGTGTTTATACAACTAAAAACATTGGCATTTTGACACTTTTTTTGCTTCTTTTCTGGCTTCTTGTAGTTTCGTGGTAGTTGTCAGTTGATAACTACTGAGAGCAATTAGGATTTTGGCAAGGAGAAATGGACCAGATATTAAACTTCTTATTTTTACTCTAAAACGTTGATAGAGATGCATATAAGGAAGCCTATTATGGAAAGATGTAAAAGTATCACTATGAAAATTATTTTTGAAATGTTACTTGTAATTCTTGTATTGCCATTCATGCTAGCGTATAAAGATGATGTGGTGATAAGAAAGGAATATAAAATGCTGTATGCGCACTAGATTCGTGAGTTGCTGTAAAGACCGCATGCTTTGATTTCTTATCTTAATATCACCTGCAGCACCAAGCTGGCATTTTTCCTGTCGAACAGAGACTTCTGGAGTCTAGTTCTGTTTCAAAAACAGATAAAATACTTTTCTTCAAATGTTCATAATGAAATCTGTTGTTGTGCAGCCTGAGCTTGATATCAGCAAACCACCTGCTTCCACTAAAAACTAATCATAAATGAAATGATGTGTATTTTTATTAACCCATGCCTGAAAACACACTAAAAGCTGGATCCTCCAACTGTACTGAATATCTCTGTGGAATTGAGTTTTCTCAGTTACTTAAATTTGCTATCAAGAAAAAAAGTAATTATTAGCTGCTAGAATCTTCCTTAAATCTGTAAAAGATGATATTAATTTTTTGTAATATGCCACATGGAAAACTTTTGCAAGGTTATTAGTTTAAGTGGGAAAGGGAACCTAGGTAGATGATCAGAAACAGAATAAACGTTCCTGATCAAAGGCAGCTTTGCAGGTTATCATTTGATTTATTGGGTGTCCCTAGTAATCATGTGCCGTTCAACAGAGATACGGTTTTCTGTCACTTGCAACTTGTACATTGGACTATCGCAAGACCGTTCCTTATGTTTTGGGAAGTCTGCCTTCCTGATTCTGGCTTCCACTTTGGATTTCATCTTGATTTCTGGATTTCTTAGTCTTTTCTTTGATCCGATACTCTCTTGGAGTTTCCTATGAATAAAAATTTTTGCTGCTTGTCCAGGACTTTGGCGTTAAAGCCTAACTGTAGAAAACCAAGGGTTTCTCTTTGCTGATTATTTTTTTTTCCTTCTCCCCTTTTTTAATTGCTTGGAAACAAGCAATTAAAGTGATATAGCGAGAAGGATAGCTTTTATAGGAATTCTTCCCTGCCCCCATACTTCAAAACTCTTCTTGGGAATCTTTCTCCAGATGTAGAATCTGTATTGCAATTTTGTCAATTTTCTAAGTAAAAGCTACTGCTAATGCAAATATTGTAGAGTGTTGTACCAGACATTTTTTCTGAAATCGAGGATGAGCTGTACAGCTTATGTCAGGCAATACTGGAAAAATATGCTTTTGTTGTATACACAGCTTAGACTTCTTTTTCTAAGGGTTCTGATCCGCAGTCTCTGAATTTAGTTGTGAGAAACTAAGCTGTTACTTTTCCTAGGTGTGTCACTGTTCCTCTTCTAGAAATAACTGCTATTGTAGTAGACATGGCAGACTAGGCACTTGGTGAGTTCCTCAGCTTTTACAGATCATAGCCTGGCATTTTAACACAAGCTGAACTCCATATTTTAAATTGTTGAACTAAGTACCTGTTATTCGACTTCTGTTGCAAGGTGCTTCACCACAAGGGTGAAGCAGACATCTCAAAAAGGTATTCACTTCCATTGCTTCCACTAAATCCAAATGCGTCAGGGCCTAAGAAAATGCAACTGAGAAACAGGAGTTCCATAGTTTGAGTTATTGCATTAACTAGGTTCAACTTGATATCATAAATAGTAATGCTACCAGGAATGGCTGGAGGGTCAGACTTCATTTTAATGCCAGTTTGTTGCTTTAGTTTTATCATTACAGTGAACACTGTGTGGCGGAGTCCTGGCAGCCCTTGCTCATGCTGCTGCTCATCTTCCTGCAGTGGATGTACGTGTGGTATTGCCAATTCAAGCTTTTAAGAATTAAATCTATAAAATGTATTAAGCTGGTTTTAAATTTATATTTTAAATCTGACTTGCTTTTTTGTTTTTCTGAGCCTTTTATGGTTCATTTGTCTGTCGTCTTGGCATTTTTTCCACTGAATAGCCATTGCCGGTTTAAATGAAGATGAATATTTTTTCAAATATGCACACGCACGCGCACACACAAAAAACGTGGAAAACGAAACTCCCTTAGAGTTGTTTCAAGGAGCAGATGTTTCAAGAATACTACTGTTACTTTACTTCCAATCTCAATATTTGGTGATTAGCAACAATGTGCTTGATAAACTTGAAGAAACATTTTGCCGCCTTCTCCCTCCCTTTTCCAGGAAATCTGAAGTGTGATGTGTTGGATGTACTGATAGTTCTAGCCCACCCAGCCCTTCCCTCCTGAGCCAGAATGGAAAGGATTTCAACTGTTCTTGTGTACATGTGATTAGTTGCATGAATAAGTACAGTTAAAAGCATGATTCAAATGTGTATCCTCAGTTATGTACCATCAGCTCTTCCTCCACTTCCCATCTGTACAGGCGTTCATCAGTTTGACTGTCAAATATAGTTTCAAATAATAAACCATCTTTCAGTTGCTGTTTTTTGTCTATTTCCTTAATGCTTACATAAGGATAAAGAGTTGGACCTAACAAGGTAAGTTGCATTCTCAGTTGTTTGGAAGGTTTGCTCTTAGTTTCTGAACAGAGAGAGGAGGGAAGAAAATTCACTGCTCTGCTATGTTGTAGCGCTGTGTTCAGTGAGTATGCAAATAAGAGATTAGTATTCTGATCCGCTGTCCCTTGAATAGTCCAAGTATTTAATTTGATTAAATAAGGTTGGTAGTTTTTGCTAAGTAGAAAGAACTAGAGCGAGCTGTTCTTTGACACGCATTTGGATACTGATTCATCAGAGCCCATAAATGTTTGTTCGTATGTGGCCCCTTTTGGTTAAATTAGATATGGATTCCTCATTTGTACAGATGTGATGTTAATTCTAAGCAGCGACCAAATTTCATTCATTTGCTTACCACTACCTGAAGGAAAAGTTTTGGAAGAGAATGGGAGAAACAGCACTCGTTTATCTGGTTGGGGAAGCTCTGCTGCTATATATTTGACTAATATTCGCTTGAAAATAGCTGCTGAATAGATAACAAGAACAGAAATGAGAGGTAAAGTTTACTTGTGTGATCGAAATAAATTGAAAAGTTAGCTTTTACAGTCACCTTAGGTAAATTGAAGCAACAATCTACTTAACAGACCAGCTTAGAACAGAGTATGTATTTAATTCTGGTCACTTGGTGTAAGCTGAAATACATAGCATGGCTGGAAAAAACAAGCTGAGCAGATCTAACAAGTCACTGTTGCTGAAAGGGGTTGTTCTGGTGCCAACCATGTGACCCTGTCTTTTCCCTTGTATGAGCACCACTGCTTTTCTAAACTCTTGCTGAGCTGTTTTTGCTCATTTGTCTAGCGTAGGATCAAGCCCTCAAAGTAAGAGGGGCAATAGTTGTCTTCTAGCTGCAGGAGCTCAGTCACCCAGCTCGTCGAAGGGGATCGGCAAGTGCTGGAGTTGCACAGGAGAAGCAGGAACCAAATTGTTCCATTCAGCAAGCGAGTTGTCCAGTGAGACAAGTTGTGTTAATCAGTCTACACCTTCCCTTTCCCTGTAAGGAATAGTAATTGAAGAGGCATTGTAAAGCTTGCACTGGATACTTCTGCTGGTATGGGCTGTGGATTCTATCTAGTAACAGCAAATGGTAGTAATATTGGTAGAAATGTACAGTGCTGCGCAGATGGTGATGTTCATCAGCGAGCTGCTAGAAGGTCCAGTCATTCTTCTGCTTTGGAACAATTATGTGAGAATTCTCAGTTGTTGTAATTAGCTGGGGAAGGGAAGGTCTGTTTGACAGTGGAGCAGTATTGCTCAAGTATCAGGATGTACATCCACACGTTTTGTCTCTTTTTTTTTTGTAAATGTTCTACCACATTGCTAACATAATTTCTTAAACGGGGAAGTAATTAATATGCAAGCAGTCATGTTTCTTAAGCAGGTTAAAATAATTGTTTTTGGCTGAGACAAATTATTTTCAGTTAAGTGCTTTAATAGTAAAGAAAACCTGTCCTTTAAAGTGTTTAAACTGTTCAAAACTGTTTCTAATAGCCCTCCCTCCGTTTTTTTTCTTTCCTTTCCCCTCTTCCTTTCAAGGTCCTTGATGCCTCAACACTGAGCTTTGGTACTCGAGTCAAATGGTTTGCCATATGTTTTATTGCTGGCATTGTGTGTTCTATTCTTGTAAGTAAAGCTTTTTTTTCTAGTACTTTATTAATGTAGCAGAGCCTTGTTAATATTCACACTTTATACATGATTCTGTGTATGCTTTATATCCTGAATCCTAAATTTTGTATCTATAAAATTAATTGGACATTAAAATATGTAATTGTCATGAAGGGGCTGCTGTTCTGTAAATTATATTTTTGATCATCTTTCCTCCTCTCAAGGAGATAAAGTTCGTAGGGTAAGTTAAGAAAATCTCTTACTAAGGTTCGAAAAAGGGCTAGTTTTAATGTGGTATTCCGTGTGGCATACTAGGAAGGAGCTTTTGCTGTTTAGCGTATAGCCATCTTATTTTCCTACAGTTTCGGAGGAGGGGGAAAGCTTTAAGAAACTGCAAGCATAATCCCTCACACACAAATCAATAGATAATGACTGTGGTAGCATATTGCTGCTTGGAAAAGCTGCACTGTGATTGGTCTTAGGGTTGGCAGAGCGTTTGTTTGGTCTTGAACTTGAAATGCTGGCATGAGGCTCAGGTTAGCTGTTAACTGCCGAAATCTGTTAATTGATTGGGTCTAGCAAAGTGTGGCGCACGTAACTTGCGCTACAGAGCAGTTCCTCGTCTGCATGTAAGGTCTCAGCAGTAGATGAGATAAACTTAGGGGAAGTATTTGTATTGAGGGTTGAGGGGAGGGTTGTTATTAATTTTCTTTCCTTATGTGATCTTTTCGATGAAGATCGGTTGGATATTGGTTCTTCAGAGCATGTTTTTTTGATGTAAGCTCTACTAGTAGGCAGCCTTTTGGTTAGTGTTCGAAGTAAACACTTGCAGGTTTTGTGGTGACTGCTAGGAAGATTGCCTTGACTTGTAATAAGTGCTGGTAATAGAATGGAGGAGTTCGTTTTGCCTCGTCTGCGTTAGCTTCTGGTTTTGCTTAAATCACACTGCTGTCTTGTCATTTAGCATGAAACGTTTTAAAACCAAAGAGTCATGTTTGATGACAGGGAGGAAGAAGCTGCTGTGGAGAAGCAGCCTGTTTATTGTTTGAGGAAAACATTCAAGCACAGTGACCTGCTGGATTCTCCTGCAGGTAGAACCCTCCGATTCCTTATCGGGACTTGCAGTTTGTTAAGGCTCCCTGAGACCTGGAGGTAGAACAGAACTGTTGGTGGTCTTCTTGGTGAGAGGTTTTATTTCAGTGATGATCCATTCAGTAAAGGAAGGTTGGTATTCATCGTATTGAATCCGTAATAAGTACAGTTACACAAATTCTGCCCAGCTGCATGTTATGTAGAAGGTGCAATTCCTAGAGTGGGAGCTGAAGTTTGGGTTAGAATCTCTAGTTTATAGAGTTACTTGAGTGATAACTGATTGACTTCCCTTCACCCCTCTCCCAGCAAGAAATATTTAACTGATATAATTAGAAATTTCAGTACACAACAGGCTTGTGTTTTAACACCAATTTCTGGACAGATTACAGTTACTCTTTGCTGCTGTTTTTCAGGCTTTAAGCATTGCACCTGGTCTATTTCATGTGGCATGAGACTTTGAGACAGCAGATCGAAGCTTTAACTTACTGCTTTTCTAAAATTTCCTCCAGTTCTTTTGGGCTTGATAGATAGCAGTCAAGACTCCAGTAGTATGTTTGTGGACCTTGTGTCTTGGAGAGCTTTGGAGGCAGCTCCCCTGCTAAGCCTTGCCACATGGAGCTGGGAGCTCCCCACTCCCCCTTTTTCATTTCAGGTTATGGACCTTTGGCTCAGCACCAAGGAGGCCCTCGTAGAAATACTCAAGAAGTCACTTGCAGGACTGTAGCGTATCTTTAGATTTCATATGTCCACAACCTGGTATATATATTAGGTTCTTGGCTGACTGGTATTGCAAACAAGTGGTGTATTTCCTTTCAGTCTAGTATTTGCAAAGGTGTAGATCCTTGCAGATTTGAATGCAGTTATGATCTTCCCTTGCCACTTCCAGTGGCTGCCTGTATTGGCCTCTGTGCAAACTGACCTCCTAGGTTGCACTGAAATTGCAGTTGGGTAGCGTGTAGTTGCTGGTATAAGAATTTTTTGGAGGAAACAGCACCCACATCACAACAGATATCACAGTGTTTTGCTTGTAGTTTAGGCTCTTTCTCCCTCATCTTAAAAATAATTATGATCAGCAGAAAGCTTTCGATTTTTAGTGTTTTAATGGAATTAAGTAGTAGGATGTCTGACTAGTTTTAGAATATCTATTTTCAGATTCTGTATGTAGCTAGACTGAGTCTACATGGTTGACTGGAGGAAAAGGAGATATTGTAGATATTAGTGTGATTTTTTTAATGACTTTTTTCCCCTTTGTACAATAATTTATCATATATAGTAGGGGATCTTAAGAAAACTGAAACTGTCTCATAAAGATCTAAGTAAACACTGCATGGTTGTAAAATATATTGCTAAATATATTAAATCAATATGATGTTTTGCCAGCAGGTGGCAATAGAAGCATGCTTAATATTGGCTACTACAAACTTCTGAGAACAGTATGTTGCTGGTATATGTTAGGATAATATTCAGAGTCTGAAAATAAATACAGACTGTACATTTTAAATGAGTTGAGTTAGCTAATTACAAACATGCAAATATTCTGTCCTGTGTAGGGAACGGCATTGCTATGGCTTCCAAAGGGAATCAAACTTTTTGCAGTGTTCTATACCCTGGGAAATATTGCTGCGTTAGCCAGGTATGCTTTCTTAATTATTATGGATAAGAAAATGCTTTCATTTTCATCTATGTTTCTGCATCCTTTTACTGTAAAATGGTGTCTATGTTGTGTATCAACAACTTTGTGTAAACAACATTGATTTCATATTAGAATGCTAATAGCATAAAATCTTACTGTATAGTTTTAAGCTAATCAGTTATCAGAATATCAGTTCTTTGTTCTTGCCCCAGTATTAGTCTTACATGATTATTTCATAGACATCACAATTGCTGTGGGAAGGATAAATAACAAGTTGCTGGCTCAGTCTTTTAGACTTTTTGCAGCTTCCTTCTGCTAGTTACAGAAGTAGCTGAGTTTTACTGACAAATTGGTAGTCTGCCCACTCTAGACATCTTGTTACTGGAGGAGTCCCCTTGCTTTTAATAAGGACACCTTCCTTTCTCTGGAAAACACTTTGAAAAAGGAGAGATTCAGGAAATCCTCATTTTGAATGAGGCCAGGCAGAATCTAAGCTTATTCACTTTATTTTTAAACTCTATGCTCACTTCTTTGCAGCATTCCCCTGTAGCAGTCAATCTTAAAAGACTGCAGAATGTTTTCTTCCCTGGGAGAGGAATAGCAAACGTTGTTTTCTGTGAGTAGCTTCAGAAGAAACCTCCTAGGATTTAAAACAATCCTGCTTCTTATGTGTCTTTGAAATGGTGAAAGAAGAGATCTTAATGAATGTCAGTAATGAGTCAGCTAAAGTATTCTCAGTTTTCTGTTTGTCCTCCTCCTCTTACTATCTTGGTGTAGTTAAAAGCACAAGCATGGGACTCAGAACCTCTGATCTTGGCTTTCATGCGCTCTGTGACCTCAGTCAAGTCACTGAATTCCTGAGCCAAGGTATTGTTAGTCTGTTAAAATTCAGACAATGTGACATTAGTATTTGAGAAATATGGTAATGTACTGCTTTTCCTCAACTAATTTGGGAACAGAAATTATTTTTTTGCTGGACTGGAGTCTATCATTTTTGCTTAACTATTCCATCTCATGTTAAAAGATGAATAGAATATTGGCAGTAGGCAAAATTTAAGTCTTCCCTTTCTTATCCCAGTATAGTACCTTTTTTCATACAGGATGTATGTGTTTTTTTCCCTAGTACCTCTGAGTGTTTTTTCCATTGCTTCAAATAAAACTAAAATTCTAGCAATTCGCTACTAATCAGTAAGTCTAATTCTCAGTGAACCAAGAAGAAAGCTGAAAATAACCTTTAGTCTAGGCTCCAACTAGAATTAGAAATAAAGAAGCACCCTTCCCTTTCAGTTGTCCTTTTACGTATCATCAGCAGTCGCACATTCAGAAAACGTTAGGAAATGACAATAAAATCCCAGACTGACAAGAAGACTTGGACTTTTTCAAGTTTGTTAGCAAGTGTGGATTTAAAACAAATGCAGTTACCACTCCTAGTATATAATCTGTTTAGCCTGTTTTTACTATATTTTCACGTCTGCGGCTAGAGAATTAATGATACTTATTTGATCCTTCTCCAGGCCTATTGGCACATTTTCTACAAAATGTCTTGTGTATAAGAAATGCCCTGTGTAAGTGGAGGAGTCCTACATTTTTTTTTCAGCCTTTCTGCTACCTATGGATTCTCTCACATCTCTGAAGATGTTCCTGTTGCAATGTCTATCCTGCAATGCTAATCAAGCAAGCATCAGTTCATTTTGTTTTCTGTATTTTTCTGCCTATCTCATGTGGCCTGAACCTCCCTCACTTTATCTACCGTGTTTTTATCATCCCTATTCCTCCACTACCTAACTGTTACTTCTAGTTCTTCAGATTTCTTTTTAAAAAAACGTTCTTAACTTAATTTTATGGCCCAGCGGCCAAGATAAAACCACTGAGAAAAATTAGTTTGGATTGAACTGAATTGAAAATACTTTTTCCTGTTGAACTGAGAAAATGCTTTTTTAATTTGTGGATTTCCAAGGTCTATATATGTGTCTTAAAATGAAGAGGAGGGATGTATTCACAAAGCTGCTAGTAGGAGAGCATCTAGTGTCGGGGATTATGGTTCAGTCTCCTCCTTAGGAGACTTATCTCCATATTTCTTCCATCCTAGAGGATGCTTGGTTCACCAGGCTTATGACTGGTTTTGGGAGGAAGCTCTCACTCCCCAAATATCTATTTTTATGAAGTAAAACAGAGTAATTAACTGGGAAGGGAGTTAAATTTAGGTTTCCCACTCCACAGTGAAGCATTCAGACCATAAGGCTAGAGTCATTCTCACTGACTGTTCTTCAAAGTTAGAGTGGCTTCAGCAAGCGAGATGGAAGAGACTGGTATCAGAATACTTGAAACCAAAATAGATGTTGCTTTGAATATGAATTTTTTCATTCACTGTGCCACAAATTGGTTGAGGTTAGAAAGGACATATGGAGATTATCTGGTCCACTTGGCCCCTGCTCTAGCAGCATCACCTGGAGCAGGTTGCCCAGGATTGTGTCCCATTGGATTTTGAATATCTCCGAGGATGGAGACTCTACAACCTCTTTGGGCAACCTGTTCCAGGGTTTAATGGCCTTCACAGTGAAAAAGTGTTTTCTTACATTTAAATGAAGTTTCCTGCGTTTCAGCTGGTGCCCGTTGCCTCTTGTGCTGTCACTGGGCACGACTGAGAAGAGTCTGGCTGCATCTTCTTTACACCCTCCCATCATGCATTTATAAACATTGATAAGATGCCCTCTGGCCATTCTTTTCTCCAGGCTACGCAGTCCCAGCTCTCTCAGCCTCCCCTTGGGTGTCAAATCAGAGTCACAGAATCATGTCTCCCTCCCAGGAAAGAAGTTTTTCCTCAGGTTCAGATGGAACTGCCTGTGGTTCAGCTTGTGCCCGTTGCCTCTTGTCCTGTCGCTGGGCACCACGGAGAAGAGTCTGGCCCCATCCTCTCGACACCCTCCCTTCAGATACTTGTATGCATTGATCAGATCGACTCTCAGTCTTCTCTTCTCCAGGCTGAACAGGCTGAGCTCTTTCAGCCTTTCTTCAGAGGAGAGGTGCTCCGGTCCCCTCACCATCTTTGTAGCCCTCTGCTGGACTCTCTCCAGTA
This sequence comes from Struthio camelus, assembly GCF_040807025.1. Lineage (NCBI taxonomy): Eukaryota > Metazoa > Chordata > Aves > Struthioniformes > Struthionidae > Struthio > Struthio camelus. The sequence goes on along the minus strand of NC_090944.1, from coordinate 88,366,426 downwards.
GTGCCATGTCTCTCTGGTACTGGACACAGGACTCCGGGTGAGGCCTCCCCAGGGCTGAGGAGAGGGCCAGCATCACCTCCCTCCACCTGCTGGCAACACTCTGCCTAATGCAGCCCAGGATCCCATTGGCCTTCTTGGCCACAAGGGCGCATTGCTGCCTCATGCCGAACTTGTTGTCCAGCAGGACTCCCAGGTCCTTCTCGGCAGAGCTGCTTCCCAGCAGGTCAGCCCCCAGCCTGTCCTGGTGCATGGGGTTATTCCTCCCCAGGTGCAGGACCCTGCACTTGCCTTGGTGGAACCTCAGGAGGTTCCTCTCCGCCCAGCTCTCCAGCCTGTCCAGGTCCCTCTGCATGGCAGCACAGCCTTCTGGTGGGTCAGCCACTCCCCCCAGTTGAATATCATCAGCAAACCTGCTGAGGGTGCGCTCTGTGCCTTCCTCCAGGTCGTTGATGAATACATTGAACGAGACTGGACCCAGTCCTGACCCCTGGGGGCCACACCATGAGCTACAGGCCTCCAACTAGGCTCTGTGCCACTGACCACAACCCTCTGAGCTCAGCCATCTAGCCAGTTCTCAATCCACCTCACTGTCCACTCATCCAACCCACGCTTCCTGAGCGTACCTATGAGGATGTGATGGGAGGCAGTGTCCAAAGCCTTGCTGAAGTCCAGGGAGACAACATCCACTGCTCCGCCCTCATCTCCCCAGCCAGTCATTCCATCAGAGAAGGCTATCAGTTGCTCCATCACCTTCCCAGTGATTGAGGTGAGGCTGACTGCTCTGCAGTTTCCCCAGGTCTTCCTTCTTGCCTCTCTCGAGAATAGAGGTTATCTTGAGGATACCAGTAAAGACTGGGGCGAAGGAGACATTCAGTACCTCCTGCCTTTTCTGTGTCCTTTGTCACCAGGTCCCCTGCCCCATTCAGCAGCAGATCCGTGTTTTCCCTAGCCTTCCTTTTGCTGCTTATGTACTTACAGAAGCCTTTCCTGTTGCCTTTCATGTTCCTTGCCTGTATCAAGTCCAGGTGGGCTTTAGCTTTCCTAACCCCATGCATGTGCCCTGTGTACTCAGATGGTGTCTCTGTATTCCTCTTGGGTCACCTGTCCCTGCTTCTGCCTCTTGTATGCTTCTTTTCTATATTTCTGTTTAGTCAGGAGCTCCTTGTTCCTCCCTGCAGGCCTGCTGCTGTCTTTGCTTGATTTCCTGCTTGTTAGGATGGAGTATTCTTGAGCTTGGAGGAGCTGATCCTTGAAAATCAGCCCGCTGTCTTGGACCCCTTTTCCCTCCAGGCTGTGTCTGTGGGAGTCTTCCAGTTAGATTCCTGAGCAGACCGAAGTCTGTTGTCCTACTCACGTTTTCTGGTTTGCATGGACAGGCGGGGCCTAGAGTTGCTGATTATTTTCATTTGCCCTTCAGATAACTAAAAAGTAGAGGAAAGCTGGAGGATTCAGTGTAAGCTACTGATTTTTTTTGTTCTTGTGCTTGCTTTCTGAATTTGGGTGAAGAGAGCTCCCCTGTAATCTTGACTGTAGTTACGTGCACGCTGCCTGCGTAGAAAATTTAACTGGAAATTTCTCCAGAGATTTGATGTTAGTATTCATTTCACAAGTCAGTTTTTTAAAACAGTGTCAGAATGAAATTTACTAGACTTTAGCTTGATTTTCCTATGCTATAACTAGTAATGCTCTCAAAGGAAGTTCATAGCCAAAGGTCACTCAATATGTACACTGTTTTCAGGCCCAAATTAATGGAGTATTTCACCTTTTATGCAACAGGAGTGTGTTGCTGAACATTGAAGTGCCTTTCAATCTAACTGCTGGAAAACTGGTTAATTACCTGTTGTGATCTTTTGCAGAATTTTATTTGAAAGCGACTTACTGTTTGCTTTGCTTTTTCCTTTCCCATTAGTACATGTTTCCTGATGGGGCCCCTGAAGCAATTGAAGTCAATGTTTGAGCCAACAAGATTAATTGCTACAGTTGTGATGCTGGTAAACCATATTTTACTACCCTTTCTCTGCTTTCCCTTGTTAAAAAGATTTTCATTTAGTTTTCAAGCTAAATTTGAAATTTGAGGCTTTACTAAAGGGACAGTATTTTTTAATCCGCATTTATTTGTACTGAATGATAATAGTCAAGCTGATAGGTATGCATATCATTAAGATTACCTAATTCCTTCCTGTGAGCCTGTGGTTTTTGTTGATTATGCTTGTGTTAACCTAATCGTTTGGAGTAAAATATTCCTTACTAAATATTTCTTACCAAGTGTTAGTATTAGGTTGTTTATTTTTTAAACTTGTTTTATAAAATGGTTCCTTTAAGAACAAGGCTACAGGAGGACTTTTTGCCTGTTGTCGAAAGTATGTGGTGACCACATCTAACTTGGTAGTTGTTTGTCAGCTACAGCTCTGTCTGTCTAGACCAGTGGTTCAGCACTTCCAAAGCAATGGGAAAAATTGTTTCCCTCCTCAAAGTCCAGGAGACTACCTGTTCAACTTCATACTTCTCCATTGTCAGGTCCTTGGCTCCTTTACTTCTAAGACCATCTTTTCCTCCCCAGAGGGAAGGAAAAACTGTCCCCTCACCTTCTCAGAATCCATATCCAAAAACTCTGTAGTTAAAAGCCATGTTTCTGCCCTTGTTGCTTTCCCTATTTTTCCCTTCTTGCTCCTTCTGATTTCTCTCAGCTTTTATTTCTGTAGTTTAGTTGGCTGTCCTGTTCTCCCTATCATATAGCTTCCTTTTCTGATTGATTACAGCTAATGTGGGTAAGAAGCCCTTCATGAGCTCTTTCTGGACTGCTGCCGTATGGGTTGTATATTTTTTTCTTCTTCTCACAAATGCACATGAAAAAAACATGACAGTCTTCTCATTTGAGAAGCTCATGTTTGCCCACTTCTTTTGGACAAGTGATTTGATCCTTGCTGGGACTCTGAGCTTTGTTAAACTGTAACTTTTTGCTATCAGTGGCAAATTTGACCAAGTTGGAAGTCCTAGGGAAGTTAAGTTTTATACATCTGCAGTAAAAGTACTCGAGAATATTTGCTGTTCTCTAGAAGCTCTGTGTTTGCTGAGCATAACTCTTCCAGCACTTACAGCTCTCTGGGCTTTTGCTGGTCAAGCTGAGGGCCAATGTTAGACACTAAAACAGCTGGCGCAGGAACTATTTCCTGTGTTATTCTACAGCCATCATCTGCTGTGCACAGGGAGGGTAACAAAGAAAATAGCCTGTTTTGCCTATGGAAATAAGACACCCAAAGAGATAAGGCAGACAGGAGAATAGAGTGGGAAAAAGTGTCACAGACCTACCCACTTACTTGTGCAAAGAGGGAAGTCAGCAAGGTTGGGAAAAGAAGGAATAAAAGGTTTCCTCTAACAGGAAACAAGAATGTTGGATGCAAACTAAGAATGTTTGGATGAAAATTTCAGTAATATAGAAGAGAACTGGAAAACTTCTAAAGCAAACTTTTGATTAGTTTAACTGTTTTCTTTCTCACCCCCTCAGAAAACTGTTCCAGGCTCTCTAATGCAGGTTGACAAGAGCAAAAGTTCTTTGGCTGAGAAGTTTTTGGAACCCTGGCTCCCAGGCTCTTTGAGTTGCCTAGCAGAAAGCTGGAATTGCGGGCAACTCAGGAGTTGCAGATATGTTTGGAAAAAATCAAAGTAGTTTGTTGTGTGGTTTTGGTAACAAAATACCAAAATTCCTTTGTCAGTGAAAATAAAAAATGGAGGGCTTCATTCTGTTTTGTTAGCTGTAGTGGCAAATGGTGGGAGCCAGGTGAGATTTAATGAAAAAAGAAGTTCAAAGTCATGGTTAAGCTTGCACAGATGTTGTGATTAATTTGGCATCGTAAACCGTATCAGGGTAATGTTTCATCAAATATGTAAAAAAGGAACTTGGAAATAATACATTTGTGACTATTGCACAGGGGGGCTTACATTTCTAGCAAAAGTCTTCATTGCTTATTCTATAAGGAAGCTACGGTTTTCATGAGGTTGTGCTATGTTTTAATAGGAGACTACTACAAGGGTAGGATGAATAGGAATTCTTTTTTTTTTCTAAAAATCCTAAGAGATTGTATTTGCAATTTTAAGTAGAGACTGCAAGCTGGTAGGAAGTGAAAAAAGAGCTGCATGAGCAGCTTGAATAAAGCTTCATGTGAGCTTCATTGTGTATAAGACAGCTGCTCCCTAGTGGGCTTTTCTTCATTATTATTGGAAGATTAAAAAACTGGCAGAAGCAGGGCCTGTGTCTGCCAAATACAGTAATTGTGAATGGATATTTTTAATAATGGATTGTTCATCACAGTGCAAATACCTGTCTTGTCAGATGCTGGTGTTATGAATACTAGATTCAAAATGATACTGTCTACTGAACAGTGTGCTAAACAAGCAGTTCCCAGACTATCTAGTTGCATTTAAGCAAACTTGATCATCTCAGCCAACCTCTCAATAGACAGAACGTAGAGCTGCACTGATATGGTTATACTGCTTCTGGTTCCTGAGGTCAGTGCTTGCCTCCCCTTTCTTCTAAACGCTTATTGTGGCCCTTCTGGCCATGGAGTACATCCTCTGCACTTTGGAAAACACTGTTTTATGCGAAATTCAGGATATAGTCACTGTGTGCCTTTGGCTCGACTTGATTTATGAATCAGATTTTGAAAATGCTGATTCCCCAATGAAATTATGAAAGCAGTGCTACGTTTGCTTTGTTGTATATGTGAACATTCATTCATTCTTTTTTCCACTCTGTCTTCACGTCTGCCCCCTCAGCTTTCTCTAATATTGACACTGTGTGCTGTATTCTGGGTAAGTGAGAATATTTTATTCCTCTAAAGGGCAGTGTGGCTCAGCTAGCTTGCTGATTGTGTTATAGCTTTAAAACTCAGCTCAACTGCAAAGGAGAGAGGAGCTTCTGCGTATTATAGTGCGCAGTATTTGTTTTCAACTGCAGTTGTATTTGGGTGGAGCAATGAACATGCTGGCTATAAAGCAAATATACTTTTCCACCAGTATGATGCAGATAAGAATGCAAACCTGGAACATTGGTTTTCAGTTCTTAGTGTAGAGATCTGCAGGCTAAGAAAAGCAAGTTAGAATATATTCTTAAAGCGATCTGTACGTCTGTTAGAAAATGTGTAGTGGTCTTTCAAAAGCACCGATACAGACCATTGAACGAATAAGTAAAGGAAGAGAGATGGGACTTAAAGTATCTTCAGGCATCACAATTGTTTTGATAATTCAGATATCATTATGTATTGCACAGAAGTAAATATGTAGCTGATATGAACTTCTGTTTTGATTTGCAGAAGTCGTATTATGAATGAAAGTGAAAGTGTTACCATTGATGCGTTAAACACTGAAAACTAGAGAAGATGTTCATAGCCAAATGCTAATGGGATGACAGGAAAAAATGAAATTGGAATCAATTGTTAAAACAGGAAGGAGGGGATAATTAAGTTAAGACAAGAGGCATCATCAGTTCACTGAATTTTTGACTAAACAGGCTGTTTCACTTGTTTACAGTATATACTGGTACAAAAGAAACTAACTTGCAGTATTTGTTTTGTTTTGACTTAGTGGGGTAAAAAAGGTTTGGCACTGTTATTCTGCATATTGCAGTTCTTGGCAATGACCTGGTAAGATTCTTAATTCATTTTTCACTTATCCCTGCCCTTGCACGCATATGATCATAAACCTATACACACACACAGACACACACACTGTGTAATGTAACTGTGCCCGGGTGCTAGCCTCAAATCACATGGTTTTTTTTAAGCTAGCTTATATAACTTCAGTGAAACCTATATGCAATCATCTTGCAAAATAGTAATTCTAGGTGTATTCTGCAATGTATTATTCTTTGAACTCCTAGGCCTTCTACATAGAATTTTTGGTTTTGCATACATAATCTTATGCTTTACACTCTGTTAGGAAAGTAACACCATGAGGCATATATTCATATGCCCTGCTTTTGATTACCTCCCTGTTGTTTGAGTTTTAACTAAACCTTCATTTTGGAAGTGGAAGAAAGTAAATCCTGTTTCATAGGGGCTCCCCTTCTCCCCCCACCCCCAAAGAATACTCAGCAGCATTAGGGAAAGGGCAGGTGAGTGTGAGACAGATAAATTAGTGCGGTAGGTACTATGATGAACGTCTAGCTACACCCAAGGGATAGGCCTGGGAATATGTGGGTATAGTTAGGTGAATGCTTGCAACCCTGGTTGTGGTTTTAGAAGTTACTGCCTTCTCCATGGAGATAACACTGAGCATACTCAGTGTCCTTGGCCCAGGTGTGTTATTTGGTACTAACTCTTAATTTGATTCACACTGTGAACACCGTTCTTGTTTGAACTTGCCCTGGGTGCAGGAACCACACTGAACTTAGGTCTGAGGATAAATAACCATTTATTCAGTACAGGAATTGTTTGGCATTGTGCTAGACCCAGATAAATGCTTGAGACTAGATAGAGCACCACTAGCTAAAACTGCGTTCTACGTGTTTACAGTTGGCAGTTCCGTGTTTGTTAACTGTCCTAGAGCCTGAGCCGAAGAGGTATGAGAATAAAACATAGCCTTTAGGTTTGTGTTTCAGATGATGATGGAATGTCAGCTGGTAATTGACACAATTATGGCATGTTATTCGTACTACAGCATACCCCTGTATTTATAGTATCACATAATATAATTAGATGTGTATATATATATAGGTATGTAAATCATCTTCTAAATTAGAAAAAGTCATCTCTATCATCTTGAAGGGTAGTTTTCCCAAGAATTTCCATCCCTTTTGAATGTGGTGGTGATAGTAAATGTCACTTGATTTTTTTTTTTTTTAAGCTGAACTTTCAAGCAATGGAAGTTATGAACTACATTTAAAAAAAAAAAAAAAAGGGGGGGGGGAAAGAACTGTAAATCGGGAAACCCTTAACAGTACATTTAGTTCTTGTCAAGTCCTTTTCCCCCTTTTTTTCAAGTAAGCATTACATTGAATAAGTGATGTTGTTTGAAGTTTTATTAGAACAGATTGACTGTAGTCCAACATTAAGAAAAGCAAATAATTGAGCTCTAGGAAAGACATAAACTCTTCCATGTATTTTTTGCTCTTTTTCAGGTATAGTCTGTCATATATTCCTTTTGCGAGGTGAGTCGGTGTAATTACCTCTGTATTAACAGAAGTCAGCTATCTTTATGTTATGGAGGGGAGCTAGTCCCTAAATTCAGTATGAGGAAAAAAACACCATCTCCTTCTCTTCATTTTAATTTTTAGAAAATGACATAGTTGAACTCAAAGTAATGCTTAATTTAGGTTTTTAAATACAAAGTGCAAGGCAGTTCTCCTCATTAAAGCTCTAAGTTCTTTCTAGTTTTCTTCACTGAAAATTTCTTGTTTAATTCTCTAGTGATTTAAAAATGTATTGATGCAATACTCATGTTTGCCGTTCTTAAAGATAAGTTAACCAGATCTGAGATCTGCTTAGTTAGAAGCAAGCAAACAAGGATAGTTTCGGTTGCTAAGTCTACTTTTGAATTCTGCTCATTTTTAGGAGAGGCAAAAGCGATGCTTTGTGTTCATTTTCTTTTTGGCAAGCTTTCCCTTTTTACTGTTGTGCACAATGGGAAAGAAAACTACCTGAACACAGTGAAACCCCATGCAAGTAAACAAGTTTAAGAATGTATTTTTCTCTAATGTTTCAGATTAATGCAGTTTGGTGTTTCAACAGTGCATTTTAAAATGTCGGAATAAAGTGTTTCTAATACCTAATGAGGCTTTCCCTAGTGAAAGGGAAAAAAAACCCCAAAATATTTTCTATTTATCCTTTCATCTCATGTCCTCCTGTTGTGTTTCTGTAACCTTACAGAAAAATGTTTGTAGTACAGATCCTTTCTATAGCTTCAGATTTGGTGTAGGAAGAATGAAATCATAATTTGTTAAGATAGTAGATATTTTCAAGATAGTTACAAGCAATGAAATACTTTATAGGAAATTATACTTGTCATCTTACTGTTTCTGACATGTCAGGCTTCCCCAGTCAAATTTAGTATTCTGAATTTTATAGTTTCTGTGGCCATGTGACACTCTGAGTCAAATCTTTAACTTAAATATATACTGTTCTACACAGAAAGCAAATGAAGCTAATGGTCAGTGGCCTTTTCCTCCCTTCCCACAGTAGTTTCAGTTCTGATCAGAAAAATGTTAGGTCACTTCAGTTCTTTGTTTTTATTTGTCTATGACTTTATGAGCCAAAGGACTATAATTTCCACAGGCTAGTTTAAGTAGTACAGTAATTGCCCAGTAATTTTTTAGGGATTATTGAATTGCTGATGTGCAATGCCATCATAAACTTCTTCTATATGTTCCCTTTCTTAACAGAAACAGTTAACTAAACCATGTTAGGTGTCAGAGAACAGTATTAGATAGCTTGTTTAAAGTGTCCATATAGCTTGATTTACAACACAATTATAATAACTTGTTTTAACCCTGTTAATGTTTCACTCGGAGCATTGGTTTGCTTGTTAATGTTTTTTTATTTGTTTTGAATTAATGGTGGCTCTCCTGCTTGCATGACCAAAAAAAAAAAACCTCCTAAGCAATCATAATAGCATTTTTCTTTATTTCTCAAGTTGGCTAACAGCTTAAAAACAAAAATTCTGTTCATTAGTAATTACATCTTTGCAAAAATGAAAAATAAAGGAGACTAAAGTGAGTAAACTAAATAGAATGGTCAGAAAAGTTTACAAATTACTGGTTTAAAAAATAGACCCCTTTAGATCTCTCAAACCCTAGAACTGAGCCTGCTCTTCGTCCTGCACTGTCAATATATGCACTTCAAACCCTTGAACTTATACTTTTGTTCAACATTCCTGTCTGTAACTGAGATGTAGCTTGAACTCCAAACACCTGTGCTATGCTGATTGTCTGGATTGTGGCATGCTCCGCCGCCTGCCCATACTGGCCAGCCTCTGTGAAATAGAGCTGACGTATGCCAAGGCACCCGGTGTGCTCCAGAACCCTATTTAACACTGACTGCATTTTAGCATGTGCTTGCATGTAAACAGTGCAGAAGACTTATAGTCGGTATTGGCAGATCTGAGCTTCAGAATGGGCTCCAGCTTTTGCATTAGCTCAGAGTAACATGACTGTTGAGATCCTACATTTGATAAAGACAAAGATCATTCAGTGGTTTAACTTCTCTAATATTTGTACTTTTGAATTACAGTATAAAGAGTATTAGAAGCCTATATGTAATGGCTGATGTGAGTAAATAAAAATGCAAATACCTTAACTGACTTTTTTTTTCTTTTTAAAGGGATGCTGTGATTAAATGCTTCTCATCCTGTCTAGAGTAAATTAAAAACGAGAGCCACTGTACACTTCAAAATACAACTTCTATTCTTCTGTGAATTTTGCTCAGAAAACTATACTTTTCTACTCCTGAAATACCCGGTGACAATTAAGCATTGTCCTTGCCTTTCGCACTTGGGATTAAATCATTTTTACTAGTAACAATTTTTTAAATAGATTGGCAGAACTGTTTCTTTACACTGGAACTTTTGGCTTTTTTAACCAAAAAGTACATCTAAATACTTTGTGAAAAGTAGTCTTAAAACTATCTAAAACTGTGTCCAGTAACACAGTTTAATACTCAGTGTATGCAAGCCACTAGAGCCTTGAGTAGTATGCATAAAGATTTCATTTACAATTTTGTATAAAACTTGCAATGTACCATTTACGTTTGCATGTTGTTCATTGTAAGCTTTTCCAAAGACAGAGTTTTATAAACATTGTAAAAATTTGGTAAGTTATAACTCCTGGGCTGTTTTGAAATGTCTATACATGTGCTTTATGGAAAAAGTTTGGTGAGAACCTGTTAAAGGTCTGTTTAAAAACTTGCTAGATTTTATTAAGAAGCTATATTTTAAACAATTTTTTTTTACTTTCAGACTTAAATACTTTTTACTAAAATAACTGGATAATGTATAAATGAATGATTTGTGAAATAAATAAATTTTAAAGGTGTCTAAACTATTTTTTTAATTTAGGAGCCAGAGCTAGCTATATAGAGGCTGCAAGTTTCTGCATTACATTTGACTATGTATGAAAATGTGTAAAGTGTGGATATGTATATGTCTGTATCCCAATTTGATTTTTTGATTTGCAGAAGTGACTTTAGAGCTTCTTTGTATTAGTATGTAGAAAAGTTGCTCATACGGAATTCATGTGCATAAATTGATTACATACCAAGTGTAATACTTTGGCTACCTTCAGTGAGATGATGTTGTGTGTGTGGTTTTTTTTTTTTTTTTTTGCAACTAAGCTGTTAAATTATTCAGGAGCAAAATTAAATCCTTACTGTTTGATGGCTAATGTTACATTACAGGAAACTTTTTTAGGGCATGATGAATATGTTTTACCTGTGTTCTAAATCCCAGCTGTTTTGATTACAGCTCTCTTCCCCCCCCCTCCCCCCCCCCCCCCCAAATAGAAGCGGGAATAAATTTGAAAAGATGTGACTCCTAGGGTCAGGAAAGAAAAACCCTGTGTCCTATGTTTCAGGATTCAGGCTGAAGTGATGAATTTCAGTGTGTTTCTGTTAAATCTCAGGGTATGTTTCACAAAATAGCAACATCTTTTGGGGAAATGGCTTAACAGATGACTGAGACTTCTGAAATGAAGGTGTTGCTTGATAAGCAGTTTAGCTGACTGGTAAATTGCCAGTGAGGCAGCCTTTGTCCTAGTGATACAGCTGTTAGGTAGTCCTGATGCCGCAGCAGGCCTTTGGGCTTGTTCTTACTGCTTGGTGTGATCATAGCCAGAACCCATGGCCTTCCTGGTGCTGCCCATTACATTCCTCGGTTGACAGTGAGGCCCTTTAGTGAATGTGCAGTTTTTTTCAGTTTGTATTAAAGGTGAACCCTCATGTGCCTTGGTAGTGACAGATACAGTCATGAAAATGGCTTTTGCTCCTTTCCCAGTTGCTGTTTCCCATTAGGTCAGTGGCTGTAACTGGCATTCAAGAGATCCCTTCCCACTAGCAGGTGCTACAGGACTGGGCAGTTGCTTACCTCAGAACTTTTCTTACCTGTCAACTACTCATTCTGGTACATGATCATCTTCACTGTAATCTTAAAAAATGACTAATGTACTTCTAATTTATGTAATATGGTAAATAACAGACTTTACACTCTGCTGTTTGATCACCAAAATAGAGTGGTTCAAGAACTAAATTCCAAAAAAGGCATATACTGATATGCTTTTATATGCATTTTATCAGTCCACATTATAGCATGTTTTCCTGTTTGTTCTTTCCTGATTTTTTACATTTCACTTCCTTCATCTGTATCCTAAGCACGCGTTCTCTGTTCATTCAGCAGTGTCTTCTCTTTCTTCACATCATATGTTTGTTTGTGCTTGAGTATTTAAAAATTTCCAAGCTGATGTCTCCTCCTCGTATGATATCCTCTTAACGACACTGATGTCTTGTGGAGATCCTTGTTAGCCCTGTGGATTGCATACATCCCACACATCCTTTGATATGTTTCTAGTACCCCAATTTAAAATAATATTTTGAAACCTGTAGAAGTGAAGTGTTGTGACTTCTGCATTTTTGAGTGGTAGCGATCTTTGTGTGTTTATTACTACTTCGTGAAACAGCTCTACACCTTTAAGCTGCAAGTGCAGGTATGAAATTATTACCTTCCTTCAGGAAACAGAGGTGTTGAGTGCTTCAATTTGCCATGGAAAGAAGGAATTGAGGCTAGAAAAAAGAGCCCTGGGTTAAGTTGTTCGGTATCGAGCCTGGCTGCTCTTGTGCCCTTCGTGGTTTATGTAGTTCCTGTAATTTGGCTTTTCATACAGCTGAAGTCTACTCTCGATCCGAGCAGGGTAGGCAGTGGCAGTGCTCAGGGTCAGTCGGGTTCCCCAGGACCTGCAACCATCATTGCTCTGAAGATGTAGTGCGTGTGAGAGCTTGTGCGCCCTGAAAAATGGGGCGCTTGAGCATTTGAGGACTACGAGCGGAATATGCAGCTCCCCGCGGCAGCTTGGCGCTGGCTGGGGCTCGGTTTGGGCCGTGCCCGACCTCCCGGGCGGGAGAAAGGCGGTGGCGGCGCAGCATCCGCGCCTGCGGCAGGCGGTACCGCCGCTGCTGAGGCGGGGGGGCCGGGCTGCGTGTCTAGGAAAGGCAACTTGTGGGGGGAGGCAGGGGCTGCTTGTGGGCGGCGAGAAGACCCCACACGCCCCCCCTCCCCCCCCCCCAAACGCAGCGCCGCGTTAAGCCGGTGCCGGGAAGGGTGTTGCCGGGGCGGGTTGGCGGGGGGGAAGCGGCGCGGGCAGAGCCCACACCCCGCGCTGCTGCCGCCGCCGCCGCCGCCTCGGGCTCCTGCGGCCGCCGCTCCCCATGGGGCTGCAGCCCCGGCGCGCAGCGGGGCCCTGTCCGCCCGCGGGGAGATGCGCCGCCCTGCCCGGGCCGCGCACGGCCGCTGCCTGGGCCCGCGCTGAAGAGCAGGAGGGAGCTCCCGGCCGCACCATGTCGCTGCCGGCCCCTGTCCCGGCTGCCTCTCCCGCCGCCTCCCGAGCGCAGCCCAAGAAGCCGCCGGCAGCGGCGGCGGCCCCGAAGAAGGCAGCGGCGCGGCCGGCGGAGGAGAAGGCGGCGAGGAAGGCGCGGGGGCCGCCGGCGGAGCGGGCCGGCCCCGTCTCCAGCTCCTGGCCCTGCTCCTCGCTGCAGCGGCAGCCGTCGCGCAGGCCGCCGGCGGAGCGGGGCGCCCGGCCGCAGCCCGGCCCGCCGCAGCCGCGGGGCCGCCCGGGGGCGCCGGGGCCGGGCAGCCGCTCCTGCGAGAGCCTCGGCGGGGCGCCGGGGGAGGCGGCGCTGCGCTTCTCGCTGAGCCTGCCGCCGGAGGCGATCCGGGTGCTGCAGCGCCGCAGCCTGGAGCGGCAGCGGGGGCAGCCGGCCGCCTCCCCCGGCGGCAGGGCGGCGGCGGCGGCGGGCGCGGCCCCTCGGCGGGGCGCCCGGGCAGGCGGCGGCGGCAGCGGCGGGGACTTGCGCGCCCTGCTGAAGATTTCGCTGCTCAACGACCGGCACCGCTACGACGACGAGGAGTACGAGGAGGAGGAGGCGGCGGCGCCGGGGGCCGCGGTGGACGAGGGGCTGGTGCGCAAATGCACCGAGTGGCTGCGCGGCGTGGAGAGCGCGGCCGGCCGCGACCGCGGCGACCGGCTGGAGACGCTGCCGCACCTAGGGACCCTCTGAGCGCCGGCGGCGGAGCCGCTGCCCGCGCCCCTTGCGTCTTTCGTGGTGTCGTCGGCCAGACCCGCCGGCCTCCCCCGGGCGGCACCGGCTGGCGGCGGGGCCCCGAGCTGCCGCTGCCCGGTGCGGCGGCGCCGAGGGACAAAGAGCCGCCGGGCGGGGAGGGAGCGGCGCTGGCTACCGCCCTGAGCCGGGAGCGAGGAGGGCTCGGGCGCCGAGAGAGGAGCCGGGCGTCGACTTCCTCCCCTACCCCCCCCCCTTTTTTTTTTTTACGACTTTTAACTACTTTATAAGACGTGCATAACGGTTTTGTACATTTGTATATAAAAGTTCATTTTTATTTATTTGAATAAATGGCTGGACTTTTGTGTTGCAATAGCTGTACCTTAGTAGTTGTGCTTTGGGGTGCTTTGAATCTCTCTGGTTGTATGTCTGCCACAGTACGTGTGTTTGCTCTCTAGGTGCCCTCAAGATGAGGATAATGGGCTGGTAATTGGCACTGAGAGTATGGGCTGCTTAAATATTTGCTCGTTTAGGATGGCTGTTTGTACAGTCACAACTGGCTTTCAAAGGAAACCTTCCGGAGCCGACAGATACCGGTAGGAGCTGCAGCGCTGCCCGCCTGTTCAAGTAAATACAGCACTGGGGCTTCAGAGAGAGCACTAGCTCGACATGGCGAAGGAAGGATACAGAGCAGAACTAAGACAAACCCTTGGAAACCGGCTTTCGCGCGATCCACGCGGAGACGCGCTATTGCAGCGGTGCCTGCTACCGTGCCGCGGCGGCAGGGTGCACGGAACAAGCGGCAACGGTCCTGCCGGCCAAAGACAATAGGCGGCAGGCAGACAGACGCGGCAGACAATGAGGCGGTCGCTCTGGGCGAGGGCTGCCGGCTCTGAGGCGGCTCCGGCATCGCCCTTGTCGCGGGCTGCGCGCGTCTTTTGTGTGTCTGTCAACTGCCCAGAATATTCTGTTCCTAAAACCCCAAAACGGAGCGTCTTGCGCGCGGCCTGAGTGATTTCACCCTTCTCCCACCCCGTAATTCAGACATAATCTAATCTTTCCGCTTGGTGGGGCTTCATCGGGGCGGGCCGGGGCGGGGGAGCGCGGGAGCCGCCGCTGCCGCTGCGCCGCCGCCGGGCCGGGAGAGGCACCGCGGCCGCGCCGGGCTGCGCGGGGGGAGGATTTGCCTTGAGGGGCGCGGGGAAGGGGGGAATGGAGGGCGAGAGGGGCAGAGGTATAGAACAATTACGGCTCCAAAGGTAAGTCTTAACACGCTCAGAAATGTTCTCTTGTTGCCGCTGTTGTATTATTTCTAAGGAACTTAGATATAAGTTAAGAATATAAGAAAGTATTATTATATATATAATAATAATATATTCTTCTTATAAGAATAAAAGTTACAAGTAAATATTTACTCCGGCATGGCAAGCATTTTGGAACTAAAGAAACGTTTGAGCCCATAGGTTCCTGTTAAATTGAATTTATCAAGCAGAGTAAAACACAGCTTAGTGCTACCAATTGGAAATTATACATTTCATTTAGATGTACATTGCTTACACCAGACGATGTTTGTGTTGACTGTTTCATTAAATTCTGGGAGATGTGTTTTTATGGCTATGCTGGGTACAGTGATAATGTGTTACACTTTGTACAGTACCTCATTTTGCTCCGGGTTTGATTAAGCATTTTTTTTCCACAATTCCAAGGGAACAGCCAGTTTTGACAATAAAGGAATATGCTCAAAGTATGCTAGAAAGAAGAATTTATTTGAGCATTTGAGAAGGGCATGGGTAGATTTTTTTTTTCTGAAGAATTAATCTCAGAAATCATGCAGCTAAGATCTTTTGTATTTCATTGTGCATGACAATTGGAAATGGCCTGAGATGGGCCTTTAGATTTTGGACTGGCTATCAAGAGCCCCTGAGCTCTTTGGAGTCATGTAACTTATGTCTGCTTGGAACAGTACCTCCTTCACTAAAACCTAACATCACGATTTGTAGATTTCAGTATATACTAACTCTTATACTCTCTTTCAGTGTCAAATGAAGTTGCTTGTATTCTGAGTATCTCCATCCAAAGTGTCCATAAATTTTATCAGTGACGCCAGAAAGGACAGAAAAAGTTATTTGTCATATACTAACAATAATTTTTGTGAAGTTGGCATGTGGCTTACCTCTAGGTATTTTTTCTGTAGATAAAATAAACATAGTAACACAGGTCACTTCATTAATATCTGGGATAATAGACGTTTAAGCCCAGTTGCAGGCTTCGAAAGACCAAAATGTTTGTGAAAATTCTGACAGTGGTGAAAATCCTCCATACATCCTCCTCATTGTATTTGTGATTTTGTGGCACAGCTCCTGCCATCTAAGATCCATTATTTAAGTTATATGTTGAGTGAGATGGTATTACAAACTAATCAGGTCATTTTCTCGCTGAACGACTGAGAGCCCTTTGAAACATCAAACACCAAAACTCTGATTCAGCCACTACAAGGGCTCGACTCAAGGAGACTTCAAACACGCTGAGGGATGGCAGCCCAAGGAGCTGCATGTTTGGTGAATTCCCGTCACGGTACTGCCCCGTCTAAGCAGCCTAAGGTTTGCATGAACTGTCCCCGACTACCCCTGTCTGAGCAGTGGTTTCAGAACATCGTGCTAGCGTGCACAACCAGCAAATGAAAGGGGGCTATTGTGAAACAAAGGTCCTCTGTCCCTTTGCTGCATCTGTATGAAATCAAGGTCAAGAGACCTTTTCCATTAATCTCCACAGAAGCTGACTGATCCTTTCCTAAGGCACTATCCAGTGGCTTTCTCAATTTTGAATCTCCAAAGCTGCCAATAGACCCCAGTATAAGTATCTGAAAATTATTACTCTGTACTGATGGAAAGATTAAATGTGTTCAAGAGTACTTTTGAGATGGCATAGCTCTGCTCTTGCCATAACAACCAACAGTCTGACTGGAGTTCTCTAAGTCTGCTTTTTACAATGTAGCAGATATCCTCAAGGATCCTTGTATGGGGTCCTGTGACTCCAACGCACAACCATTTTAGCTGCTGAAAGAGAACTATGAGCAGATGTGGCCACGGGATGTTTAAAATAATCAATATTTGCTTCAGGATAGATAGTTTCCCCTCCTCCACAGTATGATTTACAGTGAAGAAACACACTCTAGGTCTCTTGTCTCTTAGGCAGCTATTAAATGCTGTCAAATGCACTACTGTTTCTGAGCAAGCATTGAGAAGCTAGACACAGGTTAAGCCCATACTTCTCCAGCTGAACAACCCCACCCCTACACTGTCTAAATTCAGGCTAGGACGTGAGACAAAACTCAGTGATGTAGAATTTCCTAGTCTCAGTGGTTAGAAAGAAAGAGTGTGCCCTGATTCAGGGTAACATACTAAAACAGTCTGAATTCTTTCTGCAGAGACATAGCTCACAAATAGTAAATTCCCCTGATGTGGTTTCAGCATTCTGGACCAAATACGGCCAGTCCTGCAACTCACCGCTCGAAGGAAAATGTAATGCTATTGCATAAACCAGCATTTACAAATTTGATGGGTATGAGACAATCTTTGGACAGTCTATGTTAAATGGATGGTTTATGTTAAATCCTTGTATATGCTGCCTATGAATTTGTCGGTGAGAAAGGTGAAACTGCATAAGTATTTGGTACTGGAATGCACATTCTGTATTCTGGAATGAACAACAACTTTAAAAGTTTTTTAGAAAGAAAGAATAAACACATCCCTTATCAAGACATTCATATATAGCGCCTTAAAGGCAACAAATAAGTACTGTAGCTCTGCAGGATAAGAATAATATTTTACTGTGCATTTATAATACATTTATTTCAAGAAAAACAGTGGAGTAGAAAAACTGATACATTGACAAAATTAATATCTTTCTTCTCAAACTGCAGCTGAGAGCTAATTATTGCGCAGCTTTTACATTCTCTTGTGCACTTCTTCACCAAAACACTTTTAAAGCCCAGACAAGCACTGTTCCCTATGAGCTGTAAAACAGCCTCATCTGCCATTATCAGCTGTGCCTAATGGATCCTAATACATACATGGATGGATGGAGGGTAGCAGTAGGATTTGGTTGCTGTTTGGTGAGTGGACTAGAAGTACACTATCTTAATCAGGAGCTCCACTGTCCTAAGCGGTGGTTTTGTAAGGAGAGGAAGAACCTTTGAGAAGGTTTTGCTTTGATACTTTCTGAAAGAGGAATCACCATTTTGCAGCAACCAATTACAGCAATGTTCAAGTTCCAGCTGACATCTGTATAAGGCGGCAAGTCTCAAGTGATGCTGATTACCTATAATTTCTGCTAGCTCAGTCAGCCTCAAGGCAGATACTGTTCAGCAGGTTGCCTCCAAAATATGAAAAAGACACAAATTTTATTTTCCTTTCAGTGACAGATACCTGAAGCAATAGTCTTTCAACATAGATGTGCTGGTAGTTTGTTACTTACAGATTCTGTCACTGCCTCTAAGCATATGGAGAAAATGCTGTGCTACTATACAGATAACTTTAGGGGCAAGCCAGCAAAATGCCTGTGGTATGGGTTATGAGCTTCGATGTGCAGGAAGTTCGGAGACAGTCACTGCTTCCCAGTAATAGCAGTAAGATGATTTCATAGACAACAAACTGATGTATTTTAGCCTGTTTCAACTTTAATTAAAGGGTTGTTAAAGTTTTTTTGTAAGCACAGTTTTTAAGAGTTGTTTTTTTCTTTTCTTTTTTTTTTTTTTTTACAATGTATGAGAGAGACTTGAAAGTTTTGGAATGGCTTAAAGTTCTTGTTTTTACTTTAACTAAGATACCAAAAATTTCCAGTCTTTGTTTTGCAGTAAGGTGTCTCGGGACAACAATCTTAGATCATTCTTACTCTGAGGGCTTACACGTTAGGTAGAAGTGCAACGCGTGTAAAACCTCGAAGAATAATTTTAATTTCCCAAATTAGTTTTACGCTGCGGTTAAACATACTGTTGAGTCAGGGTCAGGCAACGTTCAGCTTTCAGGATCCTGACTACGGATGTCACCGTTTCGTGATCTTACCTGTCACCGCACTGCTGAGCGCTGGCAAGAGCTGAGTTTTGAGTGAAAAGGGGGGGGGGGGGGGAAGCGCTCCTATTTAAACAGGGAAATAAAGCAAATGAAAGGGACAGGTAAGGTTATCTGTTGATTGCTAGTTCCCCTATAAACATCAGCCTGAGCAGCCGCCCTCTTTGCCCGTTCCCTCGCTGCGCGGGCGCTGCGCGCCCCGGCGCGCTGCCCAGCGGCGGGGGAAGGAAGAGGGAGGGTGACCTGCCTCGGTTTTTGTCTGCCGAACAGAACTACTCTAAGTTAGCCAACAAGCTGCTTTACAACGTCTCGATGAGCGCGGGCGAGAGCAGCTTTTTTTAGTAGTTTGGGTTTTGTTTTGTTTTTTTTTTTTTTCCTTTTTCAACGTTCTTTTGGTTGAGTGAGATGTAGCCCTGAGTGCAGCACCAACAACCGATCGGGTAAGTCACTCAGTGAGGGGAAGGGAAATGATTTACAGCGTTTCCTTCGCCAGGGCATTCTCTTGAGTACAAAATCTAAACGGGAACAATGCTACATGCCAAAACGTTCGATGTTTTAAATTAGAAAAAAAGGAAAAAGAAATCGGCATGTTTTACAACGTGAATAGAAGTAAGAATGAAAACAAATTTTTCAGGAAAGGAGGCTACGTCCGCGAAACGCCTGCTTGCAACTGACAGAAGGGAACCCTCCCCCCCCCCCCCCAAACCACCAGGTTACTGTAAACGCCTCATGCGCTGCCTCAGGCTGTGGCGGGGCGGGGGGGGGGGGGAGAGCTGCGGCAGCCCTCAGACACCAAACACCGGCCGCCGCTACAACTGCTGCGGCTCCTCCGCGCACAGGGGCGGCCGGGATTCACCGGGGGAGTCAAACGTGCCCATAGGCGTGCAAACGGCCCGGGCTGCGGCCCATGGGAGCGACCTGCTGCTCTGGCGTCAACGAAGCGGGCGGCGGCGCCGCGCTGCCGTTAAGAACGCGCCGCCTAACGGCTCTCTGGGGCCGTTACCGCCCGCCGCGGGGCCTCGCGCGCCGCCCCTCAGGTAGCGCTGCTGCTGCTGCTGCTGCTGCCGCCGGCCGCCGTGTCCGCGCAGGTGCCGCCTGGCGCGTTTCTCGGGGTGGGATGGCCAGGCTAGAGAGAAACGTGTCGATGGGCTTCCCGTTAAACTGAAGCTCGCTTCGCTAAATCAGATTTTTCTTAAGGCTGGGTTGTGTATTGGTGAGGGGATGTGTGGAGAGGAGGAAAAAAGAAGTGAAGTACTGCAAATAGTACAGTGAGGGCTGTAACAAAATACTAAGTGTGTTTCTCTTTGGCTTTGTAGTTAGCTGTTCTAACAAGGTGTGATTATGTTGTTCTCTCTTTATAGAGTCTTGTTTATCTTCACTCTTTCTCTTGACAGACCAGTAGGGGACTGTAATGGTTATGGCAACCAACTTGCAACACTACAGAAAGAGTGCATTTCCTCCAATTCTGAGTACTTACCTGCCGCTTCGTTGCAGGAATCAGGTAATGTTTCTCAATAGGAAGTTGTGGCTTTAAATGATATTAAAAAAAAAAAAAACCCACAGTCCATATAGCCATTATAGCGCTGTGAAAACATTTTCATTTACTGCCTGGTTCCTGAAGGTCTTAAGAGATGCAGCCATTTTAATAGACACTCACATGATACAATTACCCCCCCACACACACACTTTTCTCCTGTGGTGACTAGTACTGTAACTTCCCATATAGTTCCTGATAGTGAACAACACCCATCTTCTCCCTTTTCTTATTGCCAACCCCCACATTCAGTACCAAGCTTCATAGCAAACAAAGAAGGAGTCAACAGTTGAATAACTGTTTCTCAAAGACTGTCGTGAAGGGCTGTATGTCATTAGGAATTTTTTTTACTACCGTGTGAAGTGCTGATCAGATCTTGAGAGTGATCTTGGCCAAGTAGGCTTTCTTACACATTAACATGCTTTCTCCAAATTAGTTTGGAATGACTAAAATATCTTCTCAGGAGAGGCTCAAATGTCCTGCACAAACATTGCTAAAAGGGATGTTACGGTGCTCTGGAGTTAAATGCTTGCTATGGTGATGTTTTTACTGATCAGTATATTAAACCATCTATTCTATGCAGAATTAACTTCTCATTTCATAGGTAGTCACTAAGCTGCTGGTAATTTTCAGAAAATTTTGTGCGTAGTTTTTATGCAGATCATCTTAGAGTAGAAATAATTTGGCTTGACAGATTTATCTGGAGAATAGTACATGAGGGTTAGGGTCACCCGTTAGCAGGTGATTCCTATAAATTATCAATATATTCCCCAACTTTCAATCTTATGACTTTCTAGTTTTTCCCACAGAGCTTACAATAGGCCTCTGTCAAAATGAGAAATACTTTGACCTAGGTATTTTTAGTGATCACCATAACATCTTTAATTTAAACTTGGCAATACTGCAGGGGGTAACTACTGTGGAATATCAAATGCTGAATTTGTGCTGATGCTTAGAATACTCTTTGGAGTATAAACCTGAAATATTTGGGAAGATTGACTACAGAATATGGGATTCACATCCCTATTATGAACCTTGTTAGTGATCATAGTGAAAGTAACAACAAACCTGTTTTTTTTTTTTTTATGTCTGATGTTCTTATGAAATATCTGTACAGTGCTTCTCTCTGCTGCTCATGGGATATGCCTTACTGCAGAGCTGGATTGGTCAACTTCTCATTTTTCTGCATTTATTAACAACAGTGTGGTGAAATAAACTGGTTTGTAGATCAGCAGGAGTTAGAAGCTTATAATGTGTGGATTACTTGGAATCAGTAGGTTACTTCTAAGGGTTTCATGAAATTTCAGAAAGAAAAAAAAGCCAAATGGTTCGTAGGTTTAGACATGCTAGTCAGGAATCTCTACCCCTGCTGGCAAGTTATTGGGGTCAGCTATTTGAAAAATGCTGAAAGCTACAGGAATGGAGAATAAGAATGTGTAGCTGTCAAACCTGTAGACCTCTTGGGGCAAAGGAGAAAATTGGGTTGTCTAAGGCAGTGCTGAAGTGGAAGTAGAGTCAAGGACTACATAAAGTCAGCTGCCAAATGGCTCTCTTATCTGAATGAGCAACTGCATGAATATTGTGCTAGTGCTCTTTTGTAACATAGGAGGTTAGAAATCCTAAAACATAACTTCTTACTGGGGTTTGAGGAGCTGATTTTTGGAAACAAACATCTCTTTATTTTCTTCTCTCTTTCCTAATCTCCAAATGACTAATATGAAAAGAACTTTGCAGGCACAAACAGTATCACTAATCTCTAGTGCATGAATACAGAATTTGACCAGAGTGGCAGAGCACCGCAAACCTGGCCTGCAAACAGCTGTGCTGCCACTGGCTGACACCCTGCTGTGGTATAGCTTCCCTCAGCTCAGCTGGCGGAGGTGCTTATGTGGCTGCTGCCTAACCCACTGCATTCACAGTGAGCTTGGCTAGCGTAAGCTGGAGATCTTTGCTCATCTGGTTTGCTTTGACTGATAAGACTAGGGGGAGTTTCTGCCGATGGCTGAGTCAAACGATGTAAATGAGATGATGTGCTATAAACCTCTTGGTTACACTCAGCATGACTGAATACTTTACTCATACTGTATTGACCACCTGAAGGGCTTGCTCTGCCTTCCATTTTTCTTTGCCTTAAGTTATTGCTAGTTAGAAGCAAATGGCTACAGAGGAGGTATTGTTGTTAGTCATATGCTAGCCTATTTTCATTGTCCTTTAGACAGGGTCACATAAAAAGTTGTATTTCATCCCCCTTGCCACTCACAAACGTACCTAGGTTAACTGCTGTAGTTGTTTCTGGGGGAAGAGCAAGTTGTATGAGCTGTTTCCTTGCCCTCGTCGTTTCCAGGGTACTGTTAAACAACAAAGGGGTTCAATTTTGCTTGACAAGGAAGCGGAGTGGGTCATTGCTCCTTCAGTTTTTTTCCCCAAAGGGAAGAAAATAGTTTGAGTTCCTGTTATAGGGTTGTTGGTGTTTATATAGTATCCATAGCCTTGCAATTTGTCTTCAGTTAATATAACAACAAAGAAAATGACCTTTGTTTTGATTCTTTGAATGATTCACCCCCCCCCCCCGCCCTTTGTGGCTGTTTTGTTCAAAAATAAGGGGGGGGGTGAGAAAGAGAGTATATCCTAAGTACAAAGGGAGAAGATAAAAGCATCAGCCCATTCCTGTACCTCCTACGTAATATTGCCATAGTAACAAAGAGATGAATGTCGCTGTTCGTCACAGACTGCTGAGGTAAAGCAGACACTATTCTTATTCACAGGAATATTAGCAAAATATAGATTTTTTTTGTAAGATGTCAATAATTAAGAAAAAATGATCTCCCTGATACAGTGTATTCTGTAAGCTAATAATGAAGTGCCACTTTGCATGAAGAGATGGCAATTAAGGCATTTAGCAAACATTTATAATGCTGTAAATCACAGCATTTTATCTTCCACACAAAGCCATGCTGAGCTGCAAAGTGCAGTCACAGATAATATATTCTAACATTAAATTTACATGAGACCAACAGCTCTCTCTTTTCTCCTGTCTAATATATTTCTGTAATGGCAGCTGGTTGAGGCTATTGCCAAATATTTGTACTGCAGTATTGACTAGCTGTGTTTTAATCCAGATTAGCATACAAATGGGTAAAGTATTTCTGTATTTAGGACTGTACAATGTCTTTTAGATCCTGATGATACTTTTTTTTTTTAATTCTTAAACCACCTCCAGAGGGGATGAAAGTCTATTCAAAGTGTGTGCCTCAGGTTTAAAAATATATATGTATAATGTATTTATTCCAGTGAAAAAAGAAATAGTTTTCTTGAGTTTACTCTCAAGAGTAAGACTAGAGAAGAACAAAAAAGTGCACCCATTTCAGTGCATCAGTCTTATATCTCCATGCTTTAGAACAAAAACTTGACATTTAACTTGTTGCTTTTCTATGTCCAACATCAGCCTTTTTTGTTCTTTTAAGGAAAACACATATCTGTATTTGACCAAATGATACATTAAAAAGAATATCTGTTACCTTGCGCACATACTCAAAGACTTTATTAATTTGAAAGTTTTTCTAAAGGCTTTTTCTGCCTTAAGTGTGTTTAAAATGAGGACTTGAAGGAGTTGATCAGGACTTTGCTAGCAGCCACAGCTGCCTCCTGGGACGAGGAGGTAGGAAATGGCAGCTGGAACGGCTATTCCTAAACCGTCAGTTCTCTTTCTGCCAGCCTCTGAGGCCTCTGATTTGGATTAAAATTCATCAGGAACCGGAACTGGAGTTAACAGATCTGAGGAAAGTGGAAGTGTGCTCAGACACCTGGGAGGATGATACGGATTCAGGACAGAGACAGGCTGGAGGGACTGAAAGACTCAGCCAGAAAGAGCAATAGCTGGAAACTCTGCTGCTATGGGAATCGGCAGAACCAGGGACTGAATTTAGAGTGACTCAGAGATCCTGTCAACAAAGGTCTGTGAAACCCAAAAGTAAATGGTCTGTCCCAGCCCCTCCAATGGTTGACTTGTGTAGCAAGTGACGAACTGAAATTGCCAACAGAGCCACTTCCTTCACTCAGGTCTATGTTGGCACCCACACAGCCCTGCTCCTTCTGACAGCTGATGCGGAAGGCAGAGTAAAGCCACACAATGTCATTTTTTGAGAAGATGCGAAGAAGGCTGGCATTCACTTTTTTGTTTTTGAAAGGAACAGCCTAGGCAGTTACATGTGCGCACAGATTGTGAAGTCAAGCGCACGAGAGTTAGATATTAGGTAAATAGTCTATCCCCTTTAATCATGTACTCATATACTTTTTTCTAAGTGATCTCAGCCTCACTTATTGTTTAGGACCTGCTCTTCATTACACAGCTGTTACCTTCCTGTGTCTATTGTGCCCTGCTATGATGTTTTTTTACAAATTCCCTGCACTGATGACTGGAAACTTCTAAAAATCATCTGAATACGCAGACTATTTGGTGATGCGGACGTGTTCTAATGCTGTTAAATTTAAGGTGCCCGTCAGAGTTACTGTATGTCAGGGAAGACTTATTTGGGTGTTGATACAAGGGATTTGCGCTCCAATTAAAGGCTGGCAAACCTGAGGTTTTGCTTCCTGAGCATACTAACAGGGTCTTTCTTGCATTTCATCTGCTGAGGAATCTGTATGTGTGAGGGGAACAAATAAAGATCATGTGACTGAGCCTCTTTTCACAGTTTGAGCAGTTGCCCAAAGGGTATTCTATTGCTTGTCTGTTAGTAGCAAATACTTTTTGTGTGAAACTGTGGTGTATCTGACTCGTGGAGCCCAAGTTTCAAAAACGACTCTTAAATTTTCAGAGGCAGCTTTGTATATGTGGAAATCTGCATGTTCATGTGGAGGCAGGAAAGTAGGATTTGGAAGAGCTGACCCATTTACTTGCTGTGGAAATTTGTGAATTACCCTTTCTCATCAGATTACTGTAGTTAGAAGAGAGATCAAACAGTTCTAGAAGCAAATGAAAAGCAGGACTCTCTTCCTCGTTCATACATTAGGCTAAAGAGTTACAGCCTCATGTGTGTCCTCTTCTCCCTGTTTAATAAACTCTTCTCAGAGAAGAGAAGTAAAATACTCTCCGTCTGGTCAACAGCCCGGTTGCTCTCCTGGAAGGTAGAGAGATGTGGGTTTGAACTCCTTCAGGCGGAGGAAGTGAACACATCGTCTACTAGCCTGTAACATAAAGCTTGCCATTTTGAAGGATGGTTTTCACTATCAGAGAGATTGACAGTAAAATGCCCTTGTTCATGAGGGAACCTAGCCTCACAGAGATGGCTAAATCAGACTTGGTAATGAAACATCTGAGTGTAGATTTGAGAAACCTTCCTCTTGGGTACTTCCTGCTTGTTACTTCAGGATTTTTTTGATCTCTGCAGCCAGGGTATGGAGAATATCCTTGCACCAGAGATGAGAGCACATCTTCACAACTTGAAGGCTCTATTGGACACTGTCAGTGTGGGTTTTGGTGTCTGACTTGGTCTTGTGAGTTCCAGCCTGTGTGTTGAATGCCTGAAACTACATGAGGCAATGTCAAGTGTTGCTACACTTCAGCACGTGTCTCTCTGGACTTCTGTGGATTCAGGCCCTTGTTGTAATTTCTGTGCTATGATTCAGGTGGTTTTGCACAACAAATCTTTTTGCACTTGGGAAAGTGATAAAAGTACTGAGGTTAGGACTATGAAGTATGCTTTCCATGGTGCCTTTAAAAAAGGAGCCACTGCGTTGTCTGTTACACAGTGGGGAAAAATGAAGCAATATTGACACAAGGCAGCATTGGTTTGTGTGAATTCAGGACAGTAGGCAAATAATTCAACACATGACTAATCAGATAAGAATGTTAGCACACCAATGAGTAGATTCACGCTTGGGTTTAACATTACGTTTGCAGTGACTTCTCAGCAATTGCATGGGGGCAACATTTGGGTTGCATAAAGGAAGGATGGGTACGCTAACATATGTACATGATTATTCATCTGCTGAACTTTTTCTGGTTTTCCTAGTGTACACGCTGGGATGCTGCACAGTTTAACTCACCTTTGTGGGATGTCGTTCTTAGATCGCTTATGTTATTTCCTTTTCTTTCTTTACAAACACCCATTGATTTGTTGCTCATCTGTCTTTAGACTGAATTCCACTCAGAGGGTGCTGTAAGAGGCTTGGAAACGTCCAGTAAAAATAAAAATGCAGCCTACAAAATCGTAAGCATTGCAGCTGGAGGGTTGAGTTACACAAACTTAAAAGGAATCATAGGTTTGTCTTGTTCCGGAAAGTTTTCTCATGGGGATTTAATCACCTCTTTGTTTTGCTTTCTACACTTCTGCTGCACTGAGTAATCTTCTAGTACCTTTGGTGCTGGATCAGGAATAAACTCCAGATTTGTGTTCATAGGGAGTAGGTCAATAGCCACAGACTCGTAACAGTCCCTCTTCATCTAGGCTAATCTATACATCTGCTCCATTAATAGTGCCCAGTGTAGACAAAAGACATGAACTCTGCTCCAGGAAGCCTACGGGTTAATTCAGAACGGTACTGCTGGGAACCTCTGTGTGGAAGCAGACAAATGGGATGTCATCAGGGAATTGCTGCAAGGTGGAGGTAGCAGGAGATGGAAGAATAGGGGTGACATGAAGAAGGGTAGGCAGGTACTATTAGAGACATGGCACAACAGAACAAAGAGCACCTTAGTCGATGGCACTGTTGTACCATTTCTCTTCTGTGAAACTTACACTGTCTACATGATTCTCAGCAGAGTGATCTTGCCTTTCTGGAGAGGAAAACATGACTACCCACGCCATCCATCAGCCTCTTCCTTTTGGGGCAGGAGATCCCTGTGTCATTCACTGTTAACTCAGTCCGGGAGTGTGTTCATCCTCATCTGTAGCGTAATGGGTGCTTATTCCACTCACTGCTTTTGATAGGAACTGTAAATGTTTGCTTAACTTCACTGCTCAGAATCCTTCAAGTGCTGGATTTTAAAATCAGATGAAAACGGGCATGCAGGGAATCATTGACACTGATGTTAAGTTCAGCTCTTTAGCCCTCGCCTTTAACTTTCTTCGCAGTGTTGACAGCATTTTGTATCTTTGGTGTATTTCTTAGCTCCAGGTAGTGTTACTGCCTAATACTTGGGTGCTGAAGGATGTGAGTCACTATGCCAAGGCTGTCTTCCACTCTCCTCAACTTAACAGGTGCCTGCAGACCTTTCTGCAGGGTGGGAACAGCCAGGATTATGCGTGTTTGTTCGTGTCCTTGGTAGCAAAGAATTACTTACAATGCAAGCGGGATTCTTCCCACTGTGAGCAATGTGCCTATTGAGCAGTACTTTGGTATTTAGCCAAACAGATGGATTTAACAAATAAGCGGGAGGAGGAAGTAGTGAGGCTTTTTGTTTGTTTTTTAAACAAAACAAAAAGTTACTTAGATGTCAGTTACTTTTATTTTACTATTTTTTTACTTGTTGGCCTGTCTGTGCCTTTTGTGTTGCATCTCAGTAGATACACCGTATCAGTCAGTAATCACTGACTTTCAAGATCAGTTTTCTGCTGTTTGTACCAGTGGGAGAGAGAGAAGTGAAGTTGTGCCAGAAATGTTTTCAGTAATGCCAAGTCTTTCTGTCAGATGGTAACTATTTTCTCTGTAGGCTTCAGTCCTGCAAACAGAAAAGATGTGTTCGGAATGAATCTCAAATAGCACCTGCTGAGGCATGTGAATGTACTTGTTCAGAACTGGTTTGTGTTGCTCCTTGGCCCTTGGTGTGGGAGCACCCCCGAAGCATTCTCATGAAAGCTTATGCCTCTTATGATTTGCTTTATGGTGTTTGCTTTCTGTTCTGAGATGAGAGAATTGCTTTCTGAAGGGTTTGTTTCCTGAAAAGACTTCTAGAAACTTGGTGGGCCCTGGAAAGTATCAGGTTAAGTGAGAGTTATATGCTGAACAGTCAGTAGTTTAAAATAAACCAAGAAAGAAGAATATGCTGCAGATAGGAATATTTGATGCAACTTGGTGAATTCTGTATCTGGTACGTTAGTTCCCCAAGCCAGAGCTGAGATCACAGGTTTGTGCAAGGCAAAGAGCTCACTTGTTTTGCACTCATGCTATTAGATGACACATTCCAGCCTAGATTTCAAAGATCAGAGCGTGTCAGGGTCTTATCGTGAACCTGAGTGTTGTGCTTGTCTGGAATGCTTTCCATTTTCTAAAGCTTAGAGAAATCTCATTCAGCTAGGTAGCGCAGCTCTTCTAGTGCAGTGTGGTGTACAGTTTAGGGGCAAAATGAATGTATTTTGGTGTCTCAATTCTGCATTTGTACTTTTTGTGTTTAGTGATGTTTTGATTTTGTTGCCCTTCTGACATTTACTTCTTTGTAAGATGCTAATGATCTGTAACCAAGTTTACCTTTAGTGAAGCTTTGATGAAACATTTTTAAAAGCTCCTATTTTTTACTTTTATCTGTCCTCTAAACAATGCTTTGATTCCTTGATATTCAATAACATTCTAGATTTTTTTTTTTTAAAAAAGCACTGTGTCCACTAACATTGTTCACTTCTCCTTTGTATCAAAACTTTGGGCAAGCCTTGCTTACATGTGAGCAACCAGTAGTGTCTTACTGCTGTAGGATGTCCCTCCATATCTCCAGCTCATACCTAGGTCCGGCCTACCTGTTGCATCTGCCTTCCTGTTGTGGATGTCCCTGGTAAACTAGTATGGCACAAGACACATGGCACGAGAGGCCTGGCGTTTCAGCAGGGCTTAGATTGTGTAGGGGGAAGTCTCTGTGGTTTGCTGATGCTGCTTGCAGGATTTTGATTGTGTTCTGTACAACAGAAGAGAGTGTCAGCTCTACATGTTAACTTGTTAATAAGTGTGTACTACTTGAACTCCAGTTTCATGGAGGTGCCTGAAAACCACAAACAGGCTATTGGTTTTTAAAGTATGTAGCATGGAAAAATGTATTAAAGGGCAACTGCATTCTAGCTTCGTTCTGGTTGTCCACTGAAGTTAGCCCTGAGCTTTATACGTCGGAGTACCAACCCAAGCATGCACTCTGAGCTCAGTTACTAAAAGCCTCCAATACAGTGTTCACACTAAACCTTTACAGTTTGAAATGGTTTGTTATAGTTGTTTGCCTGTACACAGCATGGGGAATAAACAGGAAGAATTAGAGATCTGTGTGCGGAGCCATCATCTCATTGCAGTTACAGAGACGGGATGGGATAGCTCGCATGACTGGAATGCTGTCATGGATGACTATGTGCTTTTTAGGAAAGACAGGCCAGGAAGGCGAGGTGGTGGACTTGCTCTTTATGTGAGGAAGCTCTCACTTCCTCACAGAGCGTGAGGAAGAATGTATGGAGCTCTGCCTCGGGGTGGATGAAGAGCAGGTTGAGAGCCTACGGGTAAGGATTAAAGGGCGGCCTAACATGGGTGACACGGTTGTGGGGGATTTACTACAGGCCACCTGATCAGGAAGAGGAAGTCGATGAGGCCTTCTACAGACAGCTGGAAGTAGCCTCACGATCACAGGCCCTGGTTCTCATGGGGGACTTCAACCACCCTGACATCTGCCGGGAAGAGAGCGCAGCTAGGCAGAAGTAGTCGAGGAGGTTCCTGCCGAGCATTGAGGATAACTTTTTGACACAGGTGGTGGAGACGCCAATGAGAGGTGTGCTGCTGGACCTTGTACTAACAAATAAAGAAGGTCTGGTCGGAGAGGTGAAGGTTGGGGGCAGCCTTGGCCGCAGTGACCACGAGATGGTGGAGTTCAGGATCCTACGAGGAGGGAGCAGGGCAATAAGTAGGAATGCAACGCTGGACTTCAGGAGAGCTAACTTGGGCCTCTTCAGGGACCTACTTGCAGGGATCTCATGGGGTAGGGCCCTAGAAGGAAGGAGGGGTCCAAGAAAGCTGGTTAATATTCAAGCATCACCTCCTCCAGGCTCAAGATCGGTGCATCCCTCTGAGGAAGAAGTCCAGCAAAATGGGCAGGAGACCTGCACGGATGAGCAAGGAACTCCTGGCAAAACTCCAGCAGAAGAAGGAAGTCTACAGAATGTGGCAAAGGGCACAGACCACTTGGGAGGAATACAGGGACGTTGTCAGAATGTGCAGGGATGCGACAAGGAAGGCTAAGACCCATCTGGATTTAAATCTGGCAAGGGATGTCAAGGACAACAAGAAGGACTCTTTCAAATACATCAATAGCAAAAGGAAGACTGGGGAAAACGTCGGCCCGCCGCTGAATGGGGCGGGTGCCCTGGTGACGAAGGATACGGAGAAGGCAGAGTTGCTGAATGCCTTCTTTGCTTCAGTCTTCGCTGCTAAGGCTCAGGAATTCCAGACCCTGGGGACAAGAGAGAAAGTCTGGAGGAAGGAAAACTCTGCCTTGGTCGAGGAGGATCGGGTTAGAGATCATTTGTCCAAGCTGGACATCCACATAGCCATGGGCCCTGATGGGATGCATCCACGAGTGCTGAGGGAGCTGGCGGATGTTATTGCTAGGCCTCTCTCCACCATCTTCGAAAGGTCCTGGAGAACAGGAGAGGTGCCTGAGGACTGGAAGAAAGCCAACCTCACGCCAGTCTTCAAAAAGG
The DNA here is from genome assembly GCF_040807025.1 of Struthio camelus. Lineage (NCBI taxonomy): Eukaryota > Metazoa > Chordata > Aves > Struthioniformes > Struthionidae > Struthio > Struthio camelus. Next base: position 88,335,969 of record NC_090944.1, on the reverse strand, counting down.
GCAAGGAGGAGGAGCCAGGAAACTACAGGCCTGTCAGCCTCACCTCTGTCCCTGCAAAGGTGATGGAACAGCTCATCTTGGAGATCCTCACTAAGCAGGTAGAGGACAAGAAGGTGATCAGGAGTAGTCAGCATGGATTCACCAAAGGGAAACCATGCTTGAGCAATCTGATGGCCTTCTCTGATGGGAATGACTGGCTGGGGAGATGAGGGCAGAGCAGCGGATGTTGTCTCCCTGGACTTCAGCAAGGCTTTGGACACTGTCTCCCATCACATCCTCATAGGTAAGCTCAGGAAGCGTGGGTTGGATGAGTGGACAGTGAAGTGGATTGAGAACTTTGGGTTCTCAGAGGGTTGTGGTCAGTGACACAGAGTCTTGGTGGAGGCCTGTAGCTCATGGTGTCCCCCAGGGGTCAGGACTGGGTCCAGTCTTGTTCAGCGTATTCATCAACGACCTGGAGGAAGGCACAGAGTGCACCCTCAGCAGGTCTGCTGATGATATTCAACTGGGGGGAGTGGCTGACCCACCAGAAGGCTGTGCTGCCATGCAGAGGGACCTGGACAGGCTGGAGAGCTGGGCGGAGAGGAACCTCCTGAGGTTCCACCAAGGCAAGTGCAGGGTCCTGCACCTGGGGAGGAATAACCCCATGCACCAGGACAGGCTGGGGGCTGACCTGCTGGGAAGCAGCTCTGCCGAGAAGGACCTGGGAGTCCTGCTGGACAACAAGTTCGGCATGAGGCAGCAATGCGCCCTTGTGGCCAAGAAGGCCAATGGGATCCTGGGCTGCATGAGGCAGAGTGTTGCCAGCAGGTGGAGGGAGGTGATGCTGGCCCTCTCCTCAGCCCTGGGGAGGCCTCACCTGGAGTCCTGTGTCCCATTCTGGGCTCCCCAGTACCAGAGAGACGTGGCACTACTGGAGAGAGTCCAGCGGAGGGCTACAAAGATGGTGAGGGGACTGGAGCACCTCTCCTCTGAAGAAAGGCTGAGGGAGCTCAGCCTGTTCAGCCTGGAGAAGAGAAGACTGAGAGGGGATCTGATCAATGCGTACAAGTATCTGAAGGGAGGGTGTCAAGAGGATGGGGCCAGACTCTTCTCCGTGGTGCCCAGCGACAGGACAAGAGGCAACGGGCACAAACTGAACCACAGGCAGTTCCATCTGAACCTGAGGAAAAACTTCTTTCCTGGGAGGGTGACAGGGCACTGGCACAGGTTGCCCAGAGAGGTAGTGGAGTCTCCTTCCCTGGAGATATTCAAAACCCGCCTGGACGTGATCCTGTGCAATGTGTTCTAGAGGACCCTGCTTGAGCAGGGGGGTTGGACTCGATGATCTCCAGAGGTCCCTTCCAACCTTGGCCATTCTGTGATTCTGCGTTATCCTGTGTTATTGCTTCATAGTTGCAAAAAGAAAAGTATTTATGAAGTAATTTATATGCTCAAACAGATAAATTACACGTGTTTTTTCACAGTTCTTAAGTATATATTGGCACAGGCATACATCACTGAAAGAATGGCAGGTATCCATTGTCAGAATTGTACAGCTCTTCTTTTTTGACGCATGTTTCTCTTTGTCCAGAATAACCACAAGCGAAGGAAGACTGTCAAAGATGACAAAGGGAAGAAGAGAAACAACAACTCAGCATTTAGTGAGGAAGGTAAAGAAGGTATGATGAAACAAGCCCTGCTGGACCAGGTAATGCTATTATCAGGTATCAGCAGGTTATTAGATACCTTAAACTGCTGGATTTAAGGATTTCTAAGTAAGTAGCAAAGAAACAGCTCTGTTGTCCAAGGGCAAGAACTCCTTGTTTAGTAGCTAGATGCCAAGATAATTTCTGTGGTGGAGTCCCAAGATCATTCCTTGGTTTAGCTGATAAGGGAACTGATTCTGATATCAGCTGTGGTTATTTTACCTATCTCTTTAATTCATTCATTTATTTTTATTCTTTATTTATCTCTTTGTGGGCAAGAGGAGAAAATTGGACCAAATAGGCTAATGCTGAAGACAGTCTTCAAAAAACCTGTTCTACCTACATATATAAGGCTAAGGGAAAGGAGATGAGATTTTTAGGTGTGGTATCATGTTGTTACTGTGCTCCAGCACTCAACTGTTTGTAATAGTTTGCAGATGGTAGTCTCCAGAGGACGGGCAGTAGGGAATTATTTGGCCATTTTGAGTTTAGAATATTCACCTGCACTTTAAACAATAACCAACCTAGATTAACTTAAGCATTAAAGGGATGGTATTTATCAATATTTATTTACATAATGACATATGCAAATATGTGATATGACAGAAAACTGTTTTGAGGTTTTTCCCCTTTGGCATGCAGTGTTGTGGGAAATTCTCTCAATATCTGCTTCTAGTGGTTAATGCCTTCTTCTAGCATTTCCTCCAACAGAGTGCGGTGATGAATCAGGAGCTCACTGTCCTGGGTCTCAGCTCAGATATTGCTCACAACTAAAAGACTTGCCTTTACCTGAAGTTTGTGAGACAGTGGCATGCAGTAGCATGGCAGCTATAATTTTGTAGTGCCAGAGGATGTAACTGTACACAGTTGAAAAGACACTTTTTGGTTGGAAGTTTAAATGTACTTTCCTTTCAGAAAGCTAAGTTCTATCACTTTTTTTTGTTGTACTATTGTATCTCTTACTGTACATTGCTATTTAGCAAGGTAGGTAGCTGAAATCACATCTCTGTACATTTTCTTTGGGGATGTCTGACGTATGAAAACCATATATGAAGGCAGTTAGCAATACAGTCTCCAAAGTGGGCTTCAAGGCATGCAGGTATCAGAAGCTCAAAGGAGGGAAGTTCCTCTGCTGTAAAAGGTGGGTGGGCAGGCATCCACTGTTACTAAATGAAAGCCTGATCAATGTTGCCATCTGCTGGGGGATTGTCATAATACTTGCCAATTGTGTGCAGCTGAAGAATACTATTTTCAGAGATTTATACTCTCTAGTTTGAATGTACACAGACAACTGTGTACAAGCCAGCAGCATATTGCCACCTAACAAAGAAAAGTCTCCTGCCTGAATTTTTTCTTGCTGCGTTTGAAGAAAAGAGGCTTGCAGAAGTTGGAGAAGAAAATGAAGCTTATAGGCTAAACCTGTTGCTACATCCTCTTTTCCCCAGGAAAAAAAGCATCATTATGGACATTATCTTCAAGCAGTTACTGCTAGTCTGTAACATCTTTATGTTTCTTTGTAAAGAATTCTGTATACAATATTTTTGCTTCTATTCACCAAAACATTCAGAAATCTTGATTTCTGATTTAGCCAAATAGTAGTTACTTCAAAGAAAGTATTATTATTTATCTGCTCCTAGGAAACCCACAACACTGAAGAAAAGGTATGCCCCATCTTCTTTGATGTATTAACTGTTTCTTATAGTAACAAAATACAGATAAATTTCCTGGGTATATCGTACAACGGCATTTCTGTCTGTCTCTTTAAAGGCACTATTAAACAAGTATGTGAAAAGACTGTTCAAAAGGTTTCTATAATTTAAAGCAGTTTCAACTTGCTGTACAACTTGAACTGCTTCAGCTTTCTCTTTCAGAATCTTTGTCTATCCAGGATATATATGTCTATATCTCAATAAAGATGGAAAATATATATGTATTTAACAAAAAATGCACAAATTAGTTCATATGAGACACTTTTTTTTTTCCAGTACCACCTTGAAATGTGTAAGGATCTCTACAGACAAAGAAATGCCACGTATGTGCATTACCGAGACTTGCTGAATAAGAAAGTTCAAAAGCAGCGAATTCAGATTCAAATGTCTGATTGTAGGCTCAAGCAAAATCTTGAACAGCAAAGAAGAAGAAAGGTAAGAAATTGTTTGAGGGACATGAGAATGCTGGGGAGAAGGAGTAACATAGCACGAAGGTTGTAGCCAATATTTATTAATGAGACTGGAGTGTTCATGCGAAGTTCCACATGCTTTCAGTTACTGGAAATCAATGTACTTTTCAAGGTAGGGAATTTTGTTAGAAAGTCAGTTTTTTGCAAGGAGCAAAATGGCCAAAAAGACTAAGAGGTCCTGTTAAGACATGGTTGGAAAGCAGATGTCAGAAAAACTGCCTTTCTGGAGTCGTTAGTAATTAAGCAGAGCTGATGTGGTCAAGCTGTGTGCTTTCTTCACCAGAATAGCGCAGTGACACTTGTATTCCTGAAAGATTTCTTCTGAACTGTGTCACTGTGCATTATGTTTTGAAAGAATTCCATAACAAGACAGTAGTGGAATCATATCTAGTAGCAACTCTTAAAAGGAGAACAAATAAAACAATTTTTTTGCCTTGCCTTCTGATGTCTGAACATTAAGTATTAAAGATTCATTTATATCTCTCAAAATTTATATCTATTCTTACAATGTCTTTGTGTTGCAAGAAAAAAAAGGATGACTTCTTCCTTCCCTCCACTTCAGTGGAGGTGTGAAATTTTTTGAATTAGTGGAAGAAATTTTGCTTTCAGAAATGCTTTACTCATGTCTTCCTTTGAAAGCTTTTGTCCTAGTTTAAAGATTTTGCGGATGCAGTCCTTTCAAACACACGCTTTAGATATTACTACCCGCAATGTACTTTTTTTGGAGTGCAGGAAAGGATTTTCTATCTTTGGTTCAGCAAAAATGGATAGATCAGCACTGAAGGCCAGGATTATTAAGATGCAAATTCAGCATAGATGCATACATGCTTTAGCAATTCATGCATAACAGTAAAGAATAAGCAGATTTAAAAGCACAGTAAATGATTGTGTACAACAAAAAATACCACACAGTAAAAATAAGATAAATGAGATAAAAGGGAAGGAAGGCAGTTTTGTAACAGTAAGTACAATAAGTACCCTTTCCCCCCTCCAAAATAGGTGCAAAGAAGCAAGCGTATAAGATGATAAAACCACTTTTCTAGTTATCACACTGTCATGGAAAATATAACCTACTAAGAGAAAGAAATGCGGGTATGTTCCCTTTTCTTGCTTTAGTATGATAGACAAATACATTCTGAAATATATGTGCAATAAAATAGGATCTTTTAGTAGCAGCCAGATTTAAACTGCTGTGCTTAGAACCCACAGATAACCCAGCAAACTCCAAACAGATTTTATAGCTTGCAATTCACCAAATGCCAATTGTGGAAATCTGCTTCCTGTCTGTCACTCGAGTTGCTAACAGTGGTATCCTTTTATAGACTCTGTTTCCTTAGCAGTTGCTTCTTTTTTCCTCGGGAGAGGAGAAAGCCCTCAAATTTTCACTGTTAGGCATTTCCTATTTGCTGTAAGCACTGGGGAACAATCCTGCATTGAGTGAATTGGCACGATTATTTCAGGAGTCTTCCCATAAAATTTAAAATCCGAGTGGACTTCAAGATTTTTATATAGCTTAGTAGCTTTGGTCAGTCAGTTTGGCTGTATAATAGCCTTTGTTATGTGGTAAGAAGTCTCAAGTTGTATGCATAAAGATTTTCTTTCCTGCAGGTGTTTGTTTAGTATAGATATGAATTTCCCCATGCTATCTGAGGCTGTTATTGCTTAGCTTGTGATTCTGTGTTTAGAAAAGCTCGTTAAGCTGGCTCACTGACAGGAATATAGTTAGTTCTCACAACATTTATAAACTCAGATTCTTTCAGAGCAGTGATCTAAGTAATATTTTAGCCTGCAGGCAGGAACGTCTCTCTTCCTTTCCTCTCTGTCATTTGCTGCTGCTTCTGTCAGCTCTTGGATTTTGCAGTGCGTTACCCTCTTTCCCCTTAGCAAAGGTTTCTCGTTGGTATCCTCGTTTCTTCACACTAGTTATTCCACTTGCAGGGTCTGTGAAGACATGAACGTGTTTGCTTCTGAAATAGATGCCACAAATCAGTCTAGCACTTCTTTCTAATTTTAATGGAGATGAGCTACTAGTTGTAATTTCTTGAATCTCTCAGTTAGGATGTAGGGAGACCATAAATCTTAAAGTAACAAACATTCCCAAATCCCATGCTTTGAAGTGAACAGGAGCTCCTGGGTAATCAGCACTTTTGGGAAACAAGCCGCTTAACTAGGTGTCCGAAGCCATTACACCCATTTTTTTTGAAAACTTTGGCCGCAGTGTTTAAGGAAACCTACAACAAAAAAGTTGGAATGGTGTGAGCAGCAGCTTCTCTGAAAAGCGTCAGACAAAGCGGATGGATACTATAGAGTCCAAACTCAGCACTCCTGCAGCATTTGACCTTGGTTTACTGATGTTGTTAGATTTTGGGTTTTATTGTATTTATGGTTGTTAGATTTGGCTTGGTGGTAGGGATGTTGGGGTTTGTTTATTTTCAATTTTATTATGAGAAAAACAGGAATAATCTAAAACAAGTGTAAGATACTTAAATATTTATTTTTAAGTGTTCTCCATCAGAGCTTTACATTCTGTTTCCTAAATCTTTCCCCTCCTATTCTCACTTGTCTCATGTGGAAGTGGTGTGTCAGGAAGCACATAACTGATCCCACCTTACAGTCAGGATTTGATGATGGGATGGGGTGTTCTAAGCAATTGCTGTCAACCTGTGCTAAAACACAATTCTTTAAAGTGTGTAACATAAGTATGGAGTATGTTGTTATATTCTTATCCTTGCTTCCTCATTTGTGTCTTAATTGTGAAAATTCGTTTCATCTCCATAGATGCCATAGATGAACAGCAAATTTAACAAGTTATGCTGTGCACTTTTACCTGTACTGGAGAGTTTGTCCTGAAGGACTAGTGCAGTTCTCCTGGTAGATAAACTGTGTAAGCAGTATACTGAAACATGGATGAGAAAGTAGACTGACGCCTGATAATTCCTTGGAGGTCAGTTAGGGAGAGAAGGGAAGAAAAGCAAGAGAAGTACCATGCCTATCGTCTGTTAATAGATAATATTGTGGTACCGGTATTGATGTTTTTACCTCAGTATAAAGTCTTCAGCCTTAGTCAGGCGGTTCTTGAAGGCTGACTCTTTTTGCAGCCAGTATGCAGCAACGTGGCTTATGAGATTAGTAACACACATGGTAAGGAACTTGCTTTTTGATGTGATACCTGTGCTCTGGCCCCTAACACTTTGTAAAATCATGATGGGGAGGTACTTATATTTCATGTTAGGTGATTGTTCTGTCTCTCTTCCTGCACTGAGTCTTGTGTGGGTCCACAGGCATCAGAGCACTATGGAGAAGTAGTATGAACTGAAGCTACCTTAGTAGAGGATGCAAGGGGCATTCCCTGTGCTAGGAATTATAGTATTTCACTATTGCTTGTGAATTTACACCATTATTTGTGTGTCAGGTCCTTTGCAGGTTGGACTGGAAAGACCAGCAATCTGAGTCCCCCCGCCTTGTAACCACATGATCTGGACCTTCACTAGGTGGTGATGGTGGTTGAGTTTTGAGGTGGTGATGGGTCCCTTGGGGTTGTATTCTGGCAGCCTGCAAGGCTGGTGGCTCTGCTGTGTGTGTGCTTCTCTTGATGTAAGAGGACATTTGGGAACAAATCATCCTTATTCTGAAGGCAGTGTTATTGCTTGAGTGCCAGCCATGTGGAATTTGTGGGCTCCAGGATTATCTTGGCTTTTTTCATTTGTTTTTTTCTGTGATATTCTTATTCTTTTCTGTGATATTCTGTGGTAGTCTATTTCTGCGATATTATTCTTTTTCTATGATAGTCTATTCTTATTCTTTCTGTGATACTCTTGCAGTTCTTTGCAGCATTGTATGCAACGATGTGATGAAGTTCGGTATTTCTTTCATGCTATGTTTTGTTGACTAGGAGGGTTTTAATCATGTAATTGCATGAATTCCACAAGATCATGACTAATATTCTCTTTTTTTCTTCCCCTCCCCTCCTCATCCTTGGTTTCTTTGAATGTAATTAATTATGGTAGAACATGGTGTAAGATGATTCCAGGGAGGAAGTAAATGCAAGCATCCAACATTTTTAGATACAAATTCCTAATTCCATAATATTCTTACTTTAGCGTATTAGGAAAATTTAAGTTCAAAATATCTACCTTGAATATTATGGCAAATAAAGAAATAAACTAAGTATTTCAGTAAACTACACTCATTTCAATTGTAAGTGCTTCCAGACAGATATCATCATCTCAAACACATCAACAAGCCTTTATTTTTAAGTCTATAGGCATCATACTTTTTTAAAAATAAATTTCAAAACAAAGGAAATGCTGAAGTGACTTGTCATAAGACTGAATACAACTAATCAGCCCAAGGGTACCAATAAATACATAAATGAAAACAGATACATGATGTATACTCTTTAAAATAATAAAAAGGTCAACAGAGCATTTGCAGCCAGAATTACGGAATGCCTTTCTAGTGGAAATATTTGATTGTGCATCCACTATAGAACTGAGTGATCATTCTTGCCTCGGTTCAGGGAAGAAAAGTATCCCTGCTCAGGGTAGTCTTTGATACTTACAGACTTCAAGTTAAGCAAGCGTTTTAAATGCTACTTAGAATGCGACCTCTTATGTAGCACACTCCTAATTCAGACTCTGGGTTTTACTTTTCTTGTGCTTTTTGGTCTTACAATCTGCTTGCATCACCAAGAAAGCAGTATCAGAAGTACACAACCTAGAAACTGAGGTTATTTATACTGAAGCTGTGAATTTCCATTTCCAATTTACTGTTCTAATAATTTCATGGCTTTCATTTCGAGACTATGAAGACCATCAACGTGTCTCATCTTTCCCATGCTTTGGCCTTCCCTCCCAGTGTACAAGATGTTTATTGCTATTAGTGTCTTGAAACAACGCTGCTTCTGAGAGAGGGGGGAGTTGAAAAATTAAAGGAATGGCAGTCAGCATGGGACAAGATAGGTGAAGTGCATCAGCTCTCACAGACAAACCTTGCAACAGTTAACATCTGTGGGGACATTTTAAGACAAATGTATGGTTTGAACAACTGGAATTTAATTTTCTGTTTGGATGTTAGTTTAAATGTTCTTTGAAAAGTAAAATTGAGCAAAAATCAGAGGAAAAAGAGAAACCCTCCTAACAGAAGCTGCTTTGATGGAATTTTCTATTTTTAAATAATGAAAAGAGCTTTTACTTCTATTGTATAAGTTTTAAAATCTGTAAATTGCATAAAGTATCTTGTACCCTGATGATACCTGTCTTTTAAAATATATAGTCTGTTTCCACAGAGAAAATGACATTTATACTCTATACACTAGCCTAACAAGAGAAAAGTGTGGTTTTTATGATATAAGTGGAACCAACATTATTATTGTAATATTAAATATCCCCAGATCAAGCAAGTTAAGTTGTTGTAGCCTTGCTTTTCTTTTTGTTTGCATCATGCAAGCCACAGAAATCAGTTCATCTTTCATGTGACTGACTCGTAACTGATATGACTACACTGAGAAGGACACTACTGTTATCAGTACTGTTTCCAGACTCTTTGAGGCACTTCTGTGGGCTGCTAAGGTTTGTCTTCACTGGTAAAAAAGATGTCAGTTGCCACGATGCAAAAACACAAGCTTGAGCTCTCCTGTGGTACTGTGAGGTGAATTTGCCAAGGCTAGTCTCCATGCTCACTTCAGCAACTTTACCTCAGGGTAAAATCATAGGGCCTCATCTTCACAGTGTGCTTTGTTTTTACATTGTAGTGGCTCGTACATGTTATTTTTGCTAAGAGAGAGAGAATGTACTGAAAAGAAGCCCTGAGTGTGCTGCTGAAGGAAGACGATCTTTTGCTGACTTGAGTGTCAGGTCTAGCCAGAGGCAGCAGGCAGGACTCAGGTTGGAGCTAGCAATGGTAAGATGTTCTCTGTGGCTAGATCAGCTTTCACAGATTTTCCTAATGCTGGAGCTGCTTCAGCCGCTCTGATGTTGGGATCCCTGACAAATGAAATCAGAATTAGCTTATGTTTGCCTAGAAATGCTGTACGTTTCAACTTTGATTGCAGTATTGACACTGCCTAAAGAAAATGTGCTTTTCCTAATAGTTCAAATAGCCTAGGACCCTTCCACAAAGCCTTCAGCCATTGGTTAAGTGGATTCAGTTAGGTCATGTTAAATAACTGAAGTGCTATTCTTCCCATGTGCTCTGTAGCAGCTCCCACGTGCCCGACTTTAAGCCGAGCCCATTAGGGTTTGTATGAATGGTTGGCAAGTGGTTGGGTTAAACTTGGCTTGATTTTGCACTGGCAGGCTAGTTTCATGAGATTAAGGATGATGTTAGGCAAAGGGTAATACAGACTCTGCTGGTTTCAAAAGATACTGCCTGAAGCAGGCATGGCAAGGTGGGCTTGGAGTGTTGTCTGAAAAACATCCAAAGTGATGGAGGACACCTGGCTAATTGCTGCAGATGTGCGTGCTGTTGGTTAAGGTCCCACTGCCCCCAGTATAGAATGCAACCAGTACTGCGTTTGTATCTATTTTGTATGTTACCCCAGCACGTATATGTCTGTACATGCAATCTGTATTATTGGCTGAGCTCTTGGTTATGACTTGCCATTGTTGGGGCTATGTCATTGGGGCCTCAAAGTCTGAAGAGAAACACCAGCTTAAGTTTTCTGTTCTTCCAGTATCTCAAGCTTGTTTAAAGTGAGTATCTCCACAGTGACTTGTATAGCTGGATGTAATGCTAATCAGAATAATCTGAAAATAAACTAAAAAAATTCCTGATAAATATTTTTCTTCTGACCCAGATCTAGCTATATAGCAGACCATAGTTGTAGAGATGAGTAGGTCAGTTCAGCTCTTCTTTTGTAAAGGTTTGTATGTGCCAAATACAAATCATGTTCATTGGCAGGAGTGTCCGCATGCATATGCAGCCACAGGGAGCCACAGGGTGTTTCAGGTATGGAGGGGATGGAAAGGGAGCAAACAGTGGTGAAAATAAGGAAAAACACATTTAAATGAGTGACCACAGTTACTGACAAAGAACTTTTGAATCATCTTTATCCCTCTGCAATTTTAACTAGAAATACTTGAGACATATTGGAACACTTACATAGCTAAAGCTTTTCAATTTAAAATTACTCAATATCAGAGTTTCCTTCACCAGCAAACCCATTTTTGTTGTTTCTCAGAAATATCAAGATTCTTTTAGTGTGTGGAATTAAAACCACCCTAGATCAGTGGACTAAAGACTAGTATAAAATTATTACATTATTTGGCCAGTATGCTTTGAATTAAAGATTCTGAGGACTTATTAACACAGCAAATGGCGGTGGCACCGTGGAATGAGGCACAAAGGCTTCTAGTTAGTTACATGGGCATTTTAATTCGGATCAGCAGTGCACTTGAAGTGAACCTCCTAGTTGTGTCTGCCTGGCACTGCTTGGTTCACACCATGGAGCAAGGTTGAGGCCAGACTGGATTTCTTCCAGGTGAAGCTAAGCTACAGGATGTGCTGTTGCTAGTGGGTGTTCAGTCAATAGATGCAGATTAGAGGTAGCCCAAAGTGAAAATCCAGCGAGGACGTTGCATCCTCAGCACAGACACTCATTCCACAGCTTCCACTTCTGTTGTGCTGTGCTGCTTGCTAATGTGGCTGTGGCCACAGATGTGCACCCAGAATCTGCTACTTTTGTTGCTTTTGAAGTGTCTGCAGTGCATGTTAGATGGTGTAAAATACTTGATCCGTTTTTTATACTGATGGGACCTGGAGAACTGTATTTAGATCTTAAAAATCTTTGGCTCAGATATGTAATGATTTAATATGTGAGCAAATACTTGCTCATTTTTAATCTTGATAGCTGTTTATTTCTAGCACATAAAATAATACACAGACTGCAGGCCAGATTGTGCCAGTCAGTATTAAAAAACAAACAAAATCTATCGAAATAAAGGACAGGGAAATTTGGGAAGTTTCCCTCAGGTGTTTTTTTCAGAAGAACAAATTTCAGAGGCTGTGGAGGAGGAAGGGGGAAACTGAACTGTTACCTATATAGACCTGAGTCTGTCTTTTCACCTAGAACTTACTGATGGGAGCAGGGTTTTGTTCTGGCAGAATGCCTGAAAATATCTGTTTCTCTGTCAGTTGCAGTATTACAGGAGAACCACCCCCCCCCCCCCCCCCCAAAGTTTGTCACCTGTGAAGCAAGGCATTTAAATATGTGCTTTAATGCTTCTTGAAGTTCACTGCTTTTCTGAACCCAATCTTAGGGTTGCTCTGTGTATGCAACAGGTTATACACAGGGGAGTGCAAGTGAGCGCACATATACAGTGCGTATGCTTTACTTTGCTCATTGCCTGCAGATCCGCAGCCTTTGACTATCTGTGAGCTGGCATCGTTAGAAACTAGGCTGTGAAAACATAATGTGTGCCCTGTTGAGCTCCGTGGTGTCTCTCTGTGTTTCTGTTTTACGATCCTTTAACAACTCTCTAGCCTTCTCAGTACTTGAATTACTGGAAGACAGCACCAAACTCCGGGATTAGGTAGAGTGAAATGGTAATGAACTGACAAGGAAATGAAAGCTCTTTGCTCCTCTCCTCAACCATTTTGATTTTTCAGTAAGATTATTAGCATGATAGGATTATACCTGTATTTCAAATTATGTGTTCCTTTAAATGCTGTGTAGGCTGAGGTTTCAGTTGTGATTGCAACAGCTACTTATTAACAGCTAAATAACTAAATATGGTGCTGACAGATATGTCAACTAGCCACAGCAACGTGCTGAAAGGCAAATCTCATATCTACATTTTTACTTGCTTTGTGAAGTCAGGCTCTGATATTTTTTTAGATCTATATTTACTTTAAATCGGGTGCTTGTTTGGTCACGTTGCTACATATTCTTCCCCTTTTTGCAAATAAGTGACGTGAGGAGGGAAAGCTCTAATGGAGAGGACAGTCGGAGATGAACAGAGAAAAACAATAAATGCACTGTGTGCCCCTTTCTCACCTTATTTGAACTGTTTAGTTTATTTGGGACTTGTGAAGTAGGACAGCAAGTGGCTGTTGTCTTTCCCGTGAAGGGAGAAACTGGGCTGGTGACAGAAGACTGTGTGTGTTACTGGCCTGAAGCTGAATTTTTCAATTCCTCTGACAGCTAGCCCTGCAAGAATGCCAGGTGCAAATCTAAATGAAGCATTGAGTATCAACCCGTTATTGAAAGTAAATACTAGTGGTTTAAAACTACTTTCAGGCTAAAAGAGGTAGGAGACAATCAGGATCCAGTTGATCAGAATAGTTTTTCGTTATGAGTTTTTTTGTTTGTATGGAGAACGCTGCATTTACTTACCTAGCGTGGAGAGAAAGAAGTGATGCTATCTGTTTTAGTAGTGCAAGAGGTACCATTGATGAGTATTAACAACAAAAGCTGTTCTTGTTGTTTGCGTGAATATTCTGCTAAATCTAAACAGAAACCTTGCACCATTGAAGAGCAACTGATGTGACAAACTATATTGTCTCTAGTTGACACTGTAGTGTTGGATGAAGTGGAGCAGAGAGACAAAGAAGTTTCTCCTGTGGGTTTGTGCCTCAAGATGGCTCTTAGGACTTCATCTTTGTACTCTGGAGTGATAGTATGTTTTGGCCTTTTTCCTTTGGCCAGCACTGATGGATCTGTCCTTTGCTTGGTAACCTGCTGCCACAAAATCTGTTAGATTTTTTTTTTTTTAAATCTACCTCTGTCTCCGTCTCTCATATTTGAATAAAATTAGCTAACAGGTTTGCAACAAATAATTCCTTAACACCCAGAATGTGGCTGCGTGAACCTCTTTTATTTAGAAAAACAGGCAAAAACAAAAAAAAATCTGACTGCAATAGAGTCAAACAGTGACCTACAACTTGTATGATGGCAACTGTAATGATTTTTTTCTTAGAGAGTGTAAAGTTTGATTTTCTTCATAAGCCCAAATATAATTTAACTGTAGTGTGAAATTTTTGCAAGTGTGTACAAATATGTATTGTAAATCTATATAATTCTCCCTAGCGTCATAGCATGGGATTCCTCTTAACATTAGCTGTTAAAAGTTAAGCATTCCTCCTAAGCTACTCATCTAAGGCACCCCCTCTCCCATATGGTTGATGGCAATGGCAGGATGATTCATCTCACCTATTTTAGTCACCTATCTTAGAATGGGATAAATTGCAATTTGGAGGCACTTATCTCTCTTGCTTGACCACAGGAGCCTATATGACTGGCTTAGACTAGCACCTGACTTTTAGGTGGCTATATACCAGGAAGATCACCTCCTTTGTTCTCAGCATATAAACTGTAGTTTTCAAAGATGTCTTGTCAGTGCTGAAAGCTTTACTTTAGATATATATGCATATAGTTGCACAAAAACCACAGTCTTTGGTATTAAATGGAGTTTTGTGCATGGATTTGTGTACACATAAATGATCGGTACTTGAGCATATAATTTTATATGATTTACCTCCAAATTCCTTTCTGAGAAGTAGCAAGACAGAACTGAAATCTGTATATGCAAGCGCAGTCGTGCAGCTAGTGTAGCTCCCTTCCCAGAGAGGAATGGGGTAGATGTCACTGTAATTTGTAAAACTTCCACCAGTCTGGTACATGGGACAGGCTGATCTGAGTTACTCTCAGATGGAGTAAGTAATCCTTGTTAGGGAAAATTTGGTAAGTTTCCACCGTAGCCATATGCATTTGGCTATGAAGGAGAACGTTTGAGCTTGTGTGCAGTTACAGAGCTGCAGATCAGCAGCTTTCACCTCTGCTAAATTCTGTGATAGGTCTAGATCTGTGGCAACTGGCAAGCTGCTTAGGCTTTCTGTGCCCCTTCTGTAGTGTTTTTCTGTATTCCCAGGAAACCGCAATACCTGTAGTCTGAGTATACTAATTTCCAGTTATGCAGAGCTCTTGTCCTCAAGCACGCCAGGAACAAATGCTGCAAAAACTCTTCAGCACTTGATTCCCCCACTGAGCAGAGAGGAACAGGCAGGCACTGAATTTCTGTACTTTTGTGGCTACGTCATCTCCCTGAAGAGCTGAGCTGCAGAGAAGCCCTGGTGAGAGCTCAGCTGTAGTGCTGTCACAGTAATCGGTGTTTGCTAGCTGCTTCCCAAGACATGAACGCTGTCTGGGTGAGCCATGGATACGCATAGGGAGTGAGGGGTCAGATCATCTTTCTAAATTCTGGGCTTCCAACTCCTGGGAATCACAAGGACGCTTCTATACTGCATGCCTGTATGTCACTACTAAGATGCACATCACAAGGCTTAAGGTATCTAGCCGGTTACTCTTCACAGCCCATCAGATAGGAGTCCTGGGAACTCTGTTGCAGAGTTTACCCTGCTGCCCACCGATGATTTTCAGTGCAGGTGAGAGGGCTGTTACATGCAGGGACCGTACGTGAATGGCTCTGGCAGGCTGGAGTTGGGAACTCCAGTAAGAACTATCAGTAGAAATGCCAGTAGGAAGCCAGCTGAGAAGCAGCTAAGCACGCTTTGCGAACATCCAGTGGTGATTTAACATAAGGTGCTACTGGAAACTCACTAGTCTGCTGATGTTTCCTTTGATTTCTCGGCATAGCAGAGACAGGAAAAAAATAAAGATGAAAAAGGAAGGAAAATTAAAGAGAGAAAGGCATATCTGAAAGGCAGGAGCCTGAACTGACGTGGGGAACTCTGAATTAATGCAGAAACAGTCTGCTTTCGTATGTTCCTTGCTATCTTTTAACACCAAAAGCATCCAGAAAATATCAGACTTTAACTGATCGTAATATTTTGGTCAACTTTTATCTAGCAGCAATGATGGAAGCAGAAGTTGCTGGTGGGATCACCTGAGCTGTTGGCAGGGAGAAAGAAAAGATCAATTTGGTGGAGCTGAGTGGATTTTTCCACCCGTTTCACATTATTATCATGATGCATACTGAAACAGGCTTCCAGTTGTCTGGGCTGGATTCCAACCTTCCTCTGATTTTTGCAGTGATATAATGCTAAGAAAGTACTTCTTAATGTTGGCAAAACAGTGGCCAAAACTTGGCTTTGGGAGTTTGCAACCTGAGGGTTTTTTTGGTGGGTTTTTTTTTTTTTTTAGTTTTACAAGGTTAAGGTGCAAAGGTAAGAATGTATTTGTGCTTTTACCCTAAGGGAAGATGTGAAGCACAACTTATGAGTGACTTTAAAAGGCTTGGATAATTTCTTGAGGTTCTTTGGATAGCAGATACAAAATATCTTACAGTTGTTATATATTAAAATTATATACATTTTATGGAATATTTTTGGCTGCAGTAGTAGAATGTATTTTACTAATTAGTTAAAGCCATGCCTTAATTTTAAGAATAATATGTTTTCTCCCTGTGTTTTCAAAAATCTGTGCTTTGAAAGAATAATGTCTGTGTTGAAAAATCTGGGAATTAGCAAATATTCTTTCCAGGAGCTGGATTTCCTGAAGTCAGCCATTGTGTCCTGCAGTCCCTTCCCGAAGAGAAGTTGAAAAAGAAAGAGACAAAAAGGAAAGGGATCACAGTATCTCAATTTTATTTTCTTTCCTGAAAAGTATTCTCTTTGGGCAGACAGCAATTGTGGTTTCTAATGACACAAACTTGAAGGGGAACAGAAGAAGACTACAAACAGGTTTATGGGCCTATCAGCAGGAATATGTGGCTACAAATTGCTGAGTAAATGAAACAGCCTGTTGTTTCCTACGCCTGAGTTTGTGAGTGTTATGCCAAAGTATTTGAGGAGGAGCTAGAGCACCAGGCGGTGTAAAGAATACCTGCTGGGTCCTAATTGGTGCCCACTGTTGTTAATGGCTTCCTGTGGCTGAATGTTTACTTGTCATTTGTTTTGTGCTTTGTTTCCCAGCTACTGGGGGGAAAAAAAAATACTGACCAAAACTTTATTTTGCTTTTAAGTGTATCCCTGGACATCAAGTGCCATACTGCAAATTGTCTCACGATGCTAAGTACCTCGAGTCTATTCCTCAGTCCTGTAATTACCTGGTATGCTTCAAAAGTTACATTTGCTTTTGATACTGTTTTTAAATTGGAAAATTGCCTAATTGCTTTGTGATAATGTATATTAATTATATAACTGAGAAAAGTATGAGCATCTGGGTGTTCGTCTGCTACAAGGCTCTGCGTAGTCAGACATTTAAAAAATGCATTAAATAATATCAGTCTCTCATTAAATATCTATTTTCCTAAAATGTTCATTTCTCCCATAAATCTCGATGTTTGTGGAATACCTGTGAATGATCTGTGAAAAATGACAAAAAATGAAACCTTGCATGCTTAGAACTTACCTACAAAAAATAATTACTGTCTGTGATGCAGCGATTTGATTTATCGGTATCCCTGATCTGTTCTGGTCCAAAGGGACTAAAACTACCCAGCTCAGCATTTCAGACCTTTTGCTTGTTCTTTCCTTGGTCTCTCTAACGAGACTGCCTGTTAGTGCCAGCTATGGTGCGAACACCTCCCTGCAGGGAAAAGGAGTGAAACTGCTATTTTTAACTAGGACACTGAATAGTTTGTGGCGGATAACCATGTATACTCATTACTGATCAAGAAAGGATTAGAACTAGTGAAAGCATCCTAATCCCATAATCTTGACTCATCTATTTCTCCTACACGGTTTTGTTTTATTTGGGTTTGTTTTGGGGGGGGGGGGGAAGGAGGGGATGTTGGGGATGATGTTGAAGGAAGTTTAATTTCGATAACCCTAAAGAGCAACTCAGACTTCTGAGGAAAAAATACCTGTATCTCACTTTAGCAACTGATTCTTTATCTGCATATCTGTGTTGGAAAAAGCTTCTAGATTTTTGCAATCGCTCCATATGTGTACACAGCTTATGTATGGAAACATAATATAATTGCAAAGAGTTGAATCAGTTTGTTAGTGATAAAGTTGGTTTGAAAACAACTTCTGTACTATAACGTGTTAGATTTGTCAGTGTTCGAGATGTTCTCAGAGGCAAACCAGACTGAATTTGGGAGCAGGTTTCAACAAAATATAGCATATTTTGTCTTGGAAAACCTTGGTTTTTCTGTGGTCTGTTTCTCTGAGAAATGGACCTGTCGTGAAAGTGAAAGAATATTTCCTTTTGGAATAAAGGCAGACATTGTCATCCTAAATTTTTGTTTGTTTGTTTTTGATTGAATCACTTATTTTAGAAGGAAAACAGCTACACCCCTCTAACATCCCTTTATGCACAGTCAGTTATTACAACCTTTGGTTTCAAACATAACAATACTTGACTTGGGTCAGTAAGAAGCGAGGAAGTGCTGTATGTAGTTGGAGGATTCTTGAAGCAATTTTTAGTAAATCTAAGACATAACATTTAATGGTGATCAAGGAATTCAATTTATTTCAGCTGTGTTTCATATACGTACTGTTTCTGTACGAGTTTTGCTCATTCGCTTTGCAGTGCACTGTCCGCAGAGTAATTATTTCATGATAATACAGTGTTATCATTCCAGATAATGCCATTTGGAGTTCTCCTTTATCAGGCACGGATTCTAGGAACTGCTTAGAGCTGAAGGAAATTTCATCTAGTGTAGAAGACTGGGATTTAGATATCAAGATCTAAGTATTTATCCTATGCTTGTCTGGGTGGTAGAGTAAGGGAGGGAAGCTGGTTCTAACAATACTCTCGACAGGCAACGAGGCAGATTTCTGCTTTGCAGCCTGACCTCAGGGAAGGCACATCTAACTAAGATGGGAGCCCTTTTCATAGTTCCAGAAGGGACATGAAAGGGATATTTTTTTTCTATAAGAAAAAAGAGGTACCTACGATGCTTTCCCCTTCGAAGAGGGATAGTGACTAAAAGAACAAAAAACAAAACCAAAACAGCGACAAAAACACTGGAGATGGGAGTTAACAGGTTTTGCCTCATCTTGAAGGAGAGGCTAAGTTTATTTTAGGGTATTATTCCCCAGTATGTTTCTAACACATCTCTAGGCATTTACCAAGCTATTTGCTTTTTTTTTTTTTGAGTATTAAATAATTTAGTATTTTTATTTTCTCTCTCTTCTAGATTGTAGGACTACAGAATGAACTGATTAAGTGTGGGGTCTTAAAGAACCAACAGGACTGTGAAGACTTTTGGACTCTGATTCCCCAGAGCTGTCACAGTTCACAGCTCAAAGGAAAACTTGAGGACATAAAATCAAAAAGTTGGGTTTCTTACACATTTGGTCATATCTGAATATATACGCAGTTTAGCTTTAAAAAAAAAAAAAAAAAGCAGCAGCAAGAGAAGAAGCCAGACTTTTAAGTGATGTAGAAGGGTGTAACTTATTAAAATGAATGCAACAGTGCTCGTCTTTGTCACATGAGAATCAAACCCCGCAACATGATATTATCCCTTCAGATTGATGCTGCAATTTATCACATTATTTATGCTTGTTAAGCAAAAAGTATCTCAGGCTCCAGAAAACGGAAGAGTAGAGATATGAAACGCCAAAATTCAAAGTAATCTTCTTTGGATTCTTTTAATAAGCGAGAAGTCTGTATGCCAGAGTGTGTGGAAAGTCTGCTTGGTTTGCGTAACATGTATTTTGAAAAAGTTCTTTTCATGACTGAATCTAATACAGTAGGAAAGTGGTTAAGTATAATAATCTTTACTAGGTTAGGATGAGAAATACCTTGACTCGTGGTTGTCGTGATCACTTAAATATGGCTTACTCCTTCTGATCCTCTTAAAAGTGATTGAAATGTGTAGATTGTATTCTCAGTCTTTGTTACTGTGACTCTCTTAACCACTTCCCTATTTATTTTACACTCATATGTTGTTTTGTGCCTTAATTTGTGCCACAATCCTGCAGATGTGTACTTTGTTCACTGTACCTATTCCGTTAATCTAAACTTGCCTGTAAAATCAAGACAGCCACATCTATGAATTAAGGGAAAATCAGTAGTTGATGAAGACTGATCCCTTGATTTATACAGAGATGTCTCAGTCGCCTTCTAGATCTTGAGCACAGATTACTCTGCACTTATACTCTGTTTATAGTTTGAAGAGTCTCTTGTCTTATACAAATCTGTGAGTACTATGATATTAAGAAATTAAAAAAAAAAAGGTGATAAATACCAGTCTGAAGACTGGGTACCTGAGTTAGAAAACTCTCTTATAGCTAAACCATTGTTATTCCTGTCACAAATCAACAATGAAGGTTTGGTTATGGTTTTGTTTTGACTTTACAGTGATTGCTTCCAAAAGTTTGCCTTCCCGTGTCCCTGTAAGAACCAGTACAGCACAGCCAACTGATGTTTTTCTAAGCCAAAGATATGGGAAGCTGAAAGAAGTAAGCAATTTATGTTATACTTAAACAAAATGCTTGTGCTTTCAAACAGTGCTACTCAGACTGAGATTAAGTCATCCAAGGCTGCTTCTCCTTGCATCTAAGCTTTGCTTGGCACAGGAGAATAGTGGAAGCACGTGCTGTGAGCCAGTCTGCTCTGGCAGGTGACCCAGTGCCTCAGGGGGTCTGCTCAGTCTGTGTCAAAGATCTCTGTACTTCAGGTAAAGCTGTTGCTTATACAGGCCAAAATTCTTCTGCTGATGCGTATTTCCTGAAAACAGAAAGTTCTCCCAGTAGAGCAGTATTTTTGCCTATCAAGCAATAGCTTCACTGGGGTTTTGCTAGCGTTTTTGTGCCCAGTAGTGATTGGATTGTTCCCTGCCCTCCCTGCACTGTTCCTAACCACTATGGCTGCCTGCTTTAAACGTGGACGTGAGAAACTTGCTCATCTGCCTTTTCCTGAGCCTCTGTGATGCGTCTGCCCTGGAGCAGTAGAGGGTTACTGCAGCCACTGGTTTTGTCAGCTGGGAGTTGTACGAGGTCATGCTTGTTGAGCAGGAAGAGGTGCATATTGCATTTGGACCTCTGTTATTGTAACTACCTAGTTATGGAGAACAAGAGTTAACACCCTTACCTTTTCTTCTAAGGGCCTGTGATGGTCCTTCTATTTTACTGCTAGTTTGAGAGTCAAGTCATGTCCAGCTTTATACCACAGGAATAACACTGCCTTATGGTGGAAAAGGGAGGAACTGTCAAGAGTTAGAGGACAAAAATATTAACATTCAGGTGGTGCTTTCAGGCTAGAAAAGTGCTGTATCAGATTCAGGAACCTGCCGCTGCTGTTAGGCGGAAGTAAGGGCAGAGCTAAAGAATAGCTTTGTGAAGGTATCTAGGTTTTCTGTCCTCCACACAAAAACTAGGTGGTCTTCGGGCAAGGAGAGTTTGAGGGGATATAAATAGGAGAGGAGTGACACAGGGAGGGAGGGGGTGTAAATGCTCAGAAGCAGCTTTATTGGTATGGCTGCCTTGCTACTTATTGTTAGTCTTTTGAATGAGAACTTAAGCACAAACCGTCCAAGGCCTGATGTTGCAAAAAGAGCATGTTTAAAGAGGAGTGATGAACAATGTGTGAAGTCTTCGGGATGCTCAGTAGTACTCCTAGTTCCAGTTATATTAATTGGAGAGATTGATTCTACTGTTCACAGAAAATGATTTGGATAGAAAATACTTTTCAGATAAGTTGGCAATGAAAACTGGTTGGCTGAAACAGCAGAAGGGCATGAAGGAAGGCAAAAATATCTCCAATTTTACCCCAGGCCCCTTCTCACCTCCTCCCCTCAATCCACTTGTTTCCCCTCTTTGTGTACAGTTCACCAGCTGCGCCCTGTGAGATGAGCTGGGGTGGGCTGCGTTCTTCACACCTCTGTGCAATGAACACATCGCTCTTCCAATCTGCTAGACTTAGCAGTATTTCTTGGGCCAGTCTGTCAGGTTGCTGAGGATAACTGAGAATTTAATTTGCGGTTTGCATTCTTGTCATAAGTACTGCATGCTCTAGAGAGAAGTCAAACATGGTCTTATGATTATGAACTCAATGGTTCCATCCATCTGTCTTTTAATTAATAAAGTCAGTTCTGTCCAAAAGGTATTTCACATGTTGAACACACTAAGTTAATCTATATTGCAAGGGACAAAAATAGAATGCTCTTACTACAGGGATGAAAAATGTGGTGGGCTTCAGTCCCTTCTGGCCAAATTAAATACTGTTATCTTAAATCCAGATTTTTTGCTGCATGCACATACACAGCTAGTCATCCTGTGCTTGAATTTATCTGATTTGGACATATAATTTGCTATATAAATTGCTATATTTGCTAGTTTTTCTACTCAATGTGTTCTGCAAGTTTAGAGCCTAGCTGTCAAACTATAATCTAGACAGTGAAACAATTTGAAAGACGAGAAAAGTTACATGCTTTTTGTTTGGGAATTACAGGATATGAAGTCAACAGTTTCATCCTTTCTATTTGATT
This sequence comes from Struthio camelus, assembly GCF_040807025.1. Taxonomy (NCBI): domain Eukaryota; kingdom Metazoa; phylum Chordata; class Aves; order Struthioniformes; family Struthionidae; genus Struthio; species Struthio camelus. Next base: position 88,313,761 of record NC_090944.1, on the reverse strand, counting down.
ATGGGGCTTAAAGTTTTATTTTTAGGTACACAGAGTGTTTGTAGACTACTTTTAACCTTTGGACAACTTTGCCAGAATTCATCAGTGGTGACTCCTTCAATGTTAGTGCAAGGTAAAGTAGTTTTGTAAATGAAGAAGCTGAGGGCTAGTATATCTGGTCTGCTAAGGCCATTTTGTGGTAAGAGAAGCTGAGATTTTTCTCTCTCACTCCCACTGTTTCTTTCTTCCTTTTTTTTTTTTTTTTTTCCTGATTCCAGTGAGGAGGTATGGAAAGAAACAGGAAGCAGAAATGAATTTTCCTTCAAATAAGTTCATTTGGTTTGAGAGGGGAAAAAAAACCATGGGTTAGGAAATGTTTTGAGACAGAACTTTAACCATCTTTAGTTGCTTTTGATTTTAACTTTTAAAATATTTTTATCTGTCTCCATGCCATGAGAGAGACAACATTTGATATTCTGACGTGATACAGCTTTTGTTCTCTTCTCAGAACTGAAATCAAACACTATAATACTACTCATCAGAACAACTTTTTCCCCTCTCCCAATTTCTGATGTATTCATCACTTTTATCTAGGTGACAGTAACAAAATCAGCAAGTGAATAGCTTTTCTATAAAGTTGCTGTTCTGCCTGAAGAGCGAAGCCTCCAAATTATTCTCCCACAGAGTGGTAGCAGTCCCACAGCACCCTGAAACTGGTGAGATAGCACCATTTCCGCATTGAAGAGCGTGCTTGCTAACAGCCAGTCATTTCCAGGCAGACTTCCCTTGGGTCTCTTTCAGCTGCTGTCATTGTTAAGGCAGCACAGTCTTTAAGAATGCAGGTGGCACACTAAATTTTAGCTAAGGGATTTAAACAGAAAGGCTTGGGCTTTGAAGTGGGCCCGAAATGTGAGGTGATGAAGAGCTGGTTCGTCTGGTATGATGACCGCTTCTCTTTTGATCAGAAGAGAGCTTCAGCCTGTTGCCCATGCTTAAGACCCAACCTCATTCCTCCCAGTTAGACAGGAGAGAAATGTGCTGTGTGTACCCTACAAGTGAAGCCCCGATAGCCCTGAAGTCGTGCAGGTCCCTGCTGTTAAACTGAATATGAAAGATCATTGTCAGGTGTGGGTTTGCCTGGTGCAGAGAGAAGGGACAAGGAAGGTGGTGAAAAGAGACTTAAGCTCTCCCATTAGTTCACACTTGCCATTTGCTGTTTCTCAGCTGTGACGCTGACAACTCACCTCACTACTACCTTCCCTGTAGTGCCAGGGCTTCCCTTTAGCACCTCCAGGGCTGGAAAGAAGTGTCATCACCGCACAACAGCTGTGCGTTGCTTACACCCCCTCCCAGCGGTAGTCCCATGTGGCAGGGTCACCTCTGTTGTGGCACCTGGTGTGGAGAATCCCCCAGCCATCCCACTGCTCCACTGGCTGCTTGCACCCTTGTCTGAGCCGCCAGTGCCGCACCAGCAGGGCACTTTGGGGCAAAGCACTGCCTCAACTACTGGAAAGTGGGTGCCTGCCGATAAGGGAAAGGGCAATGCCTGTCACCTTCTCTTGATGTCCACCCTCTACCTTAGTGTCATCTCTGCCTCCACTGAGTAGCACTCTAAAATCCTATTTTCCTATCTTGTAGTCAGTTATCTCAGCCATTGCTCCATGTGAGCAACAGCAAGCCTTGGTTGGTAAAGAAATGAACAGTTACTTGAGATCACAGTAGGGTTTAGCATTGGAGTTTAGGACTTGTTAGAGCTTCATTTTGACTGACTTTAATTCTTGTCTTTGACCTATTGTACATGTGTACTTTAAAAATATTTAAATAGTATCATTTGGCTATAGGCTGGAAAAGAGCCTGGGTAAGTATGTTTTACTCTGCTTTTTCTTTCAGTGAAGCTGAAACTCAGTAATTCTTAGGGAACTGCTGAGATTAATGGCAGAGGGGCCTGGCCTACTTCATATTTTTGTATCGGTTTATGGGAAGGGTTACTTGGAAGCCACCACCATTAAAAGTAGCTTTAAGGCAAAGTTTGTTTCTGTCTTGCTTTACTGTCTGGGTAGATATTGCTTTTATAAACTACAATTTTGTCCATTCTTAAAATTACTTTAAGCTTTTTTTTTTTCTAGAAGGCATAAAATTCACCTAAATGAAGAGGGCTGTCATAGGATTTAGCTACCAGCTCCAGCCTTTAGAAGGACTTAGGTTAACTTTTATATTATGTATGGACCTGGTAAAAAGCAGCATGGGAGAAAGGTGAATTCTATCCTATAGACAGAGTAAAAGTGAAATCACAGAAGCATTATTTGTATCTCTCTTTAACCAAAAAAAAAAAACAAAACCTTATATGAATAATTTGCTTTTCTGTGTACCACTGGCCATGCATAAGCTATTGTCTAGTCTGGTTTAGCTACAAGGAAGCAAAGTCATGCCCTCATTAGAGTAAGTCCTAAGCGATTTCTCTAGGTGAGAGCACTCTGAATTCCCACCAGTGTAAGTGACATTAGAAAACCAGTAGTGAATGTTCGAGGTAAAGTTCTCTCTTGGCTTTTGGAGAGAGGCTTGTTTGTAGATGCTTTCAGGTGACTTTTTGTAATTGTTTCCAAACGAAGGGAGGATTAGTGGAGCTGTCACCAAACCGTGAGGAGGCCTGGTGGCCCTTTCATCCTGCCCCAGCCTAAAGGTAGGCCACATAGGCCCTGTTTGCATGACCCAAGACAAATATATCTTGGCTCAGTGCTTGTTACTATAAGCTTGACTGAAGCAGAAGTGATTGTTCACAAACATGTGAGAGAAAAATAAAGCAGAGAAATGAAGGGACAGCCTTTATACATGAAAAGGGGAAAAGGCAACTTGAAAATGAATTTTAAAACCCTAGCCTTTTCAGGCAATTATATTGGCAGAATAACAGCAGGAGAAAATGTAGCTCAGTCAAGGTATTTTTAGAATAATTATACTGTATAGAAATTGAAAAGTTCAGGGCAAGAATTTAAAGAATTGAAACAAAGATTGAAATGGAGCGGCTCACTTTTGTGTGTCCGGTTTGTGACATCTTAAAAGTGTTCTTGAGATGGGGAAGGAAAAACAGGAGGGAAAAATGGGGCATATGCAGATTTGCTTCTATATTCTTTCATATTTTTCTAGTATTTTGCCTTTTAGGAATATATTTCTATTTACACAAGTAGTTATGAGTAGTTACAATAGAGAGCAATTTCACAGTGATAACGTTGTGCCTGTGCAAAGCGAGCATATAGATAGCCAACTGGATGCAAGTCTGTGGAGAATCACGCCCAGAGAGTTTTTGTTTTTTTCTCCATGAAATGCAAATGATTTTCAATCAAAGGCCTTGTCTACTCACAAACTGGCACTAAATTTAAATGTATCTGCATTTTGTAACTGATAGAGACAATCAGTATAGGTTTTACATAGACATTGCCTAGAGCATTTCCTGGTTTTGTATTCCTGCCCACCATGCTTAGAGATATATATGTAACCTCTTTATTGAGATTTGCTTGTGTTCTTCGGTGCGTACATACAAACATTGTAAGTGTTAGTACTGTTTCACTCTCCTTGGATTCCCTGCTCCTGTCATGCACACACACATGCACACATCCTCTTTCAATTCTAATTTGTTTTGAAGATGAGCTTCAGTTATAGGTTAGATGAAGATCCACAGCCTCATGAAGTAAAAAAAGAATACTTAAAATATTTTTCCTCTGCAATTAATTATTTTAAAATTCTTTTTAAAAGGAACACTTCTACTGCCTTACTGCAGGGAATAATGCTAAAATCGAGGAGAACTGGATTCAGAATATGTAATGCATCATATAATTTACTTTCAAAATTTAGTTTTTACATTTTCCTGCTATTCCTGAGTCCTAAAATGGAAGAGAAAGTCAGTATGTAAAATATCTTACAAATAAACTGTTCTTGTAAATTCCTTCCAAATTACAGTTATTAAAACAATTCAAATGTAGGTAAGAAGATATTTTTTCCTTTGGGTAAAGTCACTACTCATAATAAATCCTGGAAGTGAAAGACACTAAACTGAATAGCAAGAAAATAGATGTTGTTTTTAGAGGTTATTTATACAAATAATATTTTTTCATATCTAGGCAGAACTGTATGCACTTAGCAGTTCAACAGTGCTAGAGTTTTAACGAAATCCATCTCTGGCATAGAGCTACAGTCTGTAATCTTTGTTTACATATGCACAACTTAGTTAATCAATACATTCCTGGACATGGGAATGTGTTGTTAAATGGTACACTTTGGCCTGTGCCAAGGAGTGCTGTCCCGGGCAGTCCCACAGCGCAGTGGGGCTATCGCGGTGCTCCAGGATCTGTTCCCGATAGGCGGTTTGCGTACAGACGCTTTGGTCTGAAGGTTAAGAGAGTTTCCTAGCATGAGCATGAACTGTTCCTTGCCACTTAGCTTCTGTGCTAGAAAACTGTCCTGGGCATGCTTATTTCACTAGTATTGACATAGCATCGACTGCCCCTAAAAATGGTTTGTAATCTAACGTGAAGAAAGCATTGAAAATGCCAAGTACAAAGTAGTGGGTATTACGTTTCTGAAACAGCAGGATGCTCTGAATCGGTAGCCTTCATTTCATTCCTCTTGAAGGACAGTTAGATCTAATACTTAGAAGGGGTCTATAGATATATAAAGCCGACTATTTAAAAATAGTAATTTTTGCCTCTTTCACTGGAATTATTTTAACTAAAGAGCCTTGTTAATGTCACGCTGTCCTAAAGTACCCCACAAAGTGCTGGAGTGTCTGCTGATTAGCCAGAAGCTCTGTCGCTCTCTACTCAGTAGCCATTTCCTCATTCTGAACTGTTTTTTGGGTATGTCATCAAGACAAAAAATCTGTGTTGCATTAAAAACTGAAAATATAGGATTGGCGTAAAATAAATGGAAGGAACTAAATGTATAAGTAAGTAGCGTGGAGTTCTTCAGTCTGACTCTTCCGTAAGGAAGTGAGGTTTGTTGGAATCCTGCTGTCTATTTGTTCTTCTTTTGTCTTCCCAGTGACTTTTGAACACATTGGCCAGTTTCATCTCAGTTTGACAGGGAAATTAAGGCTTGAAATATACATTTAGGTTCTGAAAAGATTTGTGAAAAATGGTGTCTGGAAACAGGAGAGTCAGTGAGGCACAAATCTGAAGAAAAGACTGAAATGCAAGTTGAGGTTGTCTTTTTCTTCTGTCACTTTGACAGTATGTTCAGCGTGGGCACTGCAATGAGCCAGTGAGTGCTGCCCAGCTGTTGGTGTAGAGTTTGGGGATAATGGGCAGGAAATGGAAATTTTACAGTAAGGGAAGGAGGTCATAGAGGATATGGAGCAACTTTCTTTGTTATTGCTGCTACTCTTCATTTTTAATGTAATTAAAGCTGCTGTGAACTCATTAACTTGTTGTGTCTGAGTGCACCAAGTCCTGAAGTGTGATGCATGTATAACATTTAGTCCATCACGGGTCCAGAATGACAGGAGTAGGGAAGAACTGAAGAAGGAAATGTTGATCATAGACCGAGGTGACTGAAATGTGGACAAGCATGTTGGCTGTCTGGATAAATTTTTTTGTTATATTGTGAAGGAAGACCTGAAAGACAGGAAATATTCCAGCATTGGTAAGCAGGTGTATAAAAAATAAAAATTTCAGAAGTGGGAAGGATATTGCTGTTAATAGGAATGGAGAAAAGGATATAACAGAAGGAAGAATAGAAGCTATTCAGTAATACTAAGTTTAGCATTAGACAAACTGTCATCCTTCCAGGGCAGCACATCGGAAATGTTATTAGGTATATGGGACTAAACTGAGGGAGATCTGTTAGGTATTGAGATGTAGATTTGTGAGCCATTTACCTAAAGGTAATAGTGATATCAGTGTGAAGAGTGGAGGCTCCCTGAGGATAAGATACAGAAGATGAGACCCAGGATAGAGCTTTGAAGAGCTCTCACAGACAGGAGGCAAGAGACAGAAGAGAATGAGGAGCCGTTAGAGGAGACAAGGAATCCATATATGTGCTAGGCTGCAATATAACATAGAGATAACTTTGTTAGGAATTTCTTGGGCATCAGAAGTGCCTTTGACTTACTCCATGCAGCTCAGATCAGACTGTTACTGGTGTCTGAACGTGCCTGTTAAAACTAAATTGGATATCTCTACCTTACAGCATAGAGGTAACTTTAAAACAAGGGACCAAAACCAAGATGAGCCTCAAAGCAGATGAAAGATGATGATGAAGGGTAGAAGTCAGGAAGGAGAAAATGTAGTGTCACATGTGATGGGGCTGAGGAGGGGACAAAACTGAGTGAGATGCATACATACAGTTTTCATCACAGATGATGCACAGAGGTGGAAAGGAAGTAGCCAAGCTGGGTCGAGGAATACACTGGTGGGAGGAAGGGGCATTGACAGTGAGTAGGATTATTAGACCTCAGAGGGATGAGGAAGAAGTCTGAGAATCAAAGAAGGCCTAGAACCTATTTTTTTTGTTTGTAGTGTATACTGCAGTGTACTTGAATGCTAGTAGGTGAAGACTACCGTTCCCCTCTCTCTCCTCCCTTTCCTATTTTTAATCACAGCAAAATAAAACCCCAAATTTCTGCATGCTGCAAGCAGTTTTCCTTTTCCTAAGCAGTATCACTTTGTGTCAGGTGCCTCTTGTGCTGAAAAGGCCCCTGTCTCTTCCTCCTCTCAAGCATCACGGAAATGCGCCTGCCTCAGGCTGAGGAGGCAGGAGTGCATGAATGTGGGGGCCTGATCCCTCAGTGCAGGAGCAGGAAGAGATGCAACCTCTCTTGATGGGGAATGGCTTTTGTGGGACTGTCTTCTGAGAGGACCAGCCTTGCCACCTCGACCAAAATAGCCTTTCACTTTTTGGTATAGAAATTTCAGAAAAGCAGTCACTGACAGCCAGAAAAATCTGATCAGTTGTACAAACTTCCTTCCCTTTCCAGCCCGTCTTCCACTTGCACCTCTAATTCTCAAACCAGAGTCTACTAGACACCAGCCATTCCTGTTTTAAATCTATTGATACAGCAGTAGAGATTAACAGGTAGTTAATACTCACTTCAGTTTAAGGTTGTTAACATCAGCAGCAAACGTAGTTAGGTGTACAGCAGTAGATGCCAGAGTCTGGATCAAAATCAGCCATCGTGTCATTTTGGGGAAATAGAAGCATGCATGTAAAATAGATCCATAAGAATGGAGTTTGAGGATTATTTGATAATGAAAAATCACTACTTACTTAGAACACTTAAGGTAGTTGATTTTAAAGTGCAACAATGTTTCAGTGAAGAATTTTTTTTTTCCCCCCAAAAACTGTATCAGAGGCAGAGCACGCGTTGGGCCTCAGTTTGAAATTAAGCTTTATTCTTCATTAAGCGTTTAAGGTGCTCTTGTGAAGCTTACTCAAAGGAGACCCCGCTGTGTTAGCATGCTGGTTGTCGAGTAGATGGATTATGGATGGAAAAAAATCCATGTGGAAGTCAGTGTAAAGTAGCTGATGTATGATGAATTCACAGGTGGCCTTTCTGAGTACGAACTTCCTTTAAAAGAGCTGGAGATGTTAAGGAGTAAGCCTCTTTAAACAGAGCTGGTACAAAAAAGTTATTCAGGTTATTCCCCTGCATAGATGGGCCCTTTGAAGTATGGGCCCTAATTAAGTATTTCCAGTATCTCTGGAATGAGACTTGATAATCAGGAAAAAAATCTGTAGTTGTTAATCAAAAATATTCCATGAGCGGAGGAGTTCATGACATTGCCAGTTTCTTGACCTCTCCGAAGTGGTTACTCATATGTAAAGAGATGTGGAGAAGGGGAGAATCATGCCAGCTCATTTTTACGGGTGTAAATAAGGAAGGCAAGGGGAGCACCACATGTCTTGATGCCTTCAGCAGCCTCATAGTAAAAAAGAAAGTCACAATGTCATTTCTCTTTCTGAAAATGTAGGGTGGGGTTATTCACACATGTAGTTTGCAAATAGTAACTGCTGAGGTCACGTGTCGGTGTGGTCAGGGAGTTTCATATTTAATCTAGTAGTAGTTTGTGGTGTGCTCATGAAGCTGTGTCACTGGGACAGGTACTTGGCTGCAGGAATTAGAAAGTGCTCTCTAAGAACTGTGATGCTTTGTGCTGACAATTCTTTTATTGGTCTGAACTCTCACTGTTTTCTTTGTCGCGACAACTGCCGGATTCTGCCTCTGCTGTGTCAAAAGAACAAACTCCCAACTGGACACAAAATTCTGAGAGATGAGATGAGAAATGAGTTTTGGGAATATAGGAACAATTAAGAAACTTTTGTTTTTGTACATTATTTTTCTATGCTGAAAAATACATAGCCTGATATGTAAAAATTATGTTACATTCTAATCGCATTTTAAAATATGAAAGGGGGCATTTTGCTGTTTGTGTATTGGTCATTAGCAAATCTCTCATGTGCCCAGTATAGAAAATGTGTCATTTGTGTTGTAGCTCCATATAACTTATTAGTATCATTGTCATATACAGAGAGTTAGGCGTAGTGTAACATATAGGTTGCCCTGTAAAAGGGTTGCAGGTGTGTTTGGCTGAGGCTATACATTGCAGGGCTGTTTTCTATCACCTTGCACTTTGTCTTGTCATTTATATCAGAGCAAGTAGGTGTAAACTGCTGCTAATTTAGGGAGGTGGCAATGACTGCCTGAGGTGCAGACACAAGAGAATCAGACTTTATATCTGTAATACCCTATATTGCACTGCAGAATATGTTCCCTATTAATTTTTCTTTCAGTGTGCTTTTCAAATCAATAGGCACTTTTTGTGCTCTTTTTTTGCAGAAGAGCATACAGAGTCACTTTATCAAAACTTTTTTGATGACTTCGATAAGAGTGCTTAAAACAAATGCAAAAGGAAGAGTTAAAAGAACAGTTAATAAAGTTTTTGGGTTGGTTTTTCTTTTTCTCTTAAAAAAGCATCCTTCGTTTTGTCTGGCATATGGACCTAAGACCCACACATTCTGTTGTGAGGGTATCACTAATGATGTGCTAGTTCTCAAGGATGTATCAGAGTGCTGCAGCTAACACCCGATAACACTGCTCACTCCAGTGCTGGCACACTTTGCCTGCTGAGTGCAAAAATCTCTGCTGAAACAGATCTGAAGCCAGAAGTGGGGATCTGCATTGACTTGCAGGACCATACAGCAAGTAGCATAAAAATCAATTCTCATTCATACTCCTCTTTTTCGGGACGCTAGGTAGAATGCATGATCATTTCCGTCTTGAATGTCTTGTTTGTCCCCTCATTTCCTGTATACAGGAAATATAAATGTTACAAGTGTTTAGCCTTTTCCCTTTTTAAAGCATACTGGCTAGGCATTTTGGTAAGATTTTCCTTCTCTTTTTTTTCCTTCTCTTCCCCCCCACTCCCCCCACAGGACCAAAATTAAATAGAGTTCTTATATCTGATACATTGACAAAGGCTATGGAAGTTATAGTTGATATATTTTCTCTGAGATTGACCCTTCCTTAACTTCTGTTTTGTCAGAATAAACATACCCAGTTAAAACTATGAAAGTCTCAGAGTTAAGGCTGAATGTAGAACAGTATGAATCCAAAAGAGAACTACGGGGTGCACGTGCTTGTAGAGGTTGCTGGAAATAATTGCCTTTTCTTGTTTTTAATTCGTTTGCAGGCTGTGCTGGATTTCTGCAGAGAGAGAACTACTTTGTTGTTTACAAACTACAATATATAGCTAACATCTGGCACTAGGTCAGAGAGGCCGGTACACTACATTCTCTCTTTGCTCAGCTGGCCTCTTACTTAAACTGCTTGCTGTAGCTGGGATGTTTGTAGTTGTTTTCTCTTGTGATAGTAGTTTGTGTTGTACTATGTGGTCAAAAAGACATAGACAAGATTGTTTGCAGGTTTCTTTAATTAGACCAGTTTTAAAAAGTAGATAGTCTTTGAGTAGTATAAACTTTTCTCTAGACTAAGAGTAAGAATCTTGTAGTTGGAAGAACTCTAACCAAGAGTTTAGGACTGTGACTTTATTTTGCAAATTCTGTAACTACATAACGTTTAGCCTGATAGTTATAGGAGACTTAGAACTTCAAAGAGTGTTTTTTCCTTGACGTCTCCTCATCTAATCCTATCTTTACGCATAAAGATTAAAGGCCAGGAGGAGCTGACAGATTATTGACCTGGTCTCCTGTTTAAGGGTCAATTACATTTTGCCCAGCTACCACATAGGAGGTCCAGTAACTTGTGTTTGGCCGATATAGATTGCTCAGAGAGGTGTTCAGTTTTGATTGGCTGGCATCAAAAAATGGAAAATCCATTTACTTTGCTTGGTAGTAGCAGTTAATGATGCTCTCTGTTCAAAATGTATGCTCTGTTGCCCTTTGGAGTTCCTTCTGGTATCTTCTTCCACTCATTGCTCTTGCTTTTGTCTGCTATTTTAAAGAGCTACTCAGTACCTGGAATATTTTCCCTATGGTGTTACTTATATCCTGATTTCAACTCACTTTTCAATTTTTTTTTTATCATTGAAATTGACTGTAATATTTAAATCTCTTACTGGAGATATTTTCTCCAGTCAATTAAAAATGTTTGGCTTCGTCCTGTCACAATCCAGTTTTTCAGATTTTTTTTTTGTTACTTTTTTAGGAGCTGTACCCATGTGCAGAGATGAAAAATTTCTTCCAACTGTTAGTTACTGTGTTTCCTGTTCAGCTAAGGATCACATTAGCGATTCTTTTCTCAGTACCTCATAAAGAGCCCCTGGGGCATTTTTGATCTTTTATGATTCCCAATTCCTTTCCAGAGTTGATCCCATCTCTGTAGGTATGACCTGCATTCCTCATCCCTAGGTAAGCATGAAGCTGTGTTGCAGTGCATGCTGTCAAGCTGACGCATTCAGATGAGTAAGCAAGGTGACTCCACAGGCCAGCCTGCCTCTTTTTTATCATCCCACCAATTTATGTTGCCTGAAAGCTTAAGCAGCAACAACGCTCTGTTTCTTCTCAGGTCACAAAACAGCCTTGGCCTGACTGACACGCTCACCAGCATTTCTCAACCACGTTTCTCTTGGGATAGGCCAGAGGTATGCTGAGTCCTTCTTGAGAAACCATTTTTTGCCATCTCTGAGGATGTGTTTACGTACATGGGTGTGGACAGTCACTTTTCATCTCTGCCGTGCTCGAAGGTGGCTGGAGACATGACCTTGGTCTTGCTATATACCTGCATTCATGTTACCCTCATGTACCCCACGTAACCCAGAGGGTACTATAACATGTAGACTGGCCTAGCATGATGCTGATGAGAAGACATGTTTGACTGAAGGCTCCACTGGCCACAACAGGCTTTAACCCAGTTGCCTGAGTATAGGTACCTAGTTCCAGCTGCCCTAGGGTCACCCGAGGTAGTTGTCTTGCCACGTTATACCACGCATCCCTCAGGATTTTATCCGGAGTGAAGCACAGTGCCTCTGTTGAGGTGACTGGGTCAAATACACTGCTATATGCACTTAAAAACATAGAAAAAATGTTGGTTACAAGGGACCTCTGGAGGTTTCCAGTCCAGTCTCTGCTCTAGGAAGGACCAACTTCAAATCTAGAAAAAATTGTTCAGGGTGTTGTCTAGTTGAACTTGCCTGTCTAAACACACCGGTTCTAAATCTGTCAAGGGCATCTTTAATCAGAATTTCACAGGGAAATTTTAAGTCCAATCCCTTATAATATCAAATTGTTTTGCATCCACAAAGTTATCACTGCTAATCAAAATGGTAATCTTCTCAAATAATGAAAAAATGACTGCATTCATTATGTATTTATTCAGTAAATCATTATAATGAGCTGTTTTATCTCAGGATTGGCAAATTGTTCAAGGCATTGACTGAACTTTTGTGTAAAACTTGCTATCAACTGATCCAAACCAAACCTACCTCGTGACAGAGGTTTTCTTTGCTGCCTCATTTGTTTCATGAACCTCTGCACCTCTGGCTTATGCCTGGAAGTGAAAATGCTCTAATATCTTGTTCCTATGCTGATTGCAGCAGAGCCAGAGCCAGGTGCTGCTGGAACTCCAACACGATGCTGTGCGTATTCATCTCCTGAAAGCTGCCAGTAGCAGCCACTTGACCAACAGTGATTTGAAGGTCGTTACTGAGAAGAACAGTGAAGCAATGCAGTTGAACCACTGCAGTTCTCGTGGAAGTGTAATAGTCATCTAGAGTAAACAAGAACATTGCGTTTAAGGTTTCGTCAGAACAGGCTTTGCACAAAGATTACTAGGGTACTCTTTCTTTTTTTTCTTCCTTTTTCTAACTTGAAAGGGATAACAAGGCCTGCCAAGACTATAGATCTCTATTTCCAAGCCCTGATGCTTTCTTGGCCTCTGAACCAGATCTTTTATCTTGATGCCTGCCTTCCTACCCTTTATGAAAGGTGTCAGAAAGAAGCAGTGTAATTTCCTAGTCAGTAATGAAAAATCATTTGGGGAGTTTTGGAGCTTTTTTACCAGCTTACCACAGATGCTGTATGGGAAAGTCTGGAGTTACAGCTAGGCAGATCTAGCAGCTATTGTCTGTTATATATTATAACAGCTAATCCAAGTCCTGCTCATCTTTCCCTCCTGTCCTTGGTCTCCTGCTTGTGCTTATCGGACACCAAAGTGAGCCAGTTCAGAGAGCTTAAACCAACAGAAAAAGTACTCACTTTTCTTTTTCCTTTGTAGCGTTTCTTTGCTCTTTCTACTAGTTTACTTCCTTCGTTTGCTAACTGGACCGAGACTGTGGTTTCACAATAATTTTGGATTCAAATAAATATGTGCTGCTTGAAGTGAAGGTGTTGCCCCCCTGCCCACCCCTGCTTGTGCTGTCACTGGAACTCATGCAGCCTGTGTGGGGAGTCACGCCTCAGTGCTGATCTGGAGGAAAGTCATATCCCCCTGCTGCTTTTTTTTTTTTTTTCAGGTTAGTTTGGAGGTGGTTTCCTGATATGGCTCGCTGCATGGTTGTAAAAGTACTAGCAGGGGGGAGTAGGACCTCCTTTTGCCAGTATCTTCTACTTGAGAGACTGTGAAAGGGCTGCTTCAGTTATGCTCATGTTAATCTAGACCTGTTCCGCTGAAACTAGAGCATTTATTCTGTGTCTACTCTGATGTAAATGAGATCAGAATCCAGCCCAATGGAAAGAAAACGTTGCATGAGAAAAGATGTGAAGGATGGAAAAACTGGAAGGCAGTCCTGTTCAACAGTCTTTTTTCTTTCAATGAAATGGAGTTTGATCTGAATAAGTTGTAGAACAGTCCTGCTCATTAAGTTAGTTACCTTTTTTCAGGTGAAGAGGCATTTTAAGATGGCACATCAAAGGGCAAATACACCCTAATGACATAATTAGCTGGGCTTTTAGTTGAATATCCCATTTAGAAAACACATTCTTCTGACTTGTTTTTTTTCTTCCGCTCACAGAGCTCAGCCAATGTGTCAGAATCAATGTGCTGCCAACCTCTACCTCATCATCCAAGTAAACACATGAAGTCCCAAAAAGAAACTGAGCAAATATTTCCTAAGGTAAGTGTGAAAATCCCAGCCCTTGCTGAGTCCTTTCAGCTGACTTTCTCTGTAAAACTACTGAGTTGAATGTATGGAATAAAGGACGCGTTTGTCTGCAATGTTTCTAGTGGCCTTACTGGAGTCACAATTAGTACCCGTTTTGATGCAGAGTTACTCATAAGTCAGTGAGTGGTTTGGTTTGGCCTCAAAACTCTCAGCTGATTTTTTCTGCAGTGAAAAGTTATCTGAACTAAAAGGCAAAATGTTCGTTAAGTTGTAGATCCCCACCTGTTAAAGTGGCAGTTCTGTTATAACTATCTTTTTAATAGCTCTCTCATTTGTCTTTTCTAAATTAAAAAATCTTACCGAGTCATTCAATGCCCAGTTTCTGGTTTTAATCATACTTTATTTGTATGCACATAAGGTATAAGAGGGGAAGTCCAGGCCTGCACAACAGGAGGGTAATGTATCACTTGAGTTGTGAAAATTCTGCCCATGCTCTGCACGTAAGGAGGGATTTCAGCTGGTGGTATATGTCACTGGTGGTATACAAATCATCTCAGAGTGGCATGTGGCTGGAAGCTGCAGTTGCTGCTGCCCCTAGGTGGGATGGGGAAAGCAGAGATGAGGGTGGCAGAGCGAGCTTGAAAGAGCAGCTCCAGTTGGATGCTCAGTAGCTGAACCCAGACAGCATTCTTGAATGCCTGTGGAGGTGTGCAGTGAGCACACCTGGAGTTGACACAGTGAGATACTTCCTTCTTGAGGCTTGTAGTCAGCTTTCCCAGACTGTGATCTGAGGCATTTCAAAGGGGACTGTGGTGCAGCAAAAACCAAGATGTTGCTTGTGGCTCTCACTGTTGCTTCCAGTACCCAGAAAAAAAAAAAAAGTTTTGGAATCTCAAACTAAAGAAACCTACAGATTTCCAGAGAAAAGCAGAACCTGAAAATTAATCTAAGGTAAATCTATTGCCTCAATTATTTTAATATTTGAGCACCTCATAATCCTGATCATTGCATGTGTGTTTTGTTGCAGCCCCTCATTGTGAGACGGGGATTGTACTGCCATCCCCATCAGAGAGGAGTTCTGGTGCACAAAGACTGTGTAGGGCTGAGGGCCACTGAAGAGATGGGTGGCAGAGCAGATAATTTACCATAGCATTCTGCCGCGCCCACCCACCAAGTACAATATCCCTCCACTTTTCGGTTTCTAACTTGCATTTTTTATTTTGCTATGCAATCACTAAGCCTGGCTTATGGCACTCCAGAATTGCAAGATCAGAACTTATTTCTTGGAAAGCTGATGACAGAGTAGTTTTCATGAGCCATGTAACATATGTTTGGGAAGACATTTTTGGGTGTCACAGGCATGATGAGAAAGGCCAGTTCATGTAATTAGGTGGCTTGTGAGTACACACAAAGCATACTGAGATTCTGCTGAGTTTAAAAGATTTTGTTTCTCACACTTTGCTGTTAAAATGTATCCCCTCAAACAGAAGGGGGAGGTCATTACAAACTGCTGTGGGATGGATAAGCAGCGATAAGTCTGGTGGTCAAAAAAGCAGTTATTCATGAGCTCACCTTACTCTTCCTTCTAACAGCTGGGAAACAAGTTTCTAGCAAAAAATATATGGGGTTATTGCCTCCACTATGTCTCTTTCTCCATTTTGCTGCTCGACATGGGTACTCCCAGTTCTTTTCCTGAATTAGGTATTGAGCTTTGTTTCGGTTGCTTTTTGGGTACAAGCCCATCTTTGTGGAGTCCTAGGATGAGCAACGTGTGTGTTTTATTTGTGTACTGAAGGTACTGGCACCATTACCACGGCTGTTACTGGAAGAGAGGAGAGACAGCATCTTACATGTGCAAAGTTCCCTTGAATTTCTGTTGTCAAAACTGGCTTTAGGAGCAGCCAGAAACAAATGCACTTCATTCTCTAAAGCTCCTTGGAAAGTGAGCCTAATGCAGATCCTCCTTCCAGCAAAGCCCTGCCATGACAATTTTAAACAAGTTTTAATTGCAGGCATGAAGGAAACCAAGCTGCATTTCTCAGTGTTGCAAACTACAAGCTCCATTCTCATCCATACTGACCTTTTTAAGGAATTTCCTGCTATGTTATATAGCTCTAGCTGCCACTGAGTAGCACAAGCAAATGTTAGAGTGATAGCAGAGGCAGGATGCTCCTGCTTCTGGCTCATCTGGGGCTGGCTCTCCTCTTCTTCAGGTTTGTGATTGTTTCCAGTCCTGGTTTAAGTTTCCGGGAACTGCTGTATCAGGAATGGTTGTTTGAAGGAAATATGGTAGTAGAAAAAAAAAATGTGTACTATGGTTGCCTGAAATTCATCTATTGCTACTTGCCGTAGGGGGCATATCCCTCCTTTCGGTCCAGATGGATACGGAGGTCCAGAACTAGATTTACATCTTTGAGCTTTGGGCAGTGCCCAGCAACACTAACTATATCTTTAGGAGCTGTAGAATTAAAAATTGTAGCTCTCTTATATTTAGCAAACTTACAGATTGCTAAACTTTTGAAGTAAATAGTTGATGTGCAGATGAGCAGCAGAGATGATAATGCAGCCTCCACTTGTCTGCCTGAGTAGCTCCTGTTAAACTTTTTATCCCCTCATAATACCTTGCTCACTCCTGCTTCCCTCAGCCCTTATCTGCTCATCTGTCATTAGCACCAAAATACTGCCCAGCTTTAAAATGCTGATGCAAAGGGCCTTAGTTAAAGAAGAGATGCCTAAAGATTAGGGTGCTAGAGGACCTAGGACTTAGAGGCTGCAGAAGAGCTGAATGTGCTATAGCCAGCTATGGGCCTGGGAATGGAGTTTAAGCCCAGCTGCAACTGTTCAGGCTCTGACCTCAGTAGGAAGTTGTGGCACTAAACATTTTGTTAAAACTGGGCCATACTTCAAGATCTGCAAGTTTAAGTTCCATTGATTCTGAATGGCACAGAATACCCTCTGTCACTTGCGCACTCTCAAAAATGTTGCCTGTAGGCAATTAATTTCAGGCACCTATTTTGGAAAATCTCAAGCTGGAGTTGTTTAAAGTTGTTCTTTGGTGAGCGTGCAGATCCGCTGGGTGCAGCTCAGGCAACAGCAGTGTTTAAAATAAAGAAGGCTTTTAAGTGATTTAAGTGGTCAAGATTTTTAAGTGATTTTTATAAGCTAAGAGTTTTAGCTATTAATTATTAAATTGTTTAGTATTTTAAGAACAGCAAACTGTTGCGCTTTATCCTGTTTATTTTTGCAAGAGTAGCAGCAGCAGCAGCAGTCAGTCCCTTCTGCCTTCATTGCCCCAATGTAAATAGATGCAGGAATTCCAGATTAAAATTTGTGACATAAGCCAGCCCCAAATGATATGACTTTTGTTTTCCCCTCTGAAGTTCACATAATTGGAACTGGCTGCCTATCATTGAATAAAATCATTGAATGATTTAATGGGAGGTTAAATGAAAAGTAAGAGTTTTCATACTGGTGTGATGCAACTCTTGTGCCCAATTAAAGCCTCAAAGCATTTTTTAAAAGCTGTATAAAAGGTGAATCATTTCTGTAAACAGCCCTTAAAGTGAAAACCCAACACCTTTGCTGTGGGAGCAGTAATACGGCCTCGAATACCTTTGCAAACAAAGAGTCGCTTGCCTTCTGCGAGCTGCTCTCTTTCTTCAGCAGCTCAGCATGGGGTGCCAGAAAAATCATTAACGGGCCCATCTTGCACTTCCCTCTTTTCCACACCTGCATATCACGATCCCTGCTGTAACTTTATGGACCGTGAGGAGGCAGGTTTGACGCCATGAAACACAGGCTCAGCCAACAGCTGCAGGATGGGCAGAAAGCCAGACAGTAAAATGTAAAGAGGAGGAAGGAGAGGGATCACCTTTGAAGTCTACAAAAAGGCATGACTTTGACCACTTCCTTTTTTAATTAGCTGTCTCAGGTACATTAAGCTATTGGCCACCAGTTTGAATGTAAAGGGAGGGAGTCTGGAAATGCTGAAGGTAATACTGTAAGCAAAGTGTATGGTTTCCTCTCTATGTAGCTATTCTTCTCTCTTTTTTTCTTTAACCTTTTTTTGGTTAAGTTTAACATACGAGCATGAATGTCAGGGGAAACAGTTTATTCCATTTGGGAATCCCTGAACTAAAGCTAAAACCTGTCTTACAAGCGTGAAAAAACACATTAATGCAGCGTTAAAAGTTAGGATTTTGATCACACGCTAGCCAGGAAGTTCATAGTTACCATTCCCATAGTAACTGTAACACAGCTCCACGGCAAATAGGTAGATTTTTTTTTTTTATATATTAATTTATATGGTGTTAACTTTTGGTCAATATCTTTGCTTGAGGAAGTTGCTTTTGGTTCCCTTTACTGTAATTGAAAGGCTAATCTGAAGGATCATATAGAGGAATTGCAGTCGCTGTAGGGACCAAACTTCCATATGTCTTCAAGAGGCCCAAAAGTTCATTTTGGACTAGTATGTTCTGTGCGCTTTCTATTCACATTAAAGTGTGTTTAAGGAAATGGATGAAGAGAAAACAGAAACAGTAGTTGTTCATGCCTGTAGAAACTACATTCATTTAATTGCAAGATTGTAAATCAAGACTAAGTACATTGATGCTGAAAGTCTATGTTAGGGTCAGATCCTTAAACGTAGGAGTGCTTTTTCTAAGATGTGCTTTCTGACTAAAAAGAGTTGCACTTAAACATGCTTTAAGCATAAGGAAATCTATTTGTGCCCATACAGGGAAATCGAACAATTGCTTCTTGTAAGGGGGATTCAAATTTTTTGCATGTTCTTGCTTATGCAACTATAGTGACATCTCATGGTAGTGTTAAGAGACCTGCAAATTCAAAATATCTTTTATTTCTGCTGCAAATTTGGCAAAGGTATTCTACTTCATATGCAGCTAGTATTCCAAATGGAAGACTGACATTGAAAAGAAAAAAGGAAGACGAAATATATTTTGAAGTGCTGCAGATTCTCTCAGAAAGCAGATCAAAATATGGTGTAACTGATAATTTTAATAGTAAATATAACATTTTAGTAATTCAGAACTATCTGAATGAGCTGTCCGTCAGGCTGAGAAGTTGTATGAGACAATTAAAAGACCATACAATCAACTGATTACGTTCAGCAGGTATTGCTGTAGCCTGGGAAAATTTATTTGAGAATTTATTAGAGCTATAAAAAACACTATCAGATTTAAAAAAAAAAAAAAAAGCAACGGAATGGCCTACTGTCCTGCTGTGCGGTCAAGAGCGATCTCCCAGTAAAGTCCAAGGGTGCAGTATCAATGATGAAAAGCTTCATTGTGATTTGTGACTGCAGTAGGCCTGAGGCTGTCCTTTGCTTTAAAAAAAAAAGGGGGGGGGGGCGGGGGAAGAAAAAGTCACATTGGATGTTGGTATAAATCCACTGAAGCCAATAGAAATGTTTCAGCTTTGTCCTGAAACATTCAGACCAGCTGAATCTGGTCCAGTGGGTTTTAAAAACTTCAAAAAAGGGCAAAAGGATGTACCAAAGTGTGTGTGTTGTACACAGCTGGTTTGAATAACATTAATTTAAAAAATAATTCCCAGTCTGTCTTTTCTTTTGTTGTTTTTCAGATGATGTTTTTTAAACAGAAAATTAAACAGAATGCTTTAACTCATATTTATAAACTATAATTGAAATATATAATTTTGTACATCATAAGTAAAGAAAATTATTTATGTAAATTAGTTTATTAATAATATTCACTTTATTTCTTCAGAATCCTTTAACAGAGAATAATATATCTGCCCTGTCATTCCTTAGTGTTTGTTTTTTCTGTCTCTAGGCATATGCATTAACAGAAAAGCATACATGAGAGCATGCAGACAAGCGGTTCTCCAGAAGTGATATGTCTCTCAGTATAGGAGTGTTGATTTTATTTTTTTTAAGATCAGGTGGTGTAAATAGACTTCATGGTGTTTTAAGAAGTCATTTATATAGATTAATGGCCTTAGAAATGTGTCTGGTGTTTATGGGTTGCTGCTCTCTTTACTTAGTAAGCATCAGGCAAAAAATATTTCCTGATATAATATTGTAATAAAATATTATGAACATATGAGAACTTTTTGTAGAGGAGGGTAGATTATGGGTGAATTGGTAGCTTAGCTTACACATTTTCTGTTTTATTTTTATGAAAGCACTGGCAAAACCTGCACATTTTGGGGGAGGGATGAGGATCTTAGAAAATAATATTAACTGCAACATTTCTAGTCTTATTGAAATAACCCAAAACGATAATCTAATCCATGCCCCTGTCCAATGCAGCCTCAGATACACCTATCCATTCCTGACAGATACTTGTCTAACTTTTTCTCACAGACCTCTCTGAGACCTGCTATCCTTGTCAAACTAGTCTAGATCTCCCCTCTCCTTAATATTAAAAAGTTTTCCTTAAGATGGAACGTTAACTTTCTTCCTGCAATTTAAACCCATTCCTTTTTGCATTTTTCCACCATGGAATAACTCATAAATAGATAAACTATAATCACAGGTTTGCCGTATTGGAAGGGTTCCATAATCCCTTCAGTCTTTTCTTCTTAGGCTAAAACACCATTTTTGAATAACTGCACTTTCTAGACCTCTGTTCATTGTTCTCTTCAATTTTTCTGTATCCCTCTTGATATGCCTCCCCCACAGCTGGACACAGTACCCCCTCCCCCAAAAAAAAAAGCTATAATGCAGCATATAATGGACCGATTACATTTTATGATTTCCAGACTAGGCTTAGGTTTATAGTTCCTGTTGCAGCATTTGGGTTAGTAGTCCTCTGTAGCCCCTCATCGTTTCTTTAGAGCTTGCTCTCTAGCCAGCTGTTTTGCATCCTATCTTCGTGCAGTGGATTATTCTTGCTTACGTGCACTGTCTTGCATTTGTCTGTGCTGGGGAGCCTGCCACTTCCTCAGAGCACACTGCCAGTTTGTCACGATCATTCTGCGAATTCTAAGCCCGGTTTCCATCTCTCCCCACTTGGTATCATCTATGTGATTTAATAAATGCATCCACTGTTCTGTCATCCAGGTCATTGCCAGATATATTATGGCCTCTAAGATTAATTTGAGGGGAATATAAAGTAATATATGTTGTTGAAAGGACTAATGCTATGTTTAGTCATTCTAATAGCGGCCCTTAGAATACTAAAGCAGGAGCCATGCTGGTGAAGTGTATGAATGTACAGGGACTTGGGGCCTAGAAAAAAGATGGAATTGGCAAGTAATAATAGGATAAAAGCCAACAAGATCTGTCTTCCTGTGGAATTACAGCCCCACTTCCTAATAATGTGATAGTGACTGAACTAGACATTGAACTGGAGATAAGAGAAACAATTATTCTGTTGAGGCCAGGCTCACTTTTCCCATGCATCTTAGATTCGAGCGGTTTATGAATGTCACCAGAGTACAAGCCCCTGCCTCCATGGTTTGTCTTTTCACTGTGGATTAGAGATTGGGTAATGAGTGTGTTGCTCTCGGCAGCTGACTGCCTTTTCTTGTACTGACATAAAGGAGAATCTCCTTAAGCTACTCTCAGGAGAACCATAACTAAATTTGCGATTCACTTTCTGCTCTCAGGAGAGTAGGATAGAGTTCTGTGATGTCTGGACCAGGGATCTCCCTTTTCATAAGGGACTTCAGAGATGCGTTTACTATTTTTTTTGCTGCCTTGCAGCCCTAATAACTTGGATCACTAAGTCCCACAAGTTAAAAGGGGCAGGTTGTATTTGATTAGAAAACTGTGGCGGCATTCTGGCAAATGGTGGAGGTATGAAAAAATAGATTTGTTCCTTCGTTACTTCACGTCAGCTTGGAACGAGTGCTGTAGCAGACTCGTTTTGCAGTGTGATGCTTTGAATGAGCCTTCACAGAGGTATTTCTTCCCTCTTAAATTTAAACTTGCCCAATTCTTTCTCAAGGCAAGAATTGCAAGGTGTCATTGGACCACAGTGGAGCATTGCACATTGAAACGTAAGAGGCAGGCTGCGATCCATATTTAACCTGTTGGGCTCACTTTTTGATGTTTCTCTTTTATGCTAAACCTGAACGTTGGATTATGCACCACAGCTGCAGTTTTCTAGGCTCTCTGAATTGCAAAAAAGACCCGAAGAGTTGCTCCAAACTCAGGAGGAGGTGAGTTCTCTCAGTTCTCAGTAAATCTTCATGGAAGATTTATCCCTCTGTTGCCCATAGTTTTTCTTCATTCCCTTTAAGAAAAAAAAAACAAGAAACCCAACAACACACTAGCGCCAGCAAACAAGGTTTATTTGAGCTCTAGTAATTATATCTGTCTGGGAGAACAACCAAGGTGTCAAAGTATCAAAGTGAAATTCAGAAAAGTCAAGAGCAAGTAGAGACTCGAAGGGGTAAAAGGGAAATAGAAAAAACCTCCTGGTCTTTATTATGGTAATAGTAATGAAGCCAAGCTGAAAAAGCGCAGACAATGGGCTAAGTTACTGTACTATAAACTGCTTCCTGCCACTGGGTTTCACAAATCAACTTTACTAAGCTGATTAGGGAACTACAGAGCCACTCCTGTTGTTTCTGACTCTCGAGGGAGCTTGCCAAGCCTTAAGATTTCTGCCATTCAGGGCATTTCTGGTTCTTATTGCTGAGAAATGGAAGAGAAGAAAGGACTGAAAAAGTGAACTGTTTTCTGCGGTTTACTCTGTAGAGATGGGGAGTGTTTGGGCTGGGCAAAACAACATTTCTTCTGCTGGAGAGCATTGCAGCCTCCTTACAGGGGGCTGAGCATCCTCCCAGGCAGGCTCCCTGCTGTGCCAGCTGGGCCCCGCAGCACTGCTCATTCCCTGGCAGTTGGGTGTAGGAGGTAGTGGTTAGATTCTCTTACTTGACCCCCTCTCCCCAAATCTCCAAGCTGTTTTTGTGTTTGGCAGCATGCTGGAGATGGACACGAGCTCTGTTCCAGAAGTGGTTCACAGCCTGGGCTCCAGGAACACCAAAGATGCCCCTTCTGCTAAGCTGCCCTGCAGCCTCTGTGCTTGCATGTCCCTTCAGGGGATTTAGCCCCTCAGGGCTGCAATCAGGCTTCTAATCAATTAGGCAAATTGACTGCAGGGTTAAGCTATTTCCTATTCATGGCAACAAGCCTGGGTTACATTAACTCCCAGTTTCCCAGGAGCCTCGATCCCTCCACCTTGTTTTTTCTTTTGAGATGGGACAAAAGGACAAAATTGTGAAGAAGGAGAGGAGATCCTAGTAACAATGGATATGGTCTGCTACTGCAAAATCAAAATAACTTAGCAAAGTGTGGGAAGATTTTGGTGACCCTTTTAAAAAACATAATAATTTGGATTCAAAGGTAAAGAGATAGATTTACCAGTAGGCAGTTATGGGAGCGTTTACTCTTTCAAAACCAGTCTTCCAAAGACACAGTGTACATGAGCAGCCCTACCACAGTCCATACAATTACTCAGAGAACTAGTGCTGTATGTATTTAGATCTATGGGTGCTACAGAATGTTACTTACAGAATACAACTTTTAAAAGTCCCAAGGACAGAAGTTCCAGGTGAAAATTAAGCTGCACTTTCCTACTCTGATGCTCTTCATAGCAGAGATTTATTTTTATCAGGCTCTGCAAGGAGTTATGCGTGAACAAGTCACTGAAGTCACCAAGACTCCACATTAGGTTCAAGGTTCTACTTGTTCAAAGCTTAGTGGAGGATCAGGGAAAAAGTATGTGAAGTCTGTTCTTCTTAAACATTATTCCAGATACACCAGCCTTTTAGTTTCAGAGGTTATTTCCAAAGGCTATACTATTGCATCTGATTTCATTTGCTGTTGCAGGAGTTCAATGCAGTGTAACTTCTTGCCTAGGGCTACATACAGCACAGAAAAGCCAGCCTACACCGTGCTGTAATCAGTTGCTTTTTGGTCTGAGCAGCCCACTAAGCCCATTGTCTGGGTTAGGCTCTGTTCTTGTTTTATTTCTACAACCCCACCAGTTGCATTAGGCTCACTCTAATAAACAGCAGAATGTGGAAGGTGCTGCATAATGAGTCACCAATATCAGTTCACATATTAACAATGGATCTTGCAAAGAGATTGATTACTGAAGCGTAATTCTTACTGCCTTAGGGCCAACCTGAGTTGGTCCCCAAGTCACTCAAGACTTCTAAGGTTCAAATAACTCTCATTAGAAATAACATACCTTCTTGATTTTGACTGGAGTTGCTCCCTTCAGGAGGCAAGAAATTGAATTCATATAGAAAGGCAAAATTAAGAGTTAGTGAATTGGCCAAAGCCTACACATACAAAAATTGAAGACTGTTACAATTAAAAATTGCTACCCAGAGTCATTAACAATGACAGTGTATCCATTCATTGCAAATTATGAGCTGAATGTTATATGTGTAAGGGTGACACAGTCACACAGTGAAATAAATGAAAGGCAGAGAATGTTAGTTACAAGTCATCTTTGCTCACTGGACTAGTCAGCAGAATAGGGGAAGCCATGCACAGAACTGAGGCTAAATAGATAAAATCCCAAACTTTATATGTTTTAATATATGTAATATAAAAATATATGTTTATAAAGAACATTAAATGTTATTGGAGCTATCCTGATATGATACAAACCAGAGTCATTTAACCTCAATATTTATACTTTGGATTTATATTGCTGTAAGTCTAATTCAGGTCCTTAAATATCAAGGGTTATACAGGATTGTAAAGATAACTGTTTTTCTCCTGTTTGATCTAAATATGAAAGTTCCTCTAAGTAAGCTGACAGTTTCTATATTGTGTTACAATGATGCAATATGTTTTTTACCCACAGTACAGAATTTCTAAGAGGAGTAAGAAATATTTCGAACATAAAAAGCGTCTTTTTTACTTGCATCATATCTATCATCTTGCCTTTCTTAATATGGCGTCATCCAAGAGGTCAGTTACTGTCATCATATATTCTTTTTAACCTATTCAAAGACATTTTCAGGTCTCCTGAGTTTCATCTGAGATAACAAATAGCTCCATCATTTAACAGATTTCTGCTGAAGACATTTTTTTGGAAGACTATTGTGCTGACATTTGTTTTACAGGCATTTATTTTGGCTTCCCCATTTGCAAAAATGATGGCTAGGTTTTATACATAGCTGTTAATCACTGAGTACATAAATGATGGAGCAAAAAATGTAACAAACCTCTGATCATTAAAACTAAGATGACTGTATTGTTCCCATGTTAACCATGTGCTCAGAAGAAAAAAAAAATCAACAAGTATGTATATGAAAAGCTGATTAAACTTCAGATTTATTTCCCCATATATGACAACAAATTTTGGCAAAGCAAGGTTATAAATTTGCTCTGTTTCAAGCCCCTTGTTGCATGAGTGAATAAGTTTCTCTTGGACTCAAAGGCCTTAGAAACAGAGGACCAGATTTACATTTACATAAAATCCCAGTTACATTAACTGCAGATCACTATATTCCTATTTCAAAGTACTTTTGCACCTACTAAAGCAATAAAGTAGAAAGGTAATGCATATCAGTCTAGAACCTGCAGTACTGGGGTGACAACCTCCATTTGTTCTGGTTAAGGCAGTCCTCTCCTTATGGAACCTAATTCTTGTTTTAGCAAAGCTGATGGATCTCTTTGCAAACATCTTGTTTGAGTCTTTGAGAAACACTTAGGAATACAAATGGCTTTCCTGACAGTAATATTGTCTCCTTAAGATGGTGAACAAGCTTAGTGTTTTGGTGGTCCTTCATACTTGGTTATGTTTTCTTCAAGCACAAAGTTACAGTGAGGCTCCATCTTAGGTAGGAAGCTAAGATATCTAAAATTGACACTGATCCCTCTACGCTTTCCAGCCCAGGAAAACCTGTTTCCTTACTTGAGCTCTATTGAAGCATTTGCTTTCATCACAGAAGACCCTCAGCCCTCTAGCTAAGCAGCAGGCTATTTATAACACCAAGGGAGAAACACTACAAGCAATGTATGCAGTTTTTGAAGGTAGTTTCACAGTTAGGTCACAGGGATGCCATATGGCACAAGGGGCAATGATTTGGCAGTGATGATAATATCTGTTCTGTATTCAGACTGATGAACTTTACTGCTTTCCTCCAAATGTGTTTCTTTATTTGGTGTCACCTGGAACAGACGGCTAGAGCAAAACAACCAGTTTGCAGATGTTGAAAATGAGTGCAGTGTCCATGATCTGGTGAGTAATCAAATGACTACAGCTTTCTTCTATGCCTCTGCTTTTTAATAGAGTCTACAAGGCAAAGTAAGGACTAAAGCATCTTTCTAGAGTATTGCTAAAAGTTATGTGTGTGTCTGTAAACTAAAACTAACTGCTTCATCATGAAAACTCACAGCAGATGGACAGATCGGTGGTCGATATAGGAGGCAGAGACAGAACTTCTGCCTTTAAACCACTGCGCGGTTTGATGTAACTGATATGATGGGCTGAAACAGCAGAAATCTGGTGAACAGTTTGTAGGCAGACAAGGACGGTAGTCTGGATGCCCTCTCGTACTTTTAGCTTCTTTTCCTCCTGACTGCTGAAGTTAACCAAAAGCTTTATTTTAAAGGTTCCTTGTGAAATTCCACTTCTGGTAGTTAGTGGTAAATCTGCCAAGAACATTGGATGGGCAGAAGTCTACATCTTCCGTTTTCAACCTCTCCCCATTACACATGTATTTGCAGAGAGAATGGAATCGGGTCCTGTCCACATTGTAACTACAGCCAGTTCAGGTGGCTTGGTGATACCACTGTTAAATGGTATCGTTTGTGTCTCCATTGTGTAGATAGAAATTAAATGAAAAAAAACTGTCCACAAACATCGAATTATACATTTTAAATAGTTGTTGGATGTAAATTTCACGTTTCTGTCAGCCTGCATGTTAGAAATGTTGTATTCTTGGTATTAATCAGAACAAAAAAATCTGACTAATTTGTCTAGATCTCGCAGGCTTTAAAGCTGGGTTATGACATCCACTGATATCTACTATCCACTTAAAAACCTTTCAAGCAAATCATATCGGGATCTTAGGTAGCAAAAACCAAGGTGTGGGTACTGTGTGCCTTTGAAAAATAATAAACTAAAAGTGAGGCTTGGTTCCTAACAGAATAAATGCAGTTAAGATATGCTGTCATGAATTCATAAACATTTTTTGTGAAAATACCTCCATATCTTGTTTTTCACCTGCAAATTTTAATTATTAAAACTGAACACAACCCATATGCTGTGAGAGCTTTTATTTATAAGGAAGTGGAATTTCTAGAGAAAAGTGTTCTTTTAACAGAAATTCCTGAAAGTGCTAGCTGCACTGTCTTCTCAAACTGTTAAGAAGTTTTTCTATTTCACCATACCATACTGTGCTTACACTTTTCATGTATGTATGATCAACTTAAGTCCTTTGTTTGTGATCTGTACCTTCTGAGATCTGTCTAAACCTAGCGTTGGACAAAAATAAAATACTATTTGCCAACTGATGATCTATCAGTGAATTGAAAAAATAGATAAATTGTATATAAAATATTTCTCATCTCTAGATTCCTTCAGATTCTGGCAAAATGCAATAGCAAAATAATCTGTTGGAATAGTACGTCACAAAGCATTAAAACGAGAATTTAAAAAGCCCGTTTATGACACTGCAGTTATGTTTTTGTAGCTATTACAGAACAAAAGTTCTGTTTATCTAAGACTCCAGTACTTTATGACTTTATACTGAAAGCAAAAATAATGTTAACTGTAGTAAGACCTGGAGAAAGCCTCATGGTTATAACATACCATAAAAGGTAATGCTAGAGACTTAATACAAATACTGTATCTGAAAGATGAAGGGAAAATCTGAGAGTAAGACCCATTTTGTTCAAAATGAACATTTGATTTTTTTGATATATGAATAACATACTTAAGCAAAACAAGAGCCATATTTCAAGCAATAAAAGAAAATAAAAAGAAATAAGCAATAAATAAATATTTTCCTCCTTTGTTTGGTATTTTACTGAAAAATATCAAAACCAGCATAACCCTTGAATGGATCTGCCAGATGCTGGGACATTCTTAATAAATGCAGGGAAGTATGGCTCTTAAAGAAGCAAAACCTTTCAATGCTGTTCTTTCACAGGCTTCTCTTGGATGATTTCTCTGATTATTTTTCATGTTCTGTACTTAAGAGGTAGTGTGTGTAGGTATTCAGTCTGACTGTCACTCTCTCAAAGCAAACCCACATAAAACAGTTATTTTTGGCAGGAGTTATCTTACCTATTTTTAAGGTTAGTCACCTAATGTTCTGCAGTCAGCGGGGAAAGACGGGCAGTGTCAGTGGACGGTTTATCCTGACTAGAGGCAGGCGTGCAAGGCAGGCTCCTCTGAATCTATTCACCCTCTTTGACTAATGAGGAACCTTAGATGGCTAACTTGTAATCGAGTTAGCCATGAATCTCCCTGTAGTAACTGCCAGAAACGTTCACTCTTCTATATTCCAAAATTCAATCTAAAATTAATGTCCAGGCTCAAAGACAGGCAATAGTTTTAGTAACTACTGGGTATTATCTAAAGCTTGAGGTAACGATGCGTTCAGTTCTGAATATGCTGTTGATTGTTACCGTATGTGATCCCTTTAGCTGTTTGTAGTATTCTCCTGCAAATGCGCAGAGCTGCTTTAGATTACTTACAGTGATTTTGTGTTTCTCCTATCTCAAGATGATTTACTTATTTCCAAGTGAACATAAATCACCATGTGCCACTAAGAGAGAGACGGAGGGAAATGTATTTCCAGGCTTGGCAGGAAGGAAACAGCAGGAACAGCATTGCAAGAGATCCTCTAAAGCACGCACGCTTTTCAAAGAAATGAGAAATGAAGATAACGGAGCCATTGAAATGTGAGTACATTTTCTCTACATAGATTTGAATCAGTATATTTCCTAGACCACCCCCATTCTTGAAGGAAGTCCTATGTAATGGTTATTTCTACAGGAATAATAATAGCTCCTGTGAGTAAAATGCCTGTATTCTCTCATGCAGACTGAAAGCAGAAACTTGTTTTATATTAACAGTAAGGTCTGCAACCCCTTTTTCCTTTTGTAACTGTGATTCAGAACAATGCAGTTCTTAAAGTAATCACACATTCAAATACAAGTAGGTGTGAGCTTTCAAATATACTGAAAGTGAATATTCAGAACATCACATCCTGGTGTTTGCTTCTGAAGTTAAGAAAAACCTGCTGTGCAAACCAGGATGCATGTTTTAAAAAGTCCATAACTGTTATTTTGAAGCCAGATTTCTTCAAACGGAACAAGGCACATATTTACCTTCCAGGGATGTGTGCCATTTGTGCCAACTTTGGTACTGTTAAAAGAAACTGATTTTGAGTTTCTCTGAATGCAGAAATGCATACAAATAAAATTTTCACAGCTTGTTTATAGATAAATTTGTTTTGCTGTTCTGGAGTTAACGCTTTACTAATGATTCATCTTCAGTTGTGGGGGTAGATGGTGTGAAATTATACTGCCTAAGAAGAGACGTTTTAAGTAAATTAAAAGTAAAAAATAAGTTTATTATAACAGAAGATTGGTACCTAATATAATTATTTTGTAAACATACCACTATGCTGTGGACATGAAAATCGGGCCATTAAATTAATTATAGTAAGCTTTCAGAGAAGCGTTTGATGTATCTTGCAGTCCAGAGGATTGGAAATCGAGTGTCAGTGATTTAGCCCTACATGAAATGACCACTGTGCCTCTAACCCTTGAAGATGTGGCTCTGAAACATCCAGTGCTGGTATGTTGGTCCTCATTTATTCTACGTCCTCATATTCAGTTCCATAAAACCTGGGGACATCAGGTACCAAGACTGAAGGCTTTGTCCAATTTCTGAACTGCTGAAGAGAGATTTGGGTTTGACTTTGCTCTCAAATCTCAACACAGTGACAACACAGAGTCTCCAACCCTATTTTCTGTGTGTAGGCAAGCATGTATCGCTATTAGTACTAGATCCCTAAAAGATGGTATTAGAAACTTGAAGTATAGTTTCTCAGGGACCTAGTTATAAAATAGTTTAATAACCTTAGAAGTACATGGATACTTAGAGAGGCTGATGACTCCTTTACTTCTAACAACTGTTATGTCTTACTTCCTTTAAAGGTAAATACCTATTTTCTACTACCTTGCCTAAAATTTTAATCATAGAGGAAACAGTACTTAAAAGAGGGCTCCTCTAATTTACTTCTACAGAGCTACATGACTGTAGATATACAGACACAGACTCTAGCTTTTACCCTAAAAACCAGTATCAGCCACTGCAGCAAGAGAATAGAGAATGTTTTCCTCTTTAACACAGATTTTAATAGTTTATCTCAATTATTTTTGGGTTAAAATTCCCTTAAGATAATACAATTCTGTAGTATTATTTAGGACATCAGAATCAGATCTGATAAAAAATAAGAATGAACGAATTTTGAACTTTGACTCTGTCTGGCAATAGCAAAGCTGCTTTTTGATTAAACAAACAAACAAATCCCGCAACTAAAACACTGATGTTCCTGGCTCAAAATGTGTTATTTCAGTTTGTTGGAATGACACAAAATGCTCTGGGTCAATTCACTGTTAACCTATATTCTTAGTATGTCCTTCTGACTCATGGGACCTTAATTCGCATGAAATCAGAAGCACAGACTACCTGTGTCAGACTCCCACATCCGGTATCTCACGTAAATATGGGACGTGCAGCCCAGCCGAGGCAGCACCAGTGGGAATAAGCCACCATCCTGGTGTGGAATGTGTCTCATAGATGGGCAGGTGTTGGACTTGGCTCCCAATACTTAGACCAGTTCAACCTACTGAAACGATAGGACTCAGATTTGACTTACAATTGGATTTTTTGTCTTGATTAAAGACAAAAATTGACCTTGGATTAGGTCAAATTAAATATGTTCTATGAAAATGCTTTCTTCTGCAAATATTATACCTTCTTTCCTGCTTAAATAAGTAAATAAAAATCCCATCAAACCCTTATCAGAAGTTTTCAATTGACCCAAACTTTAATTTCTAACAGTATTTGTAACAAAGTACTAAATTATTTTATAACAAGCTATTAGAACTAAAATGATGATAAGTCTCTTGCTCAAGACTGATTATATTAATTCTTCAATACAATGCTGAACTTCTGTTTGTTTTTTAATTTTAGGAAGCTAAATCAGTCATTACTTATTGGACTAATTATGCAGATGAAGAAGAAGAAATTCCCTAAAGTGGAATAGAACAACTGAAATGTAGAAGCTTACAGTAGAAATTGCCTTTCTTTAATTTCTCAAAAAGTTGCAGCAGTTATAGACTATATATATATATATATATATACACACACACACACACACACACACACACACACAGGAAAGTCAGTGTATTAATGATCACCCTGGCCCCATATGAAGAAAAGAATTTTACTACTTACTAATCAGGCTTGTATTTGAATGTAAAACTAACATTAACATTTCAAAACGCAATAAATAGATCTTTTTCTCTGAAAATTGTCCTTCTCTGCACTTTTGCTATCTTCTTCTTCTGCAGCAAATTTGCAACATAATTTTTCAGGATGGTTGTTACTACTGTAACTGGAAGATTATATTGATATGCTGTAATCAGAATTTCTCAGTCTGAGCTATTGCACTTACACTACAGAAAATCACAATACCAGAGCTTTTTGTTAATTTTGTGCTTCAACTAACGTGGAGGCAAATGTTTTCCAATGTAAGGTCTTCCGTGTACCAATATGTATAACAAAACAGAATATGAAACAATAAAGGAAGGCTCTGAGGAAACAGTATATTAAATGTACTTGAATTCAGAAGTTCCTCATATTCTTGGTGTTTTGGAGAAAATGTTCTCAGTGTAATTTAGTGAAGGACTCTGTACCTCTCATATGAGTGGGCAATCTTATACTCAGTAACTGTTTAGAGAAATAAACAGATCACAGACTTATGTAGTAGAGACAAGGCACTTAACAGTATGAGAGAGAACAGGACTGCAGAGGGGAGAGACAAGAATGTTTAAAAGAATCAAGTAAGCTTAATGGAGAAGAAAAAAAACCTCACAGATGCATCGCAATAGCTGTCTAGAAGTAGATAAGGTCACTAAGAGCTAGGAGTTTCAACAAAACCAAACAAGTTAATACTAATTTATGAGAAAGGGAAATATGTAACCCAAAAAGTTTAATATACATAAAACCCTCCAAAGCTGTATATACATAGAAGCTGGTTCCCTTTCTCTTAGAACATGAAATGGACCATCAGAAAATTCTGTCTTCCCATCACAGCTGGGAATTGCAGGGCAAGTTTAGTGAGGTACGTGACCGCCCTCTCAGGTCCCTATGACCAAAGTGGCTAACTCTCCATCCCTTTACCCACGCACGAAGTCAGAATGCCAGTCACATCCCCCCACCTCTACTCCCTTTCACGCTGCAGGAGAGGGGCTTCTGCAGCTATTACAAGACCGTAGATGAATTCCCACTGCTAAGTGAGTAAGCCTTTGTAGCATATTTACCACATTGCAACCATGCAGAAGAGATTAGTTTTAAGGCTTGTTATCGCCCTAACTACTAGCAGGCCCGGTGATGCATATGTAAGTAAGTGCAATGTAAACTTCATTACAGAAAAAGGAAGCTAGAGAACAAAAATGGCTTTACGTACAGAAATGGCTGCTGTTTGTGTGTGTCTTGTACAGAACACAACCAACATATCTCAAGACAGAGGCAACTAAAAATGGTAAATATGTCAAAGATGAAGCCAGTGATGACATTTTACAAAACAACAAAAATAGGACTCGTGAGTGCACTTTGCAAGAGCGTGGTTGTTCTGATAACAATTCATGTTCATAGTATCTTCCTGAAGTTGATAGGCAGTGCTCGCTTTTGAGCTGTTTTTTCGGGGTTGATCAAGAAATTGATGTGTCCAGCTTTATTACTGAAACAATTCAGAGTTTAACCCCATTCATATCAAGGTAAGTAGCTTCATTTCTAACTACCATTTTCAGTGCTCCGGATGCAGCACATAAGGCATTAGGGGAAAAAAAAAAAGTCCAGTAAAGAAAGCTTATTAGCTGTTATTCGTATCTTAAAATAAGTTTTAAAAAAGAAGGAAACAGTTTTAGTAAAACAAGGTATCCTCTTTCTTTACCTTATACTTCACACAGCAAGCCAGAGAATAAAAAATGCTATTTACAACAGACAAGCAAGATTTCAAAAGGGATTAGTAAAGAAACATTTTGTTTAAGTCAATTCGCCTAAAATCCAGAACAAAGGTTGTAGGATTTTTAAATGGTATATTTCTGCACTTAACTGCTAATAAAAGTGCCTACCTAATTGTTAGGCCCAAGAGTTATATGAGAGGGACCATTAACATGTTGTTCTGTTTTTGAAGTATCTCTCTGCATTAACATAGGGCATTGTAGTGCAGATTACATTGAAATGCTGACTACTCTGCTGTAATATTGGTAGGAGGAAAACATTCAATCCTACAGTAAAGAATTAATTTTTAGTTAACTATTAGCACAGAATAGGCAAGTATTACTCTGTTTTTGGTCTTTTAGATGCTCTTCTTCACAACTGCATATACATATATCAATTTCCCATGAATGTTTGGTATTTCTGCTTTCCACAAAGAAATGGTTTCTACAAAGATTCTTTACCTCAAACAAAGCAGTTACATATTCAAATGGTAAAAAACATTTGACGTTAAAAGTCAACTTCTTCCTGCTAAACCTCCTGTACCTCATGAGAACTGGAGCAGGAAACATCACAAAATTTAAGTTTTAGATGTATGGGAAACTTAAATTACTGTAGGTCAACTTAATTTTCTTTGCAGCAGTTAGCACTATCTAAGAGAAACCAATAGTTATGAGCTGCTAAAAATAAATGCATTTAGATCAACATGACAAGATCAACAGAAGTCAGTATCTGTAGCCTTACCACATCAGTTTGAGCTTTACATTTTCATATCTAATTGTTTTTGTCCAAAGTGAATTAGGTGCCATGAGAAAGAAAAAGAAAAAAAGTCAATTGACATAACCAGAACAAAAGAAACATGTTTCTTTACATATGCTAAACGTTTCCCTCTGTGTGTTTATGTGTTGTCCCTTTGCGGGTGCAGACTAAGAGTGGATATGAATACTGAATTTATTCTAACCTGAAAGCTATACTTCTTCCATCTTCTCTCCTTCCCTGTCCTCTTTGTTCTTTCCTCTAAACAAAGAAGTTTCTCCTACCAGGCTGCTCCTCAGTTTGCTCAAACTCCTCTCCTTTGGGCTTTCATTCCCTCCTCACTCCATGGCCCCTTCCCCCACCTTCTTGCCCTTCTCTCGTCTGTTCTCGCTGACTTTCCATCCTCCCTCGCCAGTGGTGCTGCCTCTTTGTTCCCACAGTACTCCTAAGTTGTGCAGCAGGAGCCAAGCTCTCTTTTTTTCTTTTTTCTTTCTTTTTTTGTGAGTGGGGGAACCTGGAAGACTTGAAGGCCCAACTGACAGCAGACAACAAGACCACAGAGAAAAAAAGGAGCCATAACATGCCTCAGCAAAACACTATCATAAAACACAGCCATATTTTCTTTCAGGTGATGCAGAAGTGCCAAGAAAGATTCCTGGGACACATGCAGCTCGCATGCAGTTATGACACATTGGTGTTTAAGCTGTTTGTATAGAATTAAGGACTTTCCTGTCATAACATGTTTAACACATTTTTAGAGGTAATAAGCATATTTATATCTGTGCAGCAAAGCAAGCGGAAGTTAAGGTAAGTCCTGCTATGAAACAAGCTCCCTTGGGTTTCCTGGCAATGCTGTGGAAACTGAAGATGCCTACAGCTGCCTCATCCTAATATCACGGATCAAAACAGTCAAGTGTTGCTCTGCAGCACATCACGTTATGTTGACTTTATACAAGAATTCTCATGCTTCTTTAGGTGTCTGTGAAAGCTGGCAAACACTAAGAGGCACTAAGAGAATTTCTCTAAAAGTTCCATTTCTGCTCATTGTTCCTGCACCGCTCCTTCGCACAGAACTGAAATTTGCTAGGAGTATTTCCACCTGAGCACCCTCCCACCCCCCTGATTTAAAACAGTGAAATTCTACTTGAAGAGGCAATTTAAAGAGGCCGTAAGGATTCTAAAGCTGGCCCAGTCTTTTAATCACAACTGTGACAAAACGCTGTCATCCTTTCCAGCAATTCCCCAGTAATGTACAGTATATCCATATAACAGAAGAAAAACTTTATGTTGCTGAGAAAACTGCCTAGATAATCAGGCCTTCATTTTCTGATTCCCCTGCCCTTTCAGTATTAAGCGATCACCAGTTGTGCTGAAGCATGCCATTATCCTGTCATCCAGAAGCCCTGACATCATATCTGAAGTCATTTGGAAACCAAAATCAGTGCACGTTTCAATAGGACTGCATGAATGCACCCCAGCAGCCCCATTAGTCTCCAATGAAAGTGTAAAAGCTTTTACTGAGAATTTAAGTTTGTTTTACAGAGCTGAGGGACCAAACTAAAACCATATTTTTATTATTTGGACCTCATCAAGTGTAATCTAAAACAGGGTACAAGGATGATAATATAAAAAGACAAATAACGTAAAGAACGAGGAGAATATACCTCAAGAATCAATCCTGTCTTCAAAAGGTTATGTTGTTTCTAACTTCCACTCTTGTGTATCGGTAAGTGCCAGAAACAAATCATTGTTGCAAAATATGTTTCAAAACAGAACATATTAGTAATTTGAAACTCTGATAAGCACCACAAAGAAAACAAACTGCATATATTTGGGACTGATTTTTGAAATCATGTAATTCTTATAGCTTTCATAAGTTCTATCTATTTCTTCTCAATCAATCGCTGTTTTTGTCTTTACCACTGTAGTCTTACAAAGTTTGGATATGTGAATCTTAGCTTTCTCCCTGAGACACTTGAATAACTGGAAATTCTACAAAGTTTTTTTTACACAGTAGTCATCTAACAATGCTGCTGACCAAAAAGGATCCTTACTGCAGTCATCCAGCAAACAAATTACCTATAGTCCTACTACTTCCGTAGATATACATACATACATACATATATATATATATATATATATATATGCAATTTACTTCATTACTGGAAGCAACCAGTTCATAGAGAAATTTCAGAGACAAATACTGCTGCTTGAAAAACTTTAATACCAGCTGCTAGTTTTAAAAAAAGGACATTAACAAAACAAGGGGAAACAGTACACTCTCTTTGCTAGACTTTTGGGGAGTACTTACCTTTTTCTCCTTTCTTAGTGGTGCTTCCATAACGAGGCAGGCACAAAAACAGTGTGCGTCCCTTCTGCTAGCAAATTGCAGAGATTTTGCAGAGCCTCAGAAGGCTCAGAACAACTCCCAAGCTCAAGTGGAGAGAAACAAGTCTCCAAGGAGGCAAGGGATTTAGATACAGCAAGTACAATTTAAGAACGCAAGTCCGTGACTGCAGTTGTCCCTCTCCAGCTTTTTCAACATTTGAAAGGCCACGGGCGGATACAGTCCAGCCAGAGGCAGGTAACTCCCTTAACTGTCAAAAGGTCAGCTTTACTTACGTTTACTGTCTTGGCAGAGCTGACTGCCTCAAAGCCTAACATTGCTTGTACTTAAGGCTTCTGAAAGCCCTGCTCCAGTAGGTGTATTTGAGCCTACCTAAGGCAGTAACTGCACTGAGCTTATCCACGAAAGCAGCAAAATGTGTTAGTGGTAAAGGCCACCAATAGGCCACTGTCTTTGGGCACAAGCAGCCTGCAGCCGCTGCAATCCTGCGAGGTGGCAGAGCGGCTTTGCCTCCTCTCCTCAGGCTGCAGAGGGCATGCAACACATTTCTGTGAAAAATTTCCTGAAAAATACTGTAGCCGCCAGCCCTTTTGTAAAAGGCGGGAGCGGCGCCATCATTACTTTTCAGAAGGAGGAGAGAGCCAGCCGGCTTTACGTCGCTCAGAAGTCGTTTTCCTTTCTTGGCGCCCTTCGACTATACACGGGGAGAGAGAGAGGGAGAGAGGCTTTTGCACCCCGCCGAGGCAGGCCTGGCCCATGCCCCAGCGCGGACAGGCGCGGCAGCCGGCCGCTCCGCGAGCCCTGACGAGGGAGGCCAGTGCCCAGCGTCCCTCAGCGCGGCCCTGCGCCTGCCGCCCTCGCCTCGCGGCAGCCGTTCGAACGCGGCGCGCAGGATGGGCCGTTAACGGCTACCCCTGCCCCGCGGCCGCTGACTTCCCGGGCCACGTGACCAACGGGCGGGGCAGGGCGGAGCAGAGGGGCGCGACGCCCGCCCCCCCGCCCTGCGGTGCCCGACGCCGTCCCGCCTCCCCTGTGGGAGCGGGTGGGTAAGCAGAGCAGCTGCCCGGGCCAAACAGCCCCTTCTGGCCCCTGGGACAGCCTGCGTTGCGGGGCTGAAGGTAAGTTACCCCGCCGCTGAGAAGAGGATGCCTTTGGGATGAGGTACTATCTGACAGGTAACTCAGCCCTCCAGGTTTCCAGTTCTGGTCAATGACCTTCAGGCTTTCTGGACTAATGTACACCTGGTGGCCGCCAAGACTACTGTTGAACCATCAGCACGGTCACCTGAAACTGCTGAGTTACTAGGTTTTGTGGTTTAAGGTGCACATCACTTTTGCGGGTGGTTTGAGATCCTTTCCTTTAAGGGACCTGTAGCGTCGCCCAGCCAAGGTGTTGCCTTACCTTATTGAGGTGTTCAGCATCTGGATTTGATTACGTAGGTTGTGAGATGTTGCAGAGTGCCTTTAGGCTTTTGGATGGGAAAATCTGATTAAAGAGCAAATAGCAGTATACTTACAAAAGGCTGAGTTGATCTACTGTACTGCAACTTGCTTAAAACAGAGTAATTGTGTTAATTAAGGACCCACGTTATAATGTGATAGTCCCTCATCTGAAGAGTGTATGAGTTGGTTTTGCGCAGGTGGATTTGAAATCTGGTTGTTGACTGCTGTAAGGGTAGCAATCATTAAATTTAACTTCTAGTGCTGTTGAAGCCAAAAACATATTCTCCTTACATTTGTAGGAGTAGATTCTGAACTTGCACATACATATACTGAGCTTCTCCATATCATTGTCTGGTCCACGAGAAACCCTGCCAAGCAACAAACCTTGTCCCTCCAAATTGAACTCTATTCAAGCTATTATTGAAAACTAAAGCATGGGACTCACAATAAACAGGCAAAAAATAAGCAGGCTGCTTAAAACTTTTTCGCATATTATTTCACTATTCTGACGTGTGTGAAAGTGAGGCAGACGTTTACCAAATGTAAGTCAATGATTAGAAATCAAGACTGGAAATTAGGAAACCAAATGCCGTAGTGCAAACCAAGACACAGTATGCTGATTTATCTATATTTGTCTTACTCACTCCTGTTACGCTCCTGAGGAAATGACTTGGAAATGATGAGTACTGTAGTAATCATTCACAGTGAGTTTTCAATGAGGAGAAGGATATTTTTATCTAATTAGCTAAGCTGAGTAAAAAAATCTTAGTGAAGTTGAGACAGTTTATAGGATTTTTTTAGGGAATTTGCAGTCAGGTGGAAAATTATAGGGAGTCTCTAATTTAAATAATAAAATTAATGTCTATTCTTAAGATTTTACTTGGTTTTAATTAAATTAAGTTTTGAATACAGCTTCTTTAATGAAAATGACATCTATATAGAAAAATAGAGCTTAATATTCATCTGCTTCCTTTGGTAAACTAACAGAGTATATATGCTCAAAGGAGTGAAGGGAACAATGAGAAGGGGAAAAAAAAACCCAGTATTTCATTATACTGTATAGTAATTCTTTGTCTGGCTACTGATGAATGGTGATGAGAATGGACTGAACCTCTAAGTTTTAACTTAAGCCACCTAATGGGCTTTAAGCCTGAAGTTAAATCTCCCAAAAAAACAAACCAAACCAAAACATTCAGTCATTTATTAAATAAATATTTATAGCAAAGATGATGGTTTTCTTTAATCTGGACACATTTGGCAAGAGAAATACCTTCAAATGACAATAATTGTTCATGAGGCAAAGCTGTTAAGCCGTATGCTCTCACAGTCCTTGGAAGTGAAGATATTTCCAGAAAATAATTTTATATCTTTTTCCCCCCCTGTTTATGGCAGGTTGGTGGGGAAAGGAGGAAGTACTTAGGAAAAAAAACCTCCTTGCTAAATATGGTTAGTGTTCTTTAAAGGAGACTAATTGCTAAGTCAGCATTCACTTTCCAGAATAAAGTGCTCTCGATGACTGCCTTTTTATGCAAGATCTTCAGACAGTTCTGCATGAGGAGTGCAGCTTCTGGCCACCTATTTAAAAAAAAGTCTCATTTTCATACATTATCTTTTAAAGCTGACGCTCTACTTAGATTGAAGAAAGTAGTTTCAAAACAAGTATGAAATGGGCAGTTGCCTTTCCTAACCAGAAGCTTCCATGGGCATGTTCTCTTGAAGGAGACTCTCATCAAGACTGTTTTTGGAAGAGAAGGGATTCCTCAGTGCTATGTGCAAAGCTCTTTAGGCACTCATGGAAGGGAGTGCATCCACTTCAAGAGTTCTACTCTGAAGCCTAGTAATAAAATATCGCAATAAAAATAATCAGAGGTACTGGGCCTTTAGTATCATAGCCTCTCAACTGAGGCATCTCAAGTGGATCCATTGAATATGTCCTTCTGCCCTTCTTTGGGATTATTGTTCTGTCTTTCTGTTCAAATGATGCAATAGTTGGTCTAAAGCTGTTAATATTTCACTTTCAGTAGTTCAATGCTAATTCAAGAAAACATCCATCCTGTCCTATAGATAACTAATTTGTGTTGAGTAGAAGTTTACAGCACTGAACTCTGAGACAATTCCTAGAAAGCTTTTTGGTTTTGAAATATGTTTCCATAACATGAATCTTCTTGTGAATAATGATTGAAGTTTAACCCAAACTTTAAAATGTACAAACAAAAAATCCTCTCTGAGATTATTTTAAATATTCTGGGCATTACTGTTTTCCTTTGATCTTTCTCTGAAGCAGGACACTGGCAATATTAGGAAATGGTAGTTTTGTTAATGTCTTTGTCATTAGCTACTCGGTTTAGACTTTTATCCTGCATGGCTCTTTGACTTTGGCTGTTGATGTGGATTTCACATACAGAATAAAGAGGAAGGAAGTAAAGAAGAGTCTGAAAAAGTGAAAATTGTGTCAATTTCCATGATCAAGAGGACTGAATATCATTTGACAGCTTATGGTGTACGTGACCCCCAATAGAATATGAAATTAAAGAGGAGGAAAGATAATGAAGTACTAAAATTAAGCTCATTCAATAGTGGAATATGAAAAACAAGGCATTATATTATGCGTAAAAACTTTGCATAGCCTTTTGCGTTAGTTCTAGTTGTATTCCAAACACATGCTGTAACTCTTTATTGAAATAGATATTCAAAAAAATAGAATAACAGTCACATTTTTAATAGTTTAATGATTAATTATTAAACATATCTTTAACAATGTTGATTAGAATATCAAGGGTGCTTAAATTTGCAGATGGCATGGTTATAGTATGATTGAACTCTCTTGTCTTTGTCCCTTTATGATGTTTCATAGCCTATAAATATTTCAGTGGTTGGTCTATTATAATCAAAAGAAAGCTGTGTAATTCCTCTTGGTATTAAATTGAAACTATGGGTGCGGAAAAAATTGCATTGTTGCATGAGTTCAACTTTACTGATTTTGAGATATAATTGAGAAGTGTCTTGGGACCGTGTAGCAACCCAAAACTACTCCTGTTAGTTATAAAGGCATCCTTGTTAGTCAGTTTTCAGTTATGTACTTGCCTGTACAGTCAAGAAATGTGTGCATAGTTAAGAGGAAGGAGAAGAGAATCTGTATTAATTTGAATTAGGTAAGGCAAAATCCTAGTAGAGATGGTAATTTGCTATTTTCACAAGAGTTAGAAGGTTAAACTAAAAACTTTCTCATCCCTAGTGTGACATGCTGTGTTGGAGGAAAGATTTTATTCTGGTTCCATCCTTCAGATGGCTTTTGTAAGGCTCTGTGAATCATAAAGCCTGGAGATGACAGGTATGCCATACCTCTGCCTCTGATGACAACTGGATAATCCTAGGGAGAAATACTCGTAATGCTTTTTGGGGCTGTGCTTCCTACTGGAAGAAAGAGTAGGATTCTAATGTCTATGTTAGCACTATCTGCTGCCATCTCTCACTACAAGCTACTACAACAGATTAACAGCAGTTAATTATTCCCAGTAGACTTCATGGGATTCCAAATTAGTGTAGTGTAGTTGATTTCAAGAATTTGCTCTGGAGTGTTTTTTTTAAAGTATGTCTATTGGGTGAAGGCATTGGTATAATTATAGTAGAATCTTTGTGCGTCTTTTCTTCTCATTTTAATTATTTAAAAATGTTTAAGACAAAAAATAGATCAAACTTGTCCGGTTAAATTTAGATATATGAATCTAATTTAAGAACTTTCTGCAAGTGCTTTGCTGAGATAAATAGACTCAGAGAGTCCAATACAATTACTTGGGTGACTAAAGTTAAGAATATATATACCTTTCTGCGTCTAGGGGCAGGGAAGAAATGGAGGCTGGGGGCTGGAAAGGGGCTAAATATCCTAGTTTTCCTAAGTTCTTGACTTGGGTAGAAATTCTGGGTATTTAGCACCACTGATTAACAGGTGCTTACCTTTAGGTTTTCTAGAGAGATATGTCTAGGAGGAATAGAGTGAAAGGTAAGCAGAATAAACCTTGTGCAGCATACTGGGGAAAAAGATGCCTTGCAAATGAGATATATTTGTCTGTGAGACTTGTTTCCTGAGACAAGCAAAGGAAACCTCAGCACACAGACCTATAAGAGGGATCTGGCAAAAAGGAGACCTTTGGACCTTGCAGAGAAATGTTTTTCATCTGTTTTCTATGATATGCTCTCTAGATGTTTGGCCTGGTGGTTTTGCTTGAGAATACATGGGCAGCCAAAAGCTTCAAGCCATCCGTGCCTCCTGCCAGAGATCGGCTTCCATAAAACTGAATTCCTTTAAAGAAGGTGCCATACTGTCAGCACATCTGTCTTGAGAAAGGGAAGGAAGCACTGAAGGTAGAGGATTGCTGTTCATTAATTGCATCATATTGAGCTTCCAAGCAGACAAGTACTTGAGACAGCCAAAAGGTGGAGATTTCTAGGTTCCTCCCCTCCTCTTCCTTCTCCTCCCCCCTCTTCCCAAAAGAAGTGCTTTGCCAAAACTTCCATGTGGCAACACATGGTGTTTTAAAGAGAAGTCAGAAAAAACAAAGAGAAAAATTATAGAGATTTTAATTTCAATCCTATGCTTTCTGGAAGAAAGCTTTGGAATATATTCACTCTGTCATGTTGCACATGTTGTTATCTTTACACTGACATTCATGATGCAAATCAGAACATTTATATTAAAATATTACAAAAAGAAAAGTGGGGTGCAAGCTCCCGTTGTTGTTCTGAGAACAAAAAAACATAAGAATTAGGGAGGTTTTCGTTCTTTATTCAGCTTTATCCTTATATATGTTACTCATGAAATACTTCCTTTGCCTTCAACAGAAGTTTTGCCTAAGTAGAAACTATAGGATCTAACTGATGTATAGGAATTGTTCTAGCCTAAGGCTTCATTAATAAGATGAGTTGGCAGATTTTCTAATTTCTTGATCAGAAAAGTATACCCTGACTTAACCCTGTGATGTTTCAGTTTTGCACACTATGTTATTGTATTTTAGATATAAAACAGGTAGAAAACTCTTCAAAGGCAAACCTGAGTAAATCATCACAACAGTTGGTATTTGAATAGAAATCGATGTACTTAGAAGTATAGGCAATGTAATGTGTGAGAGGAGACCTCTGCCAAAAGTCAAGTCTTAAATTAAACTCTATTTTCCTGAAAGCTGTTAACAAGTTGGATTTTTTTAAGTGATTTTTTTTTTTCTGAAGGGATATAGGTAAAGTAGCCTGAGCAGCAGAAAAGAACTAATCACATAGACTGCCCCTCTCCTTATAATCTGGAAAGGCAGAATCAAAATTGAATTCCTAGAGATACAGCACATCTTCTTTCATGAGATTTCGAAAGTGATCAACACACCTTAAATTACAGACTTGGACTGTACTGAAATTTCCCTCTGGTTTCCTATAGAAAATTTTCACAAAGCCAATGTTAAACACAAATAAGCTGCCTGTGGGATCAAATCTGAAAAGGCTTCAAGTAGTGGTGTATTTTTGTAGTACAGAACAACAATCCTGGTTGAGGTTTCTTTTAATTTAACCCAAGGTTAACAACTGTTTTAAAAACAGAAGATTATTAATTTGTTTATTACATCAACAGAGATGCAAGTGGAAAGTTCATGATTGAAATGAACCCACCAGCATAAACGAGCACAGCTGGTAGCATCAGCAGACTGCAGTTATGAGGAGTTCTCAGATATCGGAGAACCTCTAGAAGAACAGAAGTGTAATACAGATTAAAATGTTTAGGATCCCTTATATGATGGATATTTTTCTCACCCATGTATCTTCGAATCCTTCAGCCTTTTGGATGTTGATACTCTGGAACACCACTGCAATTATGTCAAAAGTTTCCAGTGTTTATTTGGAGAAAATTTGCAGTTTGCAACTGCATATGTAGGTCATTGAGTCGTGCACTAAGGCTGCTGGAAGTAACTTGCAAATGCCAAAATGCCTGTTAAATTAGGAGGTATCGAAAGTACTGGTACACTTAGACATGACTGGGATCAATGTCCTTTTCTGTTCCCGTGCAGAATTTAGGCACACATATTTGTAAAGAAAATGTCAGCACGAGGCTTGAGGATTCAGTGTTGTGTTCGCTGAGAGTACGGATCCAAGTACACTAGTCGGTTATCTTGGCATAAGAAATGTATAGCACAACATTGACTAGCTAGCCACCAAAAAGTGTAAGCTTGTGCTTTCTGAGGAGAGAACAACCGTGTTATTATTGAAAGATAATATACAATTAAATTCCAAACAATAATAAAGTTAGGTACACCTGTTTTTTTTTTTTTTTTAATCTTTTAGGGATCTGGGTGAATTAGCCTATTGTTCTATCACTAACTTTTAAATAAACGACTCACCTTCTTCAATTATCTCACATCTGTAGAGAAGTGTAAGAGCCCTCATGAGATAATGAGAGGAAGCTTGGGGAAGAAGGTTCCCTCAGAACCAAGGGAGTAAAAAAAAAATAGCTGTCTCCATTAGATCTGCTGCTGTCTAATTGTTCTTATCTAAGAATCTGTTGTTAGACTTTTGAAATCAGAGTTGGAAGTAAGAAGCTTAGTGTATTGCATAATTAAAATTGTGCCTCTGTAAAGTGTTTTGGACCAGTTAACAACTAACTGAATCCACTCTAGTTTAATACAGAGATTTAGCACGGATTGTGTAGGCAAGGGACCTACACGTTATACATACAATAACCCAGAATTATAGTGATCATCTACTGATTTGAGCTAGATATAAAATAGTAGTTTCACAGAAAAGAGAAATTTTAATTAGCGTAATGGTCAGATGCAAAGTGGGTAAGAGAAACTTTTAAAAT
This sequence comes from Struthio camelus, assembly GCF_040807025.1. Taxonomy (NCBI): domain Eukaryota; kingdom Metazoa; phylum Chordata; class Aves; order Struthioniformes; family Struthionidae; genus Struthio; species Struthio camelus. The sequence goes on along the minus strand of NC_090944.1, from coordinate 88,269,653 downwards.
TAAATTGGCTTTCAAAAAGTACAGCACCTATAAGTCTTCTTGTTTTGAGAAGTAAATGAATCACTGGAGCCACAAAGACCTGTCTCACTGAAACATTACAAAATAACCTGCATAATCAGGAGTGAAGAATCACATCTTCCTATGTAACAACTAGCCTGTGTTACACAGGACATCAAACTATAGGGATCCTAAGTTCTAGGTCACAGCTGACATTTTCTTAGCAAGAACAGGAAATATTTTGTGGGAAAGTGTCTAACATACCCAGATTTCAGAGAGGCTAGACTGTCTGTAGTGTCTGCTAGGCATTCTTAGCACTGCCTCTAGTGGCATATGCACTGCTGATTATTACATGATGCAATCATCGCACGTTCATATCTGCTGCACATTATCATCTGTGTTGTATCTGCATATGGTGCTGACAGCTTGGATGCTAGAGAAGAAGGTATGGCTTGAGTAGTCCCTTTTTACTATGCAGAGGTTTTTTCTTAACAAATTGGAAGCGTAAAGCAAACCAGTGTCTGTAGAATGCTGAAACTGAGTGGGAATAAAACAAACAGTTTGGTAAAAGCGCAGGTGTTCTAAAAGCATCCGACAGGCAAAATACGCCCTCATTAGAGAATCAGACCAAACTTGCATTACCTGAGAACAGAGATGATGAATTTTTATTTTGATATGTAATTATCTTTTACTGTCTGTGATTAGCTTCTCTGATACTTATTTCTGTTAAAAATGCTTCCAGATAAAATATTACTAATGAAAATTTCTATGGAAAATTTTTATTATGAAATAGAAAGGCTTACCAAGATGGAGATACCGAAGACTTGCCCAAGGTGAGACAGTGAGTCAGCTCTCCTGATTTCCAGTTTCTTGTGCTATATGTTAAATAAGCAATCTTCCCAGAGCTGAACTCATTAGGTGGCACAAGGCAGAAAAAAAATGGCCAAGATCCAACTAACCTTTGAGCTCAAAACAGAGAACTGCAGGAAGCATTTCTGTTTGTCAGAGCTTGATAGGTGCATTTAATGGGGAAAGGCTGAATTTTGCCCCAGTAGGACTGACAGGTCCATTTTATACACTACTGGTCATGAAGCAGAGAGACACAAGCATGTTTGCACATCCTGGAAGCTGCGCTCCAGGTCTTAGTTCTTTAGGGCAGTAAGAAGCTGACATTAGTTTGCACTTTGGCTCCCTGCAAAGACCAGCAGGGCTTTTTTCAGGAGCTGTTGCTTCAGTAGTTTCTCCTTTCTCTGCAATTGCTGCTTTCCAGTGAGTATTGCCTATTTATTTCTTGCGCAGATTTTAAGGCTGTTGGCACTGCAGTCCTATTCTTCTGCTATGCATAATCCTTCCACTGCAAAATCTCTTACCAGACATGCCCAGGACGGTGCCTAACATATATGCTGTATATATAATGGGAAAAAAAAAAGATTTGCAGGAAGATATGATGGTGGCTTGATGAATTTGGGAGTTTTTCATGTTCTTAATAATATGAAATTATTTTTGAGATGTGGAGAAGTTGTCCTCATTGGTGAATCAAGTGTAGGTGAGATTAAGGGCTGGATATACAGAGTGGAGCTAGCTAACGCAGAGCTTGGAAGAAAGTAGAAGTTAATTTGGTTCAGAGCAGTGGAAGAGAGGAGACAACGGATGGGCCTAAAAAGGGGGTCAGCTGGTATAAAAGTATGCTGCCTGGGAGTTCAAATAATACCGATATTGAGTTAAGTTCCCGTTCTTTCTTATGAGCCAGTTTCATCAAGAAGAAGAAGAACTACAGATAGGATCAGAGTTATGCCGAGCTGTTGATATCAGTCAGTGGGGATTAGCTCAAATGAGGAATAGAAGAAAACAGTTTTCTATCAGACAGCTTCTTTGCTGTCAACACAGCACACACACACACACGCACCCACGCGCATGTGCGCACACACACACACACACACACACATATCTATATGTATATATATGTATATCTATATATCTACTATCCTGATGAGACAGGCAGAGAATTTGATTTCAGCAGCCCCTCACTGGAAAAGCTGACCAAGTGCTTTTATCCTATATGATGAGGGGGTTACCTAGAGCAAAAAAAAATCAGAAAATAGTCTTAGCAGTAAAGGGCTCAAAAGTTGCTGTAAGTCCTGAAGTCACGTTCAAGGCAATTACTGTGCCAAACCATGCGATTATGAAGATTTAGGCAGAAGTTGCCTGTTGAATACTAGAAATACTATCTTAATATTCTGTAGCAGTGAAGCACCCAGTTTGTTTTAAGTACGCCTCAAAAGGAGGAAATAGGATTCCCTACTGCCTTCAATCTTTTATTGATATTAAAAGAACTGCAAAGGCAATACAAAGTATGGCCTGTTTGATTATTAGTACTGTGTATACTTTGATAAACAGATGTAATGTTCAAGACAAGATGAATATTCCCAACAAAAGTATGTTGTTTTGTTTATTAATGAAAATATCAGAAAATTTGAGAACTTTCGCACTTGAGACTTGAACATTAGCTTTTTAACTCACCTGAAGATATCTTAGCAGGAAAAAAAAAAAATCATGTGACTTTAATAGGTTTTGGGGACAGTGTGGGTTGAAGTTCATGTTAGGGGCTCTCAAAAGGACTCCAGTTAGGATGTTTATGATAAGGCAAATAGTCTCTGACATCACACTCTGAAGTAGTCTCTGAAGCAGAATAGGTGTTTGCTCTTCTTTCCTCTTATCCTTGAGGCTAGGATAAGGCAGTAAACAATATCTTACTCTATTACTTCTCTTTGCAACCCAGTGGACTCCATTGTGCCTGTTCCTCTTTGCAATTTTTAAAGAAATGGGCTGTTAAGAGTGGTGGATGGCTGTTACTTGTGTCATCTATTTGCTCCCAGTAGCTCACTCCAGATTATTTGTTTTAGGTAGCTCTAGTCTTCTAAGCAACATCATTAAAATATTGAAAAGGATATTGTAACTAGAAATTTGGAGGTTCAGTCAAAAATACTTTGCTCTCTGCTTTGCCGATTCAATCCATCTTTTGGCCAGACTCTCACTTCAGGGCTTTTATGTGAGTTTCGGTTTATTTTGTTGTTCTTCCCCGGTTGGTGCTGTCTAATGCAGCAGGCGCTGAAGTCATTGGAAGTTTGATCATTGACTTTCATGAGGGAAATCTCAGGATCTGAGCGTTTGAGATGGAGAGGGAGAGGGTACTTAGCAGTACTCAAGCAAAGATCTGACTAAGTCGACGGGAGTTTTGCCACCTTCAAAAATGCAAGATGGCACTCTGCCTTTGCCTTGTGCTCCCAAATGCTAAAGGATGAAAGCAAACCAAACCAAAATCAACATATTTTGCTCCATTCAGACTGCTTGAGAAGCTTTGTTTTTCAAAATACTTTTTTCAAAATACTTTTTTCAAAGAAAAACAAACCTATTTTGTAAAGATTGAAAAACACTTTTAAAAACGGAGGACCTGAAAAATAATTATTCTAGAATCTTGACAGTCATAATATATGAATTTTTAATGAATAAAAACATTGTATGTTTTTGTACGCTGTCATCTTCCTATGTGGGCTATATGTTAGTACCTTGGGATTCGAAATGGTAACTTTTCTGAAGTGCTCATTTAGAAAAATCTTTAGGTTTGCTCTTGTTTAAGCCTTGTATATAAGGGAAAAGTATACTAGAACAAAATGAAATCCAGACACTTATTATGAAAATGGCATTTACATTATTATTCAGTGTCTCAGCAGTGGTATCAATAGAATATTCCTCTCAGTGTCCGAGAAAAAGCAGCTGACAAGTAGAGATATATCGAGATATAAATATTTATTATATAGTAAATATATTCATTTTTCTGGAGAGAAGAAAAAAAATGAGGCTGGTCGTGGAGAAGTAGAAGTTTATTTTTCAGGAGTGCGGTGTTTTGGCCTGTTTAACCTATGTTTTAATTTCTGCGCTTGCTAAGTGCCCCGTGTTGCTGCCGACGCTGGTTTCGTGCGGCTCCCTGGGGCAGCCGCGGAGCCGTGGGAAGCAGCGCTGGAGCCGGGGAGGATGTGGGATGTGGGAGACGGGGGGGGGGGGGGGAAGAGGGGTAGGGGGCCTGATCCAGCACAAGGGACGCTGGTAATTGCGCATCCTCCTGAACTGCAAGTTGAAAGATAATTTAACAAATACCTCCAATACCTCATCCTGCTCTCAGTTTGCATGGCATTCCCCAGGCGGGTAAAGCCTTTGTTTGGCAACGCGTTTGTTAGCTGGTGCCCAAGAGTTACCAGAGCAGACACGGACTGCTTCCCAGGTTGTGAGGGTGTCTAGGGCTTCACGCTGTCTCGGGGGGGAACAAGGTAGGGAGTGATGGACAGGTCCTGTGAACCCGAGGTAACAGCTGGAGGCTACTACTCGCCCCATGTAAGAAGGAAAGTATTGCTATAAATCGGGAGTCTTTATAGCTGTTCGGCTGGAGGAAGTTTTTTGGCTGTAAACTGTCATGCACTGCAGCTCTCGGTGAAAAGGCTATGAGAGTGGGGAGTTTTCTCTCCTGAGAACCAAAGTGCAATTAAGATCAGAAAGAGGGAGAAGGAAATAAAATAAAAAAAGAGGACAGGAATCCAAGCCAAGGGAAAAATCTTAGTATTTTGTTTTCTATTCTAACGATTATGGATTATTTCTGGAAACATTTTTATTGTGATTTAAAAATGTAAAGCTAGATAGACTTACTTTTGAACGACAAATTAAACTTGAGTACATGCATGATTTCTCTGGGATGAATGGCTCGGTCGCTTGTTGAAGTGTTAAGGACAAAGTGAAATATATCTAATTAAATTCATCCTCAACTCCCCTCCGTTTGCCCAAAGAGACTGATCGGTGCAAAAAGTAGTAATCAGATAAATAATGTTTCTGTTACTGAAGGGGTTGAGGTCGTTTCCCCTATATCATTCCTTGTATATTTTGTGTAGTAGGAATTAGCTGTTCCTTGCAGAATTAATTCGGGAGAATTAGAATAATGTTTTTAAAACTCACATCGCCTAAATACACGTTCAGGTTAGCTTTACTCCTTTTTCATCTCCTGAATCATTCGTTTTCCACTAAAAAGGCCCCGTCGCTTTCAATTCCGGTTTTCTGCTACTTTCAGCGCTTAAATATATTCATTGCTAGGTGAAGTAGATTTGAGGAAGGATTGAGACTGGGGTTTGCCCTACACTGAATCCGTAACAACAACAACAACAACTACCACTTCCACCCCCTCCCCACCCCCCGACCGTATCCTGAAAGGGAAACGAGTTTTTGCAAGGGGGGAAAAGTCCCTTCTTTCCCCTTCACCTGCACAGAATCACTCTCAGTCCGAGCCCTCTTTGGGATTCAGTTCTCATGGTGCTGGGCTTTTTCAGTATTAAGATATTTGAAATGTCATCTTCGAACTGCAAACACAAAGCAACATAGTACTGCCAACCGATCGACGTATGCCATCGTTTTTCAAAGTTTGACTTGGTTTTTGTTAGGACGTTTGTGTGTTTGTTTTTAATGGAGCACCTTAAGAGAAGTACATACCTAATAAACCTCGCCTGTCATTTCTTCAAAGTGCTGCTTTGCCTATCTAACACAAAAAGTGTTCGGTAGATATTTAGGAAAAAAAAATAAAAAAGCTTTAGGAAACTTTAAGTCAGGAATTAAACTGCAAGGAGAATATTTTCCGTGTTTTTCTGGACTGTAGTTGAAGAGCTGAGATTTGGCATTTAAAACAACGCTTTAAAGGGGGGGGGGGGGGGGAAGCCGGCTACTATGGAATCGAGTAACGCTATATTAACCCGATGGTGCTGTGTAATGAAAACAGAGCAGGCTCCTAAACCAAATAGAAACTGAAAATAATGGCGGAAGTATTCGGTTTGTTTGAAGTTAGATTAAAATAGACACTTTCAGGTTGCTGCTCCGATGTGTACAGAGTAGGAACGCAGGGGTTTATAGACAAGCTCTACGTGCTCGCAGAAAGGGTAGATGCCTGGACTGACCAGCTATCTGCATCCCGCGAAGCGGACCCCTTTAGTGTACCTTTCCATACTAAGCCTTAGTTCCAACTTGTGCTTCCAGAGAGCCTGCCAGCATACCACAGACACTTTTAGTTAAAGATGAAATCTCAAAAAATTGCAGCAGCAATGAGGCACAGTGTTTGGAGAGTGGCAATGTGCGTATTTTTAAAGAAAACCTTATTTTTACACTGCGCCGCTTCTTTTTCCTCTCCTTTGCTCCCATTTAAAGAACTTGTTATTGTTTAAAGAGACCCCATTGAACTATTTCCTGCTCATTGTCACCTCTCTCCCCCTCGCCCTCTATCCAGAGATTCTCACAGAAAGGTAATAAACTGTTTCCCTCACACCACAGACCGCCGCAGCCCCTGAGAATTCAAACTATTAAAAACATCGGCGGGAGGGAATGTTTCAAAATATCCCTTCTCTCCCTCTCTGTATCTCTCGTTTTTACGCCAAACAACTTTCGAAGAGACTCATTACATTGCAAAGTTTCATCCATAAGGCAAACTCCAGCCTTTCCAGCAGAAACTTGTTCTCCTTGGTTATACGAGATGAAGCCTCCAGGTATCAATGCAATTTTTAGAAATACTTTTTATTTAGGTAGTATGGCTCGAAACTATCGTGGTTGTGCATATCGGCCGCTTTCATAGGTGAAGGCACTGCCTAGAGTAGCAACAAGAGGCAAACTTAAGCCTCTTCTAACGGATTGGGCTCCTGTGATTACTAAAAAAAAAAAAAAATTGGGAGACGACGGCAAAAGTTCAGTGAGAATGAGCAGGCTGAGACGGGAGATATTTTTATTACGCCAGTTTTCTGGTCAGCTGCTTTATCGAGAGGTTTTAGATTGTTGCTTTTAATTTCTTGCCGAGTAATCAGCAAGGCTTGTCCTTGTTAATTTCAACCTTCATTTAAGCAGAAGTGCCACGAGTTGCGACAATATGAATGCGAGAAATTGCGGAGCGGGGGGGAGAGGGGTTGTGAACTCTCTTGCAAGTGGCATGGAAACACGCAGCGACGTTTTTCAGCAGAAGAGTGGAGAGAAGGACTTTTCATTTTTCCTAAATATTACTCCGTGGCAGGGATGTCTCCTTTTCAGGACTGGCTGGTCTAGAAACGTGTGTAAAACAGTCTCCAGGGATTGCCGTCTTGGGCTCTGTAGCGAGTGTCAATGGACCCATTAATGAGTGCTGCCGGGGAGGCAGGAGGATGCTGCACACAGGTTATGAGGCTGTTGCTGAGATGGGCCATTTCCTCCGCGGCTGCCGAAGCCTCAGCTCCGGCGGCTTTGATAGAGGTGCAAACATTTGGGGCCAGATTTACATAAAATAGCCGCGTTTAATCCCACGGGCTGCAATTAACATCACAGGCTTCCCCGGGCAGCGTTCTGATATGGCCGCAGGGAGCCAATCGGAAGGGCCGGCCGGACACATCAAAGCGGCCGCGCTCCAATCAGGGGCGCCCCCCCGCAGGCATTGTGATGTCACCACGGGGGTGTTTATGGCCGGGTATAATTGCGGACCCTTCCCGGCCGCCGCTCGCCGCGGCCGCGGAGGTCAAGTGGAGCCGGGGCAGCGCCGGCCCCGCGCTGCGGCCGCTTCCCCGCGCCGGGCAGCCGCCGCTCGGGTCGGGGCTCAGCGGGGCCGGGCGGGCGGGCGCGGGCGACGATGAGCTCCCCCGGCACGGAGGGCGCGGGCAAGCCGCCGCAGTACCGCGTGGACCACCTGCTGAGCGCCGTGGAGAGCGAGCTGCAGGCGGGCAGCGAGAAGGGCGACCCCACGGAGCGGGAGCTGCGGGTCGCCCTGGAGGACAACGACCTGTGGCTGCGCTTCAAGGAGCTCACCAACGAGATGATCGTCACCAAAAACGGCAGGTAGGGGCGCCGCGGGCCCCGCACCCGCGGGCCCCTCCGGGGGCGGCCGCCGCCGGGCCCGGTCCGTGCGGCAGCCCCGGGGGCGGGGGGGCCGGGCGGCGGGGGGCGCCCGGCTGTGCCGGGCCCGGGGCCGCCCCCCGCGGGGCGCCGCCGTGCCTCGCGCCTCCGTGTCGCCCCGCAGGAGGATGTTCCCGGTGCTGAAGGTGAGCGTGTCGGGCCTGGACCCCAACGCCATGTACTCCTTCCTGCTGGACTTCGTGGCGGCCGACGGGCACCGCTGGAAGTACGTGAACGGCGAGTGGGTGCCGGGCGGGAAGCCGGAGCCGCAGGCGCCCAGCTGCGTCTACATCCACCCCGACTCGCCCAACTTCGGCGCGCACTGGATGAAGGCGCCCGTCTCCTTCAGCAAAGTCAAGCTCACCAACAAGCTCAACGGCGGCGGGCAGGTAAGCGGCGGGGCCCGGCCCGGCCCGGCCCGCCGCCCTCGGCCTCGCCCCGCACAGCCGGGCCGGGCCGGGCGCCGCCGCCGCCCCAGGGCTGAGCCGCCGCTCACGCTCTGCTTAATGCCCCTCTCGGTGTTGCCCTTACCCAGCGCCTCGGGGGAGGGAGCGCGGCCCTTGGTCCGCTTGTTTTTCCGAGCGCTGCTTTTCTTTCCCCCGCAGGACTGCGCTTTTGGCAAAGGGTGGGCTCCTCCATGTTTTAATTTTTTTAATGTCTTTCTGGCTTGAATATGTGAGGGTGCAAATGGTGTGGACGCGTCTTTCTGGCTATTTATCGCTGTGTTTGTGGCTGTATAGGTTGCCCTGTCAAATGTACAGGATGACGATAAGGAAGCCAAAAGTTAGGGTGTCTGACTGAAATATTCTTTCCTTTTCCTTATGGCTTCAGTCTGAGGATTTTTTGGGACCTGTTGCCTCTTCCTTCTTCACTGGAAAGACGGATCACGAGTTACTTCACAAGACTGCAGTGCTTTCTGTGCCTGTTGCGATCTGCTGCCACTGCTTACCTTCTCTATCCATTTCCTCACAGATCATGTTGAACTCCCTGCACAAGTATGAGCCTAGGATTCATATAGTGAGAGTTGGTGGCCCGCAGCGGATGATCACCAGCCATTCCTTCCCGGAGACCCAGTTTATAGCTGTGACAGCGTACCAGAACGAGGAGGTATGCACGGCGGGGAAGAAACCTCCCAGTACTTGCATCCTTTCAAGTGGTAAAGTGCAAGTTGCAAAGCAAAATAATGGATCTTTTATCACAATTTTTTTTACTTCTTTCTGTGCTTCATTTGAAGTTGAATGTAAAAGTGAATTTCGAATAAGTGAAGCCATATGAACAGGTAACAACACAAAGTTCTGATCACTGTCTCAGGGTATACTGCAAACTTACTGCAGAAGAATAATTCTTAAAAGACTTTTTGGGCCAGAGAAGTATGGTGAGAAATATGATTGTCATTTTTAAATACATGGTGAAGTAGCTCGGCATGCCGTTTTCAAAACTGACTCTTCTTTCTGTTAGCCAAAGTGCTCATGTCCATGTTTAATGCATCTGTAATGTTTATTGAATCTGCATTTATTGTTGCCTGTTCTGTTCTGTCCTGAAATTTGAAGCTTTTTATAACTGTCTTTAGTGTATTACCTTTCTGAACTGTTTTTTTAGGTGATTAATAAACCCAAGCAATTCAGTCAGCTAGTGACTTTGGTTTCCTTTAAAATTTGGCAAAGAGAATAATTGCTAGCTCACTGCTAATATTTAAGAGAGATAAATGCTGTTTAAGTGATGCATATAGGTTTGTACATGCTGTGTAAGTGATGTATAGAGGTTTGTATTATGGCCCTGATCTTTGGAAATCAGTGATTTCACTGACTTCAGTGGATAGTTCTAAGTTAAATCTTAATTTCTGTATGGTGATGAATAGTGATACTTGCAAATTAAGATATTTGTTGTTGTTTTTAGATTACAGCTTTAAAAATTAAATACAATCCCTTTGCAAAGGCATTTCTTGATGCAAAAGAAAGGTGAGAGCTCCTAAATAAACTCAATTCTGAAGTTTGTGGAATTTTTTTATAGATTTGTGAAAATATACTCTTAACTAATTCAGTGTGGTTTCTTTTACAGAAGTGATCACAAAGACATGATGGAGGAAGTGGGAGACAACCAGCAGTCTGGGTATTCGCAATGTATGCTTATTTTCACTCTATATCATGTTCTAACTTTGAATTCTTCTATCTCATCAGTTGCATTAAGCAAAATTTAGAGAGGAATGCTTGCTGGCTGGCATAGCTTATACTGTAAATTATGGGAGAATAGTATTACCAATCCTTACAACTTGTGTTTGTGCAGGTTTGTGATTTGATAATATGTATTTGATTTAAATATAATGTTTTGATTTTGATCAGTAATACCTTCAAAATTCTTCGATAGAATCTTGCAGTTACCTTCATTTCCAATAAGAAAACGATGTTGTATGTGAGGATAGCGATATTCAAATGCATTTAAAGAGAAAAAAGTTTATTTCAAAATACAGCAGAAAATTTTTTGAATTATGTTTTAAGTGTTTTTAGAAAATTGGAGGCATTTGCTTAAAAAGGTACTTTTTCAGATCTACCAAAAAGCATTAGAATTTTAAAATGATTTCTGTTTTGAAGGTTTATTGCCCAGCTGTATCTGCAACTAACTTATAAATTGGGTTATTATGAGTTGCAGTAGGAATTATTTTATATTTCAGTGAAAATATTTAATCTTTAAGGATTCTTCTTAGCAGTCTGAGAAACCTCGAAGCATAGCTCTAAATGGAGACCCCAAAAGAGCCACTTAAAACTAAAGATTTACTAACCACTATTAAGCACACAAAAGGAGTATGCATTACTTACATAAGGGATGATTTAACCATTTCACTGTTTGCTTACTGTGATTGTAATTAAATAGTAATTAAAAAAAAAAAAAGCGTTGACTTGACACAGGGCTTTTTCCAAGGCCTTTTAAAATAAAATTTTCCTTTGTAAGAGCATTTCAGAAAGTTGTATGAGATCTAGACTTTTTGGATGTATTGAAACTTGGTTTTCTTCTGCAAGTGTGCATTTCCTTGATGATCAATTATGTATCTTGGCACAGCATAATTCTTTCACTGTCTGGCTGCATTGTGTACCTATCTTACAAAACTCTTGCTCTCTCACAGTAGGTAGTTGGCTTATTCCTGGGACTGGGTCTCTGTGCCCGCCTGCCAATCCTCACCCTCAGTTTGGAGCACCCCTGTCACTCTCCCCTGCTCACAGCTGTGAAAGGTACTCATCGCTGAGGAATCACCGTTCTGCCCCTTACCCCAATCCCTACACCCATAGAAACAACTCACCAAGTAAGTCTTACTTTGCAGATATCTAAAGATGGGAAATTAGCCAAGGGATCTAAGCCCTGAGCAATTATACCAGTGTGAATCTAAAGTGATGCCACAGAAGCCAAGGTTGCTATCTAGTTCGGTTTCTGCAGAGGGCTTGGGGCCGCCATTGCAAAGAAGTAACTGGAATGAGTATGTTTCCCAGGGTCATTACAGTGGAAAAACTGAGGTTGTGTAGAACTCTGTCTCCTGTTAATGGATTAGATTATACTGTGCTAGCTTTGTTGTGTGCTTTTGAATTCTAGCAACCAATGAGATTAAACTTACCTTTACGTTTTTTTAATTCAAGTTTGATAATGAAGTTTTTAATCTTTAGTTGCAGGAAGGACAATGAAATGAATTTAAGTGTTTGTCCCATTCTGTTAATAGAGTCACTTGTTATTAACACATTTAAGCAAATAACTGAGGGCCTGATTCTGTTAGTTTTACCTGCATTGATGTAAATTATTGCAATCTGTACATACTAAGATTGGCCTCAATGAGTGTGTCAGAATTGGACGCAGTAATAATATAGAGCTGAGTAAATTGTGGATTTATTTAATGTTTGTGCTCAGAAACATGCACTGTACTTCAGGAGAGGAGAGCAGGGCTATTTTAGCAGTGATTTTTTTTTTTGCTTTCCTGGCAAAGGCCTGTTAACAATTTTTGCCTATCAACCTGTAATGGATATTGAAGGCTCTCCTTTAAAAACAACATTATTTTGAACTATGAATTAATACATACACTTCCAGACACGGCCTGGTCAGTCCTGTATGTAGCTTTGTAATTCATTTTAAAGAGGAAAACTTGCTCTCTGTAGGTTTTTTTTTTTTTTTTAAATCTTGAAATTCTATGTGCGTTTTGCAACCTGAAACAAAATAAAAGAACACAGCACTTCCTGTGTTCCTCCTCTTTCCCCCGTCCTCAGCAAATAAACTCTTCTCCTCTTAAAGCCAGCTACCACAGCCCCTCTCTTCTGGCTATGGATGGCTGAATAGGATTCTCTTTATAGTTTCCTAATGTTTTTTGCTGAATTGGCCAGCCAGTTTGATCACAATCTGAGTAGTCTGATCACTCTCGATGTGCCTATCGCAGACTTTAGAGCTTGTGCTGGCATTCTCAGTTCAAAACTGGCATGGGTGATTCAAACTGCCTATTATCTAGGACTGCCAGACTGTTACTGCCAATGTAGATGATGGTTACAAAAACAGTGCCTTGGAAGAGAGATTGGGATAGTGTAATCAAGGAGCCTACCTCTCTCCACTGACCGAATAAGGAGCCATGACCTGAATTAGTAGGTGGTTTGCAGATAGCTTTTTGTCTGTAGATCCTTTAGAGAATTAAGACTGCAGTTGTAATTGAGCAAAACAGTGCATCAGCCAGGCAATGCCAGTGAAATTGCAGGCTGACAAAACTGGAAGCTGAGTTCATTTTTCTGGGCTTTTTTTTTTGCCAGGCAGAAAAATTAGTGGGGGATGTTAGCTTAAAGTTATACGTTGCATTTGAATACAAGATTATTACTTGGTCTGATTTTAACACGCTGAAGTGCTTGCTTGTTTTTGCAGCAGCCTATGCCGATAATTCCTCTGCCTGCCTTTCCATGCTCCAGTCCCATGACAACTGGTCCAGTCTAGGAGTTCCCACGCATACGACTATGCTGCCCATGAGTCACAGCACTGGCACAGCCACCAGCTCCAGGTAGGACTCCATCCCTTAGCAGCTCCCAAATCAGTATATTAATAAAACTCACCATCAAATTACAAATCCTTATTACTATATGAAAATTACTGACCATTCAGGGAAGGTACTGAAAATGGACTATACACAGGGAAAACAGGCTGGAGAAACAAACAGTTACTTTTTGATATTTTGATTTTGAAAATATAGATACTTGTGACAATGCCATCTTATAGATTAAGGAAACACAGATCACTTAGACAAATGTCCATTGAATTTGAGGATGCTCTTTTAAGTTTCATCTCATTTTGCTTTTGAGCTAAGCTGTGTTCAAAAAGGTTATTTTTAATCTGTTTCATTTTAGCTAGCTTCCACTTTCCCATCCATCTCCACAAACCGTTGCTCTGCTACAAATGGAGGGGCAGTGTGGAGAAGGAACAAGTGGCTGGAGTAGGAATTTTTTACTTGAACATTGCCAACCAAACCAGCACAGCATGTAATTACACACTTAGTGAAACGCTTACTTATTTCGTGATCATGTGAATGTATCTTTTCTCTTTTCTGTACTTACCTTAATTAACCTTTTGGCCCTTTAGCAGAGATTTAGCTTACAGTCAGTCCCTTGGAGTTAAACTTGAAAATTTGAGGGAATTGAATTAAGGTGGTAAAATTTTTGGTATGAAACACAGAGGGGAGATTTGGGCATCTTGTTTGGTAATGCAGATGCACTCCTCAGATGACAGTCTGTGGAAAGCATTCTTATGTTAATCATGTAAACAAATACTTCTAGCACTCCTTTCCATGCCTGACCCCTGGCAAAGCTGCAAAGTCCACTGAGTTTCTGTTGCTGCTGCCCTAAGAGTTAACCGGTAGATAAAGCCGGGAGAACTGGAACTGTGGACCTTAAGGAAGGCATTTCTGCCATTCCTTTTATCTAGGCTCCTATATGTGAAGTAAGAATTAGTATCTTCTTGGCTCATGAATCAGCTCTTGAACCTCTGAACTTTTCAGCCTAGCCTGATAATTCCTCAGCTTGGCCTAAAAATCGGTACACGGAGTGCTGGAACTCCTGCAAAGTGGAGCTGTTTTAGATGTGTTGGTGGGGTGGCATGAACACAGCCCACCTGCCTCAGAGTCCTTCTGCTTTGCAGTGGCTGAAATTTCACTGTCTGCATCAAATGCATCTGGCGTTTGTGTTGTGATCTGAGCAACAGCCAGCAGAAACTTGAATCAGTAATAATCTATGTTATCTTTCATTCTCTCTCTCAGTCAATATCCTAACTTATGGTCTGTGAGTAACAGCACCATCACACCGGTGTCTCAGTCAAGTGGGATGTCCAATGGCCTGAGCTCCCAGTTTTTACGTGGCTCTCCAGCACACTACACTGCCCTTCCTCATCCGGTCACTGCTGCTTCCTCCGCATCCCCGCTGTATGACGGCGGTGCACCTACAGATCTTCCTGACAGCCAGTACGATGCCTCTGCACATGCTAGGCTAGCATCCACATGGACACCTGTCACCCCACCTTCCATGTAAACGCAGACCTTTTTCTTTAAGACAAAGACTTTCTAGCTACTGAATTACTTTAAATGCTTAATCCTCAAAGAAGAGAAAAAGGAGCCGTGAACTAAATTACAAACAAGGCATCTGCACTGCTTTGCATAGAGCAACTAAGTTATACCTCTGCTAGTAAACTGTGCATCACACAGAGTTTACAGACCTGGTGAACGTGCAATTCTCAGAGCAGATTCACTGCTTTTAATCTTTTTTAGTCTGATGGAGATAGGCCTAAGTTATAAAATTTTGACTTAGATTCCAAATTTCTCAGTGTTCTGATATATTTGGATCTGAAGTTTGGCATCATTCTTGTCTAGACAACTTTGGCAAGTAAGTTCCTCCGTATTGATTTTCAGTTAATTTTTTAATGGCAAACTTAGCTGTAGTCAAGAAAAGAATTTTATTAACTGTCTAGTTAGAAGCATTCTCAAATCTGCACAAATGTAGCTGAAGAGTGAAGTTTTGGAAAATCATGTGCACTAACACGTATTTGTCTCACAAATACGTTGTGTTCTTATACTTAACTGTATGCTTATTTCCTTGCTGCTGAATTAAATGATAAGACAATCTTCCTAATAAAGGCAGTATTAACAGTTTGTCTAAATTGTTTTACCGAAAAGGCTCCTTTCTGAGGTAAGTTTTTGCTGTTTGATCATATCGTTTGCAAACACCCGTCAGTCTAGCTAAACACCTTCATTTCAAACAGCCAGTGTTAATAAGGAGCCGTATCTAAAACCTTTTCAAGTTGGTGGGAAATGTTCACTTTTTTGTGGTCTCTGGCTTAGGCCTTAGGGGCCTTCAATACCTGGAGAATCATTCTAATTTATTTTAGTTCAATATTGTACTCTGATCTATATTTATTATTTGGTAAGTTGCAACTTTGTTTTCTTCATGTTGAAATGTAAATATAATCCATCAATATAATGTATTCTTTAAGACAATCATACATGGGATATGTCACCCAATGGCACATGGAACAGCATGGATGTAAGTAGTTAACTTATTGTAAGAGGGAATACTCTAGTTATGACTAATTTGGGATAAAGTGCAGATATACTAAGCTTTAAAGTATACTGACTGCTTGACTTGCTGGAAAGATCAGGTGTTGATAAAATAATTCCTTCAGGTCTGATATTAAGTGCTATTATCTAAATTTAAAGTGCAGACTAACTCAAAAAATGGGCTCAAAGCATGCCCTTGGACGTGTCCGTTTCTCCCATTGACTCCAGCAAGTATATATCCCAAGCAAAGTGAATTGTTTTGCATAAGCCATAATAAATAACTTTTATAATAAAGTGCCTAATACTGTGAAGCAGAATTCTGAATCAGGGAATTCATTACATATCTCATCAATGTATGCTCATGTGCTACATGTGTATGTATGCTCATGTGCTACAGTGGCAGCTTTGAGATGAAAAAGCAAATATTTGCCACCACTTTGGTCTCTTTGGAGAACCATATGGGCAGGTCCCTGTACCTCGAAAGACTTTGGTAGGGCTTTTTCCCTGCGGAAGGATTTATGTAGGCATGTGCAACTGCAGGATGTGGTCTCTCAGAGGTATTCCAGCAAGAGAGAGCACCAGAAACAGATGGCTGTTTGACCGTGTCCTCTGTCAATATTGTAAATATTGATCTAAACTCTCCTATTTTATTGTGAAAGAAAAATGTGTAAATGTTATAAGTGCATTATTGTTTAGATTACTTTGTAGAGGTTAGCAAAGGTTTGTTTTTTTTTACTTGTATTTTGAAAGTATAATTTAAAATTAGTAAAGGTTCTTAAATAAACTCGATGCCTAATTTTCAGTTTTTGGGGGGCGAGCGGGAAGGGTGAAATGAGTGCACATCAGACATATTGAGCTTAGAGTATGTTGAACTTCCACAGAGTGGTTTCGCAAATGGCTCCATCCTGTTACACCGTGTAGCATCCGGCCGTGGGCGAAGGGTCAGAGAGTTCTTCATACCCAAATTGATGATTATTTAGTCATGAAGAACTAAAAGAAACGTGGAAGCGAGCACTGTAATAGAAAGGTCTCTTGAGGTGCTACATCCCCTTCATCTACTTCTCTTTTCTTTTGTCATTTCTCCCTTGCTTTGGTAAATCCCTGACTGACTAATGGTCAGGGCTGGTAGCTGCAGCTGGGGTTGGTCGAGTCTGTGCTTTTTCCTTAGGGAAAAGGAGGAGCTGCTGGAGCTGGGTGTAAGACTGGCAGGTGCTGTGGTCTGCCTCGACAACCAGACTTGCAAGTGTGTTTTGAAAGCACTCCCCCCACCCCACAGTGATCATGCATTACTTAAGGTGTGTAAAAGCCTATTTTTGGCAGATGCATGAAATGAGCAACTCCATGCTGGCGTGCCAGCTGCTCTACTCACTAGTGAAGGAGTTTACAGTGAGGGCTTGTCTGGCTCTACAGTGACTGTGCATGTAGCTGAGCATGCAGATGTCACCTCTGAGAGCTGGCACGGTCAGTAGGGGAGCCCAGCTCATGCTCTGGAGTGAGCTAGTTTTAACCTTTGTCCTTCTGGCTGACTCACCCCCTGCAAACAGGGTCCATCTGTTGCCCCTGACCTATTCCTTCAATGCAGACAATTCAAGGGAAGAGGATGATCATTTCCCCAGGCATTGAAAGGGAAGGGGACCTGCAAGGTGCAAGAGAGGCGCCCCTTTGCAGGGCCCCTGACAGCAGCCCAACTCTGGGCCATCTTTTCTCCCAAGAGGCTGATGTGGAAGACAGCCCCGGGCTGGTGCCCTGCATGGAGGTCAGTGATTTCTCATTGGGTTCTTGCAGAGCTCACGCTGGAATAACAATTACCATCTACATGGGCATAAATAGCTTTTCTGCTGACTCTTCTGGAGCTTGCCAAACTAACCTACCTGCAGATAAGTGCTGTCCGCTGTGAAGCGGAGGAGCCATGTACCCATTTCCTAAATTGATGCATGGCTTTGGAAGCTTCTGTGACCTAGGTCTGATGAGTACGTAAGGCCAGCAGGAACTTGTAGTTGCCTGGTAGATGTGATACTAATTTGGTAGTTACTCCACCCCGCCTCCCCCAAATCCCCAAAGAGTTGCATTCCTAGATGTAAGAGAGACTTTCTGTGTGGTGAACAATGAAGATCAAGCCTTATTTATTTGGAGAGAAGTACCTGGATCTGTGTATTTTAGGAACGATGACAGTGAGTTAGTATCGATCTGATTGTCATTTTTTTGCTGGAGTGAGTTTCCACTGGAAAATTTTTCATTTCAGAAAACTGTATTTTTAGCGTTTTCAAAAATCACAATTTTGGCATTTCTATGCCTTTTTTCTCCCTTTTTTTTTGGTCCTGATTCTAGACCAGCTTAATTTTCTGATCAATTTTAGCTTACATTTGTATATAGTTGAAAGGGCTGATATTATTAGATGAGGGATAATATCCCTCATCTGTGGGATATTATTAGACGAGGAGGGGCAGAGCCTGTTCAAACTAGCACACTAACACTTCCCTGGCCTAGCTGTCTTATTTGCAGTAGTGCTGACTTTTCCTTAAAAGAAAGAAGCCCCTACCTGGTGTGATTGAGAACAACGCTTCCACAGTAGGATTTATTTGGGAATTTGCCTACATGAATCTGGAAATAAAGAAAATAACAGCTGTAGGAAGTGCTTCTTTCCTCTCAGAGTACATTACCCCAGATGCACAGCTATTCATTTAGAAAACAGCAGAATCGCTACGCGCTGGCTGCGTAGTGCAAGTGGGAGAGCGTGAAACTGGGGCGCGGGGTTTGGGAATCTCCTTGAAAAAGTCTTTGGCCAGATTGTTGTCACTTTTTTTTTTTGGGGGGGGGAGGGGGTTGTTCTTTCAATAAGTAATCCAAGGGGAAAGTAGATTTCTGCCCCCCAGGACGACAGCCAAACCCTTGAAGGGTTTCAAGGTTTTGGGGGGGGGGGGGTCAAAATTCAGTGCTGGCTGCCTGTGGGAGCGCTATCTGGGTTTTGGTTTTAAGGCAGAATTTCTCTCTGGGCATGAGGGGGAATTCTGTGCTAAGGAAAAACCGGAAAGTATGGGCTTTTCATGTCGGTAGCTTCGCCTGGGTAACATCTCTGCTGTTCAAGTATTCTGAATACTTCTCTTAGTCCTTTGGCCAGGCCCTGCAGGCCTCAAGCAGGTATGGTAAGTGGTGTTACCACTAAAAGCAAATTACTATTAAAATTAATTAATTACTGTTAAAGCCTACACATACCGTAGAAGAACAACGGTGGTTTCTGAGCCTGAAGATGATAGCCGCACACAACACGTACACACACACACGCGTGCGCGCGCACAAAGAAAAGTCAGGCAGCTTGCTTTATATCGAGTTGTTATGATGTAATCTGCTTTTTTGGCTGTGGTTTTTTTTTTTTTGTTTTCCCCCTTCCTTCCCCTACCTTCAAATTAAAGAAACCAAAACCTTTCACAGCACCGAACGAAGCTACGGACCGAGCGTTTACACGTCTCACTGGCCGGGCCACCAGCCTGCCCCTGCATCGCGCTGCTTTTCTCCTCCTGGCTCCCCGGGGGCTGTCTGCTCACCAACAGCCACCCGAGGCCAGCGGCAGGTTTCCCCGGGCGAGCCCACCGAGCGGCGCAGCGGCGGCGGCACGGAGGCGGCGAGCGCGCTCGGCTCGGTCTGACTCATCCGGCGAGGGGCTATTCTCACGCGTGGGCCGGCGCCAGCAGCGCTCTCCCACCCGGGGCCGGCGGGGTGGTTGGGGGGGGGGCGGCCTCTCGCGGACACGGCCTCCGCGGCTTTCGGCGGGAGAGAGACGCGGAGGCACGAACATACGCAACGTTTCCGCGTCGTGCGGGAGGCTCGTATGACGGGGCTCGCCTCGGCCTGCCCACGGCCCGGCGGGGGCTCCGCGGTTTCGCTGCGCCAGCTCAACCGCGCGGCTGCGCCGCGCCTGTCGCACCATGCCACCCGCCAGGCAGACCCTGGGGCTGGAGACAACCGGTAGCCGAGGGGGCCCTCTAAATGCTTTGGGGCTAATCTGGCTGGAAACGGTCAAGGCTCCTGGGAAATGCGTAGGGTTTAGTTTTGGCACATTAATACTTTTTTTTTTCTGGTAAGGGATAACTGCCAGTTCCCAAAAAATCTCTGTGGACCTCTCGGTCCTTTCGCGTGGAAATGTCTTGCTAGGTCTGCGAAGGCGATGCGGATGCTCAGTTTCACACAGCAGTAAAATGGGGGACTGGGTACTCCCACTCTTCTTTCTCTACAGACTCTTTCCCATGGTTGTCAACTAGATGTGTGAGATACGTGAGTGGTAATGAAGAGCTGCGTCACAGATGTCAATAGTCCAGTGGGGGGGGGGAGGTGGAAAGCAGTAAAAAGACACACGTTTTCTTAGGCAGGTGTAAGGAAGACAACGAGCAGGGAAAAAAAAATTTTTTTAAATCACATACAGGGCCTTTATCCAGGGGCTTAGATCACTGGAGAAAATAATTTCCTGGTAAAAAGTCTGCCTCCAACTGCTTGTAGGTTTCTGTGCATTTAGAAAGTGCCCTAGTTTTCCCACATGTGAAGGTTGGCTGGCTGCAGCCTTGAGTCTGTGCAGCCAAAACTACGGGCTGGCGCGGAGCCAACAGCAGCGCATTGGCACTTACCTGCACCGTGTATCACCTGGTGTGGTTACATAGCTCACTGCAGTTACAATTTCAAGCCAGTCAAGGCTTTATTCTTTTTTTTTTTACGGATGGCACAGTAATAATAATATTAATATACGTGTGGTGTCCCATCCTTTATGTGCCTCCGAGCCGCTTCTCTGCAGGTGCTGAGTGGCCCTGAGGAGCAGGTTGGGCAGCATCCGTACTAGTGAGCGGGAGGGAGGTGAGATGCTTGTAGGAGGCACTGGGAAAGTCCTGGGGACATTGGGGCCTGGTGGCGAGGGGGCTTCTGGAGGCCAGAGGTGGCTTACGGCAGAGGGGAGGTGCAGCTATGTATGCACAAGGCAGGCTGACACAGCATGTGGATGGTGAGCGCAGAAGAAAAACGTTTGGGCTGGAGGCTGAGGAAACACCTGCGCGGTGGCAGGGAGTGCCAGAGCTGGCTGCTCCTCTTAACGTCCTATGCTTCAAATCTTTTTTAAAGGTGGGCAGAGGGGATGTGACCAGAGGAGCAATCATCGTCCTTTAGAAAGCTGTCTATACCTGCTGGGCAAGCAACTTGCAGCTTGCTATGCCTCTCTCTCTCCTCTCCCAGTCTTGCTACATTACAAAAGTAGGTTACAGTTTCTTGAGGCTGATAAGCTAATTAACTACTTCAGTCAGTCCATCAATGCTAATATTTCATCCATGATATACAGAATTAACCAAGCTGCATTGCATACGAAAGGGCCTCCTGAGTCCATTTCTTTAATTACTGACAGTCCTCTCACTGAGACCTTTCACGAAGGCACTGAGATCTGTCTTAAAACCAGTGAGTGAGATTTTGAGGAGGGTTTTCTGTGTGTATGCATGGGTGAGTGTTGGGAGTTCTGCGTGCTTCTTCTATTGGGAGATGCTTCAGACCCCTCATTTCTCAGTGCTTAGGAACCATCTTTTAATTGCCAGCTAAAATTTATATATAATCATCTGATGTCTATCTGTTCTTGAGCCAAAATGTTTCAACTCAAATAGTTCTTCTCCCTTGGTGGCATTTAAGTTGAGAAATGTTTGTAGGCCATCATTTCTCTGTGTTTTGATAGCTAATGAAAGCCTGCTCTTCTCCTCGGGCAGGCTTTCCCTCTCCTGCCATCCCTCTGTGCACCTGTTGTCTGGTTCAATGACTGAATTAGCAGGACTGTACATGGTATAATGCATGAACTTTCAAAAAAATCCGTGCAGTAGTATGATGCTTCACCATCTGTACCGAAACTAGCCCTTTTGATACCTTTGAAAAATCACGTTTTCATTTTCTAGAGTTATATCATAGTGATTGATCATTTGGTGATGGTGATCCAAGTTTTTTTTTTTAAGCTATTTTTAGCTAATGAGCTCTCATCTTTTGGCATGAAGTCTTATTATTAGTCTCTTGACTGTAATTTTACTCTTGTACCATTCGGTTTTACTCTGCTTCCATTGCTCCCAGATTGTCTAGTTTGTCCTGTATGATATTCCAGTTTTGCTCTGCATTAATGATACCTCCTAACCTCAGATTTCCAGCAGATTTCGTCAGTGATCTCTTAATTTCTGGACCAAGTCATTAAAAAAAGCACTAAAACAAGACCTCTGCTAGCAAGTCCTCTGCTAGCAGCCTTTCTGTAACTTGGCACTTCCCTAGTAGCCATGCCCTTATCTAGTCTATAATTCACCTGCTAATCCCAGTTTTACCCATCTATCTGGTACTTTCTCATGGAACACTGTATCAAATTGCTTTTTGGCCTTTTGGCTAAGATCAAGTGTAGAATATATACTTATCAGTTTAAAATTTGATACATCCTTGATGAGAGGACTTTATTTGAAAGAGGCATTGCCCATGGAAGTTGGACATGGCACTTGCTCCCTCTGCTCCATAGTTTGTCCCAGTATTGCAGTGGCTCTGGGAAGAGTGCACAGGTTTTGTTCACCAAGTCAAGGAGCTGTGGGAAGAGGTCAGCAGACTGCACAGCATCAGGGAGGATGAGAAGGAGATCAACTGAATATTCTCCAAGACTCTGAAGCTTCAGGAGCCCGAACCTCCAACTGTAGTGGAGGCGCAGGCAGAACCTGTGCCTATCACGGCGGAAAGTGGAAACTCCCAGGATGGCAAAGGCTGGAAGCTGATGACTTCTGGCACCAGGACGTGGGCTTGGGCTCCTGCTGCACTGGAAGACTTGCAGCTCTGGAATAGGTTCCCAGCCCTCATACGTGTCAAGGAACAGGGAACAGTCTCAAATGGAGCACTAGCGCCAGCTGAGCCCCAGCTGCACAGGAGCACTGGGAGGAAAAGGCCAGGGCTAGTAGTGAGAGACTCCCTGCTGCAGGGGAAAGAGGCCCCCATCTGCTGACCTGCTGTCTGGGAATATTTGCTGCTTGCCGGGGGCTCACATCTGTGATGTTGTGGAGAAGCTGCCGAGGATTGGGTGGCCGTCAAACTTTAACTCCCCGCTGCTTTTCTATGTGGGCTCCAGCGATACTGCCGGGGAGACTTGGAAAGTACTGAACGTGACTACATGGCTCTGGGGGTGATGGACAATGGCGTGGGGGCCCAGGTGGGCTTCTTCTCTATCCTGCCAGTGAGGGGAAAGGGCCGAAGGAGGATCAAATGGATCCAGCAGGTCAACAATTGGTTGTGCAGCTGGTGTTGAAAATAGGGTTTCAGTTTCTGTGACCATGGGACCTTCTTCAAGGACCAACAACTGCTAGGTAGAGATGGGATCTACCTGACAAAATGGGTAATAGTATCTTTGCCAATAGGCTGGCCAGCCTGGTAAGGAGTGCTTTAAACGAGGAATGATGAGGCAGGGGGAGAGTGACCAACGGTCAAACAGGTAAGTGGTGGATGAGGTTGGCGACCAAAGAGTCTGGGGCGATGTAAACAGAGGGGACCTCTTGATCAACAAAACTGGGCTGAAGTGGAATCACCCCGAGTGCAGGCATGTAAATAAGGAAGTGCCTACAGGATCGCATTATGGATAAAGCTCTCATGCCCTTTCTAGGAAGACAGTATTCTGGAGTGACTTTCTGAAGTGCCTGTACACTAATGCACACAGCATGGGGAGCAAACAGGAGGAATTAGAAGTCTGTGTGCCCTCACAGGGCTAAGATATCATTGGGATCATAGAAACATGGTGGGATAGCTGACACAACTGATATGCTGGGATGGAGGGATACAGGCTCTTTAGTAAGAACCATCTGGGACGGCAAGGCGGAGGAGTTGCCCTTTATGTGAGAGTGACTAGAATGCGTGGAGCTCTGCCTGGGGACGGGTGAGGGGACAGCTGAGAGCTTATGGGTCAGGATTAGCAGACAGACCAACATGGGTGACATGGCAGTGGGTTTCGGCCACAGACCACCTGATCAGAAAGAAGTAGACAAGGCCTTCCTCAGACAACTGGAAAAAGTTTTATGATCTCAGGCCCTGGTCCTCGTGGGGGACTTTAACCATCCTGATATCTGCTAGAGGGAAAACCCAGCAGGGCACAAACAATCCAGAGATTTCTGGGGTGCACTGATGACAGCTTCCTTACACAGGTGATGGAGGACCCAACAAGGAGAGGTTCTTTGCTGAACCTCTTACTTACAAGCAAGGAAGAACTAGTCAGGGATGTGAAAGTCAGGAGCAGCTTTGGCTGCAGTGACCATGAGATGGTGGAGTTCATGATCCTGTGAGGAAGGAGCAGGGCAAAAAGCAGGATCACAACCCTGATCTTCAGGAGAGCAAACTTTGGCCTCTTCAGGGACCTTCTTGGAAGAATCGCATGGGATAGGGCCCTAGAAGGAAGAGGGGTCCAAGAGAGCTGGTTAATATTTAAAGATCACCTCCTCCAAGCTCAAGAATAGTGCATCCCAAGGAGCAGGAAATCAGGCAAAGGCAGCAGAAGGCCTGCATGGATGAGCAAGGACCTCATGACTGAACAGAAACATAGAAAGGAAGCATGCAAGAGGTGAGAGCAGGGCCGGGTGACCCAGGAGGAGAGAGATACCATCTAAGCACACAGGGATAGGGTTAGGAGAGCTAAAGCCCACCTGGATTTGATACAGGCAAGGGGTGTAAGGCTTTTGTAAGTACATAAGCAGCTAAAAGGAAGGCTAGGGAAAACATAGTGCTGAATGGGGAAGGGGACCTAGTGACAAAGGACATGGAAAAGGCAGAGGTACTCAATGCCTTCTGTACCTCAGTCTTATTTGGCAAGATCGGCCTTCAGGAATCCCAGGCCCCCAAGACCAGGCACAAAGTCTGAAGCAAGGAAGACTTACCCTTGGTGGTGGAAGAGCAGGTTAAGGAACACTTAAACAACCTGGACATAGAAAGTCCGTGGTACCTGATGGGATGCACCCACAAGTGCTTAGGGAGCTGGCCAATGTCAGTGCAAGGCCATTCCCATTCATCTTTGAAAGGTCACGGTGACTGGGGGAGGTTCCAGAGGACTGGAAGAAAGCAAGCGTTCCCCTATTTTCAAGGAGGATCCAGGAAACTACAGGCTGGGCATCCTCACCTCCATCCCTGGGAGGGTGATAGAGCAGCTGATCCTCCTGAAAACCATTTCCAGGCATGTGAAGGACAGGAAGGCAACTAGGAGTAGTCAGCATGGATTTACAAAGGGGAAATTGTGCTTAACTGATCTGATAACCTTCAATGATGACTGACTTGGTGGATGAAGGGAGAGCAGTGAATGTTCTTTACCTTGATTTTAGTAAGACGTTTGACACTGTCTCTCATAGCGTCCTCACAAACAAGCTGATGAAGTACAGGCTAGATAAATAGACAATGAAGTGGACTGAAAACTGGCAGAACTGCCAGGCTCAGGGGGTTGTGACCAGCAGCACAAAGTCCAGCTGGAGGCCAATCACTAGTGATGTCCTCCAGGGATTGATACTGGGGCCAGTCCTGTTTACCTCTCCATTAATGAGCTGGATGACAGGACAGGGTGCACCCTCAGCAAGTTTGCAGATCATACAAAACTGGGAGGAGTGGCTGATACACCAGATGGTTGCGCTGCCTTTCAGAAGGACCTCAACAGCCTGAAGAAATCAGCAGAGAGTAGCCTTATTGAATTCAAGGGGAAATGCAAAGTCCTGCACCTGGGGAGGAATAACCCCATGCACCAGTACATGCTGGGGGTTGACCTGCTGGAAAGCAGGTCTGCAGAGAAGGACCTGGAGATCCTGGTGGACAAGCTGAACATGGGGCAGCAATGCAACTTTGTGGCAAAGGTCCAACAGCCTCCTGAGTTGCCTTAGGCAAAGTGTTGCCAGCAGGTCAACGAAGGTGATCCTTCCCCTCCTGCATGGGTGAGGCCACTTCTGGAGCACTGGTCCCACTTCTGGGCTCCCCAGTACAAAAAAGGCATGGACATGCAAGTCCATATGAAGCAAGGAGCAAGGAGCAAAGGGCCACAAAGGTGATTAAGGGACTGGCACATCTCTTATACAAGGAGAGACTAAGAGAGCTGGGACTGTTCAGCCTGGAGAAGAGAAGGCTCGGGTTGATCTTATCAAATGTTTATAAATATCTGATGGGAGGCTGTCAAGAAGATGGAGCCAGACTCTTCTCACTGGGGCCTAGTGACAAACTGAAACATAGGAAAATCCATTTAAACATAAGAAAACACTTTTTCACTGTGAGGATGGTTGAGCACTGGAACTGGTGGTCCAGAGAAGTTGTGGAGTCTTCATCCTTGGAGATACTCACAACCTGACTGGACATGGGCCTGAGGAACCTGTTCTCCATGACCCTGCTTGCGCAGGGGTTTGGACTAGATGATCTCCAGAGGTCCCTTCCAACTCCAACTATTCTGTGATTCTGTGAAATGCATTAAATGACATCTAGATAGAGATTTACTGCAGCTCCTTTGACCTGAAAATCTTTTCTTGAAGAAAGCTATCAGTCGACACAAAGGACCTTTGGCATGCTCTTGCTCTGATTCAAAGGAACAGACTTGGCCCCCAGTGTGGATGGGGACAATGACTGTCCCACCTGAGGTGACATGTGAGGGCCAGGGTTAGCAGGGAGAACTGGCTCTGGGGAGAGGGAGGGACTTTTATAAGGTCCCTCTACAAAGCGCTGTAGATTGTCCCTGGCCCTGTCTGTGGTGTGGGGGTTCAGATGGCTGGAGGGGAGTTGAAATCTCCTAGGGCTAGTAAATCTATATCCTATTCCATTTTTCCATTTCCATCCCTATCTTTAACTAGCCTTTATTTCAAACTTTGTTGTAAAGCCAAAACTTCATTGTTCTGGGAGATGAAACTCCCAAAGTTTGTTACATAATATTGCAGCACTGCTAGGCTTGGCGTTGCTCCAGTTGCTTCTTTCCCCTTACTTTTAAAATACACCTACTACATCTGCTGTCCTCTAAATGCGCAACGCTAAGCCTGAGTTGAGAAATTTAATAAATGTTTGCTGCTGGGTTGCGATTTTAAGTTCCAAAATTCTGGAAGACAAACAATGTGTTTATTGCCCAAGCTGAAGTTCAGTAAACTACTTGAGTTCACATTTTAGAAGTGGCCATTTCCATTTCCAAGCCTCGGTTTCCATTCGGTTTTTCTGCCTTGGCCTCCACATTATGCATCCTCTTTCTTACTGAGCAAAGACACATAAGATGTGTCCAGCTCCCCCCCATAACATCCTTAATTTTTGTCCTGCCCTAACAGCAGCACAACCCCACTTCTTTCTCTGTTCTCTTTGTTTATAGGGGCTGTAGGCTTTCCTGCAAAGGCTAAAACAAGCTGAGATTTGTCAGTTTTCACATTAGCTATAGAGCTCCTCTAAATAACATTAAGTGAGTGTGCTTTGGAATGTTATTCAAGGTCTGAGTTATGTCTGTCAGTACGGGGAAAGTTAGGCAGTTTATACAGGTAATCTGAAAAAAAAGCTCACTGAAAGGAGCTAGAAAAGTCCAACAGGACGCTCAGAAAGGAAAGGAGAATATTTAGCAGCTCATAAACTGGGTCTGCCCATTTGTTCATATTTGTTATCTAGGACTGCTTACTGTTTATGCAGGGAATGACGTGTAAACTGTATGACTATCAATCCATTACAAAAGGTTTTACAGCCCTGGTATTAGGACTGCAGAGCTGCAGCGCAAATGGCCCAGACCCCCTCCACGAGCATCGGCCTCCTTGGGGAGGAGAGAGCAGCAACCCCCTGACGGGCAGGTGAAATTGGGCTGGCACAGGTGAGCCTCTGGCACAGGCTCAGCCAGCTGATGCTGCAGGAGGCTGGTTGGTTAATGGAGAAGAGAGGGAAATGTGGATATATTTGGCTAGGCAGGTTCATAGCAACTTTGCTCTTTAACTCTGGAGCAGCCAGCCTGGAGTTTGCAGGCAGGTCTGGTATAAATCCTGGGCTAGGGCTACACTGTGTGACCAATGGTGTAGGGAAGAGGGAGCTGCCATGGATGGGTGAGGCTTTTATCCCAAAGTCACTGTCAGGTAATGCTGCTGACTTGGTCTGGCTCCTGTAGCGGAGTGGCTATGGGGAGCCCAGCTCCACGTCTGCCTGTGGCTCAGCTCATGGCTTTGTTCCACGAGGGGCAGCTTGCCATGGTGGGGGCTCGGTGATGTGCTGAGCTATGGGGTTAATGATAGTTTCCATCAAAGAACTTGAGGTGTGGAAAGGTAAAGTCTTTGTGAGCCTTGCTACAGACATCTATTGCTTCTGAGGCAGAGAAAGTAATTATTCTTCTACCTTTCCTGTTCTGAATAGAGTTGCTGAGGCTGCCAGAGCAGGAGCCCTGACCTTCCCCAGGAGAGGCAGAAGCTGGTGGAGGGCTTGTGGGAGTGACCAATGAGGTTATCAGCTGTGCTGCCCAGCAGCAAAGAGAAAGGCCATCAGCAATGAAGGGTTACTGGCAGCAAAGGGGTACCTGGAGTCCCCCCTGCCTTGAGAAAGCCAAACTTGCTCCAGCATCAGAAAACTCAGATGCCTCTTGGAGGAGGAGGTTCGACAAAGAGAGGCTGAAATAGGCCAGTAACTTGTTTTAGGTTAGGCTTGACCTGATGAATTTCAATATCTTTTAGACCGAAGGTAGTTGCTACCAATTACTCCTCATAGACACTCATCCCATTTTGTAGGTGCCTCTCCTGCCTTATTTACCAGCGCTTCAGCGCTTTTTCATTTGCAAAGCTTCTGACTTGATAAATTGGGTTATTTGAACTGTGTTGAATATTTGTTACTTCATTCTCGATGTATTTTGCCATCCTTTGTTTTAATGCAACATTAGTAATTGTGAAACTTCAATCATTTCGAGAACTTCCCACATTAAAACTTCTATTTTAATACACCAGAGCCAGTATCATATCAACATGTTTCCCCCCCCCCCCAAATTCTCTGCCTAAATTTATGCCCAAAGCATATGGCCTGCGTGAGATGCAATTTAATACCTACAACCCAGAGCAGTTGTGTGTCCTGATTGCCCCTCTCTTACTAATATATGGACAGTTCATATGAATTTCCATTGTCTGCCACTTTTTTTGCACAGATATAAAATGACTATAGTAGGTGGGAGGGAAAAGACAGAAATTTCCACTCACCCCAGCAGTAGGATTTTGCATTTCTTATAGTCATTTTATGCCTCTACAAAATGAAGTCAAATCTCAACATTGAGATGAGCAGAAACTTGTGGCATCTTCCTGCTCTTTTGGTTTGGACACATGCAAAACCATGAAGAACAATGCAAAATAGTCATAGGCTGGATTCACCTTTTCCTCCTGATGCCTTCGCTGCGATGCTTCAGCTGTCCTCCCCTGTGTAGTCACTGATGGGATATGTGCATGGTCAAAGCACGGGGCTCTGCACTGGGGCACCACAGCCAAGGCAGAGGAAGGGGGAAATCCAGTCTTAGGTTGAGACATGTAGGTGGAAGGGGAGCACTGAGTTGGAAAACTTGAGAAACCGAGTCCTATAACTTTCTGAAATGTTTTATTCACAGGGAATTTATTTATATTTCTGAATGTGGTGTTTGTAGTGAATATAGTGATCTTTCCACATAGTGTGGAAAGGGCACTAAAACGGAATGTGATGGGGGTTTTCATGGTGCAGATGTTAATTTAAAATTAACAAGAATAAGTGACTGATCATCACATAAGCTAGGGGCTGCCTTAAGCTAGGGATATTTTTCAGCGTACTAAAAATACCCAGCAATTGGACCTTAACTTGAAGGTAAGATCTAGCGATACCTTCATTCCAGGATGAGGGGAAGGGGGAGAAAAAAGATGACCTTTGGCAGCTGGACGTGCAGCAGT
This sequence comes from Struthio camelus, assembly GCF_040807025.1. Lineage (NCBI taxonomy): Eukaryota > Metazoa > Chordata > Aves > Struthioniformes > Struthionidae > Struthio > Struthio camelus. Next base: position 88,240,301 of record NC_090944.1, on the reverse strand, counting down.
CTTTCCTCTATATGTTTCTTCTTATGAGCGCATTTTTCTGTGTAGGTGAGGAATGGCATTCATCGTCAAAGCACGTACTTCTAAAAAAACCCCCAGAGCAGCCATCAGGGAATGCTAGTAGGAACCTGGTTCTGCAAACGTGCTGGTTGTCGAAAAATGGTAGAAATTGAGCAGCTCTTGAAAAAATGCCTCCTGGAAAATTAAACTAGTGTTTTAAACAGACCAGCGGCAGAAAACAAAATTAATCTTTAATTTTGTTTTGCCTCCTCTTGCTAGTGAACAGATGACAGCACATTCTCAGCCTGCTAAATCATTGGAATAAGCACCTTTTTCCTCTTTCATTGATTTCTGCTGTTTGAATTCTTGTTTTATACTGCTAAGGAAGTCAAGGGGAGCTCTTCCTGTTCTGCCATTGTTTGTTCTCAGGGAATTAAATAAGATGAACTTCACCTCCAGTTCATGGAAAGCTCCAGAGCTTGGTTTCAGCTGACAGTCAAGCTCTGGAGTGCAGCTTTCTCCTTTTTCTTATGGGCATTTGCACTGGTGCTGCTCAGCTGATGCCATGCATGAAGCCCAAGGGCAGGGAGGCTGCTGGTACCATCTAGTCCAGTTTGGTGGTGAATTAGACATAAAATAGTCATTATTCCTTCACAGTTTCATTTCAACTCTAAAGTCAACATAGTGGTTCCAGTGAACGTAGGGATCAAAATTTATCACCAAAACATACATTCTCTCTAGAACTTTGCATTTCTCAAATCAGTGCAAATATAATCACACACAGTTAACACTTTTTTCTTTTTTTCTTTCTCTCTCTCTTTTTTTTTTTTTTTAAGAGAACTGCAAAGATCTGATGACAAACACTTTCTTTTTTTCTGCTTTAGATCCTGCTCTACCATTTGGGCAGCAGTTGCAGCGGTACCGCTGCTACGGCCGGGCTCTTTGTGGGCGCCCAGGCACATGCTCCCCCCAGGTTTGCCCATCTGCATCCTGCCGAGCTCCCCCATGGGCTCTGGCCTCTGCTACAGGGCACCAGGGCTGTCCCACAGGGTGAGAAACCCTCGAAAATAAAGGCATATGTGTGATGTTTTTAGAACTTTCATATTCAACGCTCCCTTGATAAATGCCCAATAGCCCTGTTGCAGCATCAGGGCTCCTGCGGGGCCACTGCAACAGCTGAGTTTCGGCAGCCGCAGTCTTGAAAGCCTTGCTTTTCACTGTCTTTCAAAATAATCTCAATTGCTTTTTGTTAGGCAAAATATCTTTTAAAACATGTTTAACGCACAGCTGGAGGTTTTGGTCCGATTCTGTATCAGCCTGCTTAGCTGATGCATTTTTGCCCAATTTCAGAAGCTTGAAATAAGTGGTTATTTATGAAAGCGCACGGCATACTTCCCTAGTGTCTTAATATGCTCTTTTTCCCTCCCTGTAAGACTCTTCCAGGTTGCGTTGTGTATGTGTGTGGTCAGAAGAGCGCCTCTCTCGCCTGGGGCTGCACCAGCAGATGGGTTTACACCTGTAGGAGAGCAGAAGACTTTCTTGCTGGTCTACTAACTCCCTCTTGTGGACACAATTATCTTTTTCCTTTGTATGATAGCCTAAAACAATAGTGGTATTATGTGTGGGTTGGCAAAGCTCACAACGGATGCAAATTAATTGCTAGGCATGCATGTTGTGTGTACTGATTATTAAAACATAACGGGTTTGCTTTATCAGGGGTGTACCTCTATTGTGCAAGCCAACCTGGAATTGGCCCCATGAATAAATGCTGCTGCATAAGCAGCCAGTCATTATATTTGTTTGCCAGAGCTGAATTTGGCAGAACAGGATGAACATTTTAAAAGCTGCCTTTCATGTTATGGCCGTCACTTGCTGCTCTCTTCTGTTGCGAAATAAGTTGCTGTGCACATAAGCAACTGAAATATTATTGATTTCTATAGTGTTTTGCAAGTTTTCTGATGTTTTAAAGCAGAGAAGAACCAAAAGAAACTTAGTTAAAAATGTGCATACACAAACGCCCCAAGAACAGTAACTTCAAATCTGTCTGCGTTGTGCCCTTGCTGTTTTCTGTCTCTGCTGCCATATACATGATAAGCCGATACAACTCCATCCCTTGGGGTTATTTTTTGTACAGCAGCTCTGGCCATTAAGCAGTACTTCCAGGATTGCCTGTCAGAAATTCTTGTCCTTTCCAATTTTGCTTTACTAGCACTTGCATTTGTTTTTCTTGCCCATTTAAGTCTTTCTTGACTGGAGTTTGAAAGACCAGAACTGAACAGAGAGCAGACAGCAGCGCTCTGCTCCGTACGACCGCACAAACGCCGCAACGTGGGGTGCCTCTTGCACTGGCGAACTCTCAGGGTTGGGTCTCGTCATATCACTCTTCAAGTCTGCTATTGCATATTAACTGTCCTGCTTGAGGTTATTTCTTTTAAATGAAGTGCACCTCCAACGTGTCCTTTCTTTTTGTATCTCTTGGCTTGTCTGAACCGCAAAGAGCCATGAGAGAGGAGACCGCCTAGCGCTCCTTTGGGCCAGGACTCTGGCCCGGCAGTGACTGATTGGGGTAAAGGCTGGAGACGAGTTGCTGCAGCTGCCCCACTGCTTCAGCCTCCCTGCTGCAGGGAAGCTTTCCGACATTACCTATTGCTGGCTATATTGGGCTTCCTGCTACCCCTGACAATGTGTTACTTCTGACACCTGAGAGTAATTCAGGAAGACGGGAATGGCATTTGCTGCTAGCAAAGATTCTGTTCATACAGGGTTTGACCCCCTAAGGCCGCTTGCGACTGTCTTCATTATTCACTGCCTATTTCTGCAGGTTTTATCTCCGTATTGGTAGGGGAAAATACAACATGGAACAAACCACTTTCTTAGTGTAAAAACTGTTTAAAAACATATTCTGAGGTTAAGCATTTACTTCTATAAAGTATTGCTAATCAACTTAATAAGATAAGGCATGCACTAGTTAAAATAATTGGCTAATAACTGCTGCAGTTTTGTGTTGGGTATGTACATGGTTAGCTCAAAAAGCTGCTTGTCTCAAAAGTGGCTCAGGTTTTCCAAAGGACCACTTGGGCAGAGGGGCAAGTCCTTTGGGAAGCCTGGAACCTGATTATTTAATTGAATATTAATTTTGTGGTTTCTGCTATTTACTGTTCAGACAAAAGATAGCTGCTTTTGCTGAAGAAATGGACCTGGGTATAACTCTGTGACCTAGTTTAGAAGGAACATTGAACCAAATGGACCTACCAGCATTTAGCTGTCAGATAACAACTACACACAGAGAATAATAATCTGAATCAATATTATTCCTTTCTTTTGTGAAATTTCCTTAAACACTAAAGCATATTATCATCACACTTGGGAACTTGTCTTACCTATTCATGCTTTCATCCTAGTTTTTTTTCTGCTTTCATTCCAGTTGTTTTCCAACTTTCTGGACCTTACAAGAAATTTTGAGAGTTGGCAATACCCTAGACAGACCACCAACCCTTAACATTGCATTTTAAATGGAAAACAGTCAGAAGGGGGCGTACTGCTACAAAAGACTTATGTGGTCCTGCAGATTCGGGCCTAGGACCAAGTTCCTTGCAGAGCATGGTCATGTTGGGCTTCATGTATGATAAACTGCAGAAACCTGTCTTTCTGGGAGAAGATGGTCTGATGCATGCCATAAGCAGATTACATTGACACCTACTTTTAGAGCTGCTCGCTTCACCTCCTGGTTGGTTGGCTAGTTCATAGGGTAACACTGGTGGTCGCTGTAGCCAGCCCAGCCCCACACCCTCCTCGCAGTACCTCCTGGCTAGTCTGTGTGAAAGAGAAAAGAGGCACGAGGAGATGCTTTTCCCCTTAATATAGATGTCTGCAGCCTATGAGGTCCTCCCCCCCCCCCCCCCCCCACTTCTTCTCAGGCCTTCCACTTTGCAGGCTGGCCGCTGTCAATGCTGCTTGGACCACGCGACCCCCCCACCTGAGGGGCCAGTCCTGCCCTGCCCTGGTGAGGGGGTGGCTGCTGCCACCGCACGTGGAGGCTCCTGCCCTGCTGACTCCCAGGGCTGTGTGTCTGGGAGCCTCCCGTGTCCTTCTCCTGGGCGGGAAGGGTCCAGGGCCTCCCCAGGTCTCCAGGAATGTGACTGGTGGCTTTGCCACCAGAGCGCGCCTTGCGCCCACGTACAAACTGCTGCTGCACAGGCAGAGCCGGCCTCCACCAAAAACGCAGCTTAGCTTTCGTTTGAGGCTGTTTTGCAGCGGCTGCAACGAATACCGCCAGCCAAGGCAACTAAATCCTTCAGCATCAGCAAGCAAACAATGGTTGGAAGGCAAAAATGTAGAACAATGTGAAGCTTTAGTGTAATCGCCTTGCCAAAGTAAAGCAAAGATGCTATTTCATTTTCAGAGCACCCACAGCATGGTACATGAACGCAAGCAGATAACTAAATGGAGTGCATGGCTCCTGCTGGACCTTACTTTTTCAATCATAGGGCAGATACTGGGGCTTACTTTTGATCCAAAAAAAATCAAATTTAACAACATGAGTTTTACAAGATTGATAATTGTTTGAGGTAAGAATTGGGGACTCTAGTTCTATAAAAAGTATAGAAAAGCTGGATTACTTGTTCTTTGCTGCTTAAGTACCAACGATGTAACAGCTGATGAGCGTATAATTTCATTTTGATATCACTTGATCAACTGTGCCGTACTTACGTTGGGTAGGCCATATGCATGGAAACATGCTCAACATGTTTCCAACAGTACAGTTGTTTCCAACCTCTGGCGGGGCAGGGGAAGCAGAAACAAGTCTGTTTGTAGTTGGTTTTGCAAGTGTGTTGCTCTTTCTCCCCTCTATGAGTTGTTAAAGATATATATTCATGTTTTACCTACTTAACAAATAACTGTCATCCAAAAAAATCCCTTTTCTATATATAATGGTAAGTATGGCTCTTCCCTATCCCTGTTCTAAGTACAAGTATGAATTTTATTTCATACTTCTATTTTGAGCCAGTGCTTTTTATAGCTCCTGTATCTAATGTATGGCAAAAGGTGCAGCATGCTGTCTTTAATATTGCTTACAGGCCATGGGAATAAAACATCAGTATCTAGAATTAAAAAAGACTTTTGAGAAGCGATGCCTACTCATATTAATTTTAGCTGCTTTAAACTGTTACAAAGTTTCCCTGAATCTAGTAGCCATTCTTACTGTACTGTTTTATTTTTGTTTGCTTTTTAGCTGTTTAAGTGGAGACTTAAAAGTTAGCAACCAAGCAGCAAGTGTTTTGATATCACTTGACTCAGTTTTTATGATGTCTGACAGGACAGGTAGCTGCCTCCAATTGCAGTTTAGGTGCCCTGCAAACTCCATCTAGCAAATGCTTATAGTACTGCCCAGCCAGGCAAAACACTTGCAACTGAGCTGTTATATGCAGAAGCTTAAATGCAATCACCATTGTGTAGCCTGCAACTCAGCCTGTAATGGGAGTCTCTGATGTACGGCTGCACAGATGTTTTGCCTTTATTAAGGGAAACCCAGAAAGTAATGAAGTGTCAACGAAATGAAGCAGTCTGACTAATGAAGTCAAATTGCTCATTGGGGTGTGTGTGTGTTTTGTGTGTTTTGCACCTCTGCTTTCCTCCATGCTTGGGGGCTGAGTGAGGGGAAGGACAAGCAGCTGGCACCTGCCTTGCACCCACAGAGGGAGTTGTTAGTGTTGGGTCACATGGTGGAGGACAGCGGGAGATGGACAACTAAACCTCTCTTCCCTAGAAAACCAGGCTAACATCGGAAAACAAAAGCAATTTCTTCAGAACTCCTTTCATCATAATTCCCAGAGCAAGCTTCCCCTTTGGAGCTGGGGGAAGAGCAGGGCGCAGTCCAGCACAAGGTATGTTAGGTCAAAATATCTCTGGAGTGAGATTTGTTTAATTGTGCAGCAAGATGACATGCATGTGTGGTTTCTCATGTTTTTTTGTTTTTATTTTTTTTAGGGCAGGAAAAGGTTTTATATCCTCCTCCTGTGAAGAATAGCCTCTCTTTCTCCAGCTTCAACTCACAATGTTTGAGTTTCCTCCCTTGAGCTTCCTCCAGGAGCCGTTTTAGCCACAGATGCTTTGCATATGTGGGAAAGGCATGTGCTTAGTAAGGAATGGCGCACCTCGGCCTTCAAAAACTTTTCTATTGGCCATGCTGCTTACGAATTTATTGCTACTCACATGATAGGGTGAAAGATACAAAAAAAAAAACAACCCCCCCCTTAAAATTAGTAAAAGAATAACTGCAAGAAGCATCTGTGTTAAACATCAAGATCAAAGAACAAAAAACAGCCTTCAAGCACATTTTTCTGCCTTCTCTCCCCCTGATGAAACTTTGAGGTTCCAGCCATTTGGCACAACCCTTTACAGTTGTTCACTCTGCTTTTTTAGGGAAACAGCACTGGGTGCCTGTCAACCTGCCAATCGGTATGATCCTAAAAACTTTTGACCCCATTGCTCAATTGAGCCATACGTGAACAGAGTGACGGACGCCTCAGAGGTGCTGAATCAATGGTCGCTACATCCCTGTTCTGGCTTGGGAATTAGGGGGACTAAATAGGTGGCTGCTGCATGCCTGCAGTAGTTACTCTCCACCCGGCACACCTTGTTGTTTATGTGCTACGTTCTTCTTGGTGAGACAAGACCTCTTAATGAGCGCTTGGAAGTTATACAGTAGTTTAACTTGAAAGTTAGTGATGTTTTAAAGTCAAGCTAAATAGTTATTCATGGGGCGGTGTTGAGGGGATGGAAACGCAAGTCAATAACAGGGCTGGGCAGGAATTCACGGATAAAACAGCTTTTGTTTGCCGGCTTGCGGAATGCTGTTTTGTGGAAATTGCAGTGTGTGGACAAACAGCAGGCATGACCCTGGTGTTGGGGGAGGGAGGGTCCTGCCTGGTGCCCTGCTGGGTGCTCAGCTACGTAGGAGGATGGTCCCGGGATAACTGCCCAGGCAGATGTTCCCACACTGGAAATGCTGAGCTCCATCCGCAGCACTGCCAGGCCCTACTCTACGGCTCCTGGTTTAGTCATCGCTTTCTACATTTGGAACGCAAATGCTCAGAATGAATTATTTCATGGATTTTTTTTCTGCACCAGTTCTACTTGTTTTCAGTCCTCCCTTCTATCCTTTTAAATGCATTCTTCTCAATCCAAAATGGAACAAAACTGTTGATTTCCATATAATTTGGTGGCTCTGTTTGGCATGTTGGGCTTGTAATCTTCCTCCAGGAGAGCTAAAGGAGCAAGGCAGGTTCACAGACACAGCTCCCCAGATGAAGGACAAACCCTGGCTATCTAATACTTTGTGGCCTTTCTTTGAAGTAACCGCTAGAAAATAATACATGATAATGGCAGAAGAAATAACAGACTTCTTAGTTTTGTTAGTATAGTATTACTATAAAAGTTAATGAAGCAACTTTTTTAATTGAACAACATCTACTGTTTATCAGTAGAGATAACTTATCAGTAGCTAGATACGTTATTCTGATAACTAGTAGCTACAGCATTTAATCTAGTAGCTAGATTATGCCTCTATATGCAAGCCATATACATGAATTGCTAAGGCTACCTGTTTAATGCTACCATAGCCCTCCTAACTCAGATTATTCTTCAAACGTTTCTTGTGAAATTACATATGAAATCGCTAAACTAATTAAACGATGCCCAGCTAAAATGCTGAGCTTCAACATAAAACGTGAAGTGTTCAATACGTCACAAGGTACCAGTGTCGCTTGCACAAGTCAATGTCCTTGTGTTGTAGAAGCATTGATTTTACTGTATGCAGCCTGGGATGTTGCAGTGGTTGCACCAAGAGATCTGGAAATTAAAGTCTATAGAACAGCAACTCAAACAAAAAAAAAAAATTCTTTTTTTTGGTATTGAACTAGCTTGAAAACACCTAAATGCAGTAGTAACAGGTCACAAAATGTGTAAGGGTCAGCTTCTAGGAGCTAGAATGTTGTTTTCTTGTAAAAATAATATACGATTTATTGCTATTCATCTGGTCGTATGCAAGCTGTTACTTGTTTAAGCAAATCCACCAGAAAGTTCAAAGCTGGAGCTTAGCCAGCCTGAGCTTCCAAAGATGAGAAGTTAAATTAAAAACAATAACAACAACAAACAACAACAACAAAACTCAAAAGAAGGAAATGTGAACTGGCATATAGCAATAAAGTATTGGTTTTAAATACAACTTCTTCAAAGTAAATGGTTATGTAATGGCCAGTGTTCAATCAGGGTTGGAATAGAGCTTTTGCAAAATTACCGAGATTTGAAAATCTCAGCGAATCCACATGTAACGAAATGTAAGCATCAAGATGTGCTTGAGATGTGTGTTTGTGATTTCAGCCAAGATCAGCTGATTATTCAGCTTCATTTGTTGTAAGCTATTTGTCAGCTAATAAAAAGGCTGTTAAAGTGTGTTCAGAATTACCTTAGGTTGCTCTCCTGAGCCAAACGGCAGCTTTTTTTCCTTTTTTCCCTGAAGGGATGAAGAAAATAACAAATATTTTGGTGGCAATAGCAATCAGTACTGCAAATGAGCATTACTTTAATCCACAGTGAGGCAGTTATGGCTTAACTAGCACATGGCTTATTTTAACCTCTTTAACGTGTACCTGTGGATGAAATGGAAGTTTTGCAATGTGTATCATCGCTTCAGGGAGAATCATAGTTTGGAGTTTCTTTCATACTTGCAGGTTAAATATAATTAGTAGGACTGAATATAGCCTTCTGTCTGTTTTATTAGGGAAGTCTGTTAACTGCATATTTTTCCTCTATTAATTGTGGGGAAGTATTGATTCCCTCTGCCTTGTAAGGGAATTACTTATTCTAGGGTTTATTTTGAAAAGATACCTGAGCTGGGTTTACTTAATGGTTTGCTTAACCGTTGGACAGTGATGTGTTCTAGTTTCTGGAGGTGGATGCCTACAGGGCATGCTGCTGTGAAGTGACTGCTGGAAGGTGGGACTCCAGCAATGCCCATGTAGGAGAGAAAGCTCTCAGCACAGTTGAGGAGGAATGGCTGGCATGAAAATATGGCGTGGTTCCCTGCATCCCACAGCACAAGATGAGCTTTTTAGGAAAATAGCCTCAAGGCTCTTTACACCTCTTCTTTAAGCCCTCATTAGAGAGACAGGCACAAGGTTTGGAAGTGCAACATGCACCAGAGAAATGCAATTTTTCCTGACTGAGCAGAAAGAAAAGTCTTAGTTGTTCCAATGTAAGCTTCTCCCATGTCATCAAAGTGACGGTGAGCCTGCAGCCCAGTTTCCCTGGGTGGATTCTCTTCCTCTCCCTCGGATAAGCCAGGGCCTCCAGCCTTTTCAGTGCAGCCAACAGCTCACACTTAATGTTGCCAGCAGTGCCTTCCTGACTGCTCCCAACTGTCATTTTTGCCATGTGGATTAGTAAGATTGGGAACATTTTCAGAGCAGAACAGTTGCATGGGGAGAAGATGGGATGAATGGGACAAAAGTTGCTGAGAGGGAGAAGCAAGGAGGGGCAGAAAAATGGCTATCTCCATACCACTTACGATTTCTCAGCCTTTACCATTTTCACTTACTCATTTCTCTTCCAAGCTGAAGACTCCCAGTCTGTTTAGCATCCTCTTATTAGGAATCTATTTCATACCTCTTATCAGTCTTGTTTCTCTGCTCTGGACTCTTCCAGCTCTATTCCCTCCGACCTGAGATGGGAATGCGTGCAGTATTTATTCAACACGCAAGTGTGCTATGGATTATATAGTGGCATAAGGATGTTTTTTGGTGTGTTCTCTGTTGATGGTGATTAATAAAGCACTATTCTTTTTGTTTTGAAAGCTACTGAACGCTGAGCTGGTGTTGCAGAAAATTATTCACAGGGATTCTGAGATCTCTTTCCTGATCTCTTTCTTGCGTAGTAGCAGCTAAATTAGAGTCCATCATTTCATATGTCTAGTTGGAGTTGTTTCCTGCTTGTACAGTATTACACATTTATCAGTGCTGAATCTCATCCGTTAATTTATTGTCTCGTCACTCAAGATCAGGAGCTCTTTCTGCATCAGGTTCAGATTTGACTACTCTGATTTTTTTATTATTATTATTTTTTAAAGCAGCAGTGGTAAACTTCGTCACATCCTACTTACTCTCTTTTCCAGGTAGCTCCTATACAGAAGTCTACAGTTGTATCTTACTCTGTATAAGATGTGGTCCAATCGGTGGGAACAGTGAAGGAGAAGGAGACTTTGCTAAAGCCTCAGAGGAATATCAACATTGCTCTGTCTATTGTCCTTGAGTTCAGGTTTGAGCTTCAGAGATGTGCTCAGGCTAATCATGCCTGTTGTAGCTGGTGGGACAGAGCTTGAGTGGGACTGTGCCCTTCTCCCTTCCTCCCTGGCCTTGTCTTCTGCTTTACTGGCTTGCAGGCTGGTTTGCAAAATGAAGTGAAAGAGGGTGAAGGAAAGCTTATTAGTTTTGGGGAGGAGGAAGCAAGGCTTCTCTATGAGAGAAAAGGGTTTTATATAAATATAAACTATTACATACATGAAGCTTTCATTAGGAAAACTTCCTGCTTCCAGCATATAGGATTAAGGCTGGTTGTCACCCAAGGCAGGATTTCTCTTTGGTGCCTCTTCCCTCCCTCTCTATGTCTGAGCAGAAATGTTCTCCTAGGCTTAAGCATGGCACTCCCCAATCAGCGGCTGTGAATCTGGCTATATGTGAGCACAACATGTGTGATAGTTTTCTCAATGTACTGAATTCAAAGCTATGCCAGTATCTGTATCTTTGAGCAGCTCCTTTAAAAGGCAGTGGTGGCAAAAGATGAAGGTGGTAGTGCATCAAGACAAGCTGTGGCAATAGCTCTGGATGCAAGTGACTTGCAGAAGTTCATCCAGGAAATCTGTGGCGGAGCTTGACGCTGTGCCCAGGTTTTCCAAACTGACGTCTGTTCTGTTGCTAAGATGTTTAAACGTTAGTACTGCTTAAATGGCAACCCGCAAGGGAGATGTGCTGAAGCTGAAATACTTGAACACCCATAACCCAAGCTGTGTGAATAAAACACTCAAACCAAAGTGCGTTCTTGTTCAGAGCTGTCTAAACTTCATCCCGAAACACTAGACCCGTTCTGCTGTGCTACTCTGCTACTTGGAGATCCTGCAGAAGTCTGTGTTTGACCATCTGCTGGTGTTGACTAACACCACTGCAGCCTGTCACCTGAAATCCTCTCAGCAGAGAAGAACCTGATACGAGCCTCTCCTCACAGCCAAGCTAAGGTATGGCTTGTGACTCATGCTCAAGACGTCGTCTTAGGAAGTGATGTATGTCCTACTGCCACCCATTTGTGCTGTGGGAGCACAGTACAGTACTGCCAACTACATACTGCTCATCATTCCTGCTGTCCTGCAGTTTTATTTGTTTATTTTTTACCAGAAATCCAGAGAGGACAGAGGACTTGTCTCATCATCCACTGGAGAAGATCACGTGGGGGTGGGTCAAGTCTCTGCATGACTGAACAGCTGTTTAGTGAGCTAACACAGTGCTCAGGGTCCTCCTGCACTGATGCTGAGACTGGGGCTCACCTCCCTTAACGTCACCCACCTGCGTCCATGCACAGGAAGGTCATCTCGGTTGATGGAGAGACGCAGGCATGTCTGGGTTCTAGTTTTTAGGAGAAACAGTCCAAACATGCCTACTTCTCTCTGTTTACATTTAAGTGACTAGCTGAGAAGTAGACATCCATGTCTGGCTACATCATCCAGTGCTGTGATCAACCCAGCTGAGTACTTTATAGACTAGACGTTGTTATATAGGTGAGGCTGTCCCAAGAGCTTTCCTATGTAAAGTTATCCAAAGTCTCATACCATGAAAGTGTATGTAAACCTTGATCTTTTGGTAGTGAGTCAGTATTAACACCCTAGTTGGTGTGAAATATTAATGGGAAAACTGTACTTGTTTCCCAGAAGAACAGGAATCTTAGAAACTTTACTTTTAGATAAAAGCTATAGTCAGCGAGTGACAAGGCACCCTGACTCAGCTGCTTGCTTTAGTTTAGTTTTGGCAGAAAGCAGTGATCTTTCATCTGCTGCAAACTCACATGGTATCGTTTCATGCTGTGCCTTGTTCACATTAGTCTTTGCACTTGTTATTTACTCATGCCAGCACATATTAAAATTTGCCTGTTTTTACTGCTGCAAAGAGACTCTTCTGTTTGTTGTAAGCCCCTAGTCTGAGTGATTTGTTAGCGTTTGTGCTTGGGGTGCTGATATCTCTCATACTTCATAGTCAGTGGCAGAGCTTAGAGCTGTGGTTGGACTCTCTCCAGTAATTCAGCTACCCATGCTTGGGGCAGGGGGAGGGGACATTCAAATGTGTGCAAGCTGGAAATAATTGTTGAAATCTTTCTTCGATGAAAAAGAAATGGATGCAGCATAAGGTTATTTGCTTGCAAAAGAAAATTGCAGCATTCAAGTGTACTATTTCTAAAGCTACCAACTCATATTATGCATTAAATATGTTCATGCTGAATAGTTTTAACTGGTTTTGAGTTTGAATTATGTCAAAATGCTTCGTATTAAAAATATGCAGGAATCCATGGCATCAGACAGATATCTTTGCATGAGACCATATGTCTGACTGAGTGCCTGTTCCAAGTTTGTAGTCTGTTTATGCTCCAGCACCTCACTGAGAAGTGTGCAGTCACCCTCTGTGCCCATGTTGAGATTTCTTCAGATAATAAAGTTTCTGGGTGGGCAGAATATCTCTGGTGCCACACACAAAATGAGGCTGGGATCTTCAACTGCTAGCTTTTGTGGGGAGAGATTTCTTCCTCTTATTTATACTTAAGGCATCTGCCAACATAAAGCGCGCTTTAAATTAATGTTTTACAAAAAGGCCCAGGTACTCAAGTCAAGACCTGAGACCTTGCGGTGCTGGATGCTGCACAAACAGTAGGAACTGATTCCCGTCCCAAGCCTTTATAATCAAAAACTAAAATGATGGAGGGAGTAAGAGGGTGTCTGCTCACGTGTGTGTTTATTTTATTACTGAAATACTAGAATAAATGCCTTCAGGAAACTTTATGATTCAACACTATCTATCTGGCATAAAGAAGCATATTAGGGAATCTGTTTTTCTGGCTATACAAATCAGCTCTGTGATTCAAAGTACTGCAGTGCCATGTCTTGTGAAACATATCTGTTCTATTAATACCTCATTTTAATAAAGTAGAAAGCACTGAAAACTGTCTAAGGGTCAGATGGGCTGGATAGCTATCATATTGTTTATTGGTATTTACTCACTTGACTCTGACATAATATATTTCTAATTGGCAGGCAGGCAAATGAATTGGCTATAATTCTTCCTGCAATGTTCTCAGCAGGATGCAAGAGCATGGGAGAGGGAAGGAGAAGCTCTAATAGTATCATGCTTAGGGGAAAATAACAGGACAGAAAACTCAGAAACTGGAACTGAAAGAATAAAGGAAACCTCACAGGAGGGAGAACAGTATCTGTAGAAAGTTCCACAGCAATGCAAGTAATTTGAGAGAAGGAATGGGAAACAACCTTTCCCGTTCCCGAAGGGATGGATTTTTGTAATCTTTTCTGTGTGGGGAGCTCTCACTGAAAGCAGTGAGGGGCTCTGTGCACTAAAAATGCACAGAGCATTTTGTTGAACCTGGGGCTATGATGGGTCCAAATTGTGAAAGGCTGGATTACGTTCTTTTTTTAAGTTGTCTTCTGTATCGTGGCAGACCTGTGCCAGCTTTAGTTTATTAGTTTGTTTTTTGTTTTTACACCTGGATTAACAGGCAGAATTAAGCTTTCTCTGAACGGACATATGGCAGAGGATGAACAGTCAGATCTTCTCTTATAGCTGTATTATATACAGCCTCCATGCCTCTTGAATCAAAATCAAACTGCTTTTGAGTTTTGAGGTTTATTCTTTGGCAATTACATAAAACTGAAGTGGATAAATGGATCATACCAGAATGCTGTCGTAGAGCTAAGATATAAAATGTTTCTTAAATTTGAACACTGCAAAACAGCAGAATTTGACAGCTGGCTACGCTGTCTTACTGAGTCTGGGAATGGGGAGAAGTTTAATGAGAGTGTGCCGAGTGCCCACTGCCCAGTGGGAGTCCCGGTCGCTCCAAAGATCGTTTCTCAGCCCTGGAAAGGCTCGGTGGGACCCTGTGCCCCTTCCTGGAAGGAAAAGCAAGGAGACCAACTAACAACAGGTTCAGCTGGCGACACTGACTCTTTTAAGGCAGAAAAGAGCACGCCGAAAGAAGCTAGATCTGCCCTTTAGGTAAGGAGAACAAGGAGCGCAAGATTGATATTTAGAGGCTTTCCAGAAATTTGAGTTAAACAACCAGTAAACAACCAGAAATCCACATGCTTATCAGAAGTGGACCCATATGCTAAGGGAAATGCTTTTTAAAAAACAGGAGAGAGAAAATGGTCCTCAAAAATAGGCTCCTCAAGCGATATCAAATGCTCAGTTTTTGGTTCCAGTATTTGAAAACGCCTGCCAAAGCCTTGTCATGCTTGTCCATTGCGATAGTTTCCATCGCTGTTAACCATTCCCTTGCTCATAACCCTTTATCTCAGAGGAGAAGAGCTGTTTCATTAGCGGAGTTTGATGCTGTTTGCTTTGGGGAAGCAGCAAGCCACGCGTGGGGAAGGAGGATGCGCCTCTTGTATCTACTGCCTACCGCACTGCCGCTTGCTTATTTCATAACTAACAGACTTCCAGAAGGGAAGCAGGCCTTAAGGAAAGAAATAACTTTTCACAGACATAACAGACCTTGGAAGATTAGCCTGCGTTACTCTAAATTTGATTAAACTCATGCCAGGATATTGCTTTCAGATATTCTATTCAAGGGGAAAGTGGTTCAAAAAGTGCAAGGAATTTGGGTCACAAATTAATAATTTTTTCCATTGTTCTCCTTCCTCTCTGGTTAATAAATTGTAGCCTGATTTGGAGAACTCATCATGTACAACAATTGCAGGAATAGCCCATATTACAATATGTTGACTCTTCCATGCAAGCCTCATGTTGTTCGCAATGTGCTTTCTGCTTTATCTCAGACGGCAGCTGTGTAACCCTTATGGGAAAGAAACTCTTACCAAACTTAACTCTACAGGTGATGTGCTTGTTTCCACTTCCGCTCTTCCCCAATTTTTCCCCTTGTGAGCATCTCTAAAATATATAACTACGTAATGTCAGCCACCATGTAAAGTCTGTATCTGCTTTGTCGAAAGTTTATTTTATTGCCCTCCTCTATTATCTTGCTTGTAAAAATCTTGGAAATTGCTTCTCAAAAATATGCTAAGCTATAGTAAGAACGCCCTTGTGATATGACGCGGCTTCAAACGTAGCTGCTCCTCAGGTATTTTTTTCTCCTAGTACCTCTGCAGAAAAATTGGATGGGAACAGGCTACACGATCCAGCTGAGGTTACACTGAATGTTTGTGGCAGAGCAGGAACTAAATTCAGGTCTCTAATAACAGAAGGAAGGAATCCTTCCTTTTTTCTAAATTTTAACCAAAGTTACAGGATTGCTTTTTGTATTTTAAAGGTGCATCTTGGATGGTTTCGATTAGGCAAAAATATAAGCTAGCGTTTTAGGGTGGGAGGAGTGTAAGAAAAGGAAGAAACAAAAGACATTTTTCACAACTACTGGAAAGCTTTCAAAAAAAAAAAGCATTTATGCACTAGGGGGAAAAGCATGAAGAAAGTACGCACAGCTGCTATCAAGGAAATTATGCAGGGCTGATCAGATGACAGAAATATTTGTATATGCTTCACGGACTATAACTGCAACTCCAGAGAAAATCTGGTAGAAGTTCCATAAGGAAGCAAGAGTTTTTGTGGATGAAAAAATGTTCTGCTGAGGTACTTTAAGTCATAAAATGATGTTCAAGCTCTCCCTGCTGATGGGTGCTCAGTTAAGGAAGTTCTTAACTGTAACTTAGAAGGCTTTCTAACATTAAAGAAAATGATTGTAACTCTAATGTGAATATTCTGGCTCACAATTTTGGTACCTATTTATGTGCAGAATCTCCAAATAGTAGGAATGTTGGAAACAAAAGTTAGGACACACTTTTATGAAGTAAAGGACTTTGTCCTGCTCAGAAAGGGTCACTTCTATCCACCTGCTAAGCTAAGGAAAGGCTGAAGAAGGAGTGGCTTATGTTGGTACACGGACAACTGCTGCTCGGAAACAGGAAGAGCCTTTCAGAGGTGGGGCTGGAGGTAGCAGTTGTATGCAGGCAGTGATAGCTCTGCAGCTGTGCCATGGGAAGGAAGGCACACGCTTCTTAAGGGATCTTGTGTTTTCTGCCATGCTGACACACAGAGCTTCTGAATGCCCTTCCAGTAGTCCGTCTTTCCCAGGCTGAGGCCCATAGGGGCATAAATAGGATCTTTTTGTTACAGGTGCAAACTTTGACTTGTTGAATTTACTTAACTCAAAGAAAATCCAGGAGTCTAGTGGGTGTGGTCAGTTCTCGGGACCTCACAGTATAAGGCCCATCTTCTGTATCGAGTGAATATGCAGGCCTAGTTGTAGTTCAAGATGTCAGTAACTGGAAATAAATAAGAATAGCTATTGCCAAAATTCCAGATGACTATATGGTGAGTTAACAGAAATGTATCCTTGACTTGAAGTCTCTCTCTCTCTAGTGATAGATGCTATAAACTGACTTCATAGGAAATGGATAAGCCCCATTAATTCGAGATACTTGGAGCAATATCCTGAATGCTCGTTCTGACACCTCAAACAGGACTCCAGTGCTATTCAGGTGTCTAGATTAAAGATAGCAAGCTAGGCAGTCCACACTCAATGGACTAAAGCTAAGGAAGTCCCTCCCTGTTTGGCTATGAGGTTCCTTGTACACGTAAAGTGAGATGTGCAAGTGTGCGCTGAAGTATCTGACCAGGGAACTGGGTCCCTCACAATAGCCTTTGTGATCCAGAGGTAAGGACGTGTTTACGCGATTGAAAGCTCGCAAGGGGCCGGATGCCCTTGGCATGCTCTGGGCGCAGCTGACACGTGCAGCATCCACTGAGTTCAGTATACAACACAGCTGCCCGTGCTGTTCATCCAAAAAGGCAGAGATGGAAGTGATGCTCATCTCTTGCATAGTGGCTTGGTGGCTATTTGCACCTCCTTACCAGGAAATTATAGCTCTGGGTTCAGCTATTTCCCCAGTCCCCAGCCTCTCACTTTCCAGAAACAGCCTTAACACCCAAGCTGGGAAACTGTCCAGGCTGGATGTGGACTCTGTTTCTGGACTAGTTGTACAGGGTGGAGTAAAAGTCATAAGATCAGACAACGACCAAAGAAAAGCAAACCTTACTCTGTAGGCTTATGTCAGTGCTGTTTTTTGCTCATTTCCTGAATTATTTCTGCAGCTTAAAATGTGTAGGCATATCCCTGGAAACTCTCAGTCTAAGGCTTTAACTATCAGAGTGTCATGCTAAAGTCAGGTTTGACTGCTCTGTTTCAACAAGACCAAGGCTTGCTAACATGAATGCTGATTGCCAGAAGAACATTCGCTGCTCTGGATCTCAGACAAGTGGACATATCTATGACTTGAGTCAAATCCAGATGTTAGATCCAGAAAGACTATAGATATATACCCTTGCATTCACTAGGGGGGAGGTCGAGTAACTTACTATTTCACATATGGAGTTTCTGGGTCATCCTTCAGAGACTTGCTCCTCTGCTGTTTCCCCGAATTACTCTGCTATGTGTAGACATCCAGCTTTTAGGGATGCATGAGGAAGAGAGACACTGAATCAGATCTCAATCTATGCTGTTTCTGTGGCTAACAGCAAATGCCTAGGAAATAAGAACAGGGCCAAAATATAGAAATAGTGCTTCGGAGTGCTCTTCTAGAACAAGGCCTGGATGTGCTTGAGTGCGCTTGTCTCTTATTGAGATATGGGATTAAAAAGTTTGCAGAGATGTTTTAGCTGGATAACTCTCGATAGCAGAGACCTAAAGCCTTTGTTATCCTAGGAATCCTTGGAGGCAAAACCTATATTCTGTGCATCACCTAGAAGCTGAATTGTCTCTCTTCATCTGTGCAAGAAGTATTGCCTTCTGTGAGTCTGTTTAAATGAACTACATTACTTTTTAGCAATCTGTTTTCAATACGCTGTATGTTTTTTTGTTGCACTGAGGTACGCTGGAAAGATTTATGGGTTTTGACAACTGACAGGGAAAGCACTGCAGGTTTTGGCCAGGAAATCATGGGCTATGGTATTGGTAACCAGAAGCAGCTGAAGCTTTTGATAGCTTTGAGATAAAAGCTCCTCTCTCCCTTTCACTCTCTTGGCTGGGGGCAAATGCAACTTGTGTGGCAAGGAGCTATGAAATTTCCACTCACTATCCCAGAAATCTTGATGGTAAGTCATCCTGCTTCTTTGTGATATTCATCTATTGATCACTTCATTTGATTAGAACAAGCACACACTTGAGCTTGATGTTTCTACTGTCCACAACTACAATTAAATAATTAAGACTGTGACTTAATGTTAATGACTAACAACCTCATAGCCAAGTTAGGGCGTTAGGAAGCAGGTCACACCATGCTATGCCATAATCTGAACTGACTGACTGCACTTTTGGTCTGTCATTGACTTTCAGCTGTTGTTTTGTGGGTTATCTATCAAAGCAATAGCTGCTGTATGTTCTTCATAGGGGTTAATAGCATCAGAGTATCATTTAGAAGGATTAAACATCTTCAGTACTTGTAAATTGCTACTAGCCTTTGGTTTGTAGGGCACCTAGCTGCCCCACAGCTGAGGCACCCATCACCCATCTGATGGGTGCCTGATCAAGGACTTAAGTTCCAGGCAGGATTGCAATGAACTCAGCAGTTCTGTGCAACTTAAGGGAGAATTTAATCATACTGGGTGATGTGGAAGGGGGTTATCCTTCTCCACTTTCCCTTAGCACAGTGATTAGTAAGTCAGTTGATGACAGAACAATGATAATCCCATCAGCAGGTGGGTAGGTTGAATTCAGTATTTCTGTACCTCTCACCCCTTTTCATTTGTAATAAAAAAAATACAGAAAAAAAACCCTGAGAAACATTCTGAAGTGCTTTTTGTAATAGCTGACATTCTTGAAGGAAGATTGATAAAGTTGTTTCTAATGAAAGGATGCCTTTTCTAGGCACAGCTTAAGGCTGCTCTGTTTACCTCCATGAAAAGTATCTAACTCAAGGTGGTCTCTTATACCCACTCTTGCTGCATTTCAGGGCTGACTTGCAGGTTCAGCAATGTACACTTCTGGATATCAGATTTGACTGGGATTTTAGGCAGCAACACAAGTAGGTATCTGCTTGAAGGCAAGAAACTGCCAGAGACTTAAAGGGATCCTGTAGCATGATACAAAATGGCATAAAAACCAACCTGCCTTGCTAAAGGCAGGAAGTCAGATCTATGGGTCATGCACTAATATCGGAAGAGCTGTGTGCTGACTTGTGCAAGAATACAGATTATAAAGTACACTACAGTTTGGGTTTTATTTTCCTGCATTGATGCTTTTCACTTCTCCCTCTGCCCCCTAGTCAGTACAGGCTTGCACTGACTGTAAAATTAGGTCAGTTGCTTTGTGGTATCCCTGGTGGAATTCACTTCACCATGCATGTTCCTCTGATGACCATGATCTTGGTTACCCACAAGGAGTGAATATAGAACCACAGAGCGAAGCATGCTAGTTTTTGCATCTTGAAGTAAGATTTAACAGGCTCATTCTTCTGTGCCGTAGGCTAATTTTTCATTCCTAATTTGCCTTTAAAAAAAAACTTTAAAAATATAACTCTCTTTTTCCTGTTGGGTTTTACGAAGATGAGTGTTTGAAAGCCCTGAGAGTGATTTGGACAGGATGTAAACATTCATGCTGCATGACATAAACCAAACACTAATTGGGGTCAAGAAGAAATCATCCAGTTAAGAGGTTACTTCATAACTGCTTATTGAAGAGTTTTTCTTGCTTCCCTTCTGCAGCTGATTGGTCTGATACAGGGAAGCAATTCTTGCATGTTTAAATCATAAATGTACCTCTTTTTATTTTATATCCCAAATGGATACCACTGACTTTGTATAATACTTATTCTGAAGAGAGAGCTAGTCAGGTTTAATTTGATTCTTCTGGAAGAATCAAAAGAAAGTGGGGATTTACAGGAAGAGTATTCTATTGTAACATCTTTGTTTGATTTTTCCTGCACAAGCATAAAAATTCTGATAGTTTTAATACCCCAAATCCAGGCACTGCTTTTCAGCTTGGTGCCTCAGAGCCTGTAAGGACTGAAGCATCAGAGCTTGGCTTCAGTCTCTGTTTGCAAATACTAAAATTTTGTGCAGAAACAGCAGGTGCTCTCTTCCTGAGGCAGATTCATTGACAATATAATACAGAAAGAAAACTGAGCTGGATAACACTGCAATTGTAACACAATAGAGTAAATCTTGCATTTCCTGAGTGCCCTTTATGTAAAATATTGCAGGAGACTTTGAAGTTTCAAATTCACCTAGAGATGGGAAAACCAAAATAAAACCGTTATGTTTTATGTTACCTGTGCGTATGCAATTTCTTTAATGAGGACTCCATAAAATTTTTTTTGTTAACATGGACTATTCAGCGTATCATCTACGAAATGCAAACAGAAAATGACAAACTTCTGCGGACTGTTTTATACTTAGTGGCAGGTTTCAGCCTGAATGATAAACTGAGGATAAGGAAGAGAATAATGTTGTTATTCTTGCATCTAGCACTATTCTGAGCGTTTTTGTGTAAGGTGCTTTATAAAAACGAGTGAGACCCTCTTTTTAGAAACAGAGAAGCTGGGCATGAAAGCTACATAATGATATGCTGCATCAGGGACAGAGCAAGGGGTGGAACTTGCACCACAATTTCGGGACCAAAGCAAGTAAAGTTCACAGTTATATCTCTACATCTTCATTTAATTCAAGGGGGCTGAAGTGTTGTAACAGAAGCGAACTCTGATTTCTTGCCCATGTGATAAAGCAGATAACAAACTATATTAGTTTGGTTAGTTTCGTTGTTAGTGAAAATAATTCAATAATTTCAAAAGAAGTAAGTATTTGGAATGAGCAAGTATTCAGTTGTTCAGGAGATCTGGCCCCATTAACATTTTTGTTATGGTGGAGGGACATTTTCATGATCATGCAGGCTGGTCACAGAATTATCTTATGAATTCATGTTGAATTTCACGAATAGCTTCTACTCTCTCTCAAAAAAGTGAGAAGTAATTCTAGGAAGGACTCTTTAATTTTGAGTTGGGATTTTTGTTTTGTTTCACTAATATAATCTAAACTAATTGGGAAAACTAAGCTTCCCTAAATTAAGAAAAGAAATGCTGGATTCAGCCTCAAACTATTTTTTTTGTTCCGATTCCAATTTAGCAACAAATCCCAGACCCACTTATTTGCCTCCTACCTCTGGGTTAGAGATTTGATGAGCCAGTAATTTATCAAAAAAGCCAAGGGCCCCAGTAGTGAATGTTGTGACATTTACACCCTTCGTGAACCAAAGCCAGACTTTTCAAGGCTCAATGCTCCAGCTGTGTTGAAGTCCTGGAAAACATTTTTCTTTGGCATTTAGCACCAGTGAAACCCCTTACAGTAGAATCGCTCCGATTAATGGCCATCCTGGTGGATTTGGAAAGCCTCCATCTGAAGGGGTGGGGGGAACAAGGGACATTTTTTGAATTGTGAGCAATTTTCTGTCGTCTTTGCTGAGGAGATTGTTCTGATTCAGATTAGATTTTTTTTTTCTCGGCACGAGGGTCATGTCAGGAAGGAATGTAACATCTCTAGTTGAATTCAGTGGGTAATGTTATTGGGTTTGCAGAGTTACTTGGAGAACTGAGAGCTTCAGTTTGTAAGATGGACTAGTGCCCAGTGTGGCTAGTAAAAGTAAGAAGACTGTTAAAGTCATTACCAGGGAAGAAAAGGCACCAGCTAACTTCAAACAAGCTGTTGGTTTCTTGAGACAGGGCCAAACTTCTTTTGATACTGAGAATATTGCCAGTTACCCACCCTATATATATGTAAATATAGAATGTTCCTTTTTAGCCTGAATTGCTAAGAAAACAAGGCAGATGTGATCTCACTGTTTATCCATCCCCATTCCCTTCCCTCTCTCTGCTTTTAACCCACTGCTCAATTTCTGACAAATTTGAAGGAAGGTTTCAAAGATCATTAAACTCCCACAAGCTGTGGGAAATCAGGAGCTGAGTGGAGGAAAGAGCTCCCGTGGCCACCCTGCTGGCAGAAGAGTGGGGACAACCCAGCACCCTGTTCAGCGGCTTGGGGCTGCCAGCAGGTCTGCACGTACCACAGCTGACCAGTCAGCCTCCTGGTCTGCTAACAGGCAACTGGACACAGCATGGGTTGCATCTTGCCTTGCAGGGTGCTGGGTGGGTGCTCGGGGGATCCTGGGTTGTTGCCATGAAAAGTGCTCCCAGCACATCTGTAGGAAACTAGGCTATCTTTGTTCTACTGCTCCTTGAACGCTTTATGGGACTTTTTATGGAAACATGTTTGTTCCCTGATTTATTCTGCTGCTTGGTGCTTTGCTACACCTGCTTCCCTTGATTTAGCCGTGCGCTGAGCTGCACTTGTGTCGCTCTTCAAGTAAGTCTTCATACGTTCAGGAAAAAAAAACTAAAATTTTAATTTTGGCCCCACTGAAGCCAATATCAACAGTCTGGTGGCTTTCCCATTATGTTTGATTTCACCTGATGGCTTCTTGCTTACTCCTTTAGGACTGCAAGCCTTTGAAATCACAGCAGACAGTATCCATCTTCCTATGATAGGGGTGACTGGATCTGTGTTTAGGGGCCTCCCTTTTCTGGTGAAGAGGTTCTGGAAGGGAAGGTTTTAGGTGGTGACAAATTGGCCAAGAGAAGCTGTTTTGGGAAGAAGTCAGCGTTCTGTTCTGGTGTTGCTCCCTCCTATTCGCTGTACGTATCTTCTGTACCCGCTTCAGTGTGTAACTTTTGATGTGTAAAAATTACAGGCTACGGGGCTTTCCTTCAAAGGCATGTAACTAATATGTCTCCATGCTTTCTGGTTGTGGCCTATTCATATTAGAAACTCCATCTCAGCAACAGAGATGCAGCCTCCAGAAACTCTCTGGAGAACAACCATTTTCTGTGAAGGGTCCTGGTCTCTGGAAGGGGTTTCTACCGCTGGTCTAGCAAATTGATGTATGATATCCAGGGCAAATAGCTAGATGATAAGATTCTGAATTTTGCATGAGGTTCCTTATCTGACTCCTTGTCTATCAAGAAGGAGAACTCATTTGGATGATACTTCTTTTCCTCCAGTTTCTGGACATATAGTTGTATGGGCCTATATTTTCTATAAATCTTTGCTGTGTTTTTTAATATATACAAACATTCTTTCATGTTCCCTGAGTGGAAGTACAACAAACCAACAAGCAATAGTCTTTTTGTCATAGACAGATTTACATGGCTTGCAGACTTACTGCTGGGATGGAAATACACGTGTTGAAGTGATTATGTATAAAGAATCTGTTCCAGCAATGTAATTCCTACACTCCTTTCATAAACAAACACTAATTCATGTGTTCTGTCTTATGGAAAGCATTGGTTAGGTTTTAACAGCATTTTGGGGGGGAAAAAGAGTGAGTGGAAATCTAAGAAGAAAACAGTAAAGGAACTAGATCACTGATGAATTAACACAAGGAAAAACAGATGGATCATGAAATGTTTACTGGAGCAACTATCTTCCTAACTAAAATGACTTAATACTTCACCTTTGCAGTCTTCACAAGGGCCCCAAATGAACCACTTTGAATTCAAGATGCACATTTACACTTTCAAACTAAGAAATCTTATTTTTCTCTATCAAACCTGCAGCTACAATATCACAAAAATAGTCTGCTGTAACTGGTGGAAATGGCTGCAAAACAGTAATTCCGTTCAGAGTGAAAACTATGTTTCAGCACTTTTTTTTTTTTCCCTCAACGTTAGATACTGTGTCTGCAGGTTGTGATGTTTCTGATGCACCAGCCCAGCCCAAGTCAGGGTAGCTAATGGTGTGGTAACTGCGAATGATGCTGGCTCAGGTTTCTGACTCAGAGCGGGAACTGAGCCTGCTGAACCACACGTGACTGCATACACCCAGTTTGGGTGACAAACTGCTCCCTAGATTTTAGGGAACTCCCACAAATGGTTTATTTTGAAATATCAGTATTTCCCCTAACAAAATGGTGTCATGGACGGCATCCAGCAATTTTCTTTTGCTGATAGGCAAGCTGCTACTACAATTGACATGATAGACACATATATTTATATATAGCACATTTGGTAATCCAACTTAATTGTCACCTCCTGTCTCCAGCACATGTGTCTCTGCTTTGGCACAGGCTGACTATACACTCTTTCTCTGTGCACAGCATGTCATACCGCAATACTGGTCCCTCTGTGGTAGATACAGTAATGGACACATAATCTAAAATGTGCTTGGGACCCATTAATTTCCCTTTCAACAGAAAATTAAAAACCATCACATGAATTTAAATATGGGTAAATACTTTCTCCAACAATAAGAGGATATTCCTAGGATGGTTACTATCTTGTAATGCATTACATGAGACGTAGTGGGATGTTCCAATAAGGTTAATTATTTTTTAAAAGTCTTGAAAGAGTCTTTCTGAGGGTATGGAGAAACTGTGTGAGTACTGTGACTGTGTCAAAGGTGAGCTGTGGAAAAAATAAGAGATTCCAGGAGTAAGTAACATCCTGGCATTTAAATTTCCAGACAGCTGTGTGAGCTGCTGTTTCTTCCTAAATCAACAGCGTCTCATGGGAAATGGCTGGGACAAGCTGCTGGGTGTTTGTACGTCACTGTAGTGAATCTGCTCTTCCTGAAAAGCTGAAACTTATTTATTTTTAACAGCTCCACTTATTTCCCAAGGGTCGACATGTTTTCACATACTGCATTTTAAAAATTTCTGAAGCAGAAATGACAACTAGACCTGTCACTCCTTTCACAATGGAAGATTTTGTTAGTTGCTGGCTCCCTCCCCTCCTTTCAGGGTGGTAAGCCATAAGGTTTTGAAATAAGAATATACTAAGCAACATATTTCCACTTTTTGACGTTCCCTCTGCTCTGCAATAATAATAATGCAGGTCTAACACCCTGTTGTTCCCTCTACTCTGGTAGTAAGTTAGACACGGCCACATACAGGATGAGTACGTAGATAGAGAGGTCTTGCAGCAGGCTCTACTTGAGTATTGATTGAAGCCTTCTGGGCTTATAATTAATCTCTTGGGTGCTAATTGATTTCTCACACACTAGGGAGCTTCAGGCCTTCTTCCAGGGGCTCCACCTGCACGGGGCTTACTGGGTCCCCTTTTGCAGATGCAGGCTGCCACGGCACATGAGGAAGGATGTAGCAGGGCCATAGGTTCTGGAAGAAAATAGGGTCAAGGGTATCCAGATCATGTTCCCATGAAACCCAGTGACAGATCAAGAGCTCAGTATTAAAATGAACAGAACGTTCTGGTTTTCTGTTAACTGTTTATTTTCACAACAGCTCTGTGATAAAATCTGAAATTGCAGTTATTTGTCTCAATACGAGACAAAAATACATATCAGATTTTTCCGTAAGAGTAGTGTTCTAGTTTCTAATGAGCTCTAGTAGAAACTCTACCACTCTATCCGCTAGGTGTTCTTGACATGCTGAGCATGGTGCTCTTACTACAGAGATGCTTACCAGCAACAGGGCTTGTCTTCTGACATGCATAGGTACTTTTGTGAAAGCATGAGATACTCACTTTTTTCCTCTGCCCAAGTCCCATGGGAACAGAGCTTTAGCAAAGCTTTGAGAACTAGTACAGTGTTTCCTAATGTCATAATGAGGTACCTGTATAAGCCTGCTATACTTCCTGCCTATGGAAGGAAATAGTCTTCATATTAACAAATGCTAGCAGATAGCTTTGCTGACTACAAAAGTCATTATTTCTCTTCTGAGAAAATCTTAATTTCAATACTGTTAAGGTGGCTTTCAAGTCTTGAGTGTAGCCTTCGTTCCTGCCCACAGAAAGAGCTCTTATATTTGGAACTGTTCTAGTAAGATGCATATTTTTTCCCCTTTTAATTAATTATTCTTAGAACTATATTCAGGACATAATCCCTCACTGTAGATATGTTAGGACATTAGATGACTATTCCAGAAGCACAAATAAAAGTGATTCTAAAGATCTATTAGCTGTTTAAAATAATTTGTAGTTTAAGTTAATTAGGAGATTAGTAGTATTAGTAGAAGTGGGAAATGTTTATATATTTAAGAGTTTATCTACTCTAACTGTCAGGCTTTTGAAAGAAGAATGAGTTGCATTGCAACCTAGATAATGGGCTGCTTTTAATTTATCACTTCAGGTACAGAGCTAACCGAAGTACCTCACTGCAGCAAATAAGTTGCAGGTTTTTTATACCATACATACATCCTGGCCGGATGTCTACATGGAATTGACAAAACACCCAAAACCTCCCATTCCAGAAGGAGCAGAGTATTGAGTAAAACCTGGGATGGATTATTTAGGCTTTGTCTTTGGTTGTTCCAAAAGCCTTTCTGGAATACAGAATTTTTGAAGAACAAACTGTGGTGAAAACAAGGATAAATTGTCCTTTTGTGTTTCTGGCTTCACTAAAACACCAAAACTATTTTAAAGACTACATCAGTGATAAGAACAAACAGGAGCTGGAGTCAAGTTCCAGCCTTTCCTCTCAGTGGCTTTTTTCCCATTAGTCAAGAACCCAAATTAAATACCTCTCTAGAATATATTGCTGATTAGACTTCCAAAAAATGGAGCTAGGTCAGAGCTGGTTTATAAAGCAATTTCATATTTGAGGTGACCAAATTACTACCATGCCATCCCAGATCTGGGGGAATGAAAGCCTAAGACACAGTTGGGACAAATTATGAGACAGACTTGTAACTCTAGCTTTGAGCTTTGCTGCCATGAAAACAGTAAAAGTGATCTTTGGAAACCTAAGATACTACGACTATAGGAGTTTAATATACAAGGCTGCATGCTATTTTCATATACAGCATGAGACAACTTCTTTTATTTAATTTCATTTTTCAGAAATATTTTAAGTGGAATCTTTTACATGGAAGCAATGGCATTTGTAATAAGCCAAGTGTCCTGCAGTCGCAAGTACTGAGACAAAGTCAAAGCAGCAGAAGACCATTATTCCAATGTTCTCCTATTACT
Source organism: Struthio camelus (assembly GCF_040807025.1). Taxonomy (NCBI): domain Eukaryota; kingdom Metazoa; phylum Chordata; class Aves; order Struthioniformes; family Struthionidae; genus Struthio; species Struthio camelus. The sequence goes on along the minus strand of NC_090944.1, from coordinate 88,213,000 downwards.
ACCGTGGGCATTATCCCTGTTACAGTACTGTGTTACACTAGTCTAAGCTTAAGTACGCTTAATTGTCTCATTGCAGTACAACAATACAGTAAAAATAGAGCTACTGTAAATTCAGTCAGGTTGAGAGGGCTCATTTACAGCACAAAAGGCTCTGATGGACCTGCACATGGGTAAGTTGTGTGATGACTTTGAGACTCTAGCAGATCTTGACTCTTTAGATCAGAATTTATGACAAAGTTGCGCTTTTCACCTCAGGAAAATGAAAGAAAGGCTAGTGCTCTTGCATCAGAAACTACCTCGCCCCAGACAGAAGAAACCATCTACCCAGTTCTTTTAGTATCCTCACTTCTTAATGAGTGAATGGGCAAGATTGTTCCAGGTGTGACTCAATCCCAATTAACTTGAGTGATCAGAGATTGTGCTTGTCCACTCAGTTTCTCTCAGGTTTGGTGGGCTGCCAAAATGAATCATGGCAACAGGAGGACTTCTCAAGTAACGCTTGACCTCAAATTCATTCACTCATGTATCTATCTTTCATTGGCAAACCCCACAGTTGCTTACATTGGCACCTGTAAACAGAAAGGCAAGAATCCTCCACAAAATGTTTCACTCCATAGCTTTCTGAAAATGTATCCCCCAATTTCTTGTTGGCCTAATAGTTAGGAGAGATGTTGAGCTCAAATTTTTCATGTAAAATTTATCCCTGTGCTCTCATTTCCCTTCCAAAATAATGACCTTCACAGTTAGCTCACTTTGTGATTTCTTTTGATGAATTTAGCCCTGGTCAAGTGTTAGGCTCCACTCATATTATAATGAATATACTTGATCAAAAAAGCTAAGCAGTCTCAACCATTGCAAGGGAGACACTTGTAAATCCCAGGAACTGAAGGCACAAGCCGGAAAGTCCTGGCCAAGCACTGGACTAGAAAGACTGAACAAGCTGGTAGATCTCATTCGGCTCTACTGCTACTTTTGGACTGATAGGGAGCATAAGGGGAGAACAGCTGCTAAGTTGACATCCCAGGAGCCTGAAGTCATCTTTCTCCAGAAAAAGCAGTGGATGCCACAGCACAAGCTTCCTTGCTTAATATGATGCCACAAGGGCACCTCAAACCTGTTCTCAAGAGAGCTTTCTAGAGGACAGAAGTACTTGCTCCTGCAACCAGCACCTGTGATCCTGCTGCTGACACTGTTGGACACACTTGCAAATACAATGGATTTTGAGATAGAGAGGCCTTCCTTAGTCAAACTGTGGACCTGATCTTGCTCCTTGTGATACTTGCTCCTGATGTGGCTACAGGGCATGCCTTGGAGCACAAGCCATCTCCTCATCTACTGAAAAAAAATAATGCTGCAGATTTTGTTCTGCTAGTACTATCTCTTTCCTGGGAAAATCAGAAACAGTTTTCTGAAGCGGCTGTTGTTTGGTATGCATTACTGTTTGGTATGTGTTAGCGTTTGAGCCAGGGCCAGTGTTCTTATTATCCCTTTTTTGTCCTGCTGTCCCAAATCTCCCTATTTCATTCTAGTTACACACTGTCATCTGAATATTGGCCTCCCCTCCACAATCACAGGGATCATTTTGCTGTGATTAGATAGCTGTAACTACTATAATCCTTGTATTTTCTTATGTAAAACCTATTTGGTGTTTCCTGGTTCTTGCCTCTCTTTAATGTTTCTCTGCACAGTTACATGGCTCTTGTTTATTGGGCGATGGTGAGGAACAGCTGGGCTCCAACTGGATTTTTGGATAGTTCCCCATCTGCAAAGTCAGAATTCACCAGTGCAGAAAGTCTGGCTGCAGCCAGAGCTCGCACGTGTGTGTAATTATGTGCTCTTGCAGCAGGCGCTGGCTTAAACTGGAAGAAGTGCAGACAAGTTGCAGGATCAGGCTGCAGCCTTGCTGTGACACCCCGCAGCCCAGGAGCCTCCAACAGCTGGCAACAGGGGCCCAGGAGGGGTCACCCAAAAGGGAGGGCACTCATGACACTTCAGAGGCCTCATGTGCAAAAGCAGCAAGTCTTTTCAGTCCTCAGTCCTCCATCCCTCAGCTGCTGTTATGTTTAAACCAGGCCAAAGCCTGATGTAGTAATCCATCAGGCTTTGGCTCATAGAGAGAGCTGCAAAGGTATGTCTGTGTGGCACGGCACAGCACGGCTCGCTTGGTCCCTGCCTGTAGGGGCTGCCAAAGGGACAAGGTGTCAAGCACCGTCCTACCTCGCTGTGGAGGCTGCGCTTTTGCTGGGCCTCTGGAGGCTAGGAGACAGGTTGGAACTAGCTCTGTATACGACACAAGGGAGAGTATACAGCAATAATGACACACTGCCCCTTTTTTAGACTTTCTAATCAGGGAGAGGGTACGGCCCATGAACAATGGCCATTAGGCTTATTCACAACATCTCCATCAGCATGCTTCAGGCCTCTGCGGTTCTGGGTAAGGAGGTATTTCTGGCATTCTTTCCTATGGTAATTTGCACATTCAAAGTGGCTTTTTAAGACCACATAACCTAAACTGCCAAAATAAAAAGCTCTCCTAAGAAATCAAACTTGAGGAATTAAAGGAAATAGGCTTTTGTTCAGGAAGGCTCCAGAGAGAACAAGAGGAAACATAAACAGTACATATAATCTCCTCTCCATCCCTGTTTTCTGTTCCCTCCTGGGCAAGGAGGGGCTTGCTCGCATTCTCCTGAAGAAGCGGGTTTCTGCAGAGCCTCTCCAGAGCCAGGATTTCCTGATTTGGATGCTGTTGGTAGGCAAAAGGCAGCTAGATGTCTCCACTCCACTGCAGTTCTAACCAGATTTTGTATGGATATTTGTTTGTTAGGTTTTAATTCATCTCTTCCTAATCCAGGAGCTGTGAAGACTGCACTGAGCTGTAGTTAAGCCCCTCCGGAATTTACGTTCTTTTCTCTCTCTTCTGCTGTAAATTTGATCCTTTGTCCAACAGCCCACAGCCTCCATCTGATACAAGAACACTGCATGTTTTGTTAGTGTTATTTTTAAGATCTAAATGCAAATCATATAAAAGTTAATGTAGGCAAAAGAGGAAACCAAACTTCGCTCAAGTGAAGCTTCCCCTACAAGCTCTCAGAGTAGACTAATCTAGGTTCACTGTTCACCAGTTATCAAGGCCTCATTTGTCCAAAGTTAGAAGTACCATTATGACGATCATCTAATTTCCTCAACAGCGTGGCCCTGGCAATCTCACCCAGAAATTTCTGCAGCAAGATTATAACCTCTGGAAAGATATTCAGCCAGTCTGGAGTTAAAAGACTCTAGGCAGGGAGTCAATTGTGTCCCAGGGAAGCAGTTGCAGTGGTTAATTAGATACTCTAAAATACAGAAGATTTTGTTTCAGTTCATTTTTCAGACACTGGATCCCAGTAGGACTATTTAATATGTGCTATACTGCTTATTTTTTATAGTTAATTTTTAAATCGGTGTTGCACAGTACTGAATCAAAAAGGCTTACCTCAAGATAGTTCTCTTTCAACGTATGCATTCATAAACTAAACAAAATCAAAACAAAAAAACCACTCTTGTTTGAGGCCTATTTCTATAAAAGTATGGTAGCTAGTACTGATCCTATTACTCTCCTTTAATTTACACAGTTACATCACAGTGAGGGATCATATTACCATATCTTAAAACCCTACAGTTGTGTGAGCTGACTTACAGTAAAAATGTGTACATGCAGGCGATGAGAAAGAAATAAGCTAAATCCAATCACTTGGCATTTGCTGTAGTCTATACCCATTCACATGACAATTACCACAACTGAGGTGGCACATAATATTCAGTGATCCTGTGTCAGCTCCTTTGCTTTTCCACTATTGTGCCTAGGATCAACATCAAACCGAATGACCAATGGTTACATCCTGTTAATCTTTTTTTTTTTTAATATTGGCACTACAGTAGCTTTTTTTCCAGTAATCTGGAACTTCCAATTGACTTTCCATTGACTTCAGTGCATTTTGGATTAGGTCTTAAAATGAACATCTGGTTGCAAATTCATTAGCCAAAGCCTAAAAGTACAGCCTCCACAAACCAAATACCTTCAGACTTTTGACTGTAATAATCTTGTATGTCCTACTGCAAAAATTTGGTGGTCTCTGGAAATGTAACACAGTGGTTCCAATAGCAGTATTAGTGTGGTGCCGATGTTGTGCTCACCTGCTGTTCTCTGATCCTGTTATTTCCTCTTCAGAAGCATAGCTCAATGTATTTCTGGCTGTATGCTGCCCAATACACAGGATTTACAGCTCAGCTGAGCTAATGTTGCTATTGGAAGCCCACCTTTTCAATTTCCCCCACCCCTTTCCCATTTAGTCAATAATTTTTACTGCAATTTTGTATAATGATTCCAGGCTCTTCACAGGTGTTGGGACTAGAATTCCCCTGCTCTCCCCCACACAAAAAGTTAGCAGCAGGCATTAGCATCTTCATTTTTATATAACAATTGAGTCCCCTTTTAGAACCTGGAAGGGATTTAAGTGGTATTTTAAGCTTTGAGGGTTCATTTCATCCGCAAAGAAGATCAGCTGTTGGCTCGTCAAAGAGAAACGGTGCTTTCTAAAATTCCAAATAAATGGAATGGTTATATTTATTAGTGTAAATACACAGGCATATAAAACTAGGGAAAGCAAAACTTGACACACTTCATCTATACTGTTTTATTTTGCTTTCAGTAGTTTACACAAGCAAGACAATACATAAGGACACAAGGGAAAATAGGTTTCCAAACAGGTTGCATTAATCTGGAAAAAAATCCCAGGGCATGTTAAGAAAGGCAAATCTGATAGTTCGTTAGCAAAGACATCGGTGTCTGTAGACACAGGATTTTTATAGCTGTGCTAGATTCCACCCTTTAAAAGTTTTTCTTGTTGTTGTTGAAACCATGTATTTATAAATGTTATTCTTTACTTTTTTTTGGACTTTCTCTATTTAATCAGTTTTAAGGATATTCAGATGATCTAGAACCCTCCTAATGTGGATTTTTCTGACTAGCAGTGCATTTATGGTTAAATAAGTGAGGCATTTGGACTGTAGTCATTTTGATTTATAGCAGCAGGAACAAAGCGAGAGAGTACAGACGTCAGTGCTGCTGCTGCTGATCTGGCAACAGAGACTTCCTAATGTACAAATTACGTCTCTCACCGCACAATTCCCTCTCTACCCTAACTAGAGACAGGGAGGCATGGTTCTTTAATGCAATGCACGTAATCTATACAGAGGTGGAAGTACAGTACTGACTGGATATTACATAGACCATCTCAGGCACAGAGTTTATATTTTACTTTGCGTTTGCATTTTAAAATCAATTTAACGGAAAACTGACAAATATGTAAGTTCTGTTTTCTTGCCTCTTCCAGATAGACCAGTCAAATATCAGTTAAAGCCAGTTTGTGGAGATGGCTGTGGTGCTTTATGGATACAGACACCTGTCCACAGGAAACTGCAATGAAACTACTGGCTCATTGTATATGGACTACCAAACCACCACGATTTGTAGTCCGCACCTGGCTTTGGAGGCATTTGAATCACAGCCCTACAGGGTGAAAGGCCCTGGATTTCATGCTCATCTCCGAAAGGCAGCGAGTGGAAGGAGAATTGTTTTAGTGATGAATACAGCACATGGGTGTGGACCAAAACAAACCTGCGGACACGATCCCCTCTCACTGATGGGTTTTCAGATCCCAGGGCTGAACCTAACTGTCTATACCTACTTCTGTTCTTTATGTAAAGATCCTGCCAGTTTTTCTTTTCAAATGGCATGAAGTATTCCACTGACCAAAAACCAGACTCTGCTCAGCTGGATAAAACAAAATCTTCTGGCAGTCATCGTGCCCAGGGACCAGGCATTACACTGCTCTGGTTAATAGGTGGCTGCATTTCATTAGTGACTGAAGTGATTTCTGTGCATATAGCACCGTAGTCTGTATATCTGTTAAGCCTCTAAAGCACTTTGGGATGAAAATAGCTCAATGCAAAATAATGGGCTCAATTTAGCACTGCAATCTGCAGCCAAAGACTTGGAGCAACTCCCAAGGCAGAGCAAAGATTGACTTGTTTCAAGCCCGCTTCTCTGAAGACAGATACAATAAGTGCAGTTCCATATTCTGGGCAAAGATATGGAGCTACCCTGCATCCATTAGACAGGCACCACTCTCCTGTATTGCACTGACAGGAAAAAGCCTATTTCTGCATAGAGAGTAGGCCAGTTCCCGCTCCAACGGGCATCGTTCCACATTCGGTATCATATGGCATATACTGGCAATGGGTACCCTGACTCCTACAAGGTCAGCTTTTATTGTGGAGAAAGAAACAGTAAAGTCACTGGTATTAATATGTACCAGAGTCTGTGATTTGTCCAGTCTCCTATTTAGCGTGCTTGCATCATTCATGACATGAAAAACATGCACAAACAAATCCTGAGGTTGGTTTTGTCGTATAAAAATAATAATAAAAAAATTATAAAGACAGCACAATGGTAGAATCTAAATGGCAGCTGCTGACCGTGGGCCATTAATCATTCCTGGGAATCTGCAGGAGCCTTTCTGAACGTCTGCCTTTCCTTCCTCACGTGTTCCATGACTCGGGCAGATTGCGGAGCCACTCGCATGCTACCATCACATCTGGTACACGGAGCCTTGGCTCGGCTCAGTCCCTGGAAACCTCTGCCCTATGTGGCTTTGTGGCCTATCCGTTAACTGCGTATTTGTTAAGGAGAATCCCCGCTGATTGATAGACTTCAATAAAATATATCTTAACAAAGAGGTATTGTAAAGGTGGGTTTAATGCAAACCTTGGGTATTAAAACATGTAAGCACGTTCCTGTTGTCATGAGGATTCCTATTGCCACGCAGCATTGGTTTTAAGATGCTAGGTTTGTTTCCCTTTTTTTTGTGTAAAAATGCAAATAACAGTAAGTTTCAAATGCACAGAAAAGCCCTTGCTTTGCACAAGTCAGTCAGTCATTAGATTTCTTTTTCTCTTCAAAATTCTAGTTTATGGTCTAATTGCTTGCCCTTTAAAAAAATTTTTTTTTTTTGCATTTTAATGCAAAATTGTTATTCAAAGTAGTCGGTGCTACAGAATAAAACTGTTGCTTTTGCAGCTACAGAAGGTAAAAAAAAAAAACAAAAAAACGCCACAGCATGATTGCTAATACCCCTGGTCCAGAGGTGGAACAGAGCAGGGGTAAGCGCAGCTCTGAGGATGTATTAAAATGGCCGCATCTCATACCGCTGGGACTTCAGTGGCACCGGGCTCACTTGCAGTCTAAATTAATGTAGTCCTTAGGCTGCTCTAATTCATCCACCCAGCCCAGGACCTGGCAGGACCTTCCCCGGCTGTGTCGGAGCCGGGAGGCGCAGGCCCGGTGCCAGCTGCTCCTCGGGCGGGCGACGCGGGGCCAGCCGTGAAAGCCGGCGCTGAGCCCCTGGGCGCTCGCAGCCGCGAGCCGGATCCAGCGACGCTTGAATTCGCTGATCCCTGTGGACTGTGATAGGACCGGGGTAGCGTCCTCCCCGCCTGGCTAAGCACAGACACGTCCTGAGCGAGGGCAAGGCCTGACCTGAGAAAAATCCAGGGAGCTTTGCTATTGCCGTTCTCCGGAGGGAAGGACAAGGGGGGAAGGAGACAATCAGGCAGAAAATGCAAAGAAATATGTTTTGGGCTTAACTGTGCCCTCAAGACTTCCCTCTGACCTTGCCGAGCAGCAGAGGAGCACAGACGCGAGGCGAAGGTTTTATGCACTCCTGAGGACAGGCACAGAGCAACCATTTTATATAAACCGCTATTCTTCAGAGCCCAGGACTTGATGATTAATGGGGTGGGGGGGAGGAGAGGGAGGGAACAGTGCCAAGGGATGGGTAGAAATGGTGGATATTCAGATAACACAAAAAATACAAAAGTAGACTATTTAAAAAAAAAATTGCTTGCTTTCTTGAGAGAGGGGGAAATCCGTTAAAACCAGCTCAGCGCGTGGTGATTGGTTTTGGCTGGGGTACGGCCTCCTGCATCCAGTCTCCCTCGGCGCCGCAGCGACAGGGAGATGCTGGCAGGCAGGTACCTGAGAAAACCCACGTACGTGCGAGATCCAGAAGCCGCACGGCTCCGCCGGGGCTTGAACAAAATAAAAAGCCAGAGGAGAGAGAAATAATTACGATCCTCACAATTATTATTATTATTATTATTATTAAAAAAAAAAAAGAGGGAAGGGGGAGGACGAAGGAATCATTAACTGCAAACGTGCCAGCACCAGCGAGTCGCCCTGACGGGCCTGATTTATAAAGCGGGATCATAAAAATCCCATTAGGCGTCTCATTGAGAGAGAAAAAAAAAAAAGGGAAAAAAAAAAAGGGAGGAGGAGGCGGGTGGGGGCGGGGGAGCGCAGGGCCCCGGTGCGTGTCACTGAGGCAGCATTGACGCAGGCAGCTCTGACGTCAGCAACCGCCGCGGCGGGGACGGCGCGAGGGTGAATGGGAGCGGCGGGGCGCGCGCGCGCGCGGCCGTTGGGTTGGGGAGGGGGGAGGGGCCGCCGCGAGGCCGAGCGCGGGCGCCTCGCGGCGGCCCCTCCCCCCGCGGCCCCCCCTCACACCCCCACAGCGCGCGCGCCTCACCCCTTCCCCCACCGTTGGCGCGCGGACCGTTGGTAGCCGTTGGCTGCGGCGCTCATCGGTGTGCCGGGCACGGAGCGGCTCCTCCGTCTCTTTTTTTTTTTTTCCCCCTTTTTTTTTTTTTTTGCAGCTGGCCGGTTCTCACCTCACCCGGCCGTGTGGCTTTCAAGGGCAAGGGAGGGGGCTGCGTCCTGCCTGCCCAGGCTGGAAAAGGACAAAAAAACAGCCGGCTCCCTTTCCCTCCCCCCCCCACCCCCCCACCGTGGGCTCGTGCGTTACCTCAGCATCTCGGTTAATGGACCGAGACGATGAAGGCTGGCTGCTGTGGACAGCAAGGGCTGCTTTTGTGTTAGTTATCTCTTTACAACTTGGAAAGCAAAGTGGTGTATGCTTTTTCTGAGAACATGCTGTCCCCTTAAGTTTATTTCTTGTAGCTCATAACGAAGTTTGGGGACTGTGGCCTTTGGGGGAGAAAAATCACCTATCCTGTGAATTTCACAAGGCTTTTCCCGTACAGCCTCTCTCACATGCAAAAGAAAGCAATGATTGTGTTGGCGGAAATACAAACACTTTGGGTTTGCTTGTCTTTGCTGCTTTTTGAGCCTTAGAGGAGAGCTTGGATCCTATTTCCAAGCTTTTCTCTGCAACTACAATGTAATCATTTGTTTTCAGGGTTTCAAGACTTTTGATAAAACTCTAAAAGGTGGCAACACTTTGCTGTGCCTCCCTGCCACTGCTGTTAAGCCACTCTGAAAATATCTCCTTGTCTGCATGACTGATGTTGTGCTGTTCCTGAACAGTAGTTAGAAAGGGACCTCACATTCTGGGGTCATTGGTCTGGTAACTTCCAGCACTGTATTCGCTACAACCTTCTTATCACAAGGACAGTACAGGAAAGAGTTGTTCCCTTCTGTCAAACAGGATGATTCCTGAGGGAAAGCAAAAAAGCAATGCACAGGCCCTGACGTAAAAATCAGAAGCAAATAAAAGTGGCAGGATCTGTTGCAGTAGCTCACTGGAAAGACGACTGCCGGTGGTTGTGTTCTATTTAGCGTTAACCCATGCAGTGCGTTTTTTTTTTCAAACGTACAGGACAATCGTAGGAGTATAAACGGTGAATGTTTAGCTCTGGCATCTTACTGTCTGCTCATGTCCACCAGTACAATTCAGGGGCATTTCTGCTCAAATCAGTAGATTAACGCTGGTGAAAGAAGATAATCCTTTCCTTCTTTTTCTCTGCACTCCCCAGAGAGTGCTGCAGTCTAGGTCCTGGTTCCATCAAATTTGCAAAAGCAAAGCTTCAACAAGCCAAATCTTATGATTTACGATTTCTCCTCTTGAAAAAATGAGGTTTGCTGAAGGGTTGTATGGCGTTTCAAATCCAAAGTGCTATGTAGAACATCTGTGAGGCTTGTGACTGTGAGTGCTGGTGTTTGTTGCTGTTCTTGCCTTACATTTTCACTTTTCCACTGATTGAAGTAGTTAAGCAGTGCGAATTGCACTGATGTAACGGTTCCTTTGGCTAGATATACTTTATTTGGACGGTCATATAAAAAAGAAGTGAAGTCATAATATTTTGATTTAAAAAGGTCAATTAAAAAAGCCCAAATCTATTCCCATTAAATTCATGGGTACAGATGCAAGAACTTATAGAATAGAATCACGCCCTCGTTAGGTGGAAAGGGACCTCAGGAGGTCTCCAGGCCAACCTCCTGCTCAAGGCAGCGTCAGCTAAGAGATCAGACCAGGTGGCTTTTCTCATGTATATTAGTTTTGGAGCATGTCTAACAGAGCTGCCTATGGTAATAGGATTAGATGGTAGGAGCCAGATTCTTCCTTCTCTTGCTTATGCCAGCTTTATACTTTTTGGGTGTGGATGCAGTTCCTGTTCTATGCTAGTGTAAGGGAAAGGAGAAACCTGTGCTTGTGAATCAAAATATACCTTAAAGGAAAAACTGTTTTCTGTGTATGATTACTGTTTTGTGGTTTTGAATGTTATAAATACTTGAATCACTTTTTAAGTAACAGTGTATTTTGATAGTATCCTACATTTAGAGTGTGCTTAATTTTTTACTTTTTTCTTTCTCTTACCAAGTATGTTCAGATGGAAAACCAAGGATTATTCTCTAAGAGCCAAAACAGACATGGTAGATGGTTTGCGGTAGACTAGAAATCACAATAGGAGTTGCGTTTGTTTCTCACAGCACTTGAGGGTGAATGCCTGGGCTCTTCTCGCAGGTTGAACGACATGGCATATCCTAGGTCATGTTACCAGGATGATGAATCCAGCCCACAGAGGACAGTGGGGCAGGACAGGGTAAAATCATAACTCCTATGAGCCACTGGAAGGTTAAGGTGATATAGCTTTAAGGCTGAATGAAAAGTAAGTGAATTTGGGGAATACTGGAATTACTTATTTATATTAACATATCCAAGGTCACAGAATCACAGAATCACAGAATCACAGGTCCTCCCATTGTTACAGTCTCAAATGAAGGTTTTTGACTGAAAACCAAGGAGAACCTGATTTTCAGTTGCATATACCTTTTCCTACAAAAAACTATACTTAATCAAACACTCTTTTTATTCTGAGATGAATTTGAAAGGAAATGTTTTACCCTAGCTCAACTCACGGCTCTCAGAGCATTTGAATTCAAAAGACACCAAGGCAGGCTCTATGCCGCAAAACATGCGGGTTGGAGGAAGCGGGGAGACAGTGCAGATAAGCCACCTTGATACTTCCCAGGTGCAATAGTGCCTGAGGTAAAGAGTAGCCCCTCACAAAAGTGGGAGTAAAGGCAGGCAGCAGGTCTGGGCTGGCCTCCCTGGCGCACTCCTCAGCCTCACGCCACGAACACCGGGCAGCAGAGTGTTGCTGCAGTGGCGACACTCCTCGCGGGGCAGCTCCCTTCGCTGCCATGGGTTCTGGTAGGGTCCCCAGGGGCCTGGGATGGGCCTCTGAACCTTGCCACAAAACAGAGACCTAGGTCCTAAGTCCTCTGGCAAGGACTCAGGCAGGCCACAAATATAAAAATAAATAAGTAAATAAATAAATAATCAGGTCTTGGATCACTGGGAGAAAGCGTCATGGAAAATGGCAGGGACAAAGCGCAGATTGGCAGAGTCTTAGCACAAGGGATCTTTGCAGGCTCTTCTCTCCTATTCCAGCCCTTTTGGTTACCCAGTGTACCACAAATTCTTTTTTGAGCGTATAGTGTCTCACATACCCCTGTCATGGAAACTCTGAGTACTGACCTTATTGTAATGCTGGGCTAGTGTTTAAGTATCTAAAAGCTTGTGAGCAGAATGATCCACTGTGTCTTTTACAAAACACATCCTAGTTACAGTCTCATTTCACACTGACATCATGGCATGGACACTGACAGGGCAGGTTCATGCTTTCTCAGCTGGGTAGGTGACAGTGGATTCTACCTCCCCGGAGCAAGGGAGTTGTGAAGTTCCTGCCATGGGAAAAGAGCAGAACAGGAAAGAACTGGAGCAGAGACGGGGAATGGGGAAAAAGTCAGAGCTGCTGCCACTAGGAGATGGAAGAAGTTTCCATATGCTCCCCCCTCTCCACCTTGAGCAGTAACTGTTGCCCAGTAGAAGCTGAACACTTTCATCCCTCCCAACAGAGGTGTGTGAACTCCAGTCAACGAATTCACAGTGCTAAAAATTGATTAAGGCTCAAACTGTGCAAAATGAGCCACCACATTTTTGCAATTAAAAACGCTACTACGCAATGATAGCTAAGGTTTGTGATGAGACATGGATCGGGACTTGGTGGGCATATGTGTGTTCTCAGAAGGCAGAAGGAAAAGTAGAAAAAATAACTTTATTCTTGAAGGTGACAACACCCAATTCCCTTGAGGTTAAAGGAGCAAATTCAACAAGGCCTCTCCACATTAAGGTACTGATCTTCACCTGTTCTATGAAAAATGAATGTTATGAAATTAGACAACATGTTCCCTCCTGGAAGAGCAATATTTTAAAAAAAACACACAAAAAAACCCAGAGGCACGGCTTTGTTTCTTGAAGCTGGCCTTCCTGGTAGGGCTGAATCTCATACTAAACTTGTAAATGTATCTTTCCCCCCTCCTTTGAATTGTTAAACTATGAGATCAAAAAGGCGGTCATTTTCCTAGCATAAGAAATTGGGAACTGCGTCAGTCCTCTGAACGCTCTTTGTGTTATGTGTCAACTTGTATTGTATGCAATGTCAGTGCAGTGGGGCTACTTGATCATTATTGCAACTGCAAATTAGCTTGTAGGGTGGAAAAATGACAGGTATGGTGATAAGTTCTGGGTTTTGTTTTTGAATTGGGAAAGTGGGTGAAACAAAAGAGCGCGAGAGAGCGAGAGGCATTTAAGTTCTACACCTTCACGAAACTCTCTCTGAGGCGTTCCTCAAATCATTTGGTAGAAGACTGTGATTCTCGGTCATATCAAACAGTATCTTGCTGTGCAAGAATTCCCACTGAAAGCAGTGGAACTAGCCAGGGATTAAGGCAATAATCAATGTGAATAAAAATGATAGAACAGACTCTTCACCTCTCTGCTGCTGTTTCCCAATTTATAAAATGAGGATAATAAAATTTACCAACTGTTCTGGGTGTTGTAAGGATACATTAGCTCATGCTAGCAAATCACTTTGAAGACAAAACCAAATGCTATATAAATGCTAAGTATTCTGTCAAGATGTGCAGGAGTGTATTCACAGTTCAGGGACACATACCAAAATAACTGCTTTGAATTGGGAGAGGGCTTTTGCAAGAATTAGGCTTTAATGATACAGATGTCTACAGTATCTGGAACACCGTGTTATAAGTCACCTCATAAAGACATATGAAGAAAAAATTACTAACTCTTTGGGAAAAGTGATAGTGTAGCACTGCCTGAAAGAGAATTGATTCTTCTCATTGTGCTGTTTGTTAAGTATTGTTAAGTATTGCTGGGTCAAATAATTCTGGACTGAGTTAGCCATGTGAAAAAAAAGTAAGAGAAAGGAAACTTGCAACATAAGACCTCTCTTATGACTTACATGCTTGGTTATTTGCTACATCTGCACAGTGTGTATTGCACAGAGAGTGTGGATTTGCCTTACCAATGCTATTTCTATCTCCTCTGAACTTTTAATTTTGTATCCTTTTAAAATATGCCGCATTCAGACTGACTAGTCACTGAAAACCACCATGAATGGTCCTTTGTGAATATGATTGACATGCTAGGCTGGTAATGCTTTAAAAAATAAAGCAAAAGGTAAAGTGTTTGCAAACGGAGCTATATTTATTGAAGGTCTTTTGCCTGATGATTTCAGTTATTGACTCATGTGAGGCAAATACCCAGTCCAAATCCACGAGTCTGAAAGCAGTTCAGGTCTATCTCTGTGTACAACTGCGTTTAGTAGGGCCTTAACTCCAGGTCACAAGGCCTAATTCTGGACTCCCAAAGTGAGGGCTTCTTTGGAGCTCACTGAAGGTGATATAAAGACTCTTATTTACTTTAACAAGCTTTAGACCAGACCTTGTTCTATTCTAATGAAAACAGTTCGGACTTGAGACCACTGGATGCATTGCTTACAAGTTTGGTGACATAAGCAGTTCTTTGCACAGTCCATGAAAAGATAGAAACAGTCCATGTAATCCTGTCAAAAAGAAGTGATCAAAGTCACTGCAAGTGGCTAGCATTTAAATGAGTAACAGCATAGAAATGAGTTACTTTTCAGAGCATTAGAAAATGAACTAATAGCAGAGCTCTCATGTACCACGTATTTTATTCCTTAAGGCCTATCTGAGTGATAGCTAATCATACTGCCAGGCAGAAATGGAAGGCCGCATTCACTTGGAGGTCAGAATGAGAAGTACCAGAATTGTTACAGAGGAAAGATAGGTAAGTAATAGTAATATGCAAAAAAATACTAGTAAATCATTTCAGACTGAAATTACCAGCAGCCCAAAAGCAATCTCTTTGCTTTTTCTCCTCTGAACCCCATGCAGTCATCCAGACACAAGACATCTCCCCCCTGGTCTTCAACTGCCCCATGGGATTGTCCCAGAGAGTTTTAAAAGTGCAGCATCAGTTCCAGACTGTGAGTAAAGAAAAGCTAATGTTGGTACAGAACATGATAGCTGGCACTGCCTTCCCTTTTTTTCTTCCTACTTCTCTCCTATTGCACAAGTCAACAAGTTAAACTATGGAGAAGATAGCTGCTTAAAATGGTCCAAGTCTTGTTCTATGTAGTGGAAAGAAATTAAGGAAAAGAGCGCTTAGGAATAACTGGATGGAAAGCTTTCCTTTGGCAAGATCTGATAGGGTAGAATAAAATCCCAAAGGGAGGTAGACTTAAAGTTTGACTTGGTAAAGTCTCTGAGATTATTGTTTATGGAATTATCCCGTTCACCCCATATCCTTCTCACAGGAGATGATCTATTCCATATTTCCATCCCTAATTTCCATGATTCTGTAATAAAAACATGATCTGTCAGCATGATAATAGTTTAGTGGAAACACTTGTGTAAAGGCAGATTTTGATGGCGACTTTCTAAAACATGAGTGTGATAATGCAAAGTCTTACATTGTCATAGATAATGACTATCTATGTGCTAGGTGAAAAAAAATTAGAAATCTAGTTTCTAAAATGAAATATAAAATAGCATAGGATTGCCTGAGAAGCTTGAAAGGCTTGCAGTCTATATTCATTTCTATTTCCTGTAAATTTTCTAGGATATCTCTCTGAAGGAAAAGGCTGTGCTACTAGGTCCTGAAAAACTGAACAGATCATTCACAAAAATAAACATCTTGCTAAATCAGACTGTGCAAGGAAGAAAGTACCTCCTGCTGAAGATTTGAAAACCTCCTTTGCTTCGCAGCCAAATCCTACCAAGACCTTGTGTGGGAGATTATCACAGCAGATATGTCAAAGGCCATCATGAATGCCAAATTTAACATCCATGCTAACAAGAATGTCTTCATGCATCCTCTCCCTGCTTGGCACTCCTGTTTGCTGTCTTTTCTTTCTTAACGAGATGATAAACTTTGAAAAGAAAAAGAACTGGGCACCTTGTGAGTGTTTTCAGCTGATTGTGAACCTGATTCAGTTTTGCAGTGATACCACTTACATCACCAATATATAAAATTGCTGCAGCAGAGAACTTGCTTAATGATTTGGGCAACTAGCCACTTACTGCATGCAATCATCTGGAGGCCAAACAAGGCATGCTCCAGACTTGGGGGTATGCAGAAGGAAAAACTGCACACCGAGTGAGAAGCTGGGGATAAAGTGATAGAGCAGAAAGCAGTACTCATGAGGAACCTCAAAAAATGGGCCTGACCCCACAAGCTAGTGACAGCCTTCTCATCCAGTGTTCAATCACAGATGCTGGCAGGACGTGACACCAACACTGAAGCTCCCTGGGGCGCCCAGCTGCTGTTCCTGCATGCAGTGTTTGGATCCTCGGTGTTGTATGGTCCTTGCTAGGGCACCAGCTCCTATTTGCACCCTCCATGGAGAGACCACAGTTAGGGCAACGCAGCCCACCTGCGCCTTTCGGGGTGCAGCGCTGGTGATAGTGGGGTGCAGGTCCACAGCAGAGTGCGGTGCAGCGCCAAGGCCAGCCTGGGCTCCCTGGAGCCATTCCCTGCTGCAGCGCATGCCTGTCCTTCGCTAGGCTCCCCCACAGCCCTCCCTACCGACATAGACCAGGCACAGACAAGTGGCTGCAGGGCTTTCTCACCCGGCTGCAGCCCTGCTGGGGCACCACAGGCCAGCAGGGAGGCCCGGTCCTCTGGGCTGCCTTGGCCCACCGCGGGAGACTGGACACGCGTGGGCTGGGGTAGCAGCGAGGGCCGCTCCCCCTGGCCACGCTTTGAGGCTGGGCTGGGCTGGACTGGCTTGAGATGGGCTGGGCTGGGTTGGGCTGAACCGGGCTGAGCTGAGCTGAGCTGAGCTGAGCTGAGCCGGGCGCGGCGCCCGCAGCGGGAGCGCAGCTGCCGGCGTGCGCGCTGCTGCCCGGGAGCGGGGGCTGCTGGCAAGCGGCTCCGGGGTTATTTAATACCCGCGCTGTCATTTCTAGGACAGCGGCTCAGGCGAGGGGCGGGGAAGGCGCCCCCGCTCGCGGCGGCACCGGCGGCCCCGCGGCGCGGTGCGGTGCAGCGCGGCCGCCCCCGCGCCCGGTGCCCCCGCGCACCCGTATGCGGTCAGACCGTGGCAGTGTGAGTGACCCCGCATGGAAAGGAGCCGACTGCTTCGCATCGGCGTCTTTTTTTTTTTTTCTTTCTTTGTAAGCACCTTCCAGTGCTGCAAAAAAAAAAAAAAAAATCGTTGCAGCCTATACGGCAAAAAATTGCTACTTAAGAAGATTTAGCCATACACCAAACACTTCAGCATGTACTCGATCCTAAATATATTTGGAAACAAGGGAGAGGGGGAGGGCACTTTTACCCGGCTTTCATCAATGCCTGCTTGAAGAGAGACAGAAATAATTAAGAAAAAAAAAAAAATCCATCCCCTCCCCCCCGCCCGAGTAATCATAATACATTGAAATTTCCCAAAGTCTAGTCAGCTGCAAAAAATAAATGTTTCTGGAGCTAGAGGATCATGTTGCAGAAGCGTGTGACTGCAAGACCTAGATTCCTTTCCCTGCTCCCCCGTCTCTTTCCTTAGGTGATTTTTAGCATTATTATTTGTTTTGGGAGGGGAAAAATCATCTTCGCTTCAGTCTCTTGCTAGAGGTCCAGACTGCTTACGTCTGAGCGCCCCTTATCATTTCAGTGAATGGCAATTGCAGCCTTGGTGCTGTTATAGCAATGAAGCTACAGACGTCATTGCCTCCTGTTGGACGTGAGATGTGTCCAAGCATCAGCCCCTTTTGCTTAAGAAAAACTCTTTAACTTCCACGCAGCCGACAGGCAGGCTTTTCTAAGATCCTATGGACCCAACATTGTATTGATAAAATTATATATTTTTATTTTTATATATATACACATACACAGGTGTGCATGTGTATATGTGTATGTATGTATGTGTGTATATATATACATATATATATATATATATGGAGACAGAAATAGATAAATTAAAGCTGCTGCTATATTGCAAGCTCCTCTAAAATTTCCTGCTCATCAGAGTAGCTCTCTGCATCGTTTTGTTAAATACAGCCAGGCGGGAAAGCCACCATCAATCAATTTCGGGTAACAAGGAAGACTTGTTGAACACCTTGTTCTCCAAACCCCGGGAAGATGCTGGGCTGCCGGAGCGTGGAAGAGCCGGGATCGTGCCCTGAACTTCACCCACTTGGCAGCCGCTTTTCTTAAACCATTTCCCCTCTCCTCCCCTGCCTCTTTGCCTCCCGGACTGAGAATCTGCTCTTTAAAGTTGCTCTGAAGGGGAAAGCAGAGACGAGCTTGTGCATAGTTTGGAGGGTAAGTTGTGTCCTCCCCCCCCCCCCACCCCGCTCCCCCCTCCGCACCGCGCATAAATCCCCGCTACCGAGCCCCGACCCCGGCCGCACCGGGGCGGGGGGAGAGAGGAGAGGGGAAGGGGCTCGCTGGGGCAGCGGCGCATTTCGCAGCCAGGGCTGAAAGGGTTACAGAGGGAGCGAGAGAGACCGACCGGCTGCGGGGGTACTGACTTCACAGCGGAGTTTGCAAGGTGCGAGTTATTCGTGAATATTCCCAGCCGGCTGCGAAGCCCCGCAGCAGCCGCTGCCGCCGCAGGTGCCGGGCGGGGCGGCCCCGGCCCCGGCCCCGGCCGCCCTGCGGGAGCCCTGCGGGCAGCCCGGGGCCCCGGCGGAGCCCCGGCTCCCAGCGCACATGACCCCTGCAGGGAATTTAGCCTCCCTGCACCTGCAGGCTCTTGTCGTCCCTCCTCCTCTGCTCCTGCTTGTGTGTGTGTTTTTTAAATCCTCTCTTCCCCCCCCCCCCATTCAGGTTTTTTTTCCTCTCTTCCCCCCCCTCCATTCAGTTTTTTTTTTTCCTCTCTTCCCCCCACCTCCATTCAGTTTTTTTTTTTTCCTCTCTTCCCCCCACCTCCATTCAGGTTTTTTTTTTTTCCTCTCTTCCCCCCACCTCCATTCAGGTTTTTTTTTTTCCTCTCTTCCCCCCCCTCCATTCAGGTTTTTTTCCTCTCTTCCCCCCACCTCCATTCAGTTTTTTTCTTCTCCTCAGCAGAAGGAATCCCAACAGGGGAAAAATAATATCAATCAATTCCCTCCTTCTTTGCCCCCCCCCCCACCTCCATTAAAAAAAAGCGCCACCCGCTAACATTTGGAAAAACAGCAGAGGACTATTGCCTCCCTCTTTTAATTTTCACTCACACACTCAGTTGAATGAGCAAGGAAGGGGGGGACCTAAACAGCCCCTTTAGACGTGGGGCTGAATTGATGGGATTGTGATTTGTAGGATTTCTCCACTTAGTCCCTGCCTCCTACTTGCTCTCCAGCCACTCCAAAGTCTCTTCCCCTCTCTTTAAGCAGCGATTTCTTTCAATCTCTCTCTCTCCCTCCCTGTGTCTCTCTCTCTCACACTCTCCCTCTCTCTCCACATACACTCATCTCCCCGGAGAGAGAGAGAGGAGAAACTCAACTCCCAAACACCGACCAGATGTCGAAGAAACGCAAAGCTCTGGAGGGTGGCGGAGCCCGGCTCCCCCCCGAGGACCCCAGAGCCCGCTTTGGGGCCGGCGAGGAGCAAGGTAGGGCAGCGGAGGCCTGCAGTGGCCAGGCGGTCGGCGGCTGGGCGCCCACCGCGGCAGCCCGGCTGGCCTCCTGCAGCCTACTGGAACTGGGGTGGCTTTGGCACCTAGGCCAGGCTGCTCCCACCAAGGGCTGGAGAGAGCAGGGCTGATCCCATTGCACCAATGTTGGACCCCTGAGAGGAGACGGGTTGGGGGGGTGAGGGAAGGGGCGAGGGGTAGAGCGAAGGGGCTGTAGAACGGTAGCTGAGGAGGGCTGCAGCTTCGAGGTCGGTCTGGGCTCCCTTCCCCAGTGCTGTTTGTCCGTGGCGTTGGTGTCTCCCCACTGCCTCATTGATTTGTAGCTTGTGTAAATCTCGGTTTGCAGGGTGCTCTTAGCTTGGGCAGCAAATGATCTATAGGTACCTAATATATATGTTGTGGCTGTGCGTGGGTCTGATTTCCTTCAGCAAGTCCCCGTCCCTGGTATGATTTTGGTTGCGTCATCTGGAAGCTTCAAATGCTGCACTTGCAGCGCACTTTGCATCCAGCTAAAGTTGGGTTTTCCACAGCCTTGGTGCTTTGCTGAATTTTTCAAGCTCCAAGTATTTGTGGTGAAAGCTGCTCTGTACTTTTTGACAAGACAATATCAATGCAGAAGCTGAGTGGTGTAAAATCAGCTATGCACACAAGTGTGAGGGAGTTCTGCAGCCGAATTTCTGGTTGCTCTTCAGCCAGCCCGGTGGGTTCCCTTCCTTTGTGTTTATTCTGACTAGGCGGGCCCAGATGAACCAAGCGAAGCTACAGTGCTTTGGGGTTGTGGCTGTAATGCAGAGAGGAGAGGAAAATACCAGTTGGACTCAGAGCAGGGCTTCAGGCTGTTGCAAAGGGCTCTGGAGGCTACGACGTCTCTACAGTGTCTGTAGTGGGTGTGTGGTGGATTCAGATGGCAATGTAAATATGTTTCCTGCTATGCTAGCAGTCAGCACTACGGTGCTTTTGTCTTGGCAGGTGTAAACCTGAACACAGCAGATAGGGATGGACTGAGTGTGCTCTCCAATATGGAGTCAGTGGCCCTTTTTGTAAAGGCTGTGGAGGATCCTAATGTCACAAGTCACCCAAATCTCGTGAAATTCACTCCCCACCATGGATGTTTCTGCTTTTTCTGCAATGAAATGTCTCCAGTACAGTGGCTGGTGTGCTCTTCTGGTTTCCTTAGAAAGGAGAACTCATAGTGTTTCACCATTTCTCTCGAAAGAGATGGTTTAGGCTTTATCTGGTTGTTCGTTTTAAATTGCTTGGCTCTCCCACAACAAAATAAAAACCATGTTTGTATTTTCTTGTTATTTGTCTGTGTAAGGGCAATCTTGACACGGGAGGAACATTTTCAAGCACTGTGAATTACTTTATTTGCATGACAGCATTCAATGTTTTTGCAGGGTGGAATTTTGCTGTTACTAACCTGGAAAATTTTACCTCTTTGTCAGCAATAGATGAGGTTAAACACAGAAAGGGTATTCAGCACAGACCTGAAAGTTGGCTATGGATTACATGTAATTTTAATTTAAATGTAAGCCAGTAGTGGGTGTAGGAGCATCTTACACACTATTGTGATGCAGTGGTGTATGTCTGGTTTTCTTTTTTTTCTTTTTCTTTCTTTCTTTTTCTTTTCTCTTCTTTTTTTCTTTCTTTCTTTTCTTTTCTTTCTTTTTTTTTTTTTTGGTAACTCCACAGTAGTATTTCCTATAACATTTCTGGTTATGTAACAAGAATCTGAAAACAAAATGTAACTTTAAAACAGGATTTTTTTCTTGATTTCAACATGCACAGAACACATAAAATAAGTGGAAAAAATATTTAGTAAAGCACTGATGTGTATATAAAGAGAGTAAATAAAGCATCCTTTTCCTGGTAAGGAGACGCACAAGATAATTTGCAAATCAAACTGATTTTAAACCTGTGTTATACCTATGTATACCTATGTGGAATCTTTGGCACAGTAAATGATGAAATTTGATTTAAAATTTAGTTTTATTTCTGAGATCAAATGTATTTTTATGAACTTATATTGTGTTTGTTTTATTTTCTCCCTTCTGTTGTACAGGAAGGAATGTTGCTTGTTAATTACATTGTCTGTAGTGACTACGTAACTGTAGAAACCATTAAGAGTGTGCAATGTATCACAATGTTGGAGTGAGTGTAATTTTGTGTGAGATGGTGGGTGTGAAGCTTTCTTAAGGTTCTGATGGCCATCTTCACGTGTATGGGTTTTTTTTTTTTTTGATTAATCTGAAGTATTTTACTATAAACCACTGTGCTCTTACAGTGGGTTTACTACCTCTGTAGACAAGGCATACTTACTAGTTTGGAGGGAGAGTGTATAATATTTGCCCAGAAGTATGGAAAAGCCATGTAACTCTTGAGTTTTAGTATTAAAACGTGTGTGCGTTGGAAGTAGGGAGGCGGGGAAGGGGAAACGGGCATTCGTAAACGAAAGGAAGAAAAATAGAGAGCTCAGATTTCTGGAGACTGCCAAATCCTGCGCTCCTGCAGAACTCGAAGGCAGGAGCTCTGCTGTCCGCGGCTCGCGAGGTGACTTCTTCCTGCCGCAGCCGTGTGACTGCGGGAGGGCCTGCGTCGCAGGCTGCCATCTTAGGGCTGTGCCTCACCTGCTAAACTGAGGGCACGCTTTGCCGACAAACAAATCGCTGCTTCTTTTGAGGGCCTGCGCTTTTGCTTTTAAGTCTTGAGTGAGTGCAGACTAATTCTTAGCTGCTCCAGGACTGCACTGGGTATTTGGGCCAACTGACGTGTGTGCTTGCGGAGTTTCATTCAGCTCTTGTTTATCCTCAGTTGGCAAAGCTGTGGGTGGACAGACACTATGTAGGCCATGGTACATATTTTCTGAACTTCCCGGGTGTGGATTCGTTTTTACCCTCTCTCAAAATATTTCATGAAGGACTCACTAATCCATACTGTGGCTTCCCCTGTTACAACTGGGCCTGACCCTATGGGTCCTATACATCTCAAGCCTCGCTGGTGTGGAGAGAAAATAAGGGACGAATGTTCAACATCTCCCAGCTTCTCGGCAGCGAGGGGCTGAGCTTGTCCCTCTAACCTGAGGCACTTCACTGTGTCACCTTACTTCGAGGTGATTTCCTAGCGCTCGTTCCTGTAGTCTGTGGAGCAGCAGTGGTATTTCCAGAGAAAATTCACATTTTAGGCAGGCTGAATTGCTTGCTTTCCATTGACTGTGCAGGGAGCCTAGGGCAACTGCGCTGTGGACTGAGATGCTTTGAGCTGGATGACGGCAATGTGAATTCACTGTGGAGATGAAGTGGGCCTGATTTAGATCACGCTTGCACCAGTCTAAGTTGCAGAAACTCCAGCAAAGCTAATAGGATCTCACCAGAGAAATAGGTGTGATCAGTAAGTGTGTTTGTGTCATCTTGTTGATGATACCCAGGGTGGAGAGGGTTGGATTCATCTGCTGAGGTGCAGCCGGCTGGACTCCTGTTTATACTCAGGGAGCAGAAAAAGTATTTCTGGGGTGCAAGCATCTCTTCCTGAAGTAGAAATCTACATTTAGTCAGCAGAATAAAACCTGGGAAGTGCTGTTTCTGACACTTGACTCTAAAGGGAGTCCAGACATCTAGCACGGATGTAGATAATTGTATTTCAGGGGGTGACTCCTGACTTTTGGCTAGATTTTTACGGCTTTGATGCAAGTCAAACGGCAAATATACTTTCTGGCTGCAGTTGAAGCAGAGGGCTTCCTGTCTCGTGATAGCCTTCTTGTTCAAAACTGTAGCACAAAAATCCTGGAAGAATCCTGTTTTCTTGTGAATCCCTGTTTTCTGTGAATGCATTGGAAGTTAGCTAGCATGGAACATCCAAAAATGGAGACTGTTGGTTTAAAAACAAACAAACAAAAGACAAGCTAAGTAAATTCAGCACTTTCAAAATGTGGACATTTCTCAGGACCAAATGCAACGTGACATTGTGCCCAAATTATCCTGTAATGCTGCTCACCATTATCCAGCAATTCCTGGATAGCACACAGTACAGTATTTTGGACATTTCCTTGCAGAGATTGTTAGTGTGATGGATTTAGGGAAGGAGGAATCTCTAAATTCTTGTTGGTTTGCTCTTTCCTAATTTGGATCATGTAGTAAATAAATGTTTCTTCTTCCACCTCCCTTGTGGTCCAGTTGCTCACAGTGCTGAATGGCCTCCATTGTCATAAATGGAAGTGATAGTTGAGGGCTTTCAGCACGTTACAAAACTGGTCTCTAAAGGAAGAACTGTTGCAAAACTCTTCGAGTTGAACTGCAGTCATACAAACACCTCTTATGCCCAAGAGTAATTTTTCAGACATGATTAGTTTCATTGAATACAATGGGACCAGTCATGTGCATAAAAGTTAATCATGTGCATAAGGAAGGTTTGCAAGATTTTGAGGGTATTGGTAATTATTATGAACTAAAGCCCTCTTGAGGGTCACTTCTACACAAAGGATACTTCCCTAGTAATTACTAGGGCCTAGCAGTTAATCTATTCTTTGACTAATACTAAATGACTTGTGTGAGTGCCTAACATTCACCTTTGTCTTTAATTATGTCTGGTATTAAAAAATTACTGATTTTTATTAAATCTTAATTTGGGATCATCAGAAACAGGAGGTGATATTCTGCATTGTTACTCAAGTTACATTGATGACATGAAATCAGAAGTAATCCCAACTTCTGCGTTACAGTTTTTCCCTCCATACTGTGTCTTCATCAATGTAATTACAGTCTTTCGTCCATTTGATGTTTTGTTATGTGACTACTGGGATTCCTTTGAGCTCTGCACGCTCCTGTTGATCTTCATGTTTTTTCTGATACAGGTGGAAAAGTAAAATAGTTCTTCCCTACTGTGTGCAATCTGAGGCTTCAGTTTCTTCTGTACTTCGTCTTCTCCATCCTCTGTGCACTGGCCACTCTTCTCACTTAGCTTCTGATCCATGGAGTATGGAAGTCTACTGTGTCTCCAGATCACACTCTGCAAGAACTTGGAGTGTACTTGGAGTTAAGGTGTTTAGTGACAGAGGCTTATGTGCGTGTGAGGGTACGGGAAAGCGTAGGAAATTACTGCTATATGTATGGCAAGGTTTTTGTGCTGGTGTTGTAATAGCACGGAAAAAAGTGACCTTTTTCTCCAGATGGAGTCAAAAAAGTTTGCGTCACAAAAAAATGGAGGAGGAAAATGTAATCCGGCAACAGCTTTTTATGGGCTCTGCTAAGGGAAAAGAAACCATGCTTTCCAAAGCTGGTTAGCTCAATGGTTACTGATATTTCTTGTGTTAGATTTTGCTTTAGGTCTTTCTCCTGAAAAGTTAAAGATCTTCCTTCCAAATGCTATGGAAAGATAGACGGTGTCTAACTTTGGTTTCAGAGGATCAAATTCAACATGCTGAAAGGGAAGACAGTTTCACTGGCCTCCTTCAAGGCACGTGAAGCTGCAAAGCAACAAGGATGGAAAGATGTAAAGCTAAGCTGAATTCAAAATGTCTGTGAAGAGAGAGGGTGGACAAGGTATATATGCTGTGAAATAGTGTTGTAAGCACTTCCTGGAAAAAAGTAATCTGAGGAAGTTACTGCTGTCTTGCCCCCCTATCCCCAGCCTCATGATGACTGTTGAGGAGCTATTCTGCAGCTATTTGTTTCAGAAAGGTATGTTAGTATGTGCCTAACTACAAGTATATGAGCCCTATTTGAAGTCAAATACAAAGGCTTGTGCTTTAGTGTTTTGCTGAGTTGGCATTTCCATGCAGGAAGGAACATGTTCTCTCCAGCAATGAGTGGTGATTCCTGAAGTGTGTTCTAAAATACAGTGCTAAAGCTAACTTAGCATTGCTGAATATGTGTGTATATGCATACTTGTGTGTGTATGTGTATTTATATGAACAATACTGTCTTCAGTACTGCTTCATCTTGAGGGGCTGTAGGCAAGATGTGAGGTCGCTCTCTGTGTTCTAGGAGAAAAAAAACTCAACTGACATCAAAAGGTAGAGCCATTAGGAAAGTGGGGATGTTTTAAGTACTTGACATAGTTGCTTTGGTTGAAAAGTGTGACTTTGGATGAATTACTGACTTGCCCTATAAAATATAAATTATATAAAAATAAATTCATCCAAACACTTTAAAAATGGAGATGACTTTTTAATTATTTGTGGGCACTTAGATATTTCAGCTATGCTGGTCAGGCAGCATGTATGGTAATGTTATAATAAGGCCTAGTGGGTCGGGAATTGCAGTTTCGGTGAAAAGCAGTGGAGAAGTCTCCTGAGTGCTTCAGTCACTTTTGGCATTGGGACTTTGGTTAAATAACCAGATTTTCCTGGGGAAGTATCTCTTAAAGTTTTGTGGTAACTGTTTGAGACCATTTTTGGGTCTCAGTGAAGCTGTAGGATAGTTAATGTGATGATAGTGCTGTAGCCTCATTTCCATCTGATTGTAAGTGCCAGATCAACTTCTTTGGTATATTTGTCCTGCCCGGCCACCAGACAGCAATACCCCAGCGTACTAGTTATTATTAACCCAAGGCAGCAACTACTGCTGTTGTACGCTTAGCTGTGTCCATACCACCTGCATATTGCTCTCTACCTACCTGGAGGGTCCATGGAGAGAGAGTGGCTCCGACCAAGGCCTTCAAGGGAGACATCCTCCTGGCTGCATGGGGGACAGGGACTAGTCTGCCGAGAGCCAGGTGGAGGGGACCTACGTAGCTCCCTTGACTTGTAGTGGTGCTGCCTGGGCGGTGGGGACCCTAGGTGACAGACAGCCAAGGTCTAGATTTAGGATGCTTTCTAAAACTTGTAGAAAGAGCTAAATAGGGAGGATGGACATAGAGGTGAGAAGATTACTTGGAAGTGAAGTGAAAATAGGTGGTTAAACTTTTAGACAAAGCAATTAAAAAAATTAGAGTTTTGTTTTCCTTTAATTTCTGCTAGAAGTAAAACCAATATGAATCTCTTGGACTTGCTGTCCTTGTACTATATTGTTTCTGTTCATTTTCCTTTACCATTCTCCTCTTTGTTTAAATAAATGAAGCTGCTTCCCTATTCCCCATCAGCAAAGGAATACACACCTGCCTCTACTATTATATGTATACGAGAAAGTCCTTGCCTCCCTGTTAAAGTGCCCAGGTCCACCTGATCGCACAACTTTGTCACAAGGCTGCATTTTATGGCTTCGTCACCATCTTGCCATGTTTTTTGAACATATCAGAGTCCTGTGCTCCTATATTGGAAGGGAGGAGTTGCACCAGCCAAATGACATGAAAATGCAGGTTTCTTTATTTTTTTTAAAGGCGGTGTGTTAATGACTAATATGCAAAACCAGAGGCTATAAACATCTCTAATGAAGCACTAGTTTATTAATAAAGGTGCTTTGCATTGTCCCCCTGTGGCCTGAAAGTGTGTGGTTTTTTTTTTTTTTTTTTTTACCATTTGGATATAATCATGTTTTCAAGTTACTAGGGATAATGCAGAAACCTTGGCAACTTGGTGAGCGACAGTTGTGGCTTTATGCTGGAGGAGGAGAAGAG
Source organism: Struthio camelus (assembly GCF_040807025.1). NCBI lineage: Eukaryota > Metazoa > Chordata > Aves > Struthioniformes > Struthionidae > Struthio > Struthio camelus. The sequence continues at coordinate 88,186,120 of NC_090944.1, read as the reverse complement.
GGACACTGTCTGGGTTTGATGGGCTAGAATACATGAGGTTTGTGTGTTTATCACTTCTGTCACAGTGCGATGGCTAATAATGTTGACATTTAAGGTGTGCCCACACATTGGGCAATTGAGCTCATTCTTAGTATGTCTGCTAACATGTGGAAAGTGCAGCTGTACTTTGTGTGTCAAGGTGTATTAAAGCCATCTATGCTGTATTTTAGTGATGTACTGCCTCTCAGCTGAGGGGCAGTAGGTAATAGCTTGTTAAATTGTCTTTTGGTTAATGTTGGGCCCAGGCATAGGGGAGTTAAAAATGAAAAACAGTACAGTACACATCAGAGGTGGAAGAGTCATACCTGACAGCAGTGCGAAATGAGAATTATATGAATAATAAATGAGAGAGGAAACAAAGATAATCTTCAGATTATACTTGGAAATCACTAATGGATGACCATCCTTCAAGGGAAGGCTTATTGCAGCTTAGAGATTAAGCCTCAAAGTTGTCAGAGCAAAAATGTCAGAGCATCTGGAGATGGGAACCTCTTCATGAGTTTAGGCTTAGTGTTGGAGGAATACTGTCTTCCAGAGTAGCCTTTTTTTGTAATCATTTTTACAAAACAGTCTTAATCTGTACATAACTGTTGTATTACTAGTACTTTGTTATGCTAATCTATGTAAGGTAAGCAAATTGACTGTTCTGTTTGTGATCAAGTTGGTTTTCTAAACCTTGCCATCCTGACTTATTTCTTACTTTTTAATCTTTATTCATCTGCAATGTTTTTCCCTCATCATACTTCCATTAGCATGACTACAGGCAAGATGGGCTTATGCTGTCTATAATTATTACTCAGGCTTTGAAAATCTGCTGTGTATATTGTTAATCTCTTTCTAATGTTATGTTTAATAACTAAGGTTTGCAAATGAATAGGACTAGATAATAGGTCTCCATTGTAACTGCCCATGCAAGCTCTCCAGCTGTCTTTGGAAAGAAAACTGAAGTTACATGGCTTCATCTTTTTGTGACTTTGCCCTGAATGGGACTAGGAGCACTCATGCTTAGCAGCTGCCAACAGACAGTCGAGTCAGTGGCCTTCATCCTGTTTTTCAGGTATTATTTACCACCTCCAAGCCAATACTGACCAATAAGACCACGTGAGTGCTTGTAATCTCTTTCAAGGCCAGGCAAAAAGAGGGTTCACAGTTAGTCACATCTGGGCTTATCTGGGAAGCGTCAACCTGCAGTTACATACGTCCACAGAGCATGAAGTGCGTCTTCAGTTAGATAGATGAAGCTGTGATCTGATCTCTCTGCTCTGCTACTCTTCCTCAGCTTAAGGACGACTTAGCTGCTTAGAAACTTTAGTACCTTCTTGAAATTGCACTAAATGTTGCATGGGACTACCACTGCATTAGTTAACCCTCAAGGCCCTTGCCTTCAGTATTTAGGGGATGTCAGTGGTTTGTTTTTTTTTTTTTTTGAGCCTTTTTTCCTGTTATCTTTTCTTTACAGTTAGTGAAGAACAGCAGCGTGTTCTTGCAGTGGAGGTTTTGCTTCTGGAACAGAGTGCTGTGGACCACACAGTGTTTTGAGGCAAATCTTGTATATTGCATTGGCTTCTGGTGATGGTACCTATAACAGGCTAATTCTTAAGAATCAGATACCTTTCTTCAAAAGGTCCCAAATGAGCATTTCTTATTATTATACCATTTGATCTTTCACCTATATAGCCCATTAGTGCATGCTATGCTATTTTTTTTTTTTTTCAAATTGGGTACATGCTTACCGTAGCATAAGGAAGTTTGAAACTACCTGGGATTTCAATGCCATACATAAGAACTGCATGCTGAAACTTAAGTGGGGAGTTAAAGATGCACTTGGACACAGAACGCTTGCCTAGAAGGGGAAGCTGCAACTTGGCACATCAAGAGTAGCAGCATGCAGCTCCACAAGTATAAAACTATGCAGAAAGTCAACTTTGACCTAGCTGTACGCTTTTCTCTGTTGCATCTGGGGGAAGGAGAACACCCGTTGCTGTCAGTCTTCCTAGGCAGAGAGAAAACTAGAGGGGGTCATTTTCTCCTTCTCTCCACTCTGTGAACTACAAAGCCACAATCCCAGCCAATGGTAGCAAGTATTTACAAAGAAGGGCAAGTGCACACCGCTACTAATGCTGCACGTGTAGCCTTGGAAGGGTTTTCATGAAGGTGTGAAGCTGCTCAGTCCAAGGAAGGGGTGGACTAACGCCAGGAAGGGATTGATTTAGTTATCTGGGAAGAAGTATTTATAACTGTGTTGCTATAGTGCAAGCATATACTATAAGAGATGTAGATGTATCTGTAAATTATAAACATACAAATTGGGAAAAACTGCTTACTGGTACACCCTCTCCTTTTGCTTGGATGGAAGAACCTCTGCAGGCTTTTTTGCGTCTGTTTCTAGATAGCTGAGGGAAGAGAATAAATATTTTCCATGCTGCAGGAAGAAATCTGTTTTTTCCTTCCCAAGGCCCTGTAACTCTTCAGAATAATGGTAGCAATATCACAGACAATCCTGAATTTGAAGTTGATAAGCATTTGTCCATTTAGTGTATAGGAGTAGCTTAAATGCACACAATATCCATATTCCAGTAGTAGCATTGTATGCAACGTTTTTCTTGGGTTTTGACGATCTGAAGCATCTAGATGATCCTTTATCTAGGTCTTTGCAGCTAATGATGCAAGTGCCTTCTGGTATGCAGCTTTCTATAGATGCTTTTAAGACATTCCATTCATTCTGAAACAACAGCCCAGACCCCCGGGGTCCATGTTCTTGAGCTTTTCCTTGGTAGGACTCTGTGTTCTCATCTTCTCATTGTATTGCTCCTAGGTAGATACTAATTTTTAAAGGCAAAAGATACATGACACTTTCTCTCTCTCTAACTAATGATAGCAGTCGTTCTTGGCTGGGAAATTGCAGAATAAATACTGCTAATCTAAAGCATTATACATTTTTAATTCGGGAATATAATAGGCTATGAAGAAAGGAGGAAGAAAAATGTAAAGTTTAACATGAAGGAATATTTAATTTTATTCATGGAATATGTTGGCAAAATCCCCTGGATATGCACAGCACCTACAGATTTAAGATGTCTTTGCACAGCCAGAGGCTGAGATCATGGCTATCTAACTACAATTGGATATTTTCATATCTGCCAAGTTTAGCCTTAAATAAATAAATAAAAAGGTCATGCTTCATGCTTTGTTCAAACTCTTGAAATGGCTCTTGCTTAATATTCTAGGGGATAGTGACATCCCTTTGAAGAGCCTGTCCTGCTCAAAATTCTACACAGAACCAAGAAAGTAACTGTTTAAACGAAGCCATGAAATGTCTGAAGGTACTTTCTAGAATCCCTTAAAATGACCCTGGTTCAAGAAATATGCCCTACTCGCTGCCAGGCATACAGTAAAGTCAGTCACTGGAAATCTATTGGTTGTGGGCAATTGCAAACGCATTACCCAACATTAACCCACAAAAAGGAAAATTAACGCAGTTAAGAGTAGTTCTTGCCAGAGAAAGATGAACAAATAGGAGCAGAAGCTGAGTGGGAAGCTTCGAGCAGCAGGAGGAGGGAGGGACTGTAAAGATCATCTGTTCAGACGTGCTTTTTTCCTTCTCTTCCTGCAACTCCCCAGGTATCTCTCTCACTTCTTTTTAAAGTCACACATGCAAATAGACATAATAGCTACTGTGAAATCCGTAATAAGGATCATAATAAGCCAGGAGGCAGTTTTCAAGGGCCACTGTGATTATGGGGAATGTTTTTAGGATGAGGTCATGTCCAAAGGCAGCCTGAACTGATGGTGTGCTTGTGCTCAAGTGCTGAATAAGCACCCTGACTTCCATGGTCTCTGCTCCAAAACACCTGCAATCTAATAAATCTGACATGCATATATACGACTGTATTTTTAAAAATTCCTTGTGTGTGTTTCTGGGTGTTTTTTAAGTCACTGAATTCTTCCTCCTTTGTCTTCCTCTATTTACCTATCTACCCTGTCTCAATCCTCCAGCCACCCAGTTCTGTGCAAAATATTTTTCTTTACCGTGCTACCTCACAGAAATACTATCAAGTCCTGTTGAGACAACCAGAAGACAGATGGAAGGGAAGCAGCAACATGCCAGCAAGTGTTTTTTGGTAGGCCTGTAAAGAGGGCAGGAAGGATGGACAGGAAAGCTCAGGAGAGCTCTACCGTCTTCTTTACTTGCAGTTTTCTGTTACAATTTCCCTGTTCCTCGGAAATGCCTGTTTCCATGATAGTCTGCTGCATCTGTGCTTTGTGATAATGTTTCTGTTCAAACAGCAGTATGGAATGGAGCATGTAGGTGAGAGAAAAATACCCGGTCAAACTAACTCAAGTGGGATTCAGTTAGCATGTTTTTATTCAAGGCTTCTGAGCCAGAGAAGCTCAGAAAAAAAAACTCTCTCATCTTGTTGTGCCTTATTCATGGTCACGGCAAATGGTACGGTCTCTTACATGGCGGCTTGTGGTCTTCTGATGCAGCTGACCTCTGTTTCCAAATACATGTAAACAGTTCAAGTCTTTGCAGGCTTGTCATGATTCACCTTAAATGACACAAGTTAGTTTATACAATTTAAATCATGAATAGCTCATGGTTCATTCTGTTATGGTAAGGTGGTCATTTGCACTATGTTAGCATTTGAGGATGACTCTTTCACTGAGTTTAATATCCTGTTTCAGTTTACTGGAAACAAAAGTCAGAATTTTTGATTATTTTAAACATATACCACTTCCTAGTATTTTATTGTACTCTGAAAAGTCTCTTAAAAAGAGAAGGAGGTCATTCACTCATTCAAACACCTTGCTGGGGGTATTTAGAGAGATCTTTTGTCCACAGCAAGAGAGAATTGTTTTAGGATGGTTGATGGGTTTTTTTGTTTGGGTGGTTTTGCAGCCCAGTAAATTCAGCGGTGGGCAACAAAATCCAGCTGGTGATCAGGGACAGTGGTTTACTGTGCTCCTTTTTGAGCTTTGGTGCCACACCAGGGAATTCACCAAAGAGAGTGGGCTGGAGTAAGCGTTGCTGAGGAGGACTCTGAGAAGGCTTTAGAAGTGCAACTTTAATGTGGGTTTTGTTTGGCCAGTAGAGCTTTTTGCTCTGTTAATATCAGAACGGAACTTCTTCACCTGCTAGTAGAGATACTTCCAGTTGTAGGAATTAGTAGAGCTATATGTATACTTTTTTTTTCTTCTAGCTTAAGAACATGACTTCTGTCAACCTGCCAGAACTGATTTAAAATCGGTGATTGTAGATAATATCCATATATTATCTCCATATATGGATAATATCCATATATTTAGCCTCATTTTCCAAATCTACAGTTATCCAAATCTAAGAGTAATATTTTGAATTCAAGCATATATAGGAATAGAATTTTATTTCTAGAAGCACTATTTTTCATGGTGACATGGCATAGGATATGGTACATGACATTAGGCCACATCCTTAGATAGTCAAAATTGTTAAGTTGAATGTATTGCATTGGCCAGTAGAACTGGGCTCTGCTCAACTGCTCTACAGCACCACTTTGAAGCTGCCTGTGAAAATGAGATTGGAATGAACGTGCATCCACTGTTCTCGACCTTACTTTTGCTGGTGAGGGGCCTACGGTGAGTGTTTCTGAAGTGATAGTTAAGGTGATTGAACCAAATGTGTCATATTGGAAGAAATATTCCCTTTTGAATATACCGTTTAATATATTTACTTTTAAAATGTTTGCCAAACATATTTTTCTGTACTAAACCTCTAATGCATTTGAATGTCTGCTGTTATCTCTGCATGGAAGTTTCATATTTTAAATACTGTATAGGTGTTGTGAGAGTCCTTTCATTGTAGGAGGTAAGTTATCTGGATTATCTTTATTATGAGTGGGCTTCTTTCTTTAGTAGCAGTTGCAAGCAGCCATACTGCCTATTTTGGCAGTTCCACCTTCAGATTATTCTAGAGGTCAATCACTATTGGAAAGTTCGGCTTTTGAGTTGTCCCAGACACTTCCCTGCCCCCCATCTGAGTTTCTTTTGCCACCAATAGTGGATCATTTCTCTTGTGACAGTCTGAACAGATATTTTGTGTCAAGACTTCACTTCTCTTGCTTCTTGTCTAAGTGACAGACAGTTAGCATAAACAACGTCTTTCCCCTTGGAAAATACTTTTTTTTTTTTTTGTAGTGGGTCTTTCACGCAAATCTTGTGTTGCATTAACTGGAACTATCTCCCATTACTAGGATCTATGGGAGGGGAACTACCACTGATCAAAGCACTGAGTTGTGGTTGCTTTTACTTATGAAAGGATGGCCTGTTGGTATTGATTTTGTTCTTTTCATATTTTCATATCTATGTAGCATTTATAGAGTTAGGTTCTGTCAGCTGTTCACAGCAGGGCAATGTTGGAGAAGAGTAGATGCTTCTCAGCTTAGGCTATTTAGTATTTCTTACATCCTAGGACACTAAATACAGTCCAAGAAAGTTTACGCACATCTCCTGATTTGGGGGACCTGAGTGCTAAGTAGGCGGGCTAACTTCCATGATGTTCCAACAAAAGAAAGATGAGAGCAACATTTTATTGCTGATAATTTGCAAAAGGCAAATGTTTATCCTGCTTTTTGCTAATGGTATGGCCTGCTTACGTGTAACTTTTAACTCTCAAAGCCAAAGAGCACACTCTCTCAGTATCCTTCACAAATGGTCTCTCTACCTATATCAACCTGTTCCACTGCAAATAATTCAGTTTTGGCCTTCCGTGTTGGAAAAATTTTTATAATTTGTCAATGGGACATGCTAGTAATGAAATGGTGGGACAGGATTTGGAGGTTAACTACTGGCCAGTCATTTTTCATTTGCTGGTAGCTTTCTGTGATGAAACTCTTCTGGAAGATATCTTTCCCTTCACGCTTACCCACAATTCAAAATGAATGTTCATTACCATAGCTTGATAACAAGATCCAACTAGAAGGCCTGTTCCAGCTGTTTGCTGTATTAATCAATTCAGAATAACCCTGTGTGAAAGGGATGTTAGGTGATCAGCATGTGGGCCCTGTTACCAAAACTGGAATGATATTTCTTTCATTTGCTCCTTATGGTCCTGATACAGTTTATTCCACTGACAGTTTTAATAGTGTTTGTACTTGCACAGCTTTCTTAGTCAAGTGTCTGGGCCTTGCTAGAAACCTGCTACAGTTAGCTGGGAGGTGCTGTGTAATGTGAAATATGAAAGCAGCTTGACATCAAGGAAGAAATGGGATCCCCAGTTTCACTGAGGTCAGTCAGTCAGAGGACAGACAGGTTTCTCTTCTTTGTCCGGGGTCTCCTCATGCCACTTGCTGTACATGCTGAAGAGAGGGAGTCAGTTATAGGGGCTTGGCTTTCAGCGAAGGATGATGCGGAGCTCTCTTAGATGTTGAGTTTTTGTTTGCCTAAAAAGCTGGTTGCTTTGGGGTAACATCTAAAAGATGCTTGCTAGTGCTGCTAGAAATGTAGGGTTCTCAGGCTCTTCAATGACAGTTTCCCCAATGGGCTATTTTTCTTTCACTCAGGAATAAAATGAGTTGATTGCCCAAAGAGATCCCCAGCGCTGGCCCCGTTTTCTAATGGAACAAGGTGGACTCCTTTGCCAGATGTTCTTTACAAGTCACAGCCCTGGGAGGCACTGTTACCCAAATGCTGCACCAACAGAAGTCACCAAACAGTTCCTTCTTCAAAGAGTTTCCAGCTTGAAACAAAAAGCCTGATAATAAAATGAATACTGAGGTAAAAGTAGGTTCTGGATGTATCCAGGCCTCTCTTCTTGAAGTGGTCACGAACTTAATTTTCTTGAGAGCAAAGCAACAAAATATCCACTGTGAATCGGTTCCTTTTTAGGAGTGGATGTGGCTTTGACCCACTCCTAAGATAGGCAGAAACTCTGTGGCTTAATCCTGAATTTGGAGGCTTTTCAGTATTTGAGGTGCTGAGGTCTCTGTTCTGCTTCTGTCTCCAGGTACAAATTTGCTCCAGTTCTTCATGTTTGGCTTAAGTTCTTGTATGGCAGCAGCACTACCAGTGTGATGAGGGACCGAATAACATCTTTGACACAAAGCCTAAATATGGATTTCTGTTTTGCCTCTAGTGAGAGGAAGAGAAGTGGTTTAAAGTGACGTTTAAACTGGAGAGGTCCTTCCATAGAGTTTAAACATCTTTGGGAGTAATAGCAACCTTCCGCACTGTTTGGGGGTACAGTAACGCTCCCTGAAATGCCAAAAGTACTTAAGACTTGCTTTTTATCCTGTTCTCAAATCCAGCATGCTGTCTTCAGCAGCACTTGTAAAGACACTGACGACAAGGCAACCTCTCTTTCTGCTTCAGTGTTTTGGCTGGTCTGCCTTTTACAAGCTGGAACCCAAGCTTTTAGGGCTCTTTTAGACTGCTCTGCCCTGAGGTAGGTTTTGAGGATTTTGCCCTGGGTATAAAAATGTCCTTTCTTCCTTTATTAATCTATGAAACTAAATATATCTAGCCTGAGTTTTGAACTGTAGAGCTTTTTTTAGAGCTTCTCCCCATTACTTTTTTTTTCAAGATTCTTTCTTTCTGCCTGTTTACCCAAACATTCAACAGCTGAAGAATAGTGGACTGTGAAGTTATTAACAACGTGGGAAACTTGTGGTGCCCCCTGATTTTGGTGGCTAGCGTGTGGTATACTGCACATTGCAAAACACCTCTCAATCCTGGCTGTGCTGTATGCAGGGCTGGACGGCCTTGAGGCCTGACTGCTGGAAAGAGCAGCAATATAGATCCTGCTTCTACGGTGCATATGGTAGTGAAAGGAGAAGAGACTGGGATGGAAAATAGATTAATGTTCGGTTGGGAGCAGTGAAAAGAACAGTCTATTTGTGAGGAGTGTATTGCCGTAAAGGCTGACTGGGGTGTCTGAGGCTGAGATGGGGCATACTTGGCTGACTTGGGATGGGAGATTAAATAGTGACAGATGGTTCACATGGTTTTCTAATGCAAGGAAAGGTATGAAGCACGTCTGTGTTTGTGTGAGAGCGCCAGAGCCTGGAGGATTGATTACGTGCGAGAAGCTTAACGTGTGAGTGTAGTGTTTGTGTGCAAGCATGCACAGGCTAGAGTGTTTGTGTCCAGGGATGTGTGGGAGAGAACTTGTCCAGCCGCATCTACGTGTGTGCACTAGGAGGGATTCTTATGTTGGTACTGCAGTAAGAGAGGACCTGACCATGTTTGTGTAGGCTGGTAAGTTTTGTTGTGTTCCCTCCCCACCCCGGCTGATGTAACTTCCTCACCGTAAAAGTATAAATGCTGCAAAGCTGTTCTGAAATGTTCATTCCTGCAAATATTATTAGCTTTTTAAATCTCATTAGTTTTAATAAAGCATTCTGTCGTAAGTCGTTAATTTCTCTTCTGATATTTTAAAGTATGGTGAAGCCAAGTTTTATAGTACATACCTAAGTCATAACATATAGAAGGCACTTAATTTGTGGACCATTATAACATACTTTGGGTCATGTTATGGCCAAAGGCTGTGACTTAATTTACCCAAAAAGTACTGTAATCACATTGAAATGCACTTCCTAAACTTTCTTACAATTTTTATGGGCTAAATTCTTTGCACTAAGGAATATAGTCAAGCCTGCGCATTTACTGAGCACGATGATCAAGATTGATTTTGCTGATAATCAACTGGGAGATCTTGTTTATATCCAGAATTTTTCAGTCATATTATGAAGTACAGCAAAGTGTATAATAGTATTGCATTTAGCTAGATTACTTAGCAAATAAAAAAATAAAAATCAAGAATTGGACAATACAGCTATGACTTAAAAATCATTGTGGAAAATGGTCATGGCTGTACTGGAGCTTTATGACTGCTTCATGGCTGTCCCGTTCAAGCAGAATACTTTAGAAGCGCAAAAGCAATTAGATCAGATTTGAACAGACAAAGTGTATCCTATCAAAATCAGTTTGATGTCCTGTTTTGCTGTACTCTTTCTCTTGGATTTCACCATCCTCTTCAGCCTGCTGCGTTCTTTCTCTTCACTCATGGTCAGCACCTTGAACTCATTCTGAGAAAGCTTCTATGCAGTCCCTAAATTCTTTTAGGTATAAAGTAACCCATCTTTCAGAAACTGAAAGATTGAAAGAAAATTTTCTTTTTATCACAGGACAGCCTTTGAATTTGCTCCTCTACAATCCTGGTTGGCTGCAACAAACAAGAAATCTATGCAAAATTAAAACTCTATCCTATTGGTAAGAGTCTAGTTGCAGAGATTAGTCTGGGAGCAACTCGTTGGGAGTAGGAAACCAAACATTTTTTAAGGATGGCCTCACTTTGGCTCTCAGCTTACTGAACACATTGTAAACTTTTTTTATTCTAATATATATAAAAATAGTGTGCCAAGAACAGCCAGAGAAGTGTTGAGCGTGAAGTCAGGCTATTCTTTATTTAACTTATTAGATAGTCTGACACGTTGCTGCTTATGTGTTCTGCTGCAGTTGTACGGCACTCCCATCAGCTCTGTCCTGCTAAGCAGGGAAAACAGTTCAGTGGGAAACTGCCAAGGAAGAGTGGGGCACTGTGGGGAGTTGTGTGGGGGAGACCATAAATGGCACTTGTGTCCAAGCCGGTACTGCAGAAGTGCCCTTGCGTGCTGCCTGGGAAGGTGAGCTACTGAAAATATGGTCTTGTAGCTGAGAGGTGAGAAGAAAGGCCTTGAAAATGCATGGCCCAAAGAGTTGAAGTTGGACAGCTGACGTGACCCTGCGGTGCCTGGTAGTCTCAGATGCTCCCAAAGAACAGGTGGCAAATTCTTATGTGGGTAAATAGACTTATGGGGCAGTTCCTGACACCTCTCAGTGAAGGACTGCATTGTACTCTGAAGCAGAAAGGTTGCTCCTGTCTAGCTTGAAAACATATTCTCATTGTTTGCATTTAGTAATTGCGATTGATATTAAACTCTTGATGACCTCAGTGCAACTGTGTGGGAAATAAGCTTGTTGAGTTGGTTTGCACTGGTGGGGAGAGGAGATGGAAGGGGGGAAAGGAAAAGATTAATTTAAAAAAAATTGCTGCTTGTGGTGCTATCACATGACAATGAGTTCCTCAAGATGTATTTGTCCTAAATATCAAATCTGTATTAAAAAGTTACTACCTTTTGTTCTGTCTTGATCCATCACCCTTGTATTAGGAGCAAAATAGATCAGGTGCGAGCGCCTGCTATTGCCTGCTCTGCTGGAGCATTCATCATGGGCAGGGGCAGGGGCAGGGGCAATGTGCTGTTATCTTCCTTCTTTCCTCAAGTCTTACCCCACTGTCTTCTCCTTCTCCCTCTGGTAACTTGTGTGTCTTCATGTTGACACAGGCATAGCATCTGACCTCTTGCCAGAAGGTGCAGATGATGAGAACTGGCTATTCGAGTCAACAGTTTTGTGTGGTGGGAGTGGTGGTTTTTAATTTGTTATGGTTTGGGATGTTGTTGTTTTTTTAAGTCTTAGCTCAGTTATTGCCTTCCTTTCTATTTTAAGAGTCAAGCTGTACCTTATCTAAGTCAATCATAGGGGCCAACCAAAATTTAGAAGTGTATCTACCTGGCCTTGTGTTTTAAGTCACTACAGAAAGTAACGGCACGTGCACAAAAAACATTCATACTAGATGGGAGTGTGCGAGTTCAATGGCCAATCTCTGTTTTAATTGATGAAAACTTAAAGGAGTGTTCATTCTGAAACCATTCACTGTCTGATTTCTGGTCTTCCCATTCTAAACCAAGGAGTAAAAAGATTCTTTTGTTCATTGTTATGAAAAGTGATTTGCTGTTAGCAATCTTGCTTGTAGCAACTGTCGTCCTCCTGCCTCCCCAGGCTTAAAAGGTGCAATCTCCAAAGCACAGAGGAAGTGAGTGGTTTTTTTGTGTGTATGGTTTTTTTTGCTTTTTTTTTTTTTTGCCTTGGGTGGCTACTGAAACTCATCTCTGCAGGTATTAAAAGTAAGCTCGTCTGGGAGGCAGACTCAAATCATTCATTGTGAGAAGCAGTGGGGAAACTGCATGAGCTTAGCAAGGGTGAATTTTGAAAATGCTGATCAGCTACTGAACTCTAACAAGCCCACCAAATTTAGGGGAGAACTCCTGTTGACTTCATCAGTGGGTCTTGAGTCAGAACCTGCTTGCTTTTTTTGAAAAAAGTTGGAGTGGAATATTTATATTACAGAAACCGTTATTTAAATGTGGGAAAGGTGGGAGCAGTTGAAAGGCACACTGCAATTTTTGCCAATTGTCTTGAAAAAGCCCTGGAATAATTAATGAAATATTAAACTGTTCTACTGTACACATCCCATTCCTTTTACAGCTTGCTTATATTTAAATATAAACACTTCAGGGCTATTCCATATTGAGTTATCCTCCAAGAATTATTTATATCCACTGCTATAACCTTACTTTAGGGTTTTGGATCCTACTGGTGTCTGTTAATATGGAAAGCTGCTTTGTCAGGTGGTGTCTGGGAAACCGATGGCTGCTCAGCTGAGCCACTTGCTTGTTTTGCTACATGTTTTACACTAGACTTTAATTTGCCTGAAAGTTCAGCTGAAAGCCATAAATTGATCTGAGCAACCCCAGGCTCATATATAAAATTTCACATCAATCCTAAATGAAATTTTAACTGAGGGTTTTTAAGATCATTCAAATACCAAACTTTAAAGCAACTTAAAACCCACGTGAACCTGACACAAAGATGTTTTCATATACCTATGTGAATTTTTAGTGTGTACTTGTCGTATACTGCAGGCCCTCTTAAGACATGAGAGGTGTCAAAGAGCTGCTTTCATTTTAATTTTGCAGCGTAAAGTTACTTTGACCCTTAATTGCTAAATTATTCTGCATGTGTCCGTGCTATAGGAAAGTCAAACAAAGCTGACAAGGATAAACTGGTTTTCTGTCTTCTCCCTCCTTTTTTCTTTTCATTGTGTGTCATCACTGGTATGGAAAATTTTACATTGTTTTATACCTTTTCATTTTTTTTCTCTCTTTATTTAGTTGCCACACTGATTAGTGGTGTGTAGCCTAGGAGAGTTAAGTGATACCTCATTTGCGTAACATTTATGGTTTTTTCATTAGCAGGTTTGCAACGAATTTTAATCGCTCGTGGTGGTCTGACCAGTCTCCCTTCTTCCATTTAAAGTATGTAAGTTTCTGTTCTGTAAGTTTTTAGAAGTGACTTTTTAAAAAAGAGAAATCTCAAGATTTTATGCCTGTTACTCTGTGGGATGCTCTGCTATAGCGTTGTGCCCTGTCACATGTCTGAAGATATGTTAAAGTTCTGGTGTAGATCTGAATTTCTGCAAAGTTTGAGTGGAAGAGTGGGGCCTTGGTCTGAAAATCACTGAAGCTTTTACTGAATGGCTCTGTGTCTGCTTCATTCTGTTGAATCTGTGCCTTTTGGGTTCTTTCAGTATTTTATTACTTGTATGTCAGTAGTGCTTACAAGCTGCAGTCATGAATTGTGATATCAATATTCAGTTGTACTTCATGCAGGTTGAAAGCGAAAGTTTAGTTTTGACCCTGGTTTTGAAAGGTTGGTGGCTCTCTTTTCCCTTCTACCTGTAATTCTTATTTAGCAAAATACTTAAGAATGTACTGAAGCCCTCTTGACTCAGTGTTTTTAGTACATTCTTTAGATTACTAATTTAGTAAATAATTTAGATTACTATTTACTAACCTTCCCTAAATTGAAGCTACTCTTTCTGGCTTTGTGTGTTTTTGATAAATGGCAATTATATCTACTTAGCTATTACTAAATATTGTTACCTATTTTTGATACCTCTGATAAAAATGATGGAAGTCCTCATTTATGTTCCAACCTTGATAAAACAACGTTTTCACTTTTAAATTGGGCCATTTCTTTTTGTCACGATCAGATCTGCTACAATTTACTGGAGTAAAGCAACGATGGCTTCGATTTTAAGTTATATCACAAAGTTGGATCCACTGGGGAGCAGGTACTGGAATTTTGCTTGCGTTTAGGCTTTGGAAGCTGTAAGATGGTCCTCACCTGTATTTTCTCTTGATCTGTGAGGTTATGTTGGAACAAGTTTTAAATAGCCAAGCCAGAAAAAAGGCAGCTGCATATAGGCCCCTCTTCTTTTCTCAGTTATGTTAACTAGATATTTTTTTCTTCTCCTGGGAGGGTGTAAGGGGACGGGACATGGGGACTTCTTATAGTCATAGCATGACATAATACATGATGATTTAAATGAATCAGTTAGAGCTTTCAAAACTTCAGTCATGCAAAATAGGATGGCATTTCAGCGTAAGACAGAGAATATAATAAAGCATGAGAGCTGTCAGCACACAGTACTAGAGACAATACAGGGAAAAAAATTTCCTAGAATGCAGGATTAAAGCTGACTGCCTGAACATGCTTGAGGATATTTGTAAGACTATAACTCATTCACAAATCTAAGAGCCTGCCCCTGCAGTTTTTGATCTGGCTGTGTTATGGGAAAAGCATGGGCAAATGTCTTTCAAAACTAGATGTGTTATGCAAATTCTCATGTAAGAAACAAATATTTCATAGTTCCCATTTCAGAGGAAAAATAAAATCTGACAGTAATGGGTATGTGTCAGTACAGAAATGTTAATGCTGTAAAATAAAATGCAGATTCCTAAATACTTTTGTTCATGCTGAGTAACTTCCTATTTTACGATTAGCCAACAAACTTCTCTGGAGAAAACACTGGTTACTTACTGAAAGTAAACATGGGTGTAGTGATCTCTGCTAATTGTGAACGAATAGACTTCATAGTTGGACAGTTGAGCTATTAAGAGTTCCAGTGGTGGCTCTGAAACAAGTCAAGCATCAAATCTTCGGTTTAATGGTTTTGTGTTTGGCTTCTAGGAGATCAGCTTTTCTTCTTGATCAGTGCAGACTTTTGAACCTAATGAAAGTTAAGCTTTGTTTAAATCTTGACTCAGATCGTTGTTGTCCCAGAAGCTTACAAATAGAAGATAGTTGGGAGATGCTCTTTCTTAGTGATGGCCAAGTTGCAACAAGTCACGAGCATTTGTCTTTGCACACTTTCTACTGTTGTGGTAGGGAAGTAGTTACAGAAAGAAGAAGGTTTCTAAACTACCCAAAAGGCTGACTTGAGAGGTAGTGCTTGGCTGGGCACCATGTGGACCAAGCTTTCCTGTGAAAACCTGCCTGCTTATCAGTTGTTTCTGTGTACTGATTCATTCTTCTCTTGCTCAGGGATGTGTGGAGTGACTTCCCAGCAGGCAGGCTGGGAAGGAGGACCTGTGAACTAGTTTCATAGACTTTGTCACCTGTGTGGTGAAATCAGGATTGTCTTTTCAGAATGTAAAACATGTCTAGCAAAGTCCATCACTGTTTCTGCCGCCAAACAAAGCGTACGTAGCAGATGTTTCTTGCTTCATGGGCTCTTCCTATCCTCTCCAGCCACAGCTTTCTTCGCTTGTGCTCTAATTTTAGGTTGTTCTTCGTGGCCAGGGAACCTGCTCTTCTCTGTGGGATGTACCAAACTGTTGGACACTGGATGTCTAGTTAACAAAGGGGAAGCTGGCTTGAAGGAATCTCCTTTGGAACATGCAGAAGGGAACTTTTTAGTATAAGTAGGAAAAATGTCATTTCCGTTAGGAAAAAATTACACTGAATTTATAAGATGTGTAACCAAGTGAGTTCTATAGGCATTCCTTGACAACATTAATTGCTTAATTGGAAATGTTGTTCTTTTTATGGGTTTTCCTTTAAACAAACCTAAAAGATTTTACAGTGAGGATAAAAGCTTGCAGAAGCTCTCAGCACATGGGCCTTTTCCCTTAAGCACTGTCGTTGTTCTTTCAAAATATCCTTCAGCCTTTCCATTAGAAATACCTTCTCTTCCCCTCTGGGTTAGTTCTGGCAAAACGGAAGCCCATTTAACTTTTTACTTTTTTAATAAGGTTGATGGCTAATTCAGAAGTCCTGGCAGGTTGTCAGGTGGGGAGCATATGACGTTCCTTTGCATCTTGCGGTAAGTGCTTTGGGGAAGAGGAGTGCTGGACAAAGCTGAACGCGTATCTTGCAGAACCTTACTGCAGTGATCCATCTGAGCAGAAATCCTCGCCAGCTTGCAACTATGTTTCAATTTTGGCTGCTCTTAACTTTGTCACCTTGATCATTAATTCTGACCTGAATTTTTGTCCTGGGAGACAAAATACACACCCGCACACCTCCCTGTCCGCTAGGATTTTGCAGTTTCCCCATAGGCGTTCGCAGGAGGGTGTTTTGATTAAGAGGGGCAAAGCATCTTGTTTTGCTGTGGTGGATGTGAAAAGAAGGGACACTGAGATAATTTATTCTGCCCAAGGATGATTCATGTTTTAATAATGCTATGTGAAGGGCGCTTTTTCATGTTTAGGGTAAAAACTTGAGGTAAAAATCAGCTGTAAGTTGGAGCATCCATTGATGGGGAAGCCAAATATTAATTTAAACCTTTGAGATGCCAATGGGAAAGACATGATTAAAAATGTAGCTTTTTAAATGAATGCTTGGCCCTGCACATCGGTGTCCTTTTGTGTTTATTTGTTTGCTTCTATAGCATGTACACTGGCTTTTTGTAAATTCAAGAATATCTCTTTCCTGAGAATTTTGATGCAAAGGTAAGAACTTAAATAGGCATTTGAAAGGTTTATATCTGAAAGTTTGCTTGTGAGTATGTTACGTCTAGAAGTAAAATACGTTTTAAACCTCCTTTTCCTTAATGGAAGGTTTTACAGTGGCTTCTGGGATTTCAGCTGCCTGGTAGTAAGGTTAAAATCTTATTATAAATATAAATGTGTATCATACACATCTCTTTAACTGTACACTATGTGTGTCTACGCGTATATGGCTACAGGTAACCCACATGTATCACAAGAACTTTTTTCTGTCTTTTGAGAATTAATTCTGCAGTGCTTACATTGACATTTTTTATGCTTATTTTGCATTTTTCTATGTTATCTCGTGCTTTTGTTCTACCAGAAAGACCTTCAAACCTGAATAAGGACTGAGTATGTGAAAGCTCAGCCATTTTCTAGCTTTATCAGTTAGTCTGGTACCTGCTTTCCCCACAAGCCTTGCCCTGCTTATATCCTTAGGCTAGCACAGCTACAGTTCTTACTGTTCTTATCACAGTTCTTACAAAGACTGTGTAGATACTGTCAAAAATGTTAATCTAGAAGACAATTATTTCTTGCTGCATATGGTTCCCACAAATACGTCTGACTATATTTACTAGCCTCTTCTTTCTCACTGTATCCTCTTTTGTGAGAGAGCCAACTGAGACTTGAGCATAGTATGATGCTGTGTCAGTCTAAAGGTCTAGAAGAATTGCTTGTCTGTTGGAACAGGACGTTGCTTTAGGTGTTAGGAAGGTTGTTAGTTAGATGGTTATTTTTGCTTTTTTCCAAAACCAAGAATATTTGTTTATCCTGTACCTGTATACCTCTGTCTTAGGAAATACCTGCCTTCGTTGTCACAAAACCTGCGTTATTGTTACTGCCCCGATAAGTTTTGAGTATAAATGAGGAAAATTTTACTCTTGTTTATTTATTGATGTTTACATCTGTTGAAAAGCTTGACTTAAGAAAGCTTTTTTGGGGAACAAGTTCAGGTTCAGTATGAGACAGCCTAGAGCCTTCATATCTGAGTCACCTGATGGACTGTCTAAAGACAGATATTTTGCCACTGTCTTTAGAAAGCTATGGCCTCACGTACTCATCTTCCTTTCCTTTGCTTTCGATGGGCAGCATGTCTCACCCCAGGGCAGGGCTAGCAAGGGACTTTTGCCCAGCTGTTCCTCTCTATTTCTGCTGATGGAGCTGACAAAGGTGTGAGCTAATGTCGTCTCTCAGTTGACTCCGAGCTAGACAGAAATTGGATCCATAGATGGATCAGTTCAGTTGCACTTGAAAGTACTGTAAACTCCAGATGTCTAAGTAAGTTTTAAAGTGAAAGATGTAGGTTCTTCTGGCCTCTTAACCAACATAAAGCAAGTAAAGTTGGTTTTTTATATTTGCTCCTGGGTATGCAGTGCCCAAGTTACATTTTAAATGTGAGTCCTTTTAAAAATTTCAGGGGTTCTTAGAAAGCTTTGGCATTTCAAACTGTTTATATATAAACCCAGAGAGATTTTTTCAGGTGCATCTCTCAAAAATAAAAACCCTATTGAAGAAAACCCCAGGAAATTACAAGCTGAAGTTAATAAATAATGTTAATGTTAACCTTACTTTCCAATAAATGTATATATCTCACTCTATGCACTCTGTCACTTCCCTGTCCTTTGTAAGGGAAGGACACTTAAGTCTAAATAAACAGTGCCTGTTTTAAATATTGTGATTGAATTCATACGGATGGGACCAGGACTCTCATACAATCTTGTTGCAAGGCATGAGACAAAAGAGCTGGTAAAGACAGAAGGGGGAAGATATCAACAAACTTCAGCTGACTTTTTAAATCAGTTTAATACTTCACAATTCGTTTTTTCAGATAAGACACTGGAATTGTTCTGCTGATGTTGAGGGCTGAAAGAAGTCTCCCGTATTTTTCTTTTTTTCTACCTGCTTTTTTTCTTTTTTCCTTTTGGGGGAAAAGGAGGAGAAAAATATCTTCTAGCTGAAGACTGTTTCCAGGGACAAAGAAAACCCCAGAACTCCAACCATGTTTGTATAAATTCATGTCAAATACATGGTTTATTTATTTAAAAAAAAAAAAAAAAAGAGAGAGGGGAAAGAAAAAGAAAGAAAGAAAAAAAAAGAAAACCCCAGACAGCTCTAAACTAAGTGCTTAAATCATGTACAGTCCGTAAAATAAAAATACTGTAATTGTTCTAGATAACCTGAACATTAAACTCATTTCCTCCCTTTTGCACTATGACCTTAATATATAAACATGTTGAAATAGAAATATCTTCATGCTGAGGAAAAAAGTGCTATTTGTGCTATTCTAATTAGCCAGCTGTTGTTAAAGACCAAGCCACTGTATATTATAATCTATATATCTATTCCTAAAACTGTAGCCATTGCATTACAAAGAGAACTGTTTATGTTGCAGCAAACTATTAAAGTTAAATGTGAAGATCAAATTCTAACTTGCTTTCATCTTTAATTTTTTTTGTGGTATATGGACATCTCATCCACTTTCTCCTAAAGTTAAGAGATTGATTATTGAGCAAACTGGTCATATTCTAAAATGGTAAAATATAAATGAGGCAAGAACTGTGTCTTTTTGGGGCACTAGTCACCAGTGGTGTGTCTCCTGTCTTCCAATTTACAGACATCTCACTTAAAGACATCTAATTGTAGCTGGTCATCTTAGGTTGCTGTTGTATTCAATGGAGAATGTCCTTACTGAGACATAGGCACCACCAGATGGTGATTCATCTAATCATGTATTTCAGATACCTATTTTAAGATGAGATGAATCACTCACTGAAGGGGCCTTTCTCAAAGATTTGTAGAAAAATTTAGACTAGAAGGGCCCTCTGGAAGTCTCTAGTCGAACCACCTGCTTAGCACAAGGCAAACTACAACGTAAGGATTGCTCAGGACTGTCCAGTTGAGTTTTTAAGATCTCCAAGGAGGGAGAGTTCATAACCTTTCAGGGCACCTTCTTCAGTGCCAAACAACTCTCAATGTGAATAATACTTCTCTTGTGTCTGATCAGAATTTCCTGTGTCACAACTTGGGACCACTGTCTCTTACCCTTTTGCTGTGCAGCTTTGAGAGGATGCTGATGCCACCTTCTCTATAACTCACCTTTAGTTAGTTGGAAGCCAGCAAAGAGATTCCCCTTAGCCTTCTCTTTTCCAAGCTAACCTAACCCAGTTTCTTCAGCCTCTCCTTGTGTATCACCTTGTACCTCCAGCACTGTCAGCTGCAATCTTAGTGCTGTTCTGCTGGACTCTCTCCAGTTTGTTAGCTCTGTTGTACTGAGAGGCCCAAGACTGGACACAGTGTTCCTGGTGCAGCCAATGCAGAGTAGAGGATGATAAGCACTTTCTTCTGTCTGGTGGCTATACACCACTCTAAATCCTGATTTTAGAGTGAGAATCCCACTCTAAAAGCTGATTTTTATGACTAGATTAAATGTTAAATTTGGATATGCTGCTTTAATCTTAAGTCTCAGAATTGTGCCTGCTTATAATACGCTCAGAGTTTGGATGTTCCGGGTGGATATGTTCAGTAATATGTCTTTGCTTAAATTGTGTATAACAAGGGTCTATCCTGGAACTTGTGACATTTAATGTCTTTATCAATGGTCTGGGGGGTACAACAGAATGCTTAGTCTTAAAGTTTGCAGATGACACCAAAATGAGGAGACCAGTCAATATGCTCAAGAGCATATCGAGGGCAGAGCTGCCATCCAGAGGGACTTTGACAGTCTGGAGGGATGGACCAGCAGGAACTTCATGAAATTCAACAAAGAAAAATGGCAAAGTCCTTTATCTGGGAAGGAGAAACCCCTGGTAACAATACAGGCTGGGTGCAGACTGGCTGGGGAGTAGCTCTGCAGAAAAGGACCTGGGTGTCCTGGTAGGCAGCAAACTGAACGTGAACCAGCAGCGTGCCCTGGCAGCAAAGAAGGCCGATGGCATCCTCGGCTGCGTTATCAGAAGTATGGCATATAGATAGAGAGCGGTGATCATCCCCCTCTATTCAGCACTTGCTAGACTGCACTTGGAGTACTGTGTCCAGTTTGGGGCCCCCAAAATAGAAGAAAGGCATTAATAAACTGGAGTGAGCTCAGCAGAGGCTACCAGGATGATAGGGGCTGGAGCACTTGCCCAGGGAGCAGAGGCTGAAGGACCTGGGCTTGTTCAGCTGGGAGAAGAGGAGGCTTTGAGGGAACCTAACAGCAACCCCCCAATTTGTAGAGGAGGTTATTGAGATTACTTTTGTGAATTGGTGAAAACCTCATTTGGGCATATAAGTGTACTTCAATTTCTATGTTCCTTTTTTCTGTATAGCAATAGGGCCATTAAAAAAGTCTCTTTAGAAAATTATAGCTACTAAAGGAACCTTCAGATGAACTGGTTAAGATGCTATCCATGTATTTACTAGATATAGATAGAAATATGGCTTCTTACCCTAGTGAATTCGTCCTTCATGCGGTCCAAAACACTGAGTACAGTATTTTTCCATTCCGTACTTTTTCTTAACACAAAAATACCAGTGGGCTAAATTCAGCTCTCCAGTTAGTCTGAACTCAGCTTTAGTTGGATGTGAAAAGAGAAGCAGTTGAATAGGTTCTTCAGACATTAATGGCTAAGGCTTGCAGGTTATTTCCACAAGTAAGCATTAAATACTTGAGTGTGGAATTGGGCAAGTAGCATGCTTTAAAATGAAGGTCCCGATTAATGTATTCCCATGTCTAGTCCTGTTCCAAAGATGGGCCCTTGATATCTCTGAATCTTCACTGCAACACCATCCAGCAGTATCTTACAGTTGTCCAGGGTGGGATAGAAGGAGGGGAGTAAAAGGACTATTTCTGCTCTTTCAAGCAATCTGAATCTTTTGCCTCACTCAGTGGATTGGCAAAGCTGTCGTAAAGGGCTAAACTCAGTCCCAGCAAGAATGTTTTGCACCATCTGCTGTCTGGGGGTCTTGGCTGACCTTGGTAAGCTGTGATGGTGTTGAAAGGATGCTCATGTCCCAGGCAACAAATTGCAGATGGGAAAGGAGGAAATGAGACAGTTTCTCTGCTTAGGTTCTCTCTGATCACGGTTGGTCAGTGTTGCAAGTGTTTGACTCCTTCCAAATTGGCAACCCAATTCTGGAACCCAAAAAAGGTGGTTTCCCACGTTCCCCAAAGCTGCACAGTTGATGCCACGTGACTCAACTTCCTGAGCCTGTAAGCAAGCTGGCTGAAGATCCTTCATTCTGCAAAACTGTACCAGGATATAGCCTGCTCAGTAGCTAGCATGTGTAAAGGCTACCTGCATGAGTGGTATTTGTGTCCTTTATGCCCCTGCAATGCTGTATTTTCATCATCTTCAAACAAAGGGTGTTCACATGGTTGCATCGGGGCTATGGGTTAGTTTTGTGGGTCTTCTTATTGCCCACATTGAGGATGTATCCTCAATGCTCCTTAGTGCCTGTGTTCCTGCATTTGTATCCTAGGGAAACCAGTGTGTGTGTGGGGGGGGTTATATGCCCAGATCTCACCTTGAGGTGGGGGTTGGGAGCCAGCTGAGCTGTGTACTCAGCTCCAAGAGCTGGGAAGACACCCTGTAGAGAGAGTTTAGCTAAATTTTACTTTTCGAGGGCAATTACACTAGCATATTGCTGCCCATTTGGAGTAGAAATAACTTTACCAGAGTATAAGACAAGTTTATTGTAAGGTGTGTTAATTATAGCAAAAATACCTTTGAAAAGCATATGGTTCACTGGGGTTTTGAATAGGGAAAAATGATTCTTGCTGGACCCACAGACAGTATCTCTTGGGGATTCTTCTGGCACTGCAGGAGAATGACTTTACCACATTCAGTAATTCCTGTTCAGAAACATAACACAAAATAGCTTTTCTAGGTGGTGGCTTTGACTTTTTCACCTCTACAAATGAAAGTACTACACTTGCCATGCGAGACCCTATGTGACTCTCTGCATTCCTGATATAGAATCTCTTATGCAATATGAGTTTGATGGCTGCAGACTCCATCTGTTGACCACACCTGCCCTTACCACGTGTCTGTCAGATTTCCATATGGTCATATTTGAGCTTTGGCCTGTGTAATCTTACATGAGTAGCAATGCTTTTTGTTAAAACCTATATGCTTTGAAATTCCTCCTATAACTGTTGTTCCACAGCAGATTGTACCATAATTCCACATGCGTTTCATGGCACCTACCTGTTGCAACTCATGCTAGTTGGTATCTTCTGACGGGGTCTTGCATATCACAGAAGATGTAGTTGACTTGCTGGTTTTTTTGTCTTATTAATTTGCCAAAAGCTCTCTGAGGGAGGAGCTTCATCTGTTGTGCAGTGTTTTTACAGCATCTAAGAAAAAAGGTTCCTAACCCATGAGTGAAAGGTGCAGGTGCTTCTGTGGTATAGAAATACTAAAATGTTCGCTTTGGTTACTTTGAAGGGATTTCCTTGAGTCACGCTTGAAGAAGCCAAAACGTACAGAAACCCTCTGTATGTTGACAGATATGAATTGATTGAAGTTGGATGCTGATCATCTGCTGTTTCTAGATATATGCTTTCTAGATATATCTAGTCACTTTCATTTTTTTAGATTTACATCATCAGGAAAACAAAGTGACATTATTTCATTAAAATGGAGTGTTCTCCCCCTTCAAGAGGTAGACCAATGATTATACTTACGTAGTGTTCCAGTTTGGTGTCCAGTAGCTAAATCACATTAAGGTCTGTATCTTGTAAAAATTTTAATATTTCTGGCTGTAATGGTTTAATTTTTATATTTATGTGTGTGTGTACATATACATATATACAATAGTACAAAAGATACCAATTTTTTCCTTAAAAATAGATTGATTCAGTTAGCATCTAACTTATGACAAAACAGTATCACTATGTGGTCTTGTTTTTCCGAGAACATATGAAGCAAATCCTTTTGTGAGTTTGAATTCATTTACAATTAATATTCTGTGTACGTTGGGGGTTTTCTTTTATAAAGTTTTGACTTACATTATTCCTAAAGAGTAAAATAATTCTTCTGTCTTTCCATCTAGATAAATTTTGCTTGTGCTTTGTATGTAGACTATACGCAAGGCTTTAAAACAGTTGGTACGTGCAGATAGTCATATCTGTCTTTCTCTGAAGCTCTGATCAAGCTTCAGCATCTGTTTTGATTGAAAGCAAAACACCTTTGAGGTGTCTTCATGGTGAAGAAAACATAAAAAATGTGAAGAGAAGGTAACTAGAGCAGTGACGGGTCACCATAAATCTGCAACAATAAGTCTGCAAGGTGTGAATTAAAGCAGGTTGGGGATCTTCCAAAATGCCTCTTTTGCACAAGAAAATGTGAACCGCAGAAGTGTAAGGCTATCCTAGAAATCTTTCAGTTTTGATGAACTTTGACTGAAATGCAAGTTTTTTTGCTGGTTTGCAGTCTGCACTGCAGACCTGCTTCATGGACAGGGCAGCCATGCCAGGGATGTTTCTCCTGGCTGGGAACTCCCTCGCGCTTGCAGCAGCATCAGCCCTAGGAAACCAGGAGACCATGAGATCAGCGTCTTGATACCAGGAATCTGAGGCGTCTTGCCAGCTGCCTGGGAAGCTTGGCTGCAGCCAGTGCTCTCAGGCGTTGGAGAGGCTTGTTCCTCCCTCCAAGGAAGGAATATATTTCAGGCTTTCTTTTCAAGAAATTCTGAGTCCTGACCAGC
The DNA here is from genome assembly GCF_040807025.1 of Struthio camelus. Lineage (NCBI taxonomy): Eukaryota > Metazoa > Chordata > Aves > Struthioniformes > Struthionidae > Struthio > Struthio camelus. The sequence continues at coordinate 88,161,704 of NC_090944.1, read as the reverse complement.
TGTCCTGTCAACTACCACATTCATCCAAGTGAGTTGGATACCCTGGGTAAACTGTTCAGATGTCAACAAGAGCCATTCATTGCCCATATGGGGAGAAAAAATCAGAAAATGAGCCTTTTTGTGTGAGTGACTTCTCATTTTGGTGCCTGCACACGCGATCTATTTCATATTGTGGTCATCACATTTTCTACCACTTGTTTTCCCCAACGTGGCTCCGGCTGCCCTTGAAGCAAAAGGGCTGCGGCTGCAGCCTCATGGCTAGACAGGGGGGAGCTGCTGCCTGTGGTGCAGGGGGGCTTCAGCATGATGCCTGTGCCCCCAGTCAGAAAAAAGCTCCTGGCCACCAGGTGCCTGCCTGTTGGAAGTGTGGGCTGCAGGCTGCAGAAGAAATTTTGGGTTATTTGTAAGCATAGTTGAGAAAATGTGCGCAAATCTTCTCTGAGAATTGTAAAAGAAACAGTTGGATTGCGGCAGCAGCTTTCCGTGTAAACATGTGTCTGACTGACACACTGATTTAAGCATGATATCTTATTTAATGGCTATGAGCATTCTTTGCAGTAGATGGGTGTGTTGCAGGAAGAAAGTGCTTTAACAGTATCCATCTGGGCCAATTCTAAGCAGAACACTAAGGCTTTTTAGCGATAAAATCTGTGTTGCTTAAGGGACAAAAACACTTCTAATGTTCGTCCTTCAGTCACATGTGAAATAAAGATGCGTTCTAATTTTATGGGAGGTTGTCCTGTTGCTGTATAGATAGCGGTCAGTTTTGCAGAAACAACTGAAAGGATTTTACTATATAATTTTGAAGTCTTTTGGGGCAATTACAGTGGAGGCAGAGTTCTGTATGTCCCTGCAGATAAATATTTTGGATAAAACTAAGGCTTAGTTATTTTTGAAAATATTCTTATACCTATAAAACATTTCATGTTGTTGTTTTTTTTTTTTTTACAAACATATATTTCAAATTTAACCTTTCTCGGGGTCGGGGGGAGGGTGTGTGTGTGTGTGTGTGTGTGAGAGCGCGCACATGTATATGTATCTATATATGTCATTGCCCTCTACTGGATAGATTTAGAATCAGCTTTTGAGCAGCGCTGCCTGCTTGCTTGGGAGTCTGTAACTGTTACTTTGGAGTAATTGGAAGAGGGATACTTTCGCAGTCCAAGTGTTAAGCAAACATATGGAAATAGCTTGATGAGGTGGGTAGGTTTGTCTTAGTATTCTGTGTGTTTGGCCAGTTATTTTCTGTTTTTAATTTGTAACAAAAACATTTTGCAAAACTATCTTTTTTTTTTTTGAGACCTTTATTTATTTATTTTGTGGAAAGTTATGCAAGGTAAGACTGCTTATCCATATTATGAGAAATCATTTATATGGAATGGTTGTGGAAAATTCTCTTGTGGCTTGGTTAAAACCTCCCAAACATTTCATAAAATAAAATGGATTCTAAAAACGACATTGGCAGGGCAAATATAGCTGTAAAGGGCAATCTGCTTGTGTTGTAATTCATGTCTAGGTCGATGTCATATATTCTAATCTTTAAAATGTTTTTAATAAACACAGTTAGAATGGGTAAACAATTAAAAACAACTATCTCAATTTTTTTGCATTGCAGCTAGGGAGCTTGATCCTGCCTTGTGGCCATGGAGCTGAAAGCAAACCCCTGTTTACAGGCAGGGTGGGCTGCTTTTTTGGATACACTTTTTTCGTTTGTTTGTAGCTCGTTTTGTGTTGTTTATTAGCTGAACTGTCCGGGGAGTTGATGTCATTTCATACTAAGCAAGGACAAGACTTGACTCACTGCTGCTCTGCAGTTTTTGTTTTGTTTTTTGTTTGTGTAATCAAAAGTAGCATCTCTCATATGGGCTGGTGAGGGGGCTGTGCTGTGCTGTGCAGCAGGTTTCCCCGCGGGGGAGGAAGAGCAGGACTGGTAAGAGAGGGAGGAAGGTGGCCGTTGTCCCTAGTGAATGGAGATTATTGGGTGACTTGTTTGGGGATATTCCTGTCTATCAGCTCGTCCAGTCCAGGGCAGTCACCTTCTGCGGCCGCACAGAGCTACGGGTGAGCTCTCAGTTAAGGGGTCTTCACCAGAAGGGCTGTGCTTTTGCCGGCGGGCAAGCAACTGGGTCTTAGCCATCCGCCCACAGCACAATAGGCCATCTGAACACACTAAGTGGAGAGGTACGTATTGCTGCTGTCTCCAAAGGCAGCAAACTAAAACTTTTAGTACAGTACCACGTGGAGAAGTTTTGATTAAACAGAAGGACATGGGAAGAAATAGAGGCATTTTATGGTACACAAATATCCAAATAAAGTTGCAAGGGCAGCAGATGGTGATGGAGACGGAGTTGCTAGGCTTGCTGAAGATTTACTCGTGGAATTCCTCGAGGCTCGGTCTCGGGACCAGTGTGTGTGATGTTTTGATATCGACCTTAAGCACAAAAATTCGAAATACACTGATGAAACTGGATGATGGCACAAAGTTGAGAAGCACTGTAAATACAGAGGAGGGTTCGGATATCGTACAGGAAAACAGTGGCCTGCCTTGAGGGCTTCAAGAACAGTAAAAATGGGATAAAATTTAATAATGCATGGTCATATTTGGAGTTTCTTTCTGATCCCTTTTCTCATCAAGTAGATGTGTAACACATACAGGTCTGCAGGCCTAGCTGTCTGAGATATGATAGTCAATGCAGTTAATTTTAAAGTGGAAATTGATTTCAGTAAATTTAGTGGAATACTGCCGCCAAACTGCCAGAATGTGGTTTGTAGCAGATTTTAGGATTGACTTTGTTCAGTGATGGTGCATCAACTTCTCAGTTGTGTTGTTTTATGCATAACCTCCCTCTTAAATTACTCTTTTACAGTTATAAGCACCAAACACAAAAATAAAGGAAGACAGAGAAACAAATTTTGTTCTTGGGACAGTATGCGCAAGAAGCGTGGCATTACTTTTAGATGGCAGGAAGCATCTTGAATGACATATAAAATAATTTAACTCTTCAGCCAAAATCTGTCATTAGCTTATTTCTCCATATTTTATACGCTTTTTCTGAAGTTTGGATTGTGTAACAGCCGAGCTGTGGATAATGGTTCAGGCCTTCAGAAAATTTCCAATGTTCCCTTTCCTTTACCTCTTAGGAGCTTGTGAAAGAATTAGATCTCGGACATTAATGAGGCTACGCAGAACGTCCCAGTGAGTCTGTGTTTGAGCGTCTGAGTGATTTAAGAGGTTTCTGGGATTGTTTCCATTTGTGTGTTTTGGCATTCATTGAAGGCCAATACAAATTAAGATCAGGAGGCAAAGAAACACGAGTTCCATGTTTGTCATCTTTGGGATCAGCAGCAAAATAAAAAGGAGGCTAAACATCTCAACTGATAGAAGAAACATACAGTTAAACGATACGCAGAGTGAAAACTTTTCCTGGACTTTGGGCAGTCCTTGCAATTTCTCTCAATGACAAGTTTGGATATTCAGTAAAATAAATAAGCATAATGGTTTGCATACAGGATATGTGGCTTTTAGACAAGACATCAGGTTAAGAATCAAACTCATCTGCATCCAGCCAGGAAGCACTATGTTTGCATATATATAGTCTGACTCACTACCAGTGCTTTAGCCCTTAATATGCTATGCTATTGAGAAGGAGAATAACGTGAAACAGACCTGACCATTCCTAAACTGTTTTTAGCTTGCATTTAGCAAGAGTTAGGGTTGAAAGGAAAGAGAAGACTAAAAGCAAGACAAAAAAAAAAAAAAAAGAGAGAGAGACTGTCTGCTTGTCTTAAGTGTTTGAGTGCTATAACGTGGTTATTCCAGGCAGCAAGAGCTAATAGGAAGTCATTTTTGCTAGAAGTCCCAATGTTACGTATAAGACAGAGTTCAGTGCTGGATTAGTGCTGGAATGTGGAAGAGATTTACTGAGCAATTTTGATTTTTAAAACCAAACATATGTTATACAAGCACTGGATACCAAAGTGAATAGGGAACCTGCAGACTAGCAGGAAGGTGTGAGTACTCTACACTTTCCAGAGCACATCAGAGAGCAAACAGAAGTGCTTTATGTGCACGGAGGTTGGAAGATGTCTCGGTAACTGGAGTGATAGTGGAGACCAGGAGAGCAGGTAAGGGCTGAAACACAACAGAACAGTGGAAGTGGTATCAGTAGGCAGTGCTGTAAAATCACAACGAACTTCTGGGTATTGTCATACAAACACAAAGTACCTCTAAGGACCTCCTTTGTCACTGACTCCCGTTGCTGCCATGGAAAACTAAACTAAATAATCCTTATTTGTCATAAATGAGAGACTAAGTCTAAGGATGCTACCAGTAGGTCAGAGCTGAGTATGAGACAGGGAGGTGTTTGAACAAATAATTTACCACCTGCACGGCTGAAAGATTTCACTGAAGATCTGAAGAATGAACCTGTGATAAAGTCCAATGTTTGTTCACTCAGTCGATGCAGTAAGAAAAAAGGTGTCCAATTTGCTGATGAAACTGGAGAATAACTTAAGGGTAAAGCTGATATGACCTCTGAAGAAGAGATGGAAGGAAAAGAATAGAGGTGCAGCATTCCTGAGGGTGTAGGGATCAATGTTCCTACCACGTCAGAGAAGCAGTCAGGAACGGAGCTGTGTCTCAGGGATCTGAAAGTGATGGCGGCTGTCCACGTTAACAGTGTCCTCCACTCTGCGAGGCTGGGCAGGAGTCAAGACAGGAAGGGAGCTGGGGGTGCTGACTGTAGTCAAAGAGAGCTTTCAGCAGTGTGGTCCTAGCGATACGGAGACTGAAATATGTGCAGGATACCATTTATGAAGGATGACTAAAGACAGAGGGCAGCTGGTTATCAAAGCACTTTGCAATTCACTGAAGGGTAGTTGCACCTTGAAATGGCAAGGATTACAAATAAACCTAAACTTTTTCTCCTTCTCAGCCAACCTCATAAGTAGGGTTTAAAAATAGAATTCTTCCATCTAAACTGTTTCACAGGCTCCCTTGGCTGCAGCCTTATTTCTTCCAGTCTAGAAAATGTAGTACTCTGCCTGTGAGGATTTGGAGGAGGAACATATGGAGTCAGTGTTTTGGGTATAAAGGAGTATAAAGTCTTCCATTTAGTATAGTGGCTGTTGACTGTGAGAAACACTTTCATGCATGTAGTGGGTAAACGTTTTTCTGTCTGTCTCCTGTTTGTTAGTGAGGAATGCCATTAGCTGTTTTGAGCATGTGTCCCTGTCCTTGTAAAATGCAGGACTATTCTGACCAGTATTACCTTGCTAGCTTGTTGTCTTCTTTTTAAAACCACTCTAGGGAAACTCAACTTTATGGCCTGTGTAAAATCTTAATGATACAGAGAAAACGTGTTCAAGTGATATGCCTATATAATCTTCATATAATCTATGTTATAAATGTCAAGAAATCAGGGTTATCTCAAATAATTTAGACTAGGATCTCTTTGAACTATGTGGCTTGTTTCAGTGCCAATATCCTGCTTTTCCTACAAGCAAGGAAATCCTGCTGATGTCAGTACAATTCCAAGCGCGTATGCCAGGATATCGGAGCAAAGACTTGTCACGCTGACTTGAGCTGGGGAATGCTACTTACCTTGCATCTGCAATTCCAGGACTCTGGAGCTTGCTCTGTTGGTTGGTTCAAAATATCTGACGAACTTGCGGGCACTGTGGGAGAGAAACTTGTTCGACAAGCTTTTGGATGGGACTAAGGGTATATACGCCACGCAGCAACAAAAGGGTGGAGTGGCAGAAACAAGCTTTTATTTTGTTTCTCTTTCTACAGGCGGCAAGTTAGCAGAATTCTTTGCAGAGCCATTATTTTAGATGTTGCTGGAATTCTGTTCAAATGTTCAAAAAGTAAAAAGACTGCCCTGAAGATTTTGTTCTTATTCTAAACTGGGGAAAACTCCCCACTTAGCTAAAGAACTGGACCTGTGGGAAAAAAAGGAGGTGAGTGTTGTTATTCCTGTTTCACAGATCAAGAAACTGAAGTGTGGGGAAGTGAACTTGATTTTCCCGATATCAGTGCAGCAAGTAGAACTGAGCGGAATGGTAGAACCAAGAGCAGAATGGTGGCTTTTTTTTACCCCCAGAGAATATCCAGTCCACCAGAGAGTAAAGCCTCTTATCAGCCCTACTTTCACCAAGTCCATTTGAAAATATGAAAACTTCCAACCCTGAAGAGTTCCTCAAATTAAACTTATTCGAAATGAAAACTTTGTTTTTCAGTTAGAATAACCTGAGAGAGAGAAAATCCAGACTTGCTGCTGCTAAATAAATATATACTAGAGTATATTTTTATTTTTTTTGAAATTGAAATGCGCTGGAAAAGACTAAAGCCACTAACAAATTTACAGTCTGTTCTTCCAAAATATTTAATGTATCAAAAATCTGAGATTTCGAAAAGAAGAAAGGGTGATGGCTGTACGTGAGCTTATTCTTTTTGCTGTTGTAATTTCTGGAATTATTTTTGCATTCAGCTTGATTGTAAGTTCAAATTTAAAGTGAAGGTACTGCATCAGTGGCAGACATGATTATGGCCCCGGCACCCAATGATGTTCTTAGTGGTTTTTTTTTTTTTTTTTTTTTTTACCTGTTTAGATTTCTGTGGCTTTAGAATCCTTATGCTCTGGATCAACAGATTGCAGATGAGGAACTGGCTGTAGTCTTTTCCAGCAAAATTTGTAATGACTATTTCTCTTGTATGGTTTTTATTTTGATAGAATGCTTACATATTCAAAAGTTAAGGTTCCCATAGCAATGTTAACATGGCCACATTGCACATATGCAGTATTTTCAATAACTGTTAATTTATGCTGTGCTCTGTATCTTAAATGTGACTGAATTATTGTTGCTGTGGGAACCTAAACTTTTGAGCCTCTTGACTTCTTTGGCTAGTTTAATGCCCAACTATAAAATTTTGCAGTGTAAAAATGGCACTAACATTGAACTCGCTTCTTAGTCTCCTGAGGTTAGGATATGTTGGAAAAGAGTGGGCAGAGTCAAAAGAGATTATGTATTTTCAAGTGAAGGCTTTTAAACTGTACTGCTACCTAAGCTAATTTCCTTAGAGCGAGTAAAATAATTGCTACACAGGCCAGGGTATGCCCCCCGCCCTTCCTTCAGAAATCAAGGGCTTGTGCGTTGCTACTGTTTGCCTTTGCATGCAGGATTTTTTATGGGGTAGACCTAGACCAGAGCTACTTAGCTTTCATACCATCCTTGGTAGCAATTTCTGTCTGTGGCTGTGTACAGGAGGAGGTATTACACAGTGTGAGTAGTATTTTCATGTCCTGTGCTGAAGTATGTCCATCAGCAGTAATACTTGTGGCATGCTTCAGAAATCCCTTGATGTAGTTGTGGTTTCCTTTAGTGACTTATGTGTAGGTGATTTAGGAGAGCTATGAGCCATAGTTCTTGTATATGAATGCTGATTCTTCTTGAAATCGGATGGTGGGGGGGGGGGGGGGTCTCCAGTTTTGCAACAGATGATCTTCTGTTCTATTCCTTCTAGCTGTGCTACGGTTTAAGGATTTGTCTATATGAAGAAAATTGATTGGCAAGACTGTGCTATTCTAGCTATTAGGGTATAATTTAGCTGTTCCAGAATAACTCCCACATGTGGATGAAATATTCCAAAATAAAAATGATTTTATTCTGTAACAATTATTTCACTTTGGAAATGGAGTAATTATCCCAGAAAAAAAATAATTACTTCACTTCCAGAGCAGAATAATTACTGCAGAATCTGAGTTGCTTATTTTGGATTAGTGCATACGAACTGAGGAGCTGTTACGGAGAAGTTATTCTACTTTATTTGCCCTGCCTAGTTTCCATGGGCAAATGAATCCTGCTGGTTGTGCTGCGTGGCCGGTGGCCTTGAAGTCCTGTTGGAAGGAGCCTGTGTGCTACAAAGAGGTGTCTTCATCAGTCAGATAACCACAGGCTTCAGCTTAAGAACCATCTTAGTGTAAAAAATCTTTGAGGTCTACAGGTGTTATTAAAGGTTGATTTGTTGGTACAGGCGATGCGGAAAGAGTTGATTTAAATAGCGTGTCCATTAGTGCCTTGACCCGAGGCTTTTCAGGGTTTTTAATCAGAAGCCCTGCTGCTGGGGCTTATCAAGGGCCAAATGGCTGGAAATTAAAGCCGTGCTCCAATGAGGATGAAAACATACTTGCATAGGAGAGCAATGAGGCAATGGAGCACACCACCGAGGGGAGAGGTGGTCTTGCTACCTATCAGGCCCTGCAAGTCAGGATTTCCAGGTGCTTAAACCTGCTTTAGCCAAAACCAAGCGGTTCATCGCTAGAGAGGAATAGCTGCGTGCAGGCCAGTGGCCGGGGTTACGAGGAGGCCGTAGCAGACAGCGGAGCAGGAGGCGCCAGCGTGAGTTCGTCCGTGCGCGTGGCTGGGCGAGAGCAGGAAGTTGCAGGATGCCGACGTCTGAAGGGAACTTGACATATTTCCAGCGCTGGTGCAGTTCGTTGGTGACGACATACGATCACTGTCACCTAGGAAATGAAACACGTTCCCATGGCAACCTCAAGGCTGCATTATTACTCAGCTTCAAAATGTTGACAGTTGGAAAAAGGCCTCTTCAGATACCAAAAACTCCCTTCAAAGGTTCCCCCCCGCCTTAATAAATGTGCTTTGCTATTTAATCTGAAACAGCCAGGGGAAAGGTATATATTTAACTCAAGATGCTTAGTGGAAATAAACCTTTGGAAAAAATGCACAATGTTTTACTAACTAAAAGACTCCACTGCCTCTTAAAATAGTTCCAGATCCTGCAAAGGTAATTTTAATGAAGTGTATGGCACTTCAGTTGGCTTAAATCATCAGACAGCTCCTGAAATTATTTTGCTGGATCCTTTTACATAGTTTGAATCACTCTGAAAGTCTCCAGTTACTAAACTGTAGCTCTGTTTTGTAACCATATAAATAACTGGAAAACGAAACCTTCATTTTATAGTAGTATGAGCAGAGACATGTTTGCTATATGCTGTCTTCAGAATTTCTTCAGTATTTATTTTCCGTGGTGTTTTTCCTCCAGTTGTCTACTTAGATCTTCTGTTGAGCCCCACTGGCAGCATCCATACGTGCACAGATTCTTACACTAGTCAATGCAATGGGTATCGATTTGTAGTGAGTAAATGCTGAAACTAGATGTTTGCGGCCAAAAAGAATCCTTCTTGCTGAGAACCTCATTGGCAGCAATGAATGTTTATGTCCCACAACAGCTGCTACTGTTTTTGTGGGGTTATGTCCCATACCTGTGTAACTTTAGTGAGGTTGTTCGCAAGGAAGGGATTTAGTTACGTCAGTTCTCAACTTGTCCTTTTCTTACTAACTCAAGCCTTGTTGGTGTTGAGGGTGCGTCTGAAATTCATCTTTTCTGCGGGTTTTTGTCAGGACTCTCCTGCTTCTTTGTATAGAGGTCTTCAGTTAGGCTATTAGGACCAGTCTATGAGGAGCACAAGTAATTTCTCTTCTGTAGATCCTTTGCTTTTCAGCACTACCCGTTGCCAGCTATTTCTTCACCTTTGTAATACCTTCAGCAGTTATTTTCTTCCATTAATGATAATTTCCTATGTGGCACTGTATCAGATACCCCTCAAGTAGACAAGAAGTACCAATTCTGCTTTTTTTTTTTTTTTTTGCCTAGAGAATCATTTTAAAAAGGTCTGTGAAGTTTGACTAGCACATTTGATCCTTATCATATATTCTGTTCAGCTCCGTATCTTCAATTATCCTTTATTTCCAGATCTGTTCTATAGCCTTGCATGTGATCCCATGATTTCTTGGATCCTTTCCCCCACCCCCCCCTTCTGAAATAAAGGTCCTGTGTCTGCTGTTCTTCAGCTGATACATCCCCATGCTGACTCAGTGGTTTCATTAGAAAGATGTAGAATTGAACAAGGAATTCTAGGCTTTGGGTCTTTCAGGTAATAATTTATCCACTAGATCTGATGTCCCTTAATACAAGTTCTCCTAATTTCTGAAAATATAATTTCCGTATTTATAACCTGGATATTTCTGACTTAGAGAGATTCCAGACCTGCTTCATTGTCAGGTCTCTGACGTCCTCAATCCATCTGATTTTACTAATATGGTTTATCAAAGCTATCTGTTTTCCCTGCAGAAATCTCTGTGGCAGAGTTACTTTCTTTGTATTTCTGCTTACTTTAAGCATGATCCTCTTGTGATCCTTCTGTCCAAGGTCTTACTCGCATCTAGATTTTCTAAAATGTCCTTACTACTCACTAAAAGCAAATTTAAATTTGCTTTTGTTATTGCAGTGGCTAGCTGAGGAGGTCAGAATAGCTGATTGGATCTGTCATATTTAGCTCCTTAATTGTATGAGGAAAAGGTTTATTACTGTTAATGTTATTACTGCTTACTAATGCTGGTGGAATAAAACCTATCATTTTACTGTGAGACTTTGTACTTGTTTCACTGTAAAATGCTGAAATTAAACTTCTAATGTAGTATGGGAGAAAGCAATCGGGACTAGCTCATGATTTTGCTTTTGGTGAAATTTTCCTGTGCTGAAGTTTGTGTAGCATCAGTCTGAATCAACTAAGAGTCAGTAATATATGCAGAACAAAAATAAATGGTGATTTACACATATTCAGAAGCTGGTGCGGACTTGTTAGTGCTTCACACTCTGTGGTAAAACTATTGCTCTCTTAACTGGGCATCAGGATTTCTACCTTGATGTTTTACGTATGTTTTTCTGGGGAATCGTTCACCTGGAAATGCAAAGGTATTTTTATACCTACTTCACTGTTAACTCTGCTCGTAAAGGTTGATCTTGATAAGGCTCCCATTGGTTGCTAATTTGGAAGGTGCTGACTAACCTTACCATGTTGGGTAGTCTCTTGGCTGTAACCTCAAGTCAATGGGGATGTTGTGAGGTTTGTAAAGAGATGAAATGACAGATTAGTCACAAGGCTCACTCAAAAGAATTAAACCTTCATCATGAAGGTAGCAAATCTTTGTCCAGACTTCAGCTGTGTTTATATAGCCTAACACTCAAGAGATGATTGGAAGTAGATGTTTCTTAGGTTTCTAACTACCTCAGGGGACAGCAGGCACCAATAGATCAGGACAAGCTTTCTCTGTTGGATACTGATCAGAACTGCGTGGGAAGGTGGAGTCATGATATAGCAAAATAAGAACTGCACAGAAGCAGAGTGTCTTCCTCCTTTGTCAGGCACTTAAGTGCAGACATGTGAGGTGCTGTTAAACACCTATCCTCAGATGCTTTTTTTCCTCCCTTAGCTCCCATTAAAAACAATAAAGGTTGAAATAGTTGAATAGAAGTCAGAAGTCTGAGGGGTGATTCAGGGACCAAGGCACAGGCATGCGTGTAATGATGTTTTAGATGCCCTTTGGCCTCTGAAACATTGGCAAGGTGAAGACAGCTATGACACAGGGTTTACGGGAGACCCACCCTCTTTTGAGGCAGAGGCTGAAAGCCAGGCTGAATGCTTTATGACTTCTAAAATGCTCCTACATACCAAAGTTTAAGCACTTGAATCCCTCTCCAAATACCTTTATGGATCTAGGCTTTACCCTTTGGTGTCCATCCGTGTTCTGTTGGACGCTCATCTGCTGAGTCTGTTCATGAAAATGACTGTGTGTGCAAAAGCTGTGCTTGCAAGTTTTCCTTTCCTTGCCATTTCCTCTGAAATAATGAACTTCTCAGGGGCTGTGAGAGCTGTGAGTCCTTGCTGTTCTGCCTGACAGTCCTGATCCTTTTGTCAAAGGAACATCCTTCACCAGAACTCACCAGGGAAAAGGAGGGACCATGACAAGGTCATTGATTCCTCTTTGCTGACCTTGACTAAAGGGAAAGGGATTAGAGATCTAATTTTTATTTTAAGCTTCCTTAAGATAGAAGACATAAGACTTTTTTTTTTTTTTTTTCCTCCAGCTTCTCCCTCTGTCCCTCATGTTTTTCATTAGCCCTTTTTTCCCCCCTGGGTCAACATCCTGTCTCTGCTTACCCTATAAGGTATATCTCCCTAAGTCTATGTAATTGTAGGAGGGCAGAATGTCCTGCAAGCTTAGCAGACAGTGCTGTTTCTGAGTAGTGAGTCATAGTTTGCAGACTGATCACTGTGAAGACCAATAAGATATTAGAGAACAGAGAGATTAAGGGGGGAAAAAAAAGGTTGCTGAGCAACAACATGACATAAGCATGGCTACAATCTATTTTTACAGCAAGGTTGCAGAAGACTATAGAAAACGTTTATTTTTTAGATCCTTATTCATATCTGTGAGATGACAGTGGCCTAAAGGGAAGAAATACTGTACTGGCATGGCTAGTAGCTGCACCCTTACAATTGCCTCACCGTATGGTCAAGAGTTAGCAGCAGATTAGAAGAGAATAGTTGCATACATACAATGGTCATCCCATAGTTTTTGAGGGAAAAGTCCATGGCCGTAACACAAGTAGATACGGCAGAGAAGCACAACTGCCAGTAACCTCCAGAAGTCTCTTCTTCCACATATATCAGTTATATAAGTAGTTTTATTTTTAGAGCATTGAAAATCCTAAATATGTTAGCATAAATTTTCTTTGGCCATCCAAGATGTCTATCATGTGAACTCTTCTGTGCTTGAAAGAAGGGGAAGTGCATCTTTACTAGCTTTTCTTTTCACATACCTTCCTGATCCCCGAGGAACAATTGTGAACCCCCTGATTTTATGTCCAGAATGGGCTAATTGTGGTCATGCTGTTTGTCACCCTTTACTATGAGGATGCTCAACAGGAGTCGGGAAGTGAGGGTCAGGTCTGGCTGATGCAGTGCAAATACCACAAGTTTTTGATTAGCAGTCCAAAAGACTGGAGTCCTGAGAGGAAACAGAGCCATGCTGGTTATGGCATTTTCAAAGCTGAGGGGAGTTGGTTGATCTTTCTGGCAAGAGGTGCATTGCAAACAATTGATATAGCTTACCACTTCAAAATATTGATGATTTACCAGCTATGCTAGAATGTCTCTTGATTAGTTTGGCATTGGACAGAGAAGCAGATATGAGGTAGGAAGAAAGCAGAAAAATTTATGAGCAGAAGCAAATGTGGCATGAATTAAAAATAAATACTTCATCTCAATCTACCATAAAATTTTTAAACTGCTTGAAAGTGAAGGCTTAGAGAGAAAAACTTTGTACAGTAGCATCATCCCTTTATAAAGCCTTTCATCATTAGAAACTTTATGAACAAGTGCCTGTGAAACTTTTTGACAACTTTCTATTAAAGGCGGCTTTGCAAAAATTACGTAAAAAAGCTATCCAATGCCATTCTAAAATGTTCTCGTTGGCCTGTATGCTTCTTTGTTTCCTTCTCTTTAATTTAATAATAATAATGATAAATACAGACTTTCAAAGCTCAGCTTCTGAAGACTGTAGCTCACGTGAAAAATTGAAAAAGTCACCATCAGATTATTTGGTTCTTTTTCCATGTATTTTGTTCTATTTTCTCTTGTCTTCTATTTGAGCCACTCACTACTGAGATGACCTTAAAAAAAAAAAGGTAAGGCACCAACTGTGCATACTCCATGCAAAATATACGCACAATTTCCTATATTTTTAAATAAGCAATGTCTTTTAGTTTGCCTGTGGCAAATGCCCTCAGTCAAACGAACCCATCTACTTAAAATATTTTGCATGAATTTTTAATGTGCCTGAAATAGGAAGAGAATTTCTCTATCAAGATGAGTTTTGAATGTTAATTTTTCTCTGGTTTAATTTTTGTGGACATCTTTTCAATAGTAATATAGTTAAGGACTATATTCCTTCTCACCTACAATTTACTGGCATTTCACACAAATTTGGTCTTCATCTTGTTTTTGCTGAATATTATTAATTTTGGATCAAATTAAACATCCTGTAAATTCCAGAGTTACTTGCTGTGATGGCATCACATATTATTGCAGTTTCCCTTTAGCAATAATTTTTTAATGCCTTTGACATGCTATGGCCTGGACTCAAGTTGCCACATTTATGTGTCTAAGGATGCGTGTCTGTGCATATGTATTTGAGAAGTTGGATTACAGTTCACAGCCTACATTCAGGAGCTAGTCTTTTTAAGTTTCAACTAACAATATATAAGAAACAATTTTAATGCTATGTTTTCTCTCTTCTCAGCTGTTTTCTTCTTTTATTTGCTAGCGTTTGCTGCCATCCTGTGGTACACATGGAGAGAGGCACACATACATAAACGTCAGCCAAAATAAATGGACAATGTTTAAATGTACAGGATGAAGAAAGCAGTAGAGGTGCTGAGAAGGGAAAACACAGGCAAGCAGAGTTCACCCATTACTATTTTGGCCGGTAAAGTTGGTATCTGTTTCTCACAGGCACCAGAAAGCAGGGTTTATGTGCTTTATATGCCAGTGCAGCAATGGAGAGAAGTTTTATGTATCTGTGCTCAAGCTGCTAAGAATATCTGAGAGTTGGCTTTTTTTTTTTTTTTAAACTAGGAACTCTTCTTAAATCTGAATACCTTCCCTCCTTACTGCTTAGCTTTTACAGTAATAAATGCTTTAAGAGCTGTCAAGCCCCAGGTGCTTGGAAGAAGAATGTTCACCGCACTACAAAGAAATGAGCTTCATGCAAAAGCTGCTGAGCAGGAAAGCCAGCTTCTTATGCTGTTTTGATGTGCAACGATGAGACAAACCTGAGGCCAATATTTGTGAAAAATTGAGAAAGAGGGTAATAATGCGTTAGATCAGCTGATATCTTACTGGCTCGTGTGTTTGCATTTGATAGTATGAGATCTGACAGATAAGTTGGAGACTCTTTTCCGTTTTGCAAGACAGTTATCTCTGGGAAGAGGATAGGGACTCTAAGAAAGATACAGGACAGAAATGTCTCCATGTTGCTCTTAACAAGGAAGTTCATCCTGAATCTGAGAAACTTGCCTGATGAATGGTTTGTGTCTTTCCTGCAGAGGCCTTCGGTTTCAACAAATTGGCAAAGTCCGATGAAAGATTTAAAAAGAAAAAAAACCCTCAGATTGGTTATGAAAGTAGTATTTGCTTTCCTTTATAAAAATGTTTCACAGTTCTATGCAGCACTTGGCACCTAAAAGATAAGAAATGCTCTAGAGGGAGACAGTGGAGGATGGCTCTCCCATTCCACCTTTGCTCACTTGTTCCCTCTCTGCACCCTCTGAGGGTCCAACTTGCTGCCTGGGATCAGCCAGGAAGCACAGGGCATCAGAGTGGACGCTTGCACAGCAGAGAGGTCAAGGATCTCTCGGCTCCTGGGTCTTCCCTTGACCCAGTCAGAGTTTCCCAGCCTTGTAGAACGTTTCAGGATTAATAGATAGATTAATATGGGCTCACACTGCGTTGAGCTCCTAAATGAGGTTAAGCAGTTTGTGCCTCTTCCGAGGCAGCTGTGCATGTGGTAGTGTGCAGGAAAGTAGAAACTCATAGAATTGGATCAAAAATGAGGGGAAACTTTGGGACTGAGTATGAGTCTAAAACTATCTGGTCCTATCTCACATATCCCTCCCCCATCTCCCAGTTTCTGTTGTTTTTGCCATTGGTGTTTCTTGGTAAGATTTGTCCCCTTATTACTGTTGGCAAGGCAAGACTGTCTGACTCTCTTTCCTTGTTGCCTTCCCAAGGAATGGGAGACTGCCAGGTCTTTGGGCAAGGCAAGAGCCATTCAGACTTCACCTTTTGCTCAGGGGTGATTTTGGGCAGAATTGGGGCACGCATCTAGGGAAAGTGTGGAAAAGATAGAGGATCTTTGAGAGAGGGGTGATCACTATCAGGGTGCTGAGGGCCCTGCACCCCCTGGGTCTCTCCCCGCCCCAGCCCTGGCCCCATCTCGGCCCAGCCTGGGGGTCGTCAGCTGCTGCCCATAGACACCCACCCGTCCTGGCCTCGGCCAGTCCTGTCCCGGGGGCTGGGGTTGCCCTGGCTGCCCCCAGGGCCCCACTCCCTCGGAGCAGTGGGGACAGGCCCTGGCGGCGAGGCTTGGTCCTGCTAGACATCTTGCATGGCTGTTCATCAGTGTTATATTCATTTAAATTAATGCCTTCCATGGGTTTCTCTGGGATCAAGCTCATGGTGAGAACTCCTAAATACCTGCTAATACCAGCTTGCTTTATAGCAGCAGAGTCCTTGGGTAAAATTTTTGTAAAATTTTGTACTTATGTTTCATTGACTTTAAAAGAGATTTTTGCTTGAGTTAAATTTGAAAATGGGATGTAGGTATCTTGAGAACTTTATTCCTTTTATTTCTGTGACAGAGTATAGATCAGCCTCACTATTAAAATAGCATAATAGATATGCATTAGGTAGTGCATTAAAAGAGAAAACAATGGGAAACTAACTTCTGAAAGGCTATAGATAGTGCACTAAATGGTGACTTTTTTTCTTGCTAACTTTGGTATCTTGTCATATGTTAATTAAATGCCTGGAAAAATCTTTAGGAGATAATAAGAAGATAATAGTGCACAGATTTTAATGTAAATTGGAAACATTACATGGTATCTCTTCAGTCTTACTTTTAAAGCTCAGTAAGAATTCTTTGTTCCAACAATTGATCTTAATGTACTAAAAGTAAGACAATTTAAAAGTAAATTAGAGAGCTGAAAAATAAGCTTTCTGAATTCAAGTGATGTGGTCTGCCTTCTTCGTTTGTACTACCTGGTTCTCGCTTGTTTATGTATCCTTTCAGGATTTATACTAAGGCTATCCTTGACTTAGCTTATATTTGCCTACTGGGAAATATCTGATCTCTTATGTATTTCCTTATCCATCTTCCTCCTCCTCCTCCTTTTTTCCTTACTTTTGGAAGTCTGCTCCCTGTGTTTCTGACCATGAGTGCAAAGCTATAGTCTATGTGCATCCGTGCAAGAGCTGTGAGAAGTTGTCAGCCATGGCTATAATGAATTCAATTCTGTTATTCTTAGCACAGAGGCTCTGAGAGGGATGCAGCTTCTTATTGTCCTCATGATTGAAGTGACTGGAATTTGTCACTGTAAAGGCTGATACTTGCCTTGCACCAGGGCTTGATCCTGTGTCCTGCACAAAGGAATTCCAGCATATATCCTTGTCTTCCTCATTGCTAATTAAAGAGAGCTCTGGGCTCTGAGGATGAATCCTAGGCAAAGCTGTGCCATTCCAATGCTATCTTGTTGTTTTCTTGTAAGACAAAGTAATTATTTACATTCAATCCAGATCACAAAAAGATGTTCAGAGTGTATGTGCAATCTGGCTAATATATTCATCCTAAAAGCTCCTGAACACCCTGCCAATCTTGCTACCTTGACATCTTGTATGGTCCACTGAAATCTTGCAGCAAGGGAATAACTATCTCAAAACACAGCCAAAAAAGAAGTTTCTTTCAGTTGCTTTCTGGGGTCCCTTCATTTCTTTTCCTCTCCCTGCCTTCACTCTCTCCTGGGAAAGGGGACTTGACACTGATTTCTGTTTTTGAGATGATTTTTCACCTCTGTTCAAAGCATTAAGTTTGAAATGGTAATCCTGGCTTTCACCTCTAGCCATGGGTGTTCTCAGTTGGAACACCACTATTTACCTCCACGATGCTTGCTTCTATGTAGTGATTCATGCAGCCTATGGAAAATGTTCAGGATTTCAAGTAGACAATTTCCACCAGCAGTTCAAGCTGCTGTCATTTAGTGTATCAAAAGTAAAGAGGTTATTTGCATGAGGTCTAGTGAGAGTTGCAGCTTGGATCGAAAGACAGGGAGCTCTCTTTTCCTGTATTAGATGACACTTATTCTCTGACACAATTTCAGTCTAATAGGTTCTGCAGTTGATGCTCTCTTCAGTTTGGAGGGTAGTATTCACAGGAGCAGCTTTAGTCTGCACTATAGCAGTGGAGACTTTAGCCCAAGAAAGACTCCAAACCATTCTAGATTCTCTCATCCACCCGCAGGTCTGTCCACAGGCACTGGTAAGACTGTCTGAGCTTTTGGGATCAGGACTTCCAGGCATGTGCAGCTCAGCAAGGGAAGTTTCTTCACCTTCATGGCTTGCAAGAAAGCCAGACAAATAGACATTCCTTACTTTTGACCATGTATATTCCCTTACCAAGGTGTTATGTTGGCAGAAAGACCTTCAATTTCTGTAAGAGAGTGTCCTTCTCATCACTGCTGTCAGCAGCTTTGATGACATACTTCTCTACCAGGTGTTTAGGCAGTTTCCAAGCATAAGTCATGTCCATTTCTCTGGAAACTGAACTTTGGGAGTTAACAGCTCTTTGTTTGGCGTACAGAGATTTTTCTCTCATTTCTAACCATTCAAATGAGGAATTAATATTTTCTTAAGTTAATCGGGGCAACATTCATCCTTTCCTTTCGGCTCAGTCATTGGCCATACTAGCATATTCTAGGCAGTCTGAGCTCCCTCAGTGTGCACATGACTGCCAACTCAGCTTTCCAGTCTTCAGTTGAGGACATCTTTGCATGCAATAGTAACTGTTTGCCTAAAAATCACTGACAGCATATATTTCTCCTTCCTTTCCTGGCTTTTGAGTGATGCTATCATAAGATTAATGGGCTCATTTTTTGAACTGTGAGTTTGTGTTGTGACTTTTGTTGTTTTCAGCCAAACAGTCTTTATGTTAGAAAGTCTATGAGAGAGAAGGGTCGGTGAGAGAAGAGTGTTAGGGACGGCACTCCCATCTGAGGTATTTCATAAAGATGAATTGCTTGTTTGGATCCTCCTTGCTGCTTTTACCTCACAGATGGAAAAAGATTACAGCTGAGATGATGTAGCTGTGTAGCACTTTTCCCTAAAAAAAAGAAAAAAAAGTCAAGAAAAGGCTAAGCTAAATTTCACAATTTAAATATTCTTTAAGAAGCTCTGTTTCTACCTTGGTTATTAAAGCTATTTAAATCTATTTTCTCCATTGCTCTTAAGTTATGGTAACAAAGTGAAAGCTCAATCCCTGTCAACACAGGTCTTTAGTGTACTAAAGATCCTGTACTAATGATAGGTGGGAATCTGAAAACAAGTCACCCATCATTACTGAAGAGATGGAAAGGACTGTGTGATAATTGTGACTGGGCTACAACATGTTCAGATACTGCACATCTGCTGTGGCACAGTGAATCAGCAGCGGCGATGTTTACATGGGGAAGCGATCTCAGTAGCACCAGCAGAAGCAGTGACTTCTGTGCCAAGAACTGATTCTTGAAGAGGTGTTGTCCATCCAAATACTGTGACTACACAACCTATAGCTACATAGACAGTTAAAATCTGAATCCTGTATTTGGAGAGAGGAACAGTTAAGTTCTCCTTACCCTTGATATTTCTTTTGAAGGTATGGACACCTGGGAGGTAGACATGATTCCCAATGGTTTAAGCAATATGAACCTGCATACCACCAATGGAAAAAAACTAGGGGAAATTCACCTTAGGAACAGTAGCAGCTGTAAGAAAAGTGATGACTTCTCCCTGGTGCCAGTACATTTCTGTTTTGGCTAGCAGATTGATCCTGAGCAGTACTGGAAAGTGTTTTGCAACATGTTCTTTTTTGAAAATGTGTTTGATGGATGCAAAGAGTTTTATGAGCTGTTTTCTGCCACAGGGGACATGAGTTCTATATCTATTTTTAGAAGTGTACATATAGATCTAATTTGGAGTTATTGCTGAATTTGAGTTTTGTTTTATTTCTGTTAATAACAGATTCTTCTAAATCCATGGAAGGTCTTATTTTTAAACTTTTTTCCTTTTAATTTGTAGCCTCACACCAACAATCCTGCTTAAATATAGTCATGATGCATGTATTTATATCTGTAGCATTAAATGACAGAACCAGTGGAAAGAACTTTGGACTTATTAAATATTTGTGTGTATGCAAAGGTCAGATGAGACTTTATTTGTTTTTATGTTGATAGCCTTTAAAGGGTACCATATGGAATTGGACTGCTGTTGTGCTAGTGATTTTAGAGCCATGAAAGTCATCTATTCTGTGTCTGTATAATGTTTTTTCTTATGTAACTTGAAAAATATTAAGCTAAAAAAATGCAAGCCTCCCCAGTATATTCAAAGCATTCCCTTTCAAAGAAGAGATATTAAAATCTTTTTATTCTCATCCTTTTATTTTACTATGGTTTACCACTTTCCTAGAATGGAATCAATCTATCTATGGAGTTATATTAAATCAGCTTTTCATAAGTGACGTCCATTCAGAATTCATAGGTAAAAATGGCAGCAGAGTCTGAGTAGATGACGATCAATATCAGCTGACAGATTATCTTATAACTAGAGAAAGAAGGTGAAGCTAGCCAGCTGTAAAAAGAATTCTGTTTCCAAAGAGTTTGCTAGGGGTTTCCTCTCTTTCTCTCCTTCTTCTTCCCTCTTTGAAAGTAAGTTTTTCTTTTCTAGAATGAGAGAAAGGAATGGATCAGAAGCACTTTGCCTTCCTGTCTCTCACTTCTAATTCAGCAGGTGAGATAATAATTTACAGGTAGTGTATCCCACAAGTGTCATGTACAAATAACTCCGATAGCTATGTTTAGTAACTCTTTTCTAAATGAGGTGCACTAACTCATGTAACAGTGAATTCAGCGTAGGATTTTTCCTGCCAATTTTTAATTCTTCCCAAATGTATTATGAGTATGTATGAACCCCTTTATGTACTCTTGGGCTGAAAGGTGTAGCTGCTTCTTTAGTCAAGACTGCCATTTGCATCAGCATTGACAGTGGAGCCTAGGAATATTCATTTTGCTACTTCATGCTGTTTTTAACCATTCTATTTTCAGAGAATCCTTTCCAGACTAACAGTGCTGTGAATTTCTTCAGAGGGAATATAGCAATTATGTTGTGGTCACTTATTTAGCTGTTTGGTTGTTCTTGCTTCCTGGACTCTTCTCCTGTACATTACTTGGAAATTGGTAAAGGGTACATTTTCTCCTTAGACTAGATTAAGAAATGGCTTTTCTAAGAAACAGTCATTTAGAATATTAGAGGATTTATTCCTGCCAAACTATGCTTAGATATGCTGGTAAACCCAGTTTATTTTGAAGTTATTTTGCTGACACAATTTTTCTAGGGCTTTTGGTTGCTGTTCTGACATTTCTCAGCATTTAAACAAGTCTCTCAAAACGTCAGCTTATCTCAAAAGCAAAGATTTGCAAGTTAGAAATAGTCTTCCTGAAAAACCTTCTCTTTTGTCATGGCTCTCCTCACTGACTGACTGAGTGGAAGTTCTTGTACGTTCACCTAGTATCTGAGGAGAAAGGAGCACCAAGAGCTGCTGGACATAATAGACAACTAACCCCTTACTAGCAGAGCAGTCAATCCTCAAAGAGCTAGGGGCATGCTAGTGAAGCACTTCAAACCTTCAGCTTTTGACCCAAAATGGTAGACGGTCCCTGTTTTTTTCTACAGCTATCTAATTCTTTGTTCCTTTCCAGCTCATCTGGCTAAAATGGGGCTACGTATACCCGTTTTGCTTTTCATTCCTTCTAGGAAGATTGGTGTTTTGCTAGTCTGGGCTGAGTATGCAAGGCAGTCTTAACTTCCTGACATGACTGCTGTTCAGGAAATGCTCTGTTTCTCAGCTGTATTCCTTTTATTCTCCAAATGAAAACTTGTTGACTCCTTTCTTACTGTTACAGACTTCAAAAATGGAAGGAAGGAAAAGAGGAACTCCAGTGCTTTCCTCATCATCCCAGTCTAATCTTCTGTCTGCTGCCAGTTCTCCATCTTCTAAGAGATTGAAAATGGCCATTGCCGTCCCCCAACCATTCTTCTGGGAGTAGTACGATATTCAGGATTGAAACATTGCCTAATACTGGGCCTAGGGAAAAAAACCAAAACTTTTCTTGGTTTTCATATATAGTATGAGAGAAAGATTTGAGATTTTGGAAAAGATGAGTGAGACAGACCCCTACATCTAACAGCCAGGCAGATTTTGCTGCTCAGACTCTCATGTCAGGCAGTGCTCAGACATGGGCAGGCAATACTGCATCAGTTGCCAATCATGTCATATCAGGAAGTATTTCTGCTTCTTCCTCCACTCAAATCAAAAAGAAATAAATATAATGGGGAGTTACACTGCATAACCCCAGCTAAGATTCTAGTTTAATGGGTAATCAGTATAAGGCTCATATTTTAGTGTTATGTATAACAGATCCCTTGGTTATGGAAGAGTGAATTATGGATGGATCTGAGTATTGTACTTCTCCCTGGTCTTGTAGCCTGATCATCCTTTTTTTAATTTTTATTTAATTTTATTGTATTGTATAGCAACCACTACAGTGATGGCTGCATAAATATTTCTTATGCTTTATTTTCATTTATTCCAATGCATAAGGAGAGAATTTTACTGGAAAATCTGAAAAAAAAAATTTAGGCATCTATGTAATAAAAAAAAATGTGTGTACATGTGTGGCGGAGAAATAATTTACTAAATATGTATATGTGGTTCTTTTCTGAGCAGCTCAATAGCTGAAGGGATGAGGAAGAGACAGTCTGATGTTTTTGTGGAAACATGCCTTTTGGAGAAGCCTCCACAAGTGTTCTAGAGGTATCTACTTTTGATTTGACTGTGTTATTTCATATTTGAACAGGACAGCTATCTCATTTCTTTCTTTAGCTCTCTTTGGAATAAAGAGAGGTTTTACAGTTAGTGGCTATGTAGCTAGCTTAAATGAAAAAAGACTGGTTCTGAGGTGAAACCAAGACTGGTTCTGAGGTGAAACCAAATAAGGTCTGCAGGACTCTTTCTGTTTACTTCAATAACCTGTTGCCTGGAACCATAATAAAGATATACAACGAAATGAGGTAAGGCTTCATAATAGTCTTATGGTCTTCATGGGATGTCCTACTATGCGTGTGATAAAAGGCAAAGGCTTCCTATCTGCGTACACTAATTTGCTAGCAAAGTAAAAGTTCTACAGTTATATAGGCATATGAAGGAGGATCTGCTGGGAAATCTATAAAGGTGAGACAAGTGATGTCTCAGTTTTATTTAGGAAAATTCTCCTAGTTCTTAAAGGTCTCTATTAGTTAATATATCCTTTAGACTTATAGGTAATTCCAGTAGAGCATAGCTCTGTTGCCTTCTTGTCCACCAGCTGATAATATTACAGAGCCAAACCCTTGAGGGCCCTCCTGACTCGGAATTGGGAACCGTTTTGTGTATCAGGAGGTGCTGGAACAGAGCTTCCTCTTCCTGTGGGCCTGATCCATCTTTTAAAGTGCGGGACTCTGCTGCTGTTTCATAGTTTTAGTTTAAAATTTTAGTTTGTGATTTCAAAGGGTAGAAGAAGCATGGACAAGTCTCTTGGAGAGCTTGGAAATGATTATGTCAGAGTTTAAGTTTTTAGCACCTGGTAATAAAGTTCCTTGTGTGGTCAGAGGGATTATAGTCCCATATTAATGTCACAGTATGGGAGCTGCCTGCGTAAAACACAATAGTGGGAAAGAGAGGATGAGGCTTGGATCTCTGTTTACCTTGAAAGGGGGGAGCAGGGACAGAGAAGAATGAAGCAAGAGAACGTAGATCCCTCTCCTACTACATATAATACTGGTTTTATTGTAATGATTGAGAGATTTCTCTGGAAGGCTGCCGATGTAGGTGTAATCACTTTGTGCTCTGAGTTACAAATTAAGCTGCAGAGTTGACCTGATTGATTCTATTTTTTATTTTATTTTTGTATCTATAGTGACAGACTAATAAACAAAATGTAATTGGAGGGAAAAGCTAATATAAAATCACTGAACACCTTTTCCTTTATTGATGATTTCTTAGTCTTGCTTGCTAGTATAGCTAATTTTTCACCACACTTCTACTTGTTTCTTGTTTATTTATGGACTAAAGTGCCTCTCTTTCAGTCATTCTTTTGCTAACGGTCTCATTAGTTTTCAGCGTAGCTTGTGCATCATATCCTCAGTAATAAGCCAGCAAGAGGGCCCTAATGGGGTGCACCCATGAGTGCTGAGGGAGCTGGCGGATGTTACTGCTAGGCCACTCTCCACCATCTTTGAAAGGTTCTGGAGAACAGGAGAGGTGCCTAAGGACTGGAAGAAAGCCAGCCTCACTCCAATCTTCAAAAAGGGCAAGAAGGAGGAGCCAGGAAACTACAGGCCTCTCAGCCTCACCTCCATCCCTGGAAAGGTGATGGAACAGCTCCTCCTGGAGGTCCTCACTAAGCAGGTGGAGGACAAGAAGGTGATCAGGAGTAGTCAGCATGGATTCACCAAAGGGAAACCATGCTTGAGCAATCTGATGGCCTTCTCTGATGGAATGACTGGCTGGGTAGATGAGGGCGGAGCAGTGGATGTTGTCTCCCTGGACTTCAGCAAGGCTTTGGACACTGCCTCCCATCACATCCTCATAGGTACGCTCAGGAAGCGTGGGTTGGATGAGTGGACAGTGAGGTGGATTGAGAACTGGCTAGATGGCTGAGCTCAGAGGGTTGTGGTGAATGACGCAGAGTCTCGGTGGAGGCCTGTAGCTAGCGGTGTCCCCCAGGGGTCAGGACTGGGTCCAGTCTTGTTCAGCGTATTCATCAACGACCTGGAGGAAGGCACAGAGTGCACCCTCAGCAGGTCTGCTGATGATACTAAACTGGGGGGAGTGGCTGACCCACCAGAAGGCTGTGTTGCCATGCAGAGGGACCTGGACAGGCTGGAGAGCTGGGCGGAGAGGAACCTCCTGAAGTTCAACAAAGGCAAGTGCAGGGTCCTGCACCTGGGGAGGACTAACCCCATGCACCAGGACAGGCTGGGGGTTGACCTGCTGGAAGGCAGCTCTGCCGAGAAGGACCTGGGAGTCCTGCTGGACAACAAGTTAAGCAGGAGCCAGCAGTGTGGCCTTGTGACCAAGAAGGCCAATGGTCTCCTGGGGTGCATTAGGCAGAGTGTTGCCAGCAGGTGGAGGGAGGTGATGCTGGCCCTCTCCTCAGCCCTGGGGAGGCCTCACCTGGAGTCCTGTGTCCCATTCTGGGCTCCCAGTACAAGAGAGACATGGCACTCCTGGAGAAAGTCCAGCAGAGGGCTACAAAGATGGTGAGGGGACTGGAGCACCTCTCCTATGAGGAAAGACTAAGAGAGCTGGGTCTGTTCAGGCTGGAGAAGAGAAAAGACTGAGAGGGGATCTGACCAATGTGTACAAGTATCTGAACGGAGGGTGTCGAGAGAATACGGCCAGTCTCTTCTCCGTGGTGCCCAGCGACAGGACAAGAGGCAACGGGCACAAACTGAACCACAGGAAGTTCAGGCTGAACGTGAGAAAAAAACTTCTTTCCTGTGAGGGTGACTGAGCACTAGCACAGGTTGCCTAAAGAGGTAGTGGAGTCTCCTTCCCTGGAGATATTCAAAACTCGTCTGGATGTGATCCTGTGCAATGTGCTCTAGAGGACCCTGCTTGTGCAGGGTGGGGTTGGACTCGATGATCTCCAGAGGTCCCTTCCAACCTTGGCCATTCTGTGATTCTGTGAAGAGAAAGATGCTCGTGCTCAGTAGCCACTGTTATGTTTTTGTGTGTCTACTGTGTGCTCTCTTCTCAGTCTCCTTGTGGGGATGGTGCCAGAAAGCAAAACTTGCCAAGATGCTTAGTATCAACTCTTCATTCTTGTCTTCTACAAAAGGGTTTGAACTTAGGTTGGCTTTACTGCTAGGAGCTGTGTCCCTATTTTAGAGTTCAGTTTTTTGAGTGCTTACGTTTGCTGCTGGGAAATTGTTCAACAGGGGTAGTCCCATTGAAGTCATCCGAGAACACTTGGATCTCAGGGAGAGACCTGCATGTTAGCCTTAAGTTACAGTGACACACTCCAAATTTAAAAGGATCAAGTTATAGTTAAGAGTTAAGCTTAATTTCTTAAGGAAACCAGGCTATGTGGCTGCATTGTCTCTGTGTCCTCCCTTTGCTCTTCCCTCCTTCCCATAACTTTTGAACGCTAAGGCTAAATTTAAAAAAGGGATAGAAGTTTCAAAAGAATCAGTTTCATTAGTTTCTGTACAATGCTGATGGAAGAGAAGGGCCCAAATTAGTGCCCTGGCTGAGAAAAAGCTGCACAAAATTCAACCATATGCTGTACCCTATTTGATAGCAGCCAGATGGCTGGTCATCTCATGGTCTGGCTGGTCACTCAACCCACATCACCCCAGACTTGGTGTTATTGTGAGAGTAAGTAAGGCTTAAAGGATGAAAGACACAAATTGACAGAAAATTAATTTTCCTTAGTTCATGGGACAACTTCTTCAGTTAGATGTAACAGAAAGATGAAACAGAAAGGTTTCTTTTCTACACAAGAAACCTTGTGTAGGCAACTGCTGTATGTTAGTAAATACAGTTTACTCCCTGGAGTAATGCAGCTTGTCTGCTTTTCCCTGCATGGCGTGGACCCTCTGTAGATGTTACCCATTTTGTGTTGCTCTGCCAGCCCAGGAGCAGCCTTGCTTGCAGGTTTCTTGGCTCTGATAGTTTGCAGATGGAGTTCTGTGGGAAGCATTTTAAAAATTTCTTGTTTAAGAGTTGAGAGTAGATTGTGCAATTTTATACCTCAGTTCAAAGCCTGTACTACAGCTTTTCTGTGTTCTGACGCAATTAATAACAGACTGTCTTGTTTTCTTACATTTCTTAATTTTCATATTTTTTATAATAAATATGTGATTATGAAACTGTATTATATACTGCCTCTTCCAGAGTCTTCCTGGAACAGATTTAGTTTGGAGTGTAACAGAAACAACTTCTGTTCAAACATAGCCAGAATGTCTGTGGATATGGAAAATCTCTTGAGCTTTGGCAGTCAGGTGATGCAGCAGTCAGTCACAAATGTGATTTGCACACTAGACAATTTTATATTTTCAGTTGACAGCATTTTTAATCATTTTAGAAAAAATATGTAATGCTATTTTGTTCATTACAAACAATGAAAAAAGAATGTAATATAGATATATTTTGTCTATATGATAAATATAGATTAGAAAAAACTATCCTGAAGAGGCATCATCACTATTAGATGCCATGTTAACAGAAATCTTTGCTTTCGTCAGTAAATATCATTTAATTACATTATCCAGTTTAATCAGTTGCAGCATTTTACAAAAATTCTATAGCATTTATAATCTGTTTATTTTATACTATTTCTGAAATGCCTTATTACAGCTCATTATATTGTACTGAATTATATAAGGTAATAAGCATTACATGCTTCTCTTGACCAGTCACACGAGTATTTGCTGTGAATGTGCTCTTTGGGTATCTCTCTATTTTCCGTGTTTCTTACAGTCCTCATCAGGAGTGCCAGAAGCAGTTTTTAGACCGGGGAAGGTTCGTAGGAACAAGGATTAAATTACCTCTGAGTCACAGAAGGTGAAGTGAAGAGTTCCTGACCAGTGGTCAGCATCGTGCTGTGTACATGTCCTCACAGCGCGAGGACTTCAGAGAGGACACGTATTTAGTCACCGATACCCAGATTTGATGTTAAAGGTCAAATAAACCGTCTGTGTTATTAAAGGATGAGCTTAAGCTTTAATGTTTTGCCAAATCTATTGTTAAAGCCTTTAAGCAAGCAGAAATAGAGGAAGAATGACAGAAGTTGTTACATACCGTCTCTCTGTCTCTGTAAATTAATTTCAGCCCGCGGGTTGCTCTTGAACCGCGCGGGGCTTGTTTGGTGTTTCCAGTCGAGTGGCTGGTCAAGGGAAGTTCCCTGTCATGTCATATTCCTGATTTGGTTTTAAAATTTCCAGAAAGACTTCATATTCTTGTATGAACAAGCAGGATAGTTGTGAATGACAGCTGAAGGGCTGAGATGAATAACCTCTTCCTACTTTGGTAGCAAGCTAGGCATCGGAAGCTGCTCTTGTGTTAGAGCAGTTACCCAGTTGCCCTGTGGAAACAAATGGGCCTTCCTTTCCCTTCCTCACAAGAAGTGTTGGTAGCAGAAAACTGTGGGAGCTTATGGGGGAAAAGGCAACAACCAAAGGTAGGATGTCACAGCATTTGTACAAAAAATGCTTTAAAAATGCTTTAAAAACAGTTCAAATTCTAAACTTTTCATGCAGCCCTGTCCTGTACCTCAGGTCTGCCCTCCAAGCATTTGGGGCATGTATGTAACGCATATGGAATATATAAAAGCTGTTTTTTAAGCTTGGTGTTTGCACCGGCTCAGCTTTGGTTAAGCCCGGGAGCTACAACCCTGCCGTACTCGCTGCACCTGTGCTCCCGTTCTGCACCAGCACGGTGTAAAGCCACAAAGGGCTGTTTCACACCACTGTTAGTGCGGCTGCTGCCAGGTTTTTGCTCGACTCCCCTCCTGATTTGTTGCTAATAGGAAACTGAGGATACTTGCAGGCCACTGTGTTGAAAGGCAGTTACCAACAACTCTGCCCATGAACGCGAGAGGGTACTCCTAAAAGCGCTCCTGGAGCGGCAGCATCTCTGCTGCTCCGTGATCCCTGCAGGGAACGTGTGCTCCAGTTTACACAAGGCACTGTTAAACTAGTTCATCGCAAGGGTAAGGCTCCCACTTTTCACGTAGGCTGACTTTACAATCCCAGATATGTCCAGCTGGAGTGGAAAAGCTAGAAACCGCTTAGGAAAGTCCCGTGGTTGTCATAACAGCTCCCAAATTCTGATCTGACCCAGAATCTTTTGTTCATGGACTGTCCAAGAAATGATGACTAATAAGTGATTGATGCTTGTTCATCATTTCCTTTCAGATGTTTTGAGGTTAAACATAATGCTGTGATTTGAAATTCATACAGGAACCAGAAGCCTTGTTGCCATACAATCCTTCTGTTGGCGTCTTAACTGCAAACAGGCCCTGCTGCCAACGCTTTTTACCAGATCGAGCTTTCCCCAGTTTTCCTTTGAAGTGTAAATTGCAAACTGGTCAAATCGGGTGAAACATGCACTCCCTTTCTCTTTTTTCCTGTGTCCCAGACTTTCAGTTTAAATCATTCTTGCTTGGCAAGAAGTCTGGGCCACAGATTATTGCACTTGTTAGACTGCAGTGTTGGAATTGTGAAAATTACCATATGATTGACAGTCATGAAAATGAATCCCACAGCACTAAAGCAAAGTCTTTCCACTTTTCTTGGCAGACTATTGATTTCAGCTGTGCTTTGCTTAAGAGACACAGAATTTCTAAGGGGCTCTGAAGCTGGTGATGACTAGTCCTGAAAGCAGTGTCTGCGTGCGTATTGCCTTAAGTCTCAGGTACAACTTTCTTGTGGAGCCATAGGAAGGGCCAGTGTTGCTGCTCTCTTCAGGCTGTGTCTGCAGGGGGTGTGGCATTTTGGGGGAAATGTTATCCATACAGACTGTGACGTATATAGAGAATAATCCCCAGCATGCTGTAATAGTGATGTTTTCAGATTTGAAATACTAAGTGATCAGAGTTCACTGCTGTGAAATTCCTTAATTAAAAACAAATCTGCTGTGTTTATAAAATGTCTAAACGTGCTGTTATGGTTAAAAGAACATACAAGGGAAGGCTTTGTTGAAATGTAAACACTTGGTGAATTATTACTGCAGTGCAGTGTCTGAATGCACTAATCTAACGACACAGTCCCCAACATGCAAGTGAATGTAACGGTAACAACGGGCTATTAGGCTCAGATTCAGTATTTAGGCTTCGAACTTTCCACAGAAGCACTTTATTGAATTCAGATTCTTTGTTAACTCTTTTTATTTTTTTTCTCCCCTTGGCATTTCTGTGAGCTTTTCTCTTCTTAGAGTTGTTCCTTACAGTGATGGGGACTGGTAACCTATTCTGTGTTGAATGTCACTGTGAGCTATTCCTTTGCTGAGAGGTTGATGTTTGTAAATGGGTTCTTTAGAACAGTCTTTAACACCCTAAGAAGAAATGGCTTTGTCAGCACAGTGGGGGAGGGTGTGGGAATTGAAGGAAAATGGTTCCCCCAAAGGATAAGTAAAAGGACCTGCCTTATTTTAGGTCTGAACTAGCTTCATTACTCACCTGCAGCTGGTGTGATGCGTGAAAGAGCTCTTATTGCCATGGGTTCATTGGTGTAGGCAGTGCAGAAGAGACTGTCTGAGAGGTCACAGGTGCAAATTTCAACTTAATTCCTTTGGAAACCTCGTCTTCAGGTGTTGGCTCTTGGCTGCCCCAGATGATAGGGGGGAAGCTTCTCTGGTTTCCCTACTGGGGTGCTGAGGTGAACAGCTCTTCCAGAACTGGAGCTCCTGAGTGATGGGGACACACCAGGTGCATAGCTTAGCTGGTGCAGTAATGGCATCTGCAGACTGGAACAGTCTGATCAGTAAAATCCTTGCAAACTACCTTAAGCTTCACTACTGTAAACAACGCTGCATCAAATTGTCATCTTGGACTGACCCACTGAAAGTGTGGATGAATTTCAGAAGGAGAATAAACTCAACTTTCTGTTCTGAAGTTCTGTGCTGAAATTTGTAATTGAGTTGTCTCTGACGAGGATTTAGCACTCTTGGGCGTAACAGAGTTAATGTTATGCCCACAAACTTGATTTCAGTTAGGATTTTGAAGCATTTATTTACAGGCATGGTAACAGGAAATGTGAACTTGCCTTACTGAAAGCCAGGCTGCTGTAAAGGTCTATAAATGATTTGGCATAGACTGTAGAAATTATCCTGGACTTTGCGATTCAGGGGATTCAGTCGATAACTGTTTTAATTTTCTAACGTTATCCATTGTACTTTTTGCTGATTTGAGCTAATATGAAAACTTAAAGGTATGCCACCTCCAGAGCTCCCCGCAGTTCCGGAAACCGCAGAGTTGCTGGGGAATTCCTGCTGTAATCATATCCAAAGTTATGAACAAAATCTTGCATATAAAGCGTGCAGATGGGCCTCAAGGAGACAATGGTCTTTGCCCAGTATTTTGCTGATAATCCTTCTACAATTAGGCAGGCCAGAGCTAAATAATTTATCCTGTAAGTGAGCTGCATTACTGGAAGCCACAGCTTGGTGATGAGAAAATGCTGGGGTAGTACAGAGAAGTGGCAGTTTCAGGGAGCCGATATCTGCCACTGAACACCAGAGGGCACAAAGTCTCTAGCAGTCGTCTCGTCTTCTGGCTTTGTGAATGCCAGCAGCGTTTAAACAAACCTGTTACAGCGACGCTTTGAAAAGCAAACACAAAACTTCACTGGAATAGCAAAGGGAAAGTAAACGTGCTAACAGTTTTAAAATGGAGAGGAAAAGAGTATCACTTGCAGGACGTGTACATTTGTGATATGTCAGCTTGAACACTGAATACAATGAGTATCGTATGGATGTACATAGTTATGTTTTTATATTTAAGTATAGGGACACGTGTTAACAGTGTGTTTTCATATTTTTGGGAGGTGCTCTGCATATGAATGAGACCATATGTTGATTAAGCAGGTCATTCTGAATGAGCAACAGTCAAAATGACTTTATAAAATGTACTTATTTATTGTTGTGTTTTGTGGAAAGTTTTTTTTTTTAGAAATATGACAGGAAAATTTGGAACTCTTTACTTGCATGACTGTCTGATTCCCTTTACCTGTAAAACTCGAATCTTGATACTTGTCATGAGACTTAACTGTACAGAGTTGCAGGAAAAAATGGTACCAAATCTGAAATCTTTTCTGAGCCCTGCATAAAATTTTTACAATGTTAGCCTCTCACAGCTAAGAATATAAGTGAGGATTCGCAAGCGGATGCTTGTGAGTTTTCAACAGATTTTTAAAATGAATCAGTTGCCAGACTGGTCTTACAGTCACTATCTTGGGACCGTCCAGGCCTCAAAGCAAGGCCCGTTACATGTCCCTCTGTCAAGCTTCTGCTCTCTGAAAGTGTAATGCTCATCTTTTGAGCTATGTGAGGCTATCAGCTTGCAAATGTTAGAATTAAATCGGGAAGAAACAGATTTCAGAGCTGGCTGCAATTTATCATGTGATACAATCTCTGTGTATTTTAATTTAAATTTGAGTCTAAAACCAGTGACTAAAGCTGTAATCATGCTGTCAGCACATGTAACTACTTTCAAAATTAGAGAGTGATCAGTCTAACTGAATAAAATCTGGTTATAATTTCAGTAATACCATTAAAATTCCAATTTCTAGAAAGCAAGGCTGGTCCAGTTGTCACAAAGCGTATCTACGATCAGGGAGATCCAGGTTTAGTTCCTAGGTATGCCACCGGCTTCCGGTCTGCCTTTAGTCCCTCAGTGCTTCAGGGTCTAAGGCCTTCAGAGAGGATTAACTTTGTCAGGAACTTGGATACCCAACTGTCTCCTAAAAGGGTTATTGAGGGGGCTCATTCTCAGGCTGGCTCTCTAAAGAAGTGATGAAGCCCATCTGAGCGTTTTTTTTGTCAGGAGGGAAATCCTTTACTAGTATTTTGTGCAGTGTTGCCTGGGTGTATACAAGTTTGTGCTAATATGAAGACCCTAAGGCTGTTTTGGCCGCATAAGTACCCTTTTCTAGAGGCATTTAGTGAGACTGGTACGTAGGGCTGCATCCCCCTGCATCAGAGAGAGCTTTTGCTTATATATCATCCATAACTTATTGCTGGAGTTGATTTATTTCTGGCAGACGCTTGCATTTAGGATGCTAGAGGTCAGAGCCGGCATGTCAGCTTCTGGCGAGGATTTCATTAGCTCAGTGCAGGTTGTAGCAGGCTGCTGACATGCTCCTTCCTCTGAGAGACCGTGAGTTTAAAATGGAGGAGCCTGCGGCTGGTCACCTCCCGCGCAGAGCGACGAAAGGTGCGGGCTCCTCCACGGCAGGCGGTGGTCAGAGCGCGAGCACTTCTGGCTTGCACTCCTGGTCTTTTTGTCTGGGGCAGTCCGAATTGGCAACGGGGGGAGCGATATGCTAGGTTGGGAAAGCCCCTTCCCTCCCTCGTCTCCCCGTGGGCTGTAACGGTGCGATGACGGTGGCAGCAAGACTTCTGGCCTCTCCATGCTGGGCAGGGATGTGGCTGGGGCTCCCACCTGGCACGGCGTTAGACCGGCAGGAGAAGACGTTTGACCCAGGGTACAGTATGTGCTCCCGGAGGAGGCGTTCCCCCCCACAAGCGTCCCACAAGCTGGCTGTGCTCCATGCGCTGCCAGTCGGACCAAGCTGCTCCGAACCGAAATCGGCTGCCCCAGATGAAGAACTGGGGTGCGAGGAGTGGCAGGCGCGCACTGCAAGTGATGGGGGCGCTCAGAGGCCGGCAGGGCTCCCCTCGGCACTAGCACCAGCCTTGCGCTGATTGATACGCTTCCTTCAGGGCGTCAGAGCTCAGTCACACCTGTTGTTGCTGAGGCTTCTTCTAGCCCGTTTTGTGCTCCCAGTCCGGTCTTTCAAAATCTGTAGCAACACTGTTAGTAAAGCTGGTGGTGAGCCATGTCTCCCAGCTCTTTTTGAAGAGGTGCCTCGGAGCGGGATGATTTAGATGGTGCAAGTAGAAACTGAAGCGTGTTGGTACAGCTGCAAAGAGTTATTTGCACTATGCCTGCCTCTAGCCTATGCAAATAGCAGGAGAAGCGATTCCTTGCTTCCCTAAGACCTGGCTTCATTCATGTACAACTGTGTGTGCACCTGTGCATTTACGGAACGTAAACAGACTCCACAGTAAAATGGAAAATCTAGTAAGAAATACAAAAGTACCTGTTGTGTTTTGCAGACTGCAACGGCACCCAGGAGAACATAGCATCTGAATGAGCCAAAGAAATAGAACTTGGAGTGTGTTACTGGACATTTGCAGGCATATCTAAAAGCAAAAACACTCCCTTATAAATAATTGTGTTTGAGCCCTGCTGCTTTAAATAGCTTCTCTGCTTTTAAAGCTAACTTTCTTCGCGCATCAGATAGTTAATCTTGTGCAAGATCAGGAAAGTGACTGCAAGCAGTGTCTTTCCCTGAATTCAGTGGTTCTTTTACGAGTATAATTATCAGGGAAGTAATGGAGAGATGCATTTAATACTGATGTTATTCTTCAGCAGTACATTGAATTTTAGTGAGTGGTTCTTAAGCTTTAAAGACCCTCCTGTTTTGTTCCCATAAAGTGCCCTGGCCGTATTCCAGCTCTGTCCCAGCCATCCAGGAGGAGCTCTCCCTGCCGTCCCGAGTTACTGGAGAGGTGTTGAGCTCCCTCGCTGGCCTTGTGGAGCTGCCTCCGTACTGTTTCAGGTTAGCACAGTGAGGTTTGCAAATACTTCAGTTAGGTTTTCAAAGCTGCTCCTTTTTATCACTTTAAGAATCAGACTCCTGCTATTTCATATACTTGTTAGTTAAAAACACACACACACACAAACAAAAGATTCTTATTTCTCATAATCTTCCAGAACTGTGCTGCTCTGAGCTCTCTAACCTCCTTTCTTGTGGGCTGCTAGCCTTCATTAATCCAGCTAAAGCAGTGACGACAGAAATACTTGAGGCAGAGACTTAGTTTCTTATACGGGCTTCATAGATGCATATTTTTAGGAAAGTAATGGTGGTGCTCTGACAAATAGTAATTCCATTTGTCAGTAAACCTAAGCATTTACTGAAAGAAGGGACTTGCAGGTAGTAGTCTGTCAGAATTAAATATTGGTTTTCTGTAGCGTTTCTCTGTAATGTAGGAGAAAGTCAACTATGGTCCCTAAAGTCTAATTCAAAATAAAGATCTAGTCTTCCATACAGTATACAACACTCTGTTATTTTAGTGCAAATGAGGGTTTAAAATTCAGCTGCATTCATAAGGATGCTTCTAGGCTTGCCTGGAGATCATAGTTTCAGTTATTCTGTAAAAGTAATAAGTTTTCTGGTGGGGGGCTTTCAGTACTTTGTTATCTGGTTTTGGCTTCTTGCCAAGGAATAGTACCACTAGAGCACTCACTGCTGTTTATATGATTTTCATTGACTTCAGTGGGCATTGAATCAGGCCTTATAAGCACAATTTCCTCATTGTTAGCAGCTGTTCATTGCTTAGCATTACTTGAGCCGCTATTCAGCTGGCCATCTGTGATCTGGGACTTCTCAGACTGCAAGAAAATCATTAGCTGTTCCATTTTGGCAGGAGAATATTGTAACTTATCTCAGGGATGTATTTGTACAAGGAGTAATAATGTTTTTCCCCAATATCTATTGCTTGTCACTTGCCCATCTGTGGTTCTAACATACAAATGTTAAATAATAAATACTGAAATAGAATCAGTGCTTCATACATTCAAAAGCATGTTTTTCACCAGGATGCTGAGAGATTAAGTCTGCTAGCCAGAGAGAGCCCATATTATCAGTACACGTGCTTATCAGTCTCTGATGCTAGTCATTCTGCAGAGAAATTAGTTTACAGAATGACAAAAGTAGGTCCTGTAGAGTCTGGATGGTGAGTTATGACACCAAATCATGACTGAGAATTTTGGATGTAGCTTGATTAAAGGGTATAAGAGATGAATTGAATGTACATTGCATTAAATGTGCGTATGTCTGAGAGCACTATAAACTGAGAGTTTATAGATGGAGGCAGTGTCCTGCAATAATTGTTCTCCAGAAGGAAGCAACTGTGGAAGCGGAGGTCTGTGCCAATAAATTAGCATTTCAACTAGCCTGTTAACTTATCCTGTATTGCTAGATTCTTTTCCGAGACCATTCCTTCATTCTGGTTCCTGGAGGAGCGACCTGTGAATTCCTGATGACAGACAGTTCCCTTAAAATTCTACATGAATTTTTTACAAGGTTTAAAGGAATGTAGTGAGAGATGGACATAAGGAACAAAACATTGTTTAGGTAAGTCTACCCCTTTCAAGGAAAGGATGTATTATCCCAGCATGGAAATGTTAAGAGATATAGTACTCAGTCTTAGACAGAAGTCCTCTGGTTGGGAGTGCTTACTAGGAGGGAAATTATCATTTTTGTTTACCCATGTTTGTAATAATACCTCGGCTAAATGTGGCTCCTCCATTCGCTTATGCAGTGAATGACAGCAACCCCCAATTTGGCCCCAATTTACCCAATTTGGTAAGTCGTCCTTTGTCCTTTATGTGCTTTCATTCATGTTAGTAGGTGTTGCAGATGCACATCTCTGGTGCTGAATGGGAGAAATCTCAGCTTTCTTTGGTTTCTGAATTGAGCTTCTTTCACTTTTAGTTTTTCATTTAAAACTGGAGAAATCAAGTTCATTGCTGATGTCAAAGCCTGACTACTCGTTTATAAAAACAGAAATACAGAAATGAGGGTGGAGGGAAGGAGATAATGGGATTTCCCTGACGTCCTGAAAACAGGATTTGACTGTGCCCAAATTTTCCATTTTTATTTCCAGAACAGAGCTTTATTGCCTGGTGATCAGAAAAATTACAATATTTCATCAAAGATTCCCAGCATATGGGAACCTACCAAGTTTCATGCATTTTTCAAAAAGTTTTGTGGATGCCAAAAGAAATGCCTGACTTCATCCTCCTCGGGGAGGACAGCCCGCTGAGCCCTCGCGCAGGCGGAGGGAGGCTCGTTGCACAGTGCTGGAGTTGATGTTGACTCTGCGAGTCCGTCAGCAAAGTTTTGGAGAGAGAGAATACACAGCACTGTACCTTGCTCTGGAAACTGCCAAGAGAAGCACAAAGACTCCATCCTATAAACAAGATGTGAGACACAAGCTCGCTCTTTCTCAGCCAGCTCAACAGCTCAGAGACCGTTCCCTCCATTAGGCGACGGGGATGGCGGTGAGGCAATGTTCTTGCTTCCTCCACAGTGCATACTAAAAAAGTTTAAAATAACCAAGTATCAGTTTTCCCCATATTCAGCCTTTGTTTAACAAAACATGAAGTCTACGTGATAAGTAAACCTTGTGAAAATGTAATAAATCTTCTATATACATAGCAGATGTTGCTGGATTTATCCACTATAGGAAGTTATATATCAAAGTGTACAGTTTAGTGCCTGTTTTGTGTACTCAGTGAATCCCAGACATGTTTAATATTTCTCCCTCTGAGGTTTAACAGCGTATAAATAACATTCAATAAACACCTTTAACTTTAAACAAATGTATTCAGATATATGATGTCTGCCCAGATCTCATGTTTTAAGAATACTTATAAATACTCGACAGGACTGATTAAATCTAGCAATATGTCCTTAATTTACATCAATTCA
Organism: Struthio camelus; assembly: GCF_040807025.1. Classification (NCBI taxonomy): domain Eukaryota; kingdom Metazoa; phylum Chordata; class Aves; order Struthioniformes; family Struthionidae; genus Struthio; species Struthio camelus. The sequence goes on along the minus strand of NC_090944.1, from coordinate 88,124,649 downwards.
GTCTCCTAGCAGCAGCATTTTCCATATCTCTGTTCAGGATGCGTTACTTGTGTTATGAACTGTTGTTTCAAAGGTGGACAATTTTGCAATTGTGATTTGCAGAGAACTTAAACTTGGCATGTGATGTTCCTGCCCAAGAGCCTTTTTTTTTCTCCCTAAACATATTTGGAGGAATAGTTTATTCTTAGTGTTGTTATGGTGGAAAAACAATACCTCAGTACTTTCATATCTCTGATTTTTAAAATGCAAACTTTTGAGATGTGAGCTAGAATCTTAAGTTAATTTCAACTAGAAAACTTAAAAAAAAAAAAAAAAAGGTGGGGGAGGGGAAAGAGAAAAAGTCCCAGAACAAAAAGAAAAATGCCCCTCTACCTCCTCCAGTGATTCTGTTATTTTTGGATTAGAAACTTAAAGGCACGCAGCAATTCTTACTTCCTTAACTTTCAGGATAATTTTTTTCTGGTGGTGGCAAATGGTGATCTGAGAACAAAAGGAGGAAGACATAAGAATTGAAAGGACAAGTATATGTGACATAAGAGAAGGAGGAAAACAGATTGGCAGGTATTAAAAAGGTCAACCAAGGAGCTGAAAACTGCAAATTGTTCTCATCAGCAGACTGCTTGACGGGCTTTGTATTCTTGGAGTATCTAGTGTTGTTGCCAGGTTTTCTCTGGCTTACCCTAATGCTCCTCATAATGCGACTTAGCTGAAAAGGTCCATAGGCTCAGGAAGCTACTAAGGGTAAGGCATTATAAATAGAAAAGGCAGCCTTGGTCTCCTTTAGGCTTTTTGGTTTGGGTTACTACCCCCTGGTATGTTTTCTACTGATCCATCATTTTCAATTTGTCCTAGAATGGAGCTCTCGCTATTGTCACTTAAGATTATTTGTCAATTTTCTGGGGGTTTCAAACTCCTGCAAGCCCAGTCCTGCTAGGTATTGATCATTCTCAGCTTTCACTGACTTTGAGAGATTTGGGGTTGCTCAACAGCTGTTAACATTTGTCTTGGCATAGCATTCCTTGGTGTAAAGTGCATGCTCTAAATAAGCAGGGATGAAGGAGGGGTTGATTGACAGCTCATCCAAAACACACTCAAGCTATTGGTGATGCCAACAGCAGCTTCAGTGAATGTCAGACTGTGATTTCTTGATTGTTGTCATGTCTGGGGATTTTGCTGTTGCTCACCTCAGAATACAGATATCTTCCCGAGCATTGCTCTAATGTGCATAAAAAAAATTGTTGAGTATCTGCTGCTTATCACTTGTGTCCCTTAATGTGCAGTGTTTTTTCAGTGATTGTATGAAAAGAGACTTGTTAGGATTCTGATTAGATTATCTACAGTAAGAATCCGTAATTAAAAGAGACAAAGACATACAGTAGCTCCCAAAAGCACAGATTTATGATCCTTTTCGTAATGCAAGAGACTGTGTTTCTGCTAGTGAGGTTCCTACTGGAAGTCTAAACTCGAATGCCCAGAGGGGCAGTCTTACTTTCTGTATTCTGCTTGTTAATGGTAAAGGCAAAATGTCTATTCCATGTTCAAAACTGCACTTTAGTTGTTCATGAGAACTGTTCTCAGTTTAATTTCGTATTATCCACTGCCTGCTTTGCCCCAGAGTTGCATAGGTGACGATGTAGGGAGAAGAGATTTTTCTAGCCCTTAAATTGCCTGTTCCTTCAGCAGAAAATTGAAGGTAATAATTCTTGCTGGATCCCAGCTGGTGAGGAGTCCTTTGCCCAGACATAGTAGTGAAGTGTTACTAAGTGTTGCACTTTGTCTCTTTTGGTTGAAAACCGCAGAGGAGCTTTCTCAGACCAGCTCTCTAGAGAGGTACTAAGCAAGCGGTGTCCTAAAACAGCTTATGCTTGGATTTGAGAGCGTTTTATTGTCAGCTGCAAACATTAACACCAATATGAGTGAAACGGGTGAGTTGGCTTTCACCTCAGCACACTACTTGTCGTTCTGCTAGTCTTGTTCAAGGTGAGGTGAAATTACCCGTGGGGGAGAAGTCAACAGACCCTTTCAGTCCAAGCTAAATTCCAGCAGATGGGGTGCATAAGTTACGACGTTTCCACAACCAGTGTTGCTGGAGTTAAAAAAGGGATTTCCTGGATTAGTCGTCAAATTGAAATAACGGTACAGCGGGAGTTGTAAATGTTTTGTATAACCATAAATGAAACATTCCGGTTTCAAGCTATTTAATTTTCTTAAACTTTTTTCCTTCTTTTTAGACTTGAGTCAATTAAAAAAATTCTGTTATAGCAAAACATTGACGTGTAATAATGTGGAAATGAAACATTTCAGCATTTCTGAAATGAATAATTATATTAGAAAATGTTGAAATAAAACCTTAAATTGTTTAAAATATTTTTCCTATTTTTTCTGGCCAAAAATTTTCATTAGATGTGACCTGAAACCGGAATGGTTTCCTATTTGCCCCCTCCCTCTTTTCCTGTGAAACCGTAGGTTTTGGCTAATTTTAGCTGTTTGTGAAAAGAAAAACAGCCAAGTCTGGCTGTACTCGCCACTTAATTTTATAAACTTTGTTAAATGAAGGCAGGCTTTATAGGCTTCTTGATGTTGTCTTCCACTCTTCAGATCTTTAGAGATGAAGGAGCAGTATATAGGCATGGGAAAGCAAAACTAGTTTAAAGGAGAAAAAGTAAATGTTAATGTAGACCATTCATGGGGGTTTCGTGCTTACTGTGAAAGGGCTGAAATATTTCACCCCAGTCCTGACTAGGTTCAGATGTATCACTGAGTTACCACAGCTGGAAGAGTTATTACTCATTAGCTGAGTTGCAAAGCAATGAACTGATCTGGTAGCTTGGGGCAAGCATGAGGTGAGACAAATTTGTCTCAACTTCTTTCACTGAGGTTTATGCTAATGTGAATATACCTCCTGTTTGTGGCAAGCTGAGAGCATACTCTCAACATGCTCTTCTGACATCATCACGTCCGAGTAATCAGAGGGATCTTCCTATCTGTAAAACAAATTGTGGCCCTTTGGGATGATGTAAATAAAGGCCACTGCTAGACCCAGTCAGAAGGTTTTGAAACAGACACAAAGGGCATGTTGTTCACTCATACTTTTTCATCCCAGGCTTAAGCTAGCTCCAAATACAATCAAACCCAATTGCAGCAGTGGTGAGTGGTGCAGATCAATAAAAATCAATTAATATAAATATTAGCTTATTTTATCGCACCAAGGATGCAATTAGCATTCTCAGCTCTTTTCAAGCAGCGATCACATGCCTTCTGTGTGTTGGGAGTCTGTGTTGCTTAGCTTGAGCCCTAACAGCTGTAAGAGGCAAAGGATTGTGCAGGAGGCATCTTGATCAGCTCCCAGCTGGCTGCTGCTGTTCTCCCCATCCCCTTCCAAATTACCAGGGTTACTGCCTGACTCGGATTTATTCTGGCTTACGTACGCACACGTCACCTCTGCCACTGTAATGCAGATAAGAATTTGCTAACAGTCTTGAGAGACATCCCTGGCCTCAAGTGCTCACGGGCACGTGCTAGCAGGGTCCAGCACTGCGCTACCAGTGAGACAAACGCTTTGATGTCCAAGGGGTTATGTTGCCTTGTCAGACCCGACAAGCTGATAACATCATTGAAATATGCTTGCTTTCTGGATTCTTCAGAAGAGCGGCTGGCTGGGAAGGGTTTTATGTACAGCAAAACCTTTTTAAATGTTTCTCTAACCTCTGTGGAGATTGTCCTTTGTAGATGCAAGGGAAGAAGGAAGCTCGTGGCTCCAAATGGCAGCTTGCTGGTCATGGGCAAAATGAAGGCTGCCAGTTGAAACTGTGAAAAAGCAAAATGAGGCCCAGCTTCAGATCTGCTACATTTCCCCTAGCAAACGTGAGTGTCCCATTTATAATTGGTTCATAGTTACCTTGAAGACTGTCTGGCCACTATTTAAATAAATTCCTGGCTGTGGATTGTCACTGGCCTGTACGTAGTGAGGTTCAAGTCCTGCCTCTTCAGGGATGGGCTCTTCTCCAAAGGGCTCTCCTTAGGTGACATTCTGTTTTCTCCTGCGGCCTTTGTCTACCACCGAAAGGGATGAGACTGAAGAAGGTTAAAAAGATGTCATCAAAAAGGTGATTCTGAAGGATAGCCTGAACAGAGTTATCAACTCTGGCAAAGTGCTTAGTTATTAGAGTGGATGAACAAGGGAAATGCATGGGACCTGTGGTTAGCATGGGAAAGGACACAGAAAGGGTAAAATCATGTATCCCTGGCTTTAATAATTCATGCTCAAATACTTGGCCATGTGAGTACAGGTAGAAGAGAGGATAGTGGAGAAAACTCTGAGAAAGGGGGTAAGTCTTGGGAGGCACTGGGGCATTGCTAGCTGCCTCCCGGCTGAGGCTCCCGCATCTCTCTGGCTAAAGGAACCCACAGGATCTAAAAGGGGTGAGATCCAAGGTCTTCTTTTAAGCCACGCTGTGGAGCCTTAATCCATTTTTGTGCAGGAATGTTTTGGTTCTCCTGGTTGGTGATGCTATTCCTAAAGTAATGCAAATAAATGAATACAATATGTTTGGTGAGTGTATTACTCTAATTAAGATTCCCAGCTGGGTTTCTCATTTAAGCAGCAGGATGGTCTAGAGAATTAAATTAAGAATCAGGAACTCCTCTGTCCTAACCTTGCTCTGCGGAGTGAATCATCCTGCGAGGAGGGGCTGTTCACTCACAGCAATATTTCCAGACTTGAGTGCCTAAAGATAGGCACTTGGATTTGTATTTAGGCTCTCACATAAATGTTGTTTACTTTGCAGAGGTGCAGATCCCTGAGAAGGGAATGGGTTTATAGGCAGTTCGTTTCTCTGGAAGATGTGCCAAGCTTTAGGCACCCAAACAGAGAACAGTAACTTCAGTCTTTCGGGGGCATAGTTCACTCATGTGAAAACAGTGATAAATGTTTTCCTATATCACAGGAGTAGAATGAGGCTGAGTTGCTGAAGTTAGCATTTGAATGGCATTTTGGAAATAGCAATGCTTTTGGTGCATTTATGCTTGATGACAGAGTTCATAGGAGAGAAGGTATAAATTTATGATGGAGAAATAAAGGAGAAGGGAATGAAAGCAGGGAAAACTTAATTCTGATTTTCCTGACTTAATTGTATGTTTAAATCTCAGTCTTAATAAGGGTCTAAATCTCCATCAATTAATAAAGCTTTTCCCTTTTTCTCTTCTTTTTCTCATGCAATATGGGGAATAATGAATAGGCAAGTGTGATTTATAAGGGGGGAAAATCCACCAACTGGGTTTGCTGAATTGAGCAATTGAGTGGCATTCCTGTGGAGTGGTTTTACAGTGTCACTTGAACCCCATGGTTAAGCAGTCTCTAGGTAACTGGAGGCAGGTCTGTTTTCCATAATATATTGACTCAGTCTGGAAGTAAAACACACACAGAGAAAAATCCTCAAACCTTGCTGTATCCTTTGCTGCAAAAATAATAGAATGTTTTAAATCTTGTCCTTTTTATCCAAGTCAAGTGGCTTTTAGAGGACTTCAGAGTCATTGCTTGCTGCAAGAAGAAAAGGGAGATTGGCTTGGCAAGTTGTCCCAAATCATAGTTGCTTCTTGATATAAGGCGTTTGCAAGAGAAAATGTATGCTCTGCTAGAAGTGGAGAATTCAGAACAAGATGCGAATTTTGTTTGGCTCTGGGACAGAGCTTTGGGGGAAGTGGGCAATGAGGGAAGTGCAGTACTAATGAACATAAAGCCTTTCATGTAGGGAGCAGAAATGAGCCTCATTGTGAGAGGACAGAAAGATGGTGGGAGGCTGATGAAAGTGGGTAGAACTTGGGAAATACGAGGGAGTCATCATGGGAAAGACTGAAGGAGCTGGTGGAGGGTGGGAGAGGTATTTATCAGGAAGCAGAATTTGGTGCACAATTTGGTGAAGCTGCTGCAAGGGGCTGGAAGGAAGTCAGAGATGGCAGTGAAGCCCAGCTAGAAACAGATAGAAAACTTTCCTGAAAACAGTGCCAAATGCTTCTGGCAGTCTTACTGGCTCGTGAGTGTTGTAGTTCAGGACACTATTTGCAGTGTCTATATTATTCCTTGGATGCAGCTTAGAGGGGCAGAGCTCTGCCAAGCTGAATGACTGTTTATCCTAGACTGGTTGTAGGAGGCCGCATAGCAGGAAAGTTTACCACCCTTTTTGCCACAAAAGCTGTGATGGAAAAGTTACAGAGAGAAGGCTCCCTTGAAAACTGAATTTTGGGTTCTGTTAGAGATGTAAAAGACAAAGGCTGTGTATGTGCAGTAGTTAAAAGCGAAAGGGAAATGCAAGCATGTTTTTACTTCTAATTCAGTCACTTCTCACTGTAGGCAGGTTGACTAAATGTTGGATAGCTGCATATCCAATAAGGAGGGAGTTGACACTGTATCTGTTGTACCATCTGTTTACCAGTTACCAGTGCACTGAGAGAAGCTTCAGGGAGGAGTAGGAAAAGTGCCAGAGTTCGCAGTTGTGTTTAACTGCTTAAATGCCAGCAGTGTGAAGTCAATGATTGGCAAGCCTCTGGTCTGCAGAGTTAAAACTACTGCAGGTAGAGACTCCTTTTCAGCTAGCAGAACTTTTCTGCTCAGGTTGGTTTCCTCTGCACGCCGTCGGTGGCAGCAGAAGAAACCTAAGCCTTCCTAGCCAGGCTCTGGTGGGGGCACGTTTCCTACCTGTCATTTGATTGTTCTGTGCAGAGACTCTGCTCCAGAAAAAAAAAAAGCCTGCTAACAGTGGTGCCAGAATAAAAGCTGCAGAAGAAAATCTTTTTGCTATAGCTGTGTTGGTTGTTTCCTTCACATAGACAAAGCTTCTTCCTGCACAATGCGATGCTGTAGTAGCAGTGCGGGAAAGTCTGTCCATTGGCGAACTAGTAGTGTGAAATTACCAAATACAACTAAAAAATCCTGAGGAGTGAATTGTGGCAGCACAGGTGATCATTCCATTCCCCTCTGATCTGCGGTTTCGCTATCGGGTTGCAACGAGCAAGCAAGCTCCTGTAAGGTCCTGAAGCCCTGTTTGGACAACTTCTCTTTGTTGTCCCAGCTGCTTCCCCTCTAAAGGTGACAAAATCTGACTCCTTCAAATAGGCTTCAATTGAAGCCGCAGGCCCTCCACAGCCCTAGCGGTGAGAAGTTTCCATTTCATGGTGCCAGTGCCGAGGTCAGGATAGAATGTGAACTTTCTAAGTAAAAATTCTGACTCCATAGAAAGAATACCAAAAGTCCCTTCAAGCTGATGAGGATTTTAAGCCCAGGCGCTTAAGATGGCATTGACTACCTTTGTTTTCCAAATACTTTTATTTCCCTATTAAGTCAGTGCAGATCAGTTGATGCCTCAGAGTGTCAAAACCTGGGCAAACTGTCACAGGTAAGCTGGTAGGAAACAGTTTTCATCTCTTGCAGAACTTTTTGGACATGGAAAATCCTTATCAATTTCAGTTGAAGTTAGGGGACTAGTTTTTCTCAAGGCTTGAGACTCTGTGCCTTTTGTTCTCCTTTAGTCCAGATTTCCCTGACTTATATTTACCTTGGCTTATAGACGTAGACCCAAGCTACAGATACTTATGGATCAACTCTCTTGATCCAGTAGGTCCAGCTAGTTTCAGACATCTGCAGTTCTTCTTCCTGTGCATACAGGACCAGCAGTGAACTGGACCCATCAGTGGTGTGGTATCTTTCAGGCAGATGTGAGCTTGTTCTGCTTGAAAGCTGAGTAGTGGCAGTTAGTGAACCACTGAGCCCCTGTTAATAAACCTGTCTGAGAGGCAGGATTTATAGTTTTTGCTTGACATTACAATAACAGAGCCAAACCTCTTCTGGCAAGCTGAAGACTGAGCAAAGTGAAGTGGTGTCTGTCTGCAGAATAAATTGAACTTCAAGTGATGGCTGCGTGGTATCATTTATTTTAATACTTGAAATAACACACTGAATGTTGGAGATTTTAAAGCAAAAAGTCCATGTGAATAGCTGTTCCTGAGGCTCTCCAGTCCCACGAAGATAACCTAAGCATGCTCAGGTGCCTTGGTGTCTTTGTTTCTTCCCCAAGCAGTTATAACTCCTTTCGCCTTAAGAGAGAAAGGCCCTTTCAAAATCACTGGTGGCCTTTGATCTCAGCTCCACATGGCTGTCTTCTGGCACTGTCTTAACAACTCTCAAGTGCTTGCAGAGAAGAGGCTTTGTTCATGCCAGTGTCTTGCCTTGTTGCTTGTCTCTCCTGAAAGTAAACTCATTGAAGTAAACTAATATCCATCAAGTGAACATCCTCAGGACAAGGTTTCTTGTACTTGCTGGTTGTCACAACAACCATTTGTCTTCCAGGTGAGCATTAAGCAAAGCCCCACATTCACCCAGAGCAGTTCCCCTTCCTTCCTGACCGTTCCTGGGGTGCGTCTTCCTCACAATGAAAGTAATATTTGCCAGGCTTTGAGGTCTGTGGCTAAAAGCATTACTCAAGAGCTGTTGGTGCTTTTCCTGCTCCCAAGGCACGTTCAGTTTGAATGCCGTTCTGTGCTTTGCTGTGGCGTTTGTACAACTAGCCCCTCTGTGACAGTCAGCAAGATGGCCTGGCTTTCTTTTGCCAAGAAAGAAATGAGAGAAGAACAAAAGAAAAACCTGACTGCAATCCTTACTGAGAGCCAATTTGCTCTGTTTTGTTTGCTAGTTCTGCAGGGCATATAGGCTTTGACTACATCACCTGTCAATTTAATCCGTTTTTCCCCCTCAAGGAGTAGCTCGACTGGTTTGATTCTGAGACAGAGGCCCTTGCTCCTGCCAGCTTGGAAAGGCTGCATTTTTTGTTGCAAACTCTTGGCTTTGATTCCTGGCCTGTCCTACAATAATCAAGAAATATCTTTGTGCGAAGAACTGCATAATTGCTCTAGCACATGGGGTTGCCACATAATACACCTCACTGCCTGGCCATTGGAGTGTGGGAGTAAAGAACTTGACCAAAAAGAAAAGTAGATTATAGTTGTAGCTGTAAAAAAAACTCTTGTTTCGTTTTGGTCATATGGGTTGCTGCTTGGTATAGATATTATAGAGGCAGATGGTTTTCTTTCTCTTTCACCAACAGCTACCTACACTTCAAAATCTAGACTTAAATCTGATTATCCAAAAGGACTTAAAGCAGGTCCTTGAAAGTAGCCCCCTATCCTGTTTGTGAGTCTTCTGTTAGCTGGAGGGGAAGGGAGTTTCTGCTCCCATGTGGGGGTACCACGGTGCATAGGTTAAGATGTGCATAGTCATGCCATTCAGCATTTTTAACATGGGAAAAGCTGCTGAAACTGTCTTTAGTTCTCACTTCTCATTGCGTATCACTTTTGCTCTGCTTTTATTTATATATGTGTGTGCGAATAAATGAAATGGTGAAAGAGCCTTGGCATCGATCTCAACCCCCTCTTTGGAGCCAGGCTGGTCCCCAAACGTTCACCTTTGCAGTTCCTCCAGCTGCCCCAAGCTGCACGCCGCTCCGGCTGCGTGGTGCCGGGCTTGGCGAGCGCCGGTGCCAGTGTAAACACGAGCTGCTGCACACTACCGTGGCAGGAGGGCTGTGCAGGGGCACGGCCCTCGCGAAGCCCGTTCCACCGCTATGACATGTTTTTTCCGCAGGGCCCCTGAGCTGCTAAAGGAGTGGTGGAGCTGCTATTTTGTATGCAGGTAAGCGAGGAGGGGTGTCCGGCGGCAGGGAGAGACAGAGGCAGCTGGAGGCATCGGCTGCCCGGCTGACGCAAGCCCCGTCTTGCTCTCCTCCCCGCCGGCTGCTCCGTTTCATTACAGTGATACAGTTTGATTCATGAGCTTTTTCTCAGCTCGCCGCTGAGCCGGGTGACTCAGAAGACAGGCTCTATAAAGGCTTCATTAAGGGAGATTAACGTCAGCACGTACCTTTTGTTTGTGCGTGGTTCTTCTTCCCCCGGCACCGGCACCGGTCACCTCCCCTCCCTAAACTCCCCACCCTGTGGCATTGGTGGAGAGAGGCTTCCTTGGGTCCTTGCCCTGTCTCCTGTTGCCACGAAAGTGGCCAGGTTTCCAGAGATGGAGTTCAAGTGCCACCAGCTACCTCCGATTAAATCTGCATTGCAGGCTAGACGTAAGCCGAAACCTCATCCATCTGGAGTGGGACCGTTGCTAGCGTCAGGCTCATGGTGTAGATCTGTGATAATGTTCAGTCTTTGAGGGTAAGAGAAAATGAGTGTGGCTTGGGAAAGGTGATTTGGGGGTTTGCCCAGTTTTCAGAAGGGTGGGAATAGGGTGGCAAAGATGTCGTGATCAGCTAAGGAAAAAGCTGCAAACAGTAGCACCTTGCAATTCCAACATGCCAGGCAGTGCAAGAAGAGATCCAAAGGGACCCAGCGTATTTTCCTAACTTAGTTGCCCTGGAACAGAGCACAGGTTTCCTCCATCTGCTTGAGAGGAGAACTTTAAAAAGCTTTTAATCGTTACCCAGTTCCCTACAGTTTGCTGGTGCTGGTTCCTAGAGCTGAGGAGATGCTTCTGTAGTGATTTCGGGGCCGGAGGGAGGGAGCGTGGTTCAACTTTTATCTGCTCGAAGAGGAGGGCTCAAGGAGGAAGAGTTGGATGGTTTCTGGAGCTGATGAGGCAAAGCGAGGAGTGATCTCCAGCTCCTGGTCATAGATGGCTTGATTTTCTGAATTTGGCCTAGCACAGCTGTCACTCAAAGCTGTTACCATGCTGAGGCTCTGGCATTTTGTAGCAAAGGTGTTTCTTGTCTTAATTCAGCTCTGAGGCCTTCCTCAGTGGTAGGCGTGCTGCTACTCTTTGAGGTCTCAGGGGTGATTTTGGCTGTCTGAGCACAGTGGAGGTCTGGGGAGGGAAACCGGAGCCGTGGACACTTCATCTTCCCCCAGAGACAGTCATTCCGGACCAGCGGTGAGGCTTTTTACAAGAGCAGCCGAAGGAAAATTGTACTTTTGCTTTCTCTGAACTTCCAGCCCAACACTTCCATTAGCACTGACATTCATGTAAGAAAAAGAAAAGAAAAAAATAATAGTGGAGAAATAGAAAAATATATGCCTCTACCAAGTAAAACAAGAAATGGAATACTGCAGGAAGTAGGTGAGACATGGTACATGCTGTGAAGCGCAGCCTGTTTTAACAACCAGACAAGTGAAGTATTGCTATGTAACAGTCCAAAAGAAGCAAGGCAAGAGTACTCTGATAGCAATACTGACTGTGATTCAGCACCCATTAAAAGAAAAAAATAGGGAGAGGATAGGTCGACGGGACTGTGCAGGACGTTCAGAGATGTAGAATAACCAGATCTGCTTACAGTGCAGCAGAGGGAAATTTGGGCAGAAATGCAAGAAATGAGTAACTGAGGCGGCATGTTACACATCAAAAACCGTTTGACAGGCGTGAGTTCAGCAAGCTGCTTGACCGCAAAGTAGTCAAAATAAGCAGATAAGTTATTGAAAAACACTGAATGGGAGATATGCGTCTATATCATAGAGGAGAGAAACACAGGCCCAAAAGCTGCCTCCAAATGAAATAGCTTTAAGTGCCCCTAAAAGGAGAAAGCAAATAAACCTTTTTTCGATAAGCAAGGAGAGCAAATTTAGATAGAGTTTGGAGCAGGCTTTGAAATCACTACTGGAATGTCACAAAGTGGATGGTCTTGCCTCATTCCACGGGGCTGCAGAGCTTGCAAGCCTACAAACTGGACAGCTGGCTTTCGTGCTACACGTGGATATTTAGCAAATCACAGACATCATGAGGAGGCTGTGTTCATTCATTAATGGATGGCAAACAAACAAAATAGCTTCTTGAATCTTTTGTCCCCTAAATGCAGGGTGAGGCAGTTAAAGTACAAGGATTTCTGATAAGTGTTTATGTAGTTGCTTGGTTCTGATGCTGTGTTTCAGTTGTGGCTGTTCCTTTCTTAGCAGTTTCAAATTCTGCAATAACTAAGAATTTGCCCTTTCAGTCTGAAAATTGAAAAGGCAGGAATATGCAGAAAGAATATATGCACAAATGCCTGCTATTCCATTTATGTTTCCACTGAACTTTTCAAATGAATTTGCAAACAAATTTCAGGGTAACTTGGTGGAAATTCTAGCCTATTCTTCTGAAAAGCAACTTGGATGTAATCATGGGGATGAGCCCCAACCTGCCTGTAAGATTTCTCTGCTCCAATATTTTGCCCTCTCCTGAGATTTTTTTCTGCAAGACTCTTGACAATTGACTTTTCTGAAGACCTCCTGGAATCAAGAATTTCTATGATGTTCTTTGTCCCATCCTTAAAAAAAAAAAAAGCCCTTATAATTTTGAAAGCCCTTATGATTGTATAGAAACACATGCAAATGTGATTGTGAATGTGCTTTAAAGCCACAGAAAACATTGTAAGTGAAAAAGTAAACAGCAAGATGTATTCTAGGGATACCTGAATGGAGTAAGAGGAGTGAAATGAAAGCTGGCCACGTCTCTTCAATGCCTTTTCATGAGATCACAGAAAAAGTCAGGCTGGAAGGGTCCTCAGGAGGTGTCTAGTACAACTTATTGCTCAAAGCAGGATCAGGTATGAAATCAGACCAGGTTGCTAGGGCTTTATCCAGTTGGTCTTGAAAATCTCTAAGGATGGAAGCATGCAACCCCTCTGGGTAACCTGTTCCAGTGCCAAGGCAATGTCTGCCAATTATCTTGTTCAAAGACATCTTTTTCTTTGAGGAATATGTGTATATTTATACATTCTAGTGAAAATGTGTCATTTGCACTGGTAAAACAGCAGAGCAACACAACATGGACAGATAGAGTAGCTTATTTTAGACAAATGAGTGGCAGTGGCAGTGGCAGAGCCTGGCAACAGACTTGTTGAAACTGGTGCTGGGTGTTGGATGCCAGATCTCCGAACTATAAAAACCTGAGTGTTAGTTAGTCTCGTGGAGAAATATGTTATCTGTTACTACAGTGATAATCCTAGCTCAGTGGTTTTCAAATATTTTTGATTTTGCACTCCTAAAGATATTCGAGTGGAGCTCTGGACCCCTTTATCATGGTGTTTGAATGAGCCCTATCAGGGCTTGCTGTTGTGGACCCCTTCAAATTGGCCTGTGGATCCACGGATTACATATACCACAAGTTAAAAACTACTACTAGGAGTTTTCAGCTATTTTTACATATTTCTTTTCCTCATGTGTGACTCATTTATCTGTAAATACAGGAAAATGTTTGTACTGTTATTCTTCAGTGTTAGGGCCAAATGATCTAGGTAATTTCTTAGTCCAATTTCTGGCTTGAAGCAAACAGAATTTTCTGATTCCTGTCTCAAGTCAGTAACTTCCACTAATGCTGCAGTGACTCTGTAGAAAGACGCCTAAAACTGACTTGGAGACATCAAACGGTAGAGAATCCTCCACGTTATTGGTAAAATTTGTAGTGGAAAACTGACTGTGCTGTGAAAACTTAACTCAAACTGAGTTTTCAGTTCTGTAATGCAGCTGGTCTTCCTGGGATATTTTGTTAGTTCCAGATAGCTATTTCCTATGGAAAATAGGATGATTTTGAGAATTCAGATGAAAATGTGTCCCATTTCATGTTGGCTTGTTTGCCTCTTCATTAGCTTGTTTTGATAAAATGCTGCATGAAAGAACTTAAATATTTCATAATATTAGAAACCAAAAAGAATCAGTAATAAATTCCAACTGTTGTGTTTATTAAAATGAAGCATTTAATTTTCACAAAAGGCAAACAAAATAACTCTAAAACGTTTCAATCTTTACGCAGACATTTCCTGGTAGGAAAAGCTGTTGCAGCAATAGAATGAAATGCTGCCAAATCTTACTGGGACGTGCACAGTGACAGAAGTCTGGTAGAAGAAGCAGAGGATCTACTGAAAGGAGTTAATGATTGTAGGTTCATAGTTTTTCTACTTCTAAGCTAAAAACCCTTTCTCTGGCTCCCTAAACTTTTTTTTTTTCTTTATAGCTTAGGTATTTTCTTTCTCTCAGATGCTTATTGTGTTTTTGGAAAGCAAGCAAGAGCAGAAAACAAATGCCTGAAAATTTCTGATTAAAAGTGGATGTTAGGCAAAGAAAAGGATTTGGATAATGTGGAATTCTTTAGGAATATCCTTCCGTAGCGATTATGAAAATCAGATGGTACAGCCAATCCTAGGGCTGGGAATATGCCTAATGGAAACTCTAGCAGTTCTGCATCAGTACTTGTACTTAACCCTCCTCCACGCTTCTTGCTCATTAGAAGCAATTTGATTTCAATAAGCTTCACAGCAAATCTGTTTAAGCTTTTTTTCTGGGTTTCATACCATGATTGCGAGGACATTGACGACAAAACGGATTTTTGATCTTTAAAGTTCAGGTATCTCTGATTTAAACTCAAATTCAAGCTCAAAGTCAAAGTCAAGCTAAGTTGTGACCACCTATGCATTGAAACTCAGGTCTGGAACAAGAATTCAAAAATTGAAAATTATTTAAATCTGAGAATTTGACACCATCTATTTAATACAAAGGGATGGAGTTCTGTAACTTGGATCAAGGCTTAGATCCTTTTCCAAATGCGTTAGCTCGAATTTTGTTCAGATCTAGGACTAGAGAGCGCAAAAATTCCCTTACAAGATCTGTTTGGATGCTATTCTATGAAATGAACAGCCTGCAGTCTAGTTCCTTGGGTGAATATATGCTCCATACTAAAACCTACTCACTATTTCTTTCTGCAGTACCATCAGTTAATATCTTTACTGGCAATTTCAGCAGAGAATTTGTAAACTCTCTCATCCCCATCATTGTGAGTGGGGCACCGTGTGTGGGCAAATGAGGGTAAGTTTTGAAAATGTTTTTTTTGTTCAGCTGTTACCCAGCTTCCACCCAAGGACTGCCGTCGCCAGGGCTGTCTCTTATAATCCTCTAGTTTTTAAATGACCGCCAAATTCTTCGGAAATGCCATTTGTGGTGTGACCTTCGGTGTCCTAACCGGATCTAAACCTGCGTAGGTTTACAGTCCCCTGGCTGTTGAGCAGCTCATGGCACTGGAGCTGGGAGATTGTTAACACTGAATAGGTGTCTCGTAATGGCTCTGGTCACATATCGCTGACGGGGAATCACTGTCATGCTCTGAAGGAAGGTCAGGTTCTCGTAGAATTTATGTAGAGTGGCAGATCTGCAAAATAACCGAACCACGTGCAACAATTTTCTCGGCCTGACTTGGCTGCTCCTTGATTAAATTCTCCTCTGTTGTTTAAGAGGAATTAGAAGGATGTTTTCAAGGGTATTTCATTAACTGTCTGTATCCTCACTGTTAATTCAAATAGCTTAATGTTTTAATCATACGTGCATAGAAAGTTCAAAATTATTTGGGAAATTTGTCAGTTAATTTCCCTGAACAGTAGATTTCTCTGGAATCTGAACACTTTATTTGAGAAATGAGAAAATATGAATATATATGGCAGTGTATTGCATGAGAGCATAAGGCAGGAAGGAAATGAAAGAAAGCTGGTGGGGTCATTTAAAAAAATCGAAACCATCTTGACTTGATTTTGACTCTGGAGCAGATGTAGGTTCAGAGTACACAGTACAGTGATCTGGAAAGGAAGTGGAAGTGGGACTTTGACTTTTGGGGATTAAGAACATCAGTGAGCTGCTTTATGATGTATAAAAGCCTAAAATGCATTTTTCTTTTTGTCTTTTATTTCTGTTTTCCTGTTTTCCCCGTTTATCTCAGAAATACTAAGTTCTGTCTTTTCTGTTTTTACTAGAGGTCTACTTGAAGGGCCTGGGCAGTAGAAATCTTCTTGGAAGGGCTGATTTGAAAGGTCTGCATTGTTGAAGAAAGATATATTCAAGTTTGTCAGAGGTATAAAGAGACTGATTAAAGCACTTTTCTTCTCTGAGTTTCTAAGGTATCAGTTTTATGTGATTTCATCATGAAAAGACTTCTCAACAGAAATTGAGAGAACTGATGCATGATAGTATTCCTTACTCTGTTTTGCTTTCTAGGCATCGAAGAATTCAGATAAACTCACTTAATAAAAGATTTTGGATTTTTTTTGCTTGTCATAAAGGTGCAAAAATGGATAGTTCAGAATTCCCCTCTCTTTGCAAATATGCTTAAAAGAATGACTTTTGGAGATTTTGTGGTATTATCTCGTCACAGCTTATGTGCCATTGCCTATGTTTTGCTCAGACTTTGTTTTATAATTGTTGTTGTTAGTAGAGGGGTTTTCTAGCACCAGACTTTTTTTTTTTTTTCCTCCAGGAAGAAAATATTACTCCTGGTTAAGTAAATGTTTTTTTTTTCTTTTATTTGTTATATTTATAGAAACAACACAAAATGTACATTTCTGGCATAAAAATGCCTATGTAATACAATCTCCTGCAAGCAGTAGGTATAACTGAATATCCCAAAGTTTATTATTAAATCCACATACAATTACTGTAATAGTATGCTGAAATATATTTGTTTTGGCCTAACAAAAGGGCCAAATGTGAATTCAGGAGTTTGAAATGCATTTTATTTCTTTTTTTTCATTTTGTAAGCCGTACAGAAAAGTTTGCCGATGGTTTTAGAGTGTTATTATAGTCTGAAAATATATCTTCTCTGTGGTTCTGTTTGAATGGTATTCACAGAATACAGGATTTGGCCAATTTAGATTTTTGTCTTCATAAATTATTTGTGAATTACTTCTGATGTTTGCAAATATGTTCTTTCAAAGCTCTAAACGAGCCTCAGTTATTTGAGACATTCAGCGTTAGATACTTGCTGCTTCCCTGGAGCTTAATGTTTACATGTGCACACACAAAAATATTTTTGATTTCCTGCCCACCTTCAGTAAAAATCTGCAAATTCATTGTGTTCTTTTTGTATGTTGTATAATTGTGTAATTAGCTGATAATATTTTCAGTACAGATAGGAGGATAAATATCCAATTTAAGGTCTGTAACAAGTAGAAATTTGTTTTCTGCCAGTAAAGCAGATTGGTACGACTTTGATTATGAAGGTATGAAAGGAGAAGATGTAATTTTACACAATATTTTTACACAGTCACTTTCTGGACCATTGAACAATAAAAGCTACAAAAACTATTTGACTACATAAGAGCAAGTGGATGGGGTTGACAGATGTGAGCAAAGATCATTTATATCCTCCATTGCAGTTGAATGTATGGAGTTTCAAAAATGTTACTTTCGGTGCAGAAACCAAATTCTTTCAGTTCGGTTAATATATTAGGAACAGATTTTAAACTAAATGTTCTAAGTACTTAAGAAACGTGTTAGTGTTCTAGTTGGTACAGTACAAGAAAATCTACTTTAAAACTTGATGCTTCCTTTCATTTGTAAATATTTTCTGCAACAGAAGCCTGGTGTCTTAAATCACTTTGATTCATTTTGATTTCTTCATTTCTAAACTAGGGAATAAAATCTAATCTCCTTCAATTTCTAGTCATTGCCCATCCAAGTTACTTTTTCCAGCTTTATCTATTTTCACACAGTTTTGGTATCCCTTCCCCCCTTCCCCCACTAACTAGTGCTTATAGCTTGGATATTGTTAATTTTAACTGTATCTAGACTATAAAAAGGGACTTATCCTTTTTTTGTGGGCAAGTTTTATCAGCATTGCTAGCATCCAGTGAAAGCGTGAGATCGTACTGCTTAGAGTTAACAATCTGTGCATATTTCTTTATCTTTTTTCCTCCAGCCTCTGTCTTTTATTACTAATTTAAATACTCTGAGATCTTTCAGAAAGCTTTACAGGAGATGGAGTAATCAGTCTTAGCCTTTGAAATTCTTTCCCTGTGGATAGTAGAGTAAGGACAACTAAACAAAAGACCTCAGACTGTGATGATAGATTTATGTGATGAGTAGTTTTATGGATATTGGGGAAACTGTGAGTAATTTATTTTGAAATGTACCTCTGTTTAGCCTCTTTCATACTATTTCATAATGGGGTTCATTGGCAGCTCTGCAGAACATTCTGTAGGGGCTGCTTTACTCTACAGTAAATTTACCATTGTTAGAGAGTTTTCAAATCTGGAATTTTTTTTTTTTTAATGAATTTGGCAGATGACATCCCTCACACAGGAAAATATCTTCACAGCAGGCCCTCTGGTCTTGAGAAGTAAGAATTAGAGTCTAAGTGGTGGTTTTGGGGGACGACCAATTCTCAGATGCCCTAAGGCACTATGGTCCATGTTGCAGCCCACTGGGATTGTGTTTTTATAGCCCAAAGCTGAGGGGGGGGCTGTTGTAAGGGGGTTGCAGTCCCTGGGCTCTTCAGTCAGTACAGATGTAGATGTAAGAGCCGAACCAACATGGTAATTTCCATAGGGGCTTTGCAAATGGTCTCTGGAATAGATACTCTCTTCCCAGCTGCATGTCACTTGCATCCCTGATAGCTGGGGGGGGGGGGGGGGTTCCAGCCCTCCAACACCTGCATTTTGTTGCTTCTCAACTTTGGAAACTGCCTGGTTTTAAGGGGGAACTTAGCAGCTAATACTGAAGAGTAGATGTTCCCAGGGGCTAGCTAGAAAGAGAACGTTTTTCCCTGAGGCAGTTGGTCGTGAAGAAGAGCTGCGAAGGGGTGGAGTTATTGTCTGTTCTCAGCCTATAATTGGACTGGCATGAGGTCTGTTCCAGATTAAGCCTAGAGAGTTTCAGATTTCCTCATCTCATTATGGATTTTCTCAGCTGATTCCTGCGATTGGGAGGTGTTCTTCACTGACAATATAATTGCCAAAAAGTTAGGAAATGACCAATTAATGAAACCATCAGTGCTCAGACTCCACCCTGACTTCCTATTTTAATGACTATCCAAAAAATATGCCCAAATTCTATTCTATACACTTCCATAACATACTGCTTTCTAAAGCAAACTTGTACTCACCTGAGTGGATATATGAAAAACATCAAAATGAAATGCTTAGAACTATTTCTCACCCTGAAATAATCAATATTGTAGAAACATATTTGAGAAACTGCTTTTTACCATGTAGGTAGCACATAAGGTGTGAGGAAAAGCTTTGTGTTTTGAGTAAAATATGAGTGCCTTCTGCCATGACTGAAATTTGCTTATAAAGGTTGTGTGCTTTAGAAGGAAATTCAGTGTACTACATAGAAAAATAAAGAAGATGGAAGTGTTTCAGAGCTGGAGAGATTGAAAATTTTGTATTTCCCATTCTTAAAGGAAAATTGTTTTTAGAGGAAAGTTTCTGTATGTGGCCCAGTATTATATAACACAGCTTTTTGTTACTAAGGAATGAGTGAGGGTGTAGAAATGTAGTACAAGGGCAGATGGGTTGATTAGATGCTAATGTATCTGTAATGGGTGACTGTGTTGATGGCACATGAGCTATTTTACTAATAACTGAATCTTAGGAAAAAGTAAGAGCTATTTCTTTCTAATACTGTTTCAGGTGATTAATTTATAGACCTTAAATAAGATGAAATGAGCTTTTTCCATTAGTATCAATTTTGGATTTTTAGTGTCTTTTTTCAACTTTGATTCTGAGAATTCAGAAAATTAAATTTCTCATTCTAGAGTTATCTTGAGTTCCTGAAACTGCAGGGGCATCTTCAATTTCTGTCTTTTTACTGGTTATTTTAAATCCATACTTTCTCATATACATTTCTTTTTTATTAGCTGTAAAAAAAGACCCCTTTTAATTGTACTGCTTCATTGTGCCTCTTGCACAGGGATGATTCCATTTCCTTTGCTTCCCACCCTGCAGAGCGCAAATTTAACCTTTTCAAAACGTCTGCCCGAAGGCACGGGGCAGCGAGGTGCCAAGTTTCATGAGTGGTGAGTGAGATGGCTGCGTGTGTCACAGCTCCCGTGCTGCACTGTGCCATCTGGCCCAAGCCATAATCCCACTTTGGACTCGCTGGTGCTGCGGTGTCCCTGTGACTGTGGGCACGTGGGGATGAGCAGCGGTGGGGAGAGGCCACATCCTAAGGAGTGCCCCTGTGCCAGAATCTGAGGTGCCTGGCTGGTGGCACTTTTCCCAGCACCGGGAAAACTTCCTTGTGCCCTCATGTTATGTGGACCCGCGACTGAGGACCGAGGAGGTCTGCCTGGTGGGAGCGGGGTGAATCTTGTGGCGCTGCAATCTGCAGAGAGGGGTTTCAAGGTAACTGGGACATTAGTAAAAGGAGTTGCGTATGGAGAGAGAATTAGAGGCAGTAGCCTCTCCTTCCTTCGGGTAATGCTGGGGGTGTCTTCCTAAAGTCCCTCTGAATCTCCTTAGCGCACATACCCATGAGGATGCTTTAGGAGTTACTCATTGGCAGTGCGGCCACACTGAGTCAAGACAAGGCTTCCTCTAAGCAACTCCACCTCTCTTGCACCGCATTTCCAAAGCTCCTTGGATGGTAACTCTATTTTGATTTCTAGAATTATAATTCTTCCTCAATATATTTCACTACAGTGTCTAGAAACTAGTGAATTTATTTCAATATCTTCACAGTTAGAGAAGGGCCACTGGCCTGGACATTTTAAACGAAAAAGTCTCCCTCCCCATTTTTTCAGAAAGAAAAAATAATACTGAGGAAAAACTGAAATATCTTCAATAATGCTTTGCTTATTCAAATGAAATTGTAACTGTCAAGTGTTGTTTCCTATCTAATTTCTCTATATCATAGAATAAATCAAGTTGGGAAGAATGTCTGAAGGTCAGTTGGTCCAACCTGCACTCAATACAGGCCAAACTTTGAAGTTACATTGTGTTGCTCAGGGTTTTGAGTAACTATATTTCCACATAGAAGGTACTGTTAGATTTACTTATGAAATAATCCACTATAAATGATTAACTTTTGAATAAGTACAGATTTTTCTAGTATTAAAGGTGGAGTTCTGCTGCATCTTGAAGTTCTTCCATGCTTTGTTGCCATTTGACATACTTTGAAAATTGGGGGACATGATAATGCTGAAAATAGAGAGAATCAAAGCTGTTGACTAGTAAACAGAAAGAAATGTTGTAGCTGTAGGGCTCAAGAGTAGTATTAAAAAACAAAAAAGTATTTAAAAAAATGCGTAAATTTAGATACTTCATTAAAATGTGGTTCACAGTGTATTATTTGCCTACAGGTCCAAAGTATGTAAGAAAAGTAACAGCACAGTATCAAAACTTTTGAAATGAAATGACTTCATTTGAAATAGATATCTATTATAGAAAAAATTTTGAAAGATTGACATGTAGAAGTAATATTTTTATCTCTAAAAATATATCGCTCTTAGTTATGAAAGAGAATATTTCATTCTCCTTGAAATGTCTTTTTTTTTTTTCTTTACCAGTCCTGAAGTAAATGTTGATAGGGGAAAAATGTTTTCCTCTTACAAGTTAGTATCCCTGTTGTTTTCATAGCGTTGGCCATAGTGGCAGTCCAGGGAGGTCACCACGATGAAAGATGCTTGGACCTTGTCATGGGTTGTCACGGGTTACGAAGGCAGAAGATTTTGGTTGACGCTGTGTGTCTGGTTCCTGGACTTCTGTGGTGGCTACTACATGATGCAGGCTCTGGCCAGTTCCTTTGTGGTCTTATTTGCTGCAGTGGTCCTGCAATGGTCTCTTTACTGCTTCTTAGGGAGCATGGGAAATTAAAGCTGCTTTTAGAACTGGAGGCTTCTACAGCTCAGGATTAAAATCTTAGGGAGGAGGAGGAGGCATGCAAAAGTGATGGGGAAAGTGGACAGGTTCCTTCTTGGATGTGCAGTGCTCCTGCTGGAATAGGAGCTGTTGTCATTACTATCTGGGTTTTCTAGCAGTGTGGGAATAGAGACGAGGGCGGGCTATGGAGCAGTAGAAGAGAAAGAAAGATGAGGTCTATTAAGAAAAAAAAGATTGCTAGCAAAAGGGAAAAGGTCATTTTATTAATATTTTAGAGGTGGTACATAAATATTCACAGGTTAAGAAGCATGATCTTGTCTGGGAAAAATACAAGATTGGACTTGAAAGTCAGATTTAGCACCACAACTGCAAATTTCATCTGTGATCTTCGGTAAATCACATAATCTTGGCTGTCTTGAAGCCCCATCATAAAATGTGACAAACAGTCCCCTGGAACATGGTGTGGGTAAAGTTCATTAATGTGATAGGTTCACATGTTGGTACAGCACTGATGAAGGTGATACAAACCCATGAAAAGAGAGTCCCATTGCCTTCCAGAGGGCTAAGCTCCATGTTCTAAGCCTTGGAAAAGGAGCCCAAAAACCGCTTGAAAGATTTGCCTTACTGTAAATGGAAAGTCATTTACTGGATGATGGGAGAAGGTTAAAGAGAGCTACTTTAACTTTGTGATATTTCCAGGCTTCTTAGTAGATGATTTTCTTTAAAGCCTTGCAAGTACACTCTTCCCTTATCCTTACAACTTCGAAATAGTGGACTACATGAGAAGATAAAACCATGTCTTCCCACAGCGAGGCTTCTGTAATTAGAGCATCTGGTTTTTCACTGTCTTTCATTTCTGGAAGGTGTTGCAAAACCACTGATGCTTTTTTTTTTCCCTTTAAATCCAAGGAATCAATTGTGTAGTAATTTGAACTTTCAGCAGAACACATATTCTTGTCCATTCCTTGGAAAAGTTTTAGTCAGTGCAAGGCTCAGCAGAAGCTTGAGTCCTCTGAGTCTTTCCGAAAGCAAGCAAGGTTTCCTTTAATAAATGCTGGAGCCGTGTACTATTCTGTCCTGCTATATGTGAAAGCTGACTGTGTGGCTGGTAATACGATACGCGTGTAAGGATATGCAGTTGCTGGTGTAAGGGAGAAAAACAAGGTCAGCAGTCTTTGCCACTACTCCAGAAGGTCAACTTTATTTACAGGAACAGCAGCAAGCTTCTTCAGCTGGCTTATGTTAACCACCTTTTGCAGTCCTTTGCTGAGAGAATAAACTATTTAAAACTTCAATAGAAATCTGCATTCAAAGAAGACAACTAACTTTTTATTGCGTAACTTAAAGATATCACTGATCTGTCTCCCTCCCCCACACCGACAGAACTGTCAAATTGAAAACATTTGCAGCGTGGAGCACAAGCCTACTCTTTTCAAACCTCGTCAAAATTAACTTGAGAACACTTTTGGAGAGAGAGAGAGAAATGCTGCAGAGAAACAGCTGCAGCAAGCTTGATCCTGCTTTCTTTTGGGAGACCTGAGAAGCTGTCAAACTTTAGATCTCTAAAAGGTGGTGATTATTATAAGGTAAAGTTGAACATAGCTGATTGTGGAATAACACCTTCTTGGTTGGGCTGCTTTTTGTGGTCACTTGAAGGTGGTAGGCAGATTTGCAAGGAGGTTACAACTCCCTTGCAGAAGTTCCTAACATCTCAGGTAAGGGTTGGGAGGAATCTCAGACTGGGAAAAGAAACTAGGGAAGATTGTGTTAAGCTACAAAAAGGAGGAAATCATGACTCATTGCATCTCAGCTGACTAAGGCCTACCTCCTCCAGGGTTAGTCTTTTGCTCTGAATTGCCCTCTAGGGTGGATTTTTCTTTTAAAGGGACAACAGACAGAGTCTAATGAGGCCCTCCTTCCTATATCAGTTGTGTGTATTTGTATGGCAGCAATGCTCCTCTGCAGACACAGAGGTTAGGTGTCCAATATTAGGTGGGATGAGTCTTGGCCAAAGAGTGCTGGAACATTCCTTGTCCTCCTCCCTTCTGACCACAGAGATCTCCAGCCAGGAGAAGAGGTGCCCTTCTCATTACTTGTTTGTGATTTAGCAAAAGCGGTGTGGATGGTGTGGTGGTGCAGTTTTTCTTGCTGTTTGTGGTGATTTTCTGTACGTTATCTGATCAAGGGTGGTTGTGAATGGTGAAATCAGCAATGCTTGGCGGGGGGGGGGGAACACTGCAAGAGGCAAAGGTTTTACTTTTCAAGCTTCAGCCTCATTAATCCATGCCAAGTACTGTGTGAATGAAAAGTCTGAGTTCTTTTAAGCTCACATTAATTTTGATTTGGGCTTTAGAAGATGAAGGCAGCATGGGTTTGGATGGAGATATCCAGAAATGGGTGTTTGTCATAAAGCAGATCCCTCTTCTGTGAATTAGACTGTAGCATCTCTGAGGCATAATCTGCACTTTGGTATATCTAGTGCCTCTACGACTTTTTGTCTTTAGTAGTAACCGCTCAATTAATGTCTAAGATCTTACGGCATATTCACATGGCTGCTATCCACATGAAAACGTCAAACTCTGCCACCAACTGTGTGTGTAGTACAGCTGTTCTGCAGTTTTCAAAGCCCAAACACTTTTGCTGGGTGGAGGCTTGCCCAAGGCACATAACTACATATAAGATGGGAGGGGAGGAGCATCTCCAATGTCTCATCTACACTTTTCTCTTTCTCCTGTTATTCCCCATCCAGGCAGCCAAGTGGGGAGCCATTTTGGGAGGGGGAGGGGGGAAGTCCTGCATGAACGGTTTGGCAGCCGATAGGGCAGTCATTCATTTCAATGCAGGTTATGCGTTCAAGGACACTGGCTACAGCTTAGGCAGTGACCTGGAACAAATTCTCCAGCATGAGCAGAAAAGACTGCAGCCCGGATGCCTTCCTAATGAGAGCAACCCGGAGGGAACCCACGATAAATTCAGCACCCGAACGACAATGCCCGAGAACCAGAGGGGAAAGTGAAGCAATGAGAGCTTGGCAAGGGGCAGCAGCAACCCTTTCCCGATGGATTTGCCACACAAAGTTGTTGAAATGTTGCTCCCTCTCTAGTGCTAATGCAGCAGCCGTTACAATGATGGTTGCTGCAGATAATGTGGCAACTGTAATGAAATATAACCCAGGCAGTGAACCAGAGAGAGCTCCAGACTTGCTGGAGACTAGGAAGAAAGGGTAAGCCCCAGAAATGGGGCTGAGAGGATAAGTGGCCTGCTGAAAAGAACTGAGGAACATGCAGTAATGAGATAGGCTGAAATATGTAAAGCAAAATGGAAGTAAATAATGGGCCCAAAAACATTTTAAGAAATTGTTCCTAACAAAACTTCCAAGGTTCCAGGGAACGTTTGTGAACCAGAGTGTTCCCTGTATCATATTAATTCGGGAATAATGTAATATGTTATGACGTGAGTCACCAAAGACTTGTGAAATAATTGGCATTGTATTAATGAATGAATTGGATGTTTTAGGTGTGTGGGGTGGTGGTCTTTGCTGGAAAGGTACAAGACTGGCTGATTGTAGACTTGACTTCTGGTCTAACATCTGCTAGAAGGTCTTTCTGGCACCTTGGACAAGGTCCTCATGGCCCTTTTCCACTGCCGTCCTGACAATATCAGAGCTCCTTCCAAGGTGGAATATAGTTTTCCTCACAGTTTTCTATGGCTTCAGCCTGTTTTCTATGGCTTCAGATACGAAACTGAGGCACTAATGCATAGACAATTTGTAGCAGGGCAGGATATTGACTTGGGGGGTGCTTTAGCATCTTATTTGAATGTTCCTTCTCTTATGAGCTTTGTGCTTCAGTCATTCTTACTGTGTATAAAATAGATTGAACGCCCTCCAGCTCAGAAGGTGGCAGAGAATTTTACTAATTAATATGTATATGCAGAAGTAGTAGCACCAAACAAGTCACGGAATATGTTGTTTAGGATGTTCTGTTTGATTTGCTAAAAACTGCATTAATTTTAATATCATTAGGAACATGGGTGTAATGCGACAATATTTTTCTCCTTTATATGTAGCAAATTGTGGGTTTTGCTTCAGCTTTTCCAAGCACCTTGAAATCATGGATGTTTTACTTATTCTCAGATATACATTCAATTCACTAGTCCTGTCCTGAAACGCTTGGAGGATTGGCAGGGCTTTGAGGCAGATACGAGATGAGAATGTTTAGTGGTTCTCAGGATTGGACCTAGATTGAAAGACTATTAAAGGCAGGATATTTCCAATTATGAACAATACCGTATGACTGTTAGACTATCCAATATTTTATTATACTATTTAGAATATATCTTAACAACGTAGTCTGCATTCAAGCTGGAGGACTGACATACGGGGTTAAAGTGCAGCATTCATAACCTTTGTCTGATGAACTTCTTTGGGAGTTGCTGTGACGTTGAACGCGCCCTTCTGCTCAATCCAAATGCTAGTCATCATTTCCATAGTGTGTAAATGTTCGTCTAGATGATGACATTTCATTCCCTCCTTATCCCAGCTCACGTTACTGCTTTGGGAATATCTATTGTAACTCTTATCCTTCCGCACACTGTGCTGTCGTCACCACTGCTGTAGCTAATCCACTACTATTTGGCAAGAAAACTGTTTATCCATTCTGCTGTAGGACAGATAGCTGAACTGTAAGAGCTGGAGGAGGAGGCAACCAGGGCAGCACATCGTGTTTGTTCTGACGCGCGTTAATATTCGAGCTGAGCTAACAAGAAGAGGAGTAAGTGATTTAGTCACTAGACTAATTTTGTCGTGGGGTTTGACAACATGCTCTCAGATACACTACAAGGTTATTACAATCCACTGGAAAGCACTAAAGACTGTATCTGTGTAGATTTTTAAACTGTCCTTCTCTTTTTCTGTACCTTGGCATGTGGAGGATCACTTACCATGATTAATAACACCAAATTGCTTGAATCACTGTCTTAGAAAGTTTATGGCTCAGTGTCCCCATTTGCTACACCTTCGTTGTCTTTGTGAGTTTGGGCTTCTAATGGCTTGGCCAGCAGCCTCTTTGCTACCATGAGTCCCAGTGTTGTGTGGCAAGAGAAACAAGAGCAGGAGCTTCCGTCTGAAGGACGACTGCAAACAGTATTCACCCCACCCCCTTCCATTTTTTTCCAGTCTATTTTTTAGAATTTGTTTATTTTATTGACTGTTTATACTGGGGGGTGGGGGATGAGAAAGCACTCGCTGTACCCAGCCTCAGGAAAAGGAGAGAAAAGAAAATCAGCAAGGGAAACTTAATCCTCATCTATCTATCCAAAAGGTTATTAGCCAGTCCAAAAGAATGAGCTAAAGCTCGTATGACTGTTCACTTCTTAAAACACGTTACTTCCATTTGATTCCCCTCAGCTGACTAAGAGTTACTCACCATACTCCAGCTCCTTGAGTTCTTGCTCTGGTTTGTCCACTGACCTCTTTCAATGAGTAGCAAAGCTTGATTTGGAAATAACCTTATCCTTGTTCAGTAGGACTCATTTGTTGCCTTTTGGAACCACTTTTCCCCCTAGACTGAGCAATGTCTCTTCTCTTCAGCTCTCCCCTGTGAGGAGAAGGATTTTCCCTCTGCTGTTGTCAAAGTAGTGCCCTGGTGCTGTGCTGTACCCTTGCACCCATGCATTTCTTATTGTTGCACATAAGCAAGCAAGCAAAAAATACCCAAAAATCAAAAACAAAGACACCCCCCCCCCCCGGCAGCCTTTGCTAGTGTAAAAGCATTGTTTATATCTGAAGATTTAGGAAAGAATACCCCTGCAACTTTAAATCTATCACGTTGCCCATGTGCTTGACAGTAGTGAGTGATCACATATGTAGTTTTCCTTCTTCCTCTTGGGGTTGCCCCTGTCTCCTGCCTCGGAGGGATGCTTCAGCAGCCTTGCAGCAGCGTGGCTGCTTGTAGCAGTCCTGTGGAGTGAGCGTGGCCGAGCCAGCAGCAGCTGGCTGAGTCCAGGAGACAAGGAAAGAAGTTGAACAACAGGAAGAAACTGCATTTTAGGCAGCAGGAAAGCTTTGCTTCTGAGGGATTTTTTTTTTTTGGATCCTTAAATCTGCCAAGAAAAACTGAAACAATCATCATTTTGGGGAGAATACAGTCCTTATTTTTCCTCACAGTGGGCCATGCCTGTTTTGCCCTGTTACTGATGGGGAGTGACGCAGAGAAACATGCTTAGTCAGAGGGAATGTCTACAGATCTTAGTAAAGACTTTCATAAGCTTTGCCGAGCTTAATGTGGTCAACAGATGGTGATTTACTACAGCTCATAACGTGATCCTTTCTGAATGAACGTTCATAATGACAGCAAGTGACTCTGGACCTAACACGAGTTCCTTGCTAGATTTCGTTTTCTGTGGTGAGCATGATGGAGCTTTTTCTCTTAAAAGAAATTCACCTTTTTCAAATAATGGAAAATGTAAGGCAAGCTCAAGATAAAAAAAATTTAACATTTTAGTTCAAGAAGGTCTCAGATACTCATTAACATTAAACAAGGGTATTAGGTTAATCTCAGCTTTCAAAATTTGTGACCACAGTATGCTCTACAAGATCTTATATTTAATAATATTCTGCTTGTGAAATACAAATGTAAGGAAGGATTTAATTATTCTGTTAATTCTTTTTTTCCAATAACAAATATTTTCTCACTCTGTCACCTTCTTTATGGAACTACTTGTTCTCTTGTGGTTTTCAATCCTCCAATATATTAAAAAAAACCCTTATTGTTGGCCTTAATACTGCTAGCTATTTGTGCTTTAATATTCCTTTATGCTCGTCAAGTACCGTCGTTACGTTCCTTTTGATTTTTCTTTTTAGAAGTAACAATGCTGTAGTTTTCTGCTCCCTGTAATTTTTAGAGCTCCATTTTTACTTGCAATTAACTTAACCAACTTGTCACTCAGACTTTTATTGGTTCTGAAATTCTGTGCTTAATTTTGCATAATGGTACACACTCCCTCTGAGCCGCCTTCATCACATCTTTAAAGTTTAGCCAAATTTTAACAACTTATCAGCATATCACTAATAAGCTCTGCCAGTCTATTTCACTTGTATTTCTCAGATTACAAAGTTTGTCTTATTCCTATTTCTGGCTGAACTCCTTCCAAGAGTTGATACTAAGAACAATATTAAATGGCAAAGACTGATCCTCAAACAGTCTCTAGCCCTCGCTTGCTCTCTGTTGTTTAAAACATTTTTAAAATTTTCCTTTGCCCTCTGTTGCCTGCAATTCATCCAGCTACTTAAGCAGAGCTTCTGCAGAACGGCTCCTCAGGTCGTGTTTGAATACTCTGCTTGTTCGGAGGTAAATTCACATTGTCTCGATAACATTATTTCTAGCCACACAGCAGTCGCTAGCTCAGCAGCCACTGCTGAGGCTGGTTCCTTCCTTCAAGCAGTTTGGTAAATATTTCCTCTAAAGAAACTTGGCAGCCAAGCAGCATGAGCAGGCGACTCTGAACATGGTTGTAATAGTAATAGTTGAAACCAACCTTAGGATATGCTGTAGGGCTTGTCAGCCTAGAGCTCAACTTGCTGGCCTGAAATGGGGGGGACCCTGGGCCTCCAGTCTCTTCTGGTGATTTCCAAAATAAGTTTAGTTTATGTTTAACAAGATGGATACGGGGATTTTCTTTGCTGCTTAGGGCCTATGCAGAGTCAGCCTGCAATCTGCTTTACATGTCCTCCCTTTAGCTTAAAGAGTATTCCTCCCCCTCCAACTTGCTGCCTAATGAATATATTAAGGGACTAATCATATCCCACTTAGTTTCTGCTCTTCAGAGCTAAATAAGCCAAACTCTCCTCAGCCTCCTCTTGCAAGATAAGCTTCCCAGTCCCCTGCTTCTTCTAGCTTCCTTCTCCTGTTTGACTGGTTCTTTCTTGCATGTGAGTAAGCAACACTGCAGACAGCACTGCAGATGAGACAGACGTGTCAGATGTCCTATCCAACACATTGTTAAATCACATTTGCCTCTTTGAGAGCTGCTTCACCCGTGGTGGCTCACAGTCGTCTCTTAATCAATCCTCTGATTACATCCTACTCATTCCCTACTGGCAATGCCAACCAATAAACTTCTAGTTTGAGGTCTTAAGTTTACTACTTTATGCTCATATTATTACATATCAGCCTGTTCCTGAACCTTAAGGTCCTCTAGTTCTTCCTGTCTGTTTCAGGAATGTCTGAGACACATGCCCAAAGTTCTTCCTGGGCTACCCTACCATAATACTTCAGTTACACTGGTATTGGTGAGAGTCAGGGCTTGGTGTTTTCAGCAGCTTTCATCCTCTCATGCCAATGGGACTCCTTGAGAAGACTTTGTCCAGGCTGGAGTGTAGCTTTCATCGTATCCCATTTAGCCGTATTCCTCTGCATTATATTTTTGTATCAATCTCAATTTCAACAATTTTCCCTGGTAACATGCCACAAACTGCTTTATTACAGTCTGGCAAGATTAAATCTGCCATGTTTTCGTTCTCCAGGAAATTAGCTATCCTCTGAAAGAATAGGCTATTCTGGCACTACCTGCCTTTGATAAATGGTAGTATTATCCGTTTTCCTTTTTCTCTGTGCCTTTAATAGTATTAACCTTTTATATTTGTTTTAAAGGTCTGTATACTACTGGGAACAAACTAATGTAATCTTAGGACTGTAGTTTAATTTGCAGCTACCTCATTCACTTCTTTTTCCTTTTTAAATGCAGATACTATGCTTGCTGTTCCCCAGTGGTGTAGTGCTGCCTCTCTCTGTAGGGGGAATTCTATAGGGAACCCCGATAAAAAGAATGTATTTTATTAAAAAATTGTCTTTGTGGGTTTGTAATTTCTGGTGCAGGTGTTTTAGTGTTCTGGGATAGAGATTGTCCAGTCCCTACTTGCTGAATTGCAGTCAGTACACTTAGGTTTCTTTCCATCTCAGGTGTGGTGATTTCCATTTTCTGTTCTTTTAATTTCTATACGTAATAGTCATGTTCAGTTTAGAACTGAACTGCATTTAAGGTTCTAGCTTGTCTATGGAGTCATGTAAACAATCTTCCTTCCTAATATTTTAAATAGGGACAATCATTATTTCCCTATGAAAAAAAAAAAGAATATATGTATGTCTATTAGCCTGACTTAATGCAAAACTATCTATATTTGACCTTATGCCTTGTAATTTCCATGGAGTATCCTATTTTATTGTAAAATTTCCTTCTTGGGGGATTGATGGCAGGGAGAAACTTTGTGAGGTACTCTTCATTGCGTTATTTAACTTTTGCCTATGAGCGTATTTGGGTCTTGCCACTAATTCACTGTTGTGCATGTAAACACAGTGTGCTTATTTGGATATATTTGTAGGTGAGGAGAACTGATATGAATGAAAAATTTGCAGAAAGAGATTTGATTTCAGTGTATTTGGAATGTGGCAAGAGCTGTTGCTCATTCATTTGCCTCCTGAGGGTGAACTGTGTATCCTACACCTATTTCTGTGAAACTTTTGTTGCTTCCTTATTGGAAGAGAGTTTTCTATTTCCAGTAATTTGTAGCTGATAGACTTAGGTCTCGATTAAAAGGTGATTCCTCTGGCAGATTCTGTGAAAGTCCTTGAATATCACTACACTGACTTTGATGGGGCTAAATATTCATTAGGGAACTAATATATGTTGGAGAGCATAAAGATGATGTATTCAAGTGTTATCTGTATTGCTAAACAGGCTGTCACCTCTTGTGCCAGACGGAAGGTTTTTCAGGATGTGTTTTCACTTCCACATATGAATTACAATAATCAACTTAGCTGTGCTCTGCAAAGCTTTCCCTTTTGTTGCATAATTTTAACTTTCAGCACAGCTGTTAAGACCCTCTGTGATAATAAATATATATAGCTCTATTATAATGCAAGAATTACTACTTTGGGTGAGTGGTGTTTTGCAAGTTAGCCTTTTTTTTTTTTTAATGTGCTTCTTTTGCTGTGACAATTCTGGATGCTTAGAGACCTAGCAAGCTCCTTGTTAGTGCGCAGCACGTGGCCTTAGGCGAGTGCCATTCTCACTTGGAACATCACCATAAGAGTCAAAAATGCACATAAATTGTATTTGGATGCCACTGCTCTTGCTGACTTCTGAACTTGCATGAAACCCCCCCCAGCACTTCTGAAAAGGCCTCTCTTTGATACTGATTGCACTCATGTGTAAATGAGGGTTATGACTCAGTTTGTGTGGTAATTTTTCAGCAATACATAAATACATCTATAAAGCACACTGAAGACTGTAGCCCAGACCAGCTTTATTTAACATTTAGAGACCGAAACATATTTTACTGTCACTTTCTTTTTGCCTAATGCAGTTACTGTTCAATGAAATCATTTTTAAAATATGCAGTGACCACATTTGAGTCAAACACCAATCTTGTTGGACTTCAAATCCCTAATGGAGGGAAGCAACATCTGCTCTGTGGGTGGGAAGCTAGTACCTAAAGTAGTTCTTTCAGGAGTTCAAGGAAGTTGACAAGATGAATACATTTAATTTTCAAAGCATTCTGAAATGGGGTTTTCTTATTGCTGCGAGGAGACTGCTGCTTGACTTGCTACGAGTATGAGGACTTTTATGTCCTTTTTTTTTTCCTGCACCTTTGTATAAACAGCTTGAGGTAGGATGGGATTTACTTCTGTGCCATCTAGCTAGAGATAAATATCTCTCTCCTGTAAAGAAATTTCATTCATGTGTTGAAAAGACTCTCCTGTTGTTTGGGGGATATGCTTAGGCGGTAGGGTGAAGGCCAAGGATCAAATTGCTGTTGTCCAAGAGTTCATATTTAAGGAGAGGGAACTTCAAAATCATCCTAGAGTAACACAGTGCATATACTAATATAATTTCAGTTTTTGAATTGTTAGGGCCTCATTGAATCAGATCTTCTGGCTTTTTCCGCTACAGCTACTAGATATTAACCTTTTTATGAATGTTCAGATACTTATGCGATCACCTGACTCACCTGAGTCTGGGAGCTGGTGCTTGAACGTAAGTATAAAGTTATCAGGACAGCTGTGATAAAATTGCAGCATTGTATGGCAGTAGGTTGAGAAAGGATATTAATGCAGGGTATTTAGAACTTATTTCTAATAAGAAATTAATTAATGACAGACATACAGCTTATTGTCCCCTGCAACGGAAAATGACATTTCAGTTACAGTGCTTTCGGATCTCTTTCTCCTTTTAATCTATTTTGGCTGCTTTTACTGGCAAGGGGATGAAGGGAAGAGGAAGAAAAGTTGGTTGAAAATGCTTCAGCTTTTTTGGGGATTGATAATGTAGTAACATGGCAATGCATAGCATGGTAACATTTTCCAAGGGCTATGCGCAGCACTGCATGGTAAATTTAAAACTCATGGAAATAGGCTTGCCTTCTCCCCCATCCCCACTGGAGCTCTAAAGGTGCTCTTTAGCAATCCCATAAAAATAATCCTTCTTCCTCTGAGGGTCTGGCATCTTGGCTTCTCTTCCTGTTGCCAGCTATTCTTTTGCCTTTCCTCAGTTATTTGTGTTGTGGTTGTAGCCAGAGGCTGCAGCCGAGGATCCCAGCCCTGCTGCTCCAGGCAGAGCACACACCTGTGTGGAAAAGCTGTCTCAAAGGAAATGCTGAATTTTCTCATGAAAAAGCGGGGGACTTTTTCTCCACATTGTGCAGAAGGAACCAGTCCCTGTTGCAGGAGGCTGGTCGCGTGACCATGTTCAGAGGAGTTTGGAGATCTGTGCTGTCATTTATATTATCACTAGGCTTGAGAGCCAAGAAGCAGTTCTGGTGTCAGGGTCTTGGTGAGGAAGATGAAGGGAAATGCAGATAAATGGAGCTTACTACTTCTAATGCAGCTACCCTACCATATGCTCCTCTCTCATACCTGCCAGACCGGTACGTCTTCGCACAGCCACGGCAGGAAAGGCTGGGGGAAAGACGAAACAGGGGATCCTGCTTTTGCTGCTGAAACTGTAATCGTTCAAAAAGCTGAATTTCTAAAATAGTGGGAGGAGGTTGCCTGAATAGTTACGACCCAAAAATGGGGAACGATCCTGAGAGAGATGGGCAGGCACCGGCAGCCAAGGCTGAAAATGATTCAAACAAAGCCTGTGGTTCCCCTCCCAAGGTGTGATAGAAATCTTCTGGTTTGTGGGAAAAGAAGGAAAGCATCCAGAATTGACTGGGCTCCTTTATCTAGAACTGAGAAAAAGAGATGGCTTGTTATGTCTTATCCAATAAGAGGTCTTTGAGAAAGTGAGTCTGGATGTTACGCTTTTTTCTGCCCTACTTGTGTCTATTTTAAAAAGTTCAGGTCTCCGCCTAGAAATTAAGCATCTAGAATCGTTCTTTATGTGTTTGATGGTGGTCGTGAGTAGCTATTAACTGTTAGGAGTCCTCCTATGGATTGTTTTCTCTCTGACAGACCAGTTGTCATACTCCTGTTTTTTCCAGACCGGGAAGATGCCCTAGCACTTTACACCTTGTTTAGGCCCATTCTGAGTTCTGGTCTTCCACCATAATTTAACTAGCTAGAAATAAAAATGTCTGTGACCACTGAAACAACATCACGTGGCAACCCCGATTTCTTCCATAGGTTATAAACATCTGGGGAAGAGATGCACATTCTTTAAAAAGTTTTCTCCACTATTGGTTGTGACATATTCAAAAAAAGTCCTAACGTTTGCTTGTCTTCAACTTTTTGTAAAAAGTTCAGTCAGCATGGCTCTTTTGTTCCATTTTCTCTTGGCTACATCTTCTGCTGTGAATTAGCCTGCGTTATGCCTTGGTATGGCAGTGAGCCTTTTAAAAATGCGTAAATGAGAGATTTTAGAATTTTCCATTCCATTTGGGATTAGGAGAAAGGAAACAGGCGTTTTTGTATGTTTTTTAACATTGCAGATTTATCAAGGGCTATTATACTGCTTTCAGTTTGCAGTGGAACGCCATTGAATTATACAAAACTGTCTGAATCAATTTAGAAATAAGTCTTTAAACAAAAGAATGTACCAGTTTTGTGGATGTTCTGTTATAAAATATTGAACTATTTAGAAGGAATATATGTAGTATGTTGAACAGCTATTGTGGGTCATTACTACTTTGAAATTCTTCAACCTCTTCAAAGACAGATGTTTTCCTAACTAGTCCACTTCTTGATGTATACGATGTAGGGATATATCCCATTCTTCAAAATGTGTTTTCATAAATTTAAGAAGCCTTTTCATTCTCTTGCTTTTGTTCCCTACAATTCTTGTTATCATGAAAGAAGAGAGAGAGAATTTCAGATAAAAGTATTCCTTAAAATAAAATATGAGTTACATAAGTTATTCTGCTTTCCAAGCATGGTTCCCTCTGCCACAGATATTGGTAGCAAAACTTCCTTTGGCTTTAGAAGCATGAGTAGGTTGTTGGTGTATGCAATTACTTTGGCTTTGTAGTCTCTTAAAAGATCCAGGCTGATTTATGCATGCAACATAAAAGGTATTGATGGAGACAAGTATGATTCCTGTCCTGTTCCAGTACAGTTTACACACCTTTCATGAGGTGTGTTTTATCCTCTTCCTGAATCTTGACTTTGCCAAAAACATAATGTAAGAATATAGACTTCAGGTTGGGGTTTGGTTTTTTTCCTCCAGCCCTGGCTTGCTCTCTCTTCATCCTTCAGTCCACAGGTTGAAGCTGAAAAGCTGACTGTTTATGTAAAAAGCTCGTTAGGAAGCTTTACATCTACTTCTGCCTCAGTACAACTAAGACAGCTTTCAAAAAATTTTATCCATCCATTTCGGCAAATGAGTCTTAAAACACATGCCCAAAATTAAGTGTGAGTTTAAATGTTACTGAAATGTGAATGGTTGGATTAGGATGTCCAAATTGCATCTGGAGAACAAAATGAGAAAGATGGATGGTAGCAAGTGGGAAATCAGAGGCTTGCAGGCTCCAGTTGCCACTTCATTTAAAAATGGCAAAATTTTCAATATTTCTATTTTAAAGAAGAAAAAAAAAGCTGTTTCTTGAATTGAGGAAGGGAGATTTTCTTTCTACTCTCACACATTGACTTCTTTCTCCTTCCCTCTCCATTTCTGTGAAATGAACTTACTTTTTTCCAAGTTGTTGTCCTGAGACTCCTTGCAAATTAGGGTCAAATGCCGAATTGAGTTTTTGGTGGAAGGGAGGAGGGGAAGAAGATGGGGTAAAATGAACAGGACTAAAAAATTATCTTCTTTCTATCTCTTAGCCTAATAGGAGACTTAAATTCCCTGCTGCCAAGGTTTGAGATTTCATATTTTCTATTCGCCAAGAGAGTACTATAAGAGGTTACTAGAAGATGTTCTGGGCTAGAAATCATTCACTCTCCTCTGAGAGCAGAAGCTGACCTAGTTTGAGTGAGGGAGTCTAAAAGTGGAGGTCCCAACTCCTAGCTGAGTGCTGTAATACAGCTGTTTTCTCAAGTAATAGTTAATTTTTTTAGAACAGCTCTAGCAGGAGACATTGTAGGGAGTTTCATGGATATTCTATGGCTGAAGGCTTGGTTATTTTTCTGAAAAGGAAAAGAAATGTATTGAAATCACCTTGAGCGGTAAAGAGAATTTGGACGAGATAGTAAGATTGGGGTGGTGGAGTGAGTGCTCTGACCAGTTAGCTATTTGGTAGAAGGATGGGTGACTTCTTGCACAGTGTGATTCTAGCCCTTCCTTGTCCTCCTTCACTCTTCTAAGTGTTAAAAATGAATTCTGTTGGGTTTTGGTTTGAGTGGACTATTCTTTGTTTCAATACTAGAAGAAGGACTGGAAATGGGAAGAAAGGTTTATTCTACTGGAAACTGCCTCGTCTTCCCTCGCTTACGTATTGCTGGTCTAAAATCTTAAATGACTTTAAGAGAGAAGCCTTTTGGTGGGTAAGTAAAGTAAATGAGTCTTCATGTGCTGGGAAGGGCAATGTGATCCACATCTCTGTAAAGCAGATGGTGGAAGATAGGTTTGTCAAGTCTTTAGAATGTAGGTATGGCAAGTTTTGCATAGCAGGGTTAAAATTTGTATGAAGTTGCTGCATAGTGGATAGTTGCTGATAGTAGAAATATATGTGTAGCTTTTAACATGTAAAGTAGTTTGAAGTTTTGTAATCAATTGAAGTATAACTTTTTAGTAGCGTTATTTTATATGTAAATATAGATGACCAATTTTAAGTGAAATTGTAGAACTGAAAAAACTAATTTAGTTAAGAGTTAACTGAAAAGTTAACTAAAAACATACTTTATAAAATGTTTCTTAAAATGTAGGGTAGAAACAAAACAATGGACTAGCCATGCTCTTTCATAATGGCCTTGGAAGTTATATTCTTTACTTGTTGTATGTTTACCTATGTAGTGCTTTACAAAGGAGTAGGAAGGCATTTCTCTTTTCACAAATAACTCACAGTCCAAGATCCTGACCCTGCAAAGATACATCCACGTGATTCATAGACTCATCCAAAAAGTAAGCCCAGAAGGGACATCAGATCGCCCTGAGTGATTTGTTTTGTGATACAGGCGGTTTCGTGCTATCCATTTCCACTGTATTCCACTGAAAAACATTTGTTTGGCTAAGCGGATCTTCCAGAGAAGCGTTCAGAGGTGATTCAGAGAGCTCGAGGGGCGGACAGTCTGCTGCTTCTCCTGGTAGCTAATTTCAGTGACCGATCATCTCCTCTGTTTGAAGTTTGCACCCTATTTTCAGTTGAATCTGGCTCTGGCTTTCAGCAGCTGGGCTGGTCCTCTGTGATCTGCGCTAGCCAAATTCTGGGACTTCAGGCTTGCAGTGATTTTGGTGAAACATCTCCTGTTCTTAAAATACGTGCAAAACTTTTTGTGGGTTGTGTTTAAGCCTGTGCGTGCTTTGGGGTGGAGCAATTCTCGCTGTCCTTCAAAGCAGGGACTAAAACTGCATGTTGCTTGCAGTGGGTTAGGAGAAGGGCCTCTTGTACACTTTTTCCTATTTCCTACCTGCTGCATATCTCTGCGAAGACCAGCTGCAGCCTAGCTTTGAATGGTTTTATTGTGGAAAAAATACTTCAATAGGCTTCTCTGTAATCTCTGGTAATTAAAAGCAGCATTTGCATTTTATTTGTAGAACGATCATTAAGGGGCAACAATTCTTCTGTTTTGACTGTGAAGTGTTTCTTACATGTGCTTAGCGTAATTTGAATTTGACCCAAATGAGTGTTAATGGTGTTGCTTGTATACATTAGAAAACAAGTACAGCATGCCCGTAGCTGGGCTTTATTGCATATATAAGTTTTTGCAGTTGATATCTGTATTGACTCATCTGAAAATACATTCTTTGTTTGCTTTCCTTGTGTACACAAAGACTTTACATTTTGTATTTGCATCATGCTGTTTGTTCTTGTTTGCAGTCCTGTGTTTTCTAAATATTTTGTGTGTCAGGAAGGCATTTCCTGGATCAGTTGTTTTGCCTCCACACATTCTGCATCAGAATATGCTTTAAAATTGTAACCTGAGGGCCTGTTGAATTACAACAATTGAGTTTCATTTTCAGAAATGCTCTTACAGCCTGTGAATTTATTTTCAACTTGAGGGTATTAATCTGTCAGGGACAGCGTCACCTCTGATCTATGTCAAAGAGATGCATGGCTGCAACAGCGTCACACGACATAAAATTATCTATTGCACCCCGCAGTTCTGCTGGAGGTAGTTCAGATCTGCTTAATCCTTCTGGGAAATCTGCACTTGTCTGTACTTTGTATGAGAGAGTAAAACTATGCTTTCTTGCTAACACCTAATGGCACATGTGGTTCATAATGCGCAGCCCAAGTGAAATAGGCACTCTAAGTGCTAGATAAATCATCAGTGAGTGTTCATTATTGTGTTTAAGTATTGTTGAATCTATATTCTGGTGGGTAAAATGAGCCTCTTTTAAGAAAACATGATCATGAGATATCTTGCTTAACACGGTTTGTGCTATTTATGCGTGGATCAGAAGTTTTTAACGGTGGTCAGCGGTATCTGAGCCATGACACTGCAGCTGGCTAGAGCAGGCGTTGGCAGCAGGGAGGCAGAGCTGTGCGGGCTGGCTGCTGGTGGCCGCAGAGTTCGGGGCAGCCTTGTAGCAGTTGTACTCAGGGAGCTCATACTGGCTGTATAAAAAACAGTTTGAGCGTGTCTATCAAGGTAATGTGTTCCTGTCCCCAGCTTGAGACATGGTCAAGTGCAGGAGGTCGAAAGAGTGCCGTTCAGCAGGAGATGTTGTCCAGGGGAGTGTTTGGGGATACAAGCATCTAGGAGCAGCATAGTTGTCTCCTGTGACAACTTGTTTCCTCTCCAACTTCTGGGCTAGGTATCAGGAGGAGGCAGAACAGGCGTGCAGTGAAGTGGAGCTGCTGGCTGCCATAAGTCTGGATCCCATCCCAGGAGCAGATGTTTTAGTAGTCCCTTGCTGTTTTAATTTCTCCTGCAGCTAACCTGGCAAGGATGGGGCGCAGCAGTGAGTTCCTTTCAGCTCCATCTTGTGTCCCACTGCAGTTTGCATGTAGTGGGAATTAAGGATTGATTGTTGTGATGTGATATAAATACAGATTACGAAGGCTGTTTAGGAAATAGAATTCCTGAACAAGAGAAAAGACCTGGTCTTAAATCCTCTTGATGTTCATAATGCATATGAAGTTGCAATGCTGACCTAGACATAGTCTGTTCGAGTGTGGGAGCATAAAATATTGCCAAATCAGTGATCAGTCTGTGACTTTTATTGACAAGGCAGAACTTTTACAGAAAGGAGAAAGGAATTCAAAATTCCTTATGTCAATCTCTAACTCGTATGCCATTGTCCAAGTCACTTGAGTTCATGCTTTCTAAAGTCTTTACACTAATTTAGCCTACCTAATGTTTAAGGATGTGATGCACAACATTCAGGCCAGCTGACAATCCAAAGTATTCAGGTATGCAGCTTTTCTTCTTCAGATGTGGATCATGTGAAAATTAGGCTTATGCTTTGTAACCCCCCAAATCTGAGTATGCAGAACAATTATTATTAAAATAGCGCATTCATATGATGTTCTAGTATCTAAAAATCCAGTGCCAGGCTGAGTCCTTTTGTGCTATGAATGGCACAGAACATAATCTAAATGTCAGCTTCTTTTTCAAAGAATGTATCCTGGGGCACTTATTAACAATTTGCTCTTAACTCCGTTGTGATGGTGGCCTACGTATAAAGAGTGGTGTTATTAATCAATCATTTGTAATAAAATCAGGGATGTAGGCTGTGCCACATTAAAGCCTCTACAGAAAGGATAGGCATGTTCAAGATAATTTACTGAGAAAACTGCAGAAAGTTTTAAAGAAAGTACTAACAAAAGACAAAGAGCTTTATGTAAAATGAAATGAGACAGCTTGTCAATGTATTTAATATACTGCTTGCAGCTGGTGTTTCAGATGAGTTGAAACACTGAGAAGTATGGTACACATCAAGGCAGTTTGTGTGTAAAATAAATATTTTAAATAAATATTTGTATTTGCTCTTTCTGAAAAACAGTCTTATTGACTTTTTTCTTTTAAACTTCCCACCTTCTCTCACACACATTGGGAGTTGAAAGCTAGTAATGATCCAATGCCTTTTGTTTTCAGTACTATGTGATTGGTCTCCCAACAAAGGTATCAGACTAATGCCATTTTCTCTGTAGCAGTCTGCTGGCTTGCATTTTAGAAACATTTATTTTTCTTTTAAAAAGAAAACCTGAATATCCTGCCTGTAAATCCATGTTAGGACTGCAGAGTTGGTAAGAATGGAAGAGTAGACATTTCAAGTTTATTGTATATAGTATGGGAAAATGCAATCCTGAAGTTTGAATTAGCTGAATTTTATTGCTTCTATTTGTCTTTATGCTTTTTAAATAGAGGAATGTTATTGCTTTTTGACAATGTTTCTCCTCATAAAAGTAAACAGGATTTTAGCACAGCTAGTGCATAACAAGATGTGTACTCAGTGGTGTAGGTATTCACTAAAAGTGAAATCAGTCATCCTTCAGGAGAGCCTCTGTCTTAAGCTGCCTTAACCTCGAGGTAAAGCCTTGTGTAGCTTTACTTATGGTTTCCTTTCAGTATTGCGCTCTCGTGTGTGATACTGTTGTTAGTTGAAAAATCATTTAAGGTGCTGTGTGTAACTATTATTATTTCAGAGTTAAGCTCCACCGTAAAGCAGTAACAGCGTGGCCGAATCCAAAGCCAAGACATGCGCTGGCCTCCTAGTTTCTTGATGTAGAGAAGGCTATGGCTAGGCCTTAATTTCAGCTGAGATGTGGGCTATAGTAGGAACAACAGGAAAACTACAGAACCTGGACGCAGTTTCTAAACTGTGGCCTCCTAACGAGGAACCTGGGTGTAATGTCTGCGGAAAGGCGGTGTGGATCCTTTCCAGTGTGGCAAGAAATTGTCTCCTGTTCAGTCCTTGTGTTTCAGGAAGCAGCACTTTCCGGGGAAATTACTGGGGTTGCACCCACCTCCAGGGATCGCATCCCAGCAGCCTGCTTCCTGCCAGGTCTCCTCCTAACGGGAGCAAGCAGCCAAGCTCCAGTGAAGTTCATGGGACTGTCTGTGTCCACAGACTGCTAATGATCTCACTGAATTGTAAGGGCTGTGTCCTGCTGTCCTTTTGTCATTATGTGGGTATAAGATGGCACTCATCAGAGTAGCTGTGATACTTGACAACAGAATCACAGAATCACAGGATGGCCAAGGTTGGAAGGGACCTCTGGCGATCATCTGGTGAATCATCTAGAGATCAACCAGTGAAGCTGGAAGCTGTGCAGAACGTGCTGCTTTCTGCCCATGGAGAAGTTTCTCATCCAGCCTTGGCAGATAGCACTCTCCCTCTGTAAGGGAAACAGTTTCTGAAAGCAGGAAGCTTAAACTGGAGGTGAAGTAAGAGGGCAATCCATGCCAAAAAAAACAAACAAAAAAGGCGTTCCTGTTTGAGGTACAGGCCAGAAGGTCATATGGATTATCTGAGGCATGCCAGGACGCTGTCCGGGGAGTGATTACGTATTTCAGAGAACATGTTCTTGCTGTTGCGTTCACGGAGATACAGAAGAATGCTTATACTGCCCACTCGTTTTGCCTTTCCGGAACTGAGATGCTGAGGAGTAGCGTTGTTCTTTTTTCAGAGGTAACTGAATAACAGAGTTTGGGGACGTGGCCATTAATGAATTTTGCCTGAATTTTTGGAAATTAGCGGTAGCGTTGAACTGGTTCAAGCCATCTTCACTATTGCTATTATTAGTTTCAATTGCTGTTTTTAAGACAAAAAAGAGTGAGGAACTCAACCAATGTGGGTTTATCTTAAAACAACTTCACTGTAAAAGGAATTGCAGTTTTCTCTTTGCTGTTCATTTACCAGATCTGTATCTCAAACAATATGAGCTCATGTCTCTGCCTTTCTGTAGGCATCGTTGTAGGAGCTGTCTCGTCTGTTGTTGCTAGCCATTTGACCCAGGTTTTGAATCTTTTGGGTAGCACCATGAGTTATGTGAATGCTGTGAAACCGAAGCTGTCCACATCAAACTCACTTGAGAAATCAAGGTCTAAACCTCACTGTTCCAATATACAAAGACATTTTATGTATTTGGGGGTAAAAAAAAAGTGTGTTTTGAAAGAAAATTAAGTCTCCCACTCCTGCTGTTAATTAACAATTACCTAGGCAAAGAACGCCCTTCCATGGTAGAAAATGACTCACCGTGGGTAATGAGTTCTGTCATGCATTTCCCTATTCGATGGTCGAGCACAGACTTTTCCTGCATGGTTCTGTTAGCTGCTCCCTGCATTATCCAGAGCTCCCTTTTAATTTGATTGGGCTTTGCACACAAGCATTCAAGGAAGAACATGTTCCATCTTGAGAAACGTATTTTTTAGTCTGTAGCTATAATATGTTCTCAAATCTGGATATACCTCCCTTTTCTTTCTCTTGAGCAGGTTTTGAAAGGTTTTGGAGCTCTAAAGAAAATAAGAGCAGAACAGACAGTATAAATCTCAGAGCACCTCTGCTTTTCTGAGTACACCATTTAGTAGCAGTCAGTAATGTGTGGAGAGGATCTAGAAGTGGGGGCTTTTTGTTTGCTTTTTGCTCTAGTGCTCAGCCTAACCAAATATACTGCATTGAACTTACTTGGACTGCTGGGACTGATACCAGCAGTACTAAGTATGGATTCTAGGAGCTGTTACTGGTTGAGAAAGATAGGAAAAAGTTTCAGGTAGGATTGTTTCATTTCATTTATTCATAAAATGATTCTGGTCAGTGCATCCCACATGCTCCATCAGTGAGATCTGAGTCTTGTGTGTACTCATGTGAGGATTTAATTGTGGTATTCACAGTCTTTCCCCAGGCAGTAGACAGAGTTCCCATGTACAAAAATAATGCATCGGTTGATACTAATCTTTTGTCCTATATTTGTAGGTTAATAAGGAGAAGAAGGAGGAGAATGTGAAATTGTACCACTGCATCAGAAGCTAACCCATGAGAATGGTTGTGTCTGAACTGGGAATAAGTGATGTTTGTAAATAATGAAACAGTTTTAAGGTTTGACTTTGTTAAGGAGTGTGTTCTGTGAACAGATTAACCAAGGGAGAGTCTTCTGAAATCCAGATGTGCTCAAGGCAGGCTTCCCATCCCATTGGTAAATTAACTTAGAGGGGCTTTAAAAGACAGCAGTTGGTATTAGCACTTGAAAGAGGTTTGAGTGTCTCTCCACTGGATGTCAGTAAAAGTCAAGGAACAGCAAACAAAATCAGGTATTGCAAATATGTTGATCTCATTCACACAGAAATGTCAATTGCCTGCTGCCCACAAATCTGCAGGCAGCTGAATGACATTGCACCAGGTACTCAAATAATGGGGTACTGAACACCTTGCTCTAGTCTTTTATATGACAGACCACCCCATTTCTTAGAAAAAGCTCAAGAATTTTTCAGACCCTAGCCAAAATTGAACCAATGGAGCCATGTGTTCTCCTTCCCCTGAAAGGGTCATAGTTTGTGTAAAGCTGAACTACAAGACTTCTTTCAAAGAAGCCAAAAGAAATAGCGACCCAGCTATTTATTGTTGCAATTGATTGGGTACTTCAGCAAGATGAATTAAGTAACTAAAAAAAGAAGATTTAAGAGGGGGACATCTACACTGTTAGTACTACTAATTCATTCTGGAGAAGAATCAGGAAGTGCACGGTGCACGTCTTTGGGGATCTGAGATATTAAAGTTTTAGGGTTTAGCAATCTCTGATTGCAAGAGCTCTGAGCTGTGGGGTTTGTTGCTACTGAGGGCAGTATTCTTGCAAGTTTGTACAAGAGCAGGTTGTGACCTGTGGAGGTTTACTCTTAAAAAGCTGTTAAGCTATGTCCCTGTTAGATGCCACATGCAGTAATTTAATTTAAAAAATAACCCCTAGTCTGTGCATGTTAACAGTCTCAAGTTCCTTTCAAGGAGAGGCCTAGGGCTAGCTGAGCTGGATTTGGCACTGGATTTTGCATCTTCTCTGCCTTATGTAGTGTATGGGCTGTCCCACCGCTGTTCACAGGAAGGCTTTCAGACTGCTGGGTTAGGGGGAGAGGAGCTCTCAGCTGGCAATGCTCCATTGTAGGGTCTTCATGACTTTCTAATGCCCTCCAACCTGAAGGGAGGTTGCTGCTGCTGCTTCTTCAGACCTAGGGGTTACATTGGTAGGAGTTCATTTAGCCTGTGGGCTGAATATTAGCTTTTTGGATTCTTGGCTGAATCTCTTGTAGTTTT
Source organism: Struthio camelus (assembly GCF_040807025.1). NCBI lineage: Eukaryota > Metazoa > Chordata > Aves > Struthioniformes > Struthionidae > Struthio > Struthio camelus. The sequence continues at coordinate 88,080,271 of NC_090944.1, read as the reverse complement.
AAGAGTAGTGTGGGTGGCTGAATCAGTAGGTGCAGCAGTTCATAAACTGAGTAAAAGAACTTTTTGAAGGTCTTAAATTCAACTCTTGATGAGGATGACAAACTCCCAGAAGCTGATTAAATTGTCAGTGATTCATGTGATGACTTAAGACTCTTTGTGTTTTACAGTAACTTTGCTAAGGAAATTTACTGTCATAAAATTTCCTTTTTTTTTTTTTTTTTGTATTTTTAGTTTGGAAAAGATTCAAAACTTTTAACAAACTTGCCCCAGTGGAGATTAATCTGAAGTCTATTTTTACCAAGGCTAATGTGATCACACTGCTTATAACTGTCTTTCAGATCCTCCCTTTATCCTCAAATAACTTTTCTGTTTGTTTTAATCCATTTTCCACATATATCGTTGGAATGCTAGAAGTAGTAGAGATATTGATTTCGCAAAAAAAGAAAAAAATTGATGGCGATAGGGGAAACAGGTGGGGAAGGAAAGGTGCTGGCACAGGGGAAGCCCTTGGCTGCCTGAGCAGAGACATGTTCAGAGCTGTAGGATGGAAGTCCGCAGGAAGCTGTTCTGCATTAGTTGTGCTATTTGTAGACCAGCTTCTTGGGGTCACGGGTTCAGAGAGTGATGGGGTGGAGGGGGCTGCTGGAGGCTGTCTGGATCCATCTCCTTGAAGGCAGGAGATTGCTAAGTACCATGTTTCCTGATGGAGGTTTGTCTCTAATGCCTCCTATGACAACCACCCCACGACCTCCCCAGGCAGTCTACTCTGGTGTTTCACTATCTTCAGCTTTAGAATTTTTCCTAATATCTAAACTAAATCTTCCTTGCTGTCTTTTAAGCCTACTACTACTTAGCTTGTCCATTGTGAATATGGGGAGAAAGCTGATAAAAACTCTTGTTGCACCCTCTCTATCTTGTCTTCCAACATAGACTTTGTACTTACTTCAGCAGGCATTGGATCAAGCCCTGAATTAATTTCTGAAGAATTTCCGGTTAGTGTGTGATATGATGATTGTAGTAGACAACAACAACCATGATAACATATAACAAGCTTTCATGATACCAGATGAAAGGTTACAAAACAATTTAAACCATAGTCCATGCGCTGTCACCTTTTACAGCCTTCTCTTTGACCTAAGAATGTGCTGTTTGACTTCCTCATAAAAGGATGTTTTTTCTTTTGGAATATTTTAGCAAAATCCTTTAATAACTTACAATTTGGCAAGAATGAAAATGTAATTTGCATAGAAAAGCTAAATGTTATTTGCTGGTGCTGGAAATATGAATTAAAGAGCACATGAATGTGTAACAGCACTGTTATATGTTAATATTGAAATTATGTGTTAAAATGTAATAGGGAGGAGCGATGGTTAACTTATCATTTTTATTCTAGTATAAAATGTGTCTACGGTTTGAATACCTGAAATATATAGGACATGCCACATGACCAGTTTAAAAGTTGCTTTGGAGTTCACCTGAAAGATGGAATTTCCAGAGGAGATTCCAGATGTTTCATGCTGCTTTACCTTTTCTTTCCCTTTTTTTTTAACCTAACAATAAACAGTAAAGCAGTCTATGAACAAGTGACTGGATTTTTGCTAGTATATTTCAGAAAAGCACCTGACATTCGTTGTGTGTGTCCCCTGCTAGAGGTGGAAATGCGAAGCCCTGGCTGTAGAGCTCCCATAACCCTTTCCTCACGGCTTGCCTTATTATCCAAAGTGCAAACTGAAAACCCAAATAAACCAGCTCTAACTACTGGGTAGTAACCACTAGGCCTTTCTAGTATGGTCTAGCTTCAAGAGCAGTGTCTCAGCTCGCCCAGCGTTGGGAGATTTCAGTTGACGCTGGTGATCCTGAACACATCAGCTGCGTGCACTAGCAAAGTGATGCATGATGCGTGGTCTTTGAGGCACCTCTGTGATATCATTTTGGCTGCCTACGGAAAGATATCAGCTGTGTCACAAAAGATTGTGGTTAATGGATTTTGGACTCAGAGGTTTGATAAACATGCCTATAATCAGCACTTGCTATTATTTGTTTTTGTTTTGTTGATGCTGATACAGTGCCAATGGGCTTTATTAGAAGTAGGAGTACAAAACAAGTAAAGGCATAATGCCTGCTGTGAAGGGCTTTAGCTTCAGACAAGAACAGTAGGAAGAGGGAAGACGTGAAGGGAGGTTTGATAAGGGAGAATGAATCACGAAGCATGCTGTTGTTTTTGGAGGCTGCATATATTTCTTTATGATTTCAGTGTACATAGTCTGCGTTGACATGAATGACTGTACAGGCTGGAATGTGTTAAACATTTTCAAAGGTATTTAGAAGAGGTCAACCTGAATATAGGCGTCAGTGCTACCTGTATTGTATATAGGCGTCAGTGCTACCTGTATTGAAGAGTTAGTAGGATAATCTTGCTCAGTATGTTACAGCAGGGGATTGGTTATTTTAAATATGATACAAAAGTGTTTTCAGGCTCACATTGAATCATTGTAAACATTTATTGTGTTTATCAAATTTTCAAGCATAATTAAAGTGTTAAGAGATTCTTAAATGGTGATTCCTGGCATGAACAGATGTGAGAATCTGTTACTGAATACTCTAGTAAGTTTGCTATAGCCCAAACTAGAGGCAATGCCATCCTTTAATTAAAAAGCTCTGATTTTTAAAATTACTGATTATAATTAGTGCTTGGCTGCTGCTAATTTGTTGGACCTACTGCTTTTGTTAACAGAGTTCTCTGTGGCCTCCATTTGTTTCAGAGTGATGTGCTGCAGAGAGGGCTCAGTGCAGGTGCAGTTCTTATTCTCTCCAATGGAAATGTCATCTTCCTAACGCTGAATTTGATTCTGTCTGATGATGACTATGTTCTGGCAGCACCTTGCGGCTGTGTCAGGCTCCTCTGCATTATGTGCAGTGTACACATGTAACAGAAAGATGCTCCTTGTTCCATATTGCTTGAGATCTAGGTTTTAAGGAACTTGAAAAACGTGATTCTCTTGACTAGCTATTGGAGTAGTGATTTTTCTCCTTCCCCATCACCATAAATCCTGAAAGCATGTCAGTACTGTAATCTTTGATTTCAATAGAAGGGGAATATAATAGAGATATTATTGTGAAGGATGAATACCCTGGTAATTGATTTGAGATGGCATTCCTATCTGGAGAGCCTTTTGTTTGGATGCTGCTTTGGAATGCTGAGATTTTTGAACTTATAATGGAAATAAGATGGATAAAATATGAGCTATGATGGACAGAGAATGAAGGCCATCATTATGAAAAGAGCAGGAAGAAAGGAGACTTTTGAGGCTTTTGTTTGTTGTGGGAACCTTAATGAGAGAACGTGGCTAACAGATGCAAGGCCTCAAAGTCTACGGTCACAGGCACCAGTACAAAACCCTGCAATAAATAGTTCTTGCTGAGCAGGGCAGAGAAGGAGGAACTTGGAAAGCTGAGAAGATGGGCAATACTGGATTGGCAGCAGGCATCAGTCGTGTACATCAGCAGCAACAGGGGAAATTGGAAAGAAGCTGCTCCATAAAGGGAGTGGGCACATTGCAAAGGAAAACTGAGATCTTTTTTTCTCTATTTCTTTTGCCTTGGGGTGTGGGAATTTCACAACATAGAGTTTTCAGGAACTAAGAGCAACTGCTTTCAGTCCGCACCCAAAATAAGTGAAGAATAGCAATGAAATGGATGACTCAGAGAGATGACTGCCTCCAAATCCAGCCACTGATTGGGTGGAATGCTTTATTGAGTCCTAGACATCTGTATCAGACTTCTGAGCCTGTTTTGGTGCTTGCTCTTCCAAATATCTGGTAGCTGAATATTTTCCAATCCATATTTGGAAATAGTTGATTCATTCATAAGGATAATATTCGTGCTGTTCAGGAAATGCAGTAGTTTGCTCACACAGATCTAATTCAAATGATGGTGTAAAACTAGCTTGTATTTTAATTTTCTGAATAGTATCAAATCCTTTTCTGAGAAGCCTAGGTATGAGCTACCTCAGCATAACTCAGGTGAAGCAGAGGAAATGCTGTTCTTTTATTTTAAAATATTGATATTTAGTTAGCTATTCCTTGTCTTGAATTTTAAAATATTGCTAAGTGATATTTCCTTTTAACAATAAGATGGGGGTCTCAAATGCCACGTGAATTGGAATTCTTCCCAGACAAACTCTGAACAAGAAATTGGCCACCATATAGTCTGCTCTTTGCTTACTTTCCATAATGCTCAAACTTTGTTGTTGGGTTCCTTGTGGGGTTAATAAATACTCTGTGAGTGCAGATGGAATCTCAGTACTTAAGCAGGGTAGTTGAAGGAGCATCAGCTTTGAGTGCCTGAAATGAGAATATTACATGTGATCTTGTAGGTCTCTGATACAGTTTGTGTTGGGCTTCAGGTCAAAGCTGGAACAGACTTGAAGAAGAATGTCAGACCATTACATTTTGGGGTACTATGAACTGGACTTGTACTTTTGACTCGGGTATCTTCTCCACAGATACACAACTGGGGCAGAGGGATTCTTTGCCAGGTGAGGATGAAATACTGGAAAATTCTGCCTCCAAATCTCGTATTTCTAAAAACATTATACCTACTTTTTTAAAGCGATTATCCATGACCTCTTCCTGGGATTAATAAAAAAACGCTCTGAAGTGAAAGCTTTAAGGTAAAGTCCAAAGAGCTGAAAAAGAGAGACTTTTTACAGCACAAACAGTAGTGAGAGACCCAGTTCCCTCCGATGTTGCAGAGGAAGTTTATGGCAGAGCTGAAAAGAGAGTACAGGTATCCATCCCTGCCCTAGCCATGGGTATGTCCTCCCTTTGCTGAGGCTGAACTGTTAAGAATATTCAATCTGGTCCAAAGTTTACTGGTGCAGTTTTGCATGCCAATTGAATCCAAGTTACCTCTAGGAATTAAATCCTTGATATTCATATCAAAGACAATGCTATGTTAAAATGAATAGGAGGCTTTTAGCATTGCGTTTTCCAGAAAGTAAAGGGAGTGTGAGTGTGGGTGTGTGTGGGGGGGGTGTTATGGTAATTTTCTGTGTATGTGTTATTTTGCAGTTTTGATTTTTGTCTTCCTTTCCTGTTGCAGTTTTGTTGTTTTTCTCCTGATAGCTTCATGGGTTCTGCATACCACAGAAACGGTCGAGAAAAACAGCTTTTATTTGTTTTCTTGATGATCTATTAAAAAGTTTATAAACAGTAAGAATTGAGCCTGTTGCCATAATAATCAACCATATAATCAATAAAGGTAAGCTGGTTGCTAAGGAAATGGCATGTATAGTTGTGATGTAATTCTGCCTGCCGTGGCCCTTCCCGTAACGGGGAGGGGGAGAACTTTCTGGGGATGATTCCTCTGCAGGGAAGGCTGTTTAAATCTGAATTCAGCTTAGCAGTGTTGATTTAAAGTACCTTTCTTTGTTATGGCAACAGAAGGGAACTATCACATGTCTTTTGAAATATCTAATCTTACTTCCTCCATTGACCTTGTTCTTGATGAACAGGATTAAATATCCTTGCAGGAAAATTGCTTCAGTGAGTGTGCTAGAAGTATATGGAGAGGTGTGTAGTTGCAAAAGTGAAGTGCAGAGGGGAAACTGCTTGTATATTCGCACTTAATTGGCCCCCCCCACCTTTTTCCTTTCAGAGTTCAACATTTCAAAGTAATCACCCCAGATACTACAGCTTTGATGTTGCAAGAGGGAGTCCTCATCCTTGGCTGCTTTGGAGTCAGCCTCAACATCTACAGACCTCTGGTGGTCGTAAAGCTTTAAATCAGTAGCCGCCCTACTGCAGCTCCTCACTTTGGCTGCCAGGGTTGGCCTGGCCCCCCACCCCGAGCCCAGCCGCCCCCAGCAGCTCTCTGGCTTTTTGGAGCTGTGGGCAGCTGGGCAAGATGAGAGGAACTCAGTAAGTGCCTGCGAGCTCTGTGGTGGCCAGGAGATGGCCCGAGACTCCACTTTGGATGCTGGTGCTTTCCCTGGGCTTTGGGGTGTGCTTCTTGGCTGCAGCTGGGCCATCGGACCATTGTGTGTTGAACAATTGCAGAATAAAGTGGAATTTTAAAAGCACAATATGGATTGTCAGCCCAAGGTTACTGCACAATCAGAGTGGATAGTTAACTCATAATGTAAATATTTTCACCTCAGGTGTTTATAAAAGTAATATAGGGAACAGGATATCTCAGGGGTGTTTGATGAGGGAATTGGGAATGGTTCCCTCAACGGCCTCAGATCAGATCTCTCTTAAGCTCCTGAAAACTATGAATATTGAACACAGCAAATAAGTTTTTTAGTTGATTTTTTGGCTCTCATCACAAAATAATGATTACAGAAAAGTGCTAGCTACTATTCTCCTTGGAGAAATGGACAGCTACATTTCCATAGAGATTTATCCCCTTGCACTGCCATTTTCTTGAGTCAGGGTTAAGTCTTTGTGGCTGGGCTGCTTGTACTGCCAGCGTGTGTATCTGCCTTCCCTTCATAAAGAGCTTTAGACTCTGGGAAGGTTGGTCTGCCAACCTGGAGAGCAAACAAAACCTGGAGAGCAAACATCACCAGCAGTGTGTTCTTGTAATGGTAATAGATGGGCATAAGCCCTGCAGTGTTCATCATGCTTAGTCCCAGCCTGAGAAACATGCATGTAGGCAAGGAGAAACATGCTATATCTCGTGGACAGATGACCTACAGACAAGAGAGTCATATAAAATAGGGTTATGAAATTGCTTGCATAAGCAGGCTTGATTAATAGTCTTTTTTTTTACTGTTGGGATTTTAATTTTTTTTTACTAGGTTGCTGTGAGTCACTGCTGGTGACATTGCAGGAAGGGGTGTGTTTTGAAGAAGGGAATATAAAGCAGGAGAGATAAGCTGCTAGCTTTCCAGGTTCGGGGAGTATATTTTGGCTCTATGAGTGACAAGCTATAAATACAATTACAATATTTTGATATTACAGAGCCAATGGGGCTTTGCTCTCTTGATTCTGTTATCAATCAAGAGCCTCAAAGAAGTTATTTTAGAGGTTTTATGCAGCCCTATTATTTTGCTTGTTTTGCTGAGATTTTTTTTTTGTTTTGTTTTTTGGGTTTTTTAGAGTTTTCTTCAGGGCACTTTGTCAATATACTGCCCAAAAAAGAGCTTACTACGGGCTGGACTGCATTGTTCAGCACAGCTGTGAAAGGCATGCTTTGCAAGCTAGTTCGTTGTCTAAATAGGCTCTGCAGGTACAAGGCAGATCATTTACTCCACGTTTTGAAAGGCTCCTCAATTTCCCCTGCAGGTGCCGGCTGGGCTGGGGCAGAGCAGAGGCTTCTCCTTCTTCTTTCTCACTTTCTCCTTCTCCTTGATTCCTTGGCAGGGGCTGCGGCTTCTCTGTGCATGTGCTACACCGATTACCTAGCATCTGAGCAGCTCTGCTTGATCCCTGCACCTGGATGGAGGGCTCATTTCTCCTGCCTGCTCATTGCCCTATTGATGATAACAATCTAGCCTTTAGACTGCCTTCCACTTGGCAAAATCACCCACAACCAACCATTGTTTAGATTAATGCTGACCTTGTAGCTTGTGATGAACCCAAGACCTACGCAAACAGAAAGTGAATAGCCACAGTTGCAAAGTATCCTATCAGATATTTGAAAGAATAATAAACAACAGGAAGTGAATAGAAGAATGCCTTTCAGAGAGACCATATTAAAATAGAGCTTCATAGCCTGGCTTCTTTTATGATAGATAGGTCTAGGCAGAGATTGTGCTGAAGCAATGCAGTTGTACGTTCTCTGAAGTAGTCACAATACTGCACGTTGTCACCTGGCCCTGGCTCATAAATGGTGAACTTACCAGCAACTACAGATAGAAGTACTGAGAGGCTTGAGGTTTTCAAGGTCGTTAAGGTGATAAGCTGACACAAGGATGACCACATCCTAGTCCTAAGGTTATTGCCTAGCATCCCTTCATGGCCTACAGTTTGGGTAGCCTGGATGCCACAACTGGGATTTTATTACTATAAGTAATGAAGTACAAGTATAATGACATATTTGTACATGAGAGCATATTAGTTGAGAATTTCCTGTCCTTGCAGTACTTGATTTGCTTGCTTTGGGAATAATTTACCATGTCACTATAATTTCAGGAAAAGAAGGGCTTGTTCAGATGGGGATACAGAATGCACATCCCCCAAAATGGTACTGCTTCTTTCAGGATAACCTAAGGCTTGGGTTCCCCCGCACCACCCTTTTTCTTTTCTTTTATAAAAACACAATGCGTTCCTTGTGGATGGACATTTATACCATATTCATATCTGTAACTTCTCCATTCTGTTTTACATTTTTGCCTTGGAGTATGATGTTACAGCCAAGTTGCACAGTGACTAGTAAATCTCTGTGTGTTACAGATGTAGTAGCTGAAGATAGAGGCAAAATGAGATGGGCGGAGGAAGAGCCCTGGGGCAAAAAAAGCCTTTCTACCTGCTATTCCACCTATGACCATACTCTCTTATTTTTGGGTCTTGGAGTCTTCTTAGGGAGGGACCTGCAAGGATGAATAGTCTGACAGATTCTCTGTCTAATATTGCATTAAAGCCTACTGGTAGCAAGCTAGTTGTGTTACAGGGTTAGGTAGTTGTCTTGAGGACCGCGTGTGAGAAGCAAGAATAGAAGTCAGTGACAGCTCAATACAATTGAAGGAAACTGAGGAGGATAACAAACCCTGCCCTTCAAAACAGATTTGTGTTGAAACCCTCCATTGCTAAAGCCCGAGGTGCAAATGTTCCTTTTTAAATAGTGCATCTTAAGAGTGGAGCCTCTTGTAACAATTTGGCCTGGATTTGGATTCAATGCATCTTGTAGGTATATTGTTGTCAGTGGGACTACTGATAGTGAATACCCAGTTTGCATGACTGTGATCCACATACTGGATATATTATGTTGTCTTTTCCTCAAAGATTAGGCAGCTAGCCATTGGGGGTGGGGGAGGAGTCTTTTTTTTTAATCTCTCGTGCTTCCTTAGAGGAAGATGGCTGCTTACTAGAAGCAGTTATCACAGTGGGAAGTTACTGCATTCCCAGCAGCAAGAACCTTCCCAGCTTGCAATCCTGTTAGCACAACGTATTACTGCCACAGGGCTTCTTCCAGGAGCCTGCATAGAGCTGGCACTTCTGAGAGTGCTTTCGATTGTGCTCAGGGGCAGAACATTTTCTGTTTGCTTTGAGCAAAACGTTTAAGAGTATTTGCAGAAAGACTGAGGACTGAATGCGTGGGGCAGGGTTTGGTTTGTCTTACTTTTTGCCTTGTCAAGGTGTGTAAGGTGCAGAGCGAGAGCTCCAGCATCTGCAAATGCCCTGGGAATGCCATTAGCAGCCTTCCACAGTGAGTAAAGCAGTGGCAGTTCAGTTGTCTCCCCAGTGGTTCATCCTTCACCTCCTGCAGGCTTCATGTTGTTTTAAATGGTTGAAACTGCAAATGCAATCCAAGGTCTAGAATTGATCTAAATGGTTTAAACACATCTAAAGACTTAAGGCCAAATCAAACTGTAGCTATTCACGTGACTAGCTCTGTTGATGTCAGCGGGTTTTCTCGCTTAAGCATGCTCGATTTGACAGCTAGGTTAGAGTTTATCAGGATTTTAAAGCATTTGCAAAAGGAAACAAACAAGCAAGCAAAGACATTCTTGATGTCCCTATAATAATCCCAGCAATACTGGGGTGGGGCGGGGGGAGGAGGCAAGAAGCATTTAGAAGCGTAATCGGAACAATGTCTTTGCCTCCTACATATTTATTTATTAATTGGAATAATTTAGGGAGTGCACAAGGACACCAAGGTGTGGCAGCACACACTTGCACTGGAGCCTCACAGGCTTCTGGTTGCTTTTACTTGACTAGGACTTGTTAGGGTTTCAGATGCTCAGCTTGCCACTTGCAAACTGAGGAGCAGTCAAGCAAACAAAATGTCCTAGTAAATGAAATGAAGGGTGAAAGTTTTACCTGAGATTACACTGAGATTAAAAGGTGAAGCTAAAAATCTGAATTTAGCTCTCAAATCCCATTAGTACAGCCTTTAAATTCCTAAAATCTGAAAAAGGCCTCACGTGCCAGAATGCTTTTCTGTTTCTTCCAGCTTTGTCAGTTGACCTGACAGAGTATTGCTTCTTCATCCAAAATTTGCCTTGTTATACTGTTCAGTCAGCTGGGCTACAGTAACTGTTACTGTTACTGCTTTAAACTCGGAGCTGCTTACCTTTGGGACGTGCACATGCTGAGGACTGTGGAAAGAACAATGCCTGTTGTCCCTCAGCCCCCTCCCAGGTGGTACACGATGACCAGGAGCAAAGCAGAGAGAAGAGGCTGTGTATTCAAGCTGGGCTTTCCCCATCCTGACCCTTAGGTGCTTCCTTGTGCAAACCTCCTGAAGGAGTGGTGGCTCCTTCATTGAAGAGATACTTAATGTGATACACTGTGCAGAATTTCGGCATTAGGTAGGGGTTCCTTTTTACATTTAAAGGGAACATTTTGAGGTTAATCTCTCTGGCAGTTCTCCACCCTGCAAGGTGAGGCTTGTAAAGCAGGGGCTGCAGTGCTGTAAAGCAGAGCAGCTCTGGGTTTGTGCAGTGCCTAAGTAATCCCAAGAGCACTTTGCAAAATGGCAAGGTACATGTGAGCGCAGGAGAGTGTGTAGGCAGGAGATAGCAAGGAGCTGGGAGGAGAAGAATGGTTTCACTGGGGAGGAGGCGGAATAAAGTGGGAGTGGGGCTTTTCGCCCGAAACACTGAGATTGCACAGCGCTCTGAGCTGCCGCTTGGCCTGGGAGTGGGAGCCGGGAGTGAAGGCCGGCATACGGAGGTGGCAGCTGATGCAGGGAGGCTACAAACAGGCCAGGAGTTTGTTTAACCGTGCATGCCTGATTTTTTTCTGGGCTTGGTGGTATTTTATTTCCCATCATGTCTCTGCTGTACCAGTTCACAAGACATGACTGGCAGCTTTGCCTTGTAATTTATTTGATCACGGTAATTTTTTTGACAGGCTTCCTTGTGATTTTTTAATATATCAAATAGAGTTTAATAATAGCCTGCTATTAAGTCCTTTTATTTCTCCCTTGGGATTTACTTACGACTGTTGCCTCTCTTACCCATTTGAAGCTCTAAATCTGTTTTCCAACTGTGAAGAACTTAGCAATGTGAGTGCAAGTATGATATGTAAAAGCATGCAACAAAATTGTTGTTATGCTTGAGAATTAACAAATGTCGTCACTGAGGGTAACTGAAGGCTAAACCAAGCTTGCTTAATTTCTAGGAGTATTCCCATCAAATTCAGTGGGACAGGCTGTCGGGAGGATATTCTCCAGAAGATTTTTTTTCTGATTTTATTTTCACTCCTCCTGTGAAGATGAATTTTATCACTGGCTTCAGGATCAAGTGACCTCTGAAGAGAACAACCTCAGCGAGAACAAAACTTGAACAAAATAAAGAAAATTGTGCAGTGTAGCTAATAGCTTTGAAATATCAAAGATAATAAAACAAAATAGGCTATGTACATTTAATCAAAATAGGGTAAGCACATCTAAATGGCATCTAATGATAGATGATTACATTCGATAATGGGGGAGTCAAAATTCCCTTGTTTTCCTTACCCTGGCTGAGACTTTTGGTGCCATATCTTTCATTACCTGTTTTCTATCTCCACACATACTGGTTCTCATCTGTTTTTTTTCTGCTCCTTGCTTTAACTGGTACTTTCCAAGAAATTCAAAAGAAATTTGTGATCTACTCAAATTCCACTACTGATCTCACTTGAGTGACAGCAGATTGGGAACATTCTGCATTTTTATATTTGAAAAGAGTAGCAAGCCTCCTCATCTGGCACTGTCCACAGGTCTGATCCTTATGTCGGGAAAGTCTTGATAGTATTCGAAGAAGATCTGGCACTCGCTTCATATGTGATGTTGAAATGGGGATAGTGCAGAGCCTGATCTTATGGGTCAGGACTTGGGTGCGCTGTGGGACCGAGCATCGCTCATGCCTTCCCTGATGTCTTCCCATCTGCCTGGCGCAACACAAGTTGATTAGCCCCAGTCTGATTGTTCAGACTTCTCCTCCTTTTTTCCAACCCAAATTTTGCTGCGTGTCCCTGCCTATAAGGAAACCTGCCAGAGACGTGACAGTATCCTTTTCACTGAAAGCAGAGTGAGTTGGAGCTCATAGGCAAAGGCTTGCTTGTTTTAAGCCCTAATAATGCTTATAGCAGTGTGAGAATAATGAAGCACTCTGTTAAACTATGCACTCCAGTGGCAGACCCAGAACTGCATTTGTAGTATAATTCTGGGAGAAGGGCATTTCTACAGTAGTCGTACAGCTGGCAATATGAGCTGTAGCAATCCAACTCATCCAACCGATGTGTCAGATAGATAAGGGAGAACATACCCAAGTGCACCCACCCTCATCAACAGGGAAGGTCATGTAGCATTTAGATTGTTTTGTGTATGGCTTTGCTTATGGCTACAGAAGAGCTGAAAACTGTTACAGAGCAATTGCTCCTCCTTTGGTACAAAGCTGAGACCTGCCAAATTCCAGTAACTGTCCCCAAAGCCATCTGATTCAGAGGCAGATGATGCTGTGATTTGATCTCGCCACTTGAACATATATGGATTGAACAGATTTCCTGATTTGAACTTTTATTTTGATTAAATGGGGAATATTTTCCAGGATATTGGGCAGCCAAAGATTATTCCTTTGTCTGCAATGTGAAATTCCTTTAGTCTTTTTACCTTTTCTCTTTTGTCTGTCCTTTTCCTTCTTCTTTGGAATGGCATTTGTTGTGACCATTGGGAGGAAATGTTGTTCTGCTTACTAATATTTTGGTTCCTCTTACGTAGTTAGAGGACTTGTGGGGAACGCTGTGCTGAGATCTCACGCCACAGCTGCATGGTGTTGGAGGGCTACACAAGATGGGTATCTGCATGGGAACTGCCAAAGCAGAACTGCATGGCTAAGGAGATAATCCCCAGTGAAACTGAGGGCTTTTTACATTCCTTCGGAGCAGGCAAAAGTCTTTCAGGAAAGTGAATTGCACTGGGAACTAATGTTTCTACTATATAAAACACACTGAGAAAAAAATAGTTTTAAAGTTAGAAATGAAGTAGAAGGCATGGAATAGGCACAAAAGTGTAAATATATTTCTGATCACTTATATAAGGACCATGCCATAATTTAGACTCAAAATGTGGCGGTACTTGGCAAATCATGTTGAAATGATTTTTTTATGCGTTAAAAAAGCATTCATCTGGAGAATCCCCACAGTCTGCCACTTGCTTAAAGTTCCAGAAATATGTGTGCATTTTGATTTTATCTTACCTCTTTTCCCAAGCAACAGCTATTCAAGTAAAATGCAAATTATGCTCTAAGTTAGAAAGCATCTTCACTTCCCTGAATTTCCTCGAAGGCTTTCTGCAACAAATCAGACCAGCAGTAGGCTCCAAACAGTCAAATCCGAGTCAACTTTGAACTAGCTAGTTATGAACTTTTCAGAGCCCTTAGGCCCTTTCAGGGAATGCTGTGCTAGCTGTAGCTACATAGCATTTTTCCAGAAGTGCTGATGAAATGATTGAAGAGGCAAAAGCAGGGGAGTTAATAAAAACTGCCATGTGTATTTTGTAATCAATAGAAATAAGAAATAAAGAAAAAAAAGCTGCGTTGCTTGAGTGAAAGGATACGGACAGAAACTTCCCTCCCCTCCTACACCTCCTGTCCTGTTCTGTTCCCTGATGAATGAAAACAAGAGGAGGAGAGGGATCAAGATTAATTTATAACTTTGGCACCCAGGATAAAAATAAACGGCTGTAGAAGTTCTTTACAACTTTCTGGATTTCTGAATATGCAGAGAGTGAATGGAGAAACTGCTATGTACACTTTTTCTTTCCATTAGTTTGTCATTGCCAGTGGATTTTAGTGTCTGAAGTGCCTGCTTGTTGCAGGAACCAGGGGACTGAATCATTACAGGCAGCCCACAGGTCTGATGACTTCATTTCCTGGGTTATATAAAATCCAAACTTCCTAACAAATTGTCTGCAGGAAGTGTTTACCACATTGCTATAGAACAATTAGAGTGCACAGAAACCTGACCAGGTTGAAAAAACAATTACGTGAAGCATTGACGTTAATTTATAAAGACCTTTAAACACTGCAGTGGGGTTGCCAGCCAACAAACCAACCAACCTACCTACCTGGGTTCTTGGGAAGAAATATTCAATTAGACGTCAAGCCTAGATTTATTGTGAAGGGTGGAAACCAGTGTGGAAAAAAATGCTATTAAGGCCTTATGTCTGGTTTGTTACATTCTCTCTAATATGTTGTTTACCTGTGTGGAGCAACAGTTTCTGTATTCATGTTCGTTAACATAAATCTTCACTAAGCCCACTGAGGTACCTAGGGTTAGTATAGATTTAAACGTGCAATTAACAACTGGATTCATTGTTTTGTGTGGGGAGATGCCGAGCAACATGGCCCCACTGCTGCAAAAAGTTACTCTTGTTCTGGGCCATCTGGAGCCCCTGAAGATGAAGCGCTCCCTGCATTGGCCCGGGGCAAGGCAGGAAATAAGGACAGCAGAAGTCAGAAGAACCTTTAACTCTTTCTGTGTAAAGTTACCCCATGTAAAACAGTGTTTCTGTTTTACAAAAGAGCAACAGAACAAGAAGGAGCAAAAGACTGTTGGCAACTCCATAAAATATGCCACTTTCAAATTGACTGTTTTCTTTTCTGAGGACCCCAACCAGAGCAAACAACCTCTTATAGAACTGTTATTGAGGCCATCCTTGAAAGTCTCAACTCTCTAGCTAAATTCTGTTTGCTCCTTTCAGAGTTTGCACTTTTTTGTCAGGATGGCAGATTCCTGTTCATTTAATATTAGAATTTATATTTCTTGTCAAAAGCATTTTTAGTAACATTCATAAACAGAACCTTGGCCTAGAGTTGAAAATAACAAAGATGCAACTGCTGTGGTTTGATGCCCAGCACTATCTTTACGCAGAAGATGCAACAGGAAAGAAATCGGGAAAAGTACATCCTTACTTGTAACCAAAAGTGTAAAAAGCAGAAGACCTAAAGCCACCTAAATGAACTTGTATTTAGCTCTTTCAGTATAGTTATAACCTAAAATGGATATTGCATTGACTGCTATTTTATATACAGCAATAGAAAATAAGTTTCTGAATCATGGCTTCCTCAGGGGTTCTTGTTGGAAGTGCAGGATATCCACTTCTTGGGGACTCCCAGTACCATATTTTACCCCTACAGTCTTGAATCAGAAACCTCATTGGTGCCAAGCGATCCTCCATTCAAGTCAACAGGACTTGCTCACATTCAGCCACTTTGAAGACTGGTATATGCACACCAGTGTCCTCGGAAGACTGAATTTCCCAAATGAGCTGAACCAGCTCTTGGTTCACAAGTTTTCCTGTTGGAGAAGCTCCCTGTTAGGTCTGTTTGTCAGAAGGTTAAATGTTTAACTTTTGCTCTTCTCCTTTTAGATGGTAAGGATCAGACCCCTTGCTCTGAAATTGTGGAATTCTTTAGTCTTTTAAGAAAGCCTTGCATCTGTTAAGTATCTAGCTATTTTCTTGCCTAACTTCAGTGACGTGTTTGGCTAGTGATAGGTCTCCGATGTGTTATCTTTTTAGAAGCTTGCCATGCTGCAGTCTTTGCTTGTGTCCCATTTAAAGCTCTACTCTTTTTAAAGGCTACTTCCACTGAATAAGATGTCTTTCTCACTTAAGTTTTCCTGTATATGAAAAAATCTGTGAAAGGATTGTGATACTTCATTACTGTTGCAAAGTACTATGAGACCTCTGGCCAGTAGCACTTGTATGACTGGTAAATATCACGCTAAACTTAATTCTTGTGTTTGGACTCCTAAATAAAAGTAGTTTGATTTTCAGAGATGCTCAGCAAGTGCAACTGAAAGAGAAGCCAATAAATACCTAAGAAATTAAGCTACTTGCATTTTAAGGGACTGTCTGTAGAGGCTATAGGAGTCTGGATCTGGGGAAAGACTATGAATTATTACCTTGTGCTGGAACTGAAAGTATTTAAAATTATGTGTAGCCAAATACAGAACTGGGTGTCTAAGCTTTTACATCTGAATTTGGAGAGAGCTTGACATTTAGAAAATGCTGAGCGCTCATCTTCTGCAGCTTGGCATCTCCAAAGTATCTCAGAGGGGCATCTAAAATTATTAAGCACTTTGAAACTGGTGGCCTTACAATTTAAACTCTCCTAACCAGTTTCTCATTATTGGGATGCAGCCACTTTGAACACAGGCTGCAAAGATACAAATAGAAATATCTTCTGCAAGGAATTTGTTGTCAGAATTCATGTTGGTTCCTAAATCAAAGAACCCAGAATTTTTGCTGAATTTTTTTAAAGAGAGCACGTTTTGAACACATGTTTTATGTTAGAGAATGAAACAGCCTTTTTATGGTCTGACTCAGCCGTATTTGCATTGCAGGCTTTGACTATGCATGAGGACATACATGTAGACTGAGCTCTTGATGTAACTGCAAAAATGATATGCATTTGATGCATCACTTCTTACGTGAATCAACGCTTAGTAGTGTTAAACTGCTTCTGCAGAATTTTCTAAAGAGTGCTTGAACCCTGTGAGATTGAATTATCTCTGTTCCCCAAGTCTGCTTGTTTTCATTTTAAAACAAACAAATAACCCCCCTCCACTCCCATCAATCCTGAAGAATAAACTGTCAGCTTTAAAAATGCTGTAAACATAGGGACAGTAAATGGCATTTTTGTTATAATCTTGTCTTTGGTAAGGATGATCTGAATGAAGAGGTGATAATCATAAGCAGCTGGAAAATATGACTGTAAAGAAATTAATGGAAAATAGAGCACTTAAACTTCTATTGAAATAACAGAACAAAAAAATCTCAGAGTGTCTGTGTAGGAATATAATGGAAGTAAAGCCGATTGCCTACAATATGGTAATAATCCCAGGAAGAGTGTTTTCAGCTCCGGTTGTTCTCCTGCACGGCTTTTAAGCCATCTTGTCAGAGTATGTGTTATTAACTACGATCATTATAGTGAATCTGGAAAGGGTGGACGTGGTTCCTTGGGCTGGCTGGGCTTCACAGGCCAAGAGACCTGGCCAATCCTCAGGTCTCCTCTCTAAATCCCTAGGCAGATTGGGCTTCATCGGGTATTAGATCAGTCACTGAGCTGCTCTGCCTGATCCCTTGCAAGGGTTTCTCCAGTGTGTTGTGCTGGCCTTGCCTCTCCTATGCTGGAGAGGCTCGAGGCGGTGGCGCAGAGCAAGCTCTACGCTCATCTCATGTCACCGAGGCCCCCCCCCCCACACCATAAACTGGGAGAGTATATTCACACACAGATCAACTAATTCTGTTTGCTACGTGGTGCTTCATATGGACTGTATATGGTCCAGTGGGTGTGAAGTGAGTCACCCTGTGTTTGTTTGCATTTTGTTGTTTTGCAAGTAGTCCCTGGAAGTACTCCTTGCTGTGAGGTCCCTGGTTCAATGGCCTTCTTGCAAGTGACTCTTCCTAGGAACAGATGAGAAGACCTGGCTATTGGAAACCAAGGAGGTCTGGCTAAAATGTAGGGACGTTGGTGGATAAGAAATAAAGGTGTGTTAAGGAAAATGAATGTGTCAGCTACATACTGCAAGTACAGAGTCAAACTTTGTTGTCTTTAGTCACCTGCTGATGTCACAGGGATCAGCGTCAAAGAAACAGTCCTGTAGAGTAAGGCCATCATCTTTTGGCAGCTTTGTATTACGGTGGTGCTCTTGTTTACTATACCTCATTTACTATACCTCAGAGCATGGCATAGATGTTTAGTTTCATTTTTTTAGCAGTGAAAACTCCCAGCTAATAGGTGAAATATATTTCAATTATTGTGTCTATCACTTAAACAATGCAGGGTTCTGAAGCGCTCACAAAGGCTTCTGGAAGCATTTGCAAGACGTAGGTGCTGCAGCTTTGAGCCACAGCTCTGTCCCCGGTTCCCTAAAGGCAGCAGCTACCGTGGCTGAGCTGGAGCCTTCAGGGGCGAGGAGGTGGCATCCCTTGGGACCTGCTTCTTCTTCTCGCTTGCCTAATCTCTGCAGAGGGAGCCCCCTCTCAGGCCCCCTCTGGCTCTGAATGTCTACTGCATCACCAGAGTGCTGTGTCTATACCTAGACCCTGTGTTTTCTTTCAGAGCTTGGGAAGGAAATTCGGCCTCTGGGTAGTGCTGCGTAAATGTGAACACATTCCCCTTTTATTCCCTTCTACTGGTCCAAATTGGATGCTGTTATGAACCAATCAGACCCAATTAATGTGATTCTCTTTGTACCTGCCAACCCCAACTTAATTCCAAAATCATTTCAGTTTATTAAGTTACTGGTGAATATATACATGTCTTCCTCATGCTATGAGACAAAGCAACCCTGCCTGTCCTTTTAAGAATCAAATAGATTAGAGCTTCAGCAAGAGTAAAATTCCCCTTAACTCCAGTGGCCCATGGAGTTTTTGGTGGAGAAATGCTAGGCAGCACAGTTGTAGCTCTCTTCTTCTATAGTTAATAACATAAATGATGGATACTTCAGTTTGTGACTCTGTTGATACTTTCAGCCCTTTGCTCATTCAGCTATATTTAAAAAATGACTGTTTAACCAAAACTGAGCTGGAAGAAAGAAATTCAAAATATGGGAAAAATGTAGTGGAGAAGAATAATTTTCCCTCTACATCAGAAATACGTAATTCAAAATCATAAAAGCTCTTAAAACTGAATCTGAAAACAAGGGCAATAACTGGGTCATGGCACATAGTCTCCTGTTAAAAAAATCTCTCAAAAATGGCAAATATCAGTTTGCAGGTTAAGATACACATTCTTTTACAGCAGATTGTACAAGCTGGCAAATGGGATATAGTTCCTACAGGCCTGGTCTTGCAGAGACCCATCTAAACGGCCCATTTACCTCTTTGACTTTACTTAGGTACATATGCAGTAGCAAGGTCAGGTTATGAAGAAGTCAGGGCTTCTGGGCTCTGTTTTCTGTTAATTTTTTTGTGTGACTTAAGGGAAGACACTTAACTTCTGTTTTATATTTCTGCCAAATTAATATAAAACACTGAGACAAGTGTGCCCAGACGCTATAAAGATCAGCCCATCAGGAGGTTCTGTGGGCTACTCAACTAGCACATCTTTATTTTTTGAAAGAAGCAGACCTGCTTTTGACAGCGTAAATATTTTGTATATGGTGATTTTATAGATAGGCAAACACTTTTGCATTTTTGCAAAATGCAAACCAAACACTTTTGGTTTGCCAGTGCGGCTCAACTTTGTAAAAATAACATAGTTAAAATTGGGATCGGATCAGATCAAGTAATATTTTTTCTCCTAAATCCTTAAAAATGAAGATTACTAAGCTCTTCTAATGGTCTCATTTTCTAAGTGAAAACAACTGTGGGAAGATGCTGGGGAGCTGCAGGGAGGCAGGCAGTGAAAGGCATGCCAGGGCAAAAGGGGGTTCTTTTTTACCAAGGATTCAGCCCTTGGACATACGGGATGTCCTCCCAAGGTCTGTGGTGCTCTGGCATTTGCAAAACAGCAGCTGCCTGTGAGCGAGACATCGTGGGATTCCCCTGCACAGCTCCATGGAGTTGTCATTTTATCAGTTTCACTGCTGCTTCCTGTTTATGGGAAATTTGTGGTAGGAGTGGGATTGTTCTGGGTTACAGTTCAAATAAAAATGAAGGAAAAGTCCTGTGAGCCAGGACCTTGGCTTTTTTCGCCACTTAAGCAATCGAGGTCTGACACTGTAACTGAGCTATTCACCTTTGCTCTGGGGCCTTCTGGCAGAAGCAGGATTACTGTCTCATCAGACAGCAGGCAGTTTGGGAGGAGTGAATCCTGAATGCTATGCTACCCATCTTGTTGAATTTTTTGGTCAGTGAGTCACAGCTGATGTGGGCATCTTTACTTCGGTTGTGTTAAATCAGTTGGGGTGGTTCATCTCATCTGCCAAGGCTAAGCGCTAGACCCTGCAGGAGAACCTGCCTGTCGTGAGGGCTCTCTTTGGTCCTTCCCCACAGATACCTCTTTCCCTTACCTTGACCCTTTGTGTGGTCTTCCTGTCTCCATCTGCTAGCACAGGCCTTCATTTTGCTCCAAGAAAGCCTCATCTTCCTTTGACCCATACTGCCTTTGGTCCTGCTGAGCTGTTTTATGACCTCATCAGTATGAATGAGAGTTTCTTTCTCTTCTTAGCTTCCTGCTTCTGGTAGCCTCTCTCCTCTTCCCAGGTATTGCTTCAAGGGCTGAGGAATCACTGACCAAAATGCTCATTTTGGAGAGAGAGAATTAGGTCATCTACCAAAGAGTTGTATCTGCCTCTGAAGAATGCCACCCTGCTAGCAGAGATTTTCTCTTGGTCCTCTTAAATGTCTAAGTCTCTTCTGTCTTTTCATTTTAGGCACTGGAGTTAGGCATAGCCTTAAGGAGTATAGTACCCCCTTAGCTAAAACTAAGAGCGTTGCTTCACAGCCTCTTTTAGTAGAGTAGTAGTAGAGGGTAATACAGTAGAAGGTTCTCTCCAAGATCTTGCTTAATCCAAGCAGGGATATGTGTCTGCGTATGGGCTGGGATTAGGAATTAGCTCCAAAAACAAAACATCTTATGCAAAATTGATGTACAGTGAGCTACAAAACAGTTCAGCAAATAAGTGTCCATTTGTAATGTGGAATCTCTTAAAATAATTGGCCAACACAGTCTTCATCACAGGAGACAGTATAGACTCAGTGAGTAATTTTATCAGTTCAAGTACATTTAAGACAGTGTGGAGAGGCTGCCTAGTCAGTACTTTCCCTGAGCCAGAGTCTGGGAAATTAGCGGGGCCTTATAAAAAGACGCTCTTTTTCCTTTTTGAGGTAGCCCTTGAATGCAGAGGCCTGTGATCAGTCTGGAAAGTTCAAGCCCTCTGAAGGAGGGATCCAGGAAAAAAATATAAGAGCAGCTATGTGGGCATCAGAGTAGAAAGAGGTGCTGGAAGAATGACAGGCTTCCATGTCATAAAGTGAACTTCTTCCCCTACGCACGCTGGAGCGAGTGGGCGTCGAGGGGAGGTTGATTGCCTGCCTTGCTTCTGGAAATCTTCCATGTTTTTATCTGAGTGAAAAGACCATTATTTTTATTACTATTAAAAAGTGCTTTTGCAGCTGCAGCATCTCTAAGTGAGTATTACAGTGCTGCTCAGTGGAAGGTTACCTGAAAGTCAAAGGATATGTTTAGTCTGATGCCTTGGGAGGCCTCAATCTGTATCTCACCTGCATGATCGCAAAGCTGAGTACAAGGGATTAGAAGGCTCACATAGTCAGTAATGGGATACAGAAGGCCTTCACACTGGGGGGGGCGGTATTTGGTAAGCTGTGACGGGGGAAATGAAGGCCATGAGGATTGCAAGCAAGCAAGGAAGGAGACAAAAGCAAAGAACTTCAAAGGACAAATAATGGTCCTGGGGAAAGGAAGATTAAGGTGTGTTTTCAATGGCAGTGGCTCCAAGTGTAAGGAAACGGGTGAGAAAGGGGCTTTGAAGGGCAATAGGTAGAAAGGAGGGGCTTATGCATATGCTAAAGTGTCTCAGGAAACTTGCTGAGCAAAATTAAATTTTTCCAATGGAAGAGTGCTGCCAAAAATTGCATTTTATAAAGCAGGGTTTTGGGGGGTGAGAGGTTGTTGTTTGTTTGGTCAGGTTTTTTACCTACTGCTTGATGCTGTGTTAAAGCTATATGGTCACAGCAGAAAGACGCATTGACCACATCTCCTACGGCTAACTGGGCAAGATGTCTCATTAGTATTGATTTTAGCCGAAAGAGTGCAGGAAGACTGAGAATGATGAATGCTCAGTGATTGCTGAAGTATAACTTGGGTAGTTCAGCTACACCTGTGAGTAACAGGGCATGCTGAAGGCAAAGTGTGTTTGGTAGTCTATTGCTAGGAAGATGAAAAGGCCACTAGGTCTGGGATGGGCACTAATACTGTGGGAGGCTAGATCTGTCCATCCTGGGTGCCCCTCTGCTCCCCCAGTCCTCCTGACCGCAGGAGCGGGTTCAGTGTGCCTGGTGCGGTCAGAGCAGCAGGTCTGGGTTGACGTCCAGCCACAGCTGTGAGCATCACAGGCACGGCTGCCCAGGAGGTGTCCCCAGACAGCACTGACCACCTGATCAGTACCCCCAGTTATCCCTCCTTCCAATCCTTCGCCCTTCCTTTCTCCACCCTTGTACCTCCCTTTCTCCCCGCCCCAGTCTCCTCCCAAATAAACAGCTTGCTGCTAATTTACTTTTTCCACGTTGGTCCCAGTTTTGCGACTTCTGTTCCCAGATTTGATATTTCTGATACCCTTACCTTAGTAATCTCTGCTGTATGTAGTATTACTGATGTGGTTACCAAGGCCCTGCTGCCATGCAAGACTCCGGTCCCCAAAAGGGCCCGTTGCTCCCCACATTGCTGATGTTTGGCCATTTCTCACATAACTCTCCCTTAGCCACCTGAGAAATCCAGTCATCTTTCCTGGCACTGTTAACTTTTGTCAGCGTCTTACTTTGCTATCTGTCATGTGCAGCAATTTCTTATGTCGTGTCCAGTAGTTGTCCCGTCCTGCTCAGTTAGCTGAACCTGGTGAGAGGCCAGCAGCCCTAATGCTGTTGCAAGCACCCTTGTGGTACTCCCAGCTCCCTGCAGCGCGCATTGGTGCCTGCAGGTTTTCCTACAAACACTTTGTTTCATGCAGGTCCTGGCAAAAACATTCCCTTTTTTCTTTTTATTGGTGGGATATGTCACTTCCATATTGAATGTTCCTTTCTAAGATGCTTAGTCGAAGCCTGAGAAGTGAAAAAAGAGATGGGCTCAGGCAACAGATGTGGACCTGGATTTTCAGATACCTCAAAAATGGTGTGGGAGTTTGGAGTGGGGTTGAGGTGTTGGTTTTGCTTATCATAAAAATCTGGATTATTGGAAGAATTTGAGTCCTACATGGCTTTTCAAACCTTTCTGAAACTTGGGAGACCTTATACACAGTTTTCATTTAGGTTCATTGCTCCCTTGAAGTCTTCTGCGCACCAGTTCAAAGCCTTGCAGACACTCTGAATGCTTTGATTAAGTGGTTGTGCCTGAGTTTTGGCTGTTGTATTATACCTAGGACTGAGAGACGAGGGCAGTGGTCTCCCAAAGCTGTCCACAGCATTCTGTCTGTGCAGCACCTTGTGCAAGGATCCTCATTTCAAGCTCCTATATCCTATTACCATAGAGAAGCAAATAACAGGACCTCTTCTCTCCCTTCTAGCTGAGTTAAATTATTAGCCCGAATATTTTACTAGGTGTGACATTATGCTTCCAGTTTTTTCATGTGCTCACAGCAGCATTGCTGTCCTTAAAAAGGAATGGTGCTGTAAGCAGCCGGTAGAGAGTGGCTGGTTTGTGAAAGGTGGGACTAAGCAGCCAAAAAGTTTGCTCTGCAATTAACTGCAACCTAGCACTCAAAGCCTTGGGCCACAGACCAGCAAAGGGGAGAAATGCGTGTTGTTTTTAACTGAAATGAAAACTGTTGCGTTTCCTGCCCCGCTTCCCTCCTCCCCAGGCATCCACTGGCTATATGAGGGAGTGGGTACATGGTGTCAGATCCTTCAGCTGTGGCAGGCCATGGGCTCAGTGCCTTCCTCACCAGTTGAACATAGCCAATGTCAACAAAGGAGGTAAAATGAAAGAACTGTTTGGGGCACCTGTGACCATTACCATGTGGAGTAATTAATAGTAAAGTTAACACTGCGATACTGGCTGTTGCTGAATTTTATGAGCACATTTTAAACGCAGAATGAAAGATGAAGCAAAGCTTGCTAGAACAGAGCCGAATCAGTAGAGTCTGCACTTCCTCCGTGCTTGTGGCCCAGGCTCAGGGTGCAGGGCAGAGCTGGAGTCCCTGGCCTCCTCCCATCTGAGAAACATGGCACCAGGTGCATGAAGGAGAGATGGTTTAATGCCTACAAAAATGTACCTTCTTTAAGGCTTGGAGCTGAACTGATGCTCTGGCAGCGAGTGACATGAAGAAAGTCGTGTGAATGTCTACTAGGGGGACAAACAGTGTGAAATTCATGTTATGACAGCAGTGAATAGGCATCCTGCTCCCCTGCCCTTCCATCTTCCTGCCCTGAGCTCCTTCAGTGTATTTTTGGTGCACACATCACTCCTGTGACATAGTAGTCCCCCTCCCTTACTGTTTTTCTACCCTAATTCATCTTTCTCCACAGTGTCAAGCAGGTCTAGCAGTAAAATAAAGCAATGATTTATTAATCAAAGCCCACTATAAAGGTATGAGCATTTAGAGGACTGATGACTATAAGCAGAGCAAACTGTGTGTGGTTATAGTCTTTTTTTAAAACTAGAGTGTCCCTAGTTTCAGTGCGTCTTACTTAAAGGTCTTGTAGCACATATTAACTTGAGGGTGGATGACCTGATCATCCTACGTCAGATACATTCTTCAAGTTCTGGGGGAATTCTGGGGAAATACTCTTTCTCTCAGAGTGTTTCTGGGCTTCTTTTTAATAACAGACCAGTAGCAAAATGCTTTGCCAGGACCCACTGCTGCTCTCCTATGGTCAGCCCCTGGGTTGTTCTCTCCCCAGCACTAGGCAAGATTTGAGGAGAGGGTATTGGTAGCCCCGTGCTGTGCTCCTGCACGCACATTGGCACAAATTTTGTCACCACTACTCTTCTGGGGAAGAACAGCATCACTTCTGTGTGCTCCTCTCAGGGCGAGAGGACTGTGTGGGCTTCCCTGAGAGATGTGACCATAGTGATGGTGGAGGCTGAGGCGTGCGGTGGGATAGCTCCTCCGAGGAAGGAGCAGCTAGGTCAGTCCTTGTCTTCCTCCCCTCTGACTCACCACCAGCTGCAGGAAACTTGCTTTCCCCACCCAGTACTAGCGAGGGGATACTCATGGGTCCCTTCCCTTCCACCCGGAAGGGTTGAGCACCTTGGAGAGATGAAGGTGGAGCATTTCTCCATCTCAGCTGGCCACCAGAGGAGGGCCAGGAGCCACCCACCATACCCCATCAGATCTTGCAGTGCCACCAGCTGCCAGCCCCCTTACTGTTGCTGCTGCCCTGCAGGGTGCCGTCTGGAGAACTGCTGTGTGGGGATGTGTGTGATGCAGGTGGAAGAGGATGATTTGCTAGATATGGTGGGGAAAGAGCACACAATGGGCACCTGTTTTAGAAGGGGATGAGTGTTTTAGTTCCATGTGTTGCCAGCAGACATAAGAAATGTTAAGGTCGTCACTATGGCCTGCTATAACCATCAGTAGTGACATCCTAGAATCTGGCTAGAAACTTTTTCAGAAGAACATGATCAAAACCTGAGGTTGCTTAACATGAGCAAGTCTCCAAGTACTATCAGTAGCTGGTCCTGCTTAATATAAGGAGAGGAAAGTGACTTTTGTAAATACAATTTTTAACCTATCTGTGTTCCTTTAACAGAGACAGAAGTGTCTAAGAAGGAGGATGTAGAGCCTCTTGAGAACCTGAAGTTCAGTAAATTAGCAGGACTAAAAGGTACTAAAAAGTATGCATCTAAGGGTTTTGGAATAAATAGTGTGGAATCATAAAAATACTCAACTGTGAGCTTCATCCCAATCCTGGTGAAGTCCAGGGGAGTCTCAGCATGCTTCTTTAGGTGAAGGAAGAACTCCCAAGTGCGTAATAGAGTTGCAGGTTTCTTTAAAGGACCAGGCAGTTTTATGAATAACATTTGTATTTCAGCAAGTTATGAGTAGTTGTTTATGGAGAGTGGAAGTTGTTAATGTAGTGCCTGTTATTGACTGCTTGCTCAGGCGCTTCAGGGTGTAATTAGAGAGAGAGGAAAGGCCAGTATAGCAGCCTGGATAACCAATTCCTGGCCAAGTGTCTCCATTTTTCATGACCTTTTTGGTGTAGCCTTTTGTAAGAAACTTTGAAAGAAAATGCACAGCTCCTAGGCAAGGAGCGTTTATTCTGAGCTGATGAGGCAAGATCTGGAAGCGTAGGTATTTGTTATGCCAAACAAGGGCCATGCTCTGAGACCGTAGAATAAACAGATGTGAATGGAAGCAACTCAGAGCAGAGCAAAGTTAGGAGGGGCTTTGTAGTTAGGAGAAGTTGGTACTTGAACAAGAATACTGTAAGGATTTGAAGGATTTAGAGGACGGAAGGAATGTAAATTGGGAACTGGCCTGAGGCCCTATGAAATCAGTGGAAATGCTTCCCTTGGGCTTTCGGCTCAAGCCATTAGCGTAGGGGACGAATAGCCCCTGAAGGACTGCAGACATCGGCGCAGCTGGCAGATGGGGAAAGGAGGAGGAGGAAGGTCACAGGATGTAAAGGGAGAAGTAGGAGAGATTCATGTTAGCAGAACCCCCCTAAAGGTCTAGGACCCCCCATGAATTCGCACAGGCTTCCTCCTCCCAAACGCACGGGCCTCTTTGTGGCCAACCTGGTGGGGGTATTAGGGGAGCCTGCCATAACCACAGGAGTTGCTGGGATACTCAGTTGTATAAAAAGAGGGGATAAAAATTCAACTCGAAAGTATAAACCAGCATGGCATAGAATTGAGGGTGGGCTGGGATATCATATGAAAGGTTGCCATCTCCTTAAATTGTAGCAGTTGGAAAAGATGTGATGAAAGTGGTCACAGGAGGAGGCAGGATTACTGTTTAAGAGGCTTTAAAGAAGAAAGGTTACAGGAGAGAGGCCTGAAGCTTTTTGAGCTGTGAGGGAGAACAGTACCTAAAAATATTAGGGAAAAACAACAACAAAATTGTGTAGGGAATAGGGAACCGTGTTCATTTCCTTCTGTTTTTCCTGTTAAATGAAGCCAAAAAAGAAAAAAAGACACATTTACTACATGTTGGTGTAGTAAATGTAGAGCTAATCAAAGGATATGCTTCCTTTCCCAACACCTAGCCAGCTTCTGCAGTCTGCCATCACAAGCAATGGAAGAATATGAGATAAACGCTGTAGATGCATTTATTTTTGAAAGACTGGGAATTTTACGGCAGAATGTAACATTTGGGCTGCAGCAAGTGAAGAAATAGTATTGCTCACAAGCAGGTATTGGGCAGTAGTTCCTGTACAGCCTATGTAGAGCACTGCACAATTAATTAGTTGGCTACTTAACTATTCTCCTTTGTCACTCCTGGTCACACGCATCATTTCTTTCACGCTTTCTGAGACAACCACTGCAGTGCTGGCACGCCAGCCCCAGTGGACCACTCATCTAATCCGCTGTGGCAGTTCCTCTTCTATGTAGGCCGCTGCAAAGCAAATTGAATTTTTAGTTTCTTCATCCTATTCTGCAAATGGCTTCTTCCTTTCGTCCTACTTTAATTTATATTACCAGCTGCCTTTTTTGATCACGTGGGACGTTCCCTCGTCTTTGGCCTTGCGGTGAGTGCAGTAGCTGTTTTCCTGCAAATGGCAAGTGTATTTTCAAGGCCTAGCCTTTAAATTGCTGTTCTGGCAAAAAAAAAAAAAAAAAATCCTCTCACGCCCTTGACATGAAAACAACAATGTGAACAATGGGAGCTGGCTGGAGCCAGCGTGACGCTGGAGTGCACTGCATGTAAGGAGTCTGGCTAGGAAAAAAACCCACATGCAGTGGAGGGAGGATGTTCGGCAGACTATTTGCATCAGAGTTTCAGAACCCACACAATAAAAATGAAAGTGCAGAATGCAGGCCAACTGCCTGCGATAAGATCACATTGTTGGAAAGGGGGGAAACCTACCATCTCAACACTATCTGGGCAGGGAGCAAAAGTACCTCGGGAAACAAACAGTGAAATCACGCATTTTGCCTTTCTGCTTTGGGCACTGCTGAATCAAGCAGTTTTGATTGATTTTTGTATGGCATGACAAAGCCAACCTGGGAAAATTACAGCAGATGGTATAGCGTACAGGGGAATTGCAAGGAGCATGGACAGAGTGGGGAACTGAAATCAATCATTGTTAACAAGTAAATACAACTTTGCAAAATTCCACATTCCCCCTGCAGTGGTAGGGCTGTAACTGATGCGACAGCTTTATTGCTGCTGTTTGTGGGTGCATTTGGCCTCAGACAGTGAGGGAAGAAGACTCCATTTTGGCCTGAACGTGGTTCTTGTCTGTGCTCTGTGCAGCTTCGGGATTCAATTCCTTGCAACCGTGGCAAATCATCTTATTTACCACCTCCAGTGACCAGTGCAGCTGTCTAAAAAAATTGCTGTTTCAAAATTCACAGCTATTAGGGTTAATGGGCTAGCTGGATTTTTTATCATATATTTAACACTTGCTGTGATAAGGGGATTCAAACACCCTCACCTAATGTTTAACTCTTGTTTCTTTCACTGAAAATTATGAAAAATAATTAAAAGAATTCTCTGAATTACATTTAAAATACCCACATCCCTTCCTCAATCTTTATGGAACTTTGCGGGGCTGAACTCTGTGTTCGCAGTTATTCTGATCAATGTTCCTCGGTGGCTGCCGCACCAAAATAAGCAAATATAAATATTTTAAGATGGGTCTTTATTTTAGCCAGGTGCACCACAACAAATGTCTGCTTGCCAAAAAAATGGGCCTAGTTCCTTAGTCTGTGTCCTTAATCTCAGACTGAGGGACTGAGATTTAGTAGGAGATCTGTCTGTAGGAATTGATATTAAATTTTACTATTGTTTTGTCCCTGCATATTCCATGCAATTCTGTATGGATGCAATTCCATGCGTATCAGGAGGGTTGCTAGATTCAAGTTTTCCAGGTTTCTTTTCTTCGGTCAGTAACACATTTCCTGAGTACAGGCTATCTTAAGAGGACACATGCTTTACTGTCTGACTTTGTTCTAAATGTTCATATTGAAATAATCCTTATTCTCTTGATTTAATATAACATATCTACTAATAACAAGGCCTCCTTTGCTGACATTGATGAGGAATGTGGCCATCAAACAAATGAAGAACTGTCCAGCGTCGTGTGTTGCTGGGCAGTGCTGTTGGTTTAACTTTATGCTCTGCAGGTGACTTTCTGGGCCTTTTGCACTACTTGATTCAGTAATCAAAAATGATGCCTGTCTTATTGCCAAGAAGACATGGAGGTTTTATCACAGTGCCTTACGGCCATTTCTCTCCCCCCTAATACATGCAGGTGCCAGCATGTAACGCTGCTTTCCCTTCCAGTGTTCTCATCTGCTTCATCCTCTAGGGCTCCTTCTCTCTTGCTACAAATTCTCAGACTTCGGGAGAGTTTTTAGGATGAAGTGCCAGAATACTGTGACACCATCTTTATGTCTCCTCTAATGTAAAGCAAGGACAACACCTTCTCTTTTTGCTTTCTCAGAGCTCACTTTTGGGGACAAAGAGTACCTGATTTAGGGTGAACCAGGCTAAACGGGGGCAACTGGACAACTTTATCACAGAACTTGGCTCCTCTTTACTGCTCCCTCCCAACAAAAGATTGCTAAACTAGCCCACAAAATAAGGCTTATTCTGGCTCCTTTGCAGCTGTTGTGATAGCCATGCTGGGAAAGAATACTTTCCACCAGTTTGTAACAGGGTACAGGGTTGTGCCCTGTCTTATCAGATACAGGCCGGGCCTTTGTGGACTGTGGCCTCCCAATATAAATGTCGCATGCATATCTAGAGGTAAATGCCACACACTCTGGCATGGCTTTGTTTGTCAAGTGAACCACCTTGTACACTTTGTACCAATGTGTGCATTACATCATCCTAGTGTTCTCCTCTGTGTTGTTACCTATTAAATAAAAAGGCCTGCTTCAAGAGCTTTTTTCTGGCCTTCAAAGACCTTAGTGAGGCTGGCTCTGCAGTTCAGTGCCATGGATGCAGGTGGTAGCTGTGTTCCCGTGAAGTGAAGAGGTGTGTGAACGTGGTGGGGCAGGATTATCGCGGGAGCCATATGTGCAGGTTGGGCCTCTCCCGCAGCACTGTTTAGCAATAAATGACTTTCCCATGCTCAGAGCTAAATGCAAGATACCTTTGTCTGAGTGGCGATGCTGGTCCTGTGCTCATGTTTGGTTTGATTTTGTTTCTTAATTTTTGAGAGAGTTGAGCTATCGGCACCTGCAAGTAATTACAGATCTGTGAGAGCTCCACCTGGCTTACTGAATAAGCCCACAAGTCTGGTGGTAGAAGAGAGACCATGAAATCTAGCTTTAGATTGCTACAGATTTAGTGTGGAAAGGTGAGGAAATTGTTTAACCTTCCAGTGTCTTTATAATTCCTCCTCTTTAAAATGCGAATTGCAGAATCTGGTTCTGGAAGCATATTTTGATTTTTGGATACAGGAGCACCACTTCAGCTCTGCAAGATCAGCCTTTGCCCAACCAAACTGTTTTTTTTTTTTTTTTGGTCAGTTATGTCAATGTTAGGGAGAAAATGAGATGTAGCTAGCTGTTCTGTGGGTAAGGGGTGGGGAAGATGGCCTGCAGATTAATTAGGACTTTGTTCTCTCTATTTACTGGCCCTTGAAGTGAAGTAGGTACATCCTGTAACGGAGGGCTACTGCAACCGTGTTTCCTGGTGTTTTAGGAGGTATATCCTCCTGTATCATTTGGTAGGAAGGTACACCTTCTTTTCCTACACTGCTCAACTGCATTGCTAGAAAGTTGACTTTTTATAAAGTCACATTTTATTTTTTAATTGTAGCTACATTTTTAAAAAATGGGCTTTCATGGAAGAAAGCAGACTTTTATACAAAAGTATATTTGTAAAGATGCTTCTGAGCCATGAAGAGAGTTTTGTATGGGACAAAGGTCTTGCTATTCTGTAGGATAATCTGTGAGAAAAATAGTATAATCTTGAGCCCCAAAATGCTATATGTTCTCAGTAAATTCTGTTCAATCCATTTTCTCCCTACTATACATGGATTTATTTTACATTTTTATTTTCATTAAAAGAATCATATTTTAAGAACTGCTGAATCCACAGGGCTTAAACAGGGAATTAATGTCTGAATTGTCCTCATTGTGTAATTTTTAGGCTGAAAATCCTCTGGTATGGGATGCTTGTACCCTAAAAGCTTTCTGCTATATAAGGAGAAGGATATTATTCAACTTTCTCAATGATGGTCTATACACATAAGAAAGAAGCATCCAAATTCAGACTCAGAATAAAAGCTTTCGAACCGCATTAGCGAGTTTCTACCGTAGCTCTGGAATCAGTGGTCAATAGTACGGTCTGTGCTACTCATCTCTGCTTTCACAAAGGCTAGAGGCCAGCCACAGGTATGTCTTCTATGTCATTTTAATATGCCTGGGGCTTTTTGTCTCGAAGTCCACAGTTGTAACTAGTCAGATTCGGGCTTTGTTGTGTCTCCTGCAGGCTTGCTCATCCTGCTGCGTTGGCTCTTTGAGTTCATCGCATTGGAGCTCATGGTGGTGAAGGCTTTAGTGCTGGAAGCAGTGTGCGAACCACTCAGCACTTCCCTCAGTGTACCAGCTGTCCCGTGGCTCCTGAGATCCTGCTCCTTTCTTGAGCATCATGTATTTTCTGAGGTAGAAGCCAGGTCTAGCTGCCGAAGACCAAAGCTAGCAAATAACACTTGCAGTTCAAATTCCTGGTCCTTTGTGTGTTCCTTTTCGCGTTGTGCTGTGGGCTGTGCACAGTCATACCAAAGTCAGCTCTTGAACTCCTGGGTTCAAGTAGCTGCTCTGGATGGTGGCTTTCAGCCCTCTGAGGTGAGCTCCTTCTGGAGTGGGGGCGCCATCCTTGTGTCTCCTGAGTGATGACCTTGTGTCTCTGAAGTGAGCGTGACCGTGCTACAAGGCTAAGGTACAACTTGGCAGGAGCGAGCAGGCAGCAGCTGGCCTTCGGGCTTCTGTAGCTGATGTGACTCTCAAGCCAACTCATTTACGTGGATACGAGTGGCTGTTACCTGCCTTCCCTCAGTGCTGTATCTGTAGAAGAAGTTATACTGCTATAGGGATATTTATTTAAAGGTGAAATGTTTAGCTCAGCATTTCACAGGCGCTTCAGGGCCAAGATCTCTTTCAGGGGAATGAAACCACTCGTGCCCCATATCGACCACCCATAATACCAGGCACTTCCTGTGAAACAAGGCGTAACTTCGCTTCCCCCCGGCACATCCTACCTCCTCGTCAGTTCAGAAACACTGTGTTAGTTTGTAAAATGCTGTAGTGACACAAGGCTCAACATAGCCGTGCTGTGTCATGCTGAATCGTGTGTGAGCCGATCGCTGATGCAAGACCCCTGAACCACTTTTTGCTTGCTAATGAAGCACATGGGCAGGCTTAAAAGGCTGCTTCACAGACCCAATCAATGAGATGCATTTCTTCTGCTTTCTGGGTTTTGCACTGATGCCTCTCTCTAAACATATGAGATCTGATTTGCTTTTCACTGTAAACCTTCAGCGATTCCCTTGATGTTAGATGTAAGCAGTTTCATACCCAGCACCAGCAGTAACAGGAGACTCGGACCCATAAATCCATGGTTGAGACAAACTGGGTGGTTGGGTCCATGTGCAGTTCTCTACAGCAGATGCTACCATTGCACATGAAGAAGACTTAAAAGCAAAAAAGAGCTACAAATGCTATAAACAACTTTGCCTCCCCTCCCCTCTAAAGTGTCCCACTCTGCCTGTTGGTAGGCCACTGCCCAGAGAGATTGGATGAGGAAGTTACAGGACATGAACACTCAGGACCAAAATGGCCACCCTGAGTCACTCTTGGTTTTATGTAACGTCAAGGGTTTTACACATGACCGCAGAGCTTCTCTTCCCTTCCCTGCAGAGCTGCTGGCTGCCATGAGGTGTGAGCACTGTGGTGCTGCCCTCCAGTGATTGCAGCGAGCAGCAGATCTTCCATCAGCCTTTTCCTCCCTCTTCTCCCCTGACCTGAGTGCACACCCAGAGGGATGCTGCTTTGGTTTTGGTCAAGAAGGAAAAGACATCTAATCCAGCCCTTCAAAACCTCCCCTACACTGCTGGCATGGGACAGCCTCAGAAATCTCACTTGTCATTTCTTTTCTCATGCTGTAAAATGCACAGCTGTTGAACTGCAGTAGGAAACTGTAAATGCATGGGCTGGAAATATCTCCAGAAAATTATTTTTCTTCTCATTTTATTTAATTAGGCTCATAATGGTGACATGTAGTGAGACTATAGTTGCATGTCCTCCTACATACCGTGTATCCCTCCTGTATGCAGGGAGAGCACAAAAGCTCCTCATCGTTGGCCCCACCTGCAAGGGACTCCCAGGACCTCAAGTTACAGGACTTTGGTGATACCTATAAACAGAGTTTAAATGAGGCCACAGGTGAAAGTTGGCATTGAGGATAGGCTATGTGCAATAGGATTGGAAATGTGTTCCTATTGTTTTGCTCCGGATTAGCTTGCCTCCATGACAGCAGTATTACTGAAGCTCAAGGACAAGCATGGTGCCCCATGAGTTTAACCGACTTCTGCTTCCAGCAAATACAGGTGAAGGATTTTGTTGTGTTGATGGCTTTTGGTGCTTTCTATATGTTGGGGAAGTAAAAAACACTGATGATGAGCATGTAACACTCAGGGTAAAGGCCCCTCTGCTGAAAAGTTAATTTGCTGGGAAAAAAGTTCAATTCCAATATAGTCAATTCCTTAAAATTCATTACCAGAGGAAGTGAGAGTTTGTTCATACAAGGAAATGTTGCCAGTCATGCTGGCAAGAGTTATAGCAGGATGGTTAGAAACATAATTCCTTGCATAGATACTTCTATTCTAGCATAATAGTGACTTTTGAGTTAGCTTACTTATACCTCTTCAAATGAGGAAAGTAAACTAGGAAGTGTCTTTTTATTCCAGAGGTTGCACTGTGATATCTCTACTAAGTCATCCTTCTGTTTTATGCTTGTATAATTTTTTCTGGGAGGCACCAATAGAGATGTCTGGTTATATAGTCTCCCAGATAAAATGTTATTGCTAGGAAAGACAGCATGTGACCACTAGTCTGAAAATTTAGGCTGTTTCCCCACCTCAGCTACAGCTTCTGTTCCCACCTTTGAGGGAATCATCATGTAATTCACCTGTGTGTTCATTTGCCCTCTTCTAAGAATCAGGAAAACCTCTCTTATCAAACCTCTCAGAGCACTGCCAGGTTTGAGTCATTAAACATCAGATTTGTGAAAGGAAGGCACTATTAGCATTACTGTTTGATTGTATCACTTTTATTACTGTGGTGGTTCTTTAACAGTTGCAATGCTTTATAATCACTATCCTAAGGAAATCACGTTTAGCAGAGAAAAAAACCCATACCTCGTAGTTTCAAGCGGGGTTACTATTAAACACCAGGCTGTTGCTAATTTTCTGCTGGAGTCCAAGATCTCAGAGGGATCCCCTTATTTTACTGACTGTAGCTGGGAGCAATAATAAAGATTGACTGCAACAAGAATGGTGGCTCCAACTGGGCTAATACACCATCCTATTTAAAGGGACAAATGGATCTACAGGCAGCAGAAGTGGAAGTAATAAAGACCAGATCCCTCTGGATTTGTGTCTTTGGGGAAGGTCAGGCATGGCCTGTCTCTCGGTGGATTCTCTATGTCTCTTAAGGATTGTGCCTGGCCAGCATGCTTGCTCTCAGAGGGAGAACAAGTGGGATGGTGCCCCAGCTGTCCTCCTGCTTTATTGGGCAGATACCTCCTGGATCATGAATGGAAGGGGGAGTTAATAAAACCAATATTTCATGCTCCATGTCCCAGTGTTGAAGAGCCCCTTTGATTTCAGCATGAGTACAATTTATACAGTCAGGAGTGATGTGAAGCCATTTTACATTCTCTTTCACTTATATTGGTGTGACTTCATGGTCTTCCATGGAGTCCCTTATCATTTACACTGATATAAACGAGAGATGAATCAGTCCCTGTGTGCCTTGCTGACTGGGAGGAGACAAAATTAAACACAATGTTAGTGTTGCTGCTTCCTTCCTATCTCCATTTCCCTGTGGTTATCCTGTTAAGCTATTCTGAGTACCTTCTTTTCTTTGACTCTGTCTTTCACTTTATTCTATGCTCTTTGTATTGCATCTTTTTAATAGTCTAGATACCATTGTGAAGGGCCTATTAGAAAGACCTAAGCGACATCATTTGAACTTACCTGGGCTTCTATTTAAACTCTGTTTATGGTAACATGATGAAGAATAGTGCAAGAGAAAATGA
Organism: Struthio camelus; assembly: GCF_040807025.1. Taxonomy (NCBI): domain Eukaryota; kingdom Metazoa; phylum Chordata; class Aves; order Struthioniformes; family Struthionidae; genus Struthio; species Struthio camelus. Next base: position 88,045,049 of record NC_090944.1, on the reverse strand, counting down.
CGTGGATTTTATTCAGTAGTATCAATCTCTTCCATGAGTCTTTTCTCTATTATGGAATGGAACAAAGATAACAAAGTTTAGATCTTGTCTCTTTTGATTGCTTAATTCATTTTATAACTATGTATTTGTTACATAACTTTGACAGGTATATTTCTGGGGGAAACGCTGACCCAGTTTTTGTCCACATGGGCAAAATATTGAATACTCTTATTGATGCACTTCCTCTATCGTGGGATTTTTGTTCTTACAATTCATTTTTATTGTCTGTTAACTTCTTTGTGAGCAAGGTGATGTTAACAGGATCCAGAGTCAGCAGGTAAAATGAAGAGCTGTGACTATGGCTCCAGTGGGATGGGATCCACTGCAAAACAGGAAGCATGTTGCAGAGGTGCTCTGTCTTAAGGCCTGATGTTTGTTCTTCCAGTGCCTGTAATAATATCCTAGAGGAAAATGGTTTTAGTAGGCATGTTAAAATAACTTAAGTTCCTTTTCTTAGCACATTGGGAGTTATAAGACTTTTTTTTTTTAGTGAGACCTACATGTCAGACATCCAAGGCTGCCTCCTAACATTAACAGATCACTAACATGCAACATGTAACATATGTAACATGCAATGGGAATGAAACATTTTCAGTGGATTGTCATTTTCATTTTTCGCATTGCTGAACATCTTTTCTGCAGTTACCGAACAGTATCATCTGTCTCCTTGAACTCCAACAGCTGAGCAAAATTTCAAGGCAAGGCAGGCTGTATGAGCGAGGCCAAGCAAACGCTGGTGAGAGTTGTATCTCTCTGCCACTGCCCTGCATGTAGGCAAAGACTATGGCAAATCCTATTTTGCTGTGCTGGGGTGTGTGTGTATGTTTGGGGGAGGAGAGGGATATGGAGGGAATGGGACAAAGGTCCAAATAGGCTCTATTTACTTGTCAGCCAAAATACTGGTTGAGGGGGTGGGGTGCAGGAGCCCGGTGCTTAGTCATGCTGTGTGCTCCCTCTGCCCGGCTGCTCCTGGGGAGCTTGCTTTTGGTTTGTTTGGTTTTTCCTCATACACCCTCCTTACAATAATAGCCACCGAAAGGTCTTTTTCCTTTACATGTGCAGCATGTGCCTGGCTTCACGTGGCGATCTGCGCCCATGTTTAAGGTGGAGGCTGCCTTTCTTTCAGATACCTTCTTCCAGAAGTGAGGCTAATTATGTTGTTGTTGGTTTGTTTTTTTTTTAACGCCTTTCCTGCGTGCTGGATTGCTGTTAGACTCATCACATTTCAAAGAGATTTAATGCACTCCATTACAGCATTAAGTAATTACTCACCTATTGTTGCAATAAGTAAACTTATCGTAATCCTGCTTAAAGAGCTTACGTTGGTAATGTAGGAAAAATGGAAATGTCACAAATATTGCTTCACACTGCTTTTCTCACTATTTTTTTAATGGATGGTATGACAGCGAGTCTGTCCTCATTTGTAGCCTCCATTGATCTTTGCATATTTTTCTGTTAATGCATCCGTAACTTCCTTACTAGGGGTCTGTTTATGCTAGTAAGCCTATATTATGGTTATTTCCATTGTTTGCTGGTATCCTCTGTAGATATTACTGCACAGATTTTCCTATGGTGTCGAGATATTAATGCTGGGTGGTCTTTTGGACCATTGTGTATGGTAAAGCTATCAGTGAAGAAGTCATTTCACGCTTTCCATTTATACAAGTTACATGGTAGCAGATGGAAACATTTGAAATAGCTTAATCTTTATGTATTTAATTTTTAAATACGCTCTCTGTTCAGACGGAAGAAGCATCAAGAAAGTAACATCAAACTGAATGTTAGAGAGTCACAAAGCAGCATATCGCTAACATTACAGCATGCTTTTTCCCCCCCATACTGTCGTGGAGAAAAGTGTTAAATGGCTCTTTCGCCCTGTGCAGTGAGTGCTGGCCTCTTTGATCCTAAACACAGGCTTTCTATTTGTCTGTCTTGAACCAGACACTAACCAGATGTGGACTATCACTGTTTCAGCAAGCTGTAAAACGAAGGGAAAGAAAAAAGATGTCTATGGAAGTGTAGAAGTTTCACTGCTCGTATTAAACTCATTGTCAACACTTACCAATATCATACTATAGCTCTGTATACACCTTTTCCTCTCTACTCAGTCTAGATGAGCTTTAAAAAAAGGAAGGGGGGTGTAGTTTTGTCCCCCTATTACAGATGTGATCACTGAAACATAAAGTGAAACGACTTGTCCAAAATCTGTGTTGGGAACAGAGTACGGCGTGGTTTGACCTTACAAATATCATGCTTTCTGAAGGACATTCTTCCTAAGAAGAGGAAGTTTCTTTTATTGTTGATGCATTGGTTGCCATTTTGCTTGGCTTATCCAAGATCAAGATTTTTAAACATCATAACAAGCATCAGCATAAGGTTGGGGAAAAAAATTTGATTGTGCTGACACAAATGAGATTTTTGCCATTGACTTTAGAGGGGCTTGAAATTTCACTGCTGAATTCTGCATATGCTTTGCTGCTGTTCAAACTAGACTCAAGACAATTTATTTTCAATGAAACTGTGGCCTATTTCACAAGTTTTATTTTTCACAGTGGTGATCCTAAGCAGACCTACGGTCACAATACTGACACTGTGCAGGAGTGAACCATTCACAAAGTAATTTGGTGTATTTGTTTAATGTTTCAGTCACTGTGAATGTGTAATTAGTGGATTTTTTTTTGTATTTATTTTCTTTGGTTTTTATTGTCTTGGTGATGGGTTTTGGGCTGAGTATGTAGGTTTGCCAGAGTATTTCTTTTGCTGTTTACACCTGTTGCATAAATCCTTGGCATTAAGCTGTTTTTCTCAGCTGTGCAGACATTGGTTTGGAATTCACTAGCAACAAATGTAATGGCAATAATAGCAATTTTTAACACCATCTATCCAAGGGCCTTCCAAACTCTGAGACTTTAACAGACTGGGGCTCACAGCCGCAGTATTCAGTGCCACTGATCGGTGTTTTTTTCTAAGGCTATTGTTGAAAAATGAAGTGTTAGATTATTTTGTTTTTTTTAAATAAAACTCAAGATTATCTGAGACTGGGGAATCTCCACATCGGGGAGAAATGGATGGGCTCAAGTTCTGCAGGCCTCCGAGACTTTCTTTTTAGTCTAAATATTATGTAGTAGCGCATATCCCTTTGAGAGTAGCGGCTCTGAAAATGGACAGCAGAAATATTTCTGAATCGAGGTTCCTAAACGCTCTCTCCCATGGCTTTTTGGCTCTCCCATGGTAAGATCAAGTAATTTTTCTTTTTCAACAACTTGGATTTTTCCTTTTTTTTGTTTTGAATTCTTTTTTCTTTACATTCATTATGGGGACTCAGCCTGCATTTCCTGTAACAGAAGAGAAATATCCTACTACCTCTCCTACTTTAGAGAGATGTAAGGGGTTGGGAAAGGCAGCACAGGTGGGGCAATTTTCTATTTACCTGGTTGCTCACCAGCAGCACATTGGTGGCAGCGTTGCAATCACTCGTAGCTTTATTTGTAGTACTGCTGGTCTGCTGGAAATAAAAGACATGAGAGATTCTGGGAAGGAAGCTTCAATGTCTCTTCTGTCATCTTGTCCGTTCTTGTCTGTGTGTAAATCATGTCATATACAGTTGTTAAACTTATTCAAAGGTGTCTAAACAAGCCCAGAAACAGAAATCTAGTCCTACTGGATGTACGTAGCTCCCTGAGGACACTAGTGGCCATTAGCCAATAGGATGTAGACAGTAAAGGTCCTAAATTCCACGTAGAGACTGCAGTGTATTCCAACCTGAAGTTACCAGCTGGAGGGATCTGAGCTGAAGTCGGTATTCAGGGATGCTTAAAATCAGAGTTGGTCTTTACTTGATGGAGCCATAGGAAAGGTCTGTGCATAAGCTGGGAAACAACGTGAGTCTTTCCCTTTGTGCAACATATTTACATAACTTCTGGCATGGCTGTTGGGAGAACCTGAAATACTCAGGCTTGTAACAGTGTTCACTTTGAGTGATGTGATATGGCCTGCCACAGAGATGTTTGCTCACCGTCAGAAAAGTAAACTTTTCTGTGATACAATTAGCTTAAACGCAGAGGTAATGGGCAGGAGTTTAGTTACGCTGCGATAAGAGGGTACGCACAAGTACAGCCAACTTCTCCTCTCCGGAGGCCTTTTACCTCAGGAGCCCTGGTGTTACTGGCGCCCGGACTGCCAGAGGCTGAGACCAAGTGCGCGGTACCTTCTGCTCTGTGATTTTTGCAGAGAAACAAAAATTCTCCTTCTCACTTGCAAGTCAGTTGGTGCACCAACCATCAGCCGATTTGTTCCCTGCACTGTCTAACAAAGGTCGGTGCAGGGTTGGTTAGGGTTGTGTCTGCAATGTCAGTGCCAAAGACTTTTTGAATTGCTTCAGTGATGATATGATCGATGCGTCTATCACAGGGTGGTGGTAAGGGATTTAGGGATTTACAGTGTTTATGTGGTGTCTGGAGATGAATTCGGCAGGGCTGGTCTTTCCAGATCTGAGAAGTATTTCAAAAGTGTAGGAGTAGCCTTTCAGGTGCCACTGTTCAGTGCTCGCTGGCTCTTCTGGCTGTACTACATATAAAAAAGTTTAAAGCAGCCCTTACTCTGTAGAATAGAGCCCAGATCAAGAAGAGGTAGAGCATTCGCAATCCCATCCTCCAGCCAGAATTGTGTGTTCTCTCAAGGAACTATTACTTATTTTGTTCGTTGACTTGATTCCACTTGAGAAGGGTACAACACAATGTTCCTCTAAGTAGGTTTATTTGGGCTGGCATACCTGCAAGTCAGAATGCATGGATGGTGGCCATTAGCTCTGTTCGAAGAGGAGAACTGAAGCCCAGCATGTTTGTGTGTTCAGCAAAGTTAGATCTGATCACTTCAGATGGTGTTTCGTCCACACAAGCTTCTTGCCGTATTGTATAAATATTTTAAAGAAGCAGTTACAATGGGAAAACTTGGGAGGGAATGAAGGAGTTGCTGGTGAGTGAACAACAGCACATCTGTAACGTTGCTCTCCTGAGTCACCTCCACCGATCTGACCTTTGAGGGATCTGGGCTGACGTCTTTGTCTGAAGATACATGCTAAAAAAAAAAGTGTTTGTCCACAGCTGGCATTAAGCTGTATTTTCAGACAACCTAGGACATACCGATGTGCTTTGTCATGATCTTTTGGCATGAAGTTCCAAAGGCAGGAATGTCACTGAGCAGTTGTATTCCTGCTACCTTGTTTTCCTTTGCTATTTCAGCTGACCAAGGTAGTCTCACTTCCTGCTGTAGGGTGCTGTGTCGTGCTCCTCGCCGTTGTTCAATAGATATCTGGTCTCCACCAAGTGGGAAGATTCCCGAGTATACAGAACTCTTTCTGACATAACATAATTTATACCCAAGATATAAATGTTCAGATGTTAATGTTCTTCTGTGTATAACTACTGTTTAATTTTTTTCATTATGCACTGCCTCAGTATATAATTACCCTTGACTGGTTGGCTGTGACAAGCAAGGTGAAATCTAAGAAGACGCTATAGCTTCAAAATGAACGTACTTATCTTGAAATTGGAAATAATTGAATGATCTGGATCTTAATTGTTTGTGTAGTACAGACAATTGTATGACATTTTTAAAAAACATAGGCTCATCCTTTTTTTCAGTATACCTTCTGGTCTTTAAATCTGAAGAATTCAACTGTTGCACATTTTAAGTAAACTCCCCATGATCAAAAAGCTAACGTACCTTTATTTAAATTTGCATAAATGAAACGTGAGTGTCTTATGCTGTTTCTTCCGAACAAGGATCTAGTGGTTTTGTGCAAAAGGCTAAATATCATGAGAAAAAGAGAATGGGAGAAGTGGGGGAATTTAGCAATGCCCTAGTTATTGTTTAATTCAAAGCTACACTGAAATAAAACAAGCCTTTCCAGACTTCAGGGGGAATTTGATCTAGCCCATATGAAGATAACAAATACATAAATGATGTTAAAATTGTTTCTTATACTGAAAATGCAACCTGTCATATTGTAAGATCATCTAATGCTCTAATTTTATGGGAATCTAATTTTATATTATTTCTTGTGTAAATTAACACTGTATAATTAATATCTCACTTATAAATTGCCAGAATGATCTTGAGTGCAAGTAGATTTTGGTGGTTTAGTCTTGAAAACGTGTTATGCAGAAATTGGTAAGGATCAAAAGGCAGTTTAGAAGAGACTGTAATTCCTGTCTCTGCTTTTTTTTTTGTTTATGTTTTGCTTTCAAAGGGTAAGCATGTTTGATGAGTTCAGACATCAGGACAAAAGACTCTGCTAATCTCGAGTTAGGAGAAAAATCACCAGGGTTGGTTTTGATTCTGCTTTTAATAAACACGAGCGGCGATGACAGCTTTGTTTGGTTTTTAAGACTGTCTGTCTGTTCCCGATGCTTTTCCTACTTCGGCTGAAGCTTTGGGAGCTTTGCTGCGGTGGGCTCGGAGCGCTCCGCAGCCGGCGGGGGCTGGAACACCCTGTTTTCAATTTTGCCTGCAGTGCAGTGAACTCGGGAGCTCCTGCAGTCCCTTCAGGAAGAGCTTACGTAACTTTGGACATGCCAGCAATATGCTACGCGGTGAAATAGTCCCTTGCTTGCTCGCCCCCCCCCCCTCCCCTTCTTTCCCTCGGAGGGATTGCATCATCTGCCTGTATTTCACAGCTTGGGCAGCAGGGGAAAGGAATGGAATAAATCAACATGTTGCTTTTATCAAATAAACCTTTGTGATGTGGCCTGGTCAGAAGAAATTTATATTATTTCTATCCAAGCCATCTTTAAAGAATGTTGCACCTCCTTTTTCCTTTCAAGGATTTTTTTTTTTAAGCTTTCCAAATCAGTTTATCAGAATGTGCGATAACTTAAAAGGCGGCGTTTTCAACAGTTTGCAAGACTTAAAAACCCTCCTCTCAAAGCTGAGACCGTCTGATAGCCAAAATGAAGTAATTTTAGAATCTCCTCATTCTAAAATCAAAGTGGGCGGTCCAGCGTTTCACCGATATCTGTTTCCTCTGTGACTGATACCCATCCAGAAGGCTTCCCTTGATTTCAGTGCTGTTAGTGTGGATTTGCAGGAAGAGAAGAGAGATGAGACTCTGTCTCGGTACTGCCCAAGACGATGGGGAGTGAAAAGAGTGTAAGGGTGATCTGCTATTCCTGGTAGCAATGGCAACTGTAACAGAAAAAAATGGGGGTTACGATGTCAGGTTTTAGCAGGCAAAAATATTTTCAGCTCTTCTAACGTCAAAAAGCATGGAGCAATGACTACAGTCACAATTCCAGTTTCACCAAGGATTACCTCATTCCACTTTTTTGTTACTGCTGTTTTTCCATGTTTTCCCGTGTCTCTTCAAATTTTTATGTGTTGGGTTTTTTTTCTCAAAGGGAAAAAAGTCCTCCGAAAAAGAACGTTCTGCTTAGATTGCTGGATCACCCTGACTGTTGTCAGAGTGCGTGCTGTGTATTAAATATAGTTGGGTCCTTCTTACAATTTTACACTGAAATCTCTCATTGGCTTTCATGATGACAAGATCAAGGATAAGATTTGCTGTTGGTTTTTATTTTCCCCAGGGCAGATGATACATATTAGCTGAAAAACCTAAAGCAAAAAGCAAAACACTTCCTGACTGTCCTTTAAGGTCCAAAATAAGTTTCTGTATTGGAGGATGAGTAGGTACAGAACTGCTTAATCTCTTAAAGCTTCTTCTGGATCAACATATTCCTTGTATAGCCCTTAAATCAAGAACTGTAGTTTGGAGGGAGTTTGCTTGAGTGCTTTTGCCTTCCACAAAGCCACTGCTGAAGCCCAGCAGGGTCAGGTGGCTGGGGTGAAATCTCTGGGGAGCTGACCGTTTGCAAACAGGGATTACAGCCATGAGCCCCCTGTCCTGCGACATAGGGAGACCTGCTGCTGCTCCTAAAGCCTCCACGTGCCTGTGTGTCTGTGCTAGTGGGCTTTCATGGAAAGAGACTGGCTGTCCAAATGGTCAGAAACTTTTTTCTTTTTCCATTTTTGCCCAGGAGCTCTGAAAGGGCACTGAAAATGGAGCTACTCTTGCTATACAACAAGAAGAGATAGATAGTCAAAAGCAGCATCTATGGAGAAGCCATTCTTTGAATATCCTAGGTATTGAAGGTGTTGGAGGTTGTGTGTGTGTTTTTTTTTTTCTTTTTTTCTTGTTCAGGTAAGCCCAAGTGTGATACACTGTTCTTGTCTCCAGGCCAGGGGCTGGGGGTGTCTCTTTTGTTTTTATTTTTGACTTATTTTTACTAAGGAAATTGCAGTGCATTCCAGTTGAAGTCTCTTGTTTGAAGTGTTTCTGAAAACCACATTTTCATTTACGGTTAATACTTATACATCTTTTAAAAGTCCTTGTCTGTGCTATAAATAATGTTAGAGATTAAAACAAATGGTTTAACACAATGAATTATCTTTGTAGTTTTTGTGGTTATATTCATTTTGCTTTCTTACCTCTCAGCCTGGCTAATAAAAAGTAAGTTAGTTTCTCTTTTATTGGCAATCAATGTCATGTTCCTTGTTAGGGACAAAAATCCCATGCTTCAAAAGTTGAATTACTTTTTTTTATAAAGACCAGTATTTTTATTTTACTCGTGCTCATTGCAAAATGTATTCTAGGGGGCCAATTTAACTTGTCAGTGTTACTTTAGATGTAGACTTTGTTAAATAGCTACAAGCAAATTAAAGTCACTCATATAAGTGAGATGTTTTCTGAAGCATTTGGCTTTCAACAACAAAAATACAAGGAAAGGGTGCCAGAGGCTTTACTGTGTTGGAAGGAGAACACTTAAGTGCCAGTGAAGTATAAGATACCTTTATATAAAATAAACATGCTAGAAAAAGCATGAGCAGTATCCTTTGCATTTGGTTCACTTTGCTGAGAAAGGAAGTGTTTACTTGAGAAAGCATCTGGATTTTATTGTTTTTTAATTCTTTGTGGACAGCCTGATGGAGTCTGGAACCACTTAGAGTGTCACAACCTTTCATTGTCACATGCAATGTGGAAATGAAATAAAAAGAGATCCAAATCTCAGACTATGTAGCCCGAGCTGCTAAGTTTACTATGGTCTTCCTTCCGCAAGAGAGCCCTTCTGGAAAAATAAAAATTTAGAGTGACAATCCTTAAAATGATACTTTGTTCATCTGATTACTTCCCCAGTGAGCTTGAGTCAGGTTTCTCTGGACTAGGGAAACATGACCAAACCTGAATAAAAGACGAGTGGAGCAGAATCCAGTGTGTCCAACATCCCTTTTAGCATAAAGACAAATGCAAAGCGATAACCACCTACAGGGCATGTGACTGTGTTCACTCCCTGTCCCGCCACCCCGCAGCCCCCCCAAGGAGGTTCTGGTCACTTCTGTCTACTCCAAGAATTGACATCCCAGGGAAGTTAACTCATCTGCAAAATCAGCCCTGTTTTGCAGACAGATTCTGAATTATTTAAATTACACTTTATACTTTTTAGAATCACATCTACATTTTCTGAATTTCCACAGAATGAACCTTCCCATTTCTAATGATTCTTTATAAGAAGATGAGATTAACGTAGACAAGGTGATCTGGAGTTAGCTGAATCCAAAAATTTCAGGCTTTATATTTCTAATTCATAGTTTTAAAGGTAACTTGCCCACCTACGTGAATATGGTGAACAGATGATACATTTAAAGAGCACATAGTTTCATCCTGACTCCTCCACTGAAGCCTATGAAGTTAGAAAATAGTTTGGACAGTACATCTGATCAGTGCTGTTGTTTAATAAGTATCTGCAAGTTGTTCAGAATTTAGTACTCCCTTTCTCCTCATGTTCCCATTCTTTATTCTCTTTGTTTGTTTGGTTGTTTTTTTTTGAATAACATTTCTTTGTATCAGTTTGTTTTTGGAACTGGCGTTTTTGTCTTCAGTAACACTTGCTGATGGCAAACCCTCGGCAGTATTAATGGACAAAAATCTATGTTGTGAAACAGCTATGTTGTATGTTTGTGTGTATATAGCAACCCTAATGGCCCTAAGCCACAAAAGCATAGAAATCAAAAGCTGATGTACATGGAGCGTTGCTGACACAAAACCAAAGAAAAGGGAGAATGTGGAAAATGAAGGCTATGCATACCTTCCACCTACGTGTCTATCCCTTACTGTTCCTGCAATGCCTGTGCGCTCAATTAGTAGATAGAAAGCTTGCCCTTCTGCACTCTCTTCACTAGCTCCTTTTCCTTCCCTCCACCAGCCACAGGCGGTGGCAGATATCAGCTCCGGTATTTAGCTGTTTCAGCAAAGGCTGGTGCGCAAGGGCAATCGGTAATTGGAGTGGAGGAAGGCTGGTACTGCTGTGCAGCAGAATTAAGACCAAGATTCATGGTCCGTGATTCATGATGCTTGTGTTCGTAGTAAAATATCCACTTGTAGGTAGAAGATTAGAAAGTCTGTATTGTTTAGGAGGTTATGTTAGCAATACTAAAGGCACAGTGCTTGCTGTTGTTTCGCAGTGCATGATAATTTCCTGGTTTTATTGAAAGGCTGACTAGTGATGAGGGTTCAGTCAGAAAAGATTTGCCACCTGCAGATGCAGAGGTGGGAGGAGACCCTTATCCCCCTTGTTAGCACTGGCTGGGGTGAGGGAGACCCTAATGCGATGTGCTCCCATGTGGCACCATCAGTTCCCTCCCTTGCCGCTGTGGCTCCTACTAAGATGGGTGCAGGATCTGCCCCGGGTCTAGTTAGGGGGTGGGGGGAGAAGTAGAGTTACTAATAATGCAGCTTTGCATGAGTCTTCCTTTGTTAAAAGATAAAACTGGACAAAGAAAAAGCACGTACATGAATTATAATAAAAAACTGCTTGTAGTTCCAACTTTCTTCAGAAGCCCTTTTTGTAGAAAGTCTGCTCTGTCAGGATCTATGCAGTTTCTGTCTTTCTGTGAGGTTTTTCCTGGGGCAGAATGGTAGACAGACTATAGTTTTTGTGGGTTTTTTTATTGGCTTTTGGGGGGGAAGAGGATAATGAACAATTAAGTGTAGGTTTGCAAAGGAAGAACAGCATCTCGAGACCAAATGGGAAGGCGTCATGTGAAAAAATATGAATAAAAGAGAACAAAAAGAATTGCTAAATCCAGCAGCCTAGTCATATCTTAATGGAAAATATATGCTGCATCCATGTGTGGAAAGCATATGTATTTTGGCAGTTGTATGATGCATGGAAGATGGCTATGTAAAAGCTCGTTATAGTATTACGGCTCCAGGTCCTAATTCAGCATGGTTCTTAGGCAAATATCCAGCTTTCAGCATGTGAATAGTCCCTGCGGACTTTATGGCTCCCTGTGTGCAGATAGGGTGAACGTGACTTTGGCTGCTTTGTGGGGTATCAGTCCAGTTTATTGTACAAAGGGCACGTCATGCTCCCCTGCGGCTAAAATATAATATCATCCTATCACTTATGGGTGATTCATAGATGATGAAGGCCAAGAGACTTGTGTGCTTGTCTAATTTGGCTTCCTACAGAGGAGATTGAACCACGTTTTCAAATCATGATACAACCTTTAAACTCCAAAACTACAGCGAAAATCTACAGCATAATTGAAATGTTTTGGTTCTGTCTATGGAGGGAGGACTGAGCAACGTGGCTGTATATGTGGTGTTTGTAGAATTGCATACAGCTGCAGATCACTGCCATTGTACGTTTGTATATTTTCTTATGAAAACGCAGTTCCTGTGCAGTGAGAAATTGGCCTTTTTAATTGTAAACTCCTGTTTACTATTGCCGTGGGTGTTTTTCCTATTTGAACCATAACTTAATGGTTCAGGAATATCTCTCTTGCAGGTTACAATCTGCTTTCTTTCTATTGAATTAAAGAAACTTGAGTCTGCTTCTTTCCCTCTGGTATGACACTAATGCAGCCTCTGTCAGTGAGGTCTGCTCTCCCATGTGACAGTCTGGTGATTCCAAGGCTAGATTTTTTTTTTTTGGTTCCGTCAGTGGAAAAAAGTAATCATATTTTTAACTGTCTTCATAAATAATTTATTCCTTTCTCACGTAATTCTTTTGCTTAGAAGTTTTTAGTGCGAATTTTGGATAATACTGGAGAAGTAACTCAATATGTAAACAGATTAGTATTTTGGAAGCAAAGCTTTTCATTGTTTTTGTTCTTAATTTTTTGTTGGAAAAATATTCTGTTTTATGAGCGTATAAAATTGATTAGCTGGCTACCACTGTTGTAGTGTAACTTATGGGTAGAATTATGAACTATAGCTCATTGGTAACTCTGATACTAGGTAGTTAATAAGTATGAAGTAGACTTAATTATGGTAATAAGCAAGTGCTAGAGGAAGTTGAGTTTCATTCTACTCTTCTAAATTTTTAGTGACATGTTATTGACGTTCTGTGTCCTGTTTGAAAGAAAAGGTCATTTCTGTGAAGTGCAGACCCAATATTGTTTGGAGCAAAAGTAGTGAAAATTATTCTGGGAAATTTCTTGGAAACTAAAAGAAAAAGTAGCAAGTGATTTAAAAAGATCTTTGCTGAATTGACAGAGATAGGGTTTTTTCAGATTCTTCTATGCAGCCCCCTTCCCATACTGATGGCATGATATCAACTGATACTATATTTGACTAGTCTAACCCTTCGTTATTTGTTGGTTATGATTTGTTGTGTGAGGGGGCTTTAGTGAAGGATTGGCATCTGTTGAGTGAGATGCTGTACAAAGACAGTCCCAAAATATGCTCTTTGCCTTACAGTTTATGTATGAAACAAGAGATGGATCCACACTGTGGGTGGAACACGGGACCCAGCAAGATGTTACTGGTCAACCTGGCAGGCACTGGTGGACACCAGGAGCCTCTCTGCTCGCCAGGTTATCTTTAGGCCCCATGGCAGGAGAAGGTTGTAGAGGGATTTAGAAGTTGGGTCTGACAAAAGTGCGTGGATACTTACCAGAAGTTCCTACCCAACTACCAGGAGCAGCACAAGAATATTGTTCAAATATGTAAGGTGCGAGTAATGCAGGTTGTCATCTAAAGCCAGCTGGGCATCCTAATAGTCGATGGGAAGCAGTAGGTAGGGAGGAGGTATAAAAATTTGTTCAGGGGATTTGCTTGTTTCCCCCATCTTCAAACGAGGACAGTCTTTCCCTCCCTGCCTCCTGGGATGTTTATGAATTTCTGTATTTTGGATGCAGCAGCATTACTAATACTGCATTTCTCGATGCTGACTGAAATTCCCAGTGGCAAATACCATGCTGCTAGAGCTGCAGCACTTGCTTTTGTCCAAGTGGGCTCTGCAGTACTGTGCACATCGAGAGCTATCTCAACAGTCGGTGCCAGGCAGCGATGTTAGGAGGAAGGCACCTAGGCAGGCTATTTCAAAGGGAGCTCAGCTAGGTCTGCACAAGTCGCTGTCACGTGTATGGGCTGTAGTGTGGAGACCCCCTCCTCACCTCAGAGATACCCAGCTGCAGGCATTGACCTTCAGAAACTTGAATTGCTTCAGATCCATGTAATAACATGACAGTGTTTTTAAAAAAGAAAAGGAGGAAATGATGTTCCTTCTTTTTTTTTTTTTAACCTTTTCTGTCATTTGAGCCATGTACTCTGAAGACTTACTGATTTCAAGAAACTCTGGAAAATCCATTCTTAAGGAATTTTTCCTTTCCTGTGGAACGTGCATTTAAAAAAAAAAAAAAACCATGCTAAAGCTTCATTTGGGGGTAGGTACTGCTCACTTAGCTTTCAAACCAAGGAGGCAGCAAAAAACTATCCAACCCAAACAGTTGTTGAAACTTATTTTCTTTGTTGTTATTTGTAGTTAAAATTTTTACTTGTAGAAAAATTCTTTGTTTAAGAAAGCATTCATTTTGAACCCCCTTTCTAGGTGCAAAATGGACAAATCAAACTGCCCTGTGAATGTCAGACATTTTGCAGTAAATGTCATCCCAGGCCACTTTGGGTTTGGTTTGCTGCATTTGGAGGTTTGGTTTGAAGTTGTTCTATTAAGTTGGAGAAAATGACCAAACAAATTGTTGCTAATGCTCCTGCCTTTCTGAATCCTCAGCAGAAGATTTGAACATGCTTAAAAATGTTTCTGCACATTCAGTATCCAGAAGTTAAGTGTGTGCCTTGGACTAGCCACAGTTTAACTTTCTTCTTTTTTTAACTGGAAGCCTGGGACACAAAACTCTTTCAGTGTTTTCACTTTTTTTCTTTGCAGAATGGCCCTATGAGGTAGTGAGTCACTCTATATAGAAATTCTCACTTTTATGGAGCTGTTTGGAAAATGTGCCAGTACATTACCAGAAATACTTACTTGTCTCAAGAAACAAAAACAACCCAACCTCCCAAAACGAGCTATTCTACTGAACCAGACAATAAGCAAATGAAAAGAGTTGCCTATGAGAGGAAGCTCGCAGAGTAAAAGAAGTAGCAGAGATGAAAAAGGCACACACTGGATTTCGTGAAGGGACCCTGCCTTCCAGCCGCAGAGCTGCTGTTGTTGGCTCCTTCCAAGCAGTGCCTCAGGGAAGGTGTCTCGGTGCAGGCAGGAGGTTGCTCTGCACCGGCTGCATCCCTTGTGTGCCCAGGAGCAGGGAACTTCTGAGAACTGGGGTGTACAGCCCCATTTGCCACACACCCTTTGTGCTCCTCTCAACATAGGTGATGTGAAATAACCGTTCGCATGGTTTCATGAGAGATGCCACAAGGATCGCCATCCAAGTACCGTGAGCCAAGGTGAAACAGCATTCGAGGTTGAGTTGCTCCTGTGCGGACAATAGTCAGGTCACTTGCAATTTAATCCACTATGGAAAGGGAGAACATCCTTAAACTTTGGAACCTGAAGTCCAGAGGCGTCCAGACTGGAAGGTTTTCTGCCATTGTTGTGGGCAAGCTCTGATTTCTGAGGTATTTTGCTTTTTTTCATTCTCTGGTACAACATGCGCTGCTGGCGTTTAATGACAATACTTTTATCCACACTAAACTGAATGAAATCTGTTCAGGCTCTTTGTGTTGAAAGTATAGAAATTCAGAATCAGCCATTTAGGCTTCAGAACTGATATAGAGGGATTGCTGTTTTGGTTCGTTTTTGTTTTGTGTGTATGTGTGTGGTTTTTTAATATCATACCTGTAAAGAGATAGGCGCAGGTACTCTATTATCAATTGTCCCTCATTATGGATGTCCTTTAAGTTCCGCATCGTCACAAAATCTGAGGATCTCTAATGCTGAAAACCTAGTCCTGACATCATCCTCACAAAGTTGAGAAGTATCATCAGCCTTGTTGTAAAAGGTGGCAAAAGAGGGATTAAGTCATATAGGAAGTCTTTTGCAGAGCCAGGGATTGAATCCAGTTTTCCTGGATCCACTCTGAGGCCTTAGGTATCAAACCCATCCTCTCCTTAGTGCTTTGCCTCTTCAGCCCCTTTCAGCTGAACTGCTTACGAAAAACTTAAATACTTTCCATTTTTAGTGATATGATCTTTCTGCCTAATGAGAAGTTGGCGGAATCATCTAATGGCGATGCAGGTGAAATGGAAGTATTAACCAGCTAAATACATGTGGGAAAAAAGCAGGAAAATGTTCTTCCGCCGGGTTTTGAGTGGGCAATCAGAACAAGGAGATACATACGTGCTGTTCCCATCTGAACCATATCTGAGCTGCAGAGCTCCTGCAGGGGTGGAAGTCTGCCATATATGACCATTCCTCGCTGCTGTCCATCCCTGTGTTGCCTGCATTTAGGAAGGTATTACTATGGGCTTCGGCACACAGTTATGTTACTATGTATTGACGGAGACAGGGTAACCCCTTGGGCCTCTGCAAATTCAGAGCACATTGCCTTCACCTGAACTTCTTTTGCTGTTTCACCTGTAAGCACGTGATGAATTAGCCTGGGTCAGGTAGAGGGTAGTAACTTCTGCCATGACTGCAATGGGACAGTACGTATGAGCCCTAACAAAAGTTCAGAGAGCGTGAAGAAAGTTTTACATGTCTCACTGGGAACATCGTCTTTAGATGTGCTTGTCTGCTACAGCCTGAACTAGAATATACATCTTTTAATTCATTTCACTGGGACAAAAATATTCAGAAGAATTGAACGCATAGAACACAGTCTCCCTACAGCTCTTTATTAAACACTGGGGTCTCAAGTGATTTGTTTTAATTTGTTTAATAGTTTTGAGACAATTCTGGTATCTTCTGCTGATTGCATATGCAAATGCCTTAGGGATTCTTTCTGGAAGCTGCTTTTGAATGGTGTTGGCATAGTAATGTGTGGGGGTTTAACTACTTTCTAGTCTGAGAATATTGCTTATAACTTTCTCATGCTTTTGAGAGCAGTGATTACAAAGACTTAATAAAAGACAGTGTTAGCTTTGTTGGGGGCCTAGCTTTTAGTTGTTGATTTCAGCTGAGGACCTTGGTTTACAAAACTGGTCTGAAGCAAACTGTTCTCAAGTCTTCATTTTTCAGGGAATGGGGGAAGGGTTGGAAAATAGATTTAAAAATTTAGAAATGTTCCCTTTAATCCTGTTAAGCCAAATGATGCATCATAGCCAGAGAATAAAACAAGCCATCAACAAAGTCAAATTGTCTAGAGCATCTTTGGAAGAAGGATCGCAGAAACCCTGCCATGTAAAATATCCCAGAGGCCAGTGTGGGCTGCATGGTAGAACAGAAGGAAAGCTGGTAAACCCACAAGGCAGGTTTTCTGCCTGTATGCTTCCAGCAAACGTCTTCTTGCTCTATACCATATCGTCCTTCAGTTTTTGTATAAAAACTTGTTACTATTTCTCTAGGGATGTCAGCTTCAATTATTCACAGCTTTGTGTAAAATAATAGCATTTTCATTTTTTTCTGGTACAGTTTCATTCAGTTTATGTCCCCAAATCCCTGTCTTCTGCTCTGAACAACTTCCTTGGGATCACTAACTTTAACATGATTTTAAAACTTTACTAATTTGTTTTCAGACTGCAGCTTAAGCACTACACCCTGACTTTAAAACAGCAAAACATTTTTAGAGAAATTTTTTTGTCTGTGTTAATGGTCAAAAGGGAACAAGAAGAATACACAAACGTATAGCAAGTACTGCCAACTGCATTAAATGAAGAAAGCGAACAATTAAAGAATTTTTAGAGGACTTCATTCTGAGTTGCTATACTCAATGTAAAAGTTTCAAGTGGAAACATGTAAAAAGCTGAAATAGCCCTTGCCTTGTTTAGATATTTTATATACCTCCATTTTTTATATCAGAGAACCACAGCACAAGGTGATTAACATCATGGTAATGAGTTGAAAAACTTGATATTGAATATTTAGAAACAAAGTGTACAACTTGAATGAGGTGACCACAATTTGGTTCTACTTCAGTTTTACTCTTTTAAGCACTTGGATTTATAAAACATGCTCTCCCTGTTGCAAACAAATACCTGCTAGCCTTCCTTAATATTGTTCTACTCTGAACAGAGAAATGGAAGGTGGAATCTGCCAGAATACTCAGGTCAAGGATTGGCGACAGGGGAAGACGGGAGCAGAGAAGTATTTTTGAAGATAAGAGCAAGACAACATGATTTTTTTCACATCGAGAGGCAAGTGGAAACAGGAGGGATTTGTGGAAGAAATTCTGCTGCTGCAGTAGTAATAGAGATGCTAGCAACAGCACTGAGCATGAACTTGATAAAAGCTTGTAACACCCACCGTTGAAAAGTGCTGTGAGGGTCTTGCCTGTCTAGTACAGAGCAAGGGGCCAGGAAAGTTCTTCTAGCTGCTATGCGTGGTCAATGACAGACCAGGATAAAGCGCCATGAGCGCTCCAGTCCTCACCAGTTTCAAGGCAGAATACAAAACCTCCACCCTTAGATCTTGCCTCCTTGCTCACATTCTTTAAATAGGAAACTTTCCCATTGGCAATTATTGATGGGAGCTTTAACATGCCAACTACGGAATCAGGTTCATTTCTTAAAATTGCTGTTAATGAATGAAGTGGATCATTCAGCAATCCAGTCTGCATGGAACCTGATTAAAAAGCAAATATCTCTGAATATCCGTTAGGCTGAATCCATTGGTTCCTCGCCTGAATCAAGACTAACAGTTAATGCATAAAAATGAATTTGACCTGATTTACACTTCATAATTCTGTAGTGACTCACTAATTAAATTTCACATTTCCAAGTGTACCCCCCTGGCTACTCATAAATATCTCAAAGAGTTTAAAAAAACTGTGGGTGTTAGTCTTTTGGGAAGATAATGTCAGCCTATCTTCTAGAATCTTTATTTGCTAAATGTTGGAACTATAGTATCTGTTTCCAAATACTTGGAAAATACTTCTACAAATAGTAAATGAGTCATGTTTTTCATCTTTCATCTCTGGGTAACTCATCCTGACACAGTGCTTCATCTCCCTATCCAATAAAATATGCCTCCCTACCCCTCTTTCACTACAGGTCTTCTGACCGTTGCCCTCAGTATTTCACCAGAGAATTTTGTCAGCATTGTTAATATTTATTTCCTCACTGTGGAATAAACTGGTTTATTCGTCCTCACTTTCAAATTAGTGCTTACATTGTTATTTCTCAAGAAGCCTAGCCTGCTCTCTTATTTTTCAGTATTTTGTTATGTTTATTTCTCATGTTACTATCATCTCAGTGGGCTTAATTTGCTTTTTTTTTAAACTTCTTTGTTAGAAGTCCCTTCTGCTGCTGCTTTTAGAATGTTGGATAGAGCTAGAAAAAGAGAAAAAGAGATTGAGAGTTTATAATATGATTTTTCCCAAGTGTGATCTTTCTTTGAAAATATCTACTCTGTACATCTCCTGTCTAGTGTACTGGAGTCAGAAGGTAGCAGATTTACTTGGAGTTGAGACAGTGCTGTATTTTTGTGTTTCATCTTTCCATCCTGTTGTCCTCCTCCATTTCCTTTCTGGAAGACATCCTGGTGTTAAAATGAAGTCTCATGCTCCAGGGCTTCAGTTGGCTGGCCACAGGGGTTAGGAAGGATATTCTCTGATGCACGATTAGCAAGGTACGTTCTGGGGGTGGTTTTTTGCACCTTTTTTTGACTCCTCAAAAACAGGCTACAGGTCTTGATGGAGACAAGATAGGGTAGATAGTACAAAGAGTTCTCATTTTAATATACCTGTCTAGCACCTCATGGTCTTATACCTCATGAGAAACTGCTGATCAGTTTTGGATCAGCCAGGGGAAAAATGATCCTGCTGGTCACGCACCTGAGACCTGAGGCTTGTTTTGATTTCCTCTCAGAGAGGTATGTGGATCACCTGCAAGGCATATGTGGTCATACCACAGCAGTCATTGCAAGGATTGGAGCTCCTTCGTCCCCTCCTGCTTGTGGTCTTCAGCACACAGATAGCTTAGTTGACCAAAGAACTAAATGCTTTATTATAACCAGAGTCAGTACTCTCAATAGAAAGGGCAGTAGTGAAATTAATAGCCCATGATAAGCAGGAGGTCACAGTAGATGAACTTGTGGTCTCTTCTGGCTTTAAACACTATGAAATCTCCCTCCAAAACTGATGCCATTATTACTCCATAGGTTAGCTGGCAAGGAGAGGATTTCAAGGCAAGCATCCAGCACCCACCCACAGATTGTGTTGGCTCTGTGCCTGGCAGCTTGAGTCCCTTCCAAAATGTATCCAGGATCTTCCAGTTAGGAATGCAGCATATTGCTGGTTGTGACACAGATACAGCTGAGTTTACTCCGTGTCTTATCTGTAACCTTTTAACGTTTTCACATGGTTTACTCATTTGCAGAAGCTTTTGTAAACCTGAAAACAGAAAACAGCGTGAGCTTTATACAGCTACTGCTGTTTTCTCCGATTTAAGATGTTCCCGGTCTTGCCTCTGGGTATCCTTCATGTTAGTTTCAAACCTCCAAGGGTCTGCTGCTGTTGCTTTCTGGCCCGCGCCCTTCGTTTTTCTGGGCAAACCTCCCTCCAGCCTGTTGATGTCTTTCCTAATTGCCCAAAGGAATCATTGCCGAGCAATGCAAGGCATTTCCTTCCCTCTTATTAAAAAGCACCAAAAAGAAACTTAGTACTTTTTCAGCAGTGCCTAAACATCTTAAATTTGTGTTATGGCTACAGCATTTTGGACTATTACTGTGAGGTAATAAGGTGTTTTAAATCAGGTTCTCATTAATCTTTCCTGCCCCCTGACACGCACACACACTGCATACATGCATGGAGGCTCAGTACAGTCTTCTTCCGTGCCACCATCCCACTGGCCAAAAAATGGCTAGCGCCAAGGTCTCGTGAATGAGGCATTGTGAGCGCTAGGAGAAGACCACTGTCGTGCTCTACGCATTTCAGTGACGGATGTTGTTCCCGTACGGCAGTGAAGAAAAATATTTCTAAGGTACTCTGTGTCTCCTGTACTGAGCACTTACTATTTTTTTTCCAGATTTATCTTAGACTAACCCAGATCAGAGGTATGTCATGTTGGTTTGTCATACTACTTGAATGCAAAACAGTCCCTGCTTCAAAGCCCTGATGAGCTGTTGGTAAATACAGTCTAAATTAAGTCTAAAAAAACCATCCAAAGCTAGATGCAGGCAAGCGCTGCTAGAAAGCCCTACAACTCAAGCCTCTTCTTAATGAAAAAGAAAAAAGGTTGCAGTAAAATGGTGGTGAAGTTTTAAAGAAAGGTATTGCAGCTATTGCAGCTACTGAACATGACCTGTTCTTATTTACTCTGCTGAACTCCAGGACTGTCCCTGGGGTTCTGCTGGTGTAACAGAGATAAAAACTCAGGCATGAATTGTTGGACTATTACTATAGATTTCTCTAGTATCGTTAAAAAGGTGCACAAGGCTTAAAAGTCCTTGAAAATTAGCTTTTGTGGGTGTTAGCGCTTTCCTGCAGTCAGATGCATTGATTAATTACACCCTCTCATAAATCTTCCCCCTGAAAAAAATCCACTTCTTCTTGACAACCAGTTAATAACTTAAGATCAATAAACTGGGAGGAGGAGTTTTAAATTCCTCTCATGGTTAATGATGATCTCCCAAAAGTTAAGGTTATGCTGCAGAAGGTAGATTGGGATTGTTATTTGTAATAGAAATTCTAGCCCATGAAAACACTATCAAGGCGTTGAAGTCGTCCCAGCCATGGAAACTCCAGTTGCTCCTTACTGTTGGTTGTAGGGGTGGCAGGCCTGGACTGAGATTTAGGGATGAAGGCAGTGCCGTTGCCCTGTTTTTTTCCACTCCAAGTGGAAGGACTCTCATAAAGGGATGAAGGGATTGAAGTCTACACGCCAATCCATCCCCTGGTTGCTTCCACTGAAACCACTGAGAAGGCTTGCTAATAGGTTTTCATTCCAGAGATGTGTTTTTGAAGTGTGCTTGCCCTCCCTTCTGTAGAAATGAATTGGAACCATTAACACCCTGTAGGCGACCAGAAAGCCATTAGTGTAGAAGGTTTCAGCTGCAGATGACAGATGCATCGCTATGCAAATGGCAAGACCCTTTACATAATGGGTGAGGGCTGCTTTGTGGAGTCTTGGGACATGAATGACAGAATTACTAGTCTGGTCAGCCTGAAGGTGAAATGCTGCTACTAGTGCCAGTCCCCTGAGGTACCCATTCCCCTCCAGTTTTGTACCATTGCACCAATGTTGATATCTTGCCCTGCAAAGCAAGTTGTTTTGGTATCTTTTTCCTCTTCCATCGTTGTTACTGAAAATATTAGTTAAGCAATGCATTGCCAACACAAAAAAAAAAGTGCTGCTTTTTATGCTTGATGCTTAACTGCTATGTCAATGCAGCCCATTATGAATTAATTGTATGATTTCAAATTGCCATTGGGGACTGCTCAAGGAAGAGGCTGAGGAGTGAGTTATGCTTCTGTCATGGTAGTCTTGGTTTCTTTCCATTTCATGGCAAGTCAGGAGCTGTCCTTGCCTCTCCTTCCTCTCTCTAGAGTCCATGCCTCCACTGCCTAGTTACCTCAATTGCTTTTCCCAGTAGTGTAATTGCCCCCATTGGGAACTTCCAGAGAGGATTTGGATGACAGACTCACTGTAGTAGGGGCACAGTGCCTTCTGTGATGGGGCCCCCATGGATCCTCCTGAGCATTGCCATCATACAAGTAACTGAGTGACACGCATCTTTACTCTTTTCTGCAAGTAAGGAGGGAAGAATTAGTCTTCACAGCCCATTTTGTGGTATATATATATATATGCGTTATTTCCAGTACAAAATGGAGAAGCTAGGGCAGACAGATATGGTTACTTACCTGCAAAACTTGGGCAGCACAGTGCTTGTTGCTGTTGAGCTAGCAGTGAAATTCAGGGGTTGGTCTTTGTGGGAGAGGAAGGCTAGATCTGAGGTGGTGATGTAAAACCTGATCATCTTGCATTTTAGAAAGGGTCGTTCATGGCAGGTCTGGCGACACCAGGGAGCTTTACTTCACGACCTGGGAGTTTTGCTGTGTGCCGTTCCCATTTGCTGAAAGGCAGCGAGACGTTCCTAGGTGGGTTCTTTCACCTTGGGTAGGGAAGGCAGAGCACCAGGTGTCATGAAAGAAGGGGCTGCTAGACTTTACCTCAAGAAATCATTTCTTGACATGGGCAAAATCTCTGATTATCATCATTTTTCATCTCTTCCTTTCTGGGTGGTATTTACTGAGGAGACTCAGATGTAGCATCTCCAGCAGTATCTGGAGTTAGCAGGACGTTTTGATTCCGTTCAACTCAATCCTCTCTTTCATCAATATGCACAGCACTTCCCGATCAAGATAAAGATGCCCTGAAAAGTTTCCAGTCCAAGTTAAAAGGAGAACAAACAGGAGGGAAGGGTGACAGGAAGGGGGAGGGGGATGAGAAGAAAGACGGGAGAAAATGAATGAAGGCGAGACCAGTCTGATTACTGGGAAAACTAATTCAGATGACTGGCCAGTGAGTTTTCCAGAATAATATGAATATGTTTGAAGGCATTTTTGAATGTGTAAGAGGCCACTGTTTAAGTCTCACTGAAGTTAATTTTGTGAAGGGCTATAAGGTGGGAGGAAAAGGGAGAATGCATGCCAGATGGGGTTTAAGAGTAATCTAGGCATAGAGACAGCATGAAAAGAGGTTGGGAGCAGGCATGTGAGGAGAGCACAAAAGAGCTGGAGGGAGGGGGTGAGTGGGGACGGAGGGGTCCCAGGCAGAGCAGATGGAGGCAGCGAGAGGAGGAGGGTGGGAGGGGGGCTGCTGGTAAAGAGACCCTGAAAAGCAAAAATCTGGAGTCTGGCATTTGCTAAGAGTTGGGGGAAGCGAGCGCATGGGGAGCCACTGGAAAGCATGTCAGCAGGTGATGGTGCAGAGCTCAGCATCCTTGGCCCTGCGTTTGGGTGGGTCTGGAGGGGAGTGAAATGAAATTCGGTGACCAGAGACCGCTCGGCACCCCAGGAGACGAGGCCTCTTGCTGGAGTTGTAGTGGGCGCGGGGAGAGAAAGGATAGAGGTGTTTAGGGGTGAAAATTGCAGGATGCATCAAAGCCCTTTCTGAGGTGTCTTTCATTGCACTGCTCATCATTGTAACCATGATTCAAGCGCGTTCATAAAGATGTTAGGATGAAGCAAAACATCAGCTTCTAGAAATTCAAACATGCAAGAACTGTCAAGGCGACTGCTTTAGAAAGAGGAAAGGAAAACAGTCCATGTACAGGGAGTTGAAAGAGAAGGAGATAATAAACTAGCTCAGTAATGCTCATGCCTACAGCAACAGAGAGCAGGCATGCCTCACTCCCTATTAAAAAATAGGGAGTGAGGAACTTGCAGCACTATTGCTGAGGAAGAGCTTCTGTGTCCTGGTAGTGGTGATGTCTACCTGGCTGTCACACGCCACACAAATTAAAAACAGCTTCCTGACAGGGTTGTCAGTTTTGCCTCATCATTTGAACCTGTAATTGAAAGTGGGGGGGAAGCAGCAAAACTGTTATCGGTTTTGATGTGACGCTAAAATTAACAATCTCCCTGTCAACAGAGAGCTAGAGGGGAGGGCATGCTACTGATGGGCTGTCCCTCCAAAGGACTGAACGAGGAGGACTGGCAGTGACATGAAATCCCCGTCTATAGGGTGGCAGAAGATGGGCTGTAGGAGGAAGTGCTAATTCAGGAGCAGAGTACTATCTGCAACCTAGGAATGCTTTCTCGGCCCCCTAATTATGCTTTCTTAGCCCATCGACCTTCACGAGGCCCATCCTCCTCTACTTGGAGAACGAGTTGAAAACTGATTTATTTTCATTTTAAACCTATTTTCATTTGTGAAACCACAATCAGAAAAATTGATATCTATGTCAAGGATGCATCTAGTTGTCGTAAAAATCTCTCCCAGCATGATTATGAAGTGCGGGATCTTGAACACGAAGACAGGTTATTAAAAGCTAAAATTTCAAGAGAGTTATGGAATCTCTGTGTGCCCATATCCATGTGTCCCTTTCAGTCTTTTGTTTACATTTTCCTATTCCAAATGGCTTTAAAAATAACTTTTTTGGTAATTGGATTCATTTTAGGGAAGAAATCGAGAAGGAAAAATAGTTGAACTTCCTGAAAGGTGGAGTATTTTTCGCCAGTGAGGTCAGCTGGTCTTGGTGGCCAAAATTGTCTGGTACTAACAGACAGCTCCTTGCACGTCAGCCATGTATATGTTGTTTGTGATCACCACATCAAGCAAATAGTTGCTTGGGGAATTACCTTTTGGATGAGCGTTGGGGTGATTCAGAGTGCACTCGGTTTTGTGATTCATAGAGCTCAAAAGGCGAACTGATTAATTGGAGGGGGAAGGAGGGAGACAGTGAGGCAGGAAATTCGTGTCCAGAAGGCGTTAGCAAACAGTCACATTGCAAAGTTCTGTAACAATATGGGACGGAGACATTTGGCAACCACTACATTTATATTGCATGCTTTAATCCCTACTTTCTCACAATATTTTACTGTTTTACAAAAACACTATTCCTAACATATGAACACTAATATTTTTAGATCTCTTCCTACTCTTAGGTACCGTTATATCACACAAGTTAAACCAACTGTTCCAACCAGGTACCGTTTTGGAGCGCAGTCTGTTCCTAGGGCTATATTCTGAAGTCCTTATTCAACTTTACTCAGCCCAATTTGTTTTTCATGGTTAAGTGTTCCATTGCTATAACTAAACCCCATGCCCTCCTCTTCCCCAGTGTTTTTTTTTTTTTTTTTCCCCAGAAATTAGGTTTGTTAGGAAGGTAACAGAAGCCATTGCAGATTGCACTGTCTAATGGTCTTGCCCTATTCTGAGAAGGTCTACTTTCAGAAACTTGGGTAGAAGCTGCAAGAAATCTCAGTGAGGGCGGCTGTGGAGTGAACTGTCCATAGGAGACTTTTCCTAGCCTCATTCGCTGAATGGCTGGCCTAGAGTCTCAAATTTTGTTTTACTTCTTTGCTAATTTCTACTCTACCTCATCAGCTATATATAAGCATCCAGTTTTTAGACTAATAATGATTCCCACAACATGGTTACATATTGTATATTCTGAACATTTTTAACCAGTTGTACAGTTTTAGCCTTCTGGGAAAGAAGCAAACCCTTTTGTTATTAACTGTACTACACTAGCCTGACTCTGCTCAAGTTTCTGGGGAAAAAACAGGCACAATCACCATGCACAAGTGCTAGGTTATACATTAGTATTTAGTGCTAACTGAAGAAATCCCTTTCATTCAGCAGTTAACACAGAGCTTGAAAGATTTACCTTGCATCTAAATAGCCAGCAAAGTCTGAGTCTGCAAATGTGGGTAGTTTATTTTGGTCTTATGTGTGAAAAGCCCGGTTGTAATTTTGCTTTCCCTGGCTTTCTGAGGATTTTGTTTTGAAACATGCTTGGAAGGCACATGTTGGAGAATCAGCAAAATATGACAGTCTTGTTAGCTTTTAAAGTAATTTTCCATCTGGTAGATTCTTCTAATTGGAGTGGTGGGCTTGACATTGTTCATTGCTGCTAATTTCACACAATGCTAACACTGTTACCTTCATGGGGTTTCCCAAGCTTCCCTCCCCTTCCGATGTTTGTGGAGAAATGTGTCTATTCCTCTTTCCATGTAACTGCAGCAAGCACTCACTTGCACCATAATATGTAGGTAACTTTCAGTATTTTTTGCCCTGGAAAGAGAGAAGCAGAACCTCATTTCAGCCGGCTCCCTGTGAGACACAGCTGGAGGAGGTTTGAAACGGAAGACAAGAAGCAGTGGTTGCTTTGTTACAAAGACTGAAAAAGGCAGGCCAGCAAGGGAAGGGCTGGAAGGAAAGGCCAAAAACATGTGGTCTGACTCTTCTTTTATCACAGTATAAATCACCGAATCCATTGAAGTCCATGGCATTACGCTGGCATAAAGCAGAAAAGAATCAGGCATAGGGTTTCAGACATAGTGGGGACAGTCTTTCTCGTGGATAAATGTGTGAATTATCACCAGTTAGCTTGAGCTTCTCATTCAGGAAGACTGTTTTATGGGTTAGCTAGTAAGAACGTGAAGGGTCCATTAGACAATCATACTTCTGATTGTTTGCCTGAGTCTAATGCAAGGGTGTGGTAGGATTTACAGTAACCGTTAGCTAAACAGCTAGAAAAATTGTTCTGCTTTTTAAATAATGATGATGTGTCCTTTCCCAGGGCTCCCCGAAAGCTCTGTGATGCTGACTCCACTTCCTTTTCAATTACCTTTCTCCACATTCCCCTTCCTTCTGAATTTTAACTTGCTGTCTGATAATACAGCTGTTCTTCCCTTCCCGTTTGTATACTTTCATACATCAGATTTTACATCTTTTACTTTCATTTCTACATTTATTCTTGTATTTCCTTAAACTACTATCGGGTTTAGGAATTAGTATTGGCTATACATTGAGATCTCTTTCCTATAGAGAAATATCTGCTGCAACATAGTTATGCTGATTTCATGGAAGAGTTTGAATGAACTTTTTTTTTTTGACTCAAAACAACAGCCATTTCAAAATGTCATGTGAAAAATCGAATCTGACACACAGCGTACAGAGAAGTAGCAGCTGTAATAAATCCTGCTGTGACCAGGTCATCTGTGTCCCAAAAAGGAGCACAGGTCAGTTCAAGGATAGTAGCTGCTGCCATGTCAGTTACGTTCATGTTGCTGCCTTAAAACCAAATATTGGAAAAGTCTAAGAAAAACTTCAGAAGCACATCAGACAGGGTGCTGTGCTTCATCACAGGTCGTGTGGATTAAATATTTTCACTTGGCAGCATAATATAGTCATCTCGTGAAAGCTGCTAATATTGACAATGCGCTAATCTCTAGGTGGGAATCTTCCTTTTGTGCTCAGGACAGGACAGATACTTGATTAGAGGGAACAAGTTCTCACATAAGAGAAGGGATACCCACGGAGGTGAGGCTGCTTTATATCTTGCTGTGAACAAACAAAGTGAGAGTTCTTTACCAAACCACAGTTCAGTTAATGAATGTTGCTTGGAATTTCTAAATTTCTTCTCAGGTTAAATGGAATAATTGATGTATGTTGTAATTTAATGTTCTGTGGAGAGCTCCTGCATACGAGCCTGGTAGTTCACGGGAGAGAAGGGATACTTTTATCTCAACACCGTGTGTTTTTGAAAAATTGTGCTTCTCCTGAATCTGTTCCTTGGGCAGCTCCCCTGCTTGAAGAGCTGGTCTGCTTGCCCTCCTGGCAGGGTATGGCAGAGCAGGGCAGAGCAGGCAGCTGGGTGCCTCTGCTTCTCAGGGTCTGCTTACTTTGCCTCTGCCTAAAGCCAGCCCTATCCTCGAATCCCTGCTCACACCTGCGCTGGATGAGAAAACACAGAAGGGTGATACGGTAGGTAAAGGAATAGAAAGGGCACAAGAATAGTTATGTTTCGTTCTTTCAGCTCTCTTACAAATTTCCTGCATAACTTTAGGGAAAATCTTTAAACTTCTGTGTCTCTTCCCCTATAAAACAGAATTAGTAATACTTTGCTATTTTGCAAGGGCATTAGGCAAATTCTTCAGCTGTTGTGAAGTCTGCAGACACTTTGGGTGCTGTAGACCACCTATGAGTAAGCACAATGCTTATAACGAAAGGGAGGACAATTGCTACACAGGAGGAAGGAAGGTTACAAGGCTAGTTTACCAAGAATTTGGAGACTGAGCTGGTTTCTTTTTCTTTCTTGCATGCAAGGAAGGGTGTGTTAACAGAATTTATTGATTATAAAATTTGAGAGGCTATTGTCTGCACAGAGGGGGACTGGAGTAGATTACGGAATGAATCAGAGAACTTTAAAGTCTGTATTAATAGAAATGGGATGAAATGTAGCAGTACAAAGTGCAAAATCATTCAGTTAGGGACTAATAAGAATTTTATCTTTGAGCTCATCAGCTGGAAACAACTGAGAGGGAACAATATCCTGATGGCTGTATTAATCACAGGATGACTTGCTTAACAGTGACCCCCCACAGTATTGCAACTATGATATATCAGGCAAAGTTTTCCCGGTACAACTGAGGAAGTGTTTGTGCCATTTGTAAAACCTTTGCGAGAGCTCATCTGTAACGTGTGTAGTTGTAGCAGCCGGTAAGATAACTTCTAAGTGGTAGAGGTGCACAGAAGGGCTAGGAAGATGATCAGGAGACTGGAGTTCCTGTTATACCAAGGAAATACAAGAGATATTGCCTTGATTAGCCAAGGAAAATGAAGTCTGAGGAAGATACTACTGCTCCTTTTAAATACCTTGGGGAGCTAATGTGAAGAAAGCAGAAGAGCTATTTAAAGCTAGAGGAAAAAGCTGGTCCAAAAGAAATGGTCGTACCCTTATTTTGGCTGGAAATTAGGAGGAGGAGGAGTGAGATTCGGAATGACCTTTTGGTCGCCTGGAGTGCTGGAGTAGCGGAGGCAGTGTAACTGAGTTTTGGATGTGCAGTCAGACTATGCTAGTAGGGACTGACGTGAGGGATCAGGGGATCCCTCGCCGATGCCAGTGCTGATCTCCGCTGACCTGCAACAGTGACGGGTTACCAGCGGTAAAGCCACCAGGTCCTTGTCTAGAAGCTGGTCCCATACTGTTTCTTAAGCTTCCCTTCACCCTAAAATGGTGCCTGATAGGCCCTGTCTTTTTTTTTCCCCCCTCATTTAAAGGGTCCTGTGGCTTCCTTTCCCCCTTATTTAAAGACATGTGCCAGTGATCAATTAAAACTTTATTAATGATAGCCTATTATTTTGGAGATCCAAGGGGCTGAAATAGCAAAACAAAACAAACCGAGCTCTGTGAAGTTAGAAGTTCAACTCTTCACTAGTTTTGTAGGTGAGAAAAATAGCCTCCGGTTTTGAGTCTGTACTGTGATAAGCTGTATGCAGGAAAAGGACTGACAGGCAAGCTATTGGCAGCAAATATTCTGCTCTTCTAATAAAATCCTTTAGATTTTATGTAGTGAAGCCACATCCAGTTAAACCATAACTTAGGTTAGAGTAACCACGGTTGAAAAGCCTCACATAGAGCTTTAGGTTAAATGGGAGGTTTACGGTCTCACAAAGGAACCCTTTCTGCAGAAATAAAGCTAGAGTTGCTCCTGCATTAAAGGCTTGTTCAGTCTGGATGTCAATCTGTATTAAAAAAAAAAAAGGTAATGATACATAATTATATCTGTGTGCTTGAGCCAGATCAGATGGGGAGACAATCCGATGTAACTTGGGTGTTGGGACTACCGTATGATTTCCTTTCTCTGCTCCTAGAAACTGCAGTCTAGGGGGATTGCCAAAAGCTTTCTCAGTTTAGGGATTCTGAGTTATGTAATTAGGTGTGAGCTACATTGCTGCTTTGTCTGGAAAATAGTCCGATCCACAGGTGCAGCACTGACATCCTTGCTGACTGTGTCCAGCAAGGGAAAGCTGATCTAAGGATAGTGCACAGATTGCTTCCAGCGGGTTACACTGAAATTGTGCTTTCTTTTCTGCTTTCATCTTGGAGGTGCAAGGTATGCACCTAAGAAAAGAAAAAGAAAAGAAAAAAAATTACATAATCAGTTCGAATAAACTATTTGTGAAAATCTGCTATATACCTAGGTCTCCTGTTTACAAATGTGGCTGCAATATTTTCCAGTATACTGCTACTGTGTTTATTTTATATGTAATGAAACAGTCAGTCTTTCAAAATCCCAATCCTTTTTGGCTACCATGAATAACAAACTTCCTGGCCTGAACAGGACTCATGTCAGTACTACCTATTGAATGTAACTTTACTTTCTTTTTAAGGAAAGCTCATGAAGAGATTGTTATTTTTGCTCCTGCTCTTTCTGGGCTGTTTTGGAGTAGCTGTTGATGCTTATTTTCAGGTGTGTAGGATGTGTCCCATGTATTCCGCCTGACCTCCGTGGTCTCCTTTTGGTCTCCCAATCAATCATTCAGGAAACCCATGTCAAGCCAAAGAGATGAGCGGACTCCCAGTCTCTGTGGCAGGCCATCGGAAATAACGCTGGCTCTTTTTTTCCAGTTTGTAGCCTCCTCCATACGCAGCCACAAGCTTCTGGTGGAGCACAGGCAGTCTCTGGCCCATCCTCTCCTCCGCATAGGTCCGCGAACCCTGTCCTGCTTGGAGCAAGGCTTGAGGAGCTTCCCAGGCCTGCCGGCAGTGGGACAGGTCCAAACTGCTCCTGGGAAAGGCCTTGATGGCAGCAGGGGGAAAGTGGATGAAGAACTTGCTGCAGCTGGGACAGCAGTGATGCTGGCAGCATGTTTGCTGAGACATGGTACATATGGTGGTGTGGGGAAAAACGGTAACCTGGAGGGAAGGATTGATGGGTCCTGCATGACGGATAGAAGCTGGGCAGTGTGATGGGGCTGCTGGATGATGGCGAAGGAGATAATGGTGAAGAAGTAGACTGGGAGATACAAGAGAGTGAATAATGAAGTGCATGGCAGGCGTGTCTGCTTCTGGAGGAGGAGAGTAATATTGAATCAGATAAGCTTGTCGGCAACGGCCTAGGTTTGCACATGTGAGAGCGTATTTGTTCAGGGATGATGACAGTAATACCCCAGCCTTCTACATGGTGTTTTGCACATGTTGATATTAAAGTATTTTACAAAGGAAATCAGTATCGTTATCTTAATTTTGCAGCTGGAGAAATACTGCCTCTATGCACGTGTGTGAGAGATGAAAGAGAAAGAGAAAAGAGCAAGCAAGCAAGCCTCCATGTATAAAAACAGGCCAAAAAAAAAAAAAGGTATGTCCGAGGGTAGGCTATACAGAGGCCACATGTGTGTTCACAGTACACGCAAGTGTACTGCTGTAAGGAGATGAGAAGTGGGGCTCAAATTTTTGGTGTTTAAAGTGAGGATAGGACAGAGAAAAGTTACTTAGCGATGAAATTTTCCTCAGTTTTACCAGCCTGAGTACAGAGTTGGCTGAATGGATGTTACAGTGGTGTCAGCGTGAGAGTCCGCGCAGGATAGCTGCGGGCTGCATGACGTTTCCTTGCACAGAGGAGTGTTCTAGTCTTCAGGATGGCAAAGGTATGTTTCTAAATAAAAACTGGGCATGACTGAAACAGGACTGTCTTGGAAGATGTATAAATGGACAGTGGTTGCTAAAGGTAGGCATTTCCTTATACTCTTTGTCGCATCAGGATGTTAACTCTGAAGGCTAACAATTGCAATTCATTATCAGGTGGTTTCAGGACTGACCTTTTTAACAGATAGGGTGAGAATAAAAGTCCTGTTCTTCCCAGAGGGGAATTTTGTAGTTACAAAAGTTTTGTAGTTTGTAGCAAGTGAGAGAAATGGGTTAAGAAGAAATAGAGATTTGCAGGAAAGTGCAAACAGGAGGAATTAAAGTGAAGAGGCAGAATCGTTGTTCTAAGAAGATAAGCTTGTTTTCCGCTGAGTGATGCTCAGAAGTCACAACAAGGCACTTGAGTTCCTTTTTTTTTTTTTTGTTTCCTATAAGTTTATTTCTAAAGGCTGGACTCTGGACTCTGGAAGAACTGTGCAGAGTGTGCTAGGGAGAAGTCTACTTATTTTTAGTGGTTGGGAAGTTTAGGAAAGGGAAGAAGGGAGTTGCAAGAGAGGATTATGTTGAAAAGTTGGCATCCCTAGTATGGCAGTGGCAGTGTATTGTCTGTGTTACATGCTAGCAGGACGCACATCTGAAGGTGAAGGAGTAAAAGGTCAATATTAGCTTTTTATTTCCTTTGTCTCTAGCAGATAGCAAATTATAACTGCATGCTTTTCAGTCATAAATTAACTCTAGGGGATTTTTTAATATGAAAATGGAAAGATAAGATAACAAAATACCGATAACCGTAGTTATTTTCCTTGCAATAAAAATGGCTGTTCTAACAGCAGTAGGTAACAACAGTGCTGTTGTCCACCTTGCCAACTGTTATGCTGCTTGCTGTTTGTATTTCATTACTACCTAAGAGGCCCTGGTCCCAAGCCAGGATCCTGTTGTGCTAGACAAGACTCCAAAGAAAGTCCTTATACTAACGAGAATGCAGTGTTTGTGGTGCTTTTGGCTTATAATATAGCATCTCTCTGTAAAGACAGCAACTGTTGAAATTTTGATTTATATGGATAACAGTCTTCTCTGGTGGTTTTTATTTTCTTGTTTTGACAAAAGTAACTTAAATTTAAACAACTGTTTCCTCCTCTGAACACTCCTTAAATAAAAAACAATAAATATCTTTGCGCTGCACAGGACTGCACAAAATGGTAGATGGCATCATTATGTTTTTCTTAGCTCCTTGCATAGTCTTCTATAGGAAACAAACCCAAGGACATTGGTAGGAAGGTGAAATGTAAACAGTTCCCTCTGTAGGCTGGCACTAATTCTTTTCTTTTAAAATTAAAAAGTATTTTGCTTTTTCTTACAACCTAATGTGTAGCACTGTGCCTCCATGAACGTTTTCTCATTAAAAAACCCATCCTTGGGCATGATGTATCTTCCTTCCGTAAAGAATTGCAATTTTCCCCTGGAAAATAATACTGAAAAATTTTGCAAGGTTTTTCTGTGGGTTTCTAAAAGGAAAAAAAAAAGGTCTGCCACCAGCTTTATTAAATGCATTAGCAATTCATATATCTAATAGTATGTCACTTCTACAGAAGCTTTATTATTATATAGGTCCAGCCATATAACCTTTCACATGTCACCTTGCAGAGTAGAAAGCAGTGACATGAGCAGAGCTGAGCAAACTATGAAAGCAAACAATACATTTATTTACTTATTTCTTTTTCGATATGTCAGTTATCTCTGAACAGAGCCTTAGAAATGTGTTGTTTTGATTTGCTGAATGAATTGCAGTTCATTTCGGATCACACAGTATTTCTTCTGCATCCAGACTAGGTAATTCCCAGAGCCACAAAACATTGTCAAGATGGTTGCTAGCATGAACAGCAGTGCAAGCTCACGTTTGCATGCTGTGAACACTCTCGCTTGCAGTTAATAGTCCTGTGGAAAAGAGGCTGCTGGTATGAATGTTTGCAGGAATCAGAGAAAACGGTTGAGCCGTACTCTTTAAACAAATTTACTCATTGCATGTGCTCAGTGTTGGTGAATAATCCCTTGCAAAAACAATCTCTCGTGAAATAGGATTCCATATAAATCACTGTAAAGATTTACAGAATAAGACTTTAGTGAACAATATCCTGCCTGCAGGTTTCTACATTGTGATAGCGACTGAGTAGCTGGGTAATAATTACTGTATTCTGTAAGATCACTTAGCAGAAAATCCTTATAAAAATGCAATTATTTTTATTAACTTACACAGGACCTTTCCATAGGGGATTTAATTTGGGGTGTATTTACTCAGCTCTAGAGGCTGGGGTTCAGCTGCCTTTTTCCTTTTGCTCCCTGCAATCCTCAGTGCACTGGTTACAGCCCCACTTTTGCAGCAGGCTGCGTACTACGCATTTCATTGCAGCTCCTCCTGCCTCACCCACACTCAAGTGGTTGTTTCAGCTCCTATGCCACCATTATCCTAGTTTTTTCTAAACTCCCTTTCCCCATCATCTGTCTGTCTTTCCCTATTTTTCAAGGAATTGATCATACTTGCATAGAGGAGACTCTTAGGAGATAAGGGTGTTGAGTGGGATGAGATAATTTACCAGGCAAAGGAGTGGGGCCAAATGAAAGGTGAGCCACTGTCGTTCTTGAGCAGTAGTAGACAGAATAGGGAAAGAAAAGGTGTTTGTTTTTAAGCTGCATTTAATACCAAACAAATCATTGTTATAATTCAATTTGATCTTTTTCATGATGTTTTCCTTTATGTATTATGATGAGCATTACCAAATTATTGCTGAAAAGGCATTTTTGCTGCTTTCAAGACAGGCCTTTTCCTTTAAGTACGATGCATGCTACAGCTCCTGATGACTTCACTGGGAACTCCGACTGGGGAGCTCTTGTGAAATTGTATTTATACATGCAAATACAACCAAAGCTTTTTTTTTTTGCCCATTGTTCCACTGACATTATATAGTCATAATAGAACCCTTGCATCTAATGCAAGTGGATGCATAAAAGTGTTTTAATTTGCATTTATTTGTGTTTCAGAGTTTTTTAAAGTCCATTTTTGGATTTGAGGTATCAAAGCACATCAAAAATTCCTCTTGGAGTTGGTGAGAATTTTCTGGTAAATGAAGTTGGATATATGGTTAGTACCACAGTTGCATCAGTGGCATCACCGCACTAGGGCAATGGAAACTGTGTTATGCTGACTGAATAATGAAAACTTAGATTTACAAATATATTGGGCAAAATGCAAATATGATTCACTGCTAGTTTATTCCCTAATATTTAGATGGCCACCAAGCATATTTGACTGTTTGCAAATCAATATATTTTTACAAATATGTATCTTTAAAATTATTTTTCATTGTTATCTAAGGTTTCTTCCATAATTGTTTTTGCCTTCCTACTCAAGAAGCAGATGACCAATCATGAATTGCCAGTGGCTAATGAATAATATAGAAAATAATCATGTAAACAGCCAGCTTTCAGGTTAAAGGTTATTAACAAACTATTCATCTGGTATATCTGGCAATTTCTTACAAATCAAGATGTATTTTGTCTAGTTTGTTGAATATATACATACATATTTATGTAGGCGCAATTCACATTTCCTATATAAATGTACTAACGTACAGTTTGAGGCAGTGATATTTTAACAGTTATAGTTTAGATGAACAGCAATAGAGGAATTTCGCATAGCCAAACAAGATCTTTTTCAAATATAAATAGCCAATGCAAAGTTTCAGTAATTTACTCTGATATTGACAGAAAGAATTTGGGACTAATCTGTATAAAGTACCATCTTCCATTTTTGTCAGGTGAGTAGCTTTTGCTATTGTCAATCTTATTTCAATGGATTTTTTCTCAATTTAAACATTTTAGTATTAGAGATTTTCTAATAGTAACTATGTGTGGCTTGTTAATTGCTAAGCAAACAGACTGCAACAAGAAAACACAGTTCTCTAAAGTTTTGTTTCCATTGGGCTAAGTATGTTCTAAGGGAATTTAAATATTTGCTGGATCTCTTCATTCATTCTTCAGCAGTTATGAGAGAAAAGCATTGTATGTAGAGTTGGATTTAAGGAAAGAAAAGTATAGAATTGTCTCACATATATGAAATTGAAGTTATTAAATTGTATTGATAAGGTTAAATGGATTATAAGAAAATGGAACACAGAAGCAGATGCAGTTTTCTGTTATTTCAGTTCAGGATTTTCAGGTGAAAACATGCTTTAAGAATCAGGCAGAGGAAAGCAGTTTACCAAGACCTGCCTCTCCGAGGTTTTTGTTTGTTTGTTTGTTTTGCTCTTCTTTAAAATGGGCGTCTTTAATCTGTTTTGGCATTTCAAACCTCGTGCACACAGCGCGGGTTGTTTCCCACTGTTGCAGAACACTCCGCTGGCTGAAAACACGCTTTGATTTGAGAGCTTTACGCTTTCAGGGCAACGTCGCCTTCTGCAGCCTTCCAGATTCACAGCGCGACTCTGAACTTCCACTGGGAACGAGCGTTTCTCCTAACTTTCAAAGAAGCCCTGAAATACTCTATCTAAAATACTCGAGCAACTTAAAAGCTAAAAGTATGTTAGTGTTGTTGTTGTTGTTGTTGTTGTTTTTTTTAAAGCAGGAGTAAACCGGAAGGGAAAAGAGTTTAATTTTGGACGGCGGTAGCGGCTCCGCCGTAGCTGGGCGCGGACTCCGGCTCTGGGCAGGCACCTGGGACGGCAGGTGCACACGCCGCTCCTGCCGGGCGGCGAGTGAAACCGGACCAGGCAGAGGGCATTTGATCTTCCGGAAGATGCAGAGGCGCAAGACGGAAAGCTGAGCCGCCCGGCTTGCGGCTGCTGGGCTTAACGGCAGCAACAAAACCGTTTGCACGGCGTTTTGGCAGCGGCACCCGCCCCGGCCCGGCCCCTGAGCGCGGCAGCCTCGGCGGGGGGCCGTCGGCGCCGCCGCCGTTTGGGGGAGCGGAGCGGGGCCGCGGCCAGGTGAGCGCCGCGGCCCGCCCGGCCTGGGGCCAGGGCAGGAGCAGCCCGGTTGTGCTAACGGAAGAGCCGTGCCGGCCGGGGCTGGCAGGGCTGCGAGCCGCGGGCACTGGTTACTACTCGGCGTGCGAGCGGGCAGGCTCGGGCCGCGCGCCCGCCCGCCCGCTGCGGCCGTTGGGTTCCGTTAGGCTGAGCGGCACGGCGCGGGGCAACGGCTCCTCAACGGCCGAGTTCAACTGCGGCGCAGGCGGGTCCCGGGATTCCCCCCCCCCCCCCCCCCCACCTCCCCGCGCCGGCAGCTCGGCTCGGTGCGAGGGAAGCGCTGCGGCCAGGAGCGGAGGGGCGGCGGCCGGGAGGGCCAGGCTGTCCGCAGCCCCCCGCTGGCTGGCCATGCTGGCGACCTTCTCCTTTTCCAGAGGTAGGCTGCGGCGGGACGTGCCTCGCCCTGCCCGCCCACCTCTCGGCGGCGGCGGCGGGCGCCGAGGGCAGAGCGAGTTCAGGGCGAAAACGAAATCAGGGGCGTGGGGGCTTCTGGCGAAGTCCTGGGCCCCGCTGCGTTTCCAGCTTCCTCCCGGCGTTGCCCTGGGCGGGCGTTTCCTCAGGGGGAGCCCCGCTGAGGCCCGCCGTGGCCCTGGGCCACCGGCACCGGCGGGCTGTGGCCGGGCTGGCGGGCGGCCGCTGCCTGAACGCTGGTGGCGGTTGGTGGGTGTTGGCGGTGGCGGGACGTTCAAGAGGGCAGCGCGAGCCTGGCGGCTCGGCGGCCCAGCCGGAGCCCGCACGCCTTCGGACCCCGCCGCTCACGCGGGATGGCGGCCCGTCGGCGCGCCCCGCTGCGCCTGTCAGCGGCGCCGCCTGTCAGCGCGGAGGGGGGCCGGTGCCGGACACGGAGTCCCCGCAGGTGTGACACAGCCCGCCGCCGCACCTGAGGCCGGCGCCCCCCCCCCCCCCCCGCCTCAGGGGGCTGCGCACGGCTTGGCGGGCTGGTGCTCGGGGGTGAAAGGTAGGTCGGTGCACGCCTAGTAAAAAGGGGTGTGGGGGGGGCGGGGGGAGCGCGTGTCAAACAAACACGTGCGATGCGGGGCGCTATCTGTGAAGGACCGTCTGCATGTTGGTGTAGCAAGGGGTGTGTGGTGCCTCACTGAAAGTGAGGGGCGGCTCCTTAGCGTCTTCATGCCAGCCGCCGCAAGGCGCTTGCCTTTTGATCTCAGAGGCTGGAAATAGCTGTTTAAAATAACGAGGCCGCATAGCGAGGATCTTTTTCCTCTTGTGTCGCTCGCGCTCTCCGCGTTCCCTTTAGGTAACCGCTGTGCTGTAGCTCCTGTGCGTGTGGTTGGTAATGAGGGGAAGGGAGGCAGCTTGGGAAGTGATTGCTCCGCCAGTGGGCGTTTTCTGGCGGCTGGGGTTGGTATTGGAAGCAGCATTGCAGTGATTTTATCTGCCTCTTTGCAGACGCGCACGCACATAACAGGGCAATATTTGCATTGCATAGAAGAAAATACAGATTTGTTGCCGTTTTCTTGTTTTGAATGCGAAATGGGAGCATGAGGAAAAGCGGACTTTAAAAGGGGATCGGAACCGCTTCGCGGTCAGTAGCGCCGCGTCCCCCTCCAGCCTAAAGGGGGAACGGAAATGTGAAGACTTTGTGAGGGAGGGGAGCCGGGGTGCAGAGGAAATACTGTCCGGGAGTTGCCGGAGGGAACGAAGGACCGAGCCGCGGTTGCTTCTCGTTTTGCTCCTTCCTTTCTCGGCTTTCCCTTTCTCTTTACTCCGGTAGCTCTCCTAGGCGTCCTGCCTTAAACTACCGCGAAAGGGAGGGAAGAGCGGAAGCATGTCCAACCCGGAGAAGCGGATCTTATCCCGCCCCCCGGCCCCCCTGGCTGCAGCACCAGGGGAAAAGCCCGGCTCCGGCAGCCTCCCGCTCCACTCCCATGGCCAGAGCGGCGGAGGTGGAGGCAGCGGCGGGTCTCCTCCTCCTCCCCCCGCTCCTGGAGGCGGCTCGGCTGTTCGCAGCTCCCTCTCTCTCTTCCTAACAACCACCAGCAGCAGGAGCCGCGCTGCAGGGACAGCCTCCTCCGCCGCCTCCGCCAGCATCGTCCCCAGAGCGGTAGCGGCTCCTTTCCTCGCTCCAATCCCCTCCTTTTCCTCCGCTTCTCCATCTTCTTTTTACTTCTTGCCGCCGCCTCCTCGTTTCCCCTCCTCGTTTTCCTTTAACCTCACAAGTCTCCAAGGGAGGGAAGGAGGAGGAGAGGCAGCGAGAGCGGCAGGAGGAGGAGGAGGAAGAGATGTTGGCGGAGCAGCAGCAGCAGCTCACTTGATCGCCCATCCAGGCGGCAGCGGCAGGAGGAGACTGTTCTGTTCTTCCTCCATCCAGGGCTTGCTGCTCCGTTCCGCAGCCGGCGGCCCCCGGCAGCACCAGTCTCGGCTCCTCCTTTCCCCGGCCGCCTCTCGCCTGTGGTCCTGCAATTCCC
Source organism: Struthio camelus (assembly GCF_040807025.1). Lineage (NCBI taxonomy): Eukaryota > Metazoa > Chordata > Aves > Struthioniformes > Struthionidae > Struthio > Struthio camelus. The sequence continues at coordinate 88,006,073 of NC_090944.1, read as the reverse complement.
TCGGTGCTGCAGCAGCAGCAGCCCGCGGCGACGGGATCCGAGGAGGCGACGGACCCGGCAGGAGCAGGACTCCTAGGCGGCAGCAGCGGCAGAGAGGCGCCTTCTTCTCCTTCTCGTCTCCCCTGCTCCTAGGGCCAGACATGGAAGATGGATCTAATTCTGCAAGCTGCTTTAGGAGGTTTACAGACTGTTTCTTGAGCACAAGTAGGTACCGGAACGCTGTGCCCGGCGGCGGGGCGCGCGTGTCTCGGGGGCGGTGAAGGGCTGTGTCCGAGGCCGGGTGCATGCCCATTTCTTTGTGAGTGGGGGGAGGCGAAGACACAAAGGGGTTGTGTGTGGGGGGCGTGCGTGGACGCATGGAGGAGCGGCCGGGTGTGTGTTGAGGATGCACGGACAAAGGGGATGCTGGATGTAGCCGAGTGCTCTTTGTGGGAGCTGCCTGTTAATGCATCGGGGATTTCTGCATCATTTCGGGATCACACGTAACTCGGTGTATGTGTGTATTAGCTTTTTACTTGGTGCATGCTTGATTTGATCGGGAATGATATGTAGGGGAATGGAGACTTTTCCCTCTACTTACTTGAAGTAACAATAAGGAAGCATTATGATACCGGCAGTTAACAGAAAAGAAGCGGATGAGGACGGAAAAGGGTGACATGTATTGCTGCTTTCTGCATCTCCTGTCATATCTGCCGCACGCATTCAAATTCAGTGGTTTTGACCGGCTTTGGCATTGAGTGCGTCTTTCTTCTGGCCGGCCGTGGCTTCATTGCAAAGCGGACGACAAGCCGGAGAGGAAGCATGTGCTTCTTGCTATTGAGGGCTGGTGCTGTAATGGGAATAAGTGACCGACTGGCAGGGAAGCCGGGATAAATGGGGCATTGACACGTTCAATAATGGGCACTTAGCAGCGAGCGTCTTCCGCTGCCGGCGAAACCCTCGCAAACTCGCACCAAGTCTGAGGGCGGGGGTGTGCGTTGACCCGGTGTCAGGAGGTGGTGGGGAGGCGAGAACAACCAGCTCTGCGTCTCCGGGGACGGCTCGGTAAGTGCCTATGCGGGGTCTTTTTTTCCTCCCCGCGGTGAACGAAGGGAGCCGCCGGCCGGCCTGAGCCGCTGAGGCGGCAGCTGTGAAAGGGAGGAGGGTTTCGCATTGCAGAAACTCCACGTTCGTAGCGGTTCGGCACGGCTCCCCTTCGGGGCTCGCCCCGAGCCAGCCTTGTTCCTGCCTGCGCCGCTGCCTCGCCTCGCCGAGCCCAGCCGCCGGCGTTCACGTTTCCGAGGCGTTTCACTGGTAAATTGCTCCTCGGCGAGCCGGCGGGTGGGCGCCCTGCGGCGCCGGGGCCGCCTCTGGGCAGCGCGGCCGTGTCCGCGGAGCAGCCGAGGCTTCGGGCCGAAACCCCCTCGGGGCCGGGCTGGCCGTGCCCTGCTGTGAGCCCCTCGTCGCCAGCACTCCACCGCCTGCACCAGAGAACTTGCTGGTACCCGGTTTAGTCTTGGCATTAATGAATTTCAAAGCGGTGAACGTGTTTGGGAAACAGCTCTAACTAATCAGGAACTTCTTTTTTTTTTTTTTTTTTTTTTGTCTAATGTTTTGATGCTTAGGATGACTTTGATCAACTGTGATTGGCTGGGGTTTTTTGTGTGTGATATTTTCTTAAATTAGGTTTATCCCTTAAAGTGTCTCTAAACTTGCATTTTAATCTCTTGGCATAGCTTCACTTTTATGGCTTTTTGGAACAGGTAAATAGCATTTAAGTAATGCATGTCTGTATTTTGGGGGGACATAATTGTAGAAACGTCAGCTGAAACCTCATTGTTTGTCTTAATGCCTTATGGCTCTCTTAAGTGTAATAGCCTACAAGTGTGGTCATATTCTGTTATATGGGAGAGATGTAGAAAGATAACTTTATATTTACTGCATTGTCTTTTTGAAACTTTCTTTAATAGTTGATTATGCAACACGGCTACATACATGTTTAGTTTTAAGGCCTCAAGGGATTCTTAAGCTCTTGCAGTTTTTATTTTTTCTGCATTTGAGAGGTGTAGAACGCTAGTCATGGATGTAGTACAACTCTGATGTTTTAAAGTAAGCAGATGTGGGAGTAAGGGACAGAGCCAGAGAATGTGTCATGTAGGGCAATCTAGACCAAGAAAAAGAATGCATGGAAAATATCAGCTCTGTACACACACTGTTTTAAAATAAGCCGTGGCTTCAACTTGAGCAATTTTATGAATGCTTGAACAGAAGAAACTTGCTCATATTTGACTGATAGTGACCTCTGACTGAAGATTTTCCTGCAGGCAGGAAAGGGGCAAAACAGCTCTTTTGCCTCTGAGCTTATTGACATCTCTAATAAGACATGCAGCCTCTCTCTCTCTGTGGAGGCACTTTTCTGTCCTCTGCTGCCTGTTCTCATGAAGCTTTCAAGAACCTAAATGTCTGAAGATCTCTAATCCTGTACTGAGTGTGATTGAAACTGGCCAAGGGTCTCAAGAGGTATTAGTAAGGTCAGATGGACAGAGCACATGCATACATACACACATATGTATGTGTACACCCTTGAAGTGATTGCCTAAGTCTAATTTCCTTAGGAAACCAGGCTGAAAAAAGAGGTGGAGTGGAGGGAAGTCAAACAAGATACTGTTCAGTTGCAGTGCAACAATTGCAAAGAGCACTTATTGGACAGTGTTTGGAGTACTGTACACAATACTGGTTACAGTACAACAGGAAGACTATTACTGCTTTGAAGAGGGTGAGTTCATGTAGAATAATGCAGATAATGCACTGCATCTCGTACCTCTTACTGCTTCTGGAATTGTATTTCAGATTCTAAATCATATACATATCTGTACGTATGCTGTTAGACTTTGGGGACAAAAAAGTCTAAATATTTTTACAGGGGAAGTCACGAGTTCTGCAGGGAAGAGGAGCGAGATGATTTTTTTGAAGGGTAGACTTAAAAGTTACCTAACAGAATCTTCAAGATTGGGAAGCAATAAAATTGTTGGAGATGTATTACTCCTTCTCTGAACGTTTTTCCACTTGCATGCAGTCCAATCAGGCTCTCCAAGTTTTCTTAAAAGATTCTTGTTGTTACTAAAATTTCAGATTCTGCAATATTCAGTTTGTGCTATATCTGACTATTTTTGATTTTTCTTATGATTCTGCATAAAGCACTGAACTGGACTGCAGAAGTCTGCATAGACTTTGTGTGTGTGGTTGTTCCTAATTTTTTTTAAATCTGTAGTTTGGTGCAAAATAATGTGTTGAGGAAACATATCTGCAGTCCTAGATCAATTCTCCAGTGGATTTCTACCATATTTAGGATGCGGCAAGTTGCCAGGCATTCCAGGTTTTTGTGAGATGTCTTATCTTCATGAGAGCATCCCACGGTTGTTCTACAAGCAAGGTCTTTAAAGCTGCAGGTGTGTAGCATGTTTCATCTGTGTCCCTTGAGTCTACTCACAGGTATGAGTATTTTACAGGATGGGGGCTTGTACTTCTGGGAATATTATTGGCATATTGATAATTTTACATAAAATAATGTTTTACCTGCTTTTCTTTGTTTATCTTATTTCTTTACCTTGCTTATCTGATCAGCAAGTTTATCTTGCACTTAAGCGTGACAGACTTTTAAGACTGCATAAAACTCTAAGGAAGAGTATGTGTAGGGAGGATCTGTAGTTGTAGGGAAAAATGGTAATTTTAAGTTTAAATAAAGCTAAAAGTGTTCCTGTTACCTGGGCTAACTGAAAAGTTGATCTTGACCTAACTCTCTTATTCCTGGCTTGTGTGTTCATTGCCTGTAGTCAGGATTTTGTAAACCAAGTACTGATCTTCAGCAGTGAATCCCATGCCTAAAGGTAGGCAGAATTTGATTTTGTAATTAAAATTTAGTTGCTGATGTGGAAAACGGAGTAGTCCCTGGATTTCACCCCCAGGGATTCTCACTCCGCACTGATTAGAGAAGCAAAACTGTCCCTAAAGCAGTGTATAGTTGCAGTGGTACATGATGTCATTCAGTGGCCCCCATCAGGACTGGCACTTTGTAATACTCAGCTTTGCACAAACATACAGAAGCAGCATGTAACTTGCTCTGAAGCACTGCTGTTTTAATTAGGAAGAAAATGGACAGATAAACACAACTGAAAGCCAGGGGAGTGGAAACTGTGGATGTGAGAAGTTAACATTGAAAGAGTATGCATTTATCAAAGTTAGGCGTTTTTGCAAACTGTAGTCGAAAGCATGCAGTTTACATTTGAAATAATTAGCATGCAGTTTACATTTGAAATAATTAGCATGCAGTTTACATTTGAAATAATTAATCCTCTGTCCCTTTGACTTCTCAGCTCTGTTGTCCATGTTTGCCTGAAGTCTTGGGGGTACATAGTACTCGCAGGCCTTGAGAAAGGAGGTAAATCCTTCAGAGTTAACTCTCAGGATGCTTGTTCCATGTTTAAGATGCACTGTGGAAGAAATGGTTATGCCCAAGGCATGCAGCTAATGCAGTGGGATAACATAGCTGAGTTGGGTGATGGTCTTCATCACTCCTTGGAGTAGGATGGCTGTTCATTTAAGGTTTTTGGAACAAAGCTGAAGTCTCAAATCACTTCTGTTCATGTCCTTCCTCCTTTTGTTGGCATTTAAGCCGCTCTTATCAGTTGGATCTGGTGAAAACGCCCATCTTCACTCTTTCAAGTTTATTTCTGAATGTACATGACTTAGTGGCTTGATTTTGAAATGGTCATACGGACACGCATCTGCACTAAGGATCTAGTAAATACTTGGCTTAATCACTTTTAAATCTTATATTGTACAGATCATTGCTACCTTTTGTTCAGTTTTAAAATCTTGTATCATAGTCTCATACAAGTAGATGATACGTACCATTCTTGAAGATTGAATTTAGTTTTATATTCATAAAATAAGCATGAGACTGTGTGCGTGTTGTGTGGAGGGGTGAGGGTTTGTAACTTGGAAATGTCTTATGCAGCTTGTTGATCAATGTTAGTCTTCACTATGATTAAAATCATGGGATTTCAAATTGGGGCTCATATGAGGTGAATTCACTAATGCTACTTTAAAAAGTATTACAGTTTCTAGTCATATTTAATACTTTAAAATTAAATGGATTTTTTTTTCGTGTTTTGGAATTTGCACTTTTGCACTGTTATATTCATTTTAAAGGGAAGTAAAGATCATAAGAAAAAAAATTAGAAGGAGAAAGGACTGTTTGGGGTTTTTATGTTTTGTTTTTATACTCCCTCTGCTGGTTGCTTTAATTGCAAGTACCTGTAATCAAACTCTTCTACTAAATCTCTTCTTGCTTTCTGTTTTGTCAGTTTGGCAGCAACTTGTATTGATTTGAATCTTTAAAATACAGAAGAGTTTGTATTGGTTAAATGAGAAAACACTATCTGCAGGAATAGATAATTTTACACCTGTTCTATGGAATGATGTTTTCATTTTTGTAATATCTTGTATTGATTTGAACTCTAAAAGCAGTTAATGAATCTTTCCGTATATAGGCTGCCTCTTTACCACATAATATCACAGAAGTAGCGATTCGTATATTGTTCCAAAATATGTAGCCGTATATTCCATTTATTGTAACAAATTTGCCATCCAGCTTTGAGCAATGACTATGACAAAATCTGTCATACCTTTGTTTTGTTAAAATAATACCTTTTCATCAGTCACCAGATGGTGAGTGCAGCCTTATGGTTAATTATGAAAACTCAAGTCAAAGTATGCTCTGCAGGTGTAACAGTTTCACAAGATACTGGTTTTAGTATGCCAGTATACAGTAATGTCCATCCTAAATGTTTATATCACTCAATAACTATAATTCTTAGGAACTTTAGAGATTAGATACAAGGATTGCTTTATGTACAATTGAAATGCAGCCATTGCATTCCCTCATGGGTGTCAGTTACAGCTAAAATCATTCAATATTGCTTTTTGATATCTCTCCCCCAAATCCATTCTTCACTGTATAATGCATCTTCACTTGTGCTCATACTTGATTTCTTCCTGTCAGAACTTGAAGAGTGCCACCTACTGATTGACAGTCAGCTCCTTGTAGAACTTTGCTGTTCATTCACCATCTGCAGGTTCTCCCAGCTCAGTCTTGCTTATCTCGTGGGATGTGACAAGCTGATGTGGTTGAGTGTGGAAACTGAAGTTGAATCAAGCCTCAGCTTTGACCTCTTCCATTAATGAAGTTTTCTTTTCTTTCTAATTTATTTCAAGATGAGGAAACAGGATTTTCATCCTGGGCGGTTTTTGTTTTGGTTTGATTTTGTTTTTTTAAGTCTCTTTGTCTCCTCCCCCCCTCTATTTTTAAAAGCGTTTGAGAAAGTGGCATAGTTCCCTTGTTTCATCATCACTTTTTGTCAGGCTGTTATAATTACTATGGGAAGAACAAGCTTTACTAACATTTATGGGAGAGTTTGGCTTCTGCTATACCAGACACTATATTGATCTGTTCCATGCTTGAATAGACAGTAGGAGTTCAAAAGGCAGGTATGGACTCACAATCTTGTTTTTTTTTATTAAAAATGAACAATACAAAATGCTCATGATACATTTATTTTTTAGGGAGAGAAGGACAAACTGATTAAAAAGTTCTGAATTTTTATGGCAATTTGATTAATCTTTATTTTCTGTGTGCACTGAGAACACTTTTTCTTCAACTTAGAAGTGTGTGAATTAATTGTGTTCTTAATTAAAAAGCCTTAGAAAGTGTATGAATACTTTGCATTAGTTCAAAAAGTGGTATTTACATATTTACAGGGAACTCCTTTATTATAGAATAAAGCTTATCTTACATACCATCTTCCTGGTAATTTCTAAGCTCTTGGCCCCTGAGCCTCTTGTCATAGGTGGCATTGGGAAAATAGAAGTTATAGTATTTTTTTTTACCTTGTTTCTGAATTTCATATTCTTTGGAAAATGCATCAGTGGCAAATTTTTGTCTGAGTGGGTGGGATTTTTAACTGTAAAATGCAAAATTACTAAGAGATGCCAGATCTTACAGCCCTGTAGGACTAGAATTGGGGACTTTATATCACTTGGAGGCTTTCTAAAGTAGTTCTGGTTCAAAAATAGCAAAGGATAAGGCTTTTGGATATTATTCACTGCCTTGTTTTAGAGAACTGACACTTACTTAAAGTGATGTCTAATTAAAACAATAATAATAAAAAAGCCAACCTAGCAGCAGCAGTAGTAATCTCAACCTTCTGTGATGTTGGGACCCAAAGAAGAGATTGTCAGAATTTATGAGACCAGTTAATCCACCTTCCTGCTGGAAACTCTGAAGATTTAATGCTTTTGTCAGTGCTTATTGATCTGATTCCTTGCTTGTGCATTATCACCAGGCTCCTATGCGGTTTAGCTGTACTTAACAAAGTTTATTCAGCTGTTAATAATTCCAGCATTCTTCCTTCCTCTTACCCTTCCACTTGCGTCGAAAAAATCCCCTAATGTCAAGCCATGAATAGTTCCTAAAGGAAAGAAAACTTTTGGATCACAAGTTCTAGCGACATTGTACAAAACCTTTACATCTTTAATTATACTTCTAATCCATCTTGAATTACGTCCCTGAAACAGCAGAGACATCTGGCTACTGGCATGCCTTGCTTGGTCCCTTTAATATATAGTTTGTTTTGCTTCACCCTGTGGGGGAATTTCATAACAGACAGCGAAAATACCACTTTCTCTGTCCTAGATATTTTAGTAGCATTTCTGCAACACTGGGGTACTCTGGCTTACAGAGTAAGATGCTTGGCCTGAGTTATGATGGCTAAGTGTTTGTCCTGTTCATTCCTTTGTAGTTTTCTTCACTGTCTAAGCTTTGTTTGTGCGTTGTATTTCTCCTTGTGTCTCTTTTTTTTTTTTTAACTAGGTAAAACTACGGTTCTCTCTTCCGATTGTCTTTGACTTTTGCTGAAAAAGTTATATGCCTTAGTTTTTATTTCACTAATAATTTTTTTCCTAACACATTTCAGTTACGTTTATGATAAATCATTCTTTTGCCCTAACACTTTTTGTTATATTTATATTTTGTGTTTCTTTTGTGCATATACAGATAACTTGGAAACTTCTCCTGAGTGAATTCTTTTTTTGGAGCGTATCCCTATTGTCTGTACTTTGTCTTCACATTGCTTTCTTTCTCTCTCTGTCTTATCTATTTCTCTGCTTAGTATTATTTCCTCCTTGTCCACCCATCGGCTTATTTTAGCTGATGTTTCCTTCTTGGTTGCTGAATTCTGTATGTATTCTGTCCCTTCCCACAGTATGCCTGTCTCTTTCCCTGTCCTTTTTACAATGTTTTTATTTTTCCCAGATGTCTTGTTTGGTCTGTGTGTTGCTGTTACTCTAGTTCTGGTGTAGTTCACTTTGCCTCTCTTGTCTCTTTTTTGTAAGACCAGATTTTGCACAGCAGTTTGAAAACCCTTCCTATGTGTTCTGTGTTTGCAGTGACTCATTGTATTTCCTAATCTGCCACTGTCTGCCCAGCCCTAAGTGTGATGTCAGTAGGATCTTTTTTTTTTCTTTTAAGCAAACGTAGGACTGATGAAAGTTACTATTTGATGTAACAGGAAACTGAAGTAATCTGTTCTCAAAACAGGCACTGCCTTAGCCATTATTCTCAAGTTTCATCAGGCCAAGCTCCTATGTGGCTTGCGCTTGGGAGCAAATCAGTTTTATATGGATGTGTCTCACTGTTCCTGTTTCTTCAGACTTCAGCTTTCACTAGTAAAGACTCCTGAGACAACTACCCTTCGGAAGCTCCTTTCTCAGAAATCCTGAGTCTTGGAATGCACTTCTGTGACCTTCAGTTTATGATTATGAATGCAAGAGGCTCTTGGGGTTAGAGGTGTCCTCTTGAGAAGTGCTTTCAAAAGGCTGGAGAGTATGGGCGACTTGCAGTCTCCAGTGTTTATAGAACAGTGCATTACCCGTGTAACTTCTGGCTTGAGTTCTTGTGATACAGAGAACAGGATAATCTGGCATGTTGGAGGATCTCTCGTGGGCCATTTATGTGGGTAGGAATGTGCTTGTAGATTGCCTATTTCTTTCAAACCTTTTTTGGACTTTCATTGGAGCTATATGCTGTGTTTATACTGGTAAATTAAATACAGATAGGATGTGGACTCAAGCTCTAGCCCTGTAACTGACCGTATTGCTTAATTTTTACTGTGCTCCCTCGTCCAATTCCGACCAATGCCTGACTAATACTCTCTTAAATACTGCCTGCATGTGAGTTGGGAGAAAGGAAAGGCTGGGGACTGTTCCCAAAATGCAGAGGGGAACGATGCTCGTCTCTTCCTACTTCTTGTAAGGGGAAGAGTTTAGCTATATGGACACAGGCTGTATAATGCCACTGCATTTTGTGGCTGGAGAACAGACTCTGTTCTGTTTTATTTGCTTGTATAGGGACATAGCCATATGGACCAGCAGAGAAATCTTTATACCATTTGTGGCACGAGGGCAGACCTTGTTTCTGTGGACCAAAATCTTGTCTCCTGCAGCCTGAACCACAGGTTCTACAGATTCCTGAATGAAAGATGTGTCCAGTGAATATGGGACCATTGCTGGGAGATACGGCTTGCTGCATGGCTGTGGGCAAGTAATTAGCTTATCTGTGTTTCTTCAACTTGCTGCTCTGGAAGGCTTCTTAAAAGTTGTAGCTGGATGCTTGTGAATGAATGTTCATAGGGGAAAGAGAAGACAAAACTTGTTGACAAGTATGAATGAAGTGCCTGTGTAGATGGCATATACTTTATGTTAAAGAAAAATTATGATGGCTGATCCATCCATGGCAGTAGTATTAAAGGGGTAGAATTCAGAAATAGAAGGAAAAAGTTGAAATGGTAAGAGAAATTGAACATTTTTATTGCTGAAAGGAATGTGCTAAAAGCAGAAGAAAATGTTTATCCTTTTAGAGAAAGCTATCTATAAACTCTGAAAGGTTTCTTCTTGGGGTAGATGAGAGACTTGCTGTGTAAATATCACTCAGTAAATTGTCAAATTTTGAAGAAATTGTTCCCCTGAAGTATAAGGTTTGGGGCTTTTAGAAGTAGGAGCATTATCTGTCTTTTTAATATCACAAACCTTTTCTTTCTACTTAACTATCTTCTTTTTAAAAACAATAAAAAGGGTTCCTAGTGATTTGTATATACTATATGAAAAGGTCATCTTTAAGCACATTCATGAATTTCTTCACTTTCTGTGGCTTAGTATTATCTTTATTGACTGGCTAACTTCTATAGCATTCTCTTACATATGCCAGCTAACCCTCTCTTTTTACCATTATTTTACTAGGTCACTCTGAAAGTTTTACTGCTCTACCCAGTGTTTTATTATAAGCATGATTTGTAATTTAATAATTTGTCCACCTTGTTCCTTTTTTTTTTCCTGACCATTCATTAAAGCATAAATCTGGCTCCATATAGACTGTATGTCTCTTTTCCATGTCTATTAACATGAATTGTTTCAGATAGCTCTAGCCATGGCTGTATTGTGAATACAGCTGACAGCATTGTGTTACTTTGCTGATAATAGGCAGGATGTCCTCTTACTTGTCTATGTCAAGTCTTGATTCTTGTTGACAAGGTGATGTTGCAGGTGGTAGCTTCTGATTTGGCTGCAAGACTAGCTTTTTATTTGTTTTGGTTCATTCAGCTATGTATACCTTCTTTTTGAAATGTTGAATCACTCTCTCAGCACTTTGCAACATCTTGTTTTAACAACCTTGTGCTTGAAGCAAAGCAACTTGCTATTCTGCAGTGCCAAGAAACATTTTTTTCCAAGCACTTGTAAAAGGAGGTTTTTGTTTTTCTTATTTGAAAACAGTTCTATTAATGCTTATGGAGCTGAAGGGAGGCATGATAAGGAGGTTAAAATCTGCTATCTTTATCATATTTGATAAGAAAATGTGAGAACAGTTACCCAATTATTTTGGGCAATGCTGAGAATAAATCCTTTTGCTAAAAAATAAACTGTTAAGTGCAAAGTGGCATAAGAATTGTTTAAATATGGAACTGTCTTGTGCTAAACTTCAATTTGGAACTTGGAACTGAGTTGTCAAACTGATCTGAAAGTCTATTTAAAAACTTACATGTTGGTTTAAACCAATATGGTTTTGGTAGGCTTTAGACCTCTGAGACATGAGCTCTAGCAGGTTTACCAGTGGCAGCTGAGTTGCCTAACCTACAATTCTGTGCTCAAAGTCATTACCGGCTTAGCAGAGGTAACAAAAGAAAGGCTGAAGAACATTGTCTGGCTTCCTAACATGTGATGCGTGTGGAGGTGAGTTTCTGCTGGTATATTGAGTTGTAGACTGCCGTGATTGATGAACAGACTGCTCCTAGCAGGCTCTTGTAACCTGCTTCAAGCTTACCAGCTCAAGAACAGGACCCAAAGTCAGTTTTGCAATGAGAGCTTGAACTGCTGCAACTACTTGCTTCTTTCACCTTTCTCTCTGTTAGTGCTGAAACATGTCTGACCCTAAAGCAAGCTGGTTCAGGGAGCTGAGATGGTAGAAAACCTGATGACTTTTTGGTGTAGGGTAAGTTTTCTGCTGCTTAACTCCCTGACCAAGTTTGCTGTGAGGTCGGCTGAGCACCAATGCTGACAGAAGACAAGCAACATGAGCGCGTTACTGGGAGCCGATGAGAGGATAACCCTTATCACCAGCAGCTTGTCTTAGATCACTTCAGCTGTGCCTTGATACAGTTATACTGTAGTTTCATGGTCACTTTAAGTTGACATAAACTAACACTCCAAATAAATGGCCTCATTCTTCTTCCCTAAGGCTGCTCTTTCCTATACACGTGCCCTCCTCCCTTGTGCAGGCACGTTCTTGGCCTCATGGTGAACTAGATTGAGAACCTGGTCTGAATTAAAGCAGAGCAGGCTTAAGAAGCTAGAGGATGTGTACCTTCAAGTGTCGATAAGCTTCAGAAAATAATTTGGAAGTGTATGTTTAAAACATTTAAGGTGGAAGTCTTAAGAGACAGGAAATAGCATTACTTATGTAACTTAGCTTTTGCCATCTTGGATGCCAGCATTATGAAAGTCTCTAACTGGATGTTCAGTTAATGTTTGTTTGTTTGTTTTTCTTATGGAACTTTTTCTTCATTTGTCCAGTACTTTACCTAGTATAGAACATGCCAGTTGTTGATGGTAAGAAATGTTACTCAGTATCTTTTTTTTTTTCCCCTCTAACAAGACCTGAGTCTTTCAATTCTGCAGTGTAGACCCTCCATAGAACTTGAAATTACTAGTTGTTTTATGGACTGTTCTATTTTATTTATTTCCTATTTTTGCATTTAGCTTTTGCGGGCATTAATTTTTACTGGACTCTGGGGCAGTAGCAGACTCGGCATATTATTGAAGAATGTGAAGGGGATTAGACAGAAGTGCAAGAATAGTCACTAATTTTGGGTATGTCAGTGACGGGAGGTAAGCTGAAACTCATTAAAACCTTCCCCCCCCGGCCCCCCCCCCCGGAAAGTATTGGATGGGCACTGACCAATCCTCTAAACAGACCTGGAAGTTGATCAGGTTACCCTAACATCCAAACAATTTCAGACCTCTGTCATCTTTGTTTTTCATTTGGGGAAACAATTGGAATTAGAAAAGTGGCTACTAAGTACATCAACAGCAGAACCAGACTTGGAATTCAAGACCTGACTTCTCAACCTGGGATCCCTCTACCAGAGCACATTGCCTTAATGATTCAAAGAGAAATGTTTCCATAGCTTCCAGCGACTTCATTTACTGTTGTGTTTATCGTTTTCTATAATCGGGTCCCAGACTCTGGGAACCTAGCAGCTTTGAATGAAAAACGTGCACTACATTGTTCTGTTGAAGGCCAATGGTGAAACCAGTTTAAATGTGCTTGTATTAAAGCTGTGAAGTGAGGTAGTGATCAATTTTGATTAGGCCTACTTCTACTGTTTTTCTTAGATAAACAAATTTTCATTGACAGAAAGAATCGCTGTTTTAGTAAATAGCATTGTATTTGTTGAGAAATAGCAGGAACAATAAAGGTAATAAACTTATTTCAGCAGTAACAGTAAGACTGGGGGGAGAAAAAAGATGAAAAACAGGGGAAAACAAGGATATCCATCAAATGTTTCTAGACTGTATCTGCACTTCATAGTTTTCTGGGCAGTTACCATTTTCTGCCACGCCTACACTGAGCGTTAGAATTTGCAGCAGAGTAGTCTTCAAGTTTTTTCTGTTTGCTTCATTTTTTAATATGAATTCAGCTACAAAAGCAACATTACCATGTGCTTTAAATTTTAGACCATAGACCCTTTCTCCTGTATGTTTGCTGGTATGTTCTGGCCATGGGAAGTTGTGCTGCAGTCAGTGCTGTTGCTTAAGGAGTGAAGTGTTAAGCTTTACTGGGGGAGAATTTGAATAGGATTTTTTTTTTTTTAGTGGATGTTTTCTTAATTCAGTCCTACATCTTTGCCTGAGTTTGGAAATCTTTGTGAAACTATTCAAGAAACTTAAGAGCTCTTGAATGTTAAAATGATTACTTCTTTTTTTTTCTTTTTTTTTTTTTTTGGGGAGTATCAGGAAAGGGGGGAGTAAGGAGAAATGAATGAGCCTGTTTAAAATTGAACAGTGATTATGAAGAAAGTAATATATCTTCAATCTATATGATGGATATTGTTCCTATGTTCCTTTTAAGCAAATGCACTGACATTTATATTATGAATAACAGTCACTTTGTATTTTACTGCTAACAGTTATATGTAGTTCTTTACTTAGTGATATTTACCTTTTATATTGTTTGGTTGTGAAATTTTGTTTGTGAAGGTTACAGCTTTCAGTTTCATCACCTCAAATATCAGCTGATGCACAGATCAGTGAACCTTTTAAATTCAGTTTCATTTTTTTATTTTTTTATAGTTTATTTCTATCCCATTTGTTTGGTAATAATGCTGTTCTGAAAGAAAACAATTACATGTGTATTCTATGAATTGTTTGAGTAAAATACTGAAGTACAAATACTGTTATCTTTTTGCCATAATGCTTTCTTTTTTGAAGCGATGACGTAATCTGGGCAGCCCCTAAGCACTTCTGTCTTTCTGTGTTATACATCTTCATATTTTCGGCTACTTAGCTTGCATGCTTTTTCTGTTGAAACCCTGGGAAACTGCTCATCTCTGCACTTGTGATAGAGCAGTACAGGTTAAGTAAGACAAAGACCAATAACCTGCAAAACCCAAGCAATTCAGTGCACATTGGATCTTTGAAGTCTGGATGTTCCTGGAGTTTTTCCTTCTCTCTTCGCTGCCTCCACGCTTTTCTTTCTGCCCAGCCTTTGTATTCTGTGGAGTCTCTGCACTCTGTGGAGTCTCTGCTATCTAATAATACGGGTGGGACATCGTCTTCTGTTCTTTTTCTGCAGCCATTCATTTATAATGTCTCCCCTCTTCCTAGTTGCTGATTTTCATGAAGTTACTTGATACATTTATTGTTTACTCAGGTTTGATCAAGATTAGTCATTAGTTCAAAATATATTTGTAGGGGCAAATTTTGCAGCTGGCAAGCCAATAAGACAATTAAATATGTTGTCTTTAGGGCATCTGATGGAATAAAGTCCTTGGGGGGAAAAAAAGGTTCCAGTAACCTTCCAGAGTGGTGGTGGTGGGTGTGATTTTGTGTGTGTGGGGGGGGGGTGTATGTGTGTGTTGCATCTTTATTAGTTCTCTTAGTAGCATTGAGGTCACATTAATGATAGCTGTGACATCTTTGGATTCCCCAAATTTCCTTTTATGTAGGAGACAAACGTGCATGGCTTTGGAGTAAGAGATCCATGATGTTTTCAGTAGCTCCTTACTCTCAAGTATAATTTACCGAGGGACTCCTGCAATTCAGTTGCTTTGGGAAGTGCAGCTGAACTGATGTAATGCATTTGTGTTCCCTGGAAATGGAACAAAATTGCAGCTATACTCGCTTTAATGCAGGGTTTGTCACTGACTTCAGTTGCCATGATATTTGCTCCCCTCATTTGATCTTCTAGTTGTACTGACTGTTTGTGCTTTATGAATCTGATTTGCTGCCATCGGTCCCTCATAGCAGCATTGTAAGTATTTATTCGTGAGGAGGATTTTATTTTGAAGTATGATGCAGCTAAATCTGCGTTTGACAGAACTTACTAGTTTCTTATCCTTTGAAGAATTATGCTGAGAAAGGGAATCATCATAATTGATTCAACAGCAAGAGGTGCTAAATGTATAAAACTACATGAATTCAGAAAGAATCTTCTTTGAAAGAATTACATTTTTCATCTGATGCACATTATTGCTGCTATCGGTAATATGTTGTCTGATGAAGTTGCTATGTTTCCTCTCAGTCCGTCTTAGAAACTAAAATGCACTGAGATAATATCATCTTGATCCCATCTGCTGCATCAGTATGTGTTTAAGCCAAATCAATTGGATATATTTTTTTAAACTATTTTGTTCAAAAAGTCATTTAGTCTGAAGAAGGAACACACTGCACTCCATCACTTAGAGAACTGCTGTGGATTTTTCAAAGATTCAAAACAAAAATGCTCAGTGCCTTGTTTTGAATTTTGGTTTTGGCCTCTGGAAGATGATTAGTTTCCTGCTAAGTGTTTGAAATGGCTTTCTCTAAATTTGCTTCAGAAAAAGTAAGTCATGCTGACAGTTGAAAGAACATGAGCTCCATGTTATACCAGTAGTTGGTCTGAATGCTTGGGATATCCAAGTGTTTTTTCTCTGATCACAGTTGTCAGAATACAGTGCATGGAGACTTACCTTAGTGATAATTTATGGAGTGAGTAATTATGTGTAAAGAATTTGTAACCCGAAAGTGTTGAAGAAAACTCCAGAGGAAAAATTCTTCCCTTACTTATTCCTGTTTAATTTCAGTGGGGATTGTAGGAGTGAAGTAGAGGACAGGTTTGGTGCTCAGTAACATTTTTGCTGTATGTTAGACAATGGAAGGGTAGGGATAAGGAATCCATACAGCTAATAAAAAATACAGAGCAGAAAAGTCCCTTCTTCATACACACATTTTGCAAAGATGTTTTCAGAATTCAGCAAGACCTTCATGATGTTTTTCTTTGGAACTTGTTTTTTTAGGCCTTTACCTAAAGGTTTTCATTTACTTATACATGCAGATATGGGAAGAAAAATGACTCTTCTCAAAGGTCCAGTTCCCCTTCTCTTGGTCGTAATTGCTCTCCAATGATTCTCCATTATTAAAAAATAATGATAATTCTTTGTTATTGGTAATTCCTTGTGCTATTTGTATAGTCCATGATCTGAATGAAACTTCCAATAGCCTTGATGGGAAGGGAAGGGTAACTAGACAGGCAGCTGTTCTTTCTATACCGTTTAGAGTAAAAGGCTCGGTGGTCAGGTTTTCATATAGTTAACTGTGCATAAATTTTGATGGGGAAAACTTGTAAAAGTGGTTTAAAAGCAGTAGGATAAAATAGTTTTATTTTATATAGCAAATAAAGCCTGTTTTTGTAACAGCTTGAAGATGTTTATTCTGTTTATGGTCGTTTCATGCCTGTTCATTTTTCCAGGCCAAAGACATATTTGCAACTTGAATCCCATTCAAACTCTCTAAATAAGAGCTGGACATAGAGATAAGAATGGTACATTGATATTTAAATGGCCTTTTTTTTTTTTTTTTAATAAGGTGATGTCCCTCCTATTGCGTTGTAAATTAAATGAAGACTGATTTAGTTTCAGATTTCAGAAAAATGAACTGGAAAGGACAACGTCAGGAGGTCTAAACTAAAGAATAAGGCATGTTAAGCTGGTGACAATTTTGTTCTTAATCACAGCTTGTTTTCGGGTGTTGGTGTGCTCAGTTTCCAGTTCATAGCAATCTCATCCAAAACCACTGTCGTAATCTTTTTTATGGGGGGGGGGGGGGGGGGGGGATGGTCATTTAAATTATAGTAAACCACCAAGTTTTTCATGCGGCCTTTCTGTAAAATCGTAAATTGGCGCAAACTCAAGAGCATGAGCTGCGTTTCATGTTTATAGAGAAACTTGAAATCAAGGGAAAGAAGGGCATTAGAAATGGTGGTGGGTTTTTCTAGTGAAAATTTTACACAACTCTGCTCTTAATTTCTCCTTATGTATTTGTTCGATAGAATTGGAGAGTACCTCTCCATGAACTTCCCTCCCCTTGCCAAGATGAAACTTCCCTCCCTTGCCTTTCATTCCCTGCCAACCCACAGATAAGGGTGTTGGGGGGGGAGTTCATGTTTTGTTCATAACAAGGGTTGTGATGTTTTTATGGCCGTTTTTAAGAAAACAAAACATTAAGTAGCTGTTATAAAAATGGGAAGCAGTCATAAAATACATTAGAGGAGGGCATTTCTGAATCATAAGCTGTGTTTTGGACTTGAAGGAGGCTTTTTATTTTTGTGGCAAGTATTAAAAATGAGTTAAGGACAATGGTGATAGTGTAGCAGTTGGACTATTAAAGCATAGAGATGGCCCTTCTGATCTGATACTACAGACAGGCAACTCCCTACTTGCCTTTCAGCCAGTTGTGCAATGTTCAGGGCTGAAAATCTGTCAACATAATTTTTTTAGGGACATTTGTGGCAACAGACTGTTAAAGCTCCCTAACACACATGCTAAAAAGCTGCCAGGATGACAATTTGGGGAAGAGAAATCTTTCTACAAAACTTAATTTCATTTCAGGTTTAAAGGAAGTACAGTAGAACTGCCCAAAGCAGAGTATTTGATTTCTGAGTATGTTTTAGTTCATTATTTTAACTGCATTTTTCTGTCTTGAAAGTGAGAAAGCAAGAAGCAGGCACATTTCAGGAAGTGAGTATCTGGTTTACAGCATATTTAAGACTCCTTATGCTTCCAGCTCAACTCACAGTAATAGTGCTCACTCAGGTTTTGTTAAATTTGACTTGAATTCAGCTTAATTTCCCCGATTTTGTTTGTTTGCTTTTTATTCTTTTTCTCACTTGGCAGATGGACTCGTGGCACCTTTGAAAATCAGCAGGCTTGTGAAAAAAAGTGGTAGTTGATGTTTCTGAGGATATGGCAGGGAAACAGTGCTGTGGGTTATGGATGGGAGATTGGAGTCCAAAACATGACTGCAAACTAGTTTACCATCCTACGGTATCTCCTTTGTTATTACCCTGACGGCATGTAGACACCGATTGTTTTTCAGTGCAGTGGCATTTCCAACTAGAGTGCTGTGCTGGGCACATGAAGTAGCACTTCATCTGACTGATTGAACAGCCAAAAGGAGGGAGGGAAATACTGCTTTTAAATACTGTTGTTAAAACGCTGGAGCTGTTGTAGTTACCCCTTATTCATCACTTCCCTTCTGCATGCTTACATGCTAATTTTGTGTTACGCATAGCTTAGATTTGGAACTAGGGTAAATATATTTTCTTTACCAGTTTTTGTATCTTTGTCAAATATATCATTCATGTGGAAGCTGGGCAACTGGTGGAAGCTGGGAGAGGGAGTAAAGAGCGCTAGCAAGTGCTGGTAACAATATTTTAACAACATCAAGTGATCCATTCATATCATCCTAAAATACAGAGTGGGATTCCTGGCGATACGAGATCATGGCTCTGCCTCCCCTATTAGGGCTAGCTGCTGTAAGGGTGAGAGAGCTTTCAGGGTTTTTTTTTTCTGCCTTCCAAAACCTCCTGTAAGTTTTGTTAATTAATTCCTCCCACAACCTCTTGGTAGTCACAGTATCTTCAGGAAGAAGGGTCTGGTGTGGTTATTTATTTATTTTTATCCCAGCATAGCTCGACTTCAGAAGGGACTTTCTCTGAAAGACCCAACCAAGTGAAAGCAGTGAAATACAAAGTGAGGTTGATAGTTTTATAGATACCTCTAATCTTTTGAGAAATAACAAAAATGTTCATCTAGCAGTTAGAATTCCATGACTGTTACGAGTAGCTGTCTAACTATTCATTGCCTTTGACTAATGCTGGCAGCATATAGTGCTGGTAGATTGTATTGCTAGGTGTATTTTGAAAGATTAACGTACACAGAATGTGTTAATAGGAGGAAAACGGAAGAGAGCAAGAGGGCATATAAAAGAAACAAGATAGAATTTCATAGTTTCCTTGCCAATCAGAAAACAAACATAGATGAAAAGACAGTTGGGACATCAAGAAATGGAAGAGGCAGTAAGGAGTTTTCTGGCAGAAGAGCACTAAAAAAATCTCAGCAAAACAAAAATAGGTTATGACACATCAGTTCATAGTTTTCCATTGAAGAGAGATAGTCCCACCTACTCAAGTTTCTGAAAGAAATTCTGCCAATCTGACGATCAGAAATATCAACCCTTGGTAATATTCTTGTGATACTTTTTTTTTTTCTTCTGGATATATGAGGAGGACATTGGGACTGTATATATTTTTTTTTATTGTGTAAATAAGGCATGTTCTTTATTGGAGATAGCAACTAGTTTTCTGGTAGATGCCTTTTATGGTGCACTTAGGTTTTAATGCTTCCTTAATCATTTCCTTTGTTGCAGCTTAAAAAGGCAAAGAATAGCCTGCTGCTAAGTTTCTAGGCAGCTGAGCTGACTCTGTGGAAGGGGTTTCTTTGCAGGATTTCCAGTGTGAAAGAAAGACTCCATTTTTTGGTTTACCTGGGAAGTTTTACCCTGTTTGTACCTTGAATCTATTTTTGAGAGCTATTCAGAGTATAGATTCCTGCCATGGATGTTTTATTACTAAAGAAAATGAGTTCAACCACAGTTGAATGTGAAGAGGCAAAAGACCTTTATTTACAGACACCTGAACATTAAAGGGTAAAATGTTTCATACTGATATCATTCTGCAGGCTTTAGGTTTATACAGAGCTGGACTAAATTTTAGCACTGTCACAGAAATGTCTGAGGCTTATTAAGTAACAGACAAGAGATTTGGTTTCTTCTTTCAATTTTACTGGATTTATTGATGCGTCATTTCCCCCTCCACTCAGACCCAGGGGACATTGCTTTCTACCATGTAACATCAGCTGTCATCGTTAGCACTCTGTTATCTCATGTGGCTGTGTGAGGGCTTTAATCTTCTATAAAATTGGTGGTGGTGATTGCTGCTCAGGCTGTAAAGGAAAAGCATCCATTCACCTCTGTGTGAAACTGGATGATTGACAAACTCGTGAAGGTTTCCTCTCTGGGCTCTGAACACAGTAAGGAAGGCAGACTACCTCAGGCTGTCTAATTTCCTGGCTTGATAATAGACTGGGAAAAGAGCCATTTGTTGTCTTCAATGTTGTCCATATATGGACAAATCTTCTCCTGGGTTGAGTAAAAACAGTCATCTTTCAGAAAAGAATAGAATGTTACAGGATTTTGAAATGAGCCAGTTTTGTAAGCAGAGGTCTAGCTTGAAATAATGGACAGTCCTTTGCTTCAGTACATTTGAAAACAGCATGGTTTCAGGTTTGTATCCTGAATGTGTGTTGGAGAAGTGTTGAAGCTATTGATGACAAGCATGTAAGTGTGTTTACGTTTACCCTAGATATTTGGCAGCCTTGCTCTGAGAAGGACCAGTGCTGATGCTGGTATAGACCAGGCCTGTAGGCTTTCACTGCCTTTTTATTTAACTTTAATTTAAAGACCAGGAAGACATTCAAGGAGAAGTTGAAGTATAAGAGATTATTTCAGTCTTTGACCATCTGTGGCTTGTCCATCATTGTAGGAAAACCTTTAATAGTATTACTTGATGATTTGGAGGATCAAGCTAAACGTTATTACATAGGAGATCAAGAGCAGTTGGGCAAATCTTGAATTGACTGCAGAATTGTTATTTTCCAATCATTCAAAAGGTTTGTTGGGCTCTTATGTATTTTTTTCCTGTGTATTCAAAGGAGTGTGAAATAGCAAGTATGGAGGGGGAAGGAAGCCATGAAACAGCTGTCCCTCAGATGGATCCTAAAACACCACTGAATAAACTATTTTCAGCCATTGCTGGAATGCAGTTATCTCTGCATTTCATCAGCTGACAGATTTTTAGGACAGGAAGTGGGGAGGGAAAATAAGTCAAATTTGTGTTTGCAGGATTATGCTGCATCTCCTAATTTGATTTTAGCTGGTTATGATATTCTGTGTTTAATCTTTGTTCCAGATGTAGCAGTTACTGGTTTCTTGACTGCAGAGTTCTTGATTTCTGATGATAAGGAATCGTGTCTAGGATTCATCCTAATGCTTCTGTTACCAAGCTCTCAAGCAGCCTGGTTAGGACGTAGATTTAGTTCTGACTTGGGGGAGATGATACAGCGTACTGAACAGTGAAAATCCTCACTAAAACTGTTAGATTGCTTTGAAGGTGTAGTTAGAGCTGTTCTGTTGACAGTCTTGAAGGACAAGACATTTTTGGCAAATTACAGCACAGAGTAGCACTGTTTTTTGCTTCTACCTGTTGTGCTCAGAAGAAGGGGGATGTGTGTGTGTGTGTATAGATATGCATTTGAAAAAGCTAAGGTGTTTTTTTTGTTAGCTTTTTTTTCTTTAAGAGGCAGTGGGGAACAGTGCAGCTGACTCCCTTAGGCATCACTGAAAATCTCAGCTAAATGTCTTGCACAGAAATAAAATACTGTAAAGCAGATTGCTTAGATTTGGCAGATGTTTGAAATTATGATTCCTCTTTTGGACAATAGGTACTAGTTTTCCCAGAAGGGTTGACATCTTAAATATATTTTTAGAGGTTGGATCAAAAAAGTTTGACAAAATATCTTTGTCTACTGAATGTAATAAAACTTCAGGAGGGGGACGGAGCAGTGCATTTTGGAGGAAGAAAGCGTGGATCCTGTCTTTGAGACCAGGATGTTTAAGTGTTATAAAGGAGCAGTGCCTGGATTGACTGTGGCACTGGGCAAGACATCAAATAATGCAGTTGCTGTAGTTTGTATGTGAATGCATGGAGTTCTGTAAAGTTAAGTCACCTCAATCAACAGAAGATTGATATGGCTTGAACTGATCTGTGCCTAAATTTTATTTTATAATTTTTTCCCTATGCTTTGGGGAAACTGTTTTGCAGCTCTAAGTATTTTATATGTAGGTTCTGAATAACAATTATTTGTGCTTTGTTTTGTGATTTTTTTTTTTTTTTGGTAATTAAAAAGTTCATTTCTGTTTTCTTTTTTGCCTTTTAAATTTAGCATTTGGTTTCCTTGTTGCCTTACAGTGCTTTAGTCTGTACGTAACTGATTTAGAACCCTTTAACAGATCAACTGTGAAAAATATTACATTTTCTTCTCTTTTTAATTATAGCTAATTTTAAAATGTTCACATTTTTACAGTTATAGTTTTTCTGAAAGCAAAAGATAGTTAGTGCTGCAAAATAGTTTCTTATTATTACCTCCTGCTTTCAGAAATACCTAATCTGCTACTGAAAAGAAAATCCATATCTGCTCTTAGTCCCATAACAAACAATGGGCCACTTTTTCACTAAGGGAAAAGTTGATGTTAGGTTAGGTTCAGCTAACAAAGCAACGGAGCCTGATAAATTTGAATGTTTGGGGTTTTTTTTGTTTCCCTTGTTTACACAGTGAAACTTAATATTTTATTTCTTCATGTATATTTTCATATTCGTTCTCTTGGAAAAATGAACCTAAAGTGTATGTTCATTATATTTTTACATTGCGTAGTTTTTTTTAATGCATTAAGTTTATATGCTTTACTTCACACATTGCACTAATACTTCATTTATATTAGGTAACTTAATTAAGTGGTGTATTAATTGTTACTGAGCAATAGCTTAGCTACATTGCACCTACAGCCCAAAGTCTCCAGTAAGGTGGACAGCATTACACTGAGGATTTTGTCATGACTGTAAGAAGTACTTTGTTAAAGAACAGTAAAATAGAATGTTAGGTTTTTCTGATGAAAAAGTGATATAAGTGATATTAATTCTCTGCATCTGTGTTTCTTTAAAATCTGTTTTGAGGACACTCTCATGGGGTGTTAGAGTAACAGTAGACAGGTACCATCGTAGGGACTGCTCCTAGGGTACTAGGATACCTTTTGTCAAACTTTCACTCGCGTTTCTAATATGTGTTAATATCTAGCGGTTTTTTGTTACTCTTTTTGGTTCATCTTTTGTGTTATGCAATAGGTGCCTATCTGATTGCTTTCAGGTCAAATGCATGAAGTTGTATTGCTAGGATTAGCATTTCTATGGCTTTATGGTTTTCTTCTTCCCCAAAGGGTCAACTTTTCCAATTTCATGATTCTCTTGTACCAATTCTAGTAGCTATCTCTTGAAGTATGTGTTCATTCCTTGCAGTTTATAGATAAATCATGTAGTGATTTCATATTAAAGTTTAAAACTTTATTCAAATTGTCACATGTATTATCAGACTTCATATATCGGGTAGTTAAGTGAGAATGTTATTTCCCTTTTATGTGTGATTTTTATGGTGAAAGCTAAATCTAAGTGTTGCTTCCAGTTCCAGATGGAGGCCTAGTTGCTTATGTTTGCAATTCTGACTAGGTCCAGCTACCAAAACTAAGGAAATGGTGAAGAAGCTGATGATTTGCTGCCTTGCAGCGGTTTTATGGATTCTTCTTCTGAGCTCCTCACTCCTCTGACATAATAAATTGCCTCACTTTTTCTTATGTTTCCTGAGAGCTTGAGGGTCTCTGATGTCCAGATAGCTTGAGACCTGTTTCCTTTCCAGGCTACCGCAGTATGACTCCTTGTTTTCCTTCTCTGCTCTTGCCGCACCATTGCTATACTTCACAGCTCAGTATGTTCAAGTGCAGGTCTGTTGAAGCCTCAGTTTTAGATTGAAAGAATGAGGGTTAGGTGGCTATGCAATTAGGCAGGAAGCCTTCAGGAGAGATCACCATGAACTTTCTTTAGTACTTACTGCCACTGTAAGGAGAAGAGGAACAAAGTCATTGAAAAGCTTACTGAGAAAGAGAACCTCAGAGCATGTGCTGAGAAAGGCTGGAGAGCTGGGTGGAGAGGAACTTCATGAAGTGCAACAAAGGCAAGTGCAAGGTCCTGCACCTGGGGAGAAATAATCCCATTCCCCAGGACAGGCTGGGGGTTGACCTGCTGGAAAGCAGCTCTGCCGAGAAGGACCTGGGAGTCCTGGTGGACAACAAGTTGACCATGAGCCAGCAGTGTGGCCTTGTGACCAAGAAGGCCAATGGTCTCCTGGGGTGCATTAGGCAGGTGGAGGGAGGTGATGCTGCCCCTCTACTCTGCCCTGGTGAGGCCCTGGAGTACTGTGTCCCATTCTGGACTCCCCAGTACAAGAGAGACATGGCACTACTGGAGAGAGTCCAGCGGAGGGCTACAAAGATGATTAGAGGGCTGGAACACCTCTCCTATGAGGAAAGACTGCAAGAGCTGGGCCTGTTCAGCCTGGAGAAGAGAAGATTGAGAGGGGATCTCATCAACGTGTACAAGGATCTGAAGGGGGAGTGTCAAGAGGATGGGGCCAGTCTCTTCTCCGTGGTGCCCAGCAACAGGACAAGAGGCAACGGGCAGAAACTGAACCACAGGAAGTTCCATCTGAACCTGAGAAAAAACTTCTTCACTGTGAGGGTGACGGAGCATTGGACCAGGTTGCCCAGAGAGGTAGTGGAGTCTCCTTTTCTGGAGATATTCAAAAGCCGTCTGGATGTTTATCCTGGGAAATATGCTCTAGAGGTCCCTGCTTGAGCAGGGGGGTTGGACTAGATGATCTCCAGAGGTCCCTTCCAACCTAAACGATTCTGTGAAATTCTGTGAAAGGATGAGCCTTAGGCCATGGAGGAAGGGGTTTCAGTCTAGGCCTGAGTGAATGTTACAAGCAAGTAGGGAGAAGGGGAGGGATCTGGGGCAAATTTAGGTGGCTAAATTATGAAGAAGCACAGACAACTTTCTCATGTCAGAAGCTCACTTCTTCTACCTGCTTCGTGGTAGTAAGTTA
The DNA here is from genome assembly GCF_040807025.1 of Struthio camelus. Lineage (NCBI taxonomy): Eukaryota > Metazoa > Chordata > Aves > Struthioniformes > Struthionidae > Struthio > Struthio camelus. The sequence goes on along the minus strand of NC_090944.1, from coordinate 87,981,123 downwards.
CTAGATTGCCTGTTGCTGAAGGCTCTATCTGCTGGATTTTTCTTCCATGGCTGACATGATGACTTAACGTTCAGTCAATAAGTGTGCATATGTAGTACGTTAGCGTGTTCAAGCCTGAGGTGACTGCTCTAATTGTTTGCATTAATTCCTGGCTCACATCACAAAGTGGTCCCACAGTGGAATTGGCATTTGGATTCTTGCTGGACAAAACAACTGGAACGTGAGCTCCAGGATTCCACCCGTGTGGCGGATTTGGTGCTTTGGTTTAGTGCATTCAGGTTAGATCTAGTCTGAAATAAAATCCACTGAAGCATTAAGAAGTATGAACCCTGGGTCCTCAAAGTCAGCTGTTTTGATCCACATGTCTGCCCCTGGCAGACTGTGCTGTGTGCTAGCATACGCATAGATCTGATTGCAGTTCACTTGGCTTTGAGAATTCAGCAGTGCAACAGGAATGCTTGGTGGTGGTGGCAGTAGTGGACTCGAGATGTATTTCGTGTGAATTGACTGACATTTAGTTTGCACGTATGTGTCTGAAAAGTAACTTCTAAAGGTCAGGGCCCACCTAAGAGTTTGGGCAAAGCCTGATGAAAATAGTCTAGAATATTGCTTGAAGAAGGTTTCATCAGCCGTTGAAAAGAAATCAAATGAATGTGGATGAAGAATCACTTTACTATGGGCCTATTTAATCTGTTCATGATTAATGTGTTTGTAAAACATACTAAGGTTTATATATTACACTGGTTTTAGATACTGTCTTGAGTTTTGGTGTTTTATTAATGTTATGAATTTGATTCTGCTGAACTGAGCCCATTTGCAAAGAAAATCAGAACTTTTATTTCTCCGAGAACAGGATTATGCACTGGGTTGGATGTAGTTATGGAAAGTTAGGATAAATGTTGTTATTAAATGCCATGATTCTGAACTTGAAAGTAAAAAATCCAATTTACTTCAAAAGCACAAATGAGAAGAATTTTACGTTCTTGCCCACACTTAGATAATGGTGCACCACTCAGAATGTCCTGTCCGGTTTCTAACTTTATTTCTAGACTGAAGTACTAATTCTTTTTTGTGCATGCTTGTTTTTTTTGTGTGTATTTATATCAACACTGATTCTCATGGAAAATAAATAAAGTCTTAATCTAAACCATGTAATGAGAATTTTCTTGACAACATTTTTGAATGTTACAGTTCTTTCTTGTCCCTCGTTATCTAGCCCAGAACACTCTTTCCTAACTTCATATGGTTAATGTATGTGCATTTGCCATCTTTTCTGGTTGTCTAGCCTAGTTAGAAATGAGATAATCTTAAGAGAAAAGGTCTGGAAAATGTAAATTTTCTTGATCTGTGTGATCCAGATTCTGTCCTGCTACTTTTCATATACAGAGTAATTCCAGTGGACTCATTTTCTGCTTCCAGTGGTATGAATCAATTTAGAATTGATCTTTTCTGTTAGTCTTCACATTGTCCTTCATCTGCATAAATATACTTTGCTTTGCAGTCTCTCCTTTCTATTTTATTATTGTTTCTGGTCAGGAAAACTAGATGAGAATCATCCAAAGCCTGACAGGTTCATAAAGCAGTCGCTAGAAGAAAGAGTGGTGTTTGAAGCATTGTGTGGCTTGATCACATTTCAGGAATTGCTGCTTTCATGTTCCCAAACGAAAAAGGAAAAGCCAATTCAGAGCTTCAAACTTTACTTCCCATTTGGCAGTGTACAGTCTCGCCAGCAAGCCATAGGAACATCCGTATTTGCAAAAATAAATAAAACTGAACATCACATCCTCTGCTGGGGGCTGTGCTAACATAATTTTCGTAAGACTGGTGTTAACACAAATAGGAATCTGAGTTGATATGTCATTAATCAGGGTAACACTATAATTCCAACAGGAATTTATATTTACTGGCAAGGAAGTGCATGTTTTGGCAACAAAGCAGAGAACCAATATTATAATAAACATGAGCTGTATCTTGCTCTCACTGAAGTTTATAGTGAAACTTTCCCTGACTACAGGAGGCTGGGATGAATCCCATAATGGCTACTTTGGGGTCTGATATAGTAGCATGGCCTTCTCTCTGCATGGCGTGGTAAGCGAGATGTTTGTAGAATGTCACCAACTCTTTTGCTGGGATTTAATAATTAGTGTTTTGATGAGAATCTTTTTTTGTTAGATTTGATGGAATGCCAAATAAGACAAAATAATAAAATTGTGCAGGTATCGTAATTGATTCTACTCCTAAATACTGTTTTTTCTCTTTTTCCATTCTCAGTAAATCACTGGTTTTACCTTCAGCAGATACAACATATTCTCCTAATGTTCATACCTCATATAACCATGGTCACAGTTATTTGCAAGGGTTTTGTTGACTGATGACAAATCACTATTCCAGCTTAGTCTCACGCATTTCATTACTAACAGTATAATCATTTTTAGTGCAAGCACTGCACTGAAAGACACATATTAAAATTTGGTATAATCCCCTTTTTTTTTTTTTTTTGGAGGTATTCAGTAGAGCATTCAGGAGGTATTGCATGCGCTGGCAGACATTTCTATTAAGCGTTTGATGATAGTGTCGTTACTGAGTTTGATTTAAAAAAAAAACAAAAAAAAACAAAAAAACCCCAAAAAACAGGACTGGTCAAGGATTGGTAATGCTGCTGTGGCAATGGTAGCAGTTATTAGTTATGTTTTTGATATCTAGAGAATCTGATGGGAAATTGCTTTAGATGTAAACTGTACAAAAAATGTTATGTGGAAAAATGCTGCACCTACACTGGTGTCATTGAAGTTATCAAAGACTGCCTTTTGACTCCAGCACTATAAGCTAAATAGCTAGATATTTTTTGAATTATATTAGTGCTTTGTAGCTTATGTAGAGGACACTGCTTGGCAATGATATTATTTTAACCCCAGATAACACTATACAGAAGAGCAATTGATTAAAAAAAACATGTTATCTGTAGTAGTACTATTGGTACTTTTTATTATAGTTCAGTCTTTCCTAGTTGCATACATAGAAAACACATTAAAAATATAGGTACAGCATTTTTCACACAATGGTTTGTACTATATTCTAAGCATTTAACTGGAAAAAATAGTGTAATGTAGTTTCTGAGAGTGCTCATGAGAAGCAATGTCATACAAAAGTATGAGAGAACATACTTGTGCAGATAACACTCACGCTTGCTCTCTCTCTCATCTTACGAGTTACTTTACGTGCCCTCTTAACATGAATTACACCGTCAAACCACTTGTTTCTGTTGTCTTTATAGACAAATGTAAGATTTGTGCATGGTAGACCTATGCTAAATCCCACCTCCAAAGTGTTGCCTTGTGAATTTTGTCTTTGGAAAATACGACACTGTAAGAATTTGTTTCTGAGAACAGCGTTCTCAATTGTAATAATTGTTGCGATTACTGTGATTTGCCTTTTTTTTTTTTTTCAGAAAAGTTACAGTAGAATCTCAGTAGGATTTGATCTGTGCTGTAAAACTTGGTGGTGGTGAATGATTCTGCCACTGGGAACATATTCTTCAATTTTTTAATTCCATGTTTGTCAACTTTGTATTTTGGGCATTGTTCCCATCCCTAGTAGATATGATCATACAAAATAAGTGGTTTTGATTTTGTTTAATGTCCATTTCTCTACCACCCACGTTTTACTCAATATTTTAAAGCTATTCCTGGGGAAAAGCAGTTCCTACTGTAAATTGCAGAAGACAACAGGTGGGCTGTACTTTAACTGTTATTATGAACATGAATTCCAACATGAAATAACCATTCTTTCTTTGTGAGCTGTCACAAATTGGGTAGTCACTGAAATGTTATTACCTAAGCCTTTTCCCACCATCAAATCTATTGGCGGAGGGGGGGCCCTAGGTTACCTAAAGATGACAGGTTACCTTAGTCAGTCTGACTTCAGGTCTTGCGTGTTTTTTAGGTACTGATTTTGAAGCAGGTTGAGTTTTCAGGAATGACAAAGGAGTAGAACTTATTGTTTTATACATTTATTTAACGTGGGTATAGCGTTGCTTGTTCCTTTAGCTCAAAACTTGGTGTACTCCTTTCGGGCTGTGAAAGCATGTGATATTCAGGAGCCTACCCTCCTAAGGAGATCTGAAAAGCTCTAACTGAGGTGGAATGCTTGCTTTTAGATGTTCATCTGGTAAAAGTTTGAAGGCTTGCAGCTATAAAACTTAAAGGCTGAAGGAGGATTGCTGTGTTCGTTACCAGTGCTGTATATAAAGTCACCATTACATGGTAAAGAAAAAACAGAAATGAAAATGGAATATGTCCATACTCTATTAGTAACACTTATCTGATAGGTTATATTTATGTTGAAATATTAACTTTTCTTTTGTTAAACGTAGTCCAAGAATATCGAGAGAAAGCAAGAACTCCCCATTCCTTGCATTGTGTAAGTAAAAAGAAGCTAGTGAAGAGTCATCTCTTTCAATAGGAAATGTATGCCTTGTGTGCTTGTTAAGACAGAGGTCCTTAGGATAATGTTGTACAGTCATGTAATTAAAGATGTGATGATATTGCATCGGTGCATAAAGAAGGGGTTAGGTTTGAATGAAGAGCGTGAAGTTGGCATAGTCTAACTTCTGTCATTGTACAAGTGAGAAAGGGTAGCATAGATGGATGAAATTTACTTTCAGCAAAAAAAAATCAGCAAAATGATTAAATCCCAACTGTAACAAATACTTTATATATAGCATTCATAAAAGGAGCCTCTTAAATTGGCAGCCTGTGGCACTGTTTATTAACAAAGGTTGTGAAGTGAAATGGTCAACCCGAAAGAGTGTGTGTGGGGAGGTAAGTAGAACGTGTAGTGTTCTAGCCCTGACCATGTTGTGAGGCTAAACAATGCGCTTATAATGTGCATGACTGCCGATTTTAGCATGTTCTCTCTGGAGCTGGGTATATTTCATGAGGGTAGGCAAGCTTTGGGAGCATATATAATGCAGGTGGAATATCAAGAAGTTTCTGGGACAAGTGTTGAAGTTGAATATCTGAGCATATTCAGTTGAAGAATTTCTGTTGGTTACTATTCAGCCATATTTGGTCAAATCTTTATGCATAGTCAACAGATCGTTCTGACCTCTGTTTTGATCCCTGTCTGTGATCAACTTCCTATTTTTAACCTCATGAGACATTAGAACTAATTGGACCTGTGTGCAAATGAACAGAATTTCCTGAACAGCAGCAAATCTGTATTTTCTATCACTGTGTTTTCTGAAATAGTTAAACTGTCCTTTACTATTTGTGTTTTTGTTTGTGTTCAGCTTACATTCTACTGAAATAGAACCGGTCAAGGAAAGCTTTACATATGCATGTTTAAAATCTGTAATTTATGAGGGCACAATTTTAAAGAGAAGTGTTGGGCAGTCTTAAATATAAAGCCAAATATTGTTATCCCAGTTGTCATCTTTGAGAATTCATTAATGGTAGAAATGTTTTTTGACTTTGATAGATTGCCTAATGACTTAGCAGTAATTATAGCAGTAATAGCTAGGTTTGGGGCATGTTTGTGTTAATTAAGCTCTATGAAGACAAGTATCAATAATAAAAGAAATAAACTAGACAGCAGTTGGACCACTGAGACATGTGCTTTGATGTTTTAGGGTATAGTCTGACAAACGTTTGAAGCCAGCTTATGTCAACAGTGCTGCCAGAAGAATCAGTGCTGCCTTTTCTGAGATCCCCTGCTTGCCAGCTTAAGAGCAAGGGCAATGCAAAACATTTTTCTGAGGAGGGTGTGTGTGTGTGTGTTTTTTTTTTTTTCTTTTGATCTGGAGCAGTGTTCCAGTCATCTAAAAACAACTGTATGAGAACAACAGGAGAGGTCTTGTGGAGAGGAGGATGAATAGCTGAAAGAAGAGGAAAGGGTGCTGGAGGTGCTGACATATGCTAGTTCACAGCATCTGTTGGAACTAGCTTTAGGCTGCGCAAAGTTAGGATTGGTCAGTTCCTGGATGAGTGATTAAAGAGTCCCCAGAGACTGTGAATAGTGGGGCTAATAAAGCTGCTTCTCTTCTGGATTTGTCTCATGGATGATCCCTCATTGTAGATGCTCTTGTGTGCCAGAAGGATTTAGCTCATGCTGCAGCCTTTTTCTCACTGTAGGCACAAATGCATCATCTCTCTTCTGCCAGGCTTATCATTAAGACAGGTGTTCTATGGTGTTCTCAATCAAATTAAATCCCTATAGGTGGTGAATATTTTTTATCTGAAAATGAGCAGAGCTTTATAAGTCATCATATGCGTGTTTGAATGCGCATGCATTGTTTGAATGCCAAATTTACTCATTCCTTTTGGAAATCATGTGAAAAAACAATTATTTCATGAGGAGCTGAATTAGAATTTGTTTCGTTCTTTTCATGTTCTGACCATAATATCTCTGTACTGTTTCCTCACGATAATGCTTTTGGCCTTCTCCTGTGTCCCAAAATACTCTCCCTTGCATGCCCCTTAAGGGCCACGTGGAGAAGATGTAGCATGTGGCATGACTGGCGGTGTGGGTTTATTGGCTGCCAGTATGCTGACTGACTAAACCCTGGCTGGGCAAGAGAGTTTGCAGCTTTTTTTTAATCCGTGGGTGCTCCAGTTTATCCAGTTGCTAGTGACTGTAGAACTTTCAGGAATGTAGTTATCCTTGAAGTCTCTGATCCTGTGTTGGTTATAGTTGGAATCGGCTAATAAGCTCAGAAGTTGATATGGAACAAAAGCAGGGAGGTTGCTGATCTGGCCTGTCAAACAGGGATTGGGTTGAAGAGGTGAACACTGTGGAGCCTGGATGTTTCTCCTCTAGATTCCTGGTGCAGCTCCGACTTGTGCAGGTGTTTTCCAGGCTCGTGGAGGTCTAATGTGGTGAATGCAAGATGGATTCTTTCTTCTTGCTTCCGCTTACACTCCCCTGTTGTGGCATTTATATACCTGGTCCCAAGTTGCAGGGCAGCACGTTATCACTACCTTTCTGCCTGAGGATGCCATATGCCAAATTCCAGTCAGCAGACTGACTGCACCTGTGATGTGGAGTGGAGGCGAGAGCATTGCCGTATAACCAGTTAAAAGCACTTCTCACCTGTTGCATGAGCCCTTGTTCTAAGTGGAGTGCCCAACGTGTTACTCTCTGGGGATTTATGTAATGTTGAGACCAAATGGATTGGGATTCTGTTAACCTGAGAGGTAAGTCAATCTGCAGTTTTGTTTCCATTCTCCATTAACACTGTTTATTTCAATGCTTTTTTCATTGAAAGCAATAAAAGCTCTTTCAGGCAAGAGCTACATCTTATCTGTGATATGTAAGGTTCCTCAATATATTGGTGAAAGAGGGCACTCACAGTATTCAGAAGCAGTGCAATCAGGTTTCTGGAATCTAGCCCTTTCCAGGATGGTGTGTGGTGATAACTGTAGAAATGAGGCAGTGGAAGATGTGTGTGTTGGAGGGAAGGACATGTGGAAAGGAAAGTGACTAATGTTAACAGGAGAAGTGGATTTGTAGGGCAAAACAGTTTGTGCTGAGGATTCCACCTCTATACTAGATGTTTTAGTGAGTTTTTACTTCAGGCTAGCTCTAATTTGGTTCTGTGCCCTATAACACCCTTGAGGCTCCTGAAGGGCGTCTTCACATATAGTTAAGTGTGAGGAGAGTCCCATTCACATGCTCTGCGACTGCCCCGTGATGTGAACTGACGTGCAGTAAGTGGGGGAAATTGGGAAATTGGCTTCAGAGGTGAACTCCTCAGCCAGCTGTTAATACTAACACAGACATGCACCCCACGGGGGGTGCCTTTGGCAGTGTTACGAGAGCTCTTCAAATAGCACTTTGGATACCTCTGGAATCCACTAGTAGCATTTTGTTTGTTCAGCGCGTGTTTATTGGAGATGCCCTGGTCAGGTATCCCCCTGCTCCAATCTGCGCCTGTGGTGGGTTGCAGGGTTTGTTGCTCTGGGGCATCCTGCTTGGGTAAACATCAGGCTCTGCAGATGTTCCAAAGGCCTGCAGCGAAAGGTTCCAGTGGGTGGATGCCCATGGCACGTGCTATGTGGTACCCTGGTGTCTCCAGGTGAGTGGCAGGACTTCTGCTGCCCCACGCTGTTGCTCAGCCCCATCTTTTGCATTTGTCGCCATCTGGGTGACCTGAGCATGGTGCTAGCACCAAGGAGGGTGTGCGGTGATTACATCCTTGACTCCTGAACCACTGGGATGGCGCAAAGCAGTGTGTCAGAGTGGACTGAAAAGTCTGGACATCCAGACCAGCAAGATGGCAGAAGGTAGCTTATGTGAGAAAAGATGCTTGGGAGTCAGGCTGGCAAGTGGGCATATGTGAGTAGCACCACTATAGTTATTTCAAATTCAAATAGGCAGGGGTGGCCTATTGGGGAAAGTGATGGAAGATGAGTGTTGTAGTGGGGAGGAAAGGAGGAGGGAGATGCTTTTACAGGTCAAAATTCAGGGCCTTTTACTTTGTGGGGATTTGTTGCCTGAATGGGCAGGCATAACCTAACTGTATTTGAAATGGTTTCTGCAGTTGTGGTTGGCTGGTTGGTTGGCTTTAAAATTAAATAAAAACATTTGTCACTGATGACAAGAGGGTACAAAAGCCCTTCTGAAATTAATGCATACTATCTCTACTGTTTCTTTCTAGAAGGCTCTCTAGGTCCTAAGTTATTTCTGTGAATTTAAAAGAAATATTTTTACTTATCTCCTTTAAATGTCATTTTTAAAAAGTAGTATTTTAAAAAAGAACTAAGTTTAATAGTTGTACAGAGGCCAAAGATTAGTGTTACTGGTGGTTAGCCTTCAGCAGCAAAATTGGTGGACCCATCCCAAACTACAAGCACTGCAGTTGATGGCAGGTTTTGGCAGATCTCCAGAAGATCCACAGGCAAAAACAAGGCAAAGTGAGGTGGGAAGGGGAGAAAGCTAATGCCAGTGAAAGAAGAAGCAGAGAGCCAGCTGGATCTTGATAGATGGAAAGGTGACCAATTTGTCTGAGAAGAGAGCTGTTACTGAGTAACTCCGTTCAAAGCTGTGGCTTCTCCTCCAGAAAGAAGTTAGCTTGCCTTCTGGGGAAGGGCAAGGGTTAGCTCCTTTGGGAGAGAAAGAGTAGTGCTGGTCAGCTGAATGGGATGAATTACCCACATTTTTAGGATTAGGAATTTTAGCAGTGCTTTTTTTAGAGACTGAGAGATAAACCTTTGCTAATACACGTTCTTCACTCTGATTCATTTGTGACTGATAGTTTTTTTTGCCAGAAGAGGTCCAGTTCTTGTTGTTTGAAGAAGTCAGTTCAATGGCTTTGGACTTTGAATCTTTCTATCTGAACTTCTACAAGGTCCATGAAAGGTGTATTTTAAAATTCCTGGTACAGGGTTTGTTTGTTCAATTTTTTCCGTTTAAGCTTCAAAAAATACGTGAAAGGCAAATAAACTTAGAAAAAAGGAAAACCTTTGAGCTTTCCCACTCTGGAAGAGATTTCTATGCCCTGCACCCTTTTCTTCCCCTTAATGGTGGATGAGGTGTGGCTTGCATACTTATTGGACTACCTTGCTGACTTGTCACTTCCCTCACCAACAGTTTTCTACTTTTTCATGGAGATTAATGAATAATTTGTTACTGCTTTGGTCAAGCATGAAAACCTTGGAGATGCAAAGGGCAATATCAGCTTCTAGTCATGTGCAACTTTTGAACAGGGAAAGCCTGGTCAACATTGAAGAGAAAAAAGACCTCCAGCTGAAATCCTGTGTTGCTTGAACTGATTTGGCCAGCTTGCTTTCTCCTGTGTCTGTAATGAAGTATTTTCGTAGTATAATATTTAAAGCTAGCGTGCTGTTGAATATGGAAATAGTTAAGATGAAAGCCGCTCTAATAAACATTTGTATGACTTTGCGTATAGGTAAGGTTTTTTGTTTGTTCTTTGTTTTTGGTTTTGGTGGTTTTTTTTTTTTTTTTTGAACAATTTGATTGTACTCTGCTAACCTGTGCTCACTACCCTTGCCCCGTGGGAGGAGATGTTCTTCACATGTATGCAGAGAAAGTTGAATTTCATTTGTGGGGTGGTCCCTAGCCTATCTTATGTACAGTACATATATGAGTATCTTTGGAACCACAGGGAAAATACAAATTTATGTTGTCTCGGTGGATAAACTACTTTTGTGTTCAGTGAGTTTGAAGAGGCTGCTTTGGTGATTCCTCTGATAGAGAAAGCAGACATAGTAGTAGAGATAGTTGCTTACTACCTTGCACAGCAGCTTAGTGTACTCTGGAATTCAGCAATGGTAGAAAAAGGCAAGGAGAGTGTTATTCTGAAAGTTAAACCCAGAATAACATCTCTACGAAACATCAGGAAAGAAAATACGGAGGACAAGGAGCGTAGAGGGTTGCAGAGCTCTGGGAGCAGGATAGTATGGTTTTGGAAAGAAACTTGTTGAAAAGAAAGGAAGAAATTAGGATGTGTGATGTTGGTAATCCAAACAAAAACAATTAATAGGAGTCAGAGGAGTGGAAAGTTAGGGTTTCTTTGGCAAGGACTCCCATCTTAAACTAATATGAGAATAAAAACAGCAATAAATATCAATGAAATGTTCAACATTAAATAGTCATTTCCCATAAGTTCTGGGGCTCTGTTGAAGGTACTACATGTGACACTATTTGTTAAACAAAAATAATTCCAGTTTGGGGTACTTAAATCAGACAGTACTTTGGCTGTTAGCCCGTCAAAATGCAATATTTTGTAATGTTTATGGTTGCACCTGTTCCATGCAGCTGGCAGATACATAGTATAGAAATACTTAAGAATTTCATTTGTTTTAAGTAAAGATAATTGAAATAATACTTTCTTGGTTTTGAGTTTTTGGCAGTGACAGAATGATAGATGGAAGTAGTAATTTGGTGGATATCTTTAGTTGTAATCTTTTTTTCCCTCAAAAGCTAATTAATATAGACTACCAATAGAAAGTAGGCCTTGCCAGATCGTATTCACAAGTTTAGACCAGAATTATGGATAACTTTTTAAAAGCTAAATGAGAAATCCTGTTTTTATGAAGACAAAAAAAAAAAAAAAAACCCTTTTAACTTGTATATCCCAAATCTCAGGCAGGCCTGACCCTGCCTTTTGGCCAAAGAAGTCTGATCAGGGCAGGACCAGATGAGTAATGTTTGTGGTGGTTCAAATCCCTAGCGAACCATTCTGAGCAGCTGTAATTCCTAGTTATTGGAAAACTCAGGTTTTGACTAAGACAACAGCTGGAGTCTGGCAGGTTAGTAATAATAAAACAAATTACCATCATCAGCTTGACAATGGCAACAGCTTTACATGTTGACTAAGAAGATTTTAGGTCCTTATTCCAGGTCTGCCTCCCTGCTAAAGGAAAAATTGGCAGTAAAAGAAATCCTCTGGATATAATTCACCATTCATTGTGTGGTGTTCGGGAGCAGCACTGTAGAATTAATTGATATTTTTGTAGTACAGCAAAGAAGAGATTTATTTTATTTATTCATTGTCTGTCCAATCCACAGTTTTGTGCAGGGCTCCTTTTGAAAATCTTACCTGCAAACTTAAGTTAAACACTTTATAGAAAAGCCTTTTAGGGTGTTCCTCTGCAACTTCTGAGGTAGATGATTAATAAAAGGCAAATCCAGAGAGAAGCTGGGAGAAGCAGCTCACCCTCACTATTTTAAAACTGCTCTTATCCAAAGCTTCTGAACTGAGGAGATTATATAACGTTTTTTTCACCAAGTTATTGATTGCAAATACTGTTCTGGTTATAAATGAACAATACTGCTGCTTTAAATTAACACGCTATATTTCTTAAATTTCTGATAACAGTATCAAATTACAAGAAGGCAAATGATAGATACAGGAAAGTGGGGAAGCAAGGTGGTATTTCACAGGTCACGTGAAAAAATGAATGTTGATACTTTTACTTGGATGTTATGCCTGAAGTGTCCTAATATTTTTATTTGCTCACTTTTTGTACCCACATATGCAAAAGCAGAAGGGAAAGCTTATTTTAAAAAAAAGTCTTGAGGAAACATTTCCAAGTCATTTTTTGTTTATTTGCTTGTTTTAAATAAACAACAAATTAATTCCTGCCTGCAGAATACGTAAAATTCTAGCTGTTACTGGGACACTGGAAGGACTGCCACAGCTTATCCTTGAGACCAGATTTCCCATTTCAGTACTTCACCTACTGCTAAGAATGGTGGTGACTGGCTGGAAGGATGAGCAGGAATGTATGCGTCTCATCTTAGAGCCTTCTGCTGGGGAATAATACACTGTTTGTGTTGCATGTTTTCATGTTACTTCTCTGCCATGGTCATGCCTCCCTCTTTGTTAGGCGCTCAGAAGCCATCTGAGCAGTATAATGACTCTGCTGCTACACTACCGCAACATGTGTCATAATGACTCCTAAAAGCATAGCGGGCATCATCTAGTTGTGAGAGGAGAAAATGAGCTGTCTAGCATGCATTGAAAATGCAGTGCTAAGAGGAGGATAGCTTGTACTGTTTTAAATTAAGGGGTAGAGGTTAGTTGCCCTTCACACCTGTTTTTAGCTCTTCTGGTTGTACTGTGATAATTGTATAAATGTTTCTCGACATTGCCATTAAGATTACACGCCAAATGACATGCTCTGTGGCAGCTTGCTGCCACTGCAGGGTCACTTCTGCATGCCTGATCTGATGCCAGGTTACAGGTAGTGCTTCTTACACCACAAGACTCATCTGTAGAAGTTTTTGCACCTTTAGCACTTTACGTTCAGCAGTTTACAACAAAAATTAGTGGTGCATAAAAGGTTGAATGAAGGACTTTATTTTGCCATATTAAAGAGTATTTTCCTAAGTCTCAGTAATAACAGTAATTATATATGCTATTTGTGAGCCTAAGTTTTACCTGGAGCACGTTTAGTGTTGTTGAGTCTACTACTGGAGAGAAATGACTGCGAGTGGCAAGTATTTATAAGTGGGCTCTCTTGATTATGCATAGTTACTGTAGTAGATGTACATAAGGAAGTATCTTCTTGTTGTCTGTGTGTTTTTTTTTCCTTGTTGGGTTATTTGTATGTGATTCTAGCTTTCTGTGACATTTTGGAGAGAATCTTATCCCATTTTCCACCGAAAACTGCTTTAAAGCTTAATTGATGTGTGTGCAAATGTTCAGTGAAAATTAAATCAATGTACTTAATTTAATGCTTGGAAGAGAGGAGGACCGATCTGCTAGTTAGAGCCCCGTCCCTTTCTTAGCTTTGGTATTTCTCAGGTTTCCTAATTTGATTTGTTCCTGTGCTTTTGGACTGTCTTGATATGGGCTTCTGTGATCCAATGACACTTTCAGTGAGCACTTACAGTTGCACGGTAGCACCTGTGTGACCATGTATTACCTTACTTTATTTTCCTTTATGTTTTTCAGCCTCTGTTTCAGGGATGCTTCCATGCAAAAAGAGTTAATTGAGGGACTAACGCCATGCTTCGCTCCCCCAGCCATTGCATCATGAAACTAATTACAGCTGACCACAGATGAAGTACTGTCCAAAAACTAACCATAATGTAATAGTAATCCCACAGAGGCAGACACTGCATCTCCAGAGAGCCAGAATCGACTACAAATTCATACTTGGATCATTCATAGGGAGCTTATTGCAAGATGACTTGTAAACTGTGATTATGTGACACTTTCAGTTTACTCACTAATATAGCTGTAGACCAAGGAGCAGGGAAAGAAAAAAAAATTCTTAATGTTTACCTTGTGAAGCTGAGATTTATGTAGATGCTTTCACTTGAATCTGTTGAATATATTGTTATTTTATGGAGAGTATGTAGCAATTAATAGCAGTATATACTGTTAAGCTTAAAGAAAGTAGAAACAATGAAAGAGTTTCAGCTGTTGGAAGAACATTCTTTAGGACAAAAAAAATTAAGTAAAATATAAATCCAGTCGATTCTCAGTTCAGTTATGTATTAGTCTTGAGTTTATAACAGATGGTGTCATATAAGACAAATGTTGCCTCTTTTCAGTCACCAAATGTACAAATTAGCAAATTAGGAACAGGCTTTGGTATTTGTTTTTTTTTTTTTTTAAAGCAGCTATTTAGCTAGACAATTAGAGTTTCTCAAAATAAAAACTATACCGATATTATAAACTCCCTAAACCATATAACTAGCTAAAAGGACAAGCACTTCCTATATTTTTATTAACATAAGTATTTTTAAATGTAACATTTTTGGGAAATTGGACAGTTTGGATTCCTGCATTTCATTATTGTCCATAACTATTAAATATTTTGGTGCAGTTATTTTTTAAAAAGCATATGAGAAGATAACCTTAAATAAGGTTACAATGTGTATTTAATAAGTTGTTGTCTGTTTAGGAAGTCAGGCTTAAGCATGCAGCTTTTATGCCATAGTTCATCTGTGCTGTACCACAGAGGCAGTTGATCATTGCTTACTTATCAGAATACTCTAGGTCCAAAGGGTGTGTGGGTTTTTTTTTTTTTTTAAGTAAAGAGAGAGAGAGAGAGAGAGAGAAGGAGAGCTAGTTCCTGGCAATAATCAACTATTAAACCTTGAAACCTATAAATATCATGATAGGAATTTTGCATCCTGACTCAGTAACAGCTTATTTGGTATTCTAACTGAAAAAACAAAACTCAGTCTATTTTGTTTTTATATTCTTACTTGGTTGATTGATTAATGGGATTATTCACCATAGATTAATCACTGTATCCAACAGCTACTCCTCCATGTAAAAGAGTCCTAGGAAGAAAAATGCTAAAAATAAGTGAATGGCAGTTAAAGATCATAACTTTCCTTGGTTTGTTAGATACATGTTTTTCTGGTGAAGGTTATTATTGTAGCCTTTTGCACAATGGCCGTTTTACAGGTGGGAAACTGAGGTATTTAAACACACATTTTGAAATGTAGCCACAAATTTTACATTACCCTGTGTAAAAGTATCCATCCTGAAAATTCTGGGCTTCATTTTTTTCAGATGTTTTCACTTCCATAACACAGTGAACCTAAATGGAAAACAATTTAGCCCTGTGACAAGGAGGCTGAAGAACGCTCCAGCTGGGTACC
Source organism: Struthio camelus (assembly GCF_040807025.1). Classification (NCBI taxonomy): domain Eukaryota; kingdom Metazoa; phylum Chordata; class Aves; order Struthioniformes; family Struthionidae; genus Struthio; species Struthio camelus. The sequence goes on along the minus strand of NC_090944.1, from coordinate 87,966,036 downwards.
AGAACGTGACATCTGGAGTTGCTGGTTCCTACTGAGTGTTTTGGCCTTTTTAACTTCCTCAAGGTCTCATGGGGAATCGATGTCAGAAGTGGAAACGGAATTTCTTTCTCCAGAACAAATCTATTTTTATTACCAAAAATGTTATAATTAAGGCTTCATCATGGTTTCCACTCAAGTTTCCTAATTTAGATGCTCATTGCCCTCTAAAACTTTGAGCTTTTTAGGTAGCAATTCCCAGGCTTTGCTTCTGCATGAGGAGGATTATTTTTGGAATTTGCATTAACATGGTTATCAAAGCAGGAGGAGAGTCAAGGAATGATGACAGTAACTTATTCTGTTTAACTCTAGTAGCAAAAATTTTGGAGTTGAGTGTTGAAACTCATACTTGCTGAGGAGATACCTATTGAAATATTTCAGATTTTGATTTGACTGCAGTACAAGCTTTGAAATAACATATATGCAGGATTCTCTTTGAATCAGTAGCGTATAAAGTGAGCAGTGCTTATACGTGTTCACTAACTTTATGCTTTACCGATGTGCCTTTTCTGGTGGGATAAGCTCTTTAGGGGGATACAGCAATTGTATAGAAATGTCATAGGGTTTTGAACTTTGGTTTCACATCTCAGGATCAGGCATTGAAAAAGTATAGCATTGTGCTAGTATGGTTGAAAACTCTATTGCATTTTGACAGTGTTAGTTAAGGAATTACTAATGGAAAAAATAGTGATTCTGATTTTTGAAAGCCTTTCAGTTTAACTAAATGAAAAAAACTGTGGAGACCTATCCTTCAGAGCAGAATTCAATTTGTCATTCCTTCAGTTGAAGTCCTCATTCTGTTTTATAAATGCTTCTGTTTTTACCTGATGCCATGAGAAGGATGAGTGCAATCTAAGGTCACTTACTATTTCATGGAGTAGACTTCAACAAACTGTAGCCAGAGTGCGGCTAAATAGCCACATTAATTTAATAATGCTGCAGCTTTTAATTTTAAATGTTAATTGAAAGTATTTTTCCTCACCTGAGCAAAGCTCAGGCTCAAAGGGTTACTACTGCTTTTCTCCTCTAACAGCTGCTGACACTGCTAACACCTAAATTGCAGAGAGCTGCATTACTTCTACTGCTTTAGGTTTTAGTCATGCTGCCCAGAACACACTGGAATCTGGAGAACTGAATGCAGGTATTGGTAGCATTTGATTGCAAAAGTTAATTTTAACTGTGTTTTTTATACATTTCTTTGTAATATAGTTTCCCTCTTTGCATTAATAAATGGAAACCTGGACTGGGATCTTGTTTTATTTTGTTAATAGTTATTTAAAGAGTATTCCTGCTGAACTTTGTACTCTTTTGCAAAAGCATTGTCCCCGGTTGGTTGTACAGTGCAAGGAAAATGTGGTGTCAAGATTAGAGGAACAGAATTTGATAGGGAAAGTGGTGTTGTCTTCTAGAGAACTGACAGTGAGTTGGGAAAAGCAAAATCTATCAATAATGAAAGAAAAAGGGATTTTTTCTTTCTGAAGATCTCAGATTTGATAGTGAAATTTGTTTGATCTAAGCCATAGGTGTTAACTTTTTATACATGCTGTCTTTGAATATGCTGCAGAGCAACAGGTGACTGTAGAATCACGTACCAGTGTTACCAGTGTTTGAGACACTTTAAACCTTCATATCTCTTCTGCAGTGTCTTTTTTTTATATAAAATTGAAGGTTGCTATACTTTTTATTCAGGCCCATTTTAAATGAAAATGAAATATAAGTTAAGTACATGCAAGTTAAGATCATAAATAATAATTATATATAAAAATGAGTGAAAGAAATAATGGGCATATTAAAAATGTGGCTTTTGTGGCATTCTTTCCACGCTAATTTTTTCCAGGCATTTGGACAGCTCTGCTGTAAAGGTGGGCTCCAACTTTAAATTTGTTAAAGCTGTTTAATTATCCTGTTGAAGACATAACTCCCAAAATGCATATCCACAAAATAGCAATAACTAGTTAGAAACATACTTTTTACTATTTTGTGCTAATGATCATTTTACTTCCCCCAAAATTATTTTTATTCTTTTTGTGTAAGCATCCACAGTAACGTTCACAGGACTGATTAATATGAAGCCTTAAGAATGCAAGCTGAAGCAGAATGAGTGTCAAGTATCGACTAGGTCAAAGTATAAATGATGTACTTCTTAGTGTTGAAACAGTCTCGTTTTGAATTATTAAAATACATAAAACCAAACATACAGTTCTATTTAGGAACAATCTTTGTCTGTTAATATGCTGTAGGTGATAATTTTTTTGTATGCAAGTGGGAACATTTGTTAATCATATGTACTTATTACCTAGTAGCTTTAACAAGCAGCTTTTCATTCCTTGCCTGAGGGTGGGGTCAGCCTAGACTTGGCATTGAAAGTTGTTACTTATATTGCATAGTTTAAATTGAGCTATTTTGAATAAAATACAGTGTTTGCAGTACATGAGTTGTGTTAACATGTTGTGCTTTGGTAAGCGAGGAGCAAACAGCTTGGCAAAGGTTAAAAGTTTACATCAATTTTTGCTGGTTCTAGGTTCTACTTGCCCCTTAAAATTCTTGCATTTGCTATGTTCACTCTTGTATTGATGTAGTTGTCAAGGCAGGATGGAGAGATGGCCTTCTTGTAGCCTCTTAAATAATGTAGTAATAAGGGTGATAAGATAAATCTCAAAATAATCAAGGTGATCATATTGTAATCTTTAGAATTTTTAGGTCACATAGCAAACACGTTTTATAATAAATTTTATAATAAATGATTGAGCTATATTTTTAAATCTATATATTTTTAAAGCTATGTTTTAAAGCTATATTTTTAAATCTAGTTATCTGTGGGTTTCGTTTGCAGATTATGGAGAACACACTGACACAGGGGGTTGGCTCTGTGCAGACCCAGCACGAATGTGTTTGGACTGAATAGCTTGGACACAATTTGAAACTGGACTATACTTGTAGGGCTAACTTAGGTCTATCCCTCTAGCATAATGTGCAGTGAGACATTACTAACACACCTGGTTACTACAGAAAGGATGGGATGTCTCTTCTAGTTCCTCAGTGTTCTATGAAGTGTCACCTATGCCAGCAGACCTGCGCTGGCTTCACCTGGAGCTATTCAGCTGTATTTGCAGTTTGCTTCCCCCTCCCTATCGGGTGCCTCTGCTATCCACGTTTTTCCATTTTCCCAAGTATCCAAACTCTGTCTTCCTTATATAATTGTTAACTGTAATAGATGTGTATCTTTTAAGGAGGGAGAGGGGGAAATGGTGGGTTGGGGTGGGGAGAAGTGACAAAAAGAACACATACAGAAAAGGAGAGAGAAAACATGCAGTTCGGTTTAGGAACAGGTAATGGACGTAACCTGTAAAGGACAAGATGGTATCAAGAATGCAATTAGCCAGGATTTCAGTGTTTCAAGAGTTAAAATTCCATCTGTTGTGTAACAGGCCATTGTAGCATTTATCAATTAGTGGAAAAGCTTGGCTCTTCGTGTTTGAAGTACATCGTTGACCTGAATCAAGCGCAGGTCCTATAGTTATCACACTCTAAGCATTCTTTTTATTCTTGGTGTTAAATTCAAAAAGGGGTAAGCTTTAAACTTTTAGGTTATCTCCTGTGTAAAATTCTGGATGTTTGAAGTTGAATCTTATTGTCATTTTATAAGCATATTTTCCACTGATACGTATGGAATTGCTGAGTTTGTTTCTATTGCAGAACGTGACCTGAGTTCAACCGATTATTCAGATGAAAATATTGATGTCTAAAATTTAAAAAAAAATCCTTTGTTAAGACGTAGGACCATCATTTTTCTTTTTCGTGTCATAAACCTTTGTCAGTGTAGGATTTCTTAGTCCAGTGTGCTTTCTGCTGTAGAAAGGGCTATGACCTTAAAATGGATGAATAGTTGGCATGTGAAATGAAGGATATGACCAGCCTGAAGCATCTGTTAAAAGTCTCTCTGAACCTTTGGGGGGCTCCTTGGGTCTTGCTGCTTGCATGAATATTCTTACAGAGAGGTCCAAGCAGTTACTGGCATTTGTCTCCCAAAACGGTTCTGTAAGCATTTACCTTCACCAGACCTGTAACTTGAGTCATTATGTGCTACTTTCTCAAGGTTGTCAACACGTTTGAAAGGCTCATTTGGACACTCTTCAAACGTTTATTCCAAACTAGAAACATTTGTATGGCTTACCTTAGAATCTTTTTAGGATAAACCACGAACATTTGAGCCTGGGATAACTACTTGAAACACTCATGAGAAATATGTTGACCATTTCTACCTACTTGTCACTCAACTTAAAAAACAAACAAACAAACAAACCAAAAACCAAAAAACCCTCAAAAAATAAAAAAGTTTTTTAGGGTTTTGTTTTTTTTTAAATCTGAAATGCTAAGGTGTTAGTTTGATTGTTCTGTTGAGAATGGAAGGCTGACGCTTTCCAAAGCATGTTGTGGACAAGGCCTTATTGTCTATACAGAGAAACAAAAAGTGAGATAGTACAGCAATGCAAATGAATGCATGTGCGTCTGAGGAAATTCTTAAAGGACATCCTTTAGCCCAGTTTAGGATTATCTGCTCTGATTCAGGAAGAAGGGCAAAGTCTCTAAAACCTAAGCCAAATAGAGGTGTAAGTGCTGGTCTTCTCTAAGAGCATTTCTCCTCTACAAACAAATGGGGCGGAGGGGGAACCCCGATCACCATATTACTGCAAAGCTACAGGAGTACAGCTTTATGTGTCAAGGTTTCCAGATTTCACTAGGTGAATTTTTTTTATTTTTTAATTAAAAATTGCTTAAAATTTTGCAGGCTTTTTCAGAATTTAGGAAAAGTCATCTTTGTACAATGTGGATCCCTTTAGCAATTCCAGTACCCCCACAGGCATTTGTGTGTGGGAGTCGCTTAAAACTTCTTAGGTATTACTGACTTCGGTAGGTATACTCACATGCTTAAAATTGAACACATGCTGATATATTTGCAAGCTTTGAGTTTTAAACTTCAGCATAGAAGGTGAATTAATGAAATTTTTATTCTGTAAGCATAATCTTATGTTTCTCCCCACTGAAGTTTTAGTCCCCTGACAAAACTGTTAGCTGTTGCTGGCAAATTTATACTGATTTCATGAGCAACAGAAGCCCTTTACTAGTGTACTGGCACTGCGTTCAAGTGCCTGTGTCAGTAAAAACACTTTGGCCGGGGATGAACATGCAGTGTAGTACCCCTGTAAAAACGAGTATTCTGGATAGTGCTGCTGAACACGGCTAACAGAAGCAGCCAACAAATGCAGCAGTTGGCACAGCAGTTCGTGCAGAAGGGCGCCAGGAAGTGGCCCTCATCTCCAGCCTTAGTAGCATACACTTCCTCAGATATGGTTTTGACATTCTGCAGAGTGCGTTCCCCAGTAGCTGCTGGCGTCACTGCATCTGCCATATCAGAGGCTTCTACTCAGACCTTCTGATGGTGGATGCAGCTCTGCAGGTCCCAGGCTGCAGGGAGTGCCTGGGTCCTCTCCATGAGGCTGGGGCCGACAGTCAACTTTTTTGCAGAAGGTGTGGTGTTGTTGATGAGTTATGTTGCCAGGTAAACAAGTTATGGGAGGAAGTAAACAGGCTGCGTAGCATCCAAGATGATGAGTGTGAGATAGAAAGGATACTCTCAGAGACCTACAGCCTAGCCCCCAAGCTCCACAGCACTGGTGATGCGGACAGGCTCTGTGCCATGTGGAAGTCATAGCTCTGTAGAGGCTGAACCCTGGAAACTGGTCACTTCTTGTATGAGGAGGAATGCTCTTGCACCTCCCGAAGACTTGCAGTTGATGAACACGCTCAGTGCCCTCCAAGCTGAGGAGCTGGGCATAACTTCACCTGGGCCAGTGGACCCTGTGCCACGCAGGAACACCTGGAAGAAGCAGCGAGTGAAACTCCCTGCTCCAGGGGGCAGAGGCACCTGTGGTGGTCAGATGTGCTGACCTCATCTCTTGTCTCAAGAAGTTTGCTGCCTGCTGGGGCCTCAGATCCGAGATTTCATGGAAAGGTTGCTGAAGCTTGTCCACCCCTCTGACTACTACCCCCTGCTGCTCTTCCATGTAGGCACCAATGATACTGCCAAGGGCAACTTGGAAAGTATCAGATGGGATTACAGAGCTCTGGAGATGGTGTTGGGGTGTGGGGGCCCTGGTCACTTTCTCCTTGATCCTGCCAATGAGAAGGAAGGATGGGAGGAGTAGATGGATATTCCAAGTAAACAAGTGGCAGTGGAGCAACAGAATTTTGGTTTCTATGACTGTGGGACCCTCTTTGAAGATTGATTGGCAACTGATTGGGAGAGGTAGGATCCACCTCACTAGATGGGGAACATCTTTGCCAACAGGCTGGCTAACCTCGTGAGGAGGGCTTTAAACTAAGAAATAGTGTGGAAGGGGAGGGTTATATAGAGACCAGGCAGTCAGCAAAACATGGCTCAAGTGGCGATACCTTCGGCAACTGAATATCGCTAAGGAGGTACGTACAAGACGTAATTATGGGGAAACCTCTTGTACCCATCCTGGGAAATCAGCATGCTCGAATACCTCTCTTAAGTGCCTGTACACTAACACATGCAGCGTGGGGAGTAAACAGGAGGAATTAGAGATCTGTGTGCAGTCGCAAGGCTATGATCTTCTTGTGATTACAGAGACCTGGTGGGATAGCTTGCATGACTGGAATGCTGCTGTGAATGGCTACACACACTTTAGGAAGGACAGGCCAGGCAGGCAAGGAGGGGGAGTTGCCCTTTATGTGAGAGAGCAACTGGAGTCTATTGAGCTCTGTCTAGGGGTGGATGACGAGCAGGTCAAGAGCTTATGGATAAGGATTAAAGGGCAGACTAACATGGGTGATGCTGTTGTGAGTATTTGCTACAAGCCACCCGATCAGGAGGAGGAAGTCGATGAGGCTGCCTACAGACAGCTGGAAGTAGCCTCATGGTCACAGGCCTTGCTTGTCATGGGAGACTTAAACCGCCCTGATGTCTGCTGGAGGAGCAACACAGCAAGGAACAAGCAATCCAGGAGGATACTGGAGAGCACTGGTGGTAACTTTCTGACACAGGTGATGCAGGAGCCAAAGAGGAGAGGTGTGCTGCTGGACTTTGTACTAGCAAACAAGGGAGGACCGGTTGGAGAGGTGAAGGTTGGGGGCAGCCTTGGCTGCAGTGACCATGAGATGGTGGAGTTCAGGATCCTGTGAGGAGGAAGCAGGGCATTAAGTAGGATCGCAACCCTGGGCTTCAGGAGAGCTAACTTTGGCCTCTTCAGGGACTTGCTTGGAGGAATCTCATGGGGTAGGGCCCTAGAAGGAGGGATGGGTCCAAGAGAGCTGGTTTATATTCAGGCATCACTTCCTCCAAGCTCAAGAGCAGTGCATCCCCATAAGCAAGAAGTTGAGCAAAAGACGCAGAAGACCTGCATGGATGGACAAGGAGCTCCTGACAAAACTCAGAAGAAGGAAGTGTACAGAAGATGGAAGCAGGGACAGGCCACTTGGGAGGAATATGGAAATGTCGTCTGAGTGTGCAGGGATGGGACCAGGAAGGCCAAGGCCTATTGGGAGTTAAATCTGGCAAGGGATGTCAAAGACAACAAGAAGGGCTTCTACAAATACATCAGCAGCAAAAGGAAGATTAGGGAAAATGTGGGCCTGCTACTGAATGGGGCAGGGGTCCTGCTGATGAAGAATAAAGAGAAGGCAGAGACACTGAATTCCTTCTTTGCTTCAGTCTTCGCTGCTAAGACCAGCCCTCAGGAATTCCAGACCCTAGAGACCAGGAAGAAATTCTGGAGCAAGAAAGACTTTCCCTTGTTGGAGGAAGATTGGGTTAGAGATCGTTCGTGTAAACTTGCCACCCACAAGTTCATAGGCCCTGATGGGAACGACGTGCAGAACAGGAGAAGTGCTTGAGGACTGGAAGAAAGCCAGTGTCACCCCAGTCTTCAAAAAGGGCAAGAAGGAGGAGCCAGGAAACTACAGGCCAGTCCGCTTCACCTCCATCTCTGGAAAGGTGATGGAACAGCTCATCCTGGAGGTCCTCACTAAGCAGGTGGAGGACAAGAAGGTGATCAGGAGTAGTCACCGTGGATGGGGAAATCATGCTTAACCAATCTGATAGCCTTCTCTGATGAGGTAGATGGCTGGGTAGATGAGGGCAGAGCAGTGGATGTTGTCTCCCTGGACTTCAGCAAGGTTTTTAACACTGTCTCCTATCACATCCTCATAGGTAAGCTCAGAAAGTGGGGGTTGGCTGAGTGGATAGTGAGGTGGATTGAGAACTGGCTGGATGGCCGAGCTCAGAGGGCTCTGTGGTCAGTGGCACAGAGTCTCGGTGGAGGCCTGTAGCTAGCGGTGTCCCCCAGGGGTCAGGACTGGGTCCAGTCTTGTTCAATGTATTCATCAGTGACCTGGATGAAGGGACAGAGTGCACCCTCAGCAAGTTTGCTGATGATACGAAACTGGGGGGAGGAGTGGCTGACCCACCAGAAGGCTGTGCTGCCATGCAGAGGGACCTGGACAGGCTGGAGAGCTGGGCAGAGAGGAACCTCCTGAGGTTCCACAAAGGCAAGTGCAGGGTCCTGCACCTGGGGAGAAATAACCCCATTCCCCAGGACAGGCTGGGGGTTGACCTGCTGGAAAGTAGCTCTGCCGAGAAGGACCTGGGAGTGCTGGTGGACAAGTTCAGCATGAGGCAGCAGTGTGGCCTTGTGGCCAAGAAGGCCAGTGGTCTCCTGGGTTGCATTAGGCAGAGTGTTGCCAGCAGGTGGAGGGAGGTGATGCTGCCCCTCTACTCTGCCCTGGTGAGGCCCTGGAGTACTGTGTCCCATTCTGGACTCCCCAGTACAAGAGAGACATGGCACTACTGGAGAGAGTCCAGCGGAGGGCTACAAAGATGATTAGAGGGCTGGAACACCTCTCCTATGAGGAAAGACTGCAAGAGCTGGGCCTGTTCAGCCTGGAGAAGAGAAGATTGAGAGGGGATCTCATCAACGTGTACAAGGATCTGAAGGGGGAGTGTCAAGAGGATGGGGCCAGTCTCTTCTTCGTGGTGCCCAGCAACAGGACAAGAGGCAACGGGCAGAAACTGAACCACAGGAAGTTCCATCTGAACCTGAGAAAAAACTTCTTCACTGTGAGGGTGACAGAGCATTGGACCAGGTTGCCCAGAGAGGTAGTGGAGTCTCCTTTTCTGGAGATATTCAAAAGCCGTCTGGATGTTTATCCTGGGAAATATGCTCTAGAGGTCCCTGCTTGAGCAGGGGGGTTGGACTAGATGATCTCCGGAGATCACGGATCACCATTCTGTGATTCTGTGACAAACATTAAACTCTGCAGGCCAGAGATCACTGTGATCAGTGCAGTCCGTATTATATTTTGGAAACATCTTTTTCTGTCTCACTCTCCAAGTATGATTTTAGCTTGACTTTGTGTTTCTGGCTGGTGTAGGAAGGAGGGCTTGGGTTCGACTAGCATGAAAGGAAAGGAGTATGCGTAGATAGAGCTGAAGCTGATGCTAACTCAGAATGGCAGGGGTAATAACCAGGGACAAAGGCTGATGTACTTATAGGTGAAGCAGTTCTGGGCAGCCTTTCAAAAAGGTGAAGGAGTACATTTTAAAATTGCACTTTACCCCTGAAATGAACAGCTCAGTGTCATTTTGAATTGTGATGCCATTATCACTGCAGGTCTCCAGTTGATTATCTGATACACTGTAATGTAAGTTAGCCAGGAGGTGCTGGGCAAAAACCTGTAAATAAAAATGGCATTAAAATTGTACCAGATCGGCCAGATATCAAGAACTCTTAAGAATCAGCCAGAGCCATTGGCCCTGAAGAATGGGGCTATGTTCGATGCAATTGATAGCGTTTCTTTACTAATGCAGACCGCTTTGTTTGTTGTTCTCTGTCTGTGTAGTGAATGTTTATATCTTGAGGCTTTTCTTTGAGAGTTTATGGTTTTGTAAATATTTAAGTACCACTTGCTTTACTGTTAAAATGGACAAAAATGCCTAGCTTATGTGTATATCATTGTGTTTTCTCTTTGAGGTAAGATGAGCTGAAAACTCTCTACGGGCTGAAATTGAGCTTTGTGGAATTTGACTGTAATCCCCTTCAGTTCCATGGGAGGCTATAATAGCATCCTGCAGCGTGCTGTATCCGCTGTAGGTGTCCTGGGAAAGCCTCCCCCAAAGGGGATGTTAGCTAGCAGTATACTGGCTGAAAGAGTGCTCACAAACAAGGCCAGACCTCTTAAGCTAAGCTAACTTGATGCTGTGGAGACTGCTCTAGCAAAGGCAGCCCACTATGCACACTCTACTGAAATACTTTGGTTGCTAGTAGCCCTTTCTAGGGTGCACAGGACCTGAATTTCCAAAAGGGAATGATTTGGATGTGCAATGTAAAGTCACGTAATATAATGTGCAAGTCTGGAACTGTATCTGCTACTTAACAGTGTTAGTAAAGACGACATGGTTTGTGTTAGGAGAACTTTTGTTAAGATGGAAAAAATGTGTTACAGAACACTTAACTGCTAATGTTTTTGGTATGAATGCTGTTTTAGCCTTTTTAAAAATTGTCTTGAAACAAGATTTTTAGTTTGTACTTTTAAAGTCACAAACTTATTTCCTTGTGAGAAAATAGGAATGGATGTTTAGACAGTTCATAATTTCATATTAAAAGTAAAAATGGTCGTAACTCTGAGTATATCCCTGATGTTTTTTACATCAGGGATAAAGATTTAGATAGTTATAGATTTAAAGTTATAGATTTAGATAGCTTTACTCAATTTTGTGGGGAAACAAACAGTTTGCCTAAATAACAGTAAATAGAAGGTTCTCTGTTTCTAAATACACTATATAATGTACTTATTTTCTCATACTGTTGTCTTATGGGACCATTTTATAGTTCAGTGAAGATACAATCTAAAAATAGAATTATGGAGATATTACTGAGTTTGTATAATACACTTTTTATATTACTTTATTTAAAGTTTATTTTTCTGTAGAATTTCATGCTGTTAGATTTTTAAATTAATGATAATTTAATAGTGTAGTAGATTTTTTTCTGCTAATTCTGTAGTATTTCCCATAATGGAATGCAAGAGGAGCAGAACAGTCAGTAATTCCATAACTGTAGGTGATTTTCATAATTCGTATTTTAAAAACAAGTACAACTCTCATAATAGATTCAAAATTCCTTTTATGCACAAAGTGCTTTGTCATTTTTTTGTACATCACTACAGCTATTTGTCTTGCCAAAGCTGACAAAGATCTCCATGGGTAAAATAAGAAAAGTGTAAAAAGAAACAAAAAACCCCTGAAGTGTGATTTTAAAGAGGGCACATGTTTATACTTTGATTTCTTATGTTGTTTTCTTAATATATTTTAAGCACATTTTGGGTTTTTTTGAGATTTATTTGTCTGAATGCATATCTTTTGTACTATCATTTGCAAGAGTATTTTAAGAAATTTGATGTGGTTAAGTAAATTTTCCTTCAGTCCCTGCTGAATCGTTCTTCTAGCAGTAGAGGTGTCTTCTCTTTAGATAAGATAGCAACCCCATATAGCATGAATTATTAACTTTCTCATGGCACTTCATTACCTAAGATATGCTAATCCTTTGTTTTGGCCAATGTTAGCTCATATAGTTCTTTTCCTTCTAACTTAAATTCTTTGTGCAATTTTTGTTGACTAATGCGTTCCTATTTATGTATATCAGGCTGTTGAATAGAATTATCACAAGGTGTCAAAAAAGCAATGTTGCCTCAAAGTCCGATGCAGTTTTGTTGTCGAGGTAGGAAGGTTTTGGGATTGCTTCATCCCTCTGATTAGGGGTGTTGGGAGTCTTAATTTCAGCCACTGTTTGCATGGGAGTTTGAAGCTCTCTGGAGAAAACAGCTATGAAGGATTAAGGAATCAGTATAAGTGCTTATAAAGGAATGATTAATGACAAGTTTTTTTATTTATTTATAGTATTTTAGAGGATCTGGTTAAGATGAATGCCTTACCATGCTAAATAGAACGTTTGAACTGTGGAGAGTACAAACAAAAGTCCTTCTTTTTGCTGGCCACAGAAGTAATCATCTTTAAGAATATGAAGATATCCTATTGACTTCACTATACTAAATACAGAAATAGAACTAGCATGTAAACATTGGTTTGTTACCCTAAGAGAAGAGACAAGATTTGAATGAAAAGAATTATTTCCGTTTTACATATACAGAAATAAGGCATATAGACTACAGCAACGTTCAGTGGTCACACACAAGAATTGGAAAATTAAACTTAAATTTCTTTTGGTTCTCAGGTCATTGTTTGCCACAGCACTGTTCCTCTTTTTCCTTTTGGAATTTGACTTTTTGCATAAACCATTCACTAGCTGAATAAATAACTTTTTTTTTTCCTGCCGTTTCCCCTCCCTCCCATTGTAGTTTGTCATGTGAATGGAAGAATGAGTTAGCCTATTTACTCATTTATAACTCTTACTTGATTCCACTTACAGGGAATATAAAATATCCTTGTTAATTTTTGGTCTCTTTAAAATGTCAGAGAATATTTAACGTCTTTTTACAGTTTCATGTTAAAATTAGAAAGAAAATGAATTTTTGTTCCTCTAAAAAAACCAACCAAACAAGAACACCCACTCAAACTTCCTGCCCTAGTTTATGCTACTTTCAGAAAAGTATTTTGAAATTGTTTAATTTAAAATCACATATTTTAATCAAGAATTGCCACCTCCTTGTTACATTTAGTACTCTGACTTCAAGGATTGCAGCTACAAGTACGTGTGTTGAAAGCCTGACCATGTTTGAACAAGCTTAGTGGTTATACTGTGGCTCTATCTCCGCTAATCTCGTTATGTGTGGTTCTGGCAGGTCACACACTCTACCAGAGGGCCAGACTTTTTTATTCTTTCTGGTGTTTAGGCCAATGTGTCATCAGAATTTCTTCCTCTAGGATAGGATTATGGTTGGCAGAAGTACATTTGTGCTGTTGACAGGGAAGCTAGCCACAGTAAGAAACATCTGACGCAACCTCCTCTGGAGGAATGCATTGTTTCAAAGGTGTGTATTCTGGTATCTGAACCAGAGTTCCAATCCTAAACTGTCCTGAAAAACAACATACCTAGATTTTGTTTCTTTTTCCCAGGATATAAATGAGAGTTTTATTTGTTTTAGGAATTCATCTAAAAACATCAGAGTGGGAAGTTGACTATTTCAGTATTCTTCCGAATAGGCGTAGAATTGTTCCCTAGAATTCTTGTTACAGGAAAGCCACTTAATTGGCCATACTCAGCGTGACTATAGCACTTCCTGGTAAATAACTTGAATTCTAGTTGTTTTCTATTATTTTATATAAAAAAAATCCTTTATTTTCTTCCCATTTTCCTTATTTTCTCCTCTCTTCCTTCTCCCTACAAAAACAAAAAGCCTCCCCCTCCCCCAAAAAAAGCACAGCACAAGCTTAAAATAAGCAGTAAAACACCAACAGAATTCCTAAACCAACTTATTTCTGTCTGACAGTAAATTAAAATCTGAAGTTGAAAATCAACCTGGGATCCTTCTTTTTTGTATGTCTTCCACATTGAGATGAGAATGTGTCTTTTGTGACATCAGATCTTTGGTAGCCATAACAACATTGTCATTAATTTGAATTTAAATACAGTCTAAATGAAAACTGAGGAGAACATGCAAGGAGTGTAGTCTGTAGACTTGGGGGTGGAGGAGAGTTACCTAAAACATACCTTGGTCACTGCATAATTGGAAGTAGTTTTCAACATTCGGTGTTGTACATCTGCAGTGAAAGATGGGTTATAAAAACAGATAAGATTTCATGCTTGAAAAAAGGCACACTTGAACAGTATGTAGAATATATACTCACTGTGTAGAGTCTGTGATGTTATTTAATCATGTAAAAAAATCACTTCATTTGTGTTAACAGTAGCTGGCAAAGCATTGGTGTCTGACTCTAAGTTTAGCATTTGATCTTTTGACTGTCATGTAAAATGAATTGATATTCTCTATTTGTTTTGAGATCTTGATGATTGTCTTGCTCAAAAAAACGTGGGAGTTGCAAAATGCGGAATACAAGGTAGGCCCTTTTTTGTGCTCAAGCAGCCAAGTGATATGACAGAGACATGATCTTAAAGGATGATGGTGCACATTAACCTTTCATGTGTGTCTTCTTTTTCTTGGCTAATGAAGCTGTCTCATGCAGTGCTTATGTATCTGTGGGTCACAGATCTGTAGCTGTACTTAAAATTCATTTTGTCAGTTGTATTTGCTATTAAAGTATGGATATTATTGTTTCTTGAAAAAAAACCTAAAGTCTAAAAAACCTCACCTTCTCCTTTAAGTCTCAGACACATGATTCTAAATGAAGTGATGCTTCAGTCTCCCAATAGCTTCTTTATCTAAGCTGCACCATTTTAAGTGGAAGGGAATCCCCATCCTTTGCCAGCTTTCAATTCTGTATCCTGTCTGTGTGCACAGACCTTTGTGATGAGCAGAACAGTTACTTTATCCAGCTGCAGACATCTGCCTGTAAGGGTTAGATTGCAAATTATGATCTAAAGAAGATGTTTCCTTTCAGATTTCCAAAGGTGTTTTTCCCTCTTTATCTCCTGAGGTAGATAACATTTTTCTTTCTTGTCAAACATGTTGCTATTTTAAGTAGGTAATTTTTCTTTCAGTCAGAAAAAGTCACATAATTGTGGTAATTTCATAGATTTTTTTTATAGCAAAATAGTGGATAGATAGTACTTAACTTGATAGCGGTGTTTTATATGTCAGGATCTTTGATAGAAATTTCTGTTTTGTGTTTTATATAAAAATGCATTATTGATATTTATCTAATAAATAGTCAGGTCATATTTGGAGAGAGGGGAGTGTACTCCTTGTACTGGAAAATTTCCCAAAATACACTAAACTCACAGTACTGATTTTATTCTCCTAATGGCAATGTTGACAAAGGCTTAGGATGTGTTTTCATTTAATTCTTCATTTCTCCTAGGGCATTTTGACCATAAAAGCATACTGCCTCTTCAGATGAACGATTGTCCCACAAACAATACAGGATTATTATGATTTAGGAAGCTGACATAACAAGAATGAAACTTAAAATCTAGGATAACTGTATGCAACAAAACATAATTTTGACTGTATTCTTTATGAAAACTGTTTTGAAATAACAAAACTAGAACCTTCACTAAAGTGACTAGAAGGTTCATAATATACAGCATAGTGCTAGGAACTATGGCAAGGAAGCATTAAAGTTCTAGGAGCTCTTCTGTAATCTATAATAAATAAGGTTTCTGTGTAAGTGTTGGGCAATTCTGCTGTATTGTGTAGTGGTGTTAGTCTGGCTCACTGCTGTATAAGATGAAAAATCTTTACAGGGAAATATCTGAAAAGAATTGTAAAAATTGGTCAGGGGTACAAAGCCACTAATTCCCACGGATACTTTACCAACTTCTCATTTTTTTTTCTTGTGATTTGTACCTTGTGATGCAGTTTTAGAATGTATGGGATAACTTCACTCTGCTTTGAAATAGAATAGTGCTTACTTTAATCTGAAGGCGGTGACTTTTTGTTTTACCATCTGATTCATATACATTGTGTAGGAAGGGGAGAGTAAGACAAAAATCATTTTTCTGAGTAATAATACTAATTTTTGAGTTGGAATAAATCTTGGAAAGCAGATGTTATCTTTGATGGTTACCTTCCTGGGTGAATGTTTTTCTAATTACTGAATACAAATATTCTTTGTTCAATCAATTTTTAAGCTTGGACTTATATTTAAGCAAGACTTACAATACAATATGGTCCCAATAATAATTTGCTTTAGCAATAAATCATGCTGAAGCTGTGCATTTGAAGAAATAAACTGAACCATTTCAATGTAGTTTGCAGAAAGAAATTGCACCAGTTCAGAGATTTGCTAGAGGGTGTAATTTATCCTGGTAAGCTTTGTCATGAGTGTATCTGATTCCCCGTATCTCTGACAACTCCTTCTGGCAGGTGTATATGAAAGGGGGCACTGTCCCCAGATATATACATTGCCCTACTCTCTCAGGAACTAAATGGGAGGTAGTAGCTCTTCTCCCCTACGAGTGTATGGGGACAGTGGGAGAAGTCTCCGTTACTGTTTGCCGCAACAGTGCGCCCCACAGTAGGCAAAAGTGTAAGCTGGGCGCTGGTTATTCTGCAGCACAACCTGGCTTGCAAGTCTCCTTTCACCTCCTCCCTCCCATTTACGCACACCTTCCCCCCTCCCCACCTTTCTTCCCCCCTCCCCTCCCCCCCCCTTTTCACACTGCAGTGGTTGAAGTGCCAGACCCTATGAGCTGATAAGATAAGAACCACATGGTGCATTGCCATAAGCCAAGGGTCCCTACTGGGTCCACTGACGCACACAGTCCTCCCCTGATGTCAGACAGCTGATAAGTAGCACCTTGGCTCTGTTCCCAAACTTCTGTGCCAAAAGGGAGAAAAAAGGCTCTTTGTCTGAAAAAGGCAGCTCTGTTGAGGTATTTTTTTAACATCTTGCTGCTTTTCTTGAATTGAGGCCAGGGCTCTGTCTGTTTAAACTATTTAGTATTATTTCTAAATTGTTTGGCAAGAATAAATGTCCACTCAAAAAATGTGTTTCATTCCTCGTGCAAGATGTATATTTGACTGTACTTGCAGCATCAGACACAGAGTACCGCATGTATTGTTCGTAAAACATAAAGATGAAGCTCAATTTATGGTGCTGTTTAAAGCTGTATGGGGTATGCTTTTCAAGAGCCCAATATCTTACCAAGGAGCAGATGTAAAAGTTACGAATTTAAGGCTATAAATTTATGATAAAAAATAAATTAGCTTTCAAAATGATTCCACAGTAAATATACAAGAATTACATAATATTCTGCATAATAATAAAGTCCTCTGTTTCCTTTATTGTTTCTTTTGAGCTTGTAGTTTTTGTGTGGTTTTTGTAATACATTGCAGTTGTAGTACTTCTGATTATGAAGGAAGTAAATGTGCTTTAATAATATATGTTCTCCTGTTAACTTTCTCTTAATAAAAAAGTATTTTTGCTGAATATTTCAGAATATTAGAAAAGTTAGAAGCAAGATGGGGCCATTAGCTTACAAGACTTAAAAGAGTTAAGTTTTGTAGTGCTTTTTGAACTGTGAAACTGGATATATTTCATAATCGTATGCTTAATGTTGTGTATATTTGCTTGAAAACTGTACATTCATCTATGTAGAAGTGATTCCAAATCTGCATTATGCAACTTAAAATTTTGGTGTACGTTTTCTAACTCCAAAGCAGATTTGCTGAGATGGCCATGTTAATGACAGATATCAAGGGCATTTGTGAGCATGCGTTTACACTGCATTGGCTGCTATTGGTGAAACTTTTGTAAACCTGCTAGAGCTAGCTTTAAAGTGCTGCTACTGCTAGGAGTGAGGCTGTGACAGAAAGAAGCACAGCACGGACTAACAATTCTGATCTTGATCCCAAAGCTTTTTGGGAGGCTTTGCAGCCTACGGGCATATCCGAGCAAGTGTTGAAGCTCTTTTAGTGGTACTTGAACTTATTTGTCATCCATTTGTAAAACCTCATCCATGTATCATAGATCAAATATTATCTCAGAAGTAGTGTGTGTGTTGCATTTTGGGTGTGTTTGTATATGTTTAAAACCCCAAACATGGAACTCTGATACAAAACAGTTTTTGAGAACTGCAGGATAATGCCAGATGTCAGTACTATTCACTTGGATTGTTGAATTGGCAATCACTGAAATACCTTTTTTGGTATCTCAGAATACAACTTGCCTTGGTGCTCGTGTTGCACTGGCTAGGTAGGCAACGCTTGCAAGACTCGGCTGAAATTCCAATCAAGGAGAGCTCACCGGATTAGTATCTTGGGGACCGTGTGTTGGACTGGACGCACAGCATTTAAGACTAAGACACAGAAGTGCTTTATTTCCATTGAGATCAGTAGGGAATGGATGCATAAGCATTTTAAAAAAGCCCTGAGTCTTCATATCATTGGTAGATTATGCAGTCTCATACTGCAGTAGGAATATTAGGTACAATATTATTTTATTCATTGTGAAAGACCATGTTCTAAAGTGAATAGTCGTCTTAAGAGATATCTAAGTGATCCTGAAATGAAATTTGGTATCAAATAATTGATTATGTATTTTCTTGGCTGTATAAGAAGTCAAAATCAAAAGAATATGGTTTTAATTATGTGTAACTCTGTTAACTCATTTGTGAATTGTTATTTAGAAATGAATTATACAATGAATTTCATTAAGAAATAGTGGTTTCCTCCCACCTTTTCTGTCCTCTTCCATATCACAGTGGGCATTATTTTCTGCTTATTTGGGAGGGTTTCTTTTAGCTCTCTTCCCCTTCCCAATTCTGTCATATGGTGTTGTACACTTTCTTCTCAAGTTAGGACAACATCTAGGAAAATAATGTTTTTGTGGAGCCTCTTTAGGAGTAGGGAGAGAGAGGTTTTCCCTTAATCCTCTACTGCTTCTGGTTTCTAGGGACTGAATCTCCTATAAAACGTCATTGAAGAAAATGTATTTTGACGATAACTGAAAAGGTTAGTATTGAGTTAAATATTCACAACAGAAATGGTATAAGAGGAGCTACCAAAAGATTGCATGCATACAATCATAATTGCCATATTTAGAGATGATCTGTATCTGACTGATCTGCTCTCCTGCTTAAACATCCCAGCAGGAAGTACAGGTTGATATTGCAGCTAATTGAGCTCATATTTCACCATCCAACTTCAGTCAATGAAGACTCACCCTGTAGATTCAAGAATGGTTATCCACAGATAATTTTTGATGAAATAATGATTAGGATTTGAAGTCAAAAACATTTTCACGGTGGGAAGCTATCATACGTAATATTAATTTTCTCTGTAATGTGACTCTAAATAGTTTTTACCCACAAAATACTAAGGCTTATAAAATATGGAATACCTTTTAAAATCTCATTTTATCTGTGAGCATCATTTTAATAATAGGCTGAAAAGATAATTGTGTTTTATTGTAAATAATTACGTAATTTTGGTCATTTAGCAACTTAGAGGCTGAAGTGGCTTTCGTTGAAGTCAGCAGCATGCCCTCTGTCTTTAAGGGAAACACCGTGCTCCATGCTCTTCTCTTGGTTTTGATGTATGATTTTTATATTGTTTACATTACTTAAAAATCATGACACTTTTTTTTTCTTCCCCTAAGTAAAAGCTGCTTGAAATGAAAACTACTGAATCTCACTGATCAAACCTTTTGGGTAACTCCATTATTCTAAATAACAGGTTTTTGTGTGAATGAGCTGCTTAATAATGTTTTTGTAACACATTTTAAATCTTTTATAATGTTAATACAGAGCATATAACTTTTTCTCCTTCTTTTAAGTCAGGTTGTGTTATGAAAAGTAACTGGAAAAATGATACCACTCTTGACAAAATCAGAAATGGTGAGAGTTAAATGAGTTATAGCTAATGTGATACACAAAAGCCAAGATGTCCTGAAGAAAAGAGAAATGAGAGCCAGAAAAAGTTGCAACTGAAGTGAATATTGAAGGCTGAAGTAATGACTGTAAAAAGGTTAACTGTGGCAAAATATTTTATACGTTTCTATTAACAGAGCATAGTAGGAGCAGAACAGGTCAAAGAGTATTTAATGGAAGTTAGGCGCAGCCTAGTCAGTAGGATTTAGTGAAATTCATCTTGAACTCTTTGTTCCAGACCCAGATTCTGCATGGGTTGCCCTTTGTTCGCCCCTGTGCGGGTCAGTACTGAGTTTTGGTGGCTTGCTTCCTCTTCTTCATCCCACAGCGAGAGCGCCGAGAGCCCCGTGCCTGCAACTTCACCTTGATGTCTTCTATTGCCACCTCAGGCCATGGGAGGAGTTGGTGTGAGGCAGTGAGATAGCAGGAGGGGAGGCTGCTGGGGCAGGTGACGTATCTTTTCTCTCCATGCCCTTGGGTGCTTTCCCTACCTCAGAAAGGCATTCCCAAATTGTCATGCCTCAGGCCTTCAAAAATAGTAGCTGTCCGTCACTGCTGTGACTTCTGTGTGTGATCAACTTAGCACTTTCTGTGCCTTTTTTTTTTCTCCTCTTTCTCTTCCTCCCATACCGTTTCAGGCTTGCCTGCTTCTCAGTTTGAGAACTGCTATGGTGGCTTGCAGAAATTTATCTCAACTTTCATGCAGTTCAGTGTGTTATCATTATTGCAAGTAAAATTGGGAACTCTCATTGAATTTGTTATAATGGGATTACTTTACTAGTTGAGCAGTTGCAGTAAAAGAACATTATTAGTAGCTTGCTATGTTCAGAGCATGAACAGAGCTTTTCTGGTGCTATATATATTTAATATTTCTCTTAGAATAAGGAATACATGCCCAAAAATCTGTGGATTCCATCAAGGAAGGAGAAGTTGCAAAGATGATTTGTCCTTCAAAAATCTTGTCGATCAATTGGAGTAATGATTTGTAATGAACAAAATGAAATATGATAAATAATGCTAAAAACAGCATGTGCAAATGCAAAATCAGAAATAGCTAGATAGAGGTACTGCAGAATCAGGCATGGGAGTAGTAATGAATTGCAAAAACCGTCAACAAAGTAAAGTATTGCAAAAGTTCTATTAACAGAATTATCCTAAGTAAAATAGCTGTTCTACTCTACTCACTGCTGGTGAGAGGGTATAGCTTAAGAAACGTGCATGCATTAGGACACCAAGTTTTGCAGATGTAAACAAATTAGAATCCAAAGGAAAGCAACGAAAGTTGTTAGAGGTTTGGAAAACATAACGAATTTTGTTCAGTCTAGAAAAGAGAAGATAAAGTAAGAGAGGGATAATAGAGTATGGCAGTCTGTCAGTTTGTGCAAGAATTGTTACACGGAGCAGGGCAGTTGTTTTCTATTGGAGGAGGTGATGGCACAAGAGAAAACTGGTAGGATTTTCAGCAGGAAGATACAGATTAAATAGTAAGAAACGTATGAACAGTATCAAGTGGAGTATCTGCTGCTGTAAATCTTCAGGAACAGGCTTTGAATAATAACCTGAGAAGGGATGTGCTTAGGAGTACTTATCTGATCCTACTTCTAGAGATTCTCTCATATTTCTGTGTTTTTGTGCTACTTACTGTGTATTTGAGTCTTTTTTATCAGCTCAGTTGTAACTTTGAATCTATAAAACTAATGAATTAAGTCCAGAAGCTTTGTAATAGTGAACATTGAAATTGCAACTTTGTATTCTGAGTAGTAATGATAATAAAAAAAAAATATAGACAATTAGAGACTGACCTAAATTTTAGGCCTTTAGTCCCTTGTCTGAATCTTGGCAGAAAATGAGAAAATGCAAGAATTACAAGGCTTGGAAATTTTATCCTCTTTTTTTCTTCTACAGAAAACAATAGTTTAAACTCTTTTCACAGCTTTCTTACTTCATCCAAAACAGAATTTGGTATTGTGAATGTTATGCTCTTGTTAATTTGATGTGACTGAGCAGCTTCATTTGTTTTTTCTTTTTGCTCTTAATATAATGTCTTCCAAAATGCCATGGATTGGAAGTCATTTGTAATCTAGGAGAAGGAAAGATTTTTGGGTGGTATTTACAGACATGCTACCTCAAATAGGTACTTACTGCTTACAGAGGGGAGAAAATATTCCTGACCTGTGCGTCAAGACTAAAGACAGCTGAAACTTTGATATCTCCATCCCCATTTGTAGAAAATCTCAAGATGAAGGAAGAAAAGGAGCCAGGGTGGAAGAAACAAAATGAGCAGGCAAAGAGCTTAGGTGAATATAGGAACTTCAGAAAGCGAGAATTAAACTGGGAAAAGTCTGGACACCAGGACGTCATTCTGAAATTGTCGCTCTGGCCATGGCTGTGGGGAGGCTGTGGTGGAGGGAGGAGAGAGAGGTGGTAAAAGCATAGTAACTAGTGTGACATTAGAATATAGCCACAGTATTCAAACTTCTTCAATTTAGTATTGTGTGTGGGGAGCTGCAGGAATGTGGACAGGAGATGATTTAGGTGTGGATACAGTTATCAAGGAGGCATGATGCGAGGCATACTGCAGTGCACATCTGTGGTGTGTTGTTATTGGTTGTGCACTGGCATACACAATGATGAATGTAAAGGCCAAACATGAGCTTTGGAGAAAATAGGTATATTCTTGCATATGATCTTGGTGGGCATAGTAGACAGACCTCCGATGCCTATATAATGCGACCCTTCAAAATAGCATTCGGCATGGTGGGTGACAATTTCAGATGGTTAGTGCTCTGTAGAGAGCTTAGGCCAAACTGCAGCACCTGAATGAGCAGTCAGCTCCCCCTCCGCCCCCTGTAGTTGGAAAAACATATTCTCTCTTCCTTTACCAAGTACTGAAGAAACTACCTTGAAACAAAAACAAAAGAGCTAATAGGAGGTTTCACTTCAAAAGGAGTTAAAAGGATATTAAAGCATCCAGGCAAGCTCAGAGTTGTGAACTGAAGGAATGCAGTGCATGGATTAGAGGCAAGCAGTGATGGGACAGTTTTTGCCTTAGACCCTCTAGCTATTGTTTTGCCCTGCCAGCACATCAAAAAGAAAAGGAGAGCTGTCAGTTTAAATTAATTTAAATCATGGGTGGCCAAAACTTTTATCACTTGCGAGCCAGGATGTTATTACAGCACTGTTTTATAACTGGGTATGAATTATCCAAATACATACAATGCTTTCTCTCCACCAGACAGTAGGAGTTACAAAAGTACTGAAGCAGGTTGGATGACTGTCCTAGAAATAAATGGTTCTCAGACTTTTGAAGGGCTATACTCCGTTAAAAAGCTTACTAAAGCGTTCATCATCTTTAGGTGAGGATTTAATCTCTACAAATATGATTATCTTTAAAAGTACTATTTTCAAGTTCCAAATTAAATTCTGTTATTGTCATGCTTTGCTATGTTTGCTCAGAGTATCAGGATGCTTTTGTTTGGATGTGATGTTTGTGGGAACAATTCAATCTTTCCAGAAACGGAGAGATTTCCCTTTAGCATAACATTTTTGATTTCTCTTCCTTATTTCATCAATGATGATGTTTTGTTGGGCAGTTGTAACTTTCTGCAGGTGTAAAGATCAATAATATGTCTTATAAGTGAATTTACAATCTAGGCATGCGTAAGATTTGTTTCAGACCTCTGTTTCATACAGTACTGCTGTAGAATCATTACTGTGTGTCAGACTTCATTGCTTTTGCTAGATATATGTCTATGTTTTTTGGAGAATCAGGAAGTGAGAAAACTAGCTGCTGCTCTCAGCGTTTAGAGGTGATCTGAAAAATCTTTAGGCCCTGAACTTTTTTATTTTTTTTTTACTACATGATTTTCAGTTATGTAAGGTGAATATTGTTCATTTTGATTTTTTTCAGCTGACAGGGAAAAATCATTTTGCCATGTTTTTTAGCATGCAAATTTGCAAAGAAAGCAGTTGCTCCGATCAAGTTCATGGGAACAAGAGTAAATAGAAGTGTACCTTTTTCTTCTCCAAAAAATGGGTGTGCTATGATTCTTTCTGAATCATAACATAAAATAAATCAACAGCTGCTGCTGAGCTTTCCCATACAATATTGTGCTGTGAAAACATTAGACACTATAGAATCTCTGTCAAGATTTCTCTAGAGTTCCTATATTTAGTCAAGTGGGCCGATTTTTGGCGACATTACACAGTCAGCCTCTATTGAGTTAAGTGCGAGTTAATGGGGATGCTTTGCACGTCTAAAAATAAGATTACTTCAGTGAAGTAATCTTGGTTAGGATCCTAAATATAAGTCCTCCCCCTCGCCTCTCTTTTTAAATTATGTCCCTCCTACGTGTAAGATATGTATTTTCATGTGATTCTGTACATCGATGGAAATTGATTCACCCTCCCCCCCCCCGATAACCTAACTGATGTTGAGCCCCTGAGATAGATTAGCGTGTGTGTAATAATGTGAAAAGTAGAAGAAAATCTCAGATAGAAATGATGGTCTTCTATGAAGATTTATAGTGAGTTAATTAGACTGGGGGAATTGGTGAAGTCTTGACTCTGCCTCATGGATATACTTGCTAGCAAGGCAAAGTAAGGCTAAAGATTGGAAGTTTAAGTCTGCCATGCAGAGTGCTATTTCAGGCTCTTCTCCTGCTGAAGTGAGAGAGTGAATTTTACTCAGCCTTTGTCTACTCTTAGACCAAAATCAGCCCCTATCCTTTCTTCCTCAGGACTGACTACTTTCTTACAACTTCATAATCCAGCTGGTCGCTGAATGCAAAATCACTTTTTTCTTTCTGGTGTCAATAAAAGAGCAGTTCATTAATTTAATGGAGATTAGTATTTACGTGCAGCCAGTATTTTAGCTATACTAACTTTTTGTTTGAGAGTATGGAAGAGAGACAGTACTTCAGATGATTAAAAGGACCTGACAAAGAATTGTATTTGAAAGTGCTCGTGCAGGGTACGTTCAGCAAGGTCATTGTGTGTACAAGTATAAATACTGTTAGACGTTGTCCTAGGGATTGTGAATAATATGCAAGGTTCCTGGTAAGAGACATGTTAATGTTGAAATATTTATTGTTTTATGTGAGTGTACAACTATAACATTAAGACTAATGTGCTGTCTTGAGTTTGTCTTTCAGTGTCAGGAATGTCATAAGCTTTTAAAGCTGGCAGAGTTCATGATTTCACAGAATGAAGAAGCACTCTTTGGACTCCTCCAAACTTATATGAAAACAAAGTGCGGAAATCATTTAACCTGTCTTTCTTTTGCCCTCTCATAAAATTGTCTATGGGTTTAATTAATTACTATTTCTAGTATGTCAGGGTGATATTTAAAGGAAAATAAACTATTTTGTAGCCAAAGACAGAAATTCCACGTTTCCAATATTTTAAGAGACATCTATGCTTTATTTTGCGATTTGCTCGGCAAAGACTATGGGCACTAAAAATTACAATTTACGCAGTGCTTTTGCAACTTGATTTAATAAAATAATGGGAAACGCAAAACTAATTATAGTTTATGGCAAGATCCATGTCATTTAAAAAAGGAGTGACATAAAAGAGTCTATAGACATCTGTAACACCTTTTTTTGTCTCAGAGTTGCCAGAGTTGCCTGGGACATTTTAATTTATGTTTTGCAAACAAAAGCCAAGTAAGTTTTGAAAATGCTGCTTCTAATAAGTCAGTCTTATGAGCCAATTGGTATGCAGGGAAGT
Organism: Struthio camelus; assembly: GCF_040807025.1. Classification (NCBI taxonomy): domain Eukaryota; kingdom Metazoa; phylum Chordata; class Aves; order Struthioniformes; family Struthionidae; genus Struthio; species Struthio camelus. The sequence continues at coordinate 87,940,741 of NC_090944.1, read as the reverse complement.
TACTTCTCTTAATGTTCTGAAGCACAGAATGACTTTCAGCATCAAGACATCATGGCATGGGCCAATTTTTTGTGAACGCATACATTTCTGCTGTAGTTTCCATTCCAGTTAAATAACACATTCTCTCATGATGCAGTTTGAAAGAAGCTGAGGCATTTAAAAACCAAGCAAAACCAGTGCAGTAACTGATGTAAGAGTAGTGTGTGTATTAGCTGCTTTTCCTTTGCTGTTATGTCTGGTTTGACAGAAAAAAATTTCGCTCTTAGTGTTCCAGCAAAAGTGCTGCTGTTGTGTTGAGGTTTCTCTGTGTTCAAAACAGTAAGAATCAGATTTTATTATACTGAATTCTGCTGTTTAACTGCTTCCTGATACTTCACAAAGTGAGCTATCTGTGCTTCTACTACCTCATCTCAAATCCATATCTCTCTGGCATAGGAGCTGCCTTACTTGTTTTATGTACAGCAGCTACCAACTTGATGTTATCTGTGGTAAAGGCTTCCTGTTATGCTAATGCTAATAATCATAGTTCTGATCTTTCACTCCCCAGGATTTAATCATCACACTGGACCACAAAATTCCTTTTTAGTGGCTTTTTTTCTTTGACTAGAAGGACAGGTGCATGTCACGCATGTTTGTTGTATTCATATTTGTAACGTTGTAGTAAGTATTTGTACTTAAAATGAAGTAAGCTTTATGCATTTTTAATAACAAAACAAACATAAATCTGTGAAAGTATTAAACACTGTGTTAGTTTGACAAGGATAAGAATGTATCCTTAGCAACAGGGCCAAGTTAATCCTGGGTAGATTTCTATTAATTACAATGAAGCTCCACTGAAGGAGTATAGTGTGTGTATAATGTTTGCACACCAGATATTTGCGTAGTAACTTCATAGAAATTGTGGCCTCATAGAGTGAAAAGTTTGAATTTCTTATTTTTATTTGTGGGGTATATGTGTGAAAAGGGAGCAGTAAATACTGAGAAGAAAGTAATAGTATTTATCTCTGGATTTGACATGCTTATTTTCATTGTAACTATAGAACATCTTTCCAGTCTATGCATTACGTCTGTGGTAGGAAAGTGTAAAGTATAGTCCTTAACGATGTGGGCAGTTTAATCACTTCTGTTATATCTTAAAATAAAGGCCTGATAAAAATATGTGTGTGTGCAGTATGGATATGTGATGTTACAAGGGGTTTATTTAAAAAAAAAAAAAAAAGAAAAGAGAGGGGGAAAGGGGGAATTACTTTTTTTTGTATGTATTTTACAGTGAAAAATCATTTTATGAAAACCAAAAATCATTTTAGGAGCACAAAACAGGACCCCAGGATACCTCTGCTGCCTGCTGAGTGCTCTAGTCACTGTACTGGAATGCTGCTGCTTACACTCCTCCTTGCTTCTGTGACTTGTGAATTTGGGGAAGCTCAGTGATCTCCTCAAAAACGTACCACCCTCCTTCTCCTGCCTCCAATTAGAGCTCCTCACTGCATGCCAGTGAGGGCAGACTCCAGGTATTTAAGAGTTGGTTCAAATAGCTTCAGTGGGGAAGGCTGAAGAGTCTACACATCCTACCTTCTCAGCAAGTGTTCTGACTATTCTAGTGTTACAGAAAAAAATGGTTTTGATTGCCCCTCCTGGCCCGTATTAGCAATATATTGTGCATATCTACTGTGTCAGACACTCTCAGTTGTTCAGGTATCCCTCTGCTACCCTCCAGTCACAGAATCAGCAGGAGAGCAGGCAACAGTGTCCTCTGCAATTTTTTAAGCTGTGTCTATTTGGTTTAGAGGCAACTGAGATAGCATAGCTTCTGACCACATCCTCTGTACACCTGCAATGAGCACGAGGAAAGGAAAGCGCCACCATGATCTTTCTTGATACTGTAGAAGGAAATTATTCTCTAGGTTTGGGTAACAGGACAAATGCTTGTCCCATTTAAATGTATTCCTGGATACATCTCAAGGAATTCCTTTGGAGTTAACCTCTTAGTTTTTCCACTGTCATAATCATCTTCCCAAATGAATATAACCTGTACTAGCACTCTTTCTGGACTGTGTGAGGATAAGGTGTTCTGCTGGCCTGCTCATACCAACTTGGTGGTTGTGCCCTCCTATGTTCTCAACTGTTAGAGTTTCACTGGTAAAACTTTGGAATGGAGATCTTGATTCATTCAGCATTTTGGACCTATTTTCAGGCCATGATAAAGGGATAGATAGAGAGATGACATCATCATTCTTTGAGAACATCTCCTCAGTGTTTTTCAATATAGTACTTGGCACAAGGGATGGAATAGTTTTGCTGCATGCCTTGCTTCTAATGGATACTTTGTCCATGACTGCATAAATGGAGTAACTTAAGAAATCCAGCTGCCACAGGTGGAAATAGTGTCATAGCCATGCAATGAGTCTCCTTGCAGTGAAGAAAATCTGTCCTAACCTGGCATATAAGTGTGGTTCTAGTACAGAATAATTTCTTCCCAGGGTAGTGAGATTTCTTCCTTGGCAAGGAAGAACATTGCTTTGTTCTGAGGTTTGAAGCAGTCTGTCTCTTCTGGGTTTTACTGTGAAACTTTCCTCTGTGTGGCAGTCTGATGCAGTAGGGCGTTTCTTAGCTCTTTCTTTTTGCCTTATCTTAGCTATCGTTCAGAAAGAGGTTCTGGGAAAGAATAATACAATCAGAAGAAAAATGTAGGTTGGTGAACAACTAAGGTTTGTTTTGCTGAGTGCATTTGCAGACCTAGTGTTTTATATTTCAAAGACGAGTTCTTGCTCTCTTTGGAGGTCTGTTTTAATTGATTTTTGTGTTGCTAGATATCTTACAATTAAATTAGAGAACAGCATTTGATTGAAATTTTGTGTGTTGACATCTCCAAACAAAGCAAATGAGTTCTAAGTTTATTTTATGTTTGGACCTTTGTTAGCAGATGACTGATAAACAGTTATTATTTGAATATTAAATAAAAAATGACTTTGAATACAAGATTTTCTGTTGTTTTAATGGACTTGGGTTTGATCTCAGTGGTAATGTTACCTCCGGGTTTTCCAAGGGCTGTTTTGAACTTATGGTACATTAAATCTTACCTTTGTATTTTTCAATCCACTTATGTAATAAATAATTTCTGGAAAATAAATCAAGTAAATAATCTTGTCTAATAGAGAAAAATACAGCTGTAGTTGTAAGGATAGTAAAGGAAGTTCTACAGCATATTTTATTTTGGAAAAGTGCAACGTACAATGCAAGATGAAGGGAAAATTTTAGTTATGCTGTTGACAGATTCTCAAAATCCAGGCTCTAGATAGGAGTTCTCAGTGCCCTGTTTGACACAAAAAGTATCTTCAGTCTAGAGATTTTTCTTTTTTTGGATTACTGAATTTGAAGATTAACAATACTGAAAAAGCATACTCAGTATGACAAGTGTTTCTCAGTCCGTATGTACATCAGCTTTAACAAAGCTTAGGGTAAATGCTCATTTACAACACTGGGTAAATATGTATTTTTAGTGTTGACTTGGTTTAATTGCACAAAAACAGCACCTAGCAAAACATGAATTCTTGTGTGTGCGGGGGGAAATGTGAATCTAATTAATATTTATTTTCAAGTACAAGCAGAAATAAAAGGTAATGGTTATATTCTAAAAGGAAAACTCACTATTTTCTTCTTCCCTTTTTTTTTTTTTTGACTAGGTACTTCAGTTCTGTTTGTAAAGTTTTACTGTAATGTTTTCCCAGACTCTAACGCTACGATTAGAAAAGAGACAAACTTGGGACAGGGAGGTATTTTTATTTGTTCCTATAGAAGGGCATATGTACCTGAAAGCTTGTCATCTCTCCATCCCTCATCTATATCACTTGGTCTAAGAAAAGATTAATTTCCTCTACAGATGTTGGCTCTCTTATCCTGTGTGTGCCACAGCTGTGACATAGCTAATATTAACAGTTACGGTTAAGGAACTGCAGTATTTGTGTATTCAGATAACGTTGTGCTGAATTTTATAACCTCATTCTTAATCTCTGTCCCAGTCCTCTTACTAGAGGAGAAATACAGTTTGGATTTCTTTATTTGCATTTCAATACCTAATTTTTTTCTTTATTTTGTCCTTTTCTTTGAGGGAGGAATTTTAGCTCTGAGTTTTGGGGGATTTACAAAACTTGATTTTTGCCTGTAATATAGTTTCCCCAATCTTACCAAAGCATATCTCCTGCTGTTACTCTGACTTGTGTGATTTGCCTTAGAATTCCCTTGGGTTTTTAGTTAAAGGTGACCACTAACTAGAAATCCAGGAAGTTATGTACTATTGACGAGAACTTGAAATAGCAGAATAGTGGCCATTAATTTAATAACATATCTTTTAAATTCAAAGACATGCCATATCAGATCAGCAGCAAGCAGGCATATCACAATGCTTTAGGCTTGCAGCTATTGCAGATCAGCAACCCTATTCAGAGCGTCTGTAATGCACATGTAAAACCGATGTTTAATTTGTAGCTGACTGTGAGACAGAGGATTGTGTTCCTGAGGCTGATGCTATGTTAAGCAGGTTATAAGGTACTGTGTCTCAGGGTTTTCCGTCTATTTGTTTGCTTTTTAATGGTTGTGCTTTTGTCTTTCTTTCCTTATGGTATTTCTAATATGCTCAAATTAGTCAAGAAAGCAGTCTATGGGTAGCCTTTCAAGCTGGGGCCAAGCTATCAGGCAGTCATAGAAACCTCTATTTGATCTAGCAGTCGCTTCAAGTTAATAACCCCTCTGAACTCCCTGCATGTATGGTCCATCTCCTTTGTTCCATTGAGGAAATATCGGCATTACAGAGCAGTAGAGAGATTTCTAAGCTGGCTTGGCAGGAGTTGACTTGGGCACGGGAAGCAGCGTAGCTGTGGTAGCATGGAGGTCTGTGCTGCCTTGCCTGCTAGAGCAGGTTGGCTTCTCTCATTGCGGAGGCCAGGCTACTTGGGCACACGAGCAGGTGCTTTCCAAACCACCCCTGTACTGCCCTGGTCTTTGCAGCAGATGCACAGCCTGTGCCATTGTGACCAAGAGTTGCAATTAGCTGTTAAGATGACTGCTGATTAATTGGTTTATATTTGATATAGAGAAGCTATTTGAAAATAACCTGAGGCATAGAGACAGTTGTACCTATATAAACTGCAAACATAATTATCTGACATATCATTGTTACTAGCTTTGCTCAGTTAAAACTTGAAATTTTTTTGCAGTGGCTTCTTATCATTTCAGGTGATTTTTCTTTCTGTGGAAAATTTGTAGTATATAAAGTATGTTAATTTAAAGTACTTAAGTACTTTAGGATAAAGAAAATGTTAATGTACACAGAAGATTTCCAAAGAAGACATTTTAAATTTGTCTTAATACAAAATGATGACCGTCTAGCATAAAAGGAAAAAGTCAGACAACTTGTTATCAATTCACAATAATTGTAAGTTTGGGAAGTATGCACTGTTTTTTTTTTTTTTGTGACTGACAAGGTTGATACTCTGCTTTAAATTCAACACAAATTTGAAATTAAGCGGAGAGCTCCAACAAGACAAAAATTTGCTCACTTTCCAATAATCTTAAACTAAAAATGTGTTACAAGAAAGATACTCTGGGTTTTTCACTGCTATGCTTAATTGCAAACCTGAAGCAAATAAGGACTGATTTAACCCAGCAGGATGTTGGAATATATGAAAAATGATGTTGTTGTTTGAATTAGTATATTATTCTTTTCATAAGTAAAAGCACTCATTGGTGATCTGTCATGTGGGTCAATATTTGGGTCTTGTTTTTCAGCCAAAGTATTTCTTATGAGTATTTTTGTTTGTTTGTTTGTTTTTTGATATTAGAGTGTTCATATCCTGGAGAAAAGCCTCAAATGCTTATTCACACATAACTACTAGCAAACCTGTTACTGGACAGGGAGACGTGGCTTAAGTTTTAGTCTTTCCATTTTAAGATGATAATTTTGACTAATAGACTGGGTAAAGTTTTTAAAATTTGTGAATAAATAGATAAGCGCTCAGTGAGGGAGAGTTGTGCGCAAAACAGTTTTTGAGTGAAAGTTTTGATTCCAGTGTGTCTTTGTCTCTTGGATGGCATCTTCAGCTTGACTAGGTAACGTAGCCTGATTTGAGATTTACTTTTTCTTTATCTGATTCTAAAGAAGCTTCTAGAGCGTTTATTTGAAAGACTTCACTTTTTAGTTTGCCAAGTAAATTGATTACCAAGGTTCAGCTCGTTCCAGTGCTTCTGTTAAAGGCAAGTTAATAAAACAAGCACATGACTGACTGCATGCTTCATAAGAGAACAATTTTGAATGGCATGAGGAGGTGGGCTTTCACCACTCGGTCGCGGTTTTTAGAAAATGCAACTTTGTTGAAATAAACATATTAACATATCAGTTTTATTAGAAAATGTATAGTGAATAATTCAGCTTACAGAATTCTAAGCCAAATAATGTAAGTATTAAATAGTATATGATTTTGATGTGAGCAGTTTGGTGTGCTGTATTAAAAAACACTTTTTTCCTTCTGGAAACAGCATAATATTACTTTTTCATACTAATTGAGAATGAAAACAAATTTCAGAATTTTGGAATGTTTTAATTTCTTGGGAAATTCTACTTTCCAATGACTTCTAAAGACTAATTGATTAAATCAGGGTATTTCTTAAGGATCTTACACATCCTGGAAACACTGGTACAAATACTTATCTTGACAGAGAAGAGAACTTGATGTTAGGAGGCACTGAGTCTAGTCTTAAAAATTTGGATGTAGCTCTGGATTATCCCAAGTTTGAAGAGAGATGGTATGTAGGATTCTGATACATATTTGATTGTAATACATTCTTTTCACAGACTAGGTCAAAAAGTTCAGTTACTTTAGTGGAAGACTGCTAATGCTATGTGTACTGGACTCTGGGAACAGAATAAAATAAAACAAAAGAATGCTACAAATAAAGCACAGTTATAGAAACATGACTGTCGTGTCCATTCAATGGGACAGGAATAACAGAGGCTGCAGTAAAAAACAAAAAACAAAAAAACCTTTGGCAGTTAAATGGTTCTGAATGGGGTTTTCCTGAGGAGATATCTGTAAGAAATGTCACCTTCATACCTACATCCCATTTTCTTTCATGAAAGTATTGCATCTCTTTTATACCTATTTAGCATGGTTCTCCCTTCACTTTTGTTTTAATTTCAGTGCTGGAGCCATGTTAATGTGAGTAGACATCAGGGGAAGCTTACCTTAGCTCCCTCTTGCACACAAAAATTTTGATTTGAAATGCTGTCCCTTTCCTGCTTTTTTATCATCCCACTCCCAGTTCGGTGTTTCTGCTGAGCAGATGATTAGTCAGTAGTTTGGATTTGCCCTCACTTGGCAATAAGAGGCAGCAAAAATACTTTATGTGCAGTTATGATTCAAAAATATACCTTCTTGGAAGCTAGATAGTGAATTTGACTGGACTATAGAAGGAACATAAGAGTTGGAAGGAGCTCAAGGAAGTCAGAGCTGGTTCTCCAGACATCTTTTACTAGTGATGGTGAAAAAATGATTCCCCCAGGAGCTAGCCTGCTTACTTCCCATAGCCAGAGGAACCTTCCTGTTTGTTGTTGGTAGGTCATAACATGGCATTCATGTGTTATCAGGTTTTTTAGTGAACTTCATGTAACTGTGATGTGTGCTGTATGACATACTCTGATATTTGCAGTCCTTTATGCCTTGGAGCAGTGCTACACTGCAAGTCAGTCATATGGATAGCTTTATTTTGTGTTCTAGCTTAAAGGCTGCTTTCTGAGTAGCTGTATTCTTGTTGGAGTATTCCAAATAGTGGCTAAACATCTAATAGCTAGAAGATCTTTTTCAGCGATATATTAGCTAAATGAGAACAGGAGACAATGAGGTTCAAGAGCAAATGTCATGTTGAAGTCCCACGCTTTCCCTCTGTCTTAAAGTTCTATGTAGAAAAGGAGTAAAATACCTGCTAGAAAGCTGTTCTCAGGCCCTCTCAGCCCAACTCGCTGTGGGTTACCTTCAAAAGGGTCAGCAGGGCAAATACAATAATCCAGGTAATCAGTTGCTGCACGGTTCTGAGATGAAGAAACAAAGCAATGGCTTTTCATCCAGTATGATACTCTGCAAAGATGATAATCCAATCGCATTTGGAAGATTAGCTGATGAGGAGAGCAGAGCATAGCACAGATGCCTCCAAAGGCATAACTTTGTCATACACCTTTGCAGAAAAATAACAACTCCATATTCAATTACTTTGCTGTCTCTCAGAACTCTCATGGTTGTCATAAACTTGCTGAGAAGCACAGCACCTCAAAGCTTTTTTCCAAAGTGAAGTTTAATAGATAGTAATGCAAGGACAGGATGCTATCAAATGGGATGTCCTCCCTGCAATTGAGAAGAGTAGTGAAGAGACTTAGTGAAATCAGTCCTTTTTCTGCATCAGTTTTCAGCCAAATGCATTTCCCATGCAGTTTGCCACACAATCACTCAAAAGCTTGTGAGGATGCAAAGGAGGCATCAGGAACATGCAGCTGGGGGTGGAAGATGAAGTAGCAATGGCTGCTTTGGTGGTTAGATGAGTTTAAACTGATCATAGGAAAGGATTAGGAAAAACTATGAACAGAAGAGTATAGAAGAATTGTTTATGATTGCCTCCCTTTGCCTTCTAACCTTCTCAAAAAAAAAACCCCAAAAACCCCCACTAACCTCCCCCCTACCAAAGTTTCATGAAGAACAGGGCAATGGATATCTTTCCAGAGAAGCAGAAAGGGAGGCAGAGAGAGGATAGGTCTCATAAATTCAGACCTTAGACTAGCCAAAATGTCATCAGGCAAACAGAGGCTCTCAAAAGAGTTTAAAGATACTGATCACTGGCAAATAGTTTCAGGCCTTGCTCTCACACCTGGAAGTGGCCCTTTTAAGTCACGTGATTTTAAAGGCAATTGCATTGTCCTCTTGTTCTTGTGTTGTAGCTGACTGGAAAGGTTCCAAGGCAGTTAAAGCAATTCCTTGCATAGTTTACTTCAATGTTTTAAAACTCGTGTTTCTTGCATTTAAAAACTTGGGATTATATATAGCGTCTTCAAATCAGACTTTCAAGGTTAGGCGACATCTCTTTTTGTCAAAAAGGTCATTCTTCAAAGAAGCTTAGCTACATAGAGCAAAATAACTTACTGTTATAATTGTTGACATCGGAACAATATGCAATGGGCAAGAGAACATATATTGTTCACATTATCAGAAAAACTTCTTTCCTGCGTAGGCTTGTTTTTTGCGTGCCAGAAAGGCTGAGTGGCCCCAATTTGTTTGTGCAGGAGACATCTAAGTAGTCTTTGGCATTCTAGTTATGTCTATACAACGGATTCATACTATGCCAAATGAGTTGTAGTGTCGTGTGGTCTTGTATTCAAGAAGTAAGTGCTTTAGTTGACCTTTTCTGTATCTTTTATATTTGCGAGCTGAAGTGTAGCTACCTGACCTCTTAAGTCAGCGTGCTTTCATTCTTCCATGTTTTAGTCGGTAGTTTCACCATCGCTGTAAACAATATAGATGGGCACTGTTACTGTAAGAAGAGGTCCTGCCTTCTCTCAACTCTGACTGCTTATTCCTACCCTTGTATTAGGGTCCGAGTCCAATACTCTCTGACCATGTTCTTTTAGATATTCCACACATGATGAGTGCAGTGTTTTATATTAAAGTTTACTTTGAGGAGGTTTGATATTACACAGGATTTTTGATTTAGCAGAGTGAAACAGCAATATACTGAAATCACAATACAAGTGTATACACTTAGCAAAATATAGCAATTGTGATATGCAGTTCAGCAAAATATAGCAATTGCGATATACAGTTCAGTCATAATACCAGTGTGATTCCCGTTACTGGTCTCTACAATACGCTCACTGTCGCGACGCTGAGCATCCCCAGTTGCCAGGAAGGAATACGTGGGTTGAAGCCAGCTCAAGCCCACTGCTGTCCTCAAAATTCCTTTGGTAGTTGTTCAAGTTTTATACTCTCTCTTGGGCTGAGCCACATATACGCCTCCCCCATGTTGGTCTGGCTGTCTTCAGGAAGAGACATTTACACCTGGTCCAATTAACGGATATGGCTGCTTATCTAAAACAAAGGTCACCCGGCAGGTCCCCTTTGTGTTGAGATAAAGTCAGTCCTCCGTGCAAAAGCTGTGGTTAATGAGCCGCATCCTACAATATCCCTGAACCTTCATGAGGCACCTGGCCCTCTGAGCCTTCTCCCATTGTAGGGGTTATTGGCTGGAGCTGTGACATTTTTCTGCTGCTGATGTATCCAGTATTTCTCGTGCCTGCCTACCAAAAGAGAAGGCAACTGTGCCCAAGAACTTTGAGTCAATGCATTTCTCATTAGCCCTTTGCCTGCCTATCTCATTCTGCCATTCTTTTCACTGCTGTCTTCCCTCTCACAATTAAAAATGTATGCATATTAAGATTTCTTCAGCTGCTGTCATGCTGAGTGCATTTGAATTATTTATGAAAATATTTTGTATTTAATATACTTACAGAATTCAGTATTTGTATGTTTGAGTATCTTGCAATGAAGTTACAATTTTTGTGTCGCTGTCATTTGAACATGTTATGTGTTATGCAATTGCTTGTGGCCTAGAAAGACATGCCAGGAGATTTGAGTTTGAACCTCGAGTGTCTCTGTTAGCCCATGAAGTAACATAACCAAAGTGCCAGTGGTATTAAGTCCCCAAACGTGTGGTTTATAAAAATTATTAAGCTGTTACTCTGTATATTAGTACAACTGTGATATTAAAGGAGAAACAGTAAAGTAGTGACATTAATGACTGCTTTTTATCATTGACACTATATCCTTGAGAGACCTTCTGGGGCCATTTTTCTTGCACTACAACACAAGATCACTTTTTAGTTATTGGTGTACTGAGTCTTTCTCCAGATCATTCATGTCACTCAAAGTTAAATTGAATAGTCTTAAAATTTATATTCTCCAGCCTACAAAAGTTGCAGTCTTGGAGGCTTTCCCTGGGTGAACAAAAGGAGTTAAAAAATGTTGAGAAGGTAACTTCTTGTAAATTTCTTTATTTTCACTGATTTAAAATTTTTGAAATTTTGATTTTATTGTTATTCACTTCTCCTATTGGACGTTTTATGATACAGCTTTTAACTGACTAGTTTTAACAGAAGATCAGTCTGTTTATATGCTATCAATGTGATTTTTAGGTATCTTTTAAAAAAATTTTGTTTTGTCATTATTTGACATTGTAATGGGCCTATTACAGTCTAAGAGAACACTAGAACACTTTACAGTTGGTAGAGAGAAATCAGCCGCCAGGACCTTAACACAGTAAAGTGAAAATTTATGGCCCATACTGTAGAAATACTCCTTAATTTCCTGTATTAGACTTTCAATCTTATATGGACATCTTTGTAGTTTGTAAGTGTTATCTGAATGTGGGAGATGGCCTTGTTCAAATAGACGTTAGATAAAATCAGATTATTATAAAGCTGCATAGCACAGAAGGATGAAGTGATTCCAGTCATATGTTTTTTTTGCATTGAGTACTTTATCATCCTTCCCTGTGAAAGGTGTTTATGTAAATTATTATAGCAAAGGCATGATGCAGAGCAGACATACAATGAATGCAGGAAGGTAGACTAAAATGTCATTATTTTTAGGTGTTTTCTGAGTCCGGTACAAGCACGAGTTCTCAATTTCTATCTATTCCATTTTTTTTTCTTTTCACTTCTGCTCTTTCCAACTTCTCGCTCTTTCTCTTGCTCTTTCGCACTTGCTCTCTCGCTTTCCCTTTTTTTTTTTTTCTTTTTTTCCTTCTGAAGATGCTTTTTGGAGGTGAACACATGGTAGTGAGCTACACTGTCTCCAAAACAAACAAAAGAGGGTGCGGAAATGATGAGGGGGAGGAGGAGAGAGGAAAAGATGCAGCTGCTCATGTTTAATTTTTGAAGCTAGCTTCAAGTTCTGTGGCATTTGCTTAAGCTTGATAGCATACTAGGGGCCTGACTGAAATACTGTAACTATTTTACAGTGATTGCCAATAAGAGAACGTTAAAATAGTAGCAAATGGATTATTTGAATTCTTATCTAAAATAGTATTGATTGAAAATGCTTTGCCAAATGAGATCTCATGAGTAGAAGATTGCCCTACCTATGGAAACTTCTGGAAAAGCAGCTATCCCCATAGTGATGATTATTTATTTGTTTAATTCTGTCGTGCGGCCATCCAAATCAGTGGAAGATATTTCATGTATTTCACCTGTGATAGGATTGGATTCTACAATTCCTAGCCGGCCATTGAGCAGTTCTGAAGTTGTTTCTTTTGAACATGAGCCAGCAATGTGCTGTGGCGGTAGGGAAGGTCTCCTGGGCTGCGTTAGGCAGAGCATCGCCAGCAGTTGAGGGAGGTGATCCTACCCCTGTACTCAGCACTGTGAGGCAACGTGTAGAGCGCTGGGTCTAGCTGTGGACTCCCCAGTGCAAGAGAGACATGGACACACTGGAGCGCGTCCAGCGAAGGGCCATAAAGTTGATGAAGGAACTAGAGCATCTCTCATATGAGGAGAGGCTAAGAGAGCTGGGACTGGAGAAGAGCCTAGAGAAGAGAAGGCTCAGGGGGATCTTATCAATGTATATTTAATGAGGGGAAATGGGAGAGAGTAATGAAGATGGAGCCAGATTCTTCTCATTGGTGCCCAGTGACAGCACAAGAGGCAGCGAACACAAATGGAAGCACAAGAAATTCCATCTGAACATAAGAAGACGCTTTTTCACTGTGAGAGTGGTTGAACACTGGAGCAGGTTGCCCAGAGAGGTTATGGAGTATTTAACTGAAACAGTTGGCGATAGCAGATACTGAACAAATTGCATGTTTCCATATATTTTTCTGAACAATAGCATTAATGAAAATAATAATATTAGTGCTATTAAGCAAAAATTTGTGGTTAAGGAATAAAGCTTGAAACAATGCGTGGAATGAAACATGTTCGGGGCTTTATTGCACAACTCTACATATTAGTGAGTGCTTACCCGCATAAGTAGTCTCACTGACGTCAATGGGAATACTCCTATAAGTAAGTGTTCATCAGTGCAAGTAAGTGTTGCAAAATCTGTCCTTGTTTCTAATGTAAAAGCATATGTAACACAGTATTTAATTATGACTTCAAACTTCCTTTACTTCAGCTAGCATATTCATTTAAATATTTAAAATTGCACTCCCTTTTCCTAGGCCATATTTTGCTGACATGGAGGTATCATTACCTCCATCACCATAAAATTGAGCAGAATTAGCATCTTGAAAAATCATCTTTTATTCCCTTCATTTGTACAGCTGAAAAAGGAGGGGTGGCAGAAAAGGAAAATACTTCTCTTCCTTTGTTACGTTTTAAATAAATTGGAGTTTCTGACTTTTTTTCTGACAGTTTGATGGAGTCAGTGCTTAACTTTCAATGCTTAATTAGTCTGAAGGTGGGCTTTCTTTCCCCCACAAAAGAATTAACTAGGTATTTTTTTATGTCAAATGTCAGTCAAAGTTTAATTTTGTATAGAGAAATATCTTGTATCTGTATTTTGTAGCAATCCTGAGGGTAGTTAGAAAGCAGTTTCCCACATTAATGATGTGATACTAACTTTTCATATGTGAACTTTATTGTTAGTATGATGTAGCATTTTTGATGGGGAAAAGCTACATCATACTGCCTAACATCAAAGTGGTAAGGCCAGAAACTCTGTCATAAAAATTGATTTTTGAGACTTTTGGAAACTTTATTTTAAAAATTTGCTTTCTAGTTGCAAGTATTGGAATTTGGTCATTTGAATTAGCTCAGGGACCCTTCTGAAATGACTGAGACAGTGGATATGAATGACTGAAGTTAAATTTCTTCAGAACTGCGAAATGCCCTGAGAATATAGTGTTACAAATTAGAAAAATGAGCCTATTTCACTTAATAAAGAGGTTAGATATTACTTATTCACACTAGTGGTACCTGCACAAAGAGGAGATATCTAATGCTGAAAAGACTTTTTAGCTAATAGCAAAAGTATCAAAAAAGCCTGGTAGCTGGAAACTGAAATAAGAAAAGTTCGTAATGGAATTAGAATGCAACTTTTTAAATGGGTACGCCCATTTTGTACCCATTAGTACCTTGAAGAGATTAACTGGGAAATGTGCTTAACTCTTCTACAGCTTGACTGTTTTATTTAAGATCAGATGTCTTTTAAAAAGATATGCACCAGCTCAGCCTTCAGATTATTAAGCTTCATGTACAGTGAACAGATGATGCACTTTGTGTCAGTCAGGAGGTCAGGATCTTAATGGTACTTCATCTTGAAACAAATGAGCCCATGAACATCATGATTGAGCATTTGATCAGGTAAGAATACCACCTTCTAGGCTGTTGCATGCAGAGGAAGGAGGTTTTCTCTTTGAGGTCTTTCATTCAAGTACTGAGCAAGCCTCTTAATACTAGAGTTTCAAAATCTATGAAATAACATGATTAAAAGTAACAGATCCATATCTTCTCAAGCGTTTTTTAGAGCAAAATCCTTTGTGTTTCATTTTCGCCATGATGACTAGGAAGATAATGTAGTTAGACTTACGCAACTTGATTTTGAAGAGGTAGATTCTCCTGAACTGTATGAAACCTTTCCTGATGCAGGAAAGCTGGGCTTCTTTCTAATAGAGCTTTTTAATAACAGATTTCTCTGGGTTTTGTATCTTCTCATATTGTAAAGGATGTTGACTGTATTTTTCTTTAAGCCTTATGAAACAGTAAGGTTGGAGGGAATTAAAAAGAAAGACAATCCTGATCTGTGCTGCTGCAAATGTGGACCCAGTACCACCAAAGTAGAGAACAGTCAGGTGCCTAGGCTTGTTAGTATGCAGTGCATTATTTGAATGTGTGCACACTGCTAATTGAAACATAAGAAGAGGCCTATGCTCTGGGAAACTGTCCCAACAGGTCTGTTAATGTAAGTGTTGAGATGAAATAGGCTGTTCCTTTCGTAAGGAAATATATGCTCTATATCCTACTTATTCAGTACAATAACAGAATGAGACTTGGCATAAGCATATAGTATCCTTCAAAGGAGCTTTCGTCGTATTGAGTCTTGTTTGTGGACTAAGTTAAACAGCATTTTGTTCTCAGTGTTTTAATTTTATATTGGTGAGCATATTGTAAATGATGTACAGAGCTTTATTCATGGGAGTTTTCTTAAAAAACAAATCAGCAGCAGAAGTTTCTTAATAAAGACAATGAGACTATTCAGCCAGAAGAGTTTACTCAGTTATGAAACTATTTCAGGATCAGGTGTCAGGTGGGAGAAATACATTACATCAGCTGGAAGGTGGTGTTGTTGAAGTCATAAATTAAGAACTTTGTCCCAAGACTTGTGCTGAAGGGAAGACTTAAGGCATACTAACCTTGTGTAATTATTGTTTTTAAAGTCGTTTAATTTACAGATGTATATAATGTTTCTAGAGATAAGGTAGGTGCACATCCTGAGTGTCTTGATGCTTTTCATTTTTCATGAATGAAGGAATTGCTTGCATTTCTGCAATTGCCAGTGTTGAGTTGAGTGTTACGAGTCTGGTATATTTTGGGTAGGAGACCCCACGGTACCCTGGCCTTGTCTTTTGCACAAGAGAAGAAAAAAGGGTAAATAGTTAAAGCAAGATGCAAGCAAGATGTTCATTATTTATTTATAAATCTTTTTTCATTTACTCTGCAGTGTAATGCATTATTTTTAAAGTAGTTGATAATTAGTAACCTTAAGAGGATGCATAGCTTCTTCCTCAAGCAAACCTTTGAAATTGATTTAAATTTGTAACTGCTAAAGCATGTCTATATTCATTTTGTTAGCTTTTGTGGAGTGCTAATTAAATCCCAAAGTTCGGTCCCATCATGCACCTGGAAGGAGAATAAAGCTTGTCACAGATCTCTCAGAATTATTCCAAGGTGCTAATTAGAACTGTAGAGAAGCTACTCTCAAGCCAGGAAGGTAATACGCACAATTTTGAAAAGCCCCATACATCAAATAATGGATGGTGTTACAATGTAACGCTATAGATGCTCTGCAGTGTTATGCCACTCATACAATTTGAAGTGTGTATTGATCCTATGAAAAATGATCATGCAAATTAGGAACACTTACTCACCCCATTTAGCCTATATATAATTCCCATGGAAAGATTATAGGCCTTTTAACTCTGGCTAATGAAAACTAATTTCATAAACATTCTTAGATGGCTTTTTGCTCTTTAACTTAATGCTGAATCAGTGCACAGAGCTGCCAATACTTCGCAGTTCTGGAGTGCAGAACTTTGGGACCCGTAACCAGATAAGCTTCTGTACATGTCTAGGGCTCGAGCTTGCGAGATCCTGGGTAGTATCTGTAAATGCCTCGTGAGCAATCACTGTGGAAGTCGGTGGGAATTACAGGTGCTTGTTACGTTCACAAATGGTGCGGCACCTGGCATGTTCAGGTACCTGTACTTACATCTCTGACTTTTTCATCAGGAGGATTTGAATTATGGAACACTGGACGAAATGGTTATTAATGTTCTTCCTGTGTAAAAGTGTTATAGCTCAGCTGGTCTGAGCTGCTCTTTATTTTCTTTCTCTAGAACTTAAGCAGTGCTGCTTGTGTCCTAACTGAAAAGTAGTATAGCATGGTGCTGGTGGTTGTAGGCCGCTGCACAAGTGGCTGCATTTGATTGTGAATGCGATTGCGATCTAAACATACCTAGAGCTTGCGGTTTTATACAGTCACTGGTGGCTGACATAATTAAATGTTCACGTTTCTAGAATGTTTTGAAATGTTTAAGGATAAAATGTACTATACGTGAAGCAACTTTGTAACCTTTTTATGCACTAAAATATAGTATAGTGTTATACTATACTAAAATATGGTATAGTGTTTTTGTGCGTACTGCATTATTGTTTTATACTGTTAATACTGGTTTTCCTGATTGGTCAACAAAGGAACTCTGTATTTTTTCTTTTTTTTCCTACAAACGTGGGTGTGGGTTGGAGAGTGAGGGCAAAAGATTGAATGGAGCTGTTCACAGGTAAATTTATGAATTGATTTTCAGAAAAAGAATGGAAAAGAGATTTGACCATTTTAGGTGCTTCTAGTTAGTGATTATACCTTTTGCCAAACCACTAATGTCAGATTTCACAGAGTCTGGGCACTTGCTTGCGTTACATTCCTGTATACTTAAATGGATTAAGATAAAAACTCTGACTTGAAAAGGGTATTCCAAAACTGACTGTGCCTGTGGTTTTGAATCCTGATGCTTTGAACAAAGAAGGGATTGATTTAATGGGATTAGTGCTTAATCCAAGGGAAGCAGTGTACACACATGCCTTGAATGCTTTTAAGAACGACTACCAACATTATTTATAAGATTCTGTAGAAAGATACTCACAGGTGGTTTTTGTGCAAGAAGGAGATGGGGCAAGACTGTTTAAACTCCAGGAGAATATAGAGGCAAAGTTGTGTTCGAGTTTCCTTTTCTGGATTACTTTCAGATTTTTGTAAAGAATTTTTTATTTTGGTACAGCTATGATATTTGTTTTTCAAGTGTTGATTTTTAAGAGGAAGTGATTTACATCTCTAGTCCTCATTTTGACATACCAGACGAAAAGATTTATTTTAACATTACACATTTTGTACTTGTGTTTGTGTTTTCTATTTCAGGTGTTACCTTATCTGAAAAGTCTTATCATCATGATTTTTTATGGCTTGCGGATTTTTTTTGTGGCATAACATGTTACATAACAGAAAAATGACTTTACCTGTATTTGGTATGCCTTGGTGGCCCCTCTAAGTACAGGAAAAGATATTTATTAAACAGAACCAGTCAACTTTTTTTTTAAGTTGCAAAGTTTAAAGTTATTTCTTACTATCTGTTTTCATAAAATCTTCCTCCATACATGAAATCAATTATTTCTATAGACCAGTATATACTTTCGGAATGTGTTTTCAAAGCATTGGCTCTTATCTAACTGAGCAAAAGTGTGTTTCAGATGCGCCAAACAACGTTGAAGGGGTTTGAGGAAAGCAATGACTGCAGTCTTTCTGCATGTAGCTGTTCTGGGATAAAATCCCGGGCCTGAATAAATATTAGACTGGCTGAACAACTGTTGCCCCTATGTCTGTCCCCCTGTCCCCCTTGGGGATCTTTTTGTTTGCATTTTTGTTTTATTCTTAAGTATTGCTGTTCTCAGTTTTCCTCTGCAGTCAGGGCCAGAAACTTTAGGTGAAAAGCTAAAATTCTTGCCTAATCACGTGGTTTGATTAAGCTTGTGGTTTTAGAAAAACACCAAATCACAACACTAATGATAAAATTGCAGAAATTGCTAATGCTGTGACTGACTCATGCTGCGAAATGGAGCAAATTTTTAAACATAGCTCTAGGCTTCAATTCTTTCAGCTTATTCACAGTCAATTCTGCTTTATACTGAGCTCCGTGAAGCTATTCTCAGAGGAGAGTGCTGTACAAGAGTTCATGGCAGAGAGTAAGAGTCAGAGACTAGAGCCATTAATTGATTCAGTAGTACTCAGGCTATCTTGTATCTAAGAAATCTTCTAAATATTTTACACATCAGACAAAAAGCTGAGAGCAGAAATATGATTTTCAGGTGAATCTGGTTTAACTAAAATTTCAAAAAAGGGAAGGCTTTTGGAGACTGGCTCGAAGACAACAAGTAATTACTAATATTTTATATTTGAAGGAAATCTTGTTTCTTACTATATTTTTGAATCCAATTGGACTACATCTGGGATAGTAAGCAAACAATGTTGAGGAGTGTTCTCCTGTACTGGATTTTTTTTTTTTTTTTGTCTGTGCTGTTGAATTGTTATAGTGGTTCCTGGTGCTGCGTTGATCAGAGCCAAGCAGTGGTGTCCCAGACAGTTCTTGGGGCTTGCTCTGAAGGAGGGTCAGGCTAGGGAGTTTGCATGCATCCCCTTTTCAGTTTTCCCTCATCTGCATTGTTGGAGGTGAAGAATGTTTAATAATAAGGGTGTAGGATGCCCTATGCTACTTGGTTTCAGCTCAGTGAGCAGCCCTAGGCGTGTTCAGTTTACTGGTATAGACAAACCTATAATGTTGCCTTGGAGTACCATTGGAATTCCAGCCTGTAAAGTGAGTTTTTAAGATACTGACTCAGCTACACTGTGTCACACCTGCGCAAAAAACAGTTTCTCTTTTCAGCTAGAAGTAATTGTCTTTTGTAGTAGATTTAAAACAAAAAACAAAGCCGATATCCAGTTATTTTCCAAAGAGTATTTCACTGGCGTTTTGAGGACTGCAATATATAAGTCCATGACAATATTTACAGTGTCTATCATTCCTAAACCCTAATATAGAAATTATGAACATTGTGTTTATCAACAGGAAGAATATGGATACATTTATTACATTAATCTTCCTATTCCATAAGGTGTCCGGCTTTATTCTTTATTAGTCATTCAAACTTGGAGTAGTACACGTTTCATTTGGAAGCTGTCTTCATGCACTTTAGACTTCTCAAAAATGTTTGTGCTAATACCTGTACTTTTAGCTCTGCAATAGGAGAGAGTTTTGCTCTCTCTTTCCAGGTTCTGGACTCGTTATGAAATACGGACTTCAAGTTACCCCAGAAAATATTTGGTGCCCGATTTATTCGGAGAGATTATGAGGATCCACGTTTCAGGTTGTGGAAAAGTAAAAAGCTAAAGTTAGCGTTGTGGCTGACACTTGCAGTAACGTTGTTTTCATGTCCAAAGCAGGGGCAAACTGTTACTTGGATCCTTACGACTTGAGCATTTGCTCACTGTCACTGTATCAAATTTAGTTTGTTACTTTGGAAAGCCAGATTACATTAGAAAAGTTCGTTGGTGTAGTAAAGTCGGTAGAGGTGAGAGATGACCACATTTTTTGTATTGGAAGAGGACCCTGCTGTGCACACGTTCTTACTGACAAATAAGTCCTATGGCTAATGTAGTTAATTCATTTTGGGAATTATTATAATGTAGGTAAGTGTCTCTCTTGATTGATTGATTTAAAGAGAGAGCAATTTTGAAAAGAGTTGTACTGAGCAGAAGACCTGGTAACCTTGCAATGAAATGATCCACTGCTGGGCTGCAACACAAGTTCCCTCTCATCATTATTGGCAGTATGTATAGCATTACAGATTTTCTTTATGATTATGAAACTGTTGGCTTACTTATACTGGACAATGGGACATTCCACTGAGAATTCATTTAATGTATTTTAGGTTCCGCCTGCCATTATCACCAATGAAATGCTGGCATTAATAAAACATAAGCTGGGAGGTGAAAAGAAGAATCCAGGCTCTAGAAGACTGGCTTTTCACTGAACCCAGCAGTTTACAGTGCTCCTAATGGCTTTGTATGAGATGCAAAATACAGAAATGCAGATGTATTAGAAGTTGTTAGTGGCAACTGAGGAGGTTGTGTTCATTTGGCTTTTAGTATAAATATTAGCAAAAAGAGCCAAATCCTAGTTATACTATTGAAATCTAAATGCTTTAGTTCTGGTAGCCTGATAGAATAAAGAAACAACGTTTTCATGTGGCAGTTCAGAATCTATATGGAAAGCTATTCCTCTTTCAATAGCTCTACTGAACTCACCAATTATCCTCAGATAAAGGGTTCTTTATTCCATTTTTCTTAATGAAACGGAAGCCATGTTTTTTAAGTAATAGTCAGAGGGCCACTACAGAGAGTCTGGTTCAACAACTAGTTAATCACAAATGTTTGGCTCTGTTTTATCTTGAATTACTGGACTGCAATATTCAGTAGCAATATTAGCATATTCTATAGTCAGTTTACAAAAATAAAAAGGGGAAGAAATCCACACACCATTCTGCCTTCAAGTATACATGTTTCTGACATTAAATTTAGTGAAAAAGAAATGATTTCTCTCTATGAATTATGAATTATAATTTATAAGGAGATGATAAGGCTTACAAATTTAAAAAAACCTCCCATACCTGCCTTATCTAAGGCCAAATAAGTTATTAAAAAAAAATTCAAAAAAACCCTCAACGATTTGATAGATTGGCATGAAGCGTGCCAAATTAGAGGAACTGCTTAAGCCTCAGGCATGTGGAAAATGGAAGAATATATGTGACTACTGCTTATTTGGTAGAATGCACCTAAACCTCTGACTAAGACAAATCAGTTTATAACAACATTAGCAGTAAGTTTAATTATTTCTTTTTTGTCATTTGATTCTCGCTTACCACTCCTAACATCACAGAATGAATCTCTTGGGAGAAAGATTATCCTGTTTAGCAATAAAAATATCTTTTGCTGATCAAGGTGTTGCCTCTTGGGTGGTGTTAGAAAGGGGCAGGCTGTCTTCTACCCTCTCTGCTTTGTACAGAGTTTTGCCAATTTTGTATCATCCTGCCCTAACTGAAACAAGTTATGCTAAATGATATATAAAGCACAGTAATGAGAAGCACTTGCATAAAACTTGTCATTTGTAGACAAGCTGTATTCGCAGTTACTGTTAAGACAGAGGCAGCCAAGAAATGGAAAAAAACAAGTGAAGCAAACCTTGATTAATGTTTTCCGTGCATATGAATTAGCTTTATAAACTAGATGGCATGGCCAAAGAGAACATTTCGAGTTGAGCTCTACAAAAAGGGAACCCAAACAAATGCGCTGGGCAGGAAGCTGGGAGCTGCTGACCTAGCACAAGCGCAGGGCAGTCGGAGCAGTTGGTTTGCCTACAGTTTGTTCTGAGGGAAATGAAAAAAGGAAGTGCTTATCTGATACGCATGTATCCTTTTGTATTATATTTTTATTACAATTTTCGTTATTTAATCCCAAGTCCAGAACAAATAGGTAACGTATGTGTAGCAGTGCAAGTTATGCCAAAAAGATATCAGCGTTGAAACCTGGGTTTATCACTAAAAAATAAGAATATGAGGGAGAAGGGTTGTTGTGTATGCGTGTGTCTGTGTGCACACACGTATGCTTTTTTTTTTTTTTTTTAATTAAACAGGATATGTATGAATCAGGAAAGCAAACTCTGATACACAAATGGAATGAATGGTGAGGCAACCAAAAGGCAAGATTCCTCCTTTAATTCCCAGAAGAATGAAAGTCATTCCAGTCTCTGTGCGTTTGCTGGCCCTGGTGCATGCGAAGCTGTTGGCCAGAGTTCAGCCCTGCTGAGTGATAGTCTCTCTTGATCCTACCACAGCTCTGTTAGAGGACAGGTTTGTTTCCAGGAAAGGAGAATTGTTCTTCTGGCGAAAATACTGAGCAATGCACTAGGGCCTTGAAGGAAACAAGGTTATGAATCTTTGCTACCTCACCCGATACAAGAGGAAATGCTTTCTGAAGTTACATTAAAGGAAAGGAGGGGAGCTTTTCTTTGGACTACTTGTGAGAAGATGTATAAACTGACACACTTTTGAATGTATTAATTGCTACCCTTTTTCATATTAGGTAGTGTTGATATGTATACTTTGTGCTCCTTGCAAGAACTGATTAACAAAACAAGAGAAGGCCTGGCATCGCTGAAGTCAGCGGGAGGCTTCCCATTGTGTAGAGGCAGTTGGTGTTTTGTGCGTGAGGTCTTCCCGGAGAGCAGGAAGTGACATTTTTGGCCAATAAATTGTTAATTTAATATCCGTGTTATGCATTTTGGGCATTTGCGTTGTGTGGCTGTAGTATGTATTTTTCTATAAAGTAGACCAATGATGAAGAGGATAGATAAATCTGCTTCATTCTGTATAGAATACTGCATTATTCATTTTAGCTCTGCAAGTGTAGTTTTAAATCTTGTTCTGCTTGCTCCTGTCTAAAAACAGGAGATTGAAAAAGCACATCTGCTTTTACTTAAATAAAGGAGGGTGCTTTAAAGATTATTGTAGGATTGCTTTTATCAGTTCAATGAATCACTTT
Organism: Struthio camelus; assembly: GCF_040807025.1. Taxonomy (NCBI): domain Eukaryota; kingdom Metazoa; phylum Chordata; class Aves; order Struthioniformes; family Struthionidae; genus Struthio; species Struthio camelus. The sequence continues at coordinate 87,917,789 of NC_090944.1, read as the reverse complement.
TCCATATAAGGTTAAAGCAGAACTTTCACCTTCAGGTTGCTGAAATTGCTGGACATCTGGGACAGAAATTATACTGGTGACATATAGTCTGAAGTTTTAGATCCAAAATTGACCTTTTACTGAATTTTGCTGTGTATGTTACAAAAAGCATACCCCATAAAAGTTTGAATCAAATAAATACTTGCATTGAAGTCAAGGCAAAAAGACTGCATCCATAAGAAAATTATATTCCCTTAAAACACAACTCAAACCTTGTAGAATTTCAGTTGCTAATTTTACAAGCTTTTTCAGTTCCTATATTTTTACTAGAAGCAAGAAATTTTTTTTTTTACCCTTTCTTTGCAGTCTAAAGGTAATCTTCGTGACAAACCTGTGTTAGTCATTTTTCATCCAAAACTTAAAAATCAGATAAGTTCTGATAACTTCCTGATGCTTAACTCGTAAATTTACAAAACTTTACATAGTCATATGAATGATTCTCTAAGCATGTTTTTTTTAAATGTTATTGTTATTAAATTAGAAAAATTTAATATGTCAAAATATTATATTTTTCTTAGTCTAGCAAATCACAAGATTGTATTAGTCTACTTTTTCCCTATATGGGATGATATCTGTGTTGGCAGAAAGTGTGTTTTTTCATTCATACGGAATGTGTACTTTATAGATGTATTATGATCTGCCTTTAAAAACTGTTGTCTAACATTAGACCCTCAAAGTAGTTTGATTCCCCCTCCCACCCCCCCCGACTTGGTGATCATCCCCTACTCTTACTGATTTGGAAAAGACCCTTTCTTATTCACTAATGAAAATCAGGATACTCAATTAGTTCTGTAATTCAAATGATCGAGATCTGGAAATTTTTGTCTGAACGTGGGAAAGTCAATAACAGACTATGATGTCCACCTGGAGCTGCAACCTACTTCAGTTAAGAGGACTATATTTAAAACTGATTTGGCCTGGTGAGGGCTGCTGGTGATGGTGGGGATGTGAATGAGATGGGGTAGTCTGCGGGGGGCAAGTGCTGTGCAGGCCGTAGTCTTAGGTTTGTGTTTTGGTACTACTACCTCAATGTTTTCATACTGAAACTTGTAAGACAGCTTAAAGGTTGCAATTTCTTACTAGCATTTAAATACACTACAGTTATTTACAGTATATTCTGATAACGTGCTAAGCATAAAATAGGAAAATTGATGTTATTTTATAGCACAAACGTTCTCCAAAAGAGCTCGGTGCTGTCTGGGGGAAAGTTTCTGTGCTACTGAATCCTGATCTGCTTTCTGTGGTGAATTTAGAGCTGACTGAAACAATTATGTATATATGCACACAACTCTGGAGGAGAAGGAGTATTTAGGGTCGCTACGGCAATTGTTACTCGTGTTCCCCTCAGAATTAATGAACACTTTTGTATTCAGTGTATGCTCCCTTTGTGGAAATGTGAATCTCATTCCCTCAGGACAGCTGCGCTTGTTTCCTATTCTCCCTTGAAAAACGTATGTGCGGTTACTTGAATATTCCTGAAGCTAGTGATTGTGGTTCAGTAGATTTTTGAATCAGTTTGTAATTTTGTGAATTTGAGGATTTATTTCTGATTATATCGGGGATTTGAGAACTTTGAATTTTAGAATTTTGCTTCATTTTCTGAAGCATGTACTAGAGTTTTCTTCTTATTGCAGATACTGTAAAGACCTTTAAGATTAATTTTATTTTGATAACTGAATTACTAGATAATGGAAGCTTGCATGTTTAGAAACACTGTTTCTGTTTCTAAAGTGACATAAATCCAGTACTTTTAAAATTTGCACCTGATTTTCGTGTTATGGAATATTTTTTTATTGCTTTTGCTGCTTTTTGCAGTGAAAATATTGAATTTGCTGCTTTACAAGAAATACCTGCTTACTTTCTTCTATCTCCTTCCACCCAGTCTTGCTCTGTCAACTCTCTCTGATACATCTTGCATATCTTGCAAATAAATAAGTTCAGAACAGCCAAAACTGGAGTACTGGCTATTTTTTCATTACAAGCATGTAACAGTGCAAATACTTGTGTTACTCATTCTCTGTTACTGCTGTATCCAGCCTGAGCCCCCAGCTAGTTGCTTCCTTCTTTAGCTTATTTAAAATGTGTTCAGATTTCACTGAAAAAAAATTCCTAGTAGCTCTTTATTTCCTATTTGTTGCAATCTCAAGCCACTTACTCAATACAAAAAATGGAAGTGGAGACCTTTTTGTTTGCTGCTTATTTTAGGCACATTGCTGTTTTTTGGAATTGCTTCTGCGTTCTCTGTTTCCTGTCAAAGCTACTTACCCATTTTCTGTTTTACTCACTTGCCCCAGTCACATCATCCTGGTTTAAACCATAAATTCTTACTGTCCGTCTCTCCCAGGAGAAAGTTGTGTACTCGCACAGGAGACTTTCTGTGCGCAGTATCTTGCATGGATATGTATTGTCTCTGCTACTTCTTGTATGACATCTCATTTTTTTTTGATTGGGTACTGTTCTGCCTGGGGAGTTTAAGCAGACATATATTCAATCAGCATCTTAGACAGTAGGACAGTGATAAACCCTGGGGTCTCTATATTACTTCATATGGGGAATTTTATACCAATAGCATAATTAATTAATATTCTCTTTTGCAGGTTTAACCGATGAGAAAGTGAAGGCCTATCTTTCTCTCCACCCCCAGGTACTGGATGAATTTGTGTCAGAAAGTGTAAGTGCAGAAACTGTGGAAAAATGGCTAAAACGGAAAAATAACAGGCAGGAAGGTAAGCTATTACTGTTTGTAATTAAATATTTGACTTCGAACAGCTCATTTCTTAACTTTAAATTTTAGAAGTTTTTTGCTTTTTTGTTTTTGTTTTTGTTTTTTTTTTTGTAAAACTTGCCTGCTGTAGTTTGTCTGTCATGGTTCCATCATCTTTTTTGAAAGGCAAAAGAGGTTAACAATTTTTGTATTTTCAGCCTTTAGGCATTTAGAGTTTGAACATGCTGGTATTTGTTTTGGGAGGTTCAGTCTAGTATTTGCAACTCAAAATGAGTATCCACCCAAACTGTAATGTCTGTTATGTTAATGTGTTTTTGAGAAGGTAATTTGGGCTCCTTGCCTCTAAAATTGGCAAGTTCAGAATGAAAATTATGTAGTAAATGCAGCTGTAAATGCACTCAGTAAGATATTGGATGCTTCATCTCACAAGATCCTATTTACAACATATGCTAAATCCGTTCTAGATCTGAACATTGCCACACAGGTTATAAACAGTGTATTGAATTCTAAAGGTGTTTCTGTTGGGTTACTGCAGGTTTAAACCCTCATTTGCTGGACCATGAAAACTGTTTCTTATAAGGAGGTCTGTGGATTAACAATAATCTTAAATTATATGTGATAGTGTGCAAACAAAAGTTTTCATGCAATCCTAAAAATTATTTGGAATGTTCTAGGTAAAATATAAGAGAAAGTTACTGGGAACATTGGGTAAGAAACACTGATTATACTCTGTGAGTGCGTTGCTCTGTAATTGGCTTTTAAGAAGTTTGAGTTTTAACTTCTGGTGATAACTCTAATTTCAAATAAAGAGGCTATTGCTGTTTCTCAGAAGATAGCTGAGTGTTTTCTGCAGACTTACAGGAAAAAAAAGTAGTGGACAAGGGACAGAAGAGGATGTAATGAACTAGATTTTCAGTGGTGATGAGTACACATGTGGTATTAAGGTTGTAGTACGCTTTCTTTGGTGTAAAGAGGTTACCTAATGGTAGAGTATAAACACACAGCAATAGGCTGTCTGTTTACTTGTTTGTTTCTGGCGTACAGTGCAAACTTAGTAGGAATACTGCATAACGACTGTGTTTATAATCCACATATGCAATCAGAAAAACACTGTTATGGATTAAGTGAATGAATCATGGTAAAGCATTTTACAGATGCAAGTGAAAATACTTTGTATTTTCACTCAGAAAAATATTACTCATTTTGCAGATAGCTATTCCAGTGAAAATGATGATTTTTCTATAAGCTGCTCAAAATTACTACACGAAATCATTGCTAGTTTGAAATACACTTTATAGTTTAGATCAAAGATCTTGGTCCAAAACCTGAATGATTTGAATAGTATTTCAAGTTCAAGAATCTTGCATTAAATGGAATTTACTTCCAGTTGTTCAAAGTTTGTTCTGTCTTTTTTTCTTATGATGGTTATTCAGAGAGGGAGAAATGACCTAGAATACAGATCTATGAAGGTGCTCACGAAGGTTTTTCAGCCAACTGCTTGACTAATGCAAAGTAGCTATTGAAAGGTGTCTTACCAAGGTTTTTATCATAAGTAGCCACAAAGATATGTTTTGTCCATTATCTTCTCTAAATTTAAATCCTCTCTTTTATGACTATCTCTTGTAAAGCTGTTGAATTAAGAGTGCCTAGCAATAGTTAGGCCATTACTTAAATTTAGCTTTACATGTCTGTTACCATCAAGGTGGTCTTCCTGCCTTCCCTGCTACTTTCGTTGTGCTGGCAGTAATGGTTAGGGTGGCCATATTTATTACACTAAAGGCACTTGGGTAGGTGTGACTTTCTTAGTGTCAGATTTTTAAGAAGAGAGTAGACAGAACTGGATTTATAACTACACTTGCTGAGTTAAAAAAGAGTAATTTCAATGTGTTTCCTTTGCAGATTGAAACAGATAACTGATTAACCTCATCTTCGATTTTCTTTTAGAAAAGAGTGGGCTATAGCCACATAAAGTATCACACATAACAAAACATTTTAGTTAGACACAATGCAACGTTTATAGAAAAGAAACTTGCTAGATCATTTACACAGTTCACTTTGTGTCTGCCCAAATCCTAATGCCAGCCTAATGGTGGCAGTATGAATGAGCAAGAGGAGATGATGGAGGTGATTGTTTTGGTCAGCACGGATCTGTGGTGGATTAAATTGAATATGTAGCTATAAGCTTAAGTCATTGTAGATCAATAGAGATACAGTTTTTCCGCTATCCCTCTTGCTTTAGTGCAGTCTATTTTGTTAATCTCCGCATCATGTAATGTGATACAGAAAAATAAGCTCTGTTTTTATTAGAAGGTTGCCAGTCAGGCAAAATGCTGTTTTGAGATCTTTGGCTCAGTGTCTGTACTCTTATATGTTGATGACGCAGAATAGTCATTAACCTATATGCAGAAATTCTGTCCTGTGCAATTTACAGGCATCCAGCTGTGTGTACTCTTCAGCCAGAAGTCAGTGGGCCTGCAGCCAGAGTAGTTTGTCTGAATTTCAATAGCATGAACATAAACTGGAATGTCGGATTTGAACTTAAATGAACTAAAATTTTTCTGTGACTGAAATTCACTGGAGTAGACTTACTTTAGATTGATTTTTCTTTTTTTTTCTAAAATCCAAAGTACTGAAAAGATAGGCGATTAGTAAATGCTGCAATGTTCAAGATAAAGCAGCAGTTTATATCCCAAAATACCACGGGGACACGTCCGAGTGTATCAGATAAATTTTATATCTAGCACGACAAACATAGCTTGAAAGTGACCCATGGCAGGCTGATGGTGATCTGGGATTTTAGGATTTTATTTATTTATTTTGTATAGTGGAGAAAAGCTGAGAAGTTAGCACTGGGAGAGAGCACTGCTGGTATTGGGTATTCACTGAAAACTTTTTGAACCCTGACTATTATCTACTAATAAAATGCATACATAAATAAAAACGTAGCCAGGCCTTGTATTGTTGCTCACAGCATTTCCGAGCAGCTCTGTTTATTATAAACTGCCAGTTGAGTTTTAAATTTTGTATGTCCAGATCACAGTCTGCTTAGGCAGGACTCCTGCTAAAATTGGTGGAGCGCAAATTGGGCTACTACTACTCATGCAAAGTGTTTTTACTTGGTTTTTGTAAGCAGAATTTAACCAAGTAAGAGGGTTTCTGAACTGACTAAAGATTTCAGGATTCATTTTAACTCTTCTTCACTGTTGTTTACACATTAACTATGAAAGCAACTTGTTTATAGGTAAAGCCTGCTATTTCTAATCTGAGGCCTAGTTCATACTTAATGAATTATAGACTTATGGGATGTTTTATGAAGTTTATAGAACAGAAAAACATCTTCATATAGACACAGTGATAGCAGTAAAAAGTGCCTTTGCTTGTTTTATCTCATTTTATTTGGGGTACTGGTATAAGTTATACCAACAAGCTACGTGATCTTGCCATTTTAAGCTGTGCTTTGAAGATTCATTAACAGGTCGTCTTAGTAGAAGGAGATTTTTTTCAATGGACTTGAGAGTTTATCTGCCAGATAAAGATCCTTTCTTTTCCAGATGGTTAGCTAGAGTACTAATAGAACTGACAAGACTTCCATTTGTCCTCTTCCAGATCATTCAGCTAAAAGTAACTGAGCCAAGAGCAAGAACCGTAAGATTATCGAAGTTTTAGGCTCTGCTAGATATAGCCTCATTCCCCTACAACAAATTCCTCACAAAAATGTTTCCTACCTTAAATCTTAATTACACTGTTTGAAGCTTCACTCCCACAACAATAGAAAGAGGCTGCGTTTACTGATTGTGAGCCAAATGCATACCTTTTACCTTAAAAATACTGAATTTTACAGTTGTCTTTACTGTTTTTATTATGACATGTGTATAGAGTGAAAGGACAAACTGTTCTGACATGGAGAATTTCAATGTAGAGAACTGCATATATGACCTCTTGGTCTGTGAGAGCCAAGGTATCCCTTCCTTCAGAGGTGGCTTTAATGTTTTTCAGGTGGTGGGGATTTCCCTTCTCCTCCAGCTCCTTCCCCCCAAGGGCTACATGAAGACGTAATCTACTTCCAGTGTGTCCCTCGTGTTCTCATGTATGCTTCTTCCTCTGGGGTTTTGTGGGGCCGAACTCGGTGCTGCGGTGTGTGATGTGTGTTTAGCACAGGGGAGAGAGACTGCTCAGGAAGATTTTTCCTACAGTTATAAAGTGCTTTTGGGGATAGACTCCATAATCCCCTAGGAAAAAGCTGCACCAGCTTCCTAGAGGTATTTGTCTTGCTCTATGGGAACTGGAAAAGGAATTTAGCAAAGTTTTACAACTGAAAGGGCTGACTACAAGGATAGTCATGCTTTGCCGTGACAGGAAAGTTGGAGTGGACTAGCTCTAGTATAGGAGTTGCATCTAGGCACAGAAGAAAAAGTGACACTGATATGTGCATGATGTAGCTGAAGGGACACAGTTTCAGTACCTGCAGCCTCCCAACTCCCTCTCTTGCAGCAAGCACAAATAGTTTTGAGCATCTCTGCATAAATCACATCATTTGGAATTGGTTTCTTGGATGTTGGTCTACATAAGGAAGATATTCAGTTCGTTGATTAAATTTGGCATTTCCTTGGCTAAGTTTAAGAATGTTCTGTATTTTTAGCCATAGACTTAATTGTTTTGAAAAACTGGAAATAATAAATACGCTATTTAATTTTTGCAAAGGTAGGGCAGCAGGCAGGAGAAACACAAATTTAAAATAAAATTATTGCACTGCTTTTTACCCTGCAGATTAGCAATTCAGAAATGACTAGCAATGATACCTTGTCACAGATGTTTGAAATAATGTAAAGAAATGATTTTTAAAAATCATGCAAGAGGACAATTCGTGAATATTTGCTCTCCATGTTGGAAGAGCCTAATAAGCTCAAGGACCCTTTTGACTCAGCGTGGTCTGTGTTATGCTGGCCAAGCCTGATAAGGGATCGGGCAAGTATGGGCAGTGTTCCCAGTGACTTGATTCTGAAGACTTTGTAAATATTTACTGCACATATAACACGAGTTTTCCTTAGCAATCGTATTTATTAATAAATCAATTAGTCATAAATTTCAAAAATTATTAGTAAGCCCCACAATTTGAATGACAATAGTAAAGCATTTCCACTGTACTGGGAGGAAGAATTACATTTGCTTGCTTGTCTTTCTATGATGTCACTTAATTTTACATTTCTAATCTTTTTAATGAATATATTCTAAGAAAAGCATAATGATCTCCAGATATTCTCCTCTTGATAGGACATTAAGCCATGATGCAGACATAATTTTCCTTGTAATTTATTTGGATTTCTAAAATTACTGATTGTACTTGATTTGCTTAGTTACTGATATTGCATAGGAATCTGTGTACCTGGATTTGCCTTTCTAAGATACTCTGCAAGTGTCGCAGGGTTTTTCTCCTTGAGCCTAAATGAAGGCTTGCCATAGCTCTGTGTCTTTTGCCTAAATGGCCGCTTCTCTATCAGGAGGAGTTAGCCTGTGGAGGAGAAACATGGAAACTCTGTTTGGGGAGTAGCCTCTTGGAAATGTCTTTCTCATTTTTACTTTTCTTGCACTCGTGTGTCTGTCTCCATCCCTTGCTGTCCCTCTTCTTTCCTCATGTTTCCACGCAGCAATCTCCACAGGATTTTGTTCTACCAGTTCTAAACCTTTCTTTCTGATCCATACGTATGTTTCCTTGGCTACTTTTCCCTCTCCCTAGCCTAGAGCCCCTGGGCCTAGTTCATCACAGTGCATGATCATGTGCTTGTTATTGCTGAATCTGCACACATCAACAACAACTTTATACATTATTTTCTTTCAACAGTACTTGCCAAAACTTTGTGAAGCTATATGTGGTGGGAACTTAGGTGCTTTGGTACCATACAGATGCTGTTATTATGTTATTCCTAAATACAACCTTGGGCTTTCTTTAATGGAAAATACATATATAAAACAGTACATTCAGTACAATGTATGGCCCTGGTTACACACAATCATGTTACTGTGTGTTAAGTTCAGTGGGACTGTGCTAACAGGACATCTAGCGTTTACGGAAACCCAAAATTTCAGAATTATCATGTAAAAAAGTAAGTCGACTAGAAAATTAAATGCTTAGTTTAATGTTAGTATATTATTAGTATAATATTTATTCAGGATGAATAGTCCTAAAGAAGATGTCGTGTAATTTTTTGGGGCTTTGAAAAACAGTATAATTGATTGTCTTAAGCTGAGTCCAGGGTATTGCCACCCTACTATTAATCTTGCCATTTACATAATTTGTAATGTAATAGGCATACTTCATTGTGTCAGTCACATTTCATTGCAAAGTATACTGTAATCTGGTCTGCATTCAAGCAAGAAGAGAAAATACTATTTCACATGGCCAATGAATACTACTTTAGAAATCCTAGCATTAGCATTTCTTGATGTTTTCTTACATGAATTATTTAAACAAAAACATGCAGTGACTCTTTAAACAATTTTACATATTTTATGAACTCTGATTTTTTCCTTTATGCTTTTCTGTTTTTATTTTCTGTAATTCTCAGTGTTAAGTGCTATTAAATAGATATGCTTTTGTTAATATGCTGCAAATGAGAAATCAGTGTATTTGGTTGTTTCAGTTAAAAGGCATTTGTGAACATGCACAATTTTTTTGTTCTTTTTTTATATACCATTACACAATGAGTCAGAGCATATTCATTGCGGCTTCTGTGTAATTACTATCAGCGATCGGGCTGACTGCATTATAAAATGTGATTCTTCATTAGGCTTTAAATGCATGATTTTATCATGAATATCTCATTCTTGTGTTGTTTTCTTTCCTGTGAGTCAAATAGGACAACTCTACTTGGGTTCAGAATTTAGAGTAAGCTCCAGTTCCATTCTTTTTTTAGGTCAGTCGTTTAACTGTTCACCCTTTTACTTCTCCTTTCTACTCTTTGTCCTAAGAGTGGGCAAAGATTGCAGTCAGATTTGATGCTTTAAGTTTGGCTGGAGGCTGGAGAAACTGTCATGTGTGGATAAGCTCATTTTAATAGTTTTGAAAATTACTGTAGCTACCACTTGGTAGAAAATTTAGCAGGCTTCTGGAAGAAAGATGTCTGCATAAAAATTCTTACCCACAAGTTCCTTTGGGTCTACCCAGGAGACCATAGTATACTAGAGCAATACTTTTGAAAGCCTGAAGTGATATAATTGAGAATAGAGAGAACAGAGCTCTATGTGGGTTAGTTAAACCTATTTCTTATCGTATAGTCTGTGCTAAGCTGCAGGTTTCAGTGGCTAAAATAGTCTTGTGCCTGAGCTAGTTCATTTAAGCCTGGTAATTTTTTTATGTAGTCTTTAGACATCCCCTTTTTCTATTCCTAGAGAAGGAATAGGATCTGTGACAAAAGACTGCATGAGATCCAGACTCTGAGACAGTCTTCTATGCAGAGGGAGAATTTGTGTGACTAGTCCTTTAAGGCTGGCTAATACTAGAAGAAAAACTGTCCTAAGCTGCATTATGAAAAAAATAAAAAATTCTGTGATGTAACGTGGAATGGGAATTGTTTCTTTTCTGATGCTGTGCTTTAAGGTATTAAGCTAGGAGTACAATGTGCTTTGAAGTTTGTTAGAGTAATCTCTCTATTCCTGTGAGAAAGCAAGGAGTTTTGGAGAGCCGTTGGTGGGTGGCTCTATCTGGGAAGCAGGTCTGTACTTAGTGCGTTAAAATTATATTCAGCTTTGTGTGACTATTTTAATTGTAGCGATCCAGAGCAACTAATACTGAGGTACACCTTTCTACAATAAGTCATAGTTATTCCTTTATTTGCTCTATTAAATAATGTATTTTCTTTCCGATATAAGTGGTGCAGTGTGGAGCTATGCAATTTGCAGTTTGGCTGTAGATGTTAAATGTGTGAAAGGATGGCTAATTGTTACATGTTTCTGTTAGCAGGGATAGATTATATGGAAGGAAGAAAGTTAGCGGGAAGAATATATGTATGCTAAAAATATGTCAGCTTCTTGCTCTCAGAATTTAAAAATGGGAAGATAAAGCCTATGTTGGATTTATTAATTTTTGAAAGTAGAGTCATTCCACACTAACTAATAGGAAATTGTTCTGTAGCGTAGTGCAACGCTTCCCAAGTCAAGTAGAAAAAGGATATTCAGAGGCTGGGCAGTATGGCTCTAGTGGCAGTGCCCTACAGCTTGCTGTGATTCTGACGTCTTCCCAACCTAGGCAAAAGGAAATGACATGGCAACATGTTTAATGATCTTCATAGTTTATAATTAGTCTGTCTTAATGTTTCATTGATGCCTCAAGCATGCTTCTTCATCCTGACGCAGCCCTGCTGTGCTTATGTTACTGTGATATCCAAGCAAGCATGAATACTTGCCAAAATGCAAGAGCAAACGTGGGAATGATTAGGATAGTGTGTTGCTTGCCACATTGACACTAGAGTAGTAGTTCTTAATGGTTCTTATTACCAAAGCCTACTGTTTACATACTTTGATGCATCTCTTGAAGTTTCTTCTCTAAATATGCTATTTCAGACACTTAAGGACGAATTTTCCAGTCCCATTCCCCTCAATGGAGGTGGCATAATTATTTTCCCTGTTCTTACTCTTCCTACAGTGTCTGCTCATGGTCAGTGTGGGAGATAGATATCAGGCTAGATGGTCTTTTGGTCTGAACCAGTGTGGCTGTTCCCATGCTCAAAGGCACTACTTTTCTGGGAGAATATCGAACTTGATAGAATTGTCCTTAGCTTTGTAGAGTTGGATGTTGTGAATGTTTTTCTCAGAAAACTTCCAATAATGTCGGAGGGCTTGACTGCATAGATCCTATATTTTGTGTAATTCCTACTTCTGTGGAGATAAAATGTCAGTCTCTAGGTATGTAGTAGCTCATAGGTTGCCGTTTTTCATGTTGATGATAGTGTCTAGAAAAGTTTATGTTAGCATACTAGCATTTCAGAGGCAGACAGAAGAAGCGATGGCTTATGGTAGCAATCTATATGGACATGCAGTTTTAAGTTCAGATGATGAAAATGTCATACATCTGTCACAGATACAGAATAGTTTTGGAGCTGATTCCTGAGAAGACTGTTATATTGAGAAGACTGCCATTAGTTTTAAAAATTATTTTATCAATGAGTCTGTTCCCGAAACAGTCAGTATAATTGTGGAAATTGAAGTCATATGTGTCTTTCCTGTTCTTGTGTCAAGTTCAGTGGATTTTTTCATTTTTTTCCTTGAATTGATGAAAAGAGAGTTAGGATAGAAGTGGGTTCATCTTGATTGTGAAAATACTGCGATGGAATTAGTGGAAACAATTTCTCTGATTCTCTGTTGTGTTGTCAGGTTGTTTTTTAGGGGGGCAGAAAAGGTTACTGGAAAGGATATATAGGTCAGATAGGTCAGAAGTGGTGTGGATATGTTAATAGAACAGAAACGCTGGGCAGTGTTGTCTTGGATAATACTGAAGTCTTGAGTGATGATAAGCCTAGCTCATTAATTGAGTATGTTTCTGGATTATTTTCTTCTAATTTGGTGAAGTACATGATAGGTGTTCTTTTGTTTTTTTGTTTTGTTTTGTTTTAGTTTCTTGAGTGGATCAGGTGAAGGAGATGATTTTTCTGTGTTTCTGGAGGTCTCTTGCATATTTAGAATTGTTTGGATGGTCATAGATTTGCAGAGAATAAATCCTCTGGTGATGAAATGCTTGGGCTTAGGAAGTAGATATCACTGCTTGGTCTGAGTTCTCTCTCAACTGTCTAATTATGTTAATCAGGTTATATCTAGAGCAATTATTCTCAACGTGTACTTAACCTGATGTTTATTGTGTCTATGTCAGACTTGAATAAGAGGTTTTATGCCAGAAAATAGTTCATTTTTTTTCTATCTACTCAAAAATATTGGTTCTTCTTACAAACTTTGCTTCACTGAGTCATTTTCTGCTTGTATCTGCTAGCTATATTAGAAACCATGCAGACTGTGATTTTTGTCATGTCTCAATTTTTCAGGTGAATTAGGGCATGGAGGTTCTTTTAGCGTCTTACTTAGAAACAGGTTTCCCAGATTTCTCATCGTTTAAGTTCACTTTTTAAACCTTTCTAGTTTATTAATATCTTTTATAAAATGTGGGAAGTGTAAGAAAAATGATTTTCCAATAGTAGGTTCATTAATATTGTATTGCAGTGTAAAAACATTTTCCTCCTGTTCAGGACAGTATTCCCTAAACATAGTCTAGCCCTGCAACTTTGTTTTCAGATTGCTTCCCTCCTTTACACAGGATCTTCTTTGGCTTTAGAGTTAAAACTAAGCAAGCAGAAAAAAAATCTCTCACTGATTGATAGAGAAGCTCCATTCTGATCGCATGGGTGGAGACTGTATTCCCACATAGCCAACATTTTTTACTGATGGTGATATATAGTGATGTAAGCTAACCTGTTTTACCTTCATTCAAATGGAATAGGAACATTCCCATGGATTGTAAGCTGAGAAAGCAATAAATTAGAGCAAAGGAGTAGTCATTAAGTTTTATGGGACAGTAACTTTTTAATCCCTATGTACAAGTATTAATTCAGAAAACGTTGGGATAGACAAGGCCTGCAGTCACGCGTCAACCAGTAAGGATAAAACAAAATGTAAAACAACTTACATATTAGCATTCTCTTTTCTATCTATTAAATAAGTCTGGCATCTTTAATCAAAAGACGATACGTGATTTAACAATCTTTGGCACTACATGCACACAAAGAAAGGATGAGTAACTTATTTCATGGATGTTCTGTATACCAAGAGTGAAAAGTCAGTTCAGCAAAGTTCTGGATAATTTTCCCATAGATACTAGATATATAAAATTTCTGCTGTCCCCTTTATCTCCTAGGAAGCACAGAAGGGCCTGAGGATGAGTGAAAACTCATCTTTTTTTGTGGAAGTAGAATAATGGATATAGATGATAATGCCATGCTCTGTGAATGGATGATTTTGTTTCTGAGAGTGGAGGTGAATAATGGTATTTGTCTTAACGTCTTACTGGCTGTTAATGAAGCTTGTCAGCAGAGAGTTTTTCTAAAGCTGCTCTATTGTCCTAAGACTTTGCATTCAGATTGTCAAGCATACAGAAGAGTAAAACACATACATCAGTCTATCTGTATACATCGAGATAGACTATTATTGGCTTAAGCAAGACTGTCAGTTTTCCGTTTATCATCCTAAAGTGATTCAGCTTGATAAAGATGGTAATTCTGTTACTTTATCCTTGTAAGACTGGTTAGGTAAAGTTTTAGACTAGTTATCCTGTGCTTGTCAGATTTATACAGTTACTTCAAAGAATGTGGTTTTCATGATGAGCCATAGATATTCACCTTATTTGTCCTAGTGGTCATGTGTTCTGAAGAGATAACTTTGTCCAAAACTAACTTCTTCATTCTACAAATAGTGAAATAAATCCTGTCAATGGACTTTAAATTAGGCTATAATAAACTACTTTTTTTGTGGTATGTTTTATGAATGTGTCTCATTCCCATTGGTTTGCCACTATCTGTTCCCTAACTCATTTCTTCAGATAATGACACTTGGCTAAATATGTTATAGGGAGGAGACATATTTATTGTACATAAGTGAACACTGCTGCTTCCTCTGTTTATCTGCTGTAGACTCCTGCAATTGAAAGATTCGTATCACAAACATTTAAATACTTTGAAGATATAATTGAGCTTGTGGATGGAAGTTATTTGGTTCAAAGTATGTCTTCAAGTTTCAAAATTTCTTTTTTTTTTTTTTTAAATAAAGCTTTGAGAAGATCTTTCAAAGATTAAAGTATTTAGAGAAGAAGTGCTCCTATGGATTGCTAAATTGCTAAAAATAGGGAACAAAGTGTATGAATGCCTAGACAGTTTTCACAATGGAGGAAGTCATCAGTAGTCCGAGAGGGATTTTCATATTCATAAATTATCTGGAAAAGTGGATGAATAGTGCGATTGTCTAACTGAATAAAATAATTAAACTCAGTGTGCTGTTATCCAAGTACATTCTCCACTGGCATAGTCAAGTAAAGTGATTCCTACAGTCCTCACATCCTGCTGCTGAAACAGTTCGTTGCCCTCCTTGGGTGTTCTGGCAGCCTGTTAGCTTGTTGTATCAATTAAAGGATCTAAGTTAAAAAATACTCACTTATTTTTCTGACCTTTTCATAACTACAGATTATAGAGTTCTATACAGCTGGTTATCTTTCCTCTTCTGTGTATCTTGAGAAGGCGACAATACCTGTACAGAGCATCTGAAATTCAAATTCACCATAAATTTCCACAGTGACTTAATGATGTTTCCTGTTTGGTTCTCTTTGGCTGAACTATCTATCTGTTGCTAAGCACTAATGACTGATTTTTCCCCAGCCCCTCTTTTTGAGTTGCATTAGTTAATTTAGGCTAGGCCTAAAGTAAGAGAGAAATAAGAGCTGGAGACTGGGCTTGAACAACTACTAGTCCCTAGTTAACTGTTTGCAGCCTCTGCATGGTTTTGACCATGCCCATTTGCACTCTCCCAAAACAATATTTAGGCTCAGTTGGAGGACTAGCACTTGCTTGGGACTATTCATAAGAAATAGTTTGAATGCAACATCCTGTTTGGAGGGAAGGGGGGAAGAGTTTAGCTTTGCAGATGTGACTTGTGCCAGGTGACTTGGTTTCAGAGGCAAAGATCACTCAAAACTGATTTTTCATCCACTGTTTTCTTCTTCAGTCACTCAGTTTTATGAGATCCTTTGGAGACACTACATCTGGTTTTAATTCTCACTATACCTGCAATATACTGAAAAATAAATTGTCTTTTATATTATAACATTCTGGTTTTTTGATCTTTTTTAGATAAGCTGCAAGTGGACATTCAGTTGTAACACTAAGGCATCTTTCAGATCTTTGGAAATAGCACCTTACCTGGAATCATGTTGCTTAGCTGCGGTACTGAGCAAAATTATTTTATTCTCCCTTCCAAACTGCATTATGCAGAGAGATTCAGAAGTGAAGTTTGTGACTCTTATTTTGTTTGCAAAAGAAGAGAACAGTTATCTTTATCCAGTTGAAATTCCTGAGTAACACAGAGCTATAGAATCGCTTTCTTACTTTTCTAATGCCAAGTCAGAATGTTTTGTGTGCTTATTTCGTTGTTTGGCTAACAGAAGTGAGCTGTTTTACAAGATGCATGGTCTTCATGCCAGCGTGCTACAGTCCCCTTTGATTTACCATGAAATAGGTATGGGGAATGAAAGGGAAAGAGGTAACTGAGTTGATGGGGAACTAATGTCAGGAGAATGATAACACCACAATTCAGTAACAGATGTCGGAGGAGGAACGTGTGCGAGTTCTTGAAGGCTTTATAGTAATTGATTGGTCAGCAGGCATTAGATTTGGGTGAGTGGAGGGGGAAAAGGGGCATGGTTTGGCTTTTGACTGTAGTATTACAGAAATTCAGTTCAAGTGGATTCATTGTCAACACTTTGAAATATCTTCATGTAGAACACCATATATTCCTATAGTAATATGAGAGAGAGATGGTTTTTCCTAGGGACTTGCAGAGCAGTGACTTTTAGATTTACTGCAGAACATTTGTGGAGGTTTATCAGAACAACTGTTAAAGCTAGTAACTACACAGTGACCCATATTTTTCAATTATTTTATTTTTCAATCAGAGTTGTCACGACCCACACAGTGAGTTCCTATTTAGGATAGGAGGTTACTTCATTTGAAGTTTTTAAATTATATGGAATGTGTTCTTTTTGCTTTGAATGACCTAGGAAGCCACGTCACTGTGACACTTTCTGACTTGTCATCATGTATGTATTCCATGCTGTGTCATATAAATATCATGTAAATGTGCATTAGGAATGAACTGCACTTTGCGTATTGCCTGTTACTTTTCTTAAAACAAATTTAGTTCTACAAGTGGTAGTATATTTTTACAGGCATGCACTATTATCAGATTGCCTTTTCCAACAGTCCTTCAGCCAAAAACATTTTTATAGAACAATAACTGTTATCATCTCTTCTGCCAATATGCTTGTCTTCTTCAAAAAGCTTTGCTATGAATAATCATAAGTGACAGTAAATCTCTGATATATTTGAATGTTCAGAGCACTCACTGTAGCAGCCAACTGTACACCAAGTGCAATGAAAATGACAGCATATAATCTAGCAAAAAGCTCTTACAAGCCTTTTCCCGAATTATGCTTTCTCCATCAAAATTCATAGTTGCACTCATAAATAGCAATTATCATATTATGAATCAACACAGTCTGACCAGGTCTAAAAAAACAGTTCAGTCTATAAAATATTTGGCATTTCCATTGAACATAGATGACACAGTACTGGAAATGAGTTGAGTGTCAAAAATACTGTTTTCTGGCATAGTCCTGTCTAGCATCTTTTACTGGCTGTTTTCAGAGCTGTGTACTGAAGAATGGACCAACAGCCCATGATGACAATTATTCCACAGTTAAGTCCTTAAGGTTAGAAAAAAGGTAAACTGGAGTTTTGGAATACATATTACAACTGTGTATTTTCTCATAGACGAGTTCTTTCATATGCCGCTAAGAGTGGCCCTTCTGATACAGGGACAGAAATCGGATGTTTTTAAACACTTAGAAAAAACTCACCAAACCTATGCTTTTTCTGGATAGTATACATCATTTGAATTTCTCTTTTGCAACACTAATGCAACAGTGAAGACTGAGTTCCCTATTATAGGAACTCAGATAGGAATGGTTTATCATCATTCTAAACCTTTCATTTTGTAGGTTAAGAAATAGTAGATTTCTGTCAGGAATCTACATGTGCATCTGAAGTGAGCCGAAAACAAATTAATCATCGGGGAAGTTTCTAATTTTAGTTGAGCCAATTTTTTGGAAAGAGGCAAAGCCGTGCACAAAATCCTCAGGAATCAGTGTCAGGTTTGAATGTTCAACATTTTTTCTTGTGAATGTAATTAAAGGGTAAGAAGGTATTTGGCTTAGCTTTTCTTCATTCTTTGTAGATGTGTGTACATAAAATCTTGAATAAATGTATGTTGCTAGTTGCATTATTACACGTGTTCTTTTGTACCTTTGTGATGCATCTTAAAATATAAAGGAGCAGCTCAATTAAAATAATACAGTGTTTTCTCTGGAAGCTTTCTCAACTTGAGTTTCTCCATTCAGTTTTTATCTAGCTCTCTCTTTTACAAACTGTTTAAAAATGCTTGTTTTTTTTTTTTTCTCTGAGTGATAGCCTATATGTACACTTAACTCTTCAGCTAGTAGCATCAGTAACTGGTCATATTTGTACCTAATTTGCCCTTTGACAGCATGAGCAGAATAAAGCCCGGTGTTCCTTAATTTCCTCTCACCACTTCCCAGTCTTATCTTATGAATTTGGGTAGGCTTGTCTGTTTAGTTTTTCAAAATATATGTATTAGTATACTTACGTATTTCTGGGACTGTTGGGTGACATGCAAATTTTACTAGGTTATATGAGCATCTTTCATCTCTTTTTATGTGTCACAATTATGGAACAAATTCCCTTAGTTTTTAAGGTTCTTCCTCTTCTGATATGTCCAAATCCCTAAGACATGGTTTGATATGTGACTACCAATGCTCATTCTGAAGATGGGTTTTCTTAAAGGGTGGAGAAGGTCAGAGACACTGAAGCCTTTTTTTGCACAGCAGTTAGATTTGCTTCGTCTCAGATCCAGGCAGTCAGGGGCCTTCTGGTTCATGGCAAGCTTTCTTTGATAGTGCTTTGGTGAATTCTGACTCCGCTTTTACCTCTTAAAAATTTTAATCTCTTAGAATCTTTAATAAGGACTCCTGTTGTTACTGTTTCCTGTCCTTGAGGCTTCATCTGTAGTTCTCAAAGGGATAAGGAAAACCACTGCTGTGGGAAGTGACAAGGACACGCATTTCCATAAGGAGAATCGAGTTAAAAGAGGGCAGAAGTCTCTTCGTTGTGCCAGTGCCCCACAGAGCTGCATCTTTCTCTTTTGGGGTTTTTGCCTAACTCAGACAGTGCTCTGTTTTTGAAAATGTTCGTGGATTATGTCCAGGATCAAAACTTAGAGTAAGAATCAGTGAAAACTGTCTTCGTAACTCTTGCATTTCTTCAAGGAAACAGCTCAGAATCTGGAGAACAATACTGAGTTTCAGTTCTGACCTCCCAGTAATCTTATTTATCTCAGCCTGACCTCTGCTTTGAAAATACGTCTGATTTGTTGTAAGAGAGATCATATTTACCTAAGTGTTCTTTCACTTGGCATCGTTAATCTTCAAAATTTTCCCTTTTAGTGTTTGCACAAAACATATGTTCTGTTCCAAATACTGACATCCATATAGACTGAAAGGAATTACACAGCTCCAGTCCAGTTTATCAATTCTACTAGAAAAACCTCGATTTATGCAAAAGTAGAACTTTCCCAGAGAAAAGATATGTGGACTTTCTTATGGCAAATAGAAATGCTGCAGGAGAATACATGCTGAACAGTGATATTTTTCATCAAACTGATGATACAAAGACTTTGTTTTGCTCCTAAAGCACATCTGAAGATGAGGCCTCTATACCTCTGGCTAAAAAGATACTGCATATGAAGAATAGTTTTTTTTCAAGAAACTGACAGTACCTAAGCACGTACTCCTGTCTGTCATAATGAACTTGCATTTGAAGAATCCTCCTAACTTGTTTGCAAGTCCTCACCTTTGATATATCCTAAGTGTGCAGATTCAGAATCTTCGAAACTATCCATTACTAGGTAGAAAAATGACTGTTCTCAAGATTAGTTTGTGAACAGGCTGGTTTCAAAGGTATTTTAGTGTCTTAACAGACTGAGTACTCTGTCAGAAGAGAAAGGTTAGAAAACAGCTTAAGTGCTGTTTACAGTGGTTGGTAAAGATAAGAGTATCAAGTGGTTTTATCAAGTGGTTTCTTTAAGGATTCCTTGATTTATCAGAAATTGAATCCTTTGGGGTAACACAGGACTAACAGAAGTGGACAGAAAAAAAGGGGAGTGGATGTTACATTTGGGCTAGGAAGAGGTGGAGTGGCTTGTATAACTTACTGTTGATCTTGGACTGAGGCACTCATCGCTTTCAACTATTAACACCTATTAGGACATTCCAACATAAGACATATGAAAAGATCGCTGGGAAGTTCAGATTTGGGTCAGCACTATTTCTCTGAATCCTGATGAGAATCTTCTTTTGGCTAAAACTAATTCCATTTCCTCATTTATGTGTATGTTTAACAGGTATGGTATACTCTATACCATATATACTGTACCATAATATGTACCATACCCACTGAAACTGTTTGTTCTTTTTCACTTTCTTGATGATTTTCATTTCTGTGTAGTATGATACAGAGGGTGGGTTTCTTTGGGCTTGAGGAAAACATTCAATTTTCAGATTGTAACCTGTGCCTATATGCAATTCAAATAATAAGTATATTTTTTGTACTAATATTAGCTATCAACTTAAACAGAATACCCAGAGTTTCTGAAAGAGTGCATTTTCTTGTGCCTGCAGTCATGTACTTAACTTGAAAATCCGTGTTCATTTGCAATAATTGATTAGCACATTACACTTTTTAAATCTGAAATATATTTACAAAATCAAAAATGTTTGATGTTTTGAAAAGTTTTTTTGTAAATTTATGAGTAATCCTTCTATATTTCAAATTAAAGGATACTGTCTTGCTAAGTGATCTATAGAAAAGAAATAATTCTTGTGACTGATCATATTTTAAAATGAAACTGAAGTACTTGATAAATTTTTTAATGGATATTTTGATGATGACAAAATGATGCTTAGTAGCAGAACACAATTATATCATTGAAATCATTCTTTTTAAGTATTTGTTGTGTTTTCTTTGGACTAAATTGTGTACAATATGGTTATGACTAGCACTGACTAGGTGATAGATTAAAATGAAAGATTATTCTTCTTATTCTTTAGACTCTAAACAACCTCCCAATGTGTTGCCAACATGAATGTGTCTTTGGGGACAGAACCCGGTCTGTATCACATGGCTGCCTGCCAAGTCTTTCTACTAAAAAGCTGGCTATTGTTTTCTACTTCCTACTGCACAGTAGGGTGCATCCACCTCTTTACAGTATTCCTCCATAGCTTTTTATTTTATAGTAATTTTTTGTATTGAATGTTCACAGGAATATGTTTCCTCTACTCACCTAGGTCGTATTTCTCCTAAGCCAAAGTTGAAATAAAACGGACTCATTTCATACCTAAAGAGAATTAGAAATTCTCTTTCTAATTCTCTTAGAATTTCTACCTTTAGAAATTCGTAGTCTCTAACCAGGATTTTTCTGCTTTTCTCTTGGAAATAGACACATACTTCTCCCGTCACTGACATGTTAGGCATAGTCTGCCCAATTGCCTTGCCATACTATGGCAAGCAAGAAATAAAAAAATCGAGCAGTAGTTTCGTGTTTGTTCAGCATGCCTGTAAGTGCATTGTGGAAAAATAAAGATGTGAAAGTCACAAAATAGTGTAAATAAGTCATTAGAATCACAGACATCTTTCAGAGCAAAGTTAAGGAATCTGTCATTTTGCTGTCAAAGCGCGTTTATCTCCATGTTTGTTTTCTTTTAGAGGTTTGTCTAAGTAATTCAAAACCGGGAAGCTAATGATAATCTAGATCTAAATTCCTTCCCTCCTTTGCCTTCATAAGATCTTCTAATCTAAAATATCAGTGCAAAATCATTTGAATGTAGGATTTGCCTACCGAAGCTGCTTGGTGATATGACTTAGCTGTGTCTGTCTTGAATCTTAAAACATTGTTATTGTAATAGTCTGAATTCTTTTGCAAGCCTTTCTCTATATGCTTCATACCTAAAAGATACTAAGGCTTCTTATTCTTTCTAGTAATTTCTAGAGGAATTTACTAAGTGGAAATGAATGGTGACGTATATCATCATATGCTCTAAACGGTTAAATCCAAACATCTCTGCAACTGCTAAATTTCACTAAAGAGAATGCATCTGTTTGTCTCTTCTGCATGAAGGAGCCATAACTACATCTTCTTTTATTAAATATGATGCTATTATAAATGAAGGAGAAGTTTCTCACTCCCTCCTCACGAAAGTAATCTTGGCAAAGACAGCTTTTAATGCCTTCTTAGCAGTCCTCAGGATCTTGGGCTCTTTCCTTAGGCACCAGCTTGACTTGAATAGCCCAAACATGAAGAAATCAAATTGCCAGTGAGCTCTGTCTGTTCAAGTAGTATTCATAGCCAGCTCTTGATTTCCAAGAAACATTTCTGTGGTTGATCTGAGGCTGTGCTGCCTGCTCACAGCTTCCAGCCCTCGGTGTGTATTTCCCTCCTTCCCCTTGCGTTGGTCTTCATGCCTGCGTAATTGCAGAGTAAATCAGTTCACTGAGCTACTGCAGCTGAAAACACATCATGCAAAAAAAGTGGCCAGACTGTGGCTGTGCTGGCTCCCGGAGCCATTCCCTTGCCCTCCGTGGTCACACCAATGCTAGTGTTGGCCAAAAGCAGGAAGCTGGAATGCACAGTCAGGAGATGGTGGCGAAAGCACAACTGAGGCAGCTTGGGCTTAAATTGGTTTCCGCTGGTGTGGGACCTACACCCTGGAATTCCTTGCTAGAGAGGTTCTGCTTTTCAGGAAAAATCGTAGTTTCAAATACTCTAATTGGATAGATTGCATGAGTTGTAACTGATTACATATTAGGCACACGTTATGTAACAAAACATTGAATAAGACTTGGATAATAGAGTCTTCAGAAGAGAACAAAGATGCCATTCAATTCTTTAAAGTCTGGAAAAAATACACATTGCGAAATCAAATAGAGCTCCCTCAGAATCATTTTCCAGGTGGACATCAAAGAGAGAAGTTTCCAAGATGATGTGGTAGACTGAATGGAGGAAATATGCTCAGGGAGGATAGAATGCTTGAAGATTGCACTAATGAAAATTGCAGAGAGAGAAGTGATGTACATCTGAATAAATCAGCACATACGGAAACTGGGTGTGTATTAGTTTGAAATAAAAGCTCAGTTTTTTGGAGTGCTAGCTATCTCTCTTTTTTATGAACCCATTTTGTCACATTTTGTAGATGAAAAGAATTTGAATCTTTTCAAGTAAGATTAGAATACTAATTCTAGTGCCTATTAGAATACTTTTACTGAGTCAAGACATTGCTGTGGCTGGAAGAAAGACAATACAAAGTAAGACAAGTCATTAGAAGTCATATGATTCCTAAGTGAATCCCGTGCTGGATAATAATTCAGGATGGTGACAAAAACAGCAAATAACACATTTTGGATATCAAATAAGCCAGTCTGGCAAACATTTAATAAAAGCATTGACAAATGCATGTTAGACACGTTTGGCTGATCTTTTCTTTATTTGCTGGGAACATCACCCCAGAGAATAAGACTGAAATTTCTATGGAGATTGTTTTTAGAGCAATTTCATAATTATTTTATTCCATAGTATTTATTTTACCTGAATAGTTAAAGGAAAGTAAATTAAAGAAAGCAACAGATAGACCTTTTCCCCCTCTCAGTTGTCTGATAGACTATCTAACTTCAAAGTCCTGTCTATAGAGTTCAGGCTCAAAATATCCAGGGTGACTTGGAAGTAACCCTAGAAAAGAAATTACTGTTTCGTAGACTTTTTCAGGTATTTCTTGCATGCTTTTGTTTTTATGTACTAACTCATAAATTTGGTTTTTATAACCATTATTTGTACTTTTATGCTATTTTAAATCTGCAGCTTTATTTGCAATATTGCTTTCTTTTTTACAGTTAGTGTTTTCTAATGAACTTATAAATACTTCATTCTACTAGAATTTTAATAATGCCATCTGTTCACTTTATGGAAAGTGACATAGTACATTGAAGCAACTGACTTTCTGACAGCTGGATTTTTAAAGCTTCAGATTTAAATTTCTATTTTTTTTTCTTTAACAGTTGACGGTGAACAATATTGTAAACAAAAGGATGTAATTTTCCTCAAATCCTACTTTCTATATTACATGTACTATTTTATTTTTGATGCAGTCAGATTATTTGATCAGTAAAATACAGTATTCTTACTGCTAAAACCTTTTATTTTCTTTTTACTATGGCAGAAAATAAAGTACTCCTGGAAAAATCAGTAAAGCAGATCATTACCAGTAGCATCAATGTTTGAGATTCTTACTCATCTATCTCAAGACCTCTATCCGTCTTTCTTTCTATCCTCTTTTTGGCACTCTGTCTAGAAGCTCTCTTCTTTGTCTCTTATTTCCCGTTTTCAGTCCTGGTTTGTATCTTTATTTTAATGTTTGTCTTTTGAGCCACTAGTTGTAGTTATTAGGCTGTTCTCTTTGTAGTTGCTACGCCATTCTCTTCGGTGAACTGTTTTGCAGCTCAATCTCGCTCCTGTAATTTGATGTCAAAACAAGTGGCCCGATGTCTAGAAATGGTCAAATGCCTAAAGTTCCTTAATGAAGTAATGCTTCTAATCTTTTACAGCATGTGAAAATCAGATGATCCATAAAGGTGCTTCCATGGATGTGAGGCCCTAACATTAGCTGAAGCAACTCTGGTGTTCTTCAGTCAGGTTGATGCAGGATAAAAATAAAGAAAGAGTCTATAGGATCAGTTGCATCACTGGGATGTTTTTCCAAATTCCTGTTTCAGTGAGTCATGTGGTGCTTACTTATGTAAGAAGCTCATTTTGGTGTTGACAGAGCTATGGAGCAGAGCTGCTGAAGGAAGTTGGGAAGAATGATGTTGTAACAGACAAATATGAGGTTCCTGTATCATGACTGCTGCAAAACTCTTTTGAAAGCATGGGGAACAGGGATTTAGATTATGAATTACCCTTTTCATACTTGCAGGAATAGATTTCTCACTTGGTTGCCTGCTCTCAGTGTGTGATCATTAGTAGTTCTTGTAGATTGACAATTTGGGAGATAGATACAGCTCCTTATCCCAGCAGGTGGTAACTTCAACCATGCTGAAGAGGTACAGTTAGCTCTCCTTCTCTTTCTTCCACCGATAGAAGTGATACTTCCACTCTCTGTTACTGCTGTGTTAGATATAGTTTATTAGCTTCCCAGCTAATTTCTTTATATATTTCCTGAGTGCTTATTAGTATTTCAATTAATTTGCCATCTGCATTGGATTTTATTAGTTAAAAAAGCACAGGGAAAGTAATTTTGTATTGCATGAATGCACCTAGTCCTTCGTTTGTCTAAGCTTGCTCATTCTTCTCAAACTGCCGATGGATTCTGTTCTCTGGAGGTGTGTTAGAGGATTTTTTTGCCTCACAAACTCTAAAAAATTGGGTGCGTTCTAAACCAGGTCTTTTTCGTATTCCTGACTGCAGAGATACTGATTTATCTGGCAGATTTCAGTGAGGGCCAGGGAGCAGTGGCCTTTGCCTTAAAGTGCAGCCAATCCTGAGTTTCAAACCTGTGTCGAAGTGTCTGTGCTTGAAGTTGATTTGCAGTAGATTAGCTGAAATACTGCAGCCTGAGTGAGTGCTGATGGGTATATTCAGAAATGAGGAAATCGTCAGTCCAGCAAGAATTGGGTTCCATCTGTCAGATTGTGTGGAATTGCTTGCCAAACTGTCATGGGTAAACACGCTGAATAGGTTAGATGCTGGGGTGCCGGTGTATTTAATGAGCATCGTTCTTGATGTGTACTCAGTATTAAGTGCTGTGACTTTGTAATGTGTTCTGGCGCTAAAGAGTCTGGTGTTGGGTGCCACAGTGTGTCCTCTCTGAGGTTTGTAGGGAACTGCCCTGAGGCACACAAAGAGTTGCGGTTGGAGTGCTCTTGATTTCAGCCAGGAGCAGCTGATGTGCGTCACATTTTTATGTTGCTTTTTGGTAAGCTCACTGCCTAACGCTATAAATTCATCAGTGATTTCGGGCATTAAGCTAGAGATTCATTACACAGTGCAGAGCCTTAAGGTCGTGCTGTATGGTCACATGTGGCTTAGTCCCCCCAGTTTAGTGAATTATCACTGTCACTTGAGCTGTAGTAAATGATCTTGTCTGCTCATGGTTGGAGTATTTTATTTCCTTTCATTTCAAGGAATTGGGTGCCTGATTGTTTAGGGAAGTACATATCTGTGTATATATCCTAGTGTGTATATCTATCTAAATACTTTTCTAAATCTGGCCTAGTGTCTTTAATACAGTACCTGCTGTATTGGGGAGAGTTAAAATTTTGCATTTATTAAAAAGTTAGTATAAAAATGATTAATAAAGATACTGAACTCCGCGAGACTGGTTTTGGACTTTTCTTTGTACCACAGCCAAAAAGATTTTTTTTTGTTCTTGCATAATTCCTGTGGATTATCATTATCTCTCATTATAAGTCTTTCTATAGTAAAACTGTCTAGTATAGAAATTCAGATGCTACTGGCTTTACTTTTCATAGAGAACTGTCTGCAGTTTTGCGGTTATATATGCTATTCCTTTATGCTTACTGAAGTTATAATTATTTTTTATTCTAACAGTCTCACTTTTGCAAGCAAAATGTTTCACTCCCAGTAGTGGTACTGACAGGAGAAGTTGTAAATGGTTCAATCTTCTCTTAGTTCCTATCAATTGTCTTGTTAGTTTAACATACTATTTTTCAAAGACTCCAAAATCCTGAATTATCTGCATATCATTATTCTGTGGCACTCAACACACGTCCACTGCGGACTTGATTATGTTTTCAAACAGATCAGCTGAAATATCCTAAAACCAAAACGGCTTAGTTTGTAAATTTTATTCTGTTGTCTTTTTGCTTCTTCTTCAGTGTTATCCAGATTGATTTGAACATTTTCTCAGTTTCTCAGTTTTCAGTCCCCAGGGTAAAATAAATAAAATACATCTTTAATATAAACGTACGTATGTTGTAGTTACAGTAGGGTTTCTTCAGAGGGATTGAAATGATTCCCTTGACGTAAATATGTTCCACACCGGATCACTACACCCTCCCATGTGGTAACCTATCATCTCAAGCACTAATGATCCCTTTACCCTTGTTGACGTTAGCAAGCTTTTCCTCTGGGGCATTTTCTTTTGTTTCTTCTGTCAGCTGGTCTAAAGAGAAGAGAACTGCGCAGTCTTGAGTTTTCTGCAGATGTTGAGGATTTTACTGCAAAGTTCAGTAATGCTGTATTTGTTTTTGGAGTGATCAGAGACACAGAAACAAGAAAATGAGACGGGCTGCAAAGCTGCTGGGTCTACATTAGATTCTCTATAGCCGATAAACAATTGAATCTGAAAATCCGAAACAACTTCTTAAGAGTGTGATACCTGACACTCCCTTTATATGGAAATGTTTTTTTTTCCAAAAAAAAAAAAAAAAAGCCCTGTACACTTCTAAACAGAAATAGCTGAAAATACAGAAAACAAAAAGGCAGAGGTTAGAGCAAAATAGAAGGAAATAAAGAAAAATGAATCTGACTCTTTTTTTCCCCCCAAGGTTTACATAACGTGCTGATAACAAGTATAAGATTATTGTATTTTCTTGCTGTTACTGAGTCATATACAGTATTTCCTGCTCCAGAAGCCGAGAACCTGCTGAAATGTCCTGGCCTGTTTGGGCTCTGAACCTTTGAAGCACCGCTTCACGCCAGGAATGGGAAGAACAAGCTAAACCCAAGAGGCCTAGCAAGGTCCAGAGAGCATGCATAATAATGCATGTTTTTAAAATTAATGACTCTCTTGCAGTGAACAGGATCTAATGGGGCTTTCACAGGTGGTTCGAGCTGTGTAGGAACTGTTTAGAGTAGTGTTACTTCTCTTTTTCCTGATCCCCTTCAACCCTGGATTACTATACATAAAATAGAATGCCAAGACATTTAATAAATAAAGCATTGCTGCTTTCCAGTGTGTGCTGTAGCAGTCCTATTGATTTCAATGGAATTGCTTAAAGTATATATCTGAGTAGTTTTCGAGCTAACTGCTATGTAATTTTTCTTTCTCATTGAAAACACCTGCTGAACATAATCAGCTTCAACCTATGTGCTGTGTATTTGAAATACATGCAAAAGTGAAGAAACAGCTCTATTCAGTAGTGGGAGTACAGCTCAGCAGTGATATTGGTGCTTCTGAAATACAGAAATTGCAGTAAACTTTAGGGATACCTTATACTCGGCAACCAGCAGGGTTATGGGCCAAAATATTTGAAAAATTTAAGATTGATTTAACAAGAATGATACTAAAATTGCATGACTACTGAGTAAGAGACATCTTTCACCAAACATGGTTGTGGGACCTCTAATCAGTTTTAAAGAAAGCTGCCTCAAACAGCTAGAGCAGTGAATGCCAAACTAAATTGAGTATCAGGCAAGAGAAGTGGTGGATATAGCCTAGAAAATGTGGTTGCAAACTGATAAACATGGTGAGCATGAAAAGAATTTATAAGAAGAATTTATATTCTGTAGCCCATTGTCTAGTGGCTGTATTCCAGTAATAAACAATGATTGCACCTTGTTGACTCATAAGATAGGTAAGCTAATCTATTCAACAATCTCTTCATTCAACAGTCATATTGAGTAAGATCTGAAGTCATAGGCTAATTATCGTAAAACCCTATCGTGGACTCTCCTGGTGAAGAACGTTCCCTGCTGGAAACAATTAAATTTCTGGGGATCACACACCAGGTTTCAGCATGATTTTTGCTCAGGTGCATTCAACTTGAGGGATTTTTACAAAATTTTATGAAACTATTTTAGGTAACGTGGAGAAGAAATCAGCTCACAAGTTCAGAGGTACAGCCATAATCCAATTATTTAAATACAATGGGAAAGCTAAATCTGTGGTAACTATAAAGCAATTTTCCTACTCTTCATTTTGCAGAAATTCTGTGCTTAGATTAGCTTAAATTGTCACATCGGATACACGGCTGAGAATTTTTTGCCAGTGGACATAGAAAATGCAGAGCTTCTATCAGTATGTATTCTACTGGCAAGCAACTCCAGAAGCAAGAGTGAAATCGGAATCTTCCCTCTGCCTTTCTGTTCTCAAAAGGGCTTGTGATACATTCGGAAGACAGCCTCTTTGGAAATTGCTGGCCAGAATAGGTTGTCCTGCAAAATTGTTCCTCGTGATTCATCAGTTCCGTGAGGGCTAAAGTCGCGGAAAACAGTGAGCTTCCAAACATTTTGTTGTGTCTAATGAAGTCAGATGTACTGTGTTCTAGCTCCTACTTTGTGCAGTACACTATTTGCTTACGTGCAAAAGGGTGTATAAATATTCTAGGACACCTCATAGATAATAGCTTTCTCTGCCTACCATCTGCAGCAAAGTCCTGGTTCACAGCTTTTTATTTTCTGAGGCATGTTACTTTACTCTTTAAAAAAAGGAGAAGCTGAGTATCCTTTTGGGCCGTTTTCCAGCAATTTTTAAACATTTTGATCTTACTGCTGATGTCAGAAAGACAGAATTCATGTTTCATCGTAGTTTAAGGAAAGCCCTTACTGTGCTGTCAGGGATCAATATTCGTGAATATTCTCTTTCTGTGTCTTAGTCTATGTCTAAATGAACTAAGTTAGTTTGCCTATGAAGGTACATCACACATGCTTCTGAATTATCACATAAACCCAAAAAGTTGAAAGTCTGGAGAGTTGTTCAGGTGCTCTAGATGAGATGGTGAGTTAAAAGGCAAGAACATTTTTAGATGATGGTTATAGCATTTCTGTTGTGTGTGTGATGGTTGTCACTTCAGGTAATTCAGTCACCTTCATCGCAGTTGTGTTGTAAATATCTTGAGTTCAGTGGCGGTATCAGATGCCAGATTCAAAGTGGCTAAATAAGGATGCAAATTGCAATTAGAACAGATTGACCAACTAATCCAATTGATTGATGCCCTTCTATTTAAAAAAAAGAGATAAACTGGTAGTTGCAGATTGATAAATACAGTGATTAGATAAAGACTAATGTGGAATTTCCATTGGCATGTGGGTGTATGATGCTTCTCATGGAAAAAAGTAGCTAAGATTTTTGTGATGGTTTAATTGCATTCAAAACAAATTGTGTCTTATTAACCGAAGGAAAAGGAACCTAAAGGAAATTTTACACAAAATAATTATTAGGTCAGTCTGACATCTGTTGTGTGGGAAACCATTCCTTGGGAGAATGTGACTGTATAGCTGTTTGAGTTCTCCTGAACAGAATTAATGTTAAGTAGTTTGTTGTCATCATCAACAATGGTGGACAAGCGCTAGTATTTAACCGCATAGAACAGCGAGTGCATAAGACTTGGGAGAACGTACAGTACTGTTCTTCTGGAAGAGTTCTTGTGTTATAACTAACTAGGCATTCAAATTATTATTTCCTTAATAAATGCCTTAGAATATCATACCTGAGATGTTGAAAGCCTGCTTTACGTTAAAGTCTTCTTTGTGACTACCATGGCTTAGCACCTTGCAAATGTCAAAAATGAAAATAACTCACCTTTATAAAATACGTTTGTTTTTTGTAGAAATACATGTATAAGATGAGATTTTGTATGTGCTAAATCAAAAGTTGAACTTTTCTCCATTGTGTGAACTGTTACACAGTTTTCCCCAAGCCCCTGAATTCTAGCCTTGTGTGTTGTGCCAAATGCCAGACTTCTGGGGAGTTTTCCCTCTCTTTTCTTTCCCTGTTTGCTGCTTCTTCCTATCTTACTTTTTTCAGTTTAGTTTGGAGGCTTTCCTGGCAGGACGTTATCTTTAATTACCCTACCAAATACTATGCATATATGTAGTGTGCTGTGCAGATGTCAATTGTAATTGTACATGTGGTAAAGCTGAGGTATTCGAGTCTGTTAAGCTGTGAGCTTGGTCTTAACACGCAAATCTTGTCATAGAACTCTTTTTTCTTCCACGCACTCCTCCTGATGTCACTAATACCTGGAGAGCTTTTTGAATAGGAATGTTTACTAAGGTGTGGAGATAAAGAAAGTGTAACTTGTTTTTGTGGGTGTAGCGTAGTTGCATGGTTCTTAAATCTGGGAAAGTATTTATTTTCTACAAATTCAGTGAACTGAGCCAGCTTGTTTTGGGGCTAGATGAACAGCAGTGCTGGCACAGAATTTAGGTCTGCATACTTGGGGTAGAGAAAAGGGGAAAGAGGAGCTGGACTTCCCATTTTGGAGGCTGTTAGCCATCATACTGGCTTTGCTGTATCATGAAACTGCTAAGTACCTTCTAAATTTAGTTCTGTTCCCCTCCCAGTTTCCTGTCTTTCCAGTTGTGAGTTTTTATGCTCAAATTAAGAAGACATAAAGATAATACAGTTCATAATACCAACCAAACCAGAGCGTTCTGCTAGATGACTGACACCTGCCGAGCATTTCCAGATGATGAGCCTACCTCTTGCTCTGGTTGTGTGCTCTTCTGAGCAGCGCCCATCACCCAGCTGCTCAGTGACTCACATGTGCATTAAGCCACATGGTGAATCAGTGTTAAAAATCCAGCTTGCAACGTAAGGGGCTGCCTCAGCTGAGCCGTATGGCCAAGATAATGAGGAAGCCTTTTGAGAGCTGGCATTGTTTTCTGGTAGTTACTATTTACACACACTTTAGGTTGTAATAGGAATGATTAGCTGGCTAAACTGCTCAAATAACAAAACAAAGCTGTGTGTGTGTGTGTGTTTCTTTTCAAGAGGTCATCAATTTATTGTTAAAACTGTTTAAATCTTGGCATGGTCAGAGGTTCAGAGCGCAAGAACTAAATACGCTAGATTTCTTATACAACTCTTAGTGTTAATAATGATGTCAAGTATCACAAAAAAGTAACACGATCCTCTTAAATTCTGCGAACTGCAATACTGTTGACAAATGTGAGGGAGAGGAGGGCACTTACTTGTGTATCAAGGTAGACTGAATTTGATGCCTGAGAAAAGTGAACTTCAATTGAAAAATTTCTAGTGGCTGGAGCATTTGTATGGTCTCTTGCACGATTGCTTACTTTCTCCCAGGGTGATTTTTCCCTCAGTACAGACACTAGTAAGATCTTTTTGCTTTGTCTGGATATTGTTCACACAATTTTTGTAATAAATGGGGACCTTTATATTCAAGTGTAGAATTTTTCTGCAAGATTTAACTCCATAGCAAGCTGCTCCTTAGTGAATATCCTTAAGGTAAATGTCTCTGAGTGTATTTTAATAGATAATGTGTTACTTTGAAAGCTTCCGCTCTTGCAGGAATGGAACTTGATTTACAAACAAGAGATTGGTGCTTTTATACCTTTTAAACAGAATTTATGGCATTTTAAATAGAAGTATGCAAATCTAGAGTATTTTTCTTCAGCCCCCTTCAGCCATGTTACTTTCATATATTAACGAAATCCACATTTTGACAGATTTAATTCGAGGAGAAGTTATTGTTCCAATCATTTCCCTTTGTAGTCAGGTCACAGAAACTAACCATAAAGAAGTGTTGCACACTGTGGTATATAGTCGTTGTACAGTGGAGATACAAACACAGCAGCCTGGTATCAGCACTTACTGTAGATGGGTCCTGTCCCTGCATGTCCCTGGGCCTTACATCCTGCAACTTGAGGAAAGCAAGTCCAGATATTGCAGGTTCATGGGGTCACATTTCTTGCTTTACTCCTGTTAATAAAATAAATAAACAAATAAATCCCTTGGGCCTTGAGGCTTTTTTTTTTTTTTAATGTGGCAAATGATTTGCCATTTCATTGTATAGAAATTGGGTTTACTTCTAAATGTATTAATGGAATATTTCATGCTGCTTTTCCCTGTTTCCTCTCTTTTGCTTTTCTTCTTCCTTCCTTGAAATATTTTTCTTTTCTCACTATCAGGTCATAATCTCTGAAGTGAAAGCTTCATCTGTGGCATTCAGATACTTTTTATTTTATTTATTTTCAGAAATTCCACACAATGTTTTAGCTTGTGCTATGTATTACATACTTAAAACTAGAAAAAAATGCATGAAAATATATGTGCATTTAAAAGGACAAAACATACTAGGATATATATACCCCTGTAATTTTTGTGTTTTTACTGTGCTGTACCAGATGATATCAGCAATGTTTTTATAGTCTAAGGGTCACAAGGGCTTTTTTGCACTTCTGAAGAAGTCAACAGGAATAGCATCTTTGATCTTCAGAAAGGAAAGTCAAAGTCCAGTATCTTGCTTGTGTATGTAGGAAGTTGGTGGCATGTCTTTGGAAGGGCCTTTACTTCTCAAAGTGTGAAATTCTAACAATTTTCTTACGAAACTGGAATATAAATACATAAGCATGGTATGGGGCTTACTGGTTTAGTCAACCTGTGAACTGAGTTAGGAAATGCAAGAAATACTGTATTGTTTTTAATACAGGACAAACTTCTTGACTACTTTATCTTAATTGTAAACTGCCTCTAGTTGGATA
Source organism: Struthio camelus (assembly GCF_040807025.1). Taxonomy (NCBI): domain Eukaryota; kingdom Metazoa; phylum Chordata; class Aves; order Struthioniformes; family Struthionidae; genus Struthio; species Struthio camelus. The sequence goes on along the minus strand of NC_090944.1, from coordinate 87,884,635 downwards.
TTTCAATTACTTTACTGAACTGTGTTAGAAAAGTTTTGTACAACAGCGCAGAAGTTGTTTGAAGTACAGTATCTTGTTCTTCATTCAGTTTAGAAGCTTTCTGGAGTGCCTAATTGTTTGTTTTGTTTCCTCATAGATGAATCGACTCCTAAAGAAGTCAGCAGGGTAAGTGCTCCTTAGTTTTCTCTCCATCCCCACTAGAAACAAGTGTAAAGTCTCTGAGGCTCACTGTTGAGATGATTTTCTTGTAGTCTCTGATCAAGGTTTTACTCTGTTCCCTTTGCATACTGGATCTCCAGAGAAATAGTTGGTGTGCTGACTGATTACCGAGCAGTTAATAAAGAAGGAAATACTGAGAACACTTCTTTGGCTGTAAATAAATTGAAGGGTATTGTTCATTAACAAATTCAGAGTTCTCACAGTGTGATTTTCATGATCCAGTTTTAAAAAGGTACTTATAGAAACCAGGAAAATCATGGGAACTTTGAGTTTAGGAGTAACTCTGGACTATTACAATCAGTGTTACTACCTTGAGAGATGACGAGCATAACAAGAGGAAGCAGGGGAAGAAGTATGTCTTATCTAATTACTCCCTTTGAGATACGTTATGGTACAGATGAGCTAAATTCTTTAATTTGAAGTATTTGGTGATGTACTGTATGAAATCTAACATAAAATGTTATTGGAAAACATACTCAGTAATAAGGTCCTGACTCTCACCTTATATCTGATTGACGTGTCCTGCACAATATCATTCTGTGGTTGAGGACTGACTAGGGGGATCTATTAGAAGCTAGTATCTTTGCTAGTGAATGATAATCACTGCAGGACAATCTGTTGCCCTCTGATGTGTCCAGTCAGCCTGAGAGGCCCAAATATTATTTCATGTAAGTTCAGGGAGCCAGTTATAGCATTCTGAGGTGTAATCACAGTTCTGTGTTGTTTCCCTTCTTGAACTTTATGCATAACCTATCTCACGTTCCTGGGAGAAACACAACATTGTCAGACGAGGATTGAAAATAAGGCTTGTTGAATGTCTGCAAAAGCAGACTGGGTTTCTTGCTCTCAGTGAAAGTCCTTTGGAAAATACTAAGATGTGGAAGGAGTGGAAGCAGGCTGGTAATAGAAACCTTGGCTTGACAAGCCTGAAAGCAGAGGGCTAGGATATGAGGGAACTAAGGTCTGCCTCTTACAGTGTCACCAAACAGAGATTGAGTGATGCCTAAAATGAGTTTATGCAAGCAGATAGTCTCCATATCTGTGATATGCTATGGATGTTTAAGGGATTTGAGATTTTAGGTGAAAGTTAGTATGTTTTAGTAGTTTATTCCTTTGTAATGCCTTTTTGATCACCCTCGCCAGTTCCTTAGTATTCAGCAGTTATGGCAGGTGATTAAATGCCTATTGTTGCAATCAAAGTTTATAATATATTTGTATACACTGTTTTGGTTCAAAAAAATAAAGATCTGCCTAAAAAAAAAATCTCACAAGCAGTAATTATTTCTGTGGAAGAAAGTTCCTTTTAATATTTTCATAAATCTGGTAAATAGATTCACATTTCTACCTAAAACTCTGTAAAAGGGAGTTGTGAAACATATCCATGTTGTGCAACCTGAGCTGTTTAAGGCCAAGCAAGGAAAAAGCAGCAAGTTCTGGAACCCTGAAACTCCCAGAGAATGCCCTGCTAGTCACCTCCTCTGTCCTTCAGACACACTGGTCCCAGCTATCTCAGCCTTTCAAAATCATAAATGGTAGCTTAGACATTTCGTGGAGACAGATTGGCTTTCACTTCAAATCCTGAAGGTAGTGGGATGCAAAACCGTCTTACATGTAAATGGATGTCATATGCAAAAGTGAAGTGACTTTTTAAGTAAAATAAAGATGTTCTCAAGTAAACTTTTTCTATTTTTTTATAGCTATCAGTCATTGTGTACTTGGTGTGTATATCTTGTTTCGTTACTCTTTTTTTCCCTAAGTGCAATACTTGAGGCCACTCAGTAATGCATGCTACTGTAAATGCGCATGCGTTTGTTAGTTTATTGATTTTTCTGATACAATAGTACAATACAATGATACAATATACAGTCATGTAGACTATTGTAGTACATTCTCTGTCTTCAGCAGCAGCTCAACCAGATGCAAATTTAATTGAAATCTGAATGTAAATTAGAATTTAAATTAGGAAAATTCTCTACTTGAATAGTGTTTTTTACACAAAAAACATGTTCATGCTGACTTAAAGACTATACGTTTTAAAGTCATTAAGTACTGTATTTTAAAGTTGTTAAGTACTGTATTTTTAATTCCAGAAAATGTTTCCAAAAAGAGACTCTTATCTGTATCATAGACAATCAAAATTAAAAGGTTAGTGAAAGCAAATTTTGTTGCTGAATTAAGTCACCAGTTAGTTTTAAAAGTCGTGTTAGGTAAGTAGCAAGGCAGAAATTTGCTTAACACATAAGTAAGTATGTGTTTTTCGTAGCTGGACCTTTTTTTCTTCCATCTTTCAATCCTGGGCAAAGTAAAAACTCGCATTAAAATGAAACATTCATAGGCCTATGATCTGACATCAATTGCTTCAGTACTCTTGTTCTGCTGTGCTTAGAGCTAATTAAATTTGGGGGGATATTTTTCATTAAATTTACCCACTAGCACTACCTCCCTCAATCTTCCTCCTTTGTTTGTTTGTTTTTCAAACATACGGCATTCTGGTATTGTTCTAGATGCTCTACATGTTGAGCTTCTGTCATTAGTTTGCCTTTTTTCTTTTTATCAGCAAAGTGCAGTGTGTTGAATGGTGTCTAGCACTTTATTTTAAAATCCTCTTAAATTATTAGAATGAATTTTCAGTATTTTCAAGGGTTTTTATTGCTGCTCACATTTAAAAAATTGAGGAAGTTCTGAAGAATGCTATAGTACAAGAATTGCATTTTTAATCTTTGGCCATTTTTCAGAAGCTTAGGAGCAAAAAGAGAAGTGAGGATAAAATGGAAATAAAAGGAACAATCTTGGACATTAGCATTGTACTTTTTTTTGAAAAAAGAAGGAAGAGAAACCGTCAGATTTCTTTCATTTTGAGATTTGCAGAATAGAAATTTTTCAAAATCTATTTTTAATTTTTCAGTCAAGTTTACCATTGGCAATGTTGGTAGTATTTCAGAAGTTACGTGCAAAGATATCCTAGATTGACGTGACATATTTGCTGACCCAGGGAAAAAACAAATTCCCTGATTGCTGTAGGCTGCGTTTGGCATAGAGAGCGCCCTGGTTACAAAATATCTCATGAGCATCTGTGACCGGATGAACAGCGAACCTATGAACTTTTTTCTGTATGCTAGACTATAATATTTATGAAATAGATGTAACTGGGGAGAGACTCGCCTTTTCACGTGATGAAGTAGCATTGGGAACTTCCTTGGAAATGCTGAATATCTCCTCTTACTTATTGTGCAGATGTGGGTTGGCATATCCCATCCTAGCTACAGAAGTGGTTTCCTGGGCAGAGGGATTTCAGAAAGAGTATCAAATATTAGCCTGTTTTAATGCAGAAGACTGGAATTGCATTTTATACTCTATCATTATTTTATCTGCTAAAGGGAAAAAATAGAGAAGGGTGGCTTTGAGCACTAAGTGCTTGTGGATTCATGTATATCTGGAGTAAGACATTTCTTTCGCGGTATTAGTGAAATGCTGTGCACTGGAGACATGTTATTCTTTTTCAGTTGGCAAAAGTAACTCCATTCCTACATGAACTATAGCCAGGATTTTGTTCTACATGCTGTTAAGTTTCCTATTATCACTATGTGCTCTTTTGTACCTCAGATTCTGAAGTTTAAACAAAAATACTCAATGTTCCTGATATGATCGCGGTGAAATTAGCTGTTGTTCATTTCCCTTGATGACTTTCCATTCCATGTTTGCTTGAACAATACCTCTAGCGAAGCTGCATTTTGGCAAGTACTTTTGCTTTGTAAACTCTGGTGATGCCAACAGTAATTCACTTTGCAGAAATTTACCATATAAACACCAGATGATTATTACCTAGTGAGTGCCTAGCACATTTACAGTACTTTATTCTTGGAAACAGCAATAATACTTTAATCCTCTTCTTTCCCCTTTTTGGACTTGGAGCTTTTGGCAGCTCCCTTGGCACCAGCTAGCACCCAGCACCGTATGTCACTGACAGTTACAGAATTAGCAAGTATGTTTTCAGTAAATAGTTGCAATAATTGCGTGTCTATTCACTGTGTGACTGACAATAACAGTTTGGGTTTTTTTAATGACATAATAGGAAAGGAAGTTCATTCTTTGTACTGTTTCTTTATTAAAGATGGGATTTCAACATTTTCATACTGTCCCAGAAACAAATATTGCAATGAATTAATCAAAAAGTTAAAAGGATGCAATAAACGTCTGCATTCAGTCTTTAGAAATGGTTTAGAAATAACATTATATCTCTTGTCATCAGGAGATGATGCTTGTGTGAGGTGATTTCTGGTAAAGTAAGTCTTTTTGATATGTGGAAGTGATGGGCAATAGCGGTGGGTAAATGGGAAAGTTTAATTTTAATTTTTTACACGATATTTTTAGAGTGCTTGCAAGTCAAGCATTAGGAGGCAATGTGATATTTACAAAAAGCTTTTAAAAAAGAAGAGCGCTATTCAGCCCTGCCAAGTTAAAATGAAGCTGTTAATTGACGTTATCCTTTTTTATTACATAATCTGGAGAGGTGGCATAATTGAGATATTCATGCAGTTTTATGACCCTTACAGTTAATAACAGCTTATATGGTTCCTTCTGTGTAATCATAATGTTCTGTTCTTGTAAGCCAAGCCTCTGCCTTGTATTATGTATTTTTCCTGTTACTAGTGAAGCAATTTATTTCAGCGTTACTGTTTGATAAGGGGGAAGGAGTTGACTGAAAGATTAGAAGTGGAGGCCTGCGAATGTGGCAAGGAGTTTCTGCTAGAAAGGTGTTCTCCCTCTCTCCAAGGCTGGAAAATCAGCTACGGAAACAGGCTGGGGAACATACGCCTTCAAAATTTGTGAACTCTTTCTGTGTAGGATGAGAGCTGTTTTGCATCCTTTAACATAACAACAGAGCCTGTCCTGCCAACTGTCATCTCGTATTTCCCCCTGCTTTGGTTTTGTCATGAACAGCGTTTGATGTGGGAACAAACAATTCATAAATACCTGTGTATGGTGCTGCAATGCTAAACTTTATTTACTGAGCAAGTTATAACCCATGTCCTCTCCAGTCAAAACAAGAAGAATAGACGTCAGACAAACGCGTGTAGAAGCAGTTTTCTCTGAGGCTATGTACAAGCATTAAAATTAATCACCTCAGCAAAGTCTGCTCTTTATAGCCTCTTGCTTTCCAGTGTCCAAGTTTAAACAAAACTGCTTAAACAAGCCAGCCCTCGTTACTTCTTCTGAATTTTGGATCAAGGAGATTTTTCTGAGCTTCCAGTCCAAGCTCACTGCTCTTTTGAAAGCCAGCTCTGTGCTGTAAGCTTACTTACCACGTTCTCTCTACTTTTATTTTTCGGTCTTGAGGATTTGACATCCCTCCACTAAGTATTTCCACCCTGAAGAAAGCAAGCAAGTTTACTCCCTTTCTGTAGTTTTCTTTTTTTTTTTTTTTTAAATGAAGTCCTGACCCATACTTCAGTTCCTCACATGTGCAGTTTAGATGCCTTAACTATTACTGGGACATGGTTATGTCTTTGTTTCCCCCTTTGGGCATGGATAACGTTAGTTTCTACATGAGATGTCAACAGCTATCAGTGCAGTCAAACAATGCAAAAATCTTGCCGTTTGTGAAAATACCAGGCCTGGAGAAGGTAGCTGTACATGTACACGTACATGTGCACACATATGTGCTACCTAGCTTACATACACATAAGCAGTGTATATTACACAAGTTTGTATCTTCTCCCCAGTTTCTTTGGCTTAATTAAATATTTTGGCTCTTCCTGTAAACATTGCCTTCTTGATATCCTGTGGCCCTCCGAGGCGCAATAAACACCACTACGCCTAAAATACAATCAATATTACCATTTAAAAAAACTAGGTGACTCTTGTGATGCTTGCAGTTCTAGGCTTTTCTGTTTCTAAATTAGATGTCTGAAGCTTGTTACTTGGTATGAGAAAGTGTAGTTACACATGGAATAAATATTCTAGGTAATCTTTTAAACACTCTTTTAAACAAGACATCCATTATGAGGCTGCCTGTGCCTGCAAGGAATTGGATTTGGTGACCAATATGTTCCTCTCTAATCCTGTGTTCTTTTGGAGGAGGGGGGAAGAGACAAGAATATACTTCAGTTTAAAGTCTGTTTATATTATGTGGACAAATAAACATCCCCAAATTGTTTTACTGATACATTATAGTTCTTTAAAAAAAAAGGTAGAGTAGGCTAGCATTAACGATCTTCCCTGAAGAAAGCTAATGGTCTAAGTTAGGAAGGTAACTGAAAAGTCATATAAAGAGAGTTTAACACCAGGCTGGTAGCTGTGGATCTATTGTATTTTTTTCATTATGCTACCTGAAAGGAAGGGGAAACGAACGCATTTCAACAAAAGGCATCAAACGGTTTGGTTTATGCATTCATTTTTGTAATTGCAATGATTATTTTTAAAAAGTGCAAAAGTGCTGCTGCTGGTTTGTTTGTTTGTTTAATCAAATATCGATGGCATGGAGAACTTTCATATGCAAGACTGGCATTTTCATACTTCTGTTGTAGTATGAACGTATCTAGCCTGAAATAATTTAGATTAACATCTCAATAAAATGTCATGCAAAAGTTCTATTTTCCAGATATTTAAAACTGCAAATGAATTCCTCCCCTTTTTTTTGGTGTTGGAAAGTTTTTTAGTTGATCTTTAAATTCATGGCTTGGTTACCTGGTGACTCTTTTATGTGCTGAGACTATATTTTTATAGGAAAGAAAACTTGTGTTGGCTGGAAGCTCATTGTGAGATTTTGGTAGTTGTGGGCTTAGCAGCTGTTTAGTTGCTGTATTCTTCAGAGAGAAGAGATGAGCTGACAGTTTTAAAGAGAAGATTAAAGGAGTGTGGGTACAAGTTCTTGTCACATATCAGATCTCATGACTTAGGTTTTTGAAATGAAATTCTGTTCCATCTTCAGGACATTATTTCATGTAAAGCAATGTGTAGAACTAATTGGATTCAGTACCTGCAGGTCTTGAAGCTGCCATTGACAGATAAACACAGGTGATTTGATGAAGTATTAGCTGGTTATCAGAAGTAACCAACCTGTGTAACCTAAGAGAGAATAAGCATTTTAAACTCCCAAAAGGCCTCTATACAGTTTTTGTTTGTAATGATTTACTGCCTTTCAACAGTTGAGGGTCTTAACAAAAGCCTCCATTTGTTCCAGTGTTACAGTAGTTCCCAACAGCTATTTTCTTCTTTTTTGAAGAACGTCATTTTGATCTCGTAAAGCTCTTTTGTCATTAGCTTTTTGAGCTTTTTTTTGCCCGTTTACATGCCTCTCAGATTCCATTTATGGACTCATTTATGGTCTCAGTTTCAAGTGCCCTAGGACAGAGTACACTATAAATATCTGCAGGTCCTTAGGCACCTCTAGAATGCCTTGCCAAATGGGTAGGATGACCCTAGACAGACAGTGTATAACATTAGCTCTTCCAGCACTGCTGATGTTCTCGTTGCACGCTCCATGTCCAGCTGGCATGCATAACGGTGGGAACCAGGGCAGTACCTCCTATCTGCCAACTGCTCTTGCATAACGAGTAAAATGAATGGAGGAGATCTGGGGTGGCACCAGGGGCTGGAGCTGAAACACTGGTTATCAGCATCCACGCTACATTCCCAGGACCTGTCTGCACTTCAAGATGACAACACTCCAAAGGGTGGGCAAGGAGTCTTGAAAATTTTCAGGAAAATGCTTAAAAGGAGAAGAATAGGCCCCTGTTTTCCAGAAGTCTGGTTCCAAGGCACACTGGTATGGTAGATGGCCACCTTCTGCCGTTTCCTGGGCAAAACAGCTTTGCTGTCTTTACCCACTGAGTCTGTAACAAAGAACAGGACTTTACAGCCCTGTCCTAGAAGGTGGCACTTGTCTGGCTCCTTGTAGCCCTGTGGTTAGCTAGAGGTCTCCTACCTACATCAATTGACACAGAGCTCTGCCTCCTTCTTCTCTCTGAAATACCTTTAAATCAGCCTAAGTTGCCCAAATCACAGATGAAAAATACACAACATACGAGGAATCTCTCTGGAAGTGGCCACTTCCCCCTATATTTTGCAGCTTTCTCATGTTTTTTCCAGTAAAATTCTGCATACCCAAAGTACACGTGGCAATGCCTTTCCATGTTAAATGGAGACTACAATTCTAGGCTATTTGTTCTGCTCGCCTGTGGATAATATCGGGTACTATGAAGTCTGTAAAAGGATATGTTTGTATTGCAGAGCCTGGCAATTGCTGATTTGGAGAAAGAGTTCTGTAAGAGGAATAGGTATCACATAGGAACTTACTATTCTTATTGCTGCTTAGAAAACATTGTAGGAAGTTACAGGAAAACAGATAAACTTCTGAACTGTAATTGTGCTTATTAACTCTGTTAATGAAATCTTTTTGTTGCACCAGCAGGACTTTATCTTTTCTGCAACAGCATAAAATGTGCCTGACACAGTTACCTTATAAGCATGAAAGTGTGCAGATTAGTCTTTCATTTCAGTTTGTCATATATGACATTTATTTAGATATAAAATTGAGTGCTTTGATTTTTTTATGACTTAATTCTTCAGAGTGAATGCATTGAATACATCTCACTTTCTGATATTTCAGTGTCTCCTGTAATGGAATAAAATATTTGTGATTCTCAGTCTTTTTGTTTCGATCCAAGATATAGCACTATTCTTAAATTACCTGTCACTGTTGGTTGCTGTCTTCTGCTGCAACATTATGTTCTAAAGAAAATAACTCTAAAAATACTTTTATGCAAATCCTGCAGAAACTTTCTTTTCATCAATATTTATAAAGGTTTTTCCTTCTAAATTATTAAGGTCTTTTAAAACATTATGATGTATGTAAAAATAGGATATGGGTAGGGTAAATTTAGACTTCGGCATATGGTAATACTAAAACAGTTTTAGTCTACTTGAAATTATTTTAATGTAATGTCATTGAAATTGAGAATTGTAGAATAAACATGACGAAATACTTGCAGACACTGAATCTTAAACAGAAGGAATCAGCAATGGGAAGAATGGATTAACTAAAAGGACTTCAGTGTTAGTAAGATTTAAACTGCCATGTTAACTGCCATGACTAATCAAGAAACAGTATTTGTGCTATATCTGATGACAAATAAGTATACTTTTCCACATAGTATGTTGATAATTTTGAGGAACTACTTTCCTAAAGTAAGTTTGATATCAAATACATGCTGGTCTGTGTTAGCAAGTGTATTGGGTAGTGCTTGTATCAGGTTTGTTCATCACGTTTGGTATTTAAATGTAGATTTCATAAAATATATTGTGACATTTCAACCAAAAATATTGTGGTTATTCAATCTAAAATACCTAAAAACAAGTAAACAAACCTCTTTCAATTCGTTGTAGTAAAAACAAAGAACATTTTTCAACATGACAGAATAATTGCCTGTTCTTTGCTGGTGATTGATCTAACTCATAGAATTAGTTAATCTGGCCAGCTGTAAATTCAGAGACTGTCAGTATAGAAATCTACCATATCACAAATTTACAGATACATATATTTTACAGCTAGCTTTTTTTTTTTTTTTTCGGTAACGTGAATGTGTGCAATGATTTGCCCTGCTTATAAAATGTTTACATACGTTTACATAGCTTATAAAATGTTGCATACGTTACAGAGGTGAGGGTAAAGGACGCATAGCTTATTGTGCAATTACTATGCACACAGAATTGCTTCTTGATTATGGTGAAAATTATTATTATGCCACTGCTGTTGTGTCTGTGGACTCTTTTTTGCTAATGTGCTCTGTTATTGTATTAGCTTCAGCCTTTGAAGATTTAACTTAAATCCTGAATGTACACCGCAGGTAAAGAGAAAGATATTCACTTCCAAGCCAGGAGAAGGCGTTTTTCCACATAGTAAAGGCCTTGTGCATTAGTTCTTGATTAGTTTTAGGATATGTAGCTAAATATACTTTTGCAGATCTGGGTTAATAGGCATGTACAATATAGACTCTCATTAATCATCTTCCTGTTACATAGCTTCCTATGGCTATGTTATAGTAAGTATAAAGCCTTTCATAAAAATCCCACTTTTCTGAAATGGTATGATTGTTTTCTCCCTTTGAAAACCTATACAATAGTAAATATGAGGCACGACAGAGGACAGTCAATTGCAAATAGAAGCTCTCCAGGTACCATGTTGTAGTAATAATGGTAATGATATTGTGTGTTATAAGCTCAAGACTTAACCAAGTAGTAACCATGTAAGTACTGTGACCTTATATAGCTGTCAAAGATATTAATAATGCCAGTTTTTAGAAAGAATTATTAAGTGTTATGTTTGTTCTCCAAGGAGAACACGTTGGATATGCTAGATCTTGAGAGCACTCTGGACATCTTAGGTCTCATACAGTTCTAAACGTCTGTCTGGAGCAATAGATTAATACAGCATCATATGTTAAGAAGGGATTGTGCTAGAGACTGCATATTCTCCAATAACCATTTTTAGGCCATGATTAAGGTTGCATAATTTGAAGGATTCACAAATTGGTATTATTTGGAAAGCACTTGCTTTTTTTTTTTTTGAAATGAAGAAACCAAATGTATCGTAAGTATATGGCCTGTATTCGTGACATAGCGGTTACATGCAGAAATGCGTGGAAGTATTAGTGGGAATAACGAAAATTTTATCATCGGATATACTGTGCAAGTTTTGTGCCTAATGCATCAGTAAGTGTTTGTCAAATGCACGTGTATACCCAAAGATACAGTCAGAAAAGACCTACAGAGAAGTGAAGCAGTTACAGTACGTGCACGTAAAAGTGGGAATGGAGGTACTTAAAACTTATGTGGCATTTTCCACAGTATTACTCACATCAGTCTGGTCTATATTACATTTTGCTCTAAAGTATGAATTAGCGAGAGAATAAGATTTACTCTTTCAAGCAACATTAATCCATCTAAATATCACCAGCTTCCTTTTTAGTTTAAGGGACATAATTTACTGCATCACTGAGTTCAGTAAATAATTGACCATACTGTTTTATTCAGTTACCACATTACCATTTTTGGGCAGGGTAATGAATCTGTGCTTATTGCCAAGGTGATGCTGTCATGCTACACATGCACATTTACTGACAGTTGTATCTGCTGCTCAGGACCTGGTTTCAGGACTGAGGAACTGGTTAACCAAAGGGGAACTGCGCTCTTTATGAGCAGATGCATCTCCTTTCCTATGCTATTTCGTGATACCTGCAACCAGCACCCCATTGCTCCCATCTATATCCTAGCTGTTTTGTAATCTCTTTCTTGCTCTATGTTGGCTATTTTCATTTGAAACAAATGCCTGTTGTGCCACAACATGCAGCGTGGTTTTGGCTCATGTGATTTCTGTCCTAGAGTCTGCTGGTTGCTGCTGTATTTCAAAGACTGAGATACTTGAGCTACCACCTCAAAGCTCTGGTGCTTCACACAGTTCCATCATTCCAGTTCCCTAATTCCAGGTGGAAGATGCTGGCAAAGGTAGCTAGCTGTCTTTTCCTGGTGGAGTAGGAGCTTAGAAGGTGGGAGCTGAAGTTTTCTTGCCTTCTGATTGTTACATCTCTGTTTCTTCTTGAGATATTGTCGTGTGATCTTGGCCAAGTTTAGGCGATTACTAGTTGTGCGGTGCTTTATTCAGTGCATTTTGAACCAATGACTAATGGAGAGAGTGGAACGCTGTGCCTCTTACTCGGCAGTGACCCGATATTGCAGGCAGATGAATGAGGACAGTAAGATTGACTCAGTTTTGGAATCTCAATGTATTATTATTATTTTAAGTAAACTTATATGTTAAAAACAGCAAAGCACAGCTGAGTTATTCTAAAATGTTTTTGTCTTTTTTGCTTCAATAGTATCAGGACACGAATATGCAAGGCGTAGTGTATGAATTGAACAGCTACATAGAACAGCGCCTGGATACAGGAGGAGATAACCAACTACTTCTGTATGAACTGAGCAGCATCATTAAAATAGGTAAGAAAGAGGATCAGATGTCTCTGAGCTGTTACTCAGCACATTTCTGACATAGTTTGATTAATAAAGACAGGCATTGAGGGGTACCTGTGTATTCTTTGGATGATATCTCAGTATAAACTTACTCCAGCTTGGCTTATACTTGTATGTCAGTGAATCCCTGACTGCCTTTAAGTGAATTTTTTCTTGGCAGCTGTATATCCAATTGCAAAATTAGAGCCTCCTATAAAATGAACCACTAAACAGATTATTCTGATTATGATGATGTTGCAGTCAATACTGAAAGTAAAAAAAAAAAAAATCATCCTTCAGTAATATCGCTGCATACTTTAATCTCTTTTCAACAAAACAAAGATCTTATTGTGAGAGGGCATATCTTTTTCATGATCTCAAATTGCATGTAGTAGTTTAAGCATTTTTTTTTTCTGTCTGTAAGTACCAATTTTAGTAAGGAAATACTACTATACATCATTAAAATTTAAGAAAATATTCCTAATAACAATATAAGTATAAATGGTAGGGTTTTTTAGCCACAGTGGATGTATTCAGACTTAATAGGTAGAATCAGTAGCTTTGTTCAGTGTAGCTTTTAAGCAGCCTTTAGAAACGTTTTCTGTATCCCTGCTGCTTTGTCATTTTGTAATGACAAAAAATTGTCTTGTTTATATATATGCGATATTTCAAAAGGACATTTCTGTTCACTGATTTCCCTCAAGTGGCTATTTGGATATTGATGTACAACTTGCAGCAAATCGGAAGTGGGTTTTGTTAGTTCACAGCAAATGAGAAGCTAGAAGGGTCAGGGTCTGCTTATCTTTTACAAAAGTTTTTCTTTTGTAAAGTAGGTAAGATTTTAAAATTTCTTTTGTTGTGTTCTTCTACCTCCTAGCTCAATGTGCTTATATACTACAGCTGAAGGATTTGAATTTGGGTGCAAAATACCATGCGCTGAACTCCCATTGATGTGACACAGTTGACAATAAGCGAGTAACTAGATAGGAGGATTTATTTTTTTTCCCTCTGTTAAACAAATGCAGAAAGCCAATTGATTTGATCACACAAAAGTAGAAACACTCCCATGAAATGTACTGAGTAGATTCTTGTGTTTATTCATAAAAATAAGACATCAGATATGTGTTATTGCTGGTCATAACATTTATTAACTGTTGGAAAGAAAGATGTACTTACACTCAAAATATCAATCATACTGTGTAAAGCAGGGTAAAAATCATTGACCTGCTATCTGCTATTCTGATTCCGAGAGTTTTCATTTTAGCAATGAAGTTTATTAATTGTAAGTTTTGAAAGTTTAAAGCACTTTGTTTTATGAAATAGGATAAAGCTATCTGAATCTGGCAAAAATCACTGAGAGGTGCCAACTTCCTGGTGTATCAATGTTTTTAATACAGGACAGGTACAGAAAATAGAACTGGTTTGTTTTGAAACACGTTTTTATGATAATGTTTGCAACATTTTATTTTCCCATACTTTTCTGTCCTAAGACAAGGACAAGTATATCTTGCCATCTATAAATAGAACTCTTTTGCTCATGGAAATTATAATGTTATCTGCCTGCTTATGTTGTAGATACATGTTCTTATATTATTTCTGTACTGTCATACGAACTAATTTGAAATTACAGTCATTAGGCCTAGGAATAAGAATATGATGCATAAGGATGTAACTTGTAATTAGTTTTTAGAATGCATTACATGACAAAGGTAAAAATAAGTATTATCCTGTACTTTTAATTTTATAGAGCCTGGGAAGTTTCAAGGGACACAGCAATAGACTTTCACTTTTAGAATTTTAGATGTTTGTCCTAAGTGGAATTGAATCTGTGGTTTCACCTCAGAGAACTTGATAAGTTCGATTCTCCCTCTGAGTACAATTATTTCTTTTATTATTGCTTTGGCAGCTACAAAAGCTGATGGATTTGCACTATATTTCCTGGGAGAATGCAATAATGTAAGTATTCTGGATTTAGATGCTGCTTTTCTTTACAGTTACAAGTGCATTTTCCCCTTTTACCATGACATTTTAATTTTATTTTTTACCTCATTTAGCAGGAAATACTATCTAAGTGCTGAATATTAACATTATATTATTTTTATTTCTGTAAAGTGGAAGTTTGTTGAACATCGTGGTAATCAAAAAAGTTTTGTGCAGGTATAGTGCTGTTCTTTCTCTGACTAGCAATTTAACTTTGGATTTGGCCCCATTATTAATTGTTTTTAACAAAAAGAAAACTTAATTAAAATTTACTCTCAGCATAACAGATTCTTTTCTTCTGGTTACCAGGTGCAAGTTGATAATGGGATAATTTAAATTTCAGAAATAGATTTTGGTTAACATGAAGAAATAAATGGTACTTTTAATGAATCATAATAATTTCTGATATAAATTAATGATCCAGAAAAATTTGAATAGCAGTGAGTCCAGTACATTATTTTTAGGAGCATACTTGCTGTTTTGTTATTCGGCATTTAAAATTCATTAAGTTTTTTGTATCCAGATAAATTTATACAGGTAGCATTATGCAGATTTTGTAGTTAGTTTGAATGTCTGCAAAGAAGAAAGCATAGTTTATATTTCATCAGAATTCCATCAGATTAGAAGTCACAATTTATCCAAAATTGTAGGTCTTCCTTTGGTTCAAGAAGCAAATAAAACTCTTCTAACTGAGGATGACTAGAGAGGAAAATATTTTTCTCATTGTTTTTGTTTTCTTACTTTACACACCCAGTTTTAATAGTTTATTTTTGTATAGTCCATTAGCCAATTTCCTCTACTCTTTGTGAAGTAGTAGCGTTCAGAAAAAGGGAAAAGTACTATTTGTGAAATAATGGAAAACAGGATTGAAGTTGTGTGGACTAGCAGGTGACTTGCGCACTGTCTTAGAATATTTGTTACTTGTTCAAAAAGATGATGTATCGTTCAAAGAAAGTAGAAGAAGACCCATACAGAAACTTCCACGAAATTAGAAATGGATGAGTTTTGTATTTTTTTATCTAATAAATACTTCGTCTTACAAACCATTTTAGTATTCAGAAATTGGTCCTGTTCTAAACGCGTTATGTAAGTATGTACATTTTACAGGTATTTTAGTCCCTTTTCACTAAGGGTAGTAAGTGCAGTTTAAATGACACGTTGGTTCGTCCTCTGTGCATAGCAGCTTTGGTTCTCATTGGTAGATGGTAGCGTTCACTTCCATGGGTGAGGGATGAAGCAGACATTCCCTGAGCAGGTTCCTCGTGTTGCAAGAGGCAGGCGCTTGCAGGTTTAGCCATCAGTTCTGAGTGCGTAGCGCTGGCCAGCTTTGATGGCAGTAATCGCATGCCAGCTGAACAATAAGTTCGTCTCTTCCTATTGTAAATGCTCAGTAAAAGCTTACAGCAAAATTAACTCTACAGCTGGAGAACTCTTACTGTCATTAGTTTCTGCATTTTAGAATAGTGTGGCATAATAAGGGAATGGGCACTTGCTGACCTTCTGTGTTTTTTTTTTTTCTTTTTTTCCTTTGCTTTTTTTTTTAATAGACTTTTTGGGCAGTTAAGCCTATTTGCTTCCCAGTATAACTCTTCCCTAAGAAAGTTCCACCCACTAAAAACACACATTGACTTTCTTAACCACTGCTGTGTAGCTGCATCTCCCAAAATGGAATGTTCTTCATGTAGTTATTATAGGGACTGATCCCAAGTCCTTTGAAGCTAGTGTGAGATTTTCCATTCACATTAGTGGGCTTTGGGCCAGACCCATGTTTATTTTCTTGTAACTAGATGGTAATGCATTAGCCTACTTCTTGTAAGAAATTGTCACTGAAAATTAATTTTGGTATCTTTGAGTCTTAAATATTAAATTTAAAGCATGTGTCCAAATTATATTAACCACTGGCCAGCAAATACTAGCAGTGTATTTTTATTAAATGTGTCTTTGTTAAGTGGGTTGAACAAAAAGATTCTATATAGCCTAAGTGGCAGACTGGGGCTCATTCTTTAAGTTGATGTTAATTATTTTACTTTAGAAGTGATAAAAAGCCTATTAATTAAAGGTAGATGAGTTGCTGAGCATCTGTGACCACATGTTGAAAAATGGCTTTTATTTTTTGATGGGTCAGTTTTTAGAAGCTTAATTTGAGATTTAAGTTTCCCAAGTTCAGCAAAGTGTATCTTTTTTTTTTTTTTTAATTTTAGCATCTTACTTTTTGTTTGTTAGCTTTAAAAAGATGCATAAATCCACCTGTATCTATCCAGACAGCAGCCTCAGGTTTCAGAACTAGTCTTAATATAAGTTATTTCCACCATACTTTCAAAGAAACAATCTGTACCTGAATGCTGCTTTTCCTGTGTGTGCATCTGTCTTTGTGCGAATCAGGTAGTGGGAGGAGATTGTGTAAGAATGAGGAAAGCTTGATCGTCCTGTCTCACAAAGGGTTTTCTAACCTTCAGTAATGTGTATTGCAACTGCATCTAGGGAGCTCAAGATCAAAATGGAAGGCGAGGGCATCAAGTCTGTTGCAGCTCCCGCTGTAAATTTGTATAGGTACACCTGTGCCTGTTTAAAGCAACAACAAAACTAAACCTGAGAATCTTGATGTGCATTAAACTAAGTTAAGGAGCGTTTTTAGAATATGAGATTTCCGTAACTACCTTTGGCCTAGATTAAATTAGTAGTCTCTCGTTAGGATAGAAAATGGCTTCCTTTTATAGAAATTCTAGGTATTTACAAACTGAGAAGCTACAAAAGATTACTGCATACCATGTGCTATTATTTCTTAGCACTGAAGGAAGAAAACTGCTCTATGATTGCAATTTTTAAGTGGGTTACCTACAGTTCAGTGCCAGTCTTTCTTCAATTCTATTTTTAATATGGACAACGCTTCCCTTACTTGAAAATTATGTTAGAATATTGTTAAAACATTTGTTTTAAAGAACTGAAAACATGTTTGTTTAGTGAGAAGAAAAGCTCTAGATTAGCTTATCCTTTGGCTTTTATAGGAGCACTGGTTCTTATAGGAGCACCTCGTGTTTGAAAGCAGTCTGCTAGGATGTACTAGAACAGGGTATCCTATTGCAGACAGCTTAAGCACACTGTAGAATTGAAGAGGAAAATATGTCATTGCTTTTGGCTTTCATGAGTTTGTTAAAATACTGGTCCATATGTAAAGTTTCTTTATAGCCTGGTTTGCTTTTTCTCTGTGGAAATCCACAAAATTACAACTTAACCTGCATTAGAGTTAGGGTAACAGGGTAAGGACAAGGAAGTTTCTGGCTGATGGGGCAGAATGCCTTCAGGGACTTTGGTTGAGTGAATTTACTTGAAATGGAAACTGCCCCACCAATTACAGGTAACAGTGTGTTTCCTTATGCAACCATTACTCACAGTTGGTGCCAGAATGAGTGTGGCTAATTCAATTATTTTAGTGACCTGGTTGTTTAGATTGCTTGGGAGTGCTTGCACTCCATGCTAAGGGTATTCTGATACCATGATTCTACTTTTTAAATGATTGCCCACAAGCAGGTCAGTGCCTTTGCATGTCCAACTCCTTGCTTCCCCATAAAGTCACCCTGTGCATCGAATCCGGTTTTTGTATATTCTATACATATGGTACAATGCAATGCAAAATATGCATGCCCTAGGAACAATATAGCTTTCTGATCATGTAACATGGTCTGAACAGAACTGTGCCAATTCTGCATGTGGTTCTTGAACTGTCTGTGTATTTACATTCTGCAGTGTAGATGTACTTTAAGAAATCATCTTTGTCCAGGGATTAGTGCAGTTATGCAAATAAAATGGTTTATTCTAAAAGTACATAACATCCATTTTGCAAATACCATATTATACTCAGAAGCTGGAAACACTTCCAAATGATACAGGAGTGTTTCGTAACTCTCAAGGAGAGGATTGGACTTTGTTTCAGTTTTCTGTTGTATTCCTTGTGGGGATGAAAATACAATTCAAACTTCTCATGTTATGACCTTAATTGAATATCATCTTTAAACAAGACTTAAAGGATTTACTGAAATCCTAGTATTTGATTGTGTGTATATGCAAATCAATCTATCTAAGTACCATGCTAGCTAGGCATGGATTTAAGCCTATAAGCAGACATCTTTGCAAGGGAATATTTCCAAAATACTTACCAAAGCTACAGAGTTTCTAATATGTTATTATATTAACTGATTCTTCATCTGCTTCTTCTGTGAAGTCCTTATTTGTGTGAGTAATTCACACATGGTTACATTGTGATTCCTACATAAAGATGTATGAGTTGGAATTTAATAGGCATACACTTAAAGTAGCTTTTATTAAATGTTGTGAGCGTTACTTATTTCCTGAAACTGTAAATTGCATTGACAAACAGACCATCCTTGCTTCAGATAGGGGTTTACAATAGCTTTACTGTAGGACATAATTGTGTGAGGCCACAAATATGTGCACTTACTCTGTGCTTCAGGGTATACGTAATTAAGCTGTTCTAGAATATCTGGTCATACAGAAATTGTTGCAGCTTGATATGCAGTGCCACCTAGTGAATTTATGGAGTGACTTGAATTACTAAGCACCAAGGAGAGGCATCTCATCATTGCAAGCTGCCGGTTTTTTTGTGCCAACCTGAGATGCATGATTTTCAGGTAGGCATCATCTCTGAAACGTAAGTCTTTTAACCATGTTTCCACGTGAACACTCTTCTAGTTGCAAGACACTTCAGAAAATGTTGATGTTTATCACGGAATTAATTCTACCTTTACGTACTCTTTTTTTTTTTCTATGAAGTGGAAGAAATCTTGCTTTCTTACTTGCCAGTGAGTAGTGATACTCAGCAGAGAGGGAAGGCTGGAGAGGTGGAAGTGTTTAATGCTGTTTTTCCTCACTTTTCAGTAAACAGATCAAAGGTGATCATGTGGCTATCATAATACCTGAGACAAAAAGGAAGACCTCAGGTTTGAATAGGGAAAGAACAAATTAGAAAGTATTTAGCGAAGTTAGGTGTTTATCACTTGGCCGGGCCTTTACCACGTGAAGCTAAACAGCTGTCTGACAGATCTCTGAGTTGCCATCTGAAAAATCATAAAGGATATGTGAGGAACAAGAAAACTGGATTTGGGAAAATCTGAAGTTTAACCTTGAAGAAGGGAGTGGAAAGGAGAATGAAAGAATATGATGTCTCAGTTCAGCTTTGAATAAATGCATTATCAAAATGAGAGAAAATGAGTAACTGTCAAGATACTTTTTAGTGAAATTTTGATCCTGTTATCATTTGCTATTCAGATAGACTGACTAGGATGAAAATACAACAGGTAGAGCACAGAACTGTTTGGAAAATTACTCGGAGACTAGTTATTTGTGGCTCAGTATCAGGATGGAAAAGTATATTGCATACATTCCCAAGGATTTTATCCTGGATCCTGGTTTTACTCAGTATTTTCATTAGTCAGATGATGGAAGAGAATAGTCATATTACATTTGCATAGGACGTGAAATTGATCTGAAGAAGCTGGACTCAGTGAGGACAAATGCAGGGCTCTGTACATAGATTGTATCTTTCTGTGGAGGGCAGTGGATATCTTTGAGAAAGATTGTGGTGGTTATAGTGAACATAGAGGTAAATATGAGTCAGGAGTATCATTGCTGTTGCAAAAAAAGACACTGTGCTATGTGGTGGAAGCAGAAACTAATCTTCATGCAAAGTGAATTTCCCATTCCTTTCTACACTGGCAAGGCCTCAGGTGGAACAATATGTTTAGTTTAAGCACTACACTGGAAGAAAAATTTGGAGGATTTGAAGAGAGTCCAAGCCTAATGAAAAGAAAGTTGAGGGGTGAAGGTACGTCTGGATAAGGCAGAGTAGGGGAGTATCATTTCTTTTTCTATACCTGTAATGGATAGGACAAAAAATAGTGGGCTTAGATTGATGTTAGGAAAGCCTCCTCAGTTGTGGCTGTAAAGAAGCACGGCAGCATGTAGCCTGTGAGAGCTTGAGGCATCCTCATCACTGGAGGTCTCTGAGAATTGTCCGAACAGACATATTTCAGAAGAAGCTTCATTGATCATGCCTTAAAACAGAGCGAGTGGGAGAGAGCTGTCTCACCTTAGTTTTCTGTATCAGTGAACTGGTGTAACCGTTGAGGTGTTTTTCAGTTACGTGAGTCGATCAGAAAGTTTTCAGGCATGAAATGCACTTCGAAATTGATGTCATTTAAAAAAAAAACTATATAAACATAACCCCCCCCCCCCACTAGTTGTTGTACAGCATAGAAGTGCATTGTCTTTATTTCACAGTTATCCAACATTTGTCTCTTTTACCAACATACTTACACACAATGTAATTTAAAAATGCAAATTTCTCAAGTATGTGGTCAGTTACCAAGGTTTCCATTTAAAAACAAACAAACAAAAACAGGTAGCTGCTGGGTTTTTTTATTCTTTAGTCCTTGTCTGCTTCCTATAATAGAATTGCTGCACTTGTGTTTAAACTCAGGACACAGTTGGCTGTAGCTCTTCCAAATTTTAGTGTGGTAGCACTGGACTACTACTTCAGCCGAGACAAACTACAAATCCAAGCTTCTTGCCTGGGGATACTTTCCAAATCACTTTTGATTAGTTTTGTTGGTCATCATTGCTTATTGTGATAAGTTTTATTCATGCAAAAAACCTGGCCTTATGGCACGGTCTTTGTACATAATCTGCAAATAATTTTATTGTTCAGCTCTGTGGTTTTAGGTGTAGGTTGTCAATCCTTTACCAAGAGTAAAAACTGGCCACTCTTACTGAACAGAAAAGGAGATCAGGAGCAAATACCATAAAGCCCACTTGATATCAACTTGCTTAATTGCCATTTCTCTTTAATGTTTTCTTTTTTTCCCAAGCATCAAGTCATACAGCAATGCTATAGTATTAAAGCTTCCATTTAATGTCGCTTGAATGTTAAATCATTTTCCATTAAGTGTTTTCAGGGCCAGTTTTATCTGCAAAACTGGAGCAGGATCCAGTCACCCTTACCATGAAAAACAGTTTGTTAATGGAACGCTTATCATGTGTATACTTCAACCCTCATTCTAATCATAAAACCAGGCTCTTATCTTTATTTAAAAAAAAAAAAGTTTATGGTTGGTATTTGCCTAGTTATAAGAAGTATTATTAAAAAAGAAGACACAATTGAGCAGCTTGTGAAACAGCAAACAATACATATTTGTGGCTCAAATCTAGTCCCAGGAAACTTACAGTTAGTTGAACGGTTCCTAGCCTTTGTGGACCAGGATTTGGTGTTCTGCTGGATTCCCATGGCCTAATTCATACATAGTATGAATTATACCTGTAGTTGACCTTCTCATCTGAATAGCCCAAGACTGAAAGCACGTGAAAACTGCAGATAGTCTCTGACTATGAAAGAGTATATTTCAGGAGAAGTTGATGATATAGGTTAGGAGACTTGGGTTGCTACTCTTTATCTTTTCTTCTACTGTGATTGTGATCCGTTGCCTCTGTCAAGAATTAGATTTTCAGTAGAAAACCCAAGTGTGGGGCCCTGTTACCTCAGCATAACAAGGTGAATATCAGTAGTTCTACTTGTGCATGCTCTTAGTTGTTACAAACGAGGGTTTTTTCAGCCACAATAAGAGAAGTTTGAGGTAAGTTACTTCATATTTCCCGCAGACAAAGTGCATGGCACCAAGAGGAGAGCATCAAGAGCCATAGTGCTGTGGCTTACTTACAGACTAATTTGGCTATGGATCTGAAAGCCATTTGCTGTGTTTAACTGGTAATCGAGGATGCTCTCTTGTTAATACCCTTCAAGAACTGGTTAGAGTGTGCATCATACCTTGTTCCTGCAAATTGGAAGACTTCTTAATGTATTAGCATTTAAACAAGACATTTGAGTTTACAATAGGTTGCATATACCTAAAGTGCGTGTGAAAAGGTGAATTTTATTACATTTGGATTTTGTATTTTAGTTCAATTTTGTTGTTGTTGTTGTTGTTGTTTTTTAAGCACCTCTTTCTTCACATGATCATGATAATGGTCATTAGTGGATTCCAAGCCAGAATTTTAATATTCAGGTGATAAATTACTATCTTGATAAAACTAGTTTAAGTTGGTCACTGTGAATTTCAAGATAGACAGGAAAAAAAAAGCAAGAAGAAAACTAAAATCCCAAACCCATCAATTGTGTGGTTAGTAATTGAATGATTGTGCTTTTTTCTTTCTTAGCCCTGTAACTAAAAATACATTTAATTTTGATTAGAAAGTTGTTTCCAGCCGAAATCAGTGATATGTAATGCTTTGAAACAGTTACAGAAATCACAAATAATGGCTGAGCTACTTGCATTAGAAAAATAGTCATTTTTTATTCAGCATAACATACAGTAGGCCAAATTCATAGCAATTTTTTTGTTGAAGACTTTATCAAAGTGAATTAAGAACTTAAACTAGGAAGTTTCACTAACTTCAAGATTTTTGAGTCCAGTTAGAACAATCTGCCATGTCACAGAAAGTGAGAAAGAAAGGATCCTTTGGGCTCTGAGTTTTGAATAATGTATCGGAGGCTTCTGCTCTCAGACTTCAGAGCTCTGCTGAGCAAGTACATTTAAAGGGAGAACTCCATCACCACATGGAACTGGTTGAAAAAAGACTAATAGCAGGGTTTCTGGGTTTGCCCTTTCCTGTATGTGCAAAAAGATTCAGCTTGTGTCTGGAATAAAGGGTAACAGATCAAAATACAACTATTTTGATTGGTTACTCTCTTTGCAGACACATTTTGGAGTCCCATAGGCTGCAGGGTGTCAGAAAGTGAGTCCCAGCTCCTGAAGGACTGGCTCTCCAAGCCAGTACCTGCTCTTTTGGTTGTTTATCAAACCCAAAGTGACTCTCCCATCTTATTTAACTTCTCCTTCATTAGTAGTGGAGATATCTAATGTTCTGTCTACACTAGATATTTTTATTGCTTACCTTCTGCTAGTAGACAGGCAATGGTATGGCAGTGTCGGTAAAGCGTTATTCATGTTTAGCTGTTTCTGATACTAACTTATATTCTCACTGCAGGTGGTTTTGGCAGCAAAAGATACTGTAGGCTGTGTATAGGCATCCCACTGTCTTCTTAACCTCTTCCCTTTACTGCATCATGGATTATCTGTATTGTATTAGGGAAATTACAGGTTTTTATATATTCATTTATATTCCCAAATTTATTTCACCATTGTTTTAACTTGCTATTGAAAATTGCCTGGTTCCTTTCTTTGATTGTCAGTTGCTTTTCAGTGTCATTACCAGAAATGCAGACTTCTCATGTCTATTTTTATTTTTGAAATAAAGTATTAAAACTACTAAAAAAGTGCAAGCGTTACAAAGGGTCCCAGTCTATCCATTGCTTCGTTTACTTCTGAAACTATATACCATGTAACTGATACCTGCATGGGAACTTGTCTAATTCCCCTTTGAGCTGGTGCAGGATAATTTGCACGTGCATTTGTAAATTGAAAGGATACTGGAGTGTTCCATGGCTAGGAGAGATTAGATGAACCCCAAATTTTCCTATTGGTGCAGTACTTTATACGTACTTTGTGACGATAAAGGAAAAATATGCAGCATGAGCTGGATAGGTGATGTGAAAAACCTGATGCTTTTGGATGTCTCTTCACAGTGGTAATTAAAGTGAATCCCTTAAAGCCATTGATGGTTTCTAGGATTCAAAAGCTACGTTTAGAAAAAAGCAAAGCAAAACAACAAAATTCAAAAAATCTGCACATTTTTTATTGGCGATAAATGTTTAAACTCATTCAAATTGATCGTACATGGAACATACTAACAACTTTATTAGATGTATTTAAATAGTAAGAGTGTGGAATGATAGAAGCTTATGGGCTAATTGCAGTTTATATATGGTTATGACAGAATTTATCTGTCTTTTTAGTAGTGCTATGTGGTCAGAAAAAGATTATCGATGATTTTCTTACTTTGGAGATCAAAGGTTGATCAGGTTTAGCTGGTTCTGTCCTTGCACAGAACTGTGCTTTTCTACATATACAGAGGGAGAGTGAGGAAGAATACTTATTTTTATCACTAGAAGTAAGAGAGCGTCCTCCTGCTTTTGCCAATAGAAGAGTGCCTACTCACAACAATAATTTACAGTAGTAACAACGGAGGGGTTTACCAGCCAAACTCATGTTTACACAAGGACACGTGAAAGAATAGGCTGACAAAAGCAACTTTTGCTAGCAAAACTTTGTAGTGTGAACAAGGACACAGTATATTGGCCATTGAAGATCCGTTGAAGGCCCCTTCTGGAGAAGAATGGGCGTACCTGGAAGCAAGTTCTTTGTTTTCTAATGATAATGGCTGATTGTTGGGGTTTTTTGTTTTGTTTTGTTTTGAGATGCAGTTTCTAAGAAGAGAAAGATTTGCATTTTGTTTTATATTTAATTATGGGCATGAATCAGAAAAGCAGTGTGGAAAAGCTATTTTATACACGTAATTTAAATAACGCAGTTACTTTACTGAGCATCACACACAGTTACTTTGGCATAAAGGACCAATTACGTTTTAAGAAGAAGTAAAAAGAATGGTGTGAATAAAAGTGTTAATCTTCAAAGTATAGGAGGTATCAGCTTTGGTCTCAGCTTAGTGTCCTGTTAATTTAATTTGATTTACTCTACTACTCAGACTCCATAATTCGAACTTTAAGCATTATATGTTTCAGCTCCAGCATTATGCAATACTGCACAATATGAACCACCTTTTTGGTACTGAACACATTATAGCTTTACTGTTCCTACTATAAAAGTACTTTTTTCATAGTAAATCTTTCTTTTTTCTAGAAGCATATAGTTTAGCAGGTCAAATAGTTTGTGAATCATTTTAAAAATAGTTTTTATATCAGAACATTTATTAAATTATGAACTGTGGTTTCTTGAGTTTTATTAAAGTAATTTTTTTGGCTCATGAGATGCTTTTCTTGCATCTGTTATGTAGATTTTTTTTATTCTATGATGTGTGTTATGTCATGAAACTTGTTTTACGCTTATAAGGACAAGTAACTGTGAAACATTGTTTTCAGTTAAATATTATTTGTATATTATTATATTATTATTGTTATTATTATTGTTTGGATATTATTAGTAGCATATGGATAATGTAAAATAAGCATTCTAGCTTGTCCAGTGTCTTTGTACCTTAAAGACCACTCTTAAAAGAAGTTGTGAATGTAAATGGGAGTGTGGGGATTTGGAGAATAGGGTTGAAGTTTACATCAGAATAAACAGAAATCTTCAAGATTTCATGTCCTCACACCGTAACGCAAGACGTAAAAATGGATATATCTGGTTCGTGTTCAGTAGAGCTACTCCACGAAGAAAATATCTTTCTTTCCACTTGCGTGAGAAGTATAAAATAAAGCATACAGAAATGTCTTGTCAGAGCTAAAACACTATTTGACTGCTTTATCTTAATTTCTAAGGTAGTTTAATTTTCATCCACATCATGCTATTAGCAGAAGAAGAACTGAGTGCAAAATTGTTTTTCTTGTCTTGTTGAACTTTTTTAAGACTTCAGAATGTTCCCTATTTTATGTCTGGATGATGCCAAGGTCTTCCTGAGTTTCTCCTAAAAAACAAGACAGAAACGCTCTTACAAGTTTGATCGGAATCTTGAGTGTTTTTTCCTTTTGAACCCAACACATGCCCTAGCCCCTGGACTGCTGTCTCTTCTGAGATAAATTTCACTCCTGTTTTGGCTAGGATTTCCGTAATAGGATACTACGTAGGGAGGAATACAATTTGTATAATTCATACTATCTATGCTAAAATACTGCAGTACCCCTTCCCCGCCGCCATACCAACATCAAACACAGCAAGTGTAACAGGGGAGTCTGCAGGTCATATACAGCTTCTCTATGTGGTCCTAACTGTATATCTCAAATCTGATCTACTAGCAGCTACAGCGGTGCACCCTATTGAGTAGCTTGCTTCTCTTCTAAAAGTGTTTTGGGTGATCTGCATGTGAGAATACAGACCCTGGACATGCAGGAAGGCATGAAAGAACTAGCCAGATGGTATTGTTTTTTTTTTTTTTTCTTACTTCCAATCTGTATTTTTTTTTCTTACTCTCAGTCTGTAATTTACTGATGAAAGGCATTTCACATCTCTTCAGTTTCCTTCTTTCTTGTTCCCTTGTCACTGTTTGATACTTTTTTCTGTCTTCTGAGTTGACTATCATTCATTTGACTATTTCTTTATTCCTCAGCATAAAGTCCAACTCTCCTTCAAAAAGCTGCTAATCTATTACAGCTAAGGTGCATTCATCACTGCAAGGGTACCTACGTGGTTCTTTATATTGCAACTCCTTTGTTTCTGAACATTTCAGTGCGTGACCTGTCTTTTGGAATTGTTTAATATATTTTATGACATGCCTACTACATTTGCAAAACAAAGAAAAGATAATTATGAAAGGATACATCTCACATCATTTCCCACAACTGACAGTAGATGCAAAACTTTCCCATGCGAATGACACCTTTAATAGTCTGTGCTGGAGAATATGACCTGCTTGGTAATGTGCCCCCATCCCCTAGGGCCCAAGATGGTAACTGTTAACCTCTGAAGTCTGTCTCTTTCCCTTCGCACCAGTTTTCTGTGGTCCGTTTGGTTGCTCTAGTCGTGAGCCATAATGGCAAGGCATTATATAGGCTGTGTAGTGAGCTGTGGAATTTGCACTTGAACGGTGGTTGGAGCCTCAGCTGAAATAACCATATGATACAATTTTTTTTAATCTTAGTTCCCATCTGTAAAATGAAGATAATGTTGCTGCCTGACAGGGAAGTTGTAATAATGCGTAGTTAGAGACTGGGAGGCACTCAGGCATGTTAGCAGTGATGACCTCACAAGTATCTAAAAGTATATAGAGGAGAGTGAAATAAGAGGAATTACATTGATTTAACAGTGCCCAGAATTCACGTAATTTCTTTAAAGAATCAGGCCCATCGATTTTATAGGATTTCCTGTTGTTTTTTCTGCAGAGAATTGTGCATACGTATAATACTTGATACTTAAGAATACTTAATTATTAACAAGTCCAGTGTGAAGTTCCCTACTTATTGCTATGCCTAAGTTGAAATCTTCTTTAAAACAAAATAGAATTACTTTGTTCCATCTTTCAAGGCAATGTTACGTTCTGAGCTACTGGAGTCTCTCATAGCCGAAGAATACTTGTGGCCATCCGCTTTCATCTGCCATTACAGAAAACTTTGGGAATGATGCATGTAGCAGATAGGTGAAATGTAATTAATATTAATTACAGTTACTGGTGATGCTATAGAATGTCAGGAAATTGATACCTGTAACAGTCCTAAAGAAAGCAAAGTCTGACAGTAAAATTGATGAGTACGCAAGAGTGGCAGAACATGTTATTCTTGCTGGGAAAGTTAGTAATACATTCTCTTGGTGGTACTGCCACCTGTGCTTTATGCATATTTTTTATTTTATGTTTTCCTGTCAAGGGTGTTTGCTTGAAATATTTCATCTTTACTTCATGTGCTGGCTGATCTTAATCTGAAATCATGAATTTATTTACAAGTAGAGTTAGTATGGAAGTTCTCCATATACTCCCCCGGTCAAGCAATTTTACCAGTTAAATAAATTGGATCATTGATTTCAGAGAATAAGAAAACACAATTTGCCAGTAGAAGGTTGATCTCTGAAGCCGTGCTTTAGTTATGTGATTATGAGGAATATGTAAGGAGGGTTGGCTCAAGAGGACAGGACGTTAAGCTGAAGTCTTGGAAATACACCCTGCACCCTAATGGATCCCTACATTCTCACATTTTATGTGACAGTGAAAAAGTCTTGTATTCTTCATGTGCCTATCTTCAATTTGTGTATAAAGGGGTAATAGCCCTGCTCAGCTGATAGGGTGTGACAATGATAAACGCTTTAAAAGTTTGAGAATCTCTGGGATTCTGTACAGTTAGTAGCCATATAAGTTGATGGATGTAAGGAGATGGACGCAGATAAAGGAAACAGAAGATGAAACTTTTTGCTTGTATGAAGGTATATTTCTACTGCTGCTCTTGGAAATGGGCTTTCATTGCAGTTTTGTGACTATTTAATACCTGCCGTCACTTACAGGCTGTTTCGTTTTGGGTTGTCTGAGGGAAAGAAGAATTGTTTTAGAGAGGATGTTATAGGGACATTGTTTTGCGGCACATGACTTTCCTTAAAGTATATGATTCATGAACTAGCTAGCTTTGAAGGGTGTTTGGCATATGGAAGGGCTTGCAGCTTCAGCCTTTGTAAGTGTTTATTTTCTTTTTGTAATACAATATTTGTAGTTTCATTCATTCTGGTGATGATAACTTGTTTAATATTTTAGTTGTATAAACCAATTATGATATGTTTCTGGATGACTTTCATGATGTGAATGTTGTCATAATTGTATCTAACTTTTCAACAAGTGAGACAGTTTTGGCTAGGCAGCAAGTAAGATGCTTCTTCTAGCAAAGGGGATGAATACAGTCACTTGGGTTTCAGGAGATATAGTTGCAAGATAATTTTGAAATAACCTTTTCCTTGGGGTGAGATAAAGAAGAAGTTTAAACATCATCTCTACTTTTTGAGCATTTTATACTAAAGTAAGTGAATGAATGCATCCTAGGAGGAAAAAAAAAACCCACTATCTTTATTTTACAAGATGATATTTTCCTCTGTGACTCTGTATGTGATACATTATGTTTTCAAGAAAAACACAATCTGACCCTGATATAAGTGTCTTAAGCAGAAGAGTTATCTGCTGTGTCAATGATCAATTTAGAACAGAATTTCCTAAAATTTGGCAGAACTGAGCA
The DNA here is from genome assembly GCF_040807025.1 of Struthio camelus. Classification (NCBI taxonomy): domain Eukaryota; kingdom Metazoa; phylum Chordata; class Aves; order Struthioniformes; family Struthionidae; genus Struthio; species Struthio camelus. The sequence continues at coordinate 87,855,582 of NC_090944.1, read as the reverse complement.
GAGTTTATCCAAACACTTCTCATTGTCATAAGCGCAAAAGCTGCATTTCTTGCATTATTTCCTGTATTCAATCTTTTGCACTATATATGTAGCGCAGTAACTCTGTGAACATAGCCAAACTTTCTAATACCTTTTTTTTTTCTTTTTTTCCTTCTAACTAGAGTCTGTGTGTATTCACACCACCAGGAGCTAAAGAAGGACAACCACGGCTCATTCCTGCAGGGCCCATTGCACTTGGCACTACAGTATCTGCTTACGTAGCCAAATCCAGAAAAACGTTGTTAGTAGAAGATATTCTGGGGGTAAAAAACTTTCTCTTTTTAATGAGATGAATACAACATGTTCCTAGAATATTTTGGTGCTGAAATATTTATCGAGCTGGATGTATAATGATATAATTTTCAACTGCTCTGCTGAGGTAATAAATTTGAGTTCGGTTTGGATTAGTTTGATGGAATAATTTTAGAACATCTCATTCATTTTTAAACTTAAAAAAATGTTTTGTCTTCAGATGTTTTTTGTTGTCAAAGAATGGAACTAATGGTACCACAGCCGCTTAGAAAGAAAAACATTATTAGTCAAAACTCTTACCCTCCTGACCTTAAAATATTCTGTATGCTAGTCCCAAACATAAGATTTCTATATAGCCAACCAAAGTCTGATTTAATTATAACACTTGGCTCATAGTGACAAGAATGTCAGTCGGAATTCTGATAATTAGACAAGATTTTGATCTCTGCTTACACTAATGTTATCGAACTGGTAAACTGTACTTTCTGAGAACTCAAAGCAAGTATGAATGCTGTCTTAATTATTTTCTACTTTTCTTGAGCTGTGTTCAGAGTAAGAATCTTTGGATACTGTGACCAAGATTGGCCATCGTCATGTGCAGTTTAAGAAGTACTTGTTCAAAAAATATATGAACTTTACTGGGTAAATGCAGGCTATAAGCAAATACACTAAATGCTTAATGTGAGCACGCTTACAAGAAAAATCCCACAGAACACTGTTTCTCTGCAGTAACAGTTGGTACTCGTTATACACCATGGGCTATAAAACTTTTACGCGGCCTTCGTCTTTGCTATTAGTAACATATAGGGCTTAAAGTTTCACTAGTAATTTCCAATTAATATCTTACAAGGATTTCGTGAGTCGATTTTATGTTCATAAAAAAATAAGGGAGATACAGTGGGGAGGAATTTTGAACTCTTTCGTGATTTACAGTATCGGCATACTGTTGACTGAACTTGAGACTAATTTTCTCTTCTTAAGTGATTTTTGCATGAGCACATTAAACATCTCTGTACATGCACAGTGCAGATGCTAACATGCATGAGTATGTGGTGCCAAAGAGAAACCTAATGTATTAACGTATTTTCATTGTAGAATTGAAATTGTGAACCTCTGCAGAGGCTATGCAGTGTGGTAGGTAGTTCTCTGTACCAGGGCACTGGGTAGTCTGCTTGTCCTGTGATTTTAGGAGTGTCTCAGCAATAAAAGCGCTTGTACATAGACTTGCCAGCCTTTTTCTCTGCAAGCCGGAATTAAAAAGTGAAAGCAGGAGGTTCATATTGCAAAATTCTTCTCACTTTCTTTTTCCTTAGAGTTTGTGAGAGGCTGTCATATGTTCCCTAGCCATTCAGGTTGGTTGTCATTTTAGCAATTAAGGTGCAGATGACTTGGTGGTTTTTTGAGAATGGAAAGCTTCCTGCCGCCCCCCCCCCCCCCCCCCCCCCAAGTGTGTTCATCAGCAGGGGATGCTTACCTTTCCTTAGCACAGCCTGTAGGGATCATCTGGTAGGAACAAAGTATTGCGGGACTGCCTTGCAACAAAGTGGGTCTAGCATATGAATAGGCTAGTTAGCACCTGACTGCTAATGATATACAGATAGTCTCTCTCTTCTTAAATTTTAATTTGTGGGGAACTGAAGCTATAAAGCCTTGGACATTCCCTATTTAGATCAGAAATTACAAAATTAAGCCTTCTATGGTAGCAGTTGATAGATTATTTTAACCTTTATTCCTGTAACTTTTGTGCAGGCTTGTTCAGGATGCATAAGCAAGGGAAGTAGAAAGTGTTCCCATAAAATTATGCATGAGAGTAAGAATCTGTTTCCTCCGCAGGAGCTGTTGGTTAGGGTTATAACTCTGTATAACCAAAAGCCTTAGCCTCAAGTTTTGATTTTTATCCTCTTGCAAGGGCTTCTGGCTGCTTGGTAACGCTGAAATCTGAGCGGTCCGCTTCATAATTACAGATGCCTTTTGTTTTCTTTGTGCATCATCCAGACTGGCGTTAGCATTGAAGTGCTGCTTTTGCTACCTGTGAGATTAAAGAAAATGTATTAAAAACAAACTGAAAATTGGAAGTCATACTGCAACCAATTCTAACTTTGCATTAATAAGATTATTTGTATATGGAAATTATGCTGAGAGATATTTTTAATGATTTTTTTCAGTAAATGTCTTAATACTTTGTGCTGATTTGGTCAGCCGGGAGAAGGAGAAAAATGTCAATGTATCTTTTATATTAATATTATTATATTTATGTTTTATCAAACTCTGTTTACATTTTCTAGGATGAACGATTTCCCAAAGGTACTGGACTGGAATCAGGGACTCGTATCCAATCTGTTCTTTGTTTACCAATTGTCACTGCAATTGGTGATCTGATTGGTATCCTGGAGCTTTATCGTCACTGGGGCAAAGAAGCCTTCCATCTTAGTCACCAAGAGGTAAGGCCTAGCCTTCTGTAGTTTGTTTTAAAATTTCCCACTTCAAGGCAATGTTCAGCACTTCAACCCCCCAAACTTCCTTCTTTCAACTCTTCTCGTATGTGTTTTTCACTTTTTTCACATTTGAGGTCATTATTATTGAATGTTACTTATTGAAGAAATAGTGAATGATTTGTATTTTCAGTAACAGGAGGTAGAATTTACATACACAATTACAGGGATATGTCAAGCATTTAATTTGTTTTGTGGAATAATAGTTTTGGGGATTTAATTTGTTTATTGATTATAAACTCAAAAAGCTAGTCACTGTAGAGCAGGTGAATGAAAATGTATCTATGCAAGTATCAATCAAATGTAACAGAATGAAATTACTTTATGTAAAATGACACTGCCGAGTTACCTTGGGTCACAATATTAACTTTCCAATAAAGGTTTTTTTTACAGTATGGAAAGACTGTTTTTTTCTTTTAGTAGCTTTTATGGTGTGATTTCTTAAGTAAACGAGCCCTATTGTGGGACATAATGTTGCAAAATTGAAGCAGCAGTATAGCAAGTCTTAATCGTAGATCTCACAGGAGGGGAAAGTGATTTTATTTTAAAACAAAACTGAAGCAAAAGAGATTTCACTCATTCACATTCACATTCTCATATCGATGCACTCACAGACACCAAAATGTGTGTATCCAGGTGGTCTTTTCCAAGAGTCGAGCACCGAGATGTGTATCCAGGTAGTCTCTCCAGGATTCCTTGCAATGACAAAGAGGACAAGGGATGCCAGCTGTAGAGTCCTCATGTCTCCTATTTTCTTCTTAGGTTGGCAAACGTGCTGCTTTTGGGTCTGCTTTTTTTCACTCTTTAGGAGCTGACAGTGATTGTGGTCTTTTGCATCTCCAGCCTGTCACACCTCTCTGAGTCATCAGGATTTACTCACTATCCTTTATCTCCTGACCTGGTGTCCTCGGAGGTTTTGTGTAGATGTGCTGGTATCTGGATGACCTGCTAATCTAGGTGCCATCACTACGTGCCATTCTTAAAGCCCTCTTCTGCTATTTACTCTTTCTGATGCTTCCACCTCCATTATTCCCATTCATACCCATCTTCACATTTCTGTGACAGTTCTCTACACTATGTGATTTATTGTATAAGGCCTGTGGAATTATGCTGTCCATATGTGTCCTTCTCTCAAGCTTATGTTACAAGTTGTTAGCCAAGTACAAACAAATCTGAAAATGAAAGGTTTATTAAAGGTTTCAGAAGCGTATCTTACTCTAAGATGTAGGTGTGGATCCATGTTATATCCCATCTCCATATAAGATGACTCAGAAATGCACTATTTCTGTCTGTACCCTTTTTTCCAAGGGAAGGGAACTTGAACACAAAGGCTAGGAGGAAATGGGGTGAGTTCTAGCCAGGTGTATTGTCTGGACAATGGTACAAGATGCACTGTGGAGTATGTATGCTCTTTAATTTAGCTGTAGTGAAGAGTAATTATTTTGGGGGAAAAAACAGAAACTGTGTAGACGAGAGATAGCAGAACTAGTCCTCCCAAGGAAGGAAAAAAACAGCAGAATTTGTCCCTTATGTGTTCTGGTTATCAGTAACCTAAGTGGCCTAATCTGATGCACATGCTTGTATGTTAGCTGGTCGGTCAGCACATGTGTGGCTTCAGCCTCAGTGTGGCACCTGGTATCTTCTCTCCAGCAGACAGAGGTTATGGTAGAGGGCTTAGAATATTATGGTGGTGCTAGTGTTCATGGTCACAGAGCAAAGAACAGGGATTGATACAGAAGGAAGCTTTATTACTTCTGCTGCTTACACAGAATTTATTTATTTGTTAATATTTTCCTATTAAATAATAACCATTACTCAGTCTGAAATTCATATAGGTCTTAGACATGCATTGTTCAGTGCAAAGCAGCTATATATCTTTTATGTTTTATTAAATACCTTCCTTAAATGAAGTTCATTGATGCTGTATTTGTAAAAGGCTGACTGCTGAATAAAAATATTTTATCATTATATTATAAATATTTAAAGGTCACTTTGGGAGTTTTCTAAAATGTTCTTTTCATTTTCAGATTTTAGAAAGGCTTTGGATACCATTAGCAATTTTTGCAAAATGTGCACCATGTGTTCTGTAGAAAAAAACGTTCATTAGGAGGATACGCAGCAGCAGACCTCTTGCACTTCTGTCCTCCCTGTTCCTATAAAGCTCATGTGTTTCAAGGACAGGAGATTATGCATGGTCGCACATCTTAGTTAGCCGCAGTTTACCTGACATTTGCTTGAAATGTTGCCTGGAAACTGACATACTTAAAACACTTGTGCTGAGTGATCAGGTCTGTTTTTTCTGTAACCAAAATGGTAGTGAAAGGAACAGTGCCTGTTTATAGCTGGAAGCATTTGTGACTGAAAAGGTGAAGCCCCAGGAAGATGTCATGGGATATTTTGTTCTATGGCAGATTCCTTTCATCGGTGTATATAATATAATTCTTAAAGCCCCTTAAATTATGGGAGAGTTGTTTTTATTTTTTGTTCCCGAGCTGATGAATCCCCCATACTGCTTCTGAAGAACGTTGATAAGCATCCTTGTGACACAAAAAATGAGGATTATTCTCCTGTGACTGCATGTACCTTACTGAAATTGAAATATTTGCAAGTATACTGCAACTTGCATGAAATAAATGTCTTCCCACAAATTGTTACCACTAGTCTTTGTCTGAAACAGTTTCCTCAATTCATTGAGCAGCTGGATAGAGAAAACTGTGATGTAACTGATGTGAAATTTTCAGTTTCTTCAGAGTTAGTTTTTTCTCTTTTGTTTCAGGTTGCAACAGCAAATCTTGCATGGGCTTCAGTAGCAATACATCAAGTACAAGTGAGTGCGGGTTGTTTTTCTGTTTTCATTGTTTAGAAACATGGGTTATGTTCAACTTTAAATAGCAGTCTCTACTACAACATTGATGTTAAGCCCCTTCCGGGAAGCTGGGAAAAACATGGTAACATTTCTGGTGTTCATTGAGCTAGTCTTCCTCACTTGCAACTCTGAATCAAATAATTTAACAAACTATAATTGTATTAAATAAACTTTAATGAAGTAGATAATTGTTGAAGTAGAATTATAACAATTTTACAGTCTTTCCTTGTCAAGGAGGCAACTGCTAGGCCAACTAGTTGCTTTTCTCCTCCTACAGTAACTCAGTTTGAGATTACTAGGATTTGCTGGGTACCAAAGCCTGTTTTAAGCCATCCCTGCTAGCTGCTTCTTGTGCACTAACTACTCCCACTAAGGATATCTCATGCTGTCCCTAGTTGTGCATCTCATGCTGCTACCTGCTCTAGCAAACCCCAGCGCATGATTCTTATGTCGCCACAGGTTTTCATATTTCAGGTAGTAGAAGTCAGTAACACTGAAAACTGAACATATTCCATCATCTCAGAGAAAACACAGAAATAGATTCTTGCCTCGACTCACAGGGAGAAGATTGTTACATTCCTCTCTTTTTCAAAATGTTTTTCTTACACCTTTCAGAAGACTTGCACGGTTTCCTGCTCTCCTTTTCTAGAATCTAATCTTTTTCACCCCAGTGCTGCAAACTATTGAGTTTGTTTAGGCTGATCATTCACGATGGCACATTTAGACAGAATTAGCTGGCTTAAACTGTTGTACAGTATCAGAATTGCCGTTGTGTACAGTTGTAACTTCCTTTCACTTTATGATAATGACTATGTCTTTAACTGAGAAGTCTTTCGCACATAGGAAAACAACACACGGAAAACATAATTTAAGCCTGTCCATTGATCTTTTTCATTTCTCTCCCTTTGGTTCCTCTGGACTTAAACAGAGCACTCTCCTCTCTGAAGTTCTTGTTGGGAAGAATGGGTAGAGTTTGATCTGTTGTTAGGCCTTGCCTATCAGGCTTACGGTTATATTTTAGGAAACTATGTATCTAGAAATTGTACCTAGTTACTTTATTATATGCAAGAGTCAGACTTGTGGATAAAGCTTGTCGTATTTTGCAGTTATTTATATCTGCATTGCACAGATGCAAGATATTACCAGATATAAATGGTATTTTATTGTGTAACAGATAAAATGAAGGCTTGTTTTCTTTTTTTAACCTCCATGTTTGCTTTAGTAATGTACAGATGTACAATTGTACTTTTGATACTGAATATGAAATTAGATGAAGTAAAAGTACAGGTCAGAGCTTTGTTTTGTCTAACACTTTGTTTTTAGAATATAGTATGTATACGTTATTTTTAGTGTTCATGTTCCAATTGATTTCTCCAAAAGATGAGCATACATTATTTGTCTTTATTGGGCAAAAAGTTTAGGTAAGCTTGTCTGATTTCCTTCTTTATTTGTGCCTACGTGCTCCTTTACAACCTAGAAAAAAGTGGCAAAAGAATAAGGGTTAGGAAGAAAGCAAATAAGATATTTGACGTTCTCAGCAGAGTTGAGGATCTGGATGAGGAAGTAGAGTTAAGTTGATTTTGTAACCACATTCAGGGGCAGTCTGTGAGAAAGCACATACAAACGTCACAACCAACATCTTTCAAAGAGAATTAAGAAAGGTGTTAATCACGTTTGACGTTTGTAACTCAGCAGTTAGATAGGCAAGGTTGAAGCCCAGCACACAAAGCCAACTTTGTAATAGATTTTATGTAGTGCTGTAACATGTATATACGCTGAGTAGTATTTTTTTAATACATATTAAACAAGTAGACTATATGATTTCAGTTTCCCTCTCACTTCTGTGTTCTCTTGGAACAAACGATAACATGATTTGTGCTTCCAGGTGTGCAGGGGCCTTGCCAAGCAGACTGAGCTGAATGACTTCTTGCTTGATGTATCGAAGTAAGTGTGATTTGTACTGTAATCTCATCAATTTATTTTCTTTAACTTGTCTAACTCAGCTCTTCTAATTCATCAGATTTACAGTGTAGCCCACAAACACACGCAACACACACCTTAAAAGGCAGACAGACTTTAGCACAAGGACCGGAACGAATGATGTGGGTAGCAGTGGTGCATACCTGTTAAAATGTTTTCTGTTTCTGTGTATGGAGAAAATGGAACATCCAATTACACCTTGCTCAGTTTATTTGCTGTTGTTTGTTTTTTATGCATTACTTATTTTCTCTTGTGTCGGAGTTAAAGGTAGCCCTCTATAGAAGGGTAACAAATAGGCTTCCCGAGTCCTCTGTTTGTTGTTAATTTTAGAAGACTTGCATGGATTTTGCAAAAAGGTAGTTAGCTTGCTTCAGCTCTCTTCTATTTATTTTGACACGTATGTTTGCGCGTGTGTGCGCGCACACACACACACACACACACACGTACGTGTATACACATTTCAAGGATATAGCCTTGAAGTATCAGAGCTGCCACACAATTGTTTTTCCCCTGCATTTTCTGTAGGCTCTGTTTTCATTTTGAAAGAACTGTCACTGTGTGGTATGTTTTCTTCTAATTTCTCATCATGATAAAGGCAAGCTTAAACTGAAAACCCAGTAAAAGTATGAAAGATTGCTTTTAGACCTGTAAAGTCAGCTTAAAGGGATTTAGGTAGTCTACTCTTTCTTTGTTCCTGCTATCGATGTCTTAAACAGTAGAGGTGGCCAATAAATTAAAACACAAAACAAATGAAGTTGTAGCTTTAATAAATCAGTGTCTGGTGTACAGTACTGGTTGACAGTATTTTATCAAACTATTCAGTTACACTGAAGAATTTCTATATGCATCATAAAGGATTGATGACACTGTGGAATGGTGAAGTGTTTTGGATGTGTGCTGTTGCAAACACTTGCTGTGGGACTTGATCAACAGTTCTCAGACAGATGAGATTAGAGAATGTCCAGGTTTCCTTTGCTGCGGTTCAGGAAGGCAGGTGGCTGAATGACCTCTGCTGGAATGGAGGGGAATAATTTACCCTTTGCAAGGAGGGCAAGCTGGCTGTACCTATCTGGGGATGTTTTCCCCAGAGTTTCTCCCAAGAGGTGACTTTTTTAATTTACTTTAGTTAGTTAATTATTTCAGCTAAGGTTCAGAGCTTGTCTCCTAAAGAGTGCTTCTGTCTTTCTTTTGCCAAAGCTACCCATTTCTGCACTCAAAAGGGCTGCGGTGTCTTGCACTGTTATATTCCTTTTTATAGTGCTTTTATGTTGCTAAGTCTGGACTGAGCTAGTTTACCTCTGTCTGCCCAAACTTAGAGGCTGGCAATTTACTCTTGCTGTATTGCACTGAGATTGATTTAAAGAATCTTGATTCTAATTGTTTTCAGGTTTTAAATAAAAATTGCAATAAATATTGCACATATTTATTAAGTATGTTATCAGAGGTAAATACCTCTGATACATCATTATCACCTGCTAGAATGTTTACTTTTAACAAGAAAAGAAATCCTATGTTTTGAGCCACAAAACTGGGGTATCATTTAATAACTTTATGAACAGATGTAGGTGAAGACATGCACTAGCAAGAAAATAATTTGCTTCTTAAAATGAATTGTACTTTTCTTACATGGAAAGAAGGTTTCCTATTCAGTGAGGAAATTGTTGGCATACAATGTCACTGGGACATTTTCTGTAACATTTTAGAAAGGGCATAGTATACAGTGCTCCACATCTTTGTGTCCCTGAAAATGTAAGACTAATGTACTATATATTTCCTTTTCACTGCACCCCAACAGAAGTGTGCTGTATATATGTTCAAGGCCATGGGACAATGCCTTTCTGTCTGCTGGGAACATTGTAATCCGAGGGTTATTAAGACTTGGCATGTGGAAGATTTAGACTTCTTTTACTAATAAGTTTGACCTTTATCTTTCAATGTTCTTGACTGTCCTTGGACAGTTACCACTTCACTGTGAAACTGAGATACCACTTTTTTTTTTCAGTCACAAGGTCATTCTTTTTCTGCAACTTCAACATGCTACACCTGGGTAAACAGAGAATACTCGTTAAGAGTTTTATAGATTATTGTCTTTTAAATACTATTAAAGGTTAGATAATGTGACATTAATTTAGATACAGTATATAGTTTGCAGTAGTTCTCAGTACATAGTTCTCAATACGTAACCCAAATGAGATATTTTGAGAGCACATAGATCAAAAATGTCTACGATCATTTCAGCCGAGGAGGAAAGAACTTTTTTCTCTTCTAGATTCCTTTTCTTTTCCTTTTTTCTTCTCCTTTTAAAATCAGTATATGCTTGGTGGTCACTAAGGTAGGGGCCTGTTCAGTCTACAGCAGGTGACATTTAGTAACCTTTTTCTTTTACTTTTCTATAGAGTTCTGTCATTGTAAAATAATGGCTTAACGAAAGAGAGCTAGGGCCATTTCTGAGTTCCCTTGGGTATAGCAAGCCAGTCAGCACTTTTCAAGGTGCAGGGTTTGTTTTCACCAGTTTGAGCCCCACTGTTGGGTGGTTGTGAAACAGGCCCATGAATGCCACTTGAAGTATTTGACTAAGTATGATCATTTACTGACCTACCTCTTTTCCTGCAGAACATATTTTGATAATATAGTTGCAATAGATTCTCTACTTGAACATATAATGGTAAGTTGTCTTTTCCACTTCTATATTCATTAATCTTCATTATTAAAGTGCTTACTTTGTTCTCCTTTCCTTGAAGTAAGACGTTATATCATTGAAATGTATGAGCTTTTTGTAATTAATGTGTAATACAAACAGTATGAACAGATCTCAATACGGAAAAAGATGGTGAGGGTCAACTTGATTTTGTTTGTCGCAGCAACTTTGTTTCACAGCTTTCATAAGTGATGAAACACGAGGGTCTCTGAACTAAATAGTTACTATTGTGTTTTAAGGAAGGTTTGAAAACTGTATAGTTAAAGGCTTCTGCTTTTCTTTCCATTTCAACATGTTTTATTGATTTCCTTTTTTCTAAATCCAGTTTGCTAGTTGCTGCAAACTACTTTTCAAGAAGGTGTTGTCTGCAGGAAGGACTAAAGGTCCACCATTACTCCTAGAATATTTGCAGATGAGATGCGCAAAGGACGTTACAGCCCCTTTGCTTCACAAAGTGATTTATGCCCCTAACTGGAATGACAGTGTCAGTCAATTTTGTATAGAAAACGTAAAACCGTAGTGCATTGATATAACTAACAATCTATGGTTTAATCAGTGAATTAAAGTATAGTTCAGAAAGAGATTGTAATTTTTTTGAATCAAGTTCCAGTTCAGAATTACTTCCTGAACAATGTCAACAAATATCTGTGCATTGGTTGCTCATGGCAATTTTCAGTGTTTGGTGTATGAATTATGCTGTTTAGCTTTAGCACGCTCATTACATACTGCAGTTCTTTCCCTGATTGTGAATCTTAATCAGTTCTCTGATACTGGTACTTCAATCTGCATATTCAAAATTTGCTCTCCAGTGATACTCTGATACTAGCCCTAATCTTCGCAGTGATAACATATTCAAAGACAACAAACTAAGAATGCAAACAATATGCAAGTGGATTTATTTAGAAACTTGAAATAATTATGGAAAATATTCTACAGTATTTGCATATCTTAGTATACAGTCAAGAATCCTACACATAGGAAATATTTCTGAATGTTGACCATTCCAATTTAAATGAATTACTTAAAAATTATTCAGCATTGAAAAGCAGTGGTGTAATATAACATATGACATTAATAACAAATATTGATATTCTCCTCCATGAATAATAGTCTGGTAGAAAAAGCAATTGGCAACAAATTGTGCTAACTCTTTCATCTTATTTACCAACACTTGCTGCTTGAGGATTCTGCTTTATAACCTGCATGGATACTTCCTACTCAGCTTCCTTTATAATGTGTTCTAGTTAGCTGTTTCGAGGCCAGTTAATTGAATTACTTGTTTGCACGTTTATTGCCATTTTACTGGAGCGTGATTTTATCATTAGGTGGCTCATTCTGGGTCTCACAGTGAGAAAAGAGTGAGAATCAATTTCACCTTCCTACTTTACGTTTTGGTCATTGCACTTAAAATTTGACTGAAAAAAACAGTTCACTTAATACTAAAATCCCTCTCCTTTTTTTTTCCTTTTCATTTTCATTAAAACGCCTCAGTGAAGTTAGTACTATGAGAGAAAATGCCTTATCAAAAATGCTTACAGATAAAGCTGTTTTTGAATACAGATGAGATGCAGAGAGGGGAGCAGAAGCTCAAGTTGCCTTGCAAATTTTCTCATCGATATGTCTCAATACAGTTAAAAGCACCACACGTGAAAGGTGGTCACCTTCACTGCCTGGTGTTCCTATTAACAGTGTTAAGAGTACCTTTTGTATTGATATACCCCTTCAGTCGTTGGCCTGGATTTGAGCAAGGGCTTTAGAGAAGAAAGAATTTATCATCCCATTAATCATTTCTCTCAATTAGTAGTCATTAAGCAATCATTTTTAAAAAACATGAGCTGTGACCAACGTAAGTTCTTGAGTCATATCCATTAGAACACAAAACTTTTCTAATTTGTTTAGTGTTGTTGATCTATACGAAAATCTGATAGAGTTTCAGAACAGGTGCAAAGAAGCATTTCCTAAGTCTTTTGGCACAGTTCATATTCAGTCCTCTGTTTAAGCAGAGAAAGAAATAGTGTGAATGGCTGTGATCTTTAAACTTTTTAATCCTTAAAATGGGAAATATTTCATGAAAGTTACCTTTTCAGCTGGCAATCTCCCTGACTTTCCCCTGTTCTAATGGAGCAAATTAGAAAGCAAAGGAATCTTTCTAACTACAGCATCTTTCAGTACTGAAGGCCTCTCCAGGTTTTATAAACTCGTCTAGATGGTTTCTGTGCAGCTTGTGTTACGTAGCTCATATGACATAGGATAAGTGATTCACAACTAATGATTTACCGTCTCATAGGTTCTTCCTGCGAACATCTAACGTTTTTCCATCTACATTAATTTAAAATGATTTATGTGTGCATGTGTGTGTGAAAGATGAGAAAGAGGAGGAAAAAAACAGTGAGTTACTTCATTCTTATGGAAGGCTCGAGAAGTCTTAGATATCCCACGTGCATGCCCTGCGCACTGAGTTGTAGTTAGTTTCTTTCTTTGGCTGAATGAGCGGATAGGTATTATATACAATTGGAACAATGCATACAGAATTGAAATGGAGAGAGATCCGCCTCGGACCATCCTGTACCATGCAATTGTTATAGCTTCTGAGCAGTTAAGAGAGTGATACTAGGAGGCTCTGTCTGAATGGAGCAGGGAGGTTCATGAACCTGATTATATGGCTTTGCAAGTTGATCACAATGATCATTGATTGACTTTGTTTCACTCATGCCCATTCTCAGAAACTCCATCCTAAACTGAGAAACGTTCCTGTGAAAAGCTGCTCTGTTCCAGGGACAAGATTCTGTTCTGACAAATCAAAATCAGTTTTACTGAAAGAAAACCTAGCTAGTTCATGGTCTGATAGAGAGCATGCAAGTATGCTCTACTGTGATGGTTCCTTGACTGTGAATGATGCCTTTTGGAGTATGGTTAGTTCATGTAGAACCAGCTGGGTTTCGACTTCTGTGCGGAACTTTCTTGCGACATCAGGAGGTCATCATCAATTCCTGCACCACTGCATATGACAATCCATCATGCTACTTCTATTTTTCTTCTATTTGTTTATTGTTGTGTATCTCGGAAATGCATGTTTTGCTTTTTTAGAAGCTAACGTTGGCCTCTCTGTTATTTCAATGAGAAAAGCACTTAAATTTACAGAAAATACTAAATAAAAACCCCACTTCCTTTTTGAATTGTATCCTAAAAGATTGCTGTAAGGGTGGATACTACTTCAAAGAGATTTTCATACTGGATAAGTTCTTGAAGCTTTTAACTTCTAAGGCCTTATGTTTTTATCAGATAAATGACTAAAGGTAATCTAACCCATGATGGTTAATTCTAGTTTTGTTTTTTGTCTGTAGATATATGCAAAAAACCTGGTGAATGCAGACAGGTGTGCACTCTTCCAGGTTGACCACAAGAATAAGGAACTGTATTCAGACCTTTTTGATATTGGAGAAGAAAATGATGGGAAACCTGTCTTCAAGAAGACCAAAGAAATAAGGTAAGAGTAGTTAAGAGAAGAATACAGTTTTATGATAACTATGGATGTGCAGGCATTTTATTACCCAGTCTCTGTGCCTATCTGCAGGTACCCTGACAATACTTGTCATACTGTGATATCATTCCCACCAGGACCCGCCTCCAGAAGGTAGTACTTCTGGGAATGACATTGCAGTGCCATCGAAACAACGTCTCTGAAGCTATAACGTCACTCCTGGAAATGCCGTCTTCCGGAGGCGGTCCTTTTGGAAATCATGTTGGGAAAAAAACAGAGGTGTTCCGAGGTAGGTAAAGGTGCAGGTAAAGGTGCACCTAATCCATAGTTCTGCCAATATGGGACATTTTTTGGAGTTCCCAAAAGGAGTTGAAATTTGTGCTCTTCAGGCACATCCAAAACAAGGAAATTGCAATTCATACCTCTTACAGATGGATTAAGCATACATAGGATCTAGTACGGACTGAATATTGGTTTTGAAGACTTTAGATCCAGTAGTTTCATTTTACCTTTACTCACCTGAATTTAGAATATTTTCAAACTTGTAAATAGTTGTGATTCTGGAGTATGCTTGAAATGGTTCATTTGAAAATGTATGCAGGCTTGAGGAGATAGAATTCTCTGCCCAAAATTGTTGCATATTTCTGGTTCGTGTCTGGTTCATAGTTTTTTACTTGTGTGTATATTTTTAATGAAAGAGTCAAAACAACAAAATAAATTTAACATTTTTCACCTTTCAAAAGTGCTGAATCTGTATCGGTGTGTCTGTTGATACAAGTTGAGATTTTCAGATATACAGGATTTAACCCTGCAACTTCTTAAAGAGAAAGAAATGTATGACTAAGTCTCCTACATTAACATTTCTGATAAAATACGCAGTCAGCAACAAAGTTCTCAGACTTTTTTTCAGTTCCTCCATATATCTTTAAAGTTCTCAGCCAATATGAGATATGATTCATGTCTTCACTTAGACTTCTTTAGACGAACTTACTCCCACTTACTACATTGTATAAGAGTGGAAAGAGTCAAAATTGGTGCAGTTACATACTGACAAGCAAGGAGGTGGTGTAAATTAAAGAAGCCAGTGGCCTGCTTTAACATGTACATTCTTACTCCTTCTTGATAATTATTTTTCTTGCTTATGTTTTACTGTTGTTTTGGTATGAAAATTATTGAAATGTTAACTCTGAGTGCAAGGGTGTGAGCCATTTCAAGGGTAATGTATACTGAAAGAGAAACATAAATGTCTGTTAGAAAGTGACACTGAGTCATGCGTCGGAAAGAAGTCTAAATTGATGTGATATACGTATCATGAGAAGAAGCAGAAGAAACTGTAACTTAAAACCAGTTGTATGGGGTGAAATCACGTCACTTTTGTCAGTGACTTCAGTGGGAACAGGATACTACCCAGGTACATTTAGATTTGAATGTGTTCTGCGTGAGATTCTTCTTGCTTATTCTTCTCTGCAAATCCTTTTGTACTTGTATGTTGTAACTGTTTTATGTTGAAGACAAAATTACTTCCTAGCAGTACTGGCTTGTACGTGAATTTTTCTGATTCAATTCCTGAATATGTTTGCTGTTTTTCATTTTCTTCTGGTGAGATTAAAAGATGTAGTTGGTACCACTGCATTTTTGGCACGTCATGAGATGCAACATGCCAGTTATTCTGAAGTGTACGTAGGTAATGCATATATACGATGTCCAGCTTTGAAATACCCACTAGTATTTTTCCAAACTTTATTTTACCAAATCCACCTGTCCCCCCAAGTACCCCTAACTCCATATTGTATATGATATGTAAAAGTGATGATGAAATCAATAGTATATAAGGGTAAACGTAAGTCATAGATTTTGTAATGTGTATTAGGTATAACGTCCAAAGTTAGGAAAACTGAATTTTTGTCACTAAAATGTTCGTATTATGACATCTTTTGTTTTCAGCTCTATAGTTATGTAAAATGTTTTAAGGAAGTGTCTATTTAAATATGTGCTTTTTATTTTAGTATTTACTACTAGTTGTTGTTTCATAAGATTTTTCTCCCATGAGCATCTAAATAACGTTGATCTGGAACAAATATCCATTACTGTGCCTGAGACCGACTCCAGTGGAAAAAAATTTTCCAGACTCTTCATATTGTGACTAACACACGTTTTTATTTTATGCAGATTTTCTATAGAAAAAGGAATAGCTGGTCAAGTGGCAAGAACAGGGGAAGTCCTTAACATCCCTGATGCCTATGCAGATCCTCGCTTTAACAGGTAGGAAGTTATGCAGGGAGGGGAGAAGAAGAGAGGTCACCAAAGTTTTTACTTAATTTAGTGTTCCAATTTCAAATTAGGATGCATTTATGGAACTATGACCTTCTGATGAGGAGACAACCTATAGATATCTATCTAAAAGTTTGGCCATTGGAGATATTTTTAAGATAGAAAAAAAAAAGCATTGTCTGTGTCTTATATAAAAATCACAAAGAAAGATTTATTTTTTCCTGTCCTAGAAGCACAGTTAGGCAGACTGTTGCTGATTTTCTTTATTAGCCTCCCTGCTATCTGACTGAGATGGGGGTGGGGGGAACTTGTATTCTGTAATTTTTATCAGTGAACTATTTTTTGATTTGAGGAAGTTTTAGTTTTTTATCTTGCAAATGGCGATTACAGAATTAAAATTATTTCTAATCTGACACAATAGATGCAAATATGTAAGAGTTACGGAGGTTAACTTCTTGCAGGTAGTCGTTATGTCTACATTAAAAATACTTAGTTTATTGTACATCAGCATTATTAGGAAACAAGAAATAGATACTAATTAATAATATTAACTCCTTTTTTCTCTCTTCCCCCTCCCCCCTTTTCTCTTTCCTGGCTCTCCAGAGAAGTAGACCTCTATACAGGCTACACAACCAGAAATATCCTGTGCATGCCTATTGTAAGCCGAGGAAGTGTAATAGGTGTTGTGCAGATGGTGAACAAAATAAGTGGAAGTGCCTTCTCTAAAACTGATGAGAATAACTTTAAAATGTTTGCAGTCTTTTGCGCTTTAGCCTTACACTGTGCTAATGTAAGTTTTATCTGTGGTTTTGTAAGCTGTTGGTTATAATGTGAAGACTCAGAATCCTAGTTAAGGATTTAATCTATTGTTTCATCTTCCAGACCATTAAAGTGATTTATAAGTCTGTTTTGTTGAATTGACAAGGAAACCACAATCATTGAATTCTTTGCTGAATAACTGTATTTTAAGAGGATGATAGGGATTCATTTGATGCCTTCTGAAATAATTGTACTCCGGATACATCCATTTCATGTAGCTAAACTGAGAGAGCATACTCTGAAATGTGAATGGTATCTGTATACTCTTCTGCATTAGGCAATATGATTCCTACTTATTTTTACAAATTCAGATCATGTATGTTACAATGTTAACTTAGAGGATGGAGATGGTATATATTCTCTCAACTCACAGAATCACAGAACGGTTGAGGTTGGAAGGGACTTCTGGAGATCATCTAGTCCAACCGCCCTGCTCAAGCCTCAGGCAGGGTCCTCTGGAGCATATTTCCCAGGATCGCATCCAGACGGGTTTTGAATATCTCCAGGGAAGGAGACTCCACAACCTCTCTGGGCAACCTGTGCTCCATATGCTTACTATTCAAAATATTAATTTAAACATTTATGTTTATATAGTGTGCTATATACTCATAATTATCCATTCTTCTAGTCAAGGGTTAGTACAGTTTTTGTGTTCAAAGCCTTTATTTCACAAAAATAACTATTAATTTAGGAAGTGTAGACAAAATAATGACCATTAGTACCTAAGTGTAAAAATCTAACACTAATCTTTGCAGAAGAAATTCATCGTATTCATGGGAGGTAAGATACAAACGCGATGGCAGTTAAGCTTGGTGATTTGCGTTAAGCCATTTCACATCATGCTGACAGAATACTGGAGCAGTAAATCTTTCTTACGCTCACTTAAGCTTGTGTCACATGACTCAAGGCAAGTAGACACCTGCATATAAATGAAACTTAGGACTATACAGTCACTGTTGTACGTGAGTTCCCTCTGTTTAGATGATAAATCTTACCATTCAGGGCATACTGCTCCAGAGATTTTTTTTACTAAAAAAAAAAATGGTGTGTCTTTACATGTTTATAAACCATGCTGCATCTACAATAGCTGTTTCAACCTCTAAATAATTCATTTGACTTATTTTTCGCCATTATTGCATAGTAATCTAGGTATGATAAACTTCTCATGTGCGTTTTCTGCATGTAAGTATCAGTTATTTGGACCAGTTAGTAGCTGAACTCATGCAGTGGCACAAAATGTGAATTGTGCCCCATTACCAGTTTTCTTTTTGTTACTCATATTACAAGGGATGAAATAGACTCTATTACCTGAATTCTGATTTTTTTTCTTGGGAGACATCAGGGCATAATGAAAAATCAGCAGAGCCCTAGATTTGTACCCCAGTGAGTAGATGCAGAAAGGTGTGATATTCTTGAAAGTTTATGGCCCTTATTGAGAAATGTAAAAGGCCCAGTTTTCCAGAAGTACCAAATTTCTGTAATCTGTCACTTTTCAGATGTGAAATTGGGCAACCAAAATCACTGACATTTTTGCAGATGTGTATTTTAAGAATAAGTACTTGATTACAGGGAAGAAATATTATCTGCCTTACTAAAATCTCACATTAATGAGCAGCTCCCCTTTTTCAGATGTACCACAGAATTCGCCATTCAGAGTGTATTTACCGTGTAACGATGGAGAAGCTATCCTACCACAGTGTTTGTACAGCAGAAGAGTGGCAAAATCTCATGCACTGTACACTGCCTCCACACATCTGTAAAGAAATTGAACTGTAAGTATTTTTTCATTATAGCAATAGCTACAACTAATATCTGTCTTTTAAAAAGTTGATTTTTTTTCCCTAGGTCTAGTGCAGGGTTTGTAGGAAGCATTGTTATTATAGAACTATCCCAAATCAGAGGTTTATCTCTGGTTGTCTTATACATAGGTACACTTTATGTGACCATTGAACAAACTGTATCTATCACAGGTGTAAAATAATACCTAGTCAGAATGGTAGAACTTTCCACAGAGATAAATAACTACAGCAGCTACATTAAACGTCAAGTTAGAGCTAAGGAGTGTAGCGATGAGGGATTTTTTCTGATTGGCTCAAGTTACCAATACCTACAGCCAGAGGGTAGGCTGAGTTGGAACTTCAGTAGTTAAGACCAAATGGATGATATCATCCTTTTTTACATGTTTTAAAATAAAAGATTCAGCTCCCTCTTGTTTGTTTGATTATTTGTTTTTGTTTTTTTGGCTTTATGTGCATGTATATGTGTCTTGCAGAAGGGGCAAATGGATACAGCTCTCTAAATCTTGAAGATAACTCAGAATTATCAATCTTAGATGTCAGGATTTAAGAGTTAGGGCCTGAATTTGGAGGAGGACTTCCAATCCTTTAGTTTACGGTATCTAAATAGTCTTAATCTTTCTCTAAAATAATTCAGTTGCTGTCAGCTCTCACAGGTCTGCTGTGCTATGCTGTGTGCTTAAGATGTACCTTTATCTGTATTTTATAGCTAGTCTCTCCCTCAGAATACTAACATTGGGAGTCATCTCAGTTTTTAAGCCACTGTTCCTGGCTCAGAACAATGAATTCTACTGTAGTGGCCCAGTGCCTAAAATCAAAACTGACTGAGTCACAAAGCCTAAATGATCTACTCTCCACATTTCACTCGCTCGTGTTGAGCGCTGAGCATTGTTGCTCTGATCAAGCAAAGCATGCAAGCATATGTTTCAGTTTAACAGTGACTACTTATGCTTAACGTTTATGATGTGCTTAAGTGATTTGCTTGAAAGCCGGGGTATTAGCAGGTTGCAGGATTACACCCTAATATAAGCTTATTCTTTGCAATATAATTTCTTGTCCTTTGTTAGATATTATATAACCCACCTCCTCAGCAAAATGACTTGCACTTGTAAAGATGACAGGTTTCATTCTAAACTGTATTAACATCCTTTAGTTTGAGAAATCTGAATGTATTTAACTATTTTCCAAGTAGTTCAGCTACCTTCAGCTCTGTTGCACCTGCTGGCTTGTTCCATGTGTTGCGTACGCTCTAGCATTTAGCTGGGTTCAGTGGAAAGTAAATAGAAGACTTGCAGCACAGCAGGTGCAAGGAAAGGGGTTAATTAATAATCGAAAGACAAACAGTTCTGCTGAGCTGGTCCCTAACATTAGGCCCAAATGTTGATATTGGGAGAGAGGAGAAGGCATGGACTAATGAAATATAAAAAAAAAAAAAAACCAATATGAAATGTTTGGTTTTTTATGTTTATGCTTAATTTCTGTTAACTAATAAAAGTTTATTTTTTTCTTATAAAAGTGAGTCTTACCCAGTTCTTGATTAGAAACTATTGGGGAAAAAAAAGCCTGTAAACGGGTTACCAAGCACACCACCCTTTCAATTTTTGGGAGAAAAGTCTAGAATGTTGTTGGAGTGCCTGTAAAGCTCTGATCATCCGCGTTGAACAAAGATTTTGGTACATAACTTAAACAATGCATTCTTAGAGAAAGGTTTGTGTTTCTGTTGGTTAAGCAGAACCAAAGGCTAACCATCAAAGTTCCATTGACCTCAGTGGAAATATGTGGACTTACATAGCTGGAAGATTAAGCCTCTACAGTCAGGTTTTTGTTTATATTCAGAAACAAGTGAATGCTGTCAGAGACATGTTACCTAGTACTTTTTAGTTTAGAATGAGAGAGTGCTTATATTTACTAAGCTGAAAATTTCTTCTTAGATACCACTTTGACATCAGTCCCTATGAGGATGTCTGGCCTGCCATTTTTGTCTACATGGTCCACCAGTCCTGTGGGACAGCCTGGTACAGTTTATTCCTTTAATTCAATTATTTATGTATGTATTAGGAAATGTTGGGATCATTATATTCTAACACATGGTATTATTTTATTTGGAGTTTATTTACAATGCTTGGTCTGCACAGGGCTGTAAGAAGTGGATTGAGTTTCTTGTCCTAGTTTCTTGGTCTCCAGTTCATGAAATTTGGGAATAGCCAGATGGAAGAGCTCACAGGATCATCTAAGCAGCTGTCCTTAGAATAAATAGAAGTATTGTTTGGTTCTGATGTCATATTGCTTTTCGGTCAGAACATGGTGATGTTAAAGGCACTCTTGTCAAAAAGAAGGGCAGGTCCATGAATACTGATTTTTTTCAAATGCATGGTTGCTGAAATTAATCTAATATGCAGTTAAAAATCCAAGACTAGGATCTTATCTTCCAAAATAAATCACTTATCAGCATCATCATCCATTAATTATAGAAATGAGTGCTTTTCAAATGAAATGTCATTTCACTTATTGCCTTTTCTCTTAGTGTGCATTATCACTGCCAAGATCAGTAGTCTCTTGACTAAGTATGCTCCCACTGCTGAAATAAAAGAGCGACTCCAAATTATGGAGAAGTGTACAGATGGGCAACTGAAAGGAGAAGAACCCCCCTCCAAAACTGAGGAACAGTTGGAAAGATTTGTTGGTGGCTGTTTCATCTAAATAACTGGACCAATCTCCATTCCCTCAAAGCATAAATACAGTCAAGTCTGAGGGTCTTGGCTCTGGCATGGCTGGTTTCCCCCTTCTTCAGTATACTGCAAAGTGGATAACTATTCTAAATGCAGTTCCTCACTGCTTAGCAAAATTAGGGTATTTCTGTTGCTGAATGAATAGCTGTGGTTGCAGGATTTGAGGCCAAATTTTCAGCTAAGTGCTATTCTCTTTCTTTTTTCCTTCTTTCCTCCTCCTTTTCCTCCTTTCCTTTTCCTTCTTTCCTTCCTTCCTCCTTTCCTCTTTCCTAGGTATTCAGTAGAAATTGGATCTAGGTGGAAGTGACTGTTACGATGTTCTGACTAAGGATGTACTATTTTAAACAGTAGTTTTACCAATTGTTCTAGAATTGTCTGACTAAAATCTCTAGAATTAAAAAAGAAACCCTAAAGCTTTTTTGAAAGACAAGATGCCTCCATTTTTACTAATGTAAGACTAAGGCTAGAGGAGAATAATAATTACCTTGTTCAACGTGCAACCATCAAAATATGTTTTCCTATCTAAATGGCCCCATCTAATAAATATGTTTACATGGTAGCTCAGAGACATTCAATTTTGTTTTCTCAGCCCACATACAAGCAAGATGAGGACATTAGTACTGCATCTGTGTGATACTTAAGAAATGATCAGAACATGGAACTTTAAAAAAAAAAAAAAAAAAGAAAAGTTATGGAACTTAAAGATCATGGAAATTAAAAAAAAAGTCAAATTACAGTAACAAAAAAAATGTGGTAATAAAGGAAACGATCAGTTTATGTGGGGAAAAAGTCAGGGTGTTAGAATTCTGGCAGCTTTGGTTCAGTTCTAGGCTTGAAGGTGATACTCCTTCTCCTTGGGCAATTTCTTTTAGGTACGTTAGAAAATTTCATGTTACATCTAATATGTACCTGAATTTCCCATTTGTAAACAAAAAAAATATTCTGCTTTCCTTTCAAAGCATCATGGGTAGATAAAATCTATTAAAAATTGTGCAGAGCTCTGATACTACAGGATAAGAAAGCTTTTGGAGGTATTGTTAATGAGCACATAAGCTAAACATAACAATTATTTTATTACTGCTATTTATTATTACCTTTGTCAAAATTCTTTTGACCATAAATTCACTTCACATGTACATATTAATAAGCAAGAAGATATCAAAACTCATTAGATTTTTGTTTTTTTGTCTGTTTGCTTTAAAAAAATGTTTTTGTTTTAATCATAAATGATATTTTCAAGTTGTTTATTAGGCATAAACTTTCAGTCTTCAGCAAGTTCGCTAAATAGTGCTTTACAGAACAACACTTTAGGTTTCTGGGAATGGAGCGGTTATGTAATCATATTGCATGAACTCGGTAGGTTGACTTACATTCCAGAATTTTACAGATGAAACTAAGCGCGTTGTCAGGTACTCACACTCTTCTGTCCTTGCTGAAACTTGAATGACTCTCCTGATCAATGAGCCATACACATTGAGAGTCAATCCTAGCAAGAAAAGTAAACCAAAGAACCTTTTTCTCCTCTGTAGGTTATTTTATCTATTCTCATTTCTTATCTCACCAAATTCTTTCCTTTCAAGCTTTGAACTTGAAAAGCTGTGTCGATTTACTATGTCTGTGAAGAAGAACTATCGCCGTGTGCCCTACCACAACTGGAAGCACGCAGTCACCGTTGCACATTGCATGTATGCCATACTTCAGAACAACCAGGGGCTTTTCACTGATCTGGAGGTAAGTGAGGGGACTGTATCAGTTACTAGGTCTCATTAGAGATATCAGCCATCACTGACGTGCATTTCCTCTGCTAGAATTTTGATACCAGCTTGGGCAGAGTATGTAAACCATAAAATGAATCTCATAATCCTTGCTGTGGAATGAGTATGAGTAGAAAGCTTGAGGAAGGAGAATTTTTTGAATTCCTCCTCGTAGTGTTTCCTTCACGTTTTTCAGGTGTGCTCACTGAAGAAGTAGCAACAAATTTGCTATAAGACTGTTTTGACGTTCTCCCTGCCCACTTATAACCGCACCCTTTATTTTAAATGTTTAAGAAAACGGCAGATCTGTACTGAGGGGAGGGAAACCCCCCTGAATGTTGGACATTGTGAGATCTGGGAGATGCAGAGTAGGACAAGGGAGAACGGCTTTGGTGTTGCAGAGACAGTTGACATGTGAGTAAAGGAGAATAGAAAGGATGGAAGGAGAGCAGTTGACCAGACGTGTTTGTTGCCTGATGAACTTTTGTTATGCAGCAGCTGTCCTTACCATGCATATATATTTTTCTAAGACAGCTGCATAGAGGTTGGAAAAATCATACTTCTAACAGATCAGTAACTGAAAAAGTTACAATAATAAAACGGAAGGTTTAGATGGTTTAATGTTCATGTACACTATGAAGAGCTACCACTTTTTTTTTTTTTTTTTTAATTACTGTAGGTGCAACTGGGAGTGCTGTTATTTACCTGAAACTTCCCACTGGGAGAACCCGTTTTTAATTGTACATCACTTTGCCAAATGCTAGCCATTTAGGTTGTAATTTTCCAAGCTCACTGGCTTCTTCAGGCTGATTTATTTGGGGAAATTTCAGACAAAATTCTTTGGCCCTTTTAGAGAAGCATGTTATGAAAAATTGTGTTTCTGTCCAGTTTATAAGAACAAAATTTGGTGACCTTTCATTAGAAAAGGTCTAGTGCATTCTGTTTTAAAGCTGGGACATGAAAGTTGGCACTTCTGCCAGCCATATGTTGAAAGTTGGTCAGGTTACACGTTTGGAAAAAATCAATGTTCCTTCATAACAAAAAATCTGTAGGTTGCATGCTTGGGAAATATTTAGAGCTTTCATGACTTTCAGTACTAACCAAATAGTAAGTCCCTTCTCTCTGAAACAATTGAGACGTGGGGTGAGAAATACTGGGAGAGCAAAAGAGGCAGCTGTTGAGAGAGATGGAAGCAGTCATTGTTCCCTGTCAAACCTCATTCAGCCTTCACCCACTTGAACACTTTATCCCAGCCTGCATTCAAGCTCTTGCTAGCAGTCTCGTCATCCTTACACTGGAGATGTATCTGACAAGAATACAGGCAGCTGCTGAAAGAAAAAGGCTGGGGAACTTGCGCAGGCTGGTCTTAGGAGAGGGAATGATGATATGTGCCTAGGTAGGCAGAGTGGTGGGAACACTATCAGAGAGATTCTCATCTAGACAAATAGATCCAACAATTGGGAGTGATTAAAGACCAGGGACTTAAGCAGGGACACTAGGTACAAGCTCAAGAGCACAGGGACTAGGCATTATAATTCTGAGGGACTGAGACAAGAACGAGTTCCTGGGAAATAGAGACTGGAAGAAGCCAGGCAAAGAGAACTATCTGGTATAAGGAGCCAGACAGACAGAAAATAGGACTGGGAAAACCACAGGTTGGAAAGGATGCTATGGGAGAATTAAACTTGTGGAGCAAGGACAAGAAAGCTTGTGCCCTCTAGATGTAATATACAGCACAAAAGATCCTGAGACTCATATTTCCTTTGCTGTCAGAGAGCATTTTTGAAATCCATTGGCAAAATGTCTTGCCCCTCCTGATAACAGTGAAAAGGGGATGCCAGCTTTCTACAGCTATTAGTTATTTCATGGCTTAGAGATCTCTGTTATGTCCCTAAGGGTTCCACTTCTGCTGAAGATCTGTGCGGATGTGTGCTGCTGTATGGTCAGTTTTATACTGTTTGCTTTTTAAAAACACACTTCACAAAAATGTAGTAGTGAAAGGACATCATTAAAAATAAAAGTGAATGATTAAAAATAAAGGTGAAGGTCTGAAAATCAGAAATACAAGAATTAGGAGTGCTACAACCTTAATTGAGCACATTATATTCTATAACATATTTAATTATATGATCACATGTGATTTTTCCACAGAATCACAGAACTCTCCATACAGTACGCAGGATGGATGTTGCTCATTTAATAAGTGGCTATTGAGAATTATTTTTCTCCTTCACTTCAGTACTTTCCTTATCTGTTGAACACTCATCAGAACCTACTGTTAGATAGAGTGTTAATTTCATAAACACTTTTTGTGATGTTCATGCCTACAGCAACTGCTTCACAAACATTAATGAATGTGTTTTTTGAAACACATCTGTTATGCGAAGAAATTTCACAAGTGTCCACTGTCTTTGTGTGTTGAAAGAGAGATTTTAGGCACGTCTGTAGATCACGTTAATGAGTACTTGGAAAAGTTTGGTCATTAAGAGGCTTAGTCAGCGTCTTGTAGGAACTATGTTGCAGAGGCACTGTTAGCGCTGGTCTTTAGGACAGCAGTCTTGACCAGGAGCTCATACTTCCTGTATATTTCCCCTCGCTCAGTAGGTCTGTATTTTCTGGTTTTTTTAAATAAACAATGATAAGGAGCCAGCAGACAGCAAGACTATCTGTACAAAATTCTGATCTCTTCCCAAAGCAGAATCCCTCCAATAGCACGTGATTGTGAAACAGTGTGTTATAATTCATAATATAAAAATACTTGAATTACAATTGGACAGAGAATTTTAATTCTACATTTCTTACTTTTTGCATTTTTTGCAATTTTAAGGACATTTTTCAGTGTATTTTCTGAATATATTGTAGTCCTAGTGCAACACTTAGGTAGGTATTTTGAGAGACAAGGGTGACATCTAGAGGCAGGAAATATATTTCACTTTTCTTATTTATCTCGAATTTCTTGTAGCGGAAAGGTCTTTTAGTTGCATGCTTGTGTCATGACCTGGATCACAGAGGTTACAGCAACAGCTATCTTCAGAAATTTGACCATCCTTTAGCTGCTCTCTATTCCACATCAACAATGGAACAGCACCACTTCTCGCAGACTGTGTCCATCCTGCAGGTAGGATTATCAAAATTGTACCGTCTGTGCAGTAGAGTCCGATTGTGGAAATAGGAGTCACCTCATTACCCCATAGATCTTCTGAAGCATGCTTAATTTAATTTCTGGATTGTAGTGCTCATCTAGAAAAGAAGTGTGGGAGAAGTACTTGCCTTGGTTTATTACAGCGAGTCTGGCTCCAGAATTGGCAACCCAGCTGTCCAAAAATAATGCGTATGTCTTGAAAATCAAAGCATCTTTCTAAAAATCTAGATATTATGAAAAAATGATAATTGCTTATTTGATAGTGTACTGTTTATGGCCTTCCTATGGAGCTGTTAGCTTCTGGGTCAACTCACAGGATTTTTTCCTACAACCATACAGCATAGGAACTTTTTTGAGAAAGAAAACTCAGTTTCTCCTTTAGTTACATATTTCCAGTAGAACGTGTTTCAAAAGAGTCTTTAATTATCCTGAAATTCTGAAGAAAAACTCAAGAACTGCCAAAAGTTTCTATGAGAAGCTCTAAAAACTGCTGTAATAAATTCCCTGAGCATTAAATGTGTGGCATGAAGTGTGCATAAATTATTTACCTAGGACCAAATGTTAATTTTGCATGCATGAGAAGTTTAAGCTGGTTTGGTTATGTTGTTACGTGCTTTTTTTTGTTCTTCAGTAAACTGAAATAAATAAATTTGACTATGGTAATATTCTGTGATAGACTAGAGATATGAAGTAATATCTCTGTATGTTTAATTAATACAAAACTACTAGAAAGCATGCAGTCACATTTAAAGCTAAATATGTTCAGTGACAAACAGATATTTTCTCATTAGCTAAAAATTGTTCATGCTGAATTAGAAAAGAAGAGTGAGAACTCTCACCTATGAAAATGATTGCCAGTCCATAACATACTTGTGCTCACTATTTTTATGGATTTTTTGCAAATGCCTGACACACCGCCTTACCATCCTACTGTGGCACTAATTCCTTGTTAACTTTTCTTTCTTTCTGGTCTTTCAGGGGGAAGAGATTTATTTTCTTGAATATCTCATTAGCTTTTAGGAAAATATATATTCTGTATTATATTCAGAAACATCTTATGATTATGGTTTTAGGTATCATATACATTTCTTCAGAGAATGGAAGCTTTGTCTCTGAGTATTCCTCCGTGTAGGAGGGTGTAATTGAGTCCTTCAGTGGTGATATGGCACTAGATTTTTAGTATTCAGTGGTTGTATGGACTAGATTTTTAGTATTCATTCTTCATGTGAATTGGTACACAGTGAGCAAGTTCATTAATACTTCTCTGTCCCACTATGCTATGCGAAGCAGACTTCTGTCATTCTTTTATAATCATTTTGAATTTTTCCTACAGAAATGGTGTAATTGGTGAAAGCCCCATTTGCAGAAAAGGCAGAGAAGCTGTTTGCCTCCCTGCCACCTCCTAGCCATGGCTGTGAGAGTGAGTGAGGAAAGGGAGATGGTCAAGGCTGCTGAGTGGATTCAAACACTGGCTGCCCAAGTACCCATGGGTGGTAGCTGGCAGCACAGACGGATCACAGCAGCCTTTTGGGCTTGCTGTTCTTCATTTGAATCAAAAAACCTTTCTGCACGCTTTCTGGACTGTTATCAAAAGAACCTTTAGGATTTATCTCAATGAGTGTTAATTTTGTTATTAAACTGTAGTGCTTTCCATCTTTTGAAACTTTATAGCTGCTTTTCTCATCCTCTGACAGTTCTCATCCTCTGACAGTTCACATGTACACCATTCACTAGCTTTAGCACAGCAGGAAGGAGTAAAATCTTAGCAGTCATGTGTTGTACATAATACTTAAAAGCCTAAAAGATATGCTCAGAAATTGCAGCTTCAGGCAGTACTTCGCTAAAACAAATTAGTTGATTTCTAGTAGTGAGAAGGGAAACTGTCACAGCCACTGTGGTCTTCCTGATATTGCAGCTTCTAAAGCCTAAAAGTGACAGCTCCAAATCTAGCGTAATTTAAATACTAAGACAAACAGTATCCTTTTGTTGATTGGGGAGTTAGGGGAGAGAACTCTCTCAAAAAAAACAAATTCTGAAAACTAATAGTAGTCATTTCCTAGTCCCAGAGTGTTGATGATGGGTTAAAATGTTCTGAATCTTTTTTTTGAACGTTATGTATTGTGACTTAAGAGGCTGCCAAATGAACACTGAGACATGGATGGATTGTATTTTCTATTCATTATTCACAATAAATCTACTTGTCCAAGTAAAAATGTTGGAAAATGACATTTGCGTTCCGGATGATGAGAGAAGCCAAGCCTGTTCGTACCACGGAGGAATTCTTTTGAAGAAATTATGTAAATGCTTGACAAAAGTCAGGGAAACTTTTGATGAGCTTCAACCCAAATGCCAATTAAATGTCAAAACACATCTGCATTTTATATATTTTAATAATATTTTCTGTTTGTGAATATGCACACCTTGACATGGCTGGCTGGCTCATCCTTTTTTGTTTTTTCCCTGTTTCCTCTCAACAGTACAAAGACTTTTGACAAGTTGCTTGCAAAAGCTTAGAGTCAGTGAATAGCGTTGACTTTTTGAAAAGTGATACAGTTTCATGGGCGATCACAGTACATAGATATTGTCAGTTAAATGCACAATAATACATAGTGGAAATTGAAAGGGGATGCTAGTGGCATGTTGCCAGAGCCTCCATAGTGGAAAGCATAGTTTATGAGTCAGTCAACTCGTGGTTGAACAAAGCTACTTTTTCCTCTAAATGTTCATATACATGAGTAATTAAGTTTATTTCTAAAAAGAAAATTATATCAGATAGTGCAGCAACTGCAGAAGCGTTTCATTTGGAGCACTGTATCCAAACATAATTATTTTAGTACTGTAACTTGGATATTTCTTTATCTGTGTTACATGTTATACAATATCAAAAATTATTCTTACAGAGTGAATCAAACACTCAGTTTACTAGCTTGGCAGGGCAGTACTCTGGATCAGGATTAAATCACAAATTTCCAAGCTAATACTATCTGAAAGTGCTGTGTAAGTAGTGCTTATAAATTGTAATGGGAAAAGCTAGCATTTTTCTCTAGTAATACTTTCAGGCTTCAGAAAGAGCAAACTCTAAAGGAAGCAGTCCCTCAAACAAACCAGTGGTTTAATCACAACAGTTTCATGACAATATTTAAAAAGGAAGGATAAAAAAGTGCATTTTGGGCTGTCTGCATTTGAATTTGTGACAAAAATTGTCAGTGGGTTGTAAAACTGTTGTAACCTGTCTGGTAAAGTAAAGACTGAAATCATCTCAGAATTAGAGCTTTTGCTTTTTATTGGTTTTTTACTTTTTCATAGCTGGAAGGGCACAATGTCTTCTCCAATCTGAGCTCCAGTGAATATGAGCAAGTCCTTGAGATCATCCGCAAAGCCATCATTGCCACAGACCTTGCCCTGTATTTTGGAAATAGAAAACAGCTTGAAGAGCTGCATCAAACGGGAGCGTTAAACCTTAAGAACCAAGCACATAGGTAAAGCAGCAAACTACTATTAGTTCTTGAGGTTATTAGTCCTAGAGAAGAAAAAAACAAAAGCCAGCAAACTTATTTTTGCACAAGACAACAAAGAATTGAAATAAAATTAAAATCTTCTGTGTACATAGTAATTTTGTTACATGCAGAGTTTCTAAGACTAGTTATATATAAAATGCCAGGTATATAGTAGTAATTGACAGTGTTTTGTATTTGCATGCCATTGCCTTGAGATTTCACTTGCACAATTCACTAGCAGTGTATTGGTGCAGGACAGTTAGATGGTGGGGGAAATAAAATGTAAAATGTAGTAATTCATTTTATTTTTTATTTCAATATTTTTATAATTCTCTAAACACACTTTTCTGAAATGTTAATACTGACTGGAAGTCACTTCCACATCATCTAGAGAAGTAGTTATTTCTAATTTCTGTGTAGGACAGAATTCTGGTTAGATCTCAACCTTTGTGTGTTAAGATAGCTCCTAGTTTAAAAACTATGCTACATATGCATATATTCATGCATACATGTCTTTGTCCATGTGCACCCTGGATGAGAGGTGTCTCGTAACAGTGTTCATTAGAGTGCTCATACAGCCCTATCATACTCCTCGTAGAGCTTCTTAACTGGAAAGTGGATCCTGTCTTTGCAATAATGCAGATAAAAAATCGGAGAAGTAGGAAAGTATTAAGTCATAATTCTGATTTCTCCAAACAGAGCTTTGGTACTAGGATCTTCTTTACTTTTCTGAGGAGTTTTATGGTTTCTGCTGATGGTATTGAATAATTTATCACAACCCTGTACAAAGGGCTGTTATTAGAAGCTTATTTCACAGTATGGAGCTGAAGAAATTTATTAGACTTGAATAAACCTTAAAATCTTAAAGACACAGAATTACAGTAGGTTCTGTTAATCCTAGAATGAAATTAACCAGAAAATCTTAAATTTAGACTTTATAAACATTGTGTAGGATATGCAGTAGTACACAGCTATTTAGTGTATGACTGAATGTTTTCATCTGTTTACCCTCAGGATATTTTCAGTGCAAAACCGTGTGCCTCATGATTGGAAATCAGTTTGTAATGTAGTTAAAGAATCCAAGACTTAAAGAATCCAAGACTTAAAATTGATACGTATACAACAATTTAATGTTATTTCTTTTCTAGAGATCGAGTTATTGGTCTGATGATGACCGCTTGTGATTTGTGTTCTGTAACAAAGTTGTGGCCAGTTACCAGACTGACAGCCAATGATATATATGCAGAGTTTTGGGCTGAGGTATGTGCGTTTCTTTTATTTACTCTGTTTTTACAAATGGAAGTATCCAGCAAGAGGAAAACAGCAATAGAACAATTTGCAATAGGGATCTTAACATGTTTGTTTTAAAGACTGTTCATTGGTGCATGCACGAACTGTTTTGTTAATTGCTTTGAAATCCTTCAAAGAGCCAGGTTAGCTTCCTGATTTGCAGGCAGTGTTTTTTCTGCATATTAAAGACAGATTTAGAAAGCATGTCCTAATATAAAGTGACTAAGCAGCAGAACATGTAAGAATCTGTAGGATTTTTTGGGTCGGTAACAGTAATTTTATGAAGGTTCTATTTGTATTCTAGAAATGCAAAACATGAAACCAGCTTCCAGGCAATTGCCTTAAAATGCACACTTCTAAAGCTTCAGTACGCGTTCAGGAAATGCTAAAGCAAATATGACAAATCTTAACATTGTTCCGATCCTGGCTTTTAAATCTTCTTTGTGAGCCAGCTGAACAACTGGGTCCTAAAGAGAGAGAGCTGACCATTTATCTGTGGAATAACTCTCAGTTTAAGATTACTGAGAATCCAAACATGGCGTTGAGATGTGCTGTGTGATCATGTCCATACATAAAGATGCAATCTCTGGTATGTCCTGTGCTGAGGAATAAATGATCTGTTTATTTGATTGTGAAGATGAAAGAAAGACCGCTTTGTGGACATAAGGAATAAATTCTAAGGGTGTTGTCTGGGGTTGAATTCTGCAGTTTCGGAACATATGTAGTATTTTCAGAACTGGTATTGCACATGGGTATGTAGGCTGTGATTCTTTTCTGTTATGTGCCCAGTGGAAGTCTGCAGAATTCAGTGGACTTATTTCTGGTTTATATAGGTACAAAATTGAAATCAGGCCTACAGAGTTGATGTAACATGCATATAACATGGAGATTTGTCCTACCTGTTGCATGTTTTTTATTAAATTTAAAATATGTATGGCTTACTTTTTTTGTTGTTGTTGTTGCATTTAAATGATCTTACATGCTTAATTATGAACAGCTCAGACCACAATAAAATGTTTGAAAATTGCAAACTTTATGAACTCAAAGATCTAGTTCAGTAGTTGTTTTATAAAAATGTCAGCACTGAAAAGTGAGTGTTCTTACAAGTGATGTAATGGCGATATGTTAATGTGCCTCACTGATTGCATACTCAATTTGTTGTAAAAAGACCTTTTTTTTTTTTTTTTTTTTAACTGCCAGTCTTGTGAACTCAGTGTAGAAGGAAGGATCAAGCTGATTTTTTTTTCCTTCTCAACAACAGCAAAGATAGAATTATGGGCAGAATTGAGCATGCCAAATTTTAACTTGTTTTGTAATCCAAGGATGAGTTAATAATATTGGTTCTTATAAAACATTAATACTTAATGGCACAAATTTACATTAGAAATTATTGACTGAAATTGAAATCTGTAACTGATATTTTACTGAATCCCTTTTAAGAAGAGGTTATCTGACAGATGTGAGGAGTTGGATTTGTTTGCAGTGCAGTCAAAATAGCTCACAGATCTAACTGCAGGTCTAAATGTTTCTCTAAAATAGAAGACTGGGGACAGATACAGAGAAAATCCTAGGAAGGCTAAATAGAAAGCTATGTAGAAAGTTTAGATTGCATGTCACTGTAGAAATTGTTAACTAATTGGGGGAAAAAAGTAAACTCTGGAAAAGTTGTAACTTTGATTAGATTGAATGACTGTATTACAGTTTAAATACAGGGAAAAAAGTTGCTTCCATTTTCTACTTGAGTTCATAATCTTAATATGCTGAGTAAGTTACTAGAGGATTTTTGTAATAAGTTTTCAATATATAATTATTAAAACAATAAACGACTATAGAGCAATTTGCAGCAATTTCGCACTACATCAATGTTGACTTTTTTTTTTATTGAATGAAGCGTAATGTTTTCAGCAAAGTTGTACCTCTTGGTATGACTTCATCATAAACCTTTCCCACAGTGCTACAACTTGAGCAAAATAATGCCTTTGCTGATCGATTATATAGGATTGCAGCCTTGTAAAAGATTTATCTGTTGTAATTTTTTGTGAGATATGAGAAACTAGATATTTGTTAAAACGCTTTATGCAGTATTTTTTGAAGAGACTTACAATAAGCCGCTCTATTTCTGTATCTGTACTCTTAAGTACGATACAAACTTCTTGATTTAGAATTTCCACTTTCAGTTTGTTTTTGATCACAGTCATCAACTATGGAGATAAATACACTATTTTTTACAGTATACCTTATCTAGTAATGCATCACGTGCATGTTGCCACATACCTTCTTCTTTCAAAGTAGAATGATGAACATAATTCTGAGTTTTATTCCAAGACACTTCATACTACGTTAAGCAGAGAACTTAAAATTATATGAATTAAATGTGCATTAAATGGTGCAATGGTGAGGGTTTGATCACTGAGACTGGCTGTAGACAGTCTTGACCAATCAACAGCAGTACTTCAAGCAAGTGGGAAAAAAATAAATTTTACTTGCAGGAGGCACATAAAAATTGGTCACAGTTCCTAAATAAGAATCCGCTGAATTTCTGTGCTGAGAGTTCTTACAGGTTTCTTTTTTATCAGTTGGGGAAGGAGGCCAATCCTCTTGCTTCTTTTGAAGATAAAACGTCTGACAAGCTAGACAGTGAAAAGATGCAGTGATTCTAACCTCTCTAACTACGTGATGAGGCAAATATGGAGCATGAGAACAAAGCACAAACAGATATTAATTCAGAAGTAACTTTGTGATTGCATCTCTTGTTGATTAGCCACAGCAGCGCCATAGTAATAGGTGATGTTGAGGCCAAATATGCAGGAGGGAATTAACTTCAGGAAGCCTTCATATTTTCTGAGCCCGAGGTATTTTTGAAGCTGACGAGTAGAAAGACCGTTGTTAACTACTCAGCTCACACCAGGATTAATTTATTATATTGTAAACTTAAGGTGGCAAAACCCTTCCGTGGAAGAGAATATTGGCACTTGGAATTTGACTTGACACGATCTCATAAGAAAGGTGTGATAAATTATCTTCTGGAGGTGCCTTTGCTGACTGTAGAGGAAACCTAGAAAACTAACTTAGACAACTCTCCTCCTCCTTTTCCCCAGGGTGATGAAATGAAGAAAACGGGTATTCAGCCTATTCCTATGATGGACAGAGACAAGAAGGATGAAGTCCCTCAGGGTCAAGTATGAACTCTCTTTGTAAAATGATACATGTTTTATAGTGTTAATAAAACATGTATATAAAAACTTTTGTATATATTATATATATTATTGACTATTGCATTTGATGTTAGGATTTGTGTGTGCCCTGCTGAATTCTAGGCTCTGCATGCAAATTAGAGCTGATCTTCTTAGGCAGCAGTGGAAAACTTTTTTTCTAAGACATTACTGAAACAACAACATGCTATTTGCTGCTGCCCTGAAATACTGTATAACATAGCTCTGCTTCCTGTAACAGAACAACACTGTGATTCTGTGAAGACTTCAGGAATGGTTTAAATATGATAAAATGTTCCCAATGTGAAAGCATCATGCAGTTTCAATAAGAAAAGCGAAATCTGTCTTCTGGTTAGACTTAATGCTGATCATATATTAGTGCTTTTACAGCTATTTATATCTTATTACCATTCTTATTTCCTTCCTCCTAAGCAAATATTCTGTGAGTGGTGACAGGCCTCTGGCAAAGTTGTATTTTTTTGAAAACCCACGTGTCTTTTGGAAACAGTCTGTTCCCTCTTGTATGATAAATGGTTGGATAAGGTGATATAAATACTTAGTAATGGCAGTCTCTCCTTTCATCCATACAATCAAATAAAATATTGAAGAAGTATTGAGAAAACAAATGACTAAATTTCTGAAAAGTTGTGGAGTCGTGAATACCAAGCACAGATTTGAAAAGACAGATGTCACTCATCTGGCGTATGGTCAAGTATTTAATATGTCATGACATTATAATGTGCAAATTAATTCAGGTGAGCTTTGGCATTGGGTGCTAGCATGTGGGTTAAAGACTACATGTAAGATAAATCCACAGCAAAAGATTAAATGCGGTTTCTGGTTAGGTAACAAAGGATGTGAAGTCTTTTGTCAAATATTTTTAAAGCAGTTTTGCTGTGGGTTTGGTCTGGGTGGTTGTTGAAGTAATCTGCAAAGGGATCTTTGCAGTGATTCTCAATGATCATTTTATGAAGGATGGAGAGCTGCCAAGGACAACTTTTGTTCGCATATTAAGGACTCCAGTGCAAAACGTAAAGCTGGCATGGTACTCATGCTCCTCCTCTTTTCCCAGATAACATGAAGTAGTTTGGGGGACACTGCTATCAGATGACTTGTCTGGCAGACACATCTGCCACATGACTGAAAAACTGTCGTGAGCAGCTGGGGGTGAACAGGTCCTTCAAACCTTTTCTGAAAATGGGATCAAGGATCAGCCTGCCTTGGAGACAGGCCATAGGATAACACAGGAGACTAGCTGCCCGTGGTCAAATTCAGACCTCAGTGCTGGCCATTGACTTTCTCTGCAGCCCTTTACAGGCTGTGTGGTCTTGATAAGGTGTTGTGTAAAGGAGCGTTATTGTGGAATGTAGATGTCTTGGGAAAGTTTTAAGGCATTGCTAAAATAATAGTGTTAGTAAAGTACTGTGGAAGAATGCAAAAAACAGCAACTCAGCACTGTAGCAGCATGGAGAACCTCACAGATCCCTGGCTCTCTCCTGTATTCACAGGCCTCTGAACTGTGATTCACAGGTTTTTCTGCAGGTCTCATGAAGGAGATCTAGCAGGAATAATATCTAGTGTGTCCTAATAGAAGTGCAATGAAAGTCACCTATTTCATTCTTCATACTTGTAACTCTAGCTAAACCCAGTCATGTGCAATTCTGAGGAGTGTCATCAACACTTTTTCTACTTAGCAAGGGACTACTTGCACTCCTAGATGCAAGTTTTCACTGTTTTGTCCTGAATGCAAATTGAACTGCCTCACCTGTTCCTGGCTAAAATATTTACATGCAGATTTTGAAATATTTGTGTTTTTAGGCCAGTACTACTTCATTAGTATTTTGGGTAACTACAGCCATTGCTTTTTCATATTCCCGAAGATAGTAATGTGAAGAGATATAAGCATTAAAGAGTAAATTTCTAAAAGCCTCAATTGTCTGTTTTAGAAACTTTTTAAAACTGTTTGTGTATTGATTTTCCTTTGCAAAACCGTGCAGCAAAATATGCAGCAATTAGTGCTGTTTTCTGCTTTTCCTAGGGAAAAATGATTTATAAACATAAATTCAAGAAGAAAAAGGTCTTTGAATTAACTGTTCTGAATAAACATGCTAACTAGTTCTTCTTCTGACTAGCAGGACAAAGAAAAAAGTAAATTCCATTTTCTACTTATATACATACATACATATATTTATATATAAGATTTTTTTTTTTTTTGCTTTCAGTGACCTCTGAAACCTAACATGGCGGTAGCTAGCAAAAAGCACTTAATGAGCTCTGAAATAAAAGGCAGTATTTAAAAACATAGGAAGTACCAAAAATGTTTGTAGATTAAGCATTCTATTTAAGAGGGACTATAGAAATTTTTATATTCTGAAACATATTAATCACAGTATGCTATATCACATTTTTAGCATAAAATTCATCATTCTTGTAAGGAATTAGCAGTGAAATTATTGCATGCAAATATCTAGTATGAGCCTAACAAGAGGAGAAACATTTTTCTGCACTTGTTTTATTTTTCCACAGGCTGTTTTAGTTATCTTTGAACATCTTCAAAAGTACACAGTATTACAGTTCGTATTGTTCTTAGCATATGTGAAAGAATTGTTAATGGGGTGAAAGTACAGATCTAAGAAATATGCTTTCCTCCCCTTTAAACCTTACTGAGCATTGTTTGAAGTACTGCCCTCATCAGGTTCTCTTTCACTTTGTTCTCTGTTCTGTGCTTCTTAATACTATTACAGTAAGATAGTAAGCAAAGTAGAAGGGGAAGAAACTAACTTCAGGAGTCTAGTTTTAGCTGTGATATCTCACAACAATGTTACGGCAAAATGTAAGATTTAGGACATACATAGTTCTGTATATATATTTAGGATGTATGTAGTTCTGTCTTTCCTGTATAGACGTGGAATAATTCAATGAAGTATTATCATACATTTCCTTAGGCTCAAAAAAAACGTATTAATGGGCTTGGGATCCTGTATTTTTATGTGGATTTTAGTTATAGCATTAATACCTTAAATGACAGTGGTGCTTAGGAAATGAGGATATGCATAAAAATGTAACATCTGGGAAAAAAGTCCTGCTTCAGTTATTATCTTTGATAATAGTTTGCGCTTAGGTCTTCCTCTGACTTGGGTAGCTGGATCAGTTGGTCTCTGTAGTGATTTGCAGCCTTTGTAGCCCAGCTCATTTAAGTGTCTTAATTTGTCTCTTCCTGCTGTGGAGTCTGTGCTGAGGATTTATTCTAACTCAGTCGAGATCCCATCAGCCTCTTTTCTGCCTCTCTTTGGAGAAGTTAAGCAGGTGCCCTGAGAAAGGAGGCAGTGCTGCAAAGGTGTTTTCTGCCTTACCTTCCACTGGACCTGTGAATGCCTCTCACCCTCAACAGACAACTGAGAAAAGTTGTGAATGACTGGAACGTGTGAACTGTTTCTCCTCTCTCCCTTCATTACTCAGGCTGGCTTGACTTGCTTATCAAATGGGCTTTCAGGTCACTGCATGATTTTGGTACTTGTACTTTCTTCATAAGTTCTAAAATTCTTACTTCTGAAAGAAATTGCTGCCATCTTTTCAACTGTGCATCCTAAACACTAATTACGTTTGAGAGGTGGATCTTTAACTTTCAGACAGAAACAATTTAAATAAGAAATCACTCGTAACGTTGCAGTCCTTGCTGCCCGAGAGAAACTTTTTTATTTTCAGTCTAAGCATTTTAACTTAGAAGTTTTCAAGGCCTGAAGGAACACATTTTATTGTAAATACTGGGCAGGATATTTGGAATATGTTTTAAGTGAGTTTAATTTCGTCAAAATCTTTCGTGTTTTACCGTACATCACACTTTCAGACTAAGCAGGAACGTCTACAATGTGACTGTGCCTAACATCTCCTTTATAATTTATGATAGGAATGCAGCAATCTGCTGTTTTACAGTGAAATAAAATAGCCCCCTTAAAAAAAACAAACAACACATAGGATGAAAACAAAACACACTGTGCAAAATAGCAAACTTTTTTGTGGTGGACAAATACCCCTCCTGTTTGCTGCCTTGCCTCATGGCCAGCTGTTGTTCCTTGCTGTTAGTTGCCTCATATATACTTTAACTCAGATTGCTGGTTTCTCAGGTCAGAAACTTTGACTTACATTTTTAAAGTACAAAATGAACCTCTTTACAGAGCAATATGAGAGCAGTATTGATAAGGGTGAGAGCAACAGTTGCTCTCTGATTTCTGAATAAGTGCCAGCGTTCAAATAGTTAAAAAGACTTTTATTAAATCCTTTTATCATGGTGCAACAGACGGGATTTCAATAAGATGCATTTAAAACCATCTGAAGAAAAAGAGACCATGATGCGCTTGTATGGTTATCATGAGAGTCTGGCATAAATGGACAATGTTATAACAGGTCTGAATTTAACCTGTCATCCTTGGTTATATATAAGTGACATTTTCCAAAAATTCCATCTTGTGTCATGACAGTTCAGCTGTTAACATGGTAGCTGTCATAGAACCCTTAGCCTAGATTAATCAGACATCATTAACAAAGTGTTGATTTTACTTTTCTGAATAGATTTGTATGATAATGTTAAATATATGTCACTGCCACTTACATGAGAAGAAATAGCAAAAACAAGTATTGGTCACAGTGAACACTTTTTTGAAATTTTCCAAAGGTGCAAAGCCCTTAGCGTCTCAAGTAGTTGAGCTGTTCCAGAAGACATCAGGCAAATCCAGAATCTGACCATCTTTTGCAAATGCTGCAGAACCATCCTTTTTTTTTTTTTTTTTTCCTGAAATGTCTTTTCTATCAAAGAGTGATGGAAATGTTGGTAAAAGTGGCTCTGCCATCTCACCTAACTTCCCACTAGTAGTGCTACCAAAAATCCAGATGGATCCCAAGCCAAGCAAATCAACTGAATTATAAAAGGCCCTGTAGTAAGTCTTACCTGAAGCAGACGTGTTCAATCATAAGAGAGAGACACTTAAGCAACTTGTAATTGGCAGAGATTTTGCTGTTGCACTTTGTTTTGAAGTTTTCAGATATTAGGATGATGTGCAGAAGTACAAGGTACTAAAATAAGTAGTAATTAAATAAGTAGTCAAGTAGCTTTTAGCTAGTAAGCTATCAGCTTTCAGCACTGTATTTTGGCTCTACGTAACTACTTTCTTTCATTGCTGTTTTTCATAGGTTGGGTTCTACAATGCTGTAGCCATTCCATGTTATACTACACTTGCACAGATCTTTCCTCCAACTGGGCCACTACTCCGAGCATGCAGGTGAGTAAATGGACAGAGTCTTGGGTAATGCGTGCTAGGTGGCCCTGCTTGAGCAGGCGGGTTGGACTAGATGATCTCCAGGGGTCCCTTCCGATCTCAACCATTCTGATTCTGTGAAGTGTATGGGTTTTTGCATAGCACATAGCTTGGTTAAGGAAAAGAAACCTGCTTCACAAGTCTGTCTGGAAATATAGACCTTTAATTTTAGAAATTGCATGTAGATAAACAGGTATACATCTCATTGTTAATCTATCGAGAAACCCAGAGGCAATAACTACGGGCTGGGATTGTCCGACACAGCTCTCCAGACACATCTGATTAAGTTGTGTTTAATGCCAAAAGCGTTTAGAGAGAAACAGGCACAGTTATTAGGTATTCCTACCTAGGCTAGTTCAGTGCAATTTCCCTTTGTATCCGTTTACCTCAATATTGTTCTCACAACTAAGATTGGCTAGAAAGCAAGAATTCTGTTCCATTAAAAATGCTGTGGTTTTGGCATGTGGTTTTATTTCATGTCAGAACATTTGTATTAAAAAGCAGAGAAAGAGCGAGCCCCCGTTTAGAATAGTCAGTAACTGGGCACACAAGAGTAGTACTACTAGGATATGTGCAAGACAGATTTAATTTTGTCCTTCCAATCACTAAGAGTTTAGCTTGGGATCTTCTGCGGGAGAGAAGTGTCCTTAACCAATTGGCTACTTCTGCGCTGGAATGATGGTGGAGCTGGAGCTCTTTCTAGGTAGCTCTGGCCAATAATTATATCCTGTAGCTTAGTGATCTTCCCTGGCAAAACATCTGTTGAAAACAGTAGGGTTCGGTAAAATGCTGGCAATCTTCAGTCATATCCAGGGAATAGTTAAGAGACCTGTTTTTCCATGCTCTTACTAAGTTCAATCTCTCTCTCTAAGATCTCTCTTTCTCTCCCTCCTTCCCTCCCTCCCTCCCTCTCTCTCTCTCTCCCTCCCTCTCTCTCTCTCTCTCTCTCTCTCTCTCTCTCTCTCTCTCTCTCTGTTGTGGCCCTAAATTTTGTCTTACACTGCGATTTTTCTTTATCTTGTATGGCAGCTCCACTTACTCTGTCACTTTCCTGACCTTTTGGGCTAAAGGATCTGTGTGAAATAGCAGAAGGATGTCCACTGTATACAAACATTGTGAAATTTTCAACTTCCTTTAGTTTCTGGATAGTACTGGGACAGACTTGTCCTCACACATAAAAACTCACAGTTCATCCCTACCTCCACCTTAATCTGTTCTCTTTTTCCTCCTGCCTAAACAAGAAAACATTCTGTCCCTCTCAGAATTTTTAAATTCTCAGAAATCCAGCGTGTCCTTGTCGTCTGCTCCTCTGCATATTGAGGTGAGGCCATCAATCACTTGATTGTTAATCCAGCAGCTAACCCTACTTCACTTTCACCAGGTGGCCTTATCTCTTAACATATTTTAGCATTTGGAGTAATTGCCACTTGAAGATCTTAAATCAAGGCTGAATATACAGCTATAAGAACTGTGATAGGTAAAAGAGATACGGGTTCAATGCATAGTTAGTGTGGTGAAATTCCCAATGCCAGTCTTTTTCCAGGCAGTCAGGCTAGATGATCCTTGCAGTAGTGTCTTTTGTTCTTAGAAGTTTTGAAAATAACAACTTTCGGTAAATAATGGGCAATAATTTATTATCCTAAATTACATAATATAGAAGTATTCATAAGGGCATAT
This sequence comes from Struthio camelus, assembly GCF_040807025.1. NCBI lineage: Eukaryota > Metazoa > Chordata > Aves > Struthioniformes > Struthionidae > Struthio > Struthio camelus. Next base: position 87,814,275 of record NC_090944.1, on the reverse strand, counting down.
GTTAGTAGTTCCATCAGTTACAATACAGCATTAAACTCTTCTTTAGTTTTAAAATGCTGCAGAGTATTATCATAATGATATCAAAGTCCAAATCCTGTTTTGGAATTCAGAGTTACAGTACTGGGTAGGAATGTGTACTCCCTTGAGCAATGCTGACTTAATACATACTTGTTGATAGTTTGATCATAAGTATTTGAATAATGTGTACTCTGACAAATAAAGAAGAGTTGCTTTCAGTGCAAATTCAGAGAACATGAAGTAAACTCTAGAACTATGTGTAAACCTTTTGATCTTTACAAGGCCAGGAGTCATACAACTGCTTAGCGGAGAGGTAGTCTGAGATCTTGAAAGTTCTCTAACTGCTGTATTTGTAATTCTTGCTTGAAGGCATGGTGCTGGACGGTTTATCAGGTGTAGTGATGGCTGAAAGCGAAATGTTGGTTATTTGGTCCATGTAACTGGAACACAGGTTGTGCGTTGCCTAACCACGTTTTCATTCAGAAAGAGTTTCATGCTATTTATATAGACTATAACATCATCTGTAATACCAAGCATTAGAAGTGCAGTAATGTTCATCATGAGTGTTTCCAGTTGCTTGTTTCTATGTAAGCTAATGAATTTTATCAAAAAACTTTAAGTATGTGACAATTCTGAATCTTTTCGTATTAAGTATTTGTCAACATCTGGATGCAGTTTTGTTCCCAAAATTGGTATCTGTATGATTTTAATATGAAAATGTCTTGCAGAGTCAGTATGATTAGTGATCTCATTGTGTATGTCAGGAAAGTGGTATTACTAGTACCATCAAATGAGAGGTCTTAAAAATGGTTTTGCACTTAACTTTAGAAGTGTTTGCATAAGCGTGCCAGTATCTTTGGTAGGAAGTTTAGCATCGTTATTCCCCTTAACGGGGACTGAGGCTTGGAGAGGCTGGGCTGAGTGCTTAAGGCTGCATAACATCTCTTTCAGGAGCAGGGTTCTGGGAAGTCCTGTATCTTTTGATTTCTAGCCACCTATCCAAATGAGGCTTATTTCAAAAGTAGCTTGTAATACTTGATGTCCCATTTTTCAGTACTCAACTAAGGAGATTGAAAGTTGATTTGTAGGGAACCGAGCACCCACATACATGCACACTCTTGATGGAGGGTGCATCATAATTCTGACGAGCAAGCACAAGCATCTTTTCAAGAGGGGCTTTCTCTGCAAAGGGTGGGATGTCTGAAGTAATATCAGTCAGGCTCCTACCAAAGATCATATGAGTGTTTTCTGTTCTGTGAATTATGGTTAGTGTTTGGAATTGCAGATATTATACTTCTGAAAGCTGCACCAGCATAATCTCCAAACTAGGCACAACTCTGTACATCTCCCTACCCTGCTCTTCTGCGTCGTTGCAATCTAAATTTAGGGAATGCGCAACTGGTGCATGCATGTGTGAATGGAAGTTTAAGATCTCCATAACTCTGAAGAGCTTCCTGAAAAACTATACCCTCATGAAAGGTCCTCTGATGTGCAGTTTGATAGTTTCAGAGCTTAGCAGCTCTACCTTGAAATTACCCTTTGCAGACTCACCTGAAACTGTCTGTTAGACCAAGTTGAGGAGGAAGCGTTGCGAGATGTGTTCAGATTTGGAGATGCTGACTACAGAACACAGATCTAACTTCAACTCCCTAATTATCAAAATATGCATGTTTTTGCAGGGTTTGAGTTACTCCAGAGTGTTTTAAATGGTTGAGCTACATGGGTTTTTTGAGCGGTAAATGGTGTTCAATGTGATGAGAGGCATGAAGCCTCATTCTTACTCAGTATTGGCTCAACTGTTGACTGAACTGATTTTGATATCACCCCCTACACCAGTAGTGCTCGTTCTTGGAACGCAGTGTTTAAGCTGCTGTGTCCTTGAGCTGTTTGGAACACAGACACCAGCTGCAAATAATAGCAACAGAAGCAGCCAAGGCAGCATGTCAGCATCAAGTCTTTTATTTTGAGAACTTCCGGATATTTCTTCCAGTCAGTTAGGAGCCAGGGCCTCTTTGGGAGCACAAAGGCAAATGAATCATATGATCTGCACCTTAAAGAAAAGGTGAAGAGTATCAGTCACTAATTTCCCTGAAGTAAGGTAGTAATTTATTCCACATTTTTAAATGCTCTCTTACCTACAATGTGTTTATTTTCTTATTGAGAAAATCTTTCAATATGTTACATATTCTCTGTAGACCAAAACTACCATCCACCTGTGCAATAGTGTCTAGGATAAGTTCGATGGGTGTTTTGTAGCCTCCTTACTCAGGAGGCATGCCAAAGTGGCAGATCTGTTCTGAGAGTAAAAAAAATCTTTTTTTTTCTTTTAGTTCAGACCAAATATTCTTAAACAATTTTCCGTGTACTTTCAGGTCTCTGAATTCTTGCTGAAATGGATACAATTTAAGAATATTTTGGCTGCGTTTCTCCTGTTATTTTCCCAGTTTCTGGAAAGGGACCTAGAAATAGTAACAGTTCATTTTTTCTCATCCTCTGTGCCTGGTTGTACTAGCTGAGATTCAGCACCATGTTAACTCTGGCTACATGACTCTAGTTGGCCCTGAGCACTGCCAGAACAAGTTTCTATCTGCCTTCAAAAAACGATGTAGATGTTCCCCTAGAGGGCACCAGCTTCCTTTGGTAGACTCCATCAAATCCATCCTTACCCCATCCCTAGAAATTGCAACGTTTTCTCGTCTTACCTGTTTTCTGTGCTTCCAGCTCATTTATTTGCTGGTTTTATCAACTGTTTCAGCAAAGCTGTGACACACAAATCAGGGGAGCTCTGCCACATAAATTCAGATGTAATGCGACACATAGCATGTAAGACCATAGTAGTTTTACCATCTGTTTTGTTTTAAGACATCTAAGAATCATTGTGTTAGTGACTAGGTATTTGATTGTATGAAGTTAACTGTTGAGCTTGCTTGCTTTCTCTCTGTGTTTGAAAACTGAATGCTAGATTTGGGCCATATGTTGTTGTATGGCCCTCAACTGGATATCATCAACATAGATGTCCAAGTCACTGGAGGGATATGAGTATACACCAAGTCAGATTATGGGTCTGTATTCCCTTCATTCAAATCATTATAATGTTACCAGCTTAATATCTCAACATTTTCTGATTTATGAACCAAAATTTGGACTTGAGTGTTGACCAGACTGAGAGACAATGAAAAAATTTTATATTCAGGAAGAGATAATCTTTTGCTGTAGTAGACTGATCATGCGATCACCACATGAGTTGATGCTATGATGTTGGCATGCAGCATTTTATTTATATTTTATATGTCAGGCAGCCCATGTGCAGAAGTTTCAGGAGGATTTACGCACTTCTGTGGTTTCCAGTGAAGGAAGTTTCCTGCAAAAGTACTGGTCTCTGTGGTGATTTTGTAAAGGGCCAAATAACGCTATTGTAAAATCCTTGATATCCTAAGTGAGGAAGGCTGCTTCTCTCCAGACTGCTGTTTCATATTCTCTGCAGACGTGGCTCTTGGGTCATGATAGGGTTTTCTCTGCAACCATGAGGGCTAGAAATATTTTAAATGGAAGCAGGTTCTAGACTCTTGCTCCAGCAGTGGCTAATTCTGAGACATGTGCCATATGCCATAGGCATATGCCATATGCGCATATACCATAGGCTTATTTATATATAGCCAGCATGTGTACTAGCCAACAAGAATTACAAAATGTGTCAACTGCAAGGTAAAAGATGAAATAATACAATGAGAATAAAAACTTGACTGCATACCCAGTGTTTATATACAGCATAAAGCTACATCTCTAGAAGTCTAATACAGCAGACAATATTATTAGAAGCGGTCTCAGTAAACTTATGAATAGTGCTTTACCTCTTGACTCTTTTGCATCACCAGGGACAATCTCAGCCAATGGGAGAAGGTGACAAGAGGAGAAGAGGCCTCTATATGGATTTCCTCACAGTCCCTTGCTCCCGGGACCTCCGATTCACTTCCTGTGAAGATTGATGACTGAACAGCAGCAACAGTTTGTTTTAACCCTAAAAGCATCCCTTCTTTGTTTTGGGGGTTGTTTAGTTTTGTTCCGTTTTATTTTTATTTGAAGAAGGAAAAAGAAGAGCTACAAATGCTAACTAGGAAGCAGATCTGCCTAGGAAGGTAACACCCATGGGGTTACCTCAGCTCATGACTCTGGCAGCCAATCTCCTGACCTAACCAGTGACACAACATGAACAGAGGGAAAATGACAACCCGGATGGTTTGGAATCAGCTAGCGAAAGAGAACTTCTGACTTGTGAATATGAAGGACTGGCCTTCTCTCATGGGCTACAATGCTGAGGCCTTAATTTAAAACTGATGGGGGGAAAAAATCTTAGGGGGTACTTCTAAATTGTATCTTTCTAGTAAGGGTTTCAATGGTACTTTTATTATACTGTACTGTGGCTGGCTTTAACACCAGTGTCACTTGGGAGTTCTTGGCTATAAATAGAACAATATACCCATTGCTGTTGTGAATGTTTGTGTGATCTACTTGTAATCAGTTTGAACTCTAGCAGAATCCCTGGAAACTATAATTCTTGTTTGGATTACAGCGAATTCTCTTGCTGTAAACTAAAGGAAAACCAATATTCAAGTTCTTCATTAAGCTCCATGGTGCGAATTGTCACTTGCAAGATAAATGTTGAAAGAACTAGTTATGGGGCTTTGTTCTTCAGAACTATTTAGAAACCCAGACAACTCTTCCCTTTAAACACTGAAAGTGCTGGATATTTATCTCCGATAAGGAGAGATGTAGGCATAGTTTCAGGTTGGAGTTTTTGTATCCATAGTGGCAGAAGTATCGGACTAAAATTTGAATGTGACAGCAAAGATTTCCTTGCCTAGCTCACCAGTAAGTAAAGTCATTGTGCTTATTTCTACCTGCTGAGTTGTATTTTAAAAGGTATTAAGAGACATACATAAAGTATGTTATCTGCTGGGAACAGGAGCCGTGTCAGAAAAGTTAGGTCTAATAAGAGGGACTCTGGAACTATCACAATAAATCAAAAATGTTTTTGCGCTGACTAGCTTTTGTGTTGCACAGTAACACTGCATGCCTTCTACTGCTCTTCTCCTCATCCCGAGACAAGTAAAATTAAAGAACTTCTCCCTTTTTCCTTTTGTTTTTTTTCCCCATATTTGAGAAAAATGTTCAGACTTAGAACTATCTTTTTCAATGAAAGAATAACTGACTAAGAGAAAAAAGTACTCTAAAATACTGTGTTTACAGTTCTGTGCTGGCTTAGCCATCAGTCTTACAAATTTACGCACAGAATTTAAGACCTTACATTTAATGCCACTCTTTTGACTTTAGTGCAATTGTACAGAGTACGTTTCAACAACACTTAATTTGCCTTTCTCTAAAAATACTGAAAAAAAATTCATACTGATCTGAACAATAGTTGAAAACACACTGTCTTTGCATAACTTTTCACATACCGCCTATACTGCATTATATACTTTTTCACAGATAGTAGCCTTAGTGGTTCCGTGATAACATGGCCATTTGTGTAACTGCAACCAATAATAGTGGTGACTTAAAGACAGAATCCAGGTTCTATTTTTCCATGTCACATCTTGTTCAGCTGTATTGCTCTAATAAGCATACCATCTTGTGGTTTCATTTAAATGACTTGAACTCTTGAGTTTTGCCTTCTGTTATGGTCGAGCACATACCAATATCTGTTTGTACGTATGTACAGTATGTGATATATAATCACATAATGTATAAATGCACCTAAGCCTTTGCAATACATAGAATCTCAAAGGTTGAGAGTTCAATATTAAGTTACCTTATTTGTGTCGTACAGCTTACCCAACAGCAGCCCCACAATTCTTTTCAGTTTGCTTTGCTACTTCTAAGTGCAGAAATTCATCGTTAGCCATAATAAGCTATTTTGGAATGAAAAAAATTATAAGAAAACAATTACACCAAAGTAGGTGGAACAGTATCTCATCCTGTGTCCTCTGCTTTGCTCCTGAGCAGGTCAGATTTAGTTCAGGTGCAACCTTTCAGCTGCAAACTATTTAAGACACAGTCCATAGTGTCCTCCGTGTACTTGGAAAGTATCCAAATCTATGGTGACTACAAAAATAAGCTTTGGAATTCAGATACCAACAGAAAACTTTTCCTTCATGGCTTGAGTATATTTGTTGTTATTCTCCATCCTCCTAGAATACTGATCTTACCAGGGTTGCAAAAATATTTCTTGTTACGCTGTATCTGTGTTACGGAAAATGTTTAATTAATCCTTTAGTCATTGACAGTTCTGATAAGTACTAACACAGAACAGATTTCCCTAACCCTTACCAAATTGTCAATAAGATGTTCTGTTAATTTCTGAAGACAATCAGGTATTGTTCCTGATACAGAACTATCCCAACCATTTAAAATGTATAGTTGCTATAGTATGGTGTCCATTAGAAGTAAAAACTGAAGTTCCAGTGATTGAGTTTGGTTTGTTTTTCTGGTGTATAAAAGGAGAAAAGTCATAATAAAAAGTTACTACCTTTTAGTTGCCAGCTAAACCAACAAAAATAGCCATAACAGGCTATATTTTTTAAGTAAATTCAGTCTGTCTTGCCACTTACAGAGTGATAAGACACTGTAAATTTTTTGGCAGAAACAAACTTAAATGAGCACTTCCATAGTCGAAACCACCAAACATTAAAACTTTGAAGCCACATTTGAATTTCATGACTCAAGATATGCTGAGATTTAATTGTCCAGAGTTCTGGACTTGTACTCACCAAGTAGAGCAGTAAGACATCTGGCTTATCAAGTTACACTGCCAAATGCTATTCCTCCTTTTGTTTTTATCCTGCTAAAATTGATGTTGCAGAGAATGCATAAGAATGCATAAAAAAACCTAACAGACCTTTTTTTCCTTGAAGAACTAGACTTTAGACTTTAGACTTCTAGGACAACATTATTTTTATTGGAATTCCAATTGCTTTTCCCTTCTAAGCCCAGTAAAGAAAAAAGCCATTTGAAGCCATATCTGAGAGTTTCTAATGTATTATGAAACAATACCTGAAAGATATGCATTGAGAAAAATAGGTGACATAGCCTCTGAGATGTTGCATATGTTATAGTAGCACTGACAGAAGCTCCATTGTTCACTATGAATTCTTTAAGGTAGTACAACATTCTTCTGTAATGATTCCACTTGTGGCAGTACTATTTTTATAAATCATCAGTTAATTATTTCATTAGAGAAATGCAATAGTTTTTTTTAAGGTTTTTTAGTGGGAGTGTATGCTAAAACATATTTACATTGGAGGGGACATGCAGTGTGAAATTTATCTTTTTGTGTGGCACAGACTTCTTTCAAAATGTGTTTAAACTTAGGGCAATGTGATCAATTGCTTTACATTTAGACCACTTAGTGTTAAAATTATAGGGATAGCATATAGCACTATTCATGTTAAAGAAAAAAATGCAGAGGTTGTTAGACACTCAAAATAATTTTGACCCGCTTGAAATAATGCATTTGCCTAAAACACTGTGATATATTAACAGTTCTGTGAAGTGGTACAACCCTTGTCATCTAAACAGAGGAAGTGACTTTCTGCACACTATTGCAATGAAGTTCATGTTCAAACTTTAGGTTATATATCCCAATCTAGCAAAGGCACATCACAGCTATTCTATTCTGCTTTCTGACCAAAAACTGTGCTCGATTGTAATACGGGTGTATACTCTGTCAAAAAACCTGAAATAGTGGACTGCTTTCTAGAGTAGATCAAACTGATTTGTGGAGTAGATTCATATATATTCCAAATTCAGGTTGGGCTGTTATGTGAAGAAGAAAGAACTTCAAGGTAACAACATTCAACTTTACTACATTTAGTGAGCTGAAAAAATTGTTTTATATATATATATATTTACATATATATATATATGATACATAAACTATCTTTGTAAAAAAAAAAACAAATATGCAAGTGCAATAATTTAAAGAGGTCTTAACTTTGCATTTATAAATTATAAATACTGTACATGGTGTGTAATTTTTTTCATGTATTCATTTGCAGTCTTTGTATTTAAAAAACAAACCTAAACCTTTACTATTACGTTTGTACAATAGAACAGTAAGCATTTATTATGAAATAGTTAAGTTGTAAATAAATTCACAAACCAAACAGCCAGTACATATGCATATATGGGTGTCCTATTGTGAAACCTGTTTTTGCTTTTACTGCTGGCTTAAGCACAGCAAGACTACTTCTGTGGATATGTAATTATACATATAAATATATGTATGATACATAAAATATATTTAGAAATGTTCATAATTTTAATGGATATATATACATATACTTTGGTGTGAATATTACTGAATACAGAGTTTTTTTAATATTATTTTTCATGTTTATTTTTGCTGTTATTGGGCGTGAAAGTGAGGGATGGGAAATTAGTGTGTATGTATGTGTGCGCGTATGTGTTTGTATACCACAAGTAAACCACAGGAGAATGGAATCAAAATGTAATGGAGTCCTTTAAAAAGGTGGTGCCTGTTTTTCTCTGTAATTGCAGTTTACCACTTACGGTGCATTTTCCCAACATAAATTCTTTTTGTCTGTCTGTCTGTGTGTCTTTCTGTCCGTCTGACTTTGTCTGTCTCTCTGTCTGCTGTCTTCTTTTTTTAACAATGTATTTTATCATCTGTAGCAAGTTCACTTGTCATGAATTCCGAACGGATCCACTTTCCCATTTGCCCTCCTGCTATCGGAGTCCTTACCTTTTTGGTGACAAATACTTTCACACAGATCCCTGCTTTACCACTGCCAAACTGGCATGTAGCTAATGTAGGATCAGTTTGTTACCTTTTGAGAATTACTGAGCAGCATACTCAGATGCTGTACTGTACAAAAATAATCCTGCACTGATTTTTTTTTTTTTTTAACTTTTTCCACTCCAAAGGGATATAGGGCTATGACTGTTGCCAATACCCTGAAAATACAAGCTAGGTTTAGATATCTGTAAAGCAAACTTCTGAACAACTAGCAGATATTTGTAAAACAGGTGAAAAAAAAAATGAAAGAAAAACCCCTAGCACATAGGTTTGCTCCAAAGATCCCTTGCACCCTGCAAGCTCAGGAAACAGATTATTTGCTCTTTATAGCCCTCATGGTCTTCAGTGGCCCTGTGTCTTTATGGCCCTGCATGACTTGCCATTTTCAGCTGAGGCTGTGGAGCTGGGGAGCCGGGGCTGAACCCTGGCTAGGGCTGGCCTTGGCTCATGGCATTCCTAGCCCCCTACTTGTGCAAGGAACTTGGAGCACCACTAACACAGCTTGGCCATAAAGATGCTTCCAGGGCAACCCTTGAGCAAGATTTGTTAACTACTGCCTGCGATAGTCAAAAAAAGGTTTTACGAAGCGTTCCTGGTGTTGTGCTATTGTGGCCCACACTTCCGTGAAGCTCCAGTTGCTGCAATGCATCCGTTGTGTACTGCTAATGCAGACTTTCGGGATGAAACTGCAACTGCATTGAGATTTAATGCATTTGTTGGACAGGAATTATTCATTTTAGTTAAAGCTTCCCAAACGCTTTTGAGGGAGGAAAATACAAGAGGTGTGTTTTTATGAGTGCTATTAATTTGGTCCTTTCTACCTGTTAATATATTGTTGGTAAGAAACTGTAGTCTGAAGTTAATTAATGAGCAAATAATGAATTACTTTTTGGTGAGGCTTCTCAAATTGATGGCAGTAGCCTGCATGTCTTCTCATATTTTTCTGCTTGTCATGCAGCCATAGCTCTTGTAGCAGGGCATGATGTTTTGCCGTTGATGGTCACCCTCCAGTCAATATGCTTTTCTTTAATATTTTTATCCCTTTGTTACTGAAAAACATCACTAGGAACTTAAAAAAGCAGCTCCATAATGTATATTCCCTTGTAGATATTTGAAAATACAAATATCAGAGCGCCTTAATTTCTGCTGCTTTCAATGAACTTTGAATCCAAGCACTTTTTAAGATCCTGTGCTCATCTGAGTTGATTGTAACCAGCCTTTGACTTCAGTGGATTTCACCTGCTCAACCAGTGTTGGAAATTACTTCACTGTATTTGCTTTGTTGAAGACCAATTACCAGAGCCAATTTCCTCTTCCTCGATTTAGTCCCTCTTCCTCAGATTAGAGATAAAGATTTTTTCAATATGTTTCAGTTCATACAGTTCTTGCAAAAACTGCCTGTATCTTGAATGTTGCTTTACAAAGGTGAAGATCTTTGTAGGTCAGGAAGGAGTTACAGATACATGTTTCAGAAGGTACTTGGCACGTGCACAAGATCTGTTGGGTAAAAGTCTTCTAAGAGAAAGGGAAAACATGAGACTCAGGAGCATGCATCTAATTGAATGGCATCTTTGAAAAGAATAAATTATACCAGGTAAAATTTTCCTTTCATGTTTTTTGGTTTGTAATATTACTAGAAGGGCTGAATGATTTTCACTGTGTGGTTTGTTAAGCAGCTGGCCTTAATTATTTTTTCCTTTTTTACAGCAATGTAAACCCTGTGAATGTAGGGGAGAATGATGTTTGTAGAGCTACTTCTGTTTTTTGTGCTGTTTCTGTGCTGTTTATAGAAGCAACGTAAGTTGTTAATAAACAATATTTTGAAAGTGTATAGAAATGGAAAAGAGATCTTATAAAATCCATACTGTTGAAACCACAACGTTAAACTTTCAGATGCACCTAAAAGAGTCCATGTCTGTCAGGAGCCCTGGAAATATTACCATCACTGTTGGTAATAGTGGTGAACGTGGTTCAGCATTGAATACAGGCAGTCTAGAACTAATGCAAGCTGACTGGCTCATCATAATGGAAATGAAGAGAAAGCTAAGTATGCTGATTTTAGTTTCTAAGTAGTGAAGTCCAAGTTGCTTTCTGCTGCTGACTTGTAGAGAGAAAGCACATGTCTGATACTGGGTATATTTTAAACCTTGCAACAAAATACCACCTGGCTGAAAAAAATTTAGTTTCCCATATGACTAGCCTAGGAAAGAGGCCGGTGACATGTTATGCATGAAAGATATTTGACATGAAAACATACAGAAAGCTTGCAGAGAAGACTATTTGCAGTACATTTGGAAAGATGAGGGACATCAGTTAAGATTCTGTTTATGGACTGAAGGAACTGAGTTGAACTCTCTGCTCCATGACAGTTTTCTATTATGACCTCAGGCAAGTTGCCCAGCACTGATGGTTTTGTTCTTTCTTATGTTATTTAGGTACCTAAACTTTTTTCAATTCTATGTATGTTTGCAAATATCCCTGGTTATCCAGGCTTCAAAATATTTGTAGACGCAAAACGGTGATCACCTTATAGAGCAGATGATATTTCCTTCCCTCCCAGGTGAGAAGAAACACGACATAGGTGTGATACACTCAGATGCGCTGCTGATAAGCACTGTAGATAAGTACCCCCTTTTCTGTCTTCCACGGGCACAAAGTGAGGCTTTAGAAATTTCAGTGCATACTTTCAAGCTGGCATATGTTGTTTCATATTTAATGAAAACTTTTCAGCTGTTGCGATGGCCTGTCATCCATAAAATTTCAGACTCCATTAATTAAACATGGTGTTGAATTGTCTTGTAAGCCAATACTGACTTCTATGCAAGGGCCAATGACAAATGTTTTCGCATACTGCATCCCTAGTGCCTATTCCATAGCTATTTGTATGGTCCTATGCCGGGGCCCCCGGGAGTGGTGTGATTAATTCACCTGTGCCCTCAACTCTGAACCATCTGCATCTGCTCTAGCTGTTGGTTAACATCCTGTTTTGGGGCTCAGTTGCTATCCAGGGAATCGGACCTGTCTGTTACACAGTTTTTCCTGGTTTTCATTGTGAGCTACCAAATACGTTAAGACATGATATAGCTTAATGCAGAGCTTCGTGTGCAATATATTGACTTCCTTTCAAAGTTTCTTAAATAGGCACAGCCCTAGGAAATACTTTAGATGCTCTAGAATCACAAGCATGGTAGAACTCAAGCAATTCCAAGCAAGAAACATCTTTTTTTTTTCATGTGGTGTGTTAGAATGTGTGTAAAATAACACATAAAATAAGCAAACCTCAGAAAGGGCTTCCATGTGACTGGGGACTTGGAACAAATCCAGAATATCTCCTAATATAGTTTTGCCTCCTGAATGTACCAGGACAGCAGCCTTCATTGACTTGGTTCTAAACTTTTGCGGTGCCAAAAGATCAGAGGGAGCTCTCTGAGTGTTTACAGGTAGTTGCAAATCTAGCTGGTGAGGTAGCAGTGAAAGCCTCTTTCTGTGCTACACGGCAAGGCGTGTGAACCCCAAGACCACCAATTTCAGAAAAGCAAAGCAAAGTGCTGTTCTGACAACTTAAAAGAAAACTTTCTGCTTTATACAGGAAAAATAACATCCTGTGAAAGACTTAAATGGCTGCTGTCTGAAACCTTCCAGATCAATTCCTTGAAATCATTAAAGCAGAATTTGTCTGTAAGATTGGCAGGTTCCTCGTTTGCTCCCTGTTTCCTTACTGCTCTTCAGTTGTACGTATTTGCTTTCCTTGTGGAGCATTTTCTTTTTATTTTACATCTGAGGACTCCATGAGTAAAACAGACTGCCATCTCTACAGCCGCCTCTAATCTCTGTACTTCCATGGCGTGAATTAATTCCCAGTGATGAGACACAAAGTTATTGTAAAAATAACTGTCTTGAGATTAAAGGTGTAAAACTACACTTCAGGGATCTATTTCCAAGGTTTATATAAAGCACTGAGAGCAGGGTGCATACCAAGCACCAAGTTAATGGGCTAGAATCAGGGAAAGGGACCCTACTGCACTCAGGGTAAGCACATTAGGGTAAGGTGAGGGTAGAAATAAATGGAAAAACTGCTCTCTATATAGTGAAAGCTTCTTTCATTCATAAAGTAGCCTAAAATCAGGAGGCTGAATTGAAGTCCTGGCTCCCCAGTCTTATCGCACGGTCAGTTTTGCCCTGGATTGCATAAAGGCCTTGCATAGAATCACGCTCTGCATTGTAGCAGGGTCATGTAACACTCGCCATGCGGAGGAAATTTTCGAAGTGCTGTGGGCAATATCTCTACACAAAGGTGCTCTATGTATAGATGAAATAAATCTGGTTGGTGATCCTGGTGATTTTCATTCGGAGCTGAATCTATATTATAGACCCGATTAAGAAGTTACAAAAAAAGACTTCAGAGTGAAACAAGAGGCTTTTTCATTTGAAAGATCTGTTATCAGTTTCCTAAAATTAGTTGATCCTGCATAGCCTACATCACAGATGATGCCACTTCCTGAGCTTCGTGCCCATCTTACTTCTTTTGCTCAATAGCTTATAGTGGCAGTAAAACAGAACAGAATTTGCACAGGTTTTCTTGAGCATCCATTTCTGTTTGATAGTAACCTTAGTGTGGCAAAACACTTTTGATATCCCGCAGCAGTAGGTCACTGATACAGAATATTATCACCACCCTCACCACGCTAAATAGTGATGCTACAGGAAATGCCACCGTAGAAATGCATGAGGTAGACAAGAAATACCTCTTCGTAACCTTTTAACTGGAACATGAATCAAGAAAGGATACTCATCTTCTTTTTAGTCAGTCCATATCAACCATACCTCCAGGGGAAGACTGGAACAGAACATTATTGCTCTTGCAGTAGAGGGAAGATTTTTGTTTTAACGACTGGTCACGGTGACAGTTTTATTGTGCTTTAGCAACAACTGTGCAATTTTAAACAAGCGATGCCTGTGGCAGAGGATGGCATATCTTAATGTTTATGCTGCCCCAGTCAAGGATAATGAGGTTGATAGAGCCTGGAAGTGTCTGTTTTATGATCTTTAGAGGATAGGTGGCTATAGCCCAGTTTCTCATGGGTGCTTCTCTGCTTCCATAAGTGAAATAACTGCCACGCTGCCCTGAACTGAACTGAGGAGGAGGATACTGGTCAGCACAGAGAGAGAGAGGGCAGGCAGGGGCAAACTGACTTCTCTTCCTCTCTAGAGCCTTTTTCATGAAGTTATCCCAGAGATACGCTGGTTGAGAAAGGCAGTTTCCTAGCGTTACTTTCACCCTGAGGGGGGAAAAAGAAAAGAAACAGGCCATGGCACATTCTACAGTAAGATTAGAGGCCATATTCTATGCTGTTTAATTCAATACGTTGCCCTGAAGGGTTGGTTCAAATCTTTCACACAATTTTTCATGTGTATGTTCATAGAAAGCATGCATCTTTAAAACTCACAGTTATCCCATAGCCTGTATGGTTCTCCAGACATATCCCTACATTGCATTCAGAGTCTGTTTCAAACAGACACAAGTGGCCTCAGGGAAAAATACAGCGTACTATAATTTCTCCATTCCAATAAATGTTAACGAGGAAGTGCTTGTGAAAAACCCCGTTAAAAACAGTGATATATATATTTTTAATTTATTTACCCTGAGGACAGTTACATTTGATTTGACAATCAACCACCTGGTTATTATTTTCCAAGGTTGTGTTGACTTTGAATAGCCAATACGATTATAGGAAATAATGCAATCTCAACACTTACGGTAACAACAAGCGGGGAACATGCAGAAACAAAAACATAATAAGAAAACTAAGAAAAAATAAACTAAAAAAAATCCCCGGTTTTAAAATGGTGAGATGTTTTAAAATGCTGAGGGTTATAGCTTTCTCAACCAGTTTTAGCATGTGGCAGATCCCTAGCTTGTTGGAGGTGGGGTTTTGGCAGGGAGGGGAAACTTCTAGAAAGTAGCAATCACTTTTCTCATGTAGTCATGCATGCTGATGTGGTGCTGTACCTCATTTAGCACTGGCTATTTAGAGTGATTCAATCCTTCCCTTGCTTTTATAATCCAGAAAATGTCTGTATATCGCTGTCATTGAGTTAGTAGGATCAGAGGGTGCTCAGTGTGACTGGAGAGAGTCCTCTGTACTTGAGAAGGAAGGGGTCAGCACCGCTTTTCAGGCAATCTCTGCCAGTCACCAAAATAATAAACATTAGATGCAGGCGTAACCTCCTTGTGCAGAAAAGAATTTGGGGCAGTGGTCCATGCTGTTGCTCACAGCAATATTAACTGGTGCCATCCACAGGGGCAGAGTTGACTGAAATCCTACTCAGGGGATCTGACCTGGCCCAGATCTTGTGGGATCAGTGAAGAACAGCCAGTACTCCCAAAGAGGTCATTCTCAGAGCCATGCGGGTAATGGAGCTGGGGCTCCTATGGATTTGCCCTAGTATTTTGGGGTTAAAAAAGTTACGTAAGGTTTTTCTGCTATAGTTATGTATACCTTTGAAATTCTCCTCCGTTTCCCGTTACAATCCATCTCTTGCAGCATTGTGGCTGTGATACACAGACTGCCATATTCTGTAGAAACTGACCAGCACAATAAGATATTATGGGCTGGACCCCCATCCTCTATCTAAGCAGCCACTAATTTTATACAATATGGAACGTCAGTATTTTTGAGATTGTTTCCGTCTGCTGAGTTTGGATGAAATCAGCCAATAAATTCAAAAGCTTTATGGGAGGAGAACAAGGGCACCAGGAAGTGATAGAGAGAGGTCTGAGCTTGGCATTGCTGGAAAACCACCTAGGAGATCAGACTGTACTCTTCAGTTTAAACTCTGGCTTTACAACTATGGAAAAAGAATCAGATGTATTATTTCAGTCACACACACCTTATGTACATCAGCAAATTTTTTTTTTTGGCATTCCTAATAAATGAAGTAAACAGTGTAACTTGCTTGCAGTATCTCAGGACAAGTCTTAGTTTTTCTGTTAGAGATGCAGTATGTAAGAGATACTTTACTGCTATCTGTAGGAGGGAAAAATGCTTCCTAGCAGATGATGTCTGCGTTTCGGGACTGGGCTGCAATACTGTGTCCATGCTGGGATAAAAGCATGGTTATGAAACTGGGAAGAGACAAACAGCTGAGTTAACGTATTTAAAAAAATTCTCTTGATTTTGACTTGTTATGGACTTCTGGTTTTGTTTAAGGACCAAAGGTTAGAAATTCTCTTAAATCTAAACCTGAAGTCTGTGGATGTTAACATCAGCCTTCCCAGTGGTATCGATGAGTCTGAACTGTGTGACTGGTGAATAGCTGGACTGCGATGCTGTCCCCAGATCTTGTAAACGCTTGCTGATGCATGGGCCCTATGTGAGGGCTGTGTTTGACCCTTCATATAAAGCCCTGCATAGCAGACTGGCGGGAATCTTCCCAGCCCTGTGGTAAGCCTCTGTTGGCCTCCTGCTGCTCCCCTGCTACAGCCTGCAGCCCCGTCCCAGTCCCAGTCCACCCAAAAATGGGGTCCGGATCTGTTTCTGTGGAGGCTTTCCACAAAGAGATGTTGCTGACTCCTTTTGTAAGGACCAGACTTGGAGAGGAGTTTGGAACAGGCACAAATGCCTAAATCACCGTCAACCCCCAAAGTACAATGTGCCATTAGCCTCTGAAAATAGCAGCCTAATTAGTGATGGCTAATAGTGACCTCTGAAGACCCAGCCTGGTAACCTAGACCCTGTTGGCCCTCATGCCCCAGCTTTTGAAGTTGCCTTTGACACAGGTATGTCGCTGCGCCTATCTGCGCCGGTACACAGGGGTTGTGCATGTCTGGCTCAACATGGCATCCGGCATGTCTGGCCTGGTCCTGCCTCTTCCTTACGCTGCTCCTGCAAGGAGCCGCAATGGGCCTGTGCAGCCTTTGCTGAGCTGCTCTGTTGATCTGAGCACAACTTTCCTCCTCCTGCAGTAGTCAGTTACTCAGACTAGGCTTGGGCTCTCCCCCTTGACTTGCAGAATGATACAACCAGACCCCTCACATGGGCTCCCTGTCCCCTGGTTAATTGCTTCCTTTTATGTAATAACTATGATATTATAGTAGCTGGAACACTCGGCTGTAATGAAACATGTAACACTCAGCCACCAGATACTCTCATTTGAGGGCATTTGAGGGGAAAGATAATATCCATAAAACTTGTAGTGGTAGATCTCATTTCTTGGCAACCTTTTCTGTTGCTTGGTGCGAACAAAAGTCCCACTGTCGTACCAACAGGAATGGAAAGAATGCTTCAGCTTCTTTCCCTCTTACACAAACAGAGTTTGAGTAGCAGGAGCAATAGCTCAGAGGTAAGAGAGGTTTTGCAGCTTGGTGCCTACATATATCACTAGTAACAAAGCAATATTGACTTAGCTAGGTTTGTGGTCACTGTGCATAGGAATGCCAGCTGGAAATAAGCACTGCTGGGCACAGATGGGAGGTTTCACATTTATTCTAAAACATAATGGGATCCAACTGCTGTGTATGTGACTCGTGTGTGTAAAACAGAGATTTTTTTAAAAGTGGACTTGGGCTACAGTGTGCCAATCGCCAGAACGGCTATTGGCACTAAGGACTACCTGTTGAGTCAGGTGGAGATGGTGACCAGTGCTGTGTTTGATTTTTCCTGAAGTGCCTGTCATCTAGTTTGCCAGGAATCAGACATGCAGAAATTGAAATAAACTGTAAGAAGCCCTCAGAGCAGTATGATATTGCTCAGGCTTCTGGATAAATGGTCTTCATTATGTATATGATTAACATAAGGCATCAAGATTCTTTGTAGTTCTTTCTTCCTGCCTGTACTGGGGACAAAGTATGGGATTTTTCAAGCTAATAACTGTGTGGTGGGACAAGAGAGTCTTGTATGTGATTCTAAAGGCTGTCAGCTATGTGGCTGTTGTTATCTGTCAGGGAAAAGCTACCTATCTTGCACCCTCTCTCTCATGTACTCTCATTACATCACCAGCTAGTCTAAATTTTGATTCAATGGCTTTGTGTAAGTTCAAAACATTTGACATTCATGGATGCTGTTTGGCTGTGGTTTTGCTAGCTATTGTGTTCTTAAGTTTTTTTTTTTTTTGTCATATGTTTTCCTTCACATCTTCCACTAGTCATTTACTGTTTGGTTTTACCACTCTTTGATTCAGGTGCACAGACTATGAATCTTAGTACAGCTTCACCTGTGGCGGGTTTCCTATGTGATAGATCCGTCTGGTACACAGTCTACCTCATATCAGCTCAAATACCCAGAGAGGCCAGTGCCCTTTTTGCTTTGACTTCATTCTGGTTCTTAGTCTCTCACAAGATACTTGTGTGACTGTGGGAGGGTATGGGAATTCAGCTCTTCGGGATTAGGTGTGGTTTTGGTTCTCTGCCTCCCAGCTATCCAAAAGCTCAGCTCAACCCAAAGCTAAAAACCTTCAGTCACTGAATGCTGACAGCAAAGTGAAGCAGGAAGCCCTCTTTCCTTAAATGTTGAATTGTATTTGATATGTGATGAAAAGGTGTAGTGCTCTGTGGATAAAAGACAACACCTCAGACAAGAGTACTATGTTTCTGGAAATTAGGCAATATGGGGACAAAGTGACAGTTGTCCCAGGATTAGCTGTAAGGTCTGGTCCTTGAGCTGCCTTATGTTTCCACTACCCAAGACACACAGTCTCTTTATAAACAGCTCAAGTTTCATCCTGCAAGGGGGTGAGCGTGGTAGCTGAGGTCCTGTGTCCTGCTCTGCTGACAGGAAGGCCATTCTGGAGCTTGGGAGGGAAATTGCACCAGGGCAAAGTGTCTGCAGGCATGTGAAAAACTAAAGGGAAGAACAGAATTAATGTCATAGATATGCAGAAACCCCAAAACTAAGCATATATTTTTGTGTAGGACTTCTTCCTTGCTCCCCATGGTTGGCCTGGGACCTTCACAGCCACTCCTATAACAAGCAGAAGGAGAATGCCAAATGTCTCGGGAGATGGGGATTTCTTCAGAAATGGATGCTTTTATCTCAAATTTGCTGCTGCTCTTCTACTGAGAGGCCTTGAGCTGAGCCTGCTTTGTCACAGCCCTTTTTAAATGAGGAGGTGGAGAGAGGCAAATGAGGGAAAGTAGAGCGGGAGGAAGGCAGGAGGAAAAGGGATAGAGAACAAGTCAGAAGAGAAGGAGCAGCTGTGTTTGAACAAGAACCATAATTGTTCAACCGTGCTCAGATCATGTCTGGGGAGTCTAGATGGTTGCTGTGGGAGGGTATGGAGAGGACTCATGTTTGGTATTATGACTTTAGTAGCTTTTTAAAGTTTTTTTTTTTTTAATAATCTATCAAATGAAGGGCAGTATCATCTAACTGGAAACCTACTATTTATTTTTAAGAATAGAAGGGGGAGAAAGGAAGAAGTGATCTTAGATACTGAGTCCAAACTAATTGACTTTAGTTCCATGAGGAACGTATAAAATCAGGACC
The DNA here is from genome assembly GCF_040807025.1 of Struthio camelus. Classification (NCBI taxonomy): domain Eukaryota; kingdom Metazoa; phylum Chordata; class Aves; order Struthioniformes; family Struthionidae; genus Struthio; species Struthio camelus. The sequence continues at coordinate 87,794,958 of NC_090944.1, read as the reverse complement.
AATTTTGAAAGTAAATCTAATTAAAGACATAGTGGGAACACAACATGAGAAAAAATAAGTTTACCAAAGATGGAATGTGCCAGAGCAAATGCTTTTTTTTCTCTCTCCTGGCAGTTTTAGACAGCGGAAGCACAGTGGAGGTAGTCTGCCGGGATTTGAAATAGTGTCAGTTGGGCCATGCTTAGACAAAACCAGAGACGTTAGTAACTGGTACGAGCAGTTGGTAAGGAATCGGGCACAGGGGCAGTATGGACATATGCAAGTGTGGCTAGATATTGCGTGTGGTATTTCCACCCCTCGTCCCCAAGGGAGATGCAGGCCAGCTCCAGCAGGGCAACAGGAGCTACCGGGGTGGGGGGGCGGGGGGCAGGAAAACCGCTTTACGAGCGAGGACTAAATGGGTTCAGCTTGCTTAGCCCCACAAAGTGAAGCTGGGTGGCCGATGACTGCTCTCTAGGAGTACACGGGGCAAGCCCCACCATGGGGAGCGGGTATTTCGTTGGAGGGTTTAGGGTGCATCTGGGAGCCACCGGAGAGGCAAGGACTGGCGCAGCCCGGGGCGGGGGGGTGGTGGGGCCAGGGCGAGGGACCTGGCCACTCTCGGTGCCCACCATGAGTCTGGGCTGGGCCAAAGCACCGCCCGGACTGACGCTCGGGCCGGGGAGGCCCAGCCCCCTGCGTTGGCAGGCACCAGGGCTCCCCCCGCTCCCCTTTCGGAGGTGTCAGGGTGGCCGAGCCGGGAAGGCCCCCCCCCGGGGCACGGGGACACCCGGCGGGGGGCGCGGGGCCGGGTCTGTGGCCGGGGGTGATGGCCCGGGGGAGCATTGTGGTCATCAGCCGGGCGGCGCTCCGTGCCGAAACACAGGTTTGGCGTAAGGCGAAGGGCACTGCGGGGCCTTACCCTCACCTCGCGGTGTAAATACAGGGCATCTCCAAATACTGCTCTGACGTCGCTGTGAAGAAACACAGAGTTTAGCCTGCATCCTCCATGGGGAATCTGCGTAGCACCATGTATTTTTTTTTTTCCTGTGCGTGCCTGCTCCAGGCTCCCAGGACGTAGAGGTCATTCCCCTGTTCTGTGTCTTTATCCTAGCCCTGACACCAGGCTCAGGTACATACGTGTGTATGTGTATCTATACACATATATCTCACCATAACCAGCACGAGCTCCCCCAGCTCCCAGGAAGCCATGCTCAACTCTACTTAACTACTTTGTCTTGCTTTTGAATCTCTTTTCCACCCTCACGCTCTCTAGGCAAAAATATCCCTCTGGCTCTCTCAGGAGGCATCAAGAGGAGAGAAGAAAATGTGAACATCTCTTCCACTTCACAAGTGCCAATTACGTGTTTTTTTTTTCCTCAGATGGTCTACTTGATAAATATAGCGGGCTACATTCAGAGTAACTGTTTTCAACCTGCATTTAGCTTTGAAGTGGGCTGTTTCTATTTTAGGGCGGGAGAAGGATTTGCGTGCCTGAAATCTGGTCCACATTTTTCTGACTATATCTAACTACAATAAAAGAGTTTACCTCTTCCTACAGACCTTGCCATCCTTGCATCATTTAGATTCTGACTACAGGAACATGACCGCTGCTTTTCCATTGCATCTCTGCCACCTGCAGTGCACAGCTTGAACGCACAAGGCAAAGGAGGAAGAGAAGCATATCGGCGTATTTCCTAACTTTTCTATGTTTTATTTGCAAGCTAAAAATGTTTCTAGGAATACAGAAAAAGTTAGGTTGGAAGGGACCTCTGGAGGTCCTCCATTTCATCCCCTGCTCCAAGCTAGGCTAACACAGTTCAGTCAGACTCTCTGGGCCTTATCTAGTAGAGTTGTATTTCCGAGGGTGGAGACTTCACAGCTTCTCTGGACACATGCTCCAGTGCTGAACCATTCACACTGTGAAGAATTTTTTCCGTATGTCCAACCTGATTTTTCCTTGTTGCAATATGTGGCTGTCACCCCTTGCCCTTTCACTGTGTGCTTCTCTTACTTCTCTACCATGCGAGGTCGTAGAAGACTTTGACTGGTTTCCTGCTCCCCCTTTCGTGGTCTCATCTCTGGACTGCCCCAAACCTAGCTTTTCCTGGGGTGCCCTGTGCTCCAGCCCCTTGGCAACCTCAGTGCTTCCCTGCTGGACTCTCTCCCATTTGTTGACATCTCCCTTGCACTGGAGGGCCCATGACTCGACACAGTTCCTAGTGCAGCTTGTGTGGAGTAGTGGGGAATAAGCACTTTCCTGTGCTGGCTGCACACTTGCTTATACAGCCCAGTGTGTGATCAGCTTTCATCATGACAAGGATGTACTACTGACTCAGTGCAACTTTCCCACAAGGACCTCCACATCCTTTTCTGCAAAGCCGCTCTCTATCCAGTCAGCCCCCCCCTCCCACCCCCCCACTGCTGTGTGGGATTAGTCCATCGCAGATGCAGACTTTGCATATGTCCTTGTTGACCTTAAAGAGGCTTCTGTTGGCCCATTTGTCCAGCCTATCAAAGTCTTCCTGAATGTTTTTTCTAGCCCCACTTTTTGTTAAGTATGTAGTTCCCCAGTCTCTTATGTTTGTGCTATACAAACATGTCTGAAGACCTACTTCATCCTCAGAGCAATATAATTTCTCTTTTTTGTAGATTGTAGAGGCAGGCGGTGGCAGACACTTAGTGGGATGAGCTTTGAGAAGCAGCCTGCCCTTCCTAGCGGTGGCAGCCGTCTTGGAAGGAGAAAGGCCTGTCCTCCCTGGTCTGCTGCCCAGCTCCTGTGGGCACTTCCACACCACTCGTCCTGTCAACCTCCCACCTACCACCAGAAATGACAGGTGCCACAGCACAGATCTGTCCCCTGGGAGGGAATGCAGGTCCTGAGGTGTTCACCTGTGCTACCAGCTTGTTGAAGTAGCCAGTAAGGATACAGATCACAGAATGCCTACTCCTGGACAGCTCAAGGAAACCTTAGATAACATACAGCTGGCTTGCTTTTACTTCATGCCTTACCATGCCTTGCCTCATCCCCTGTCTACTTAGATCTTAAAGCTTCAGCTTAAGTGAGGACTCAACTCAAGGCTACTTCTGTGTTGATATTTTGAAGCTACTGTGAGGTGCCCAGAGGGGAAGTGAAACAGCAGCATCTGAGGAAGAATTTATCCCAGCCTGGCTCTAGACTTCAGGGCTTTCCCAGGCTATATTCTGGTTGAGCAAACACCATTAGTCTCCTTTTTCTGCCCTAAACCTAGTCAATGTAGCGCTACATTTCTAGAATAAATAACAACAACTTCCAAAAGCCGATTTTTGGGTTCATTTAAAGAAGGAAAAGAGGGGCAAATATAATTAGTTAGGTAGATCCTCCTCACTAACAGCTGCCGCTGGTTCTCCCCTGCTTGACACCCTGCAACATGTTCTTTTTTTTCTCAGATTTCTATGAAAAAATCACAACCTTATTGGTTTTTTTTTTCATTTCCATTCCTCCAGCACGTCAGTCACAGTAACAATTAAACCATTCTGGAATTAGAAGTAACAATTAAAAAAGAAGAAAGGCTAGGAATACGGTGGCAGGGAGGAAGAACTGAATGATTTCTTTTCTCCCCCCTCGTCCCCTGTATCATAGTGTTGAAGAAATAACATGATATTGCCTGATTAGATCTTTTTATGAGATGTACTCTGACACCTAGCCACATCCCCAAGCTCTCTTCTACTTTCCCCCAAAGCTCCCTCCTCCAGAAAGCCAATTCCACTTAAATTTATTAGTCTTCACTGTGTAAACCAAGGCTTTGATTGCATCACGTTTCAATGTGGTCTTCAAATTTGGTGTAACAACTAAGGAAGCCAGGTCAATTCTGTGTGTTTCTGTCATGTTGTCTGGGCTGGTAAGTCAGGATTGACTTTCTGCATGTCTGTATGGGTTCCTAGCTTGTTTCCCGGCAGCACGAGCAGCTAGGATTTGCTCTTGGTCCTCTCAGGCTGCTCATTCCCACTCGTTTGGAAACTGAGGAAAGCAAGGCATGCTCTCTAACACTGGTCACATTGTTTTTGTATCTGAACTGCTAAAACCTTTGCAGCCATACTGAAAGCATGTTGTTTTACTAAATCTCCCTTCAGTCTCTTCTGAAGGCTAAACTGAATTTCCTTGCACACCCACTTTTTCTTTTTAGTCATGGTTCTGACTCACTCTTCTCTGGAATCCTCCAGTTGTCCTAAATTTTTCCTGAAGAGCAATGCCTGAAACTGAGCACAATATTTGGCTGAAGCCACTTCTGTTCTGGGCACAATTAAAGGAGTCTTCCCACTTTCTACACACTGAGCACCTATCTGTAGATCCCAGTATGATGTTTGTCTTATTGACTGCACTGATACTGTTGATTTGTGTTGGTCTTATGAGTCAATACGGTCCCCTGATATTTTCTAAATAATTTCCTACTGAGGCAGCTGTTGCTGACCTCTGGGCAGCTGATTGTTTCTGCACATATTAAGGCTCATCCAGCTGTTTTCAGAATTTCTCCAACTTATCAAGAGCATTTTGAATTCTAGTCTTGTCCATGAGAATATCTGTATCCCCTTTCCATTTCATGTCATCTGTGAATTTAATAGCACATTGTGTATTCTGTCATCCATGGCATAAATACAAATGCCGATAAAATCAGATCCAGATCCAGGACGGATCTCATATTATAGCGCTTGATACCTCCTTCGCTTGGACAGGGAACCTTTCTAACTCCTTTTCGAATACAGTTTTCCAGTTGATTTCCATCTAGAATTTTTATTTGTTTGCTCATAAGAATGCTTCATGAGATAGCTAGTACCAAAAGTTTCAGTAAAGTCAAGATATGTGACAGCAACTGTTTCTCCCCTTCACTAGCACTCTTCTGCCATCATGCTGGATGTTATTCAGCTACTTGTTTATCATGCAGATGCTTAGAGCAAGTTTTGTTTTTTCATAGGATTTTTTTTTTTTTTGGAAAGTTGAAGGTAAAGTTACTGAGCTCCTTTGCTTTTCTCCCCCCTCTCCTCTTCCTTCAAAGACAGACCCTGTACTTAAGCTGTTCCCATCATTGATGGCTCACCTGTCCCCAGCTGTCCTTCTCAAAAATAACTGTTAACGGTTCTGAGACTGTTTCAGCCAGTTTTTCCACATATGCCAGACAGATGTTTATCAGGTTCAGCCAAATTAGTAATATATTACTCCAAGTACTGCCTAATCTGCTTTCTCTCTCTATATTTTTTAAAAGCATTTATTTACCCTTCTCTCACTGAGGTCACCTGTGCTAGTCACCTGCTCACCTTTTCAGTGGTAAGTGAAGGAAAAGCTTACTTTGGCGTTTTTGCTCTTTTCCATCCCTTTCCCCACGGAGCAGAGTAGCAATGTTTCTTTGCACTTTAACTTAACATTTATGTACTTAACTGGTGATGTCTTATAATGTTTGAAAAAAAGAGTGGTTCTTCCACAAGTCTTTGTGCAGGGACTGTGACCCTTTGTGAAAATAAACTTCTCCCTCATTTCAGAACGACTGTGCTGAGGTTGTCACTGAAACAGTACCACCGGCTCACTGGGTTGCAGGCTTACCTTGCTGCAAGGGCTGATACCAAGCTCTTTGTGTTTTCCCCTGCATGGCAGGGTCAGCTCACCAGGAAAAGCACTGGAGCACTGGTAATATAGTGGAGAAATGCAAACTAACTTGACTGGGGAGATAGGATAGGAAAAAAGGGACCTATGTTGGCCACATTAGCTTGTCACCGTCTCGAGAAGGTGAGAAAGGCTGCACTGGGGGGAAGTGACTTGGAAAAACGAGCTCACTGAAGCTGGCCTTGCTGGTCACCAGCAGTGAGAACAAGTGCCACCTGGGCATCCTGTCACATGCTAAAAATTAATGCAAACATACTCTTGCCTTTCTCATTTGTTTTCTCATGGGCTGCCAGTGGGTTAGGGAAGCAGATGCGGAGGTCGGGCTGTGCCGCTGCCCTTCTCGTATGGCTTCCTGCAGGCTCCAGTGTTTTTTGTATGTATGTTGTGTGGGTGTCTGCCAGAGTATGCAGCTGTTTTAAGATCTTCTCCAGCTTTCTGAGGTATGAGGAGCTGGCCTAAGCACCAGCTGGCCTCTCTGTTGCCTCCTGGTCCTTTTTCTCATTGTAGCACTGAAAGGAGTTGCACTGTTATCCTCCAAACTGGCATCCCTGTGGAGATAGCCTCACAGACCTCTTGTCTCCCAAACTCCACTACTGTGGGCTTTGTACCCCTCCAAGGCAACACAGTCCTACAAGACCAGAGTATATGCATATTTAAACCTAAATACTTCTAAGTACACCAGAGCACTACAGTGACTCATTTATTAGGTCACTCTGAGCCAGAGCACAGCAATATCATGAGCTGTAAAAAAGTTTTCAATTTTTAACGGCTACCTCACTCCTCAAAAAAAAAGCAACCAGTGATCCACATTCCAACAAACGTTAGGAAAAATCAACCTGCTATTTTCCTCAAGTGTTTCACATTCCAAAGCTTGTAGCTTTCAGGATGTTACCTGTCTGAGTTTAAGATTACAAAATGCTGAGTGAGTAAAAGGATGACAAAGCCATTACCACCACAGCTATCATCAGCTGCAATATTTGTGGGCTGAGTCGTGAGTGACACAAAATGGGCTATAAGGTCTTCATCTCAAAGCAGCTACAGTGTAAGGCTGAGGCACATTAGTGGGAGGTATTGGCATCCTTTCTTGATCAATAGAAGAAATGCTATATGCCTTTGTTGTTCTGGCAGTGTCAAATCCCTGCTAATGCAATGTGTCAGTCCAAGCACTAAAAGACAGTTTGGCAGAAAACGCTACACCTAGAAAATTTTAAATTTTTTTTAGAATAAGTAAATTCCATTTTGAACCAAAAGTACTTTTTGAATTACAAATATTCAAAATGGCTCAAAACGTCTTAAAATGGGAACACGAGTTAATGCTGTGTATGTTTCTGTCATTCACGTTCTGGGCAGAATAACTCAAACTTCCTTTATGCCGTTGCATCAAAGATGACGAACAGCCTCCTGGGCTGTGTTAGGAGGAGTGTTGCCTGTGGACTGATGGAGGTCATCCTTCCCCTCTGTCACTGGAGAGGCCAGATCTGGAGTGCTGAGTCCAGTGCTGGGTGCTCTAGTGTAAGAGAGAGATGGCCATACAGCAGTGAGTCCAGTGAAGTGCCACAAAGATGTTTAATGAACTGGAGCATTTCTTACATGAGAAGAGGCTGAGATAGCTGGGACTGTTCAGCCTCGAGAAGAGAAAGCTCAGGGGGATCTGATCAGTGTGCATAAATATCTGATGGAGGGGAGTAAAGAAGATAAAACCAGACTTTTATCACCAGTGCCCAGTGACGGGATGAGAGGCAGTGGGCACAAACTGAAATACAAGAAATTCCACTTACTTAAACATGCAATAAAACTTTTCACTGAGAGGATAATTGAACACTGGAGCAGGTTGCGCAGAGAGGTTGTGGAGCGTGCATCTTCAGAGACACTTAAAACGTGACTGGACATGGCCCTGAGCAATGTGGTCTAGCTGACCCTGCTTGAGCAGGAGGCTTGGGCCTACATCAGTGATTTTTGTGAAACTCTGAGAGGAGCAGAGCATAATTATTAAGGTGATCAGAGGAATGCAGAGCCTACCTTACAAAAAGACATTTATAGATAAACAAGGCAATATATGCTGAGCTTGCTTTCATTGGGCAAAAGCAAGGCTGAAAGGAGCCATGATCCCTCTCTGTAAAATACATATTGAGGAGCAGTTGACAGGGAAAGAACTACTGAAACTAAAGAACTACACTGGTGCAAGATTAACATGTAACAAAGTATAACCTGACAAGGAACAAAGTTAAACTTAAAATTAGGAGGACTGAGTTTCTAAAGCAATGCCCCGGTAAGAATAGTAAGAGTTTCTGAAAGGGGTTTTTTGACAAACAGTAGAAAAGGAACAGTCTCAGGCCTGGTTATTAATTAACAGGCAGAGCAGACTGCTGTCTGAAGCAGAAAAATTCATGGGAAGGCCTGGGGAAGAAAATCAGAGTCTTGGTACCAGGAAGTGTGCGCAGAGGCTGAGCTTAGCAGGAACTTACTGGCCGGTTGAGCTCTGTCTCATTATCTGCACACTGCCATGTACAGAAGGAAGATGGCACATTTTCTTAGGTCAGCTCTTTAAAAACATGCTCTGTTATAGAACCAGAAGAGTTTTGATCTTTGTTGCCATCTAAATCTCTCCTTTTTTTTTTTTTTTTAAACGTAGATTTTGTCTTTCCCCTTTCTTTTAAGCTACAGCAGTCCATTTCACCACGGAGAGAAAATGGCAAAGGAGGAACCTGACGCGTCTGACTAGATAGCCTGGAAATAGCCCATAGAAACGATATTAAACTTTACACCTCGGGACACTTAAACCATAGCAAGCTTTATTAACCCTCAGAGAAAATAAAACAGGGACAGCAGGATTCTGCCAGGAAAGAAATCAGCTTCATGAGAGAAAGAGATAAAACATTCCCAGCTCAAAATGAGAGAGCCAGGAAGATCAAAAATTTTTCAAGTAACTTTTATTCCAGCATCCCTCCGCTTCCAGCACACACTGACTCTTCCTTCCCTACCAACAGATATCCACAACCATCTGTGACCAGGGTTAGTCCCCCAGCAGATAAATCATTAACTCCACTGGTACCTTTAAACTTGAAAGCACCTAAAAAGAAAGTAGAGGAGGGAATTGACAGATTCAGTATGTGTCTCAAAAGACATGAGTTGGATGTGTCAGAGATTATGGTGCTGAGAAACAAACCAGTTAAGAACAGCTGACTCTGTGTTGCTGAACCTGCCAAGGAAGAATACCAGTTTATACCTAAATACTTGTCTGGTCTAACTAAAACTGATCAGTTTAAGAAGTGCCTACATTTCCATAGGGAGTTCATAGTAAAACATGAATTACTACAGAATGATTTCACAGGGAGCAAAGTATTAGAGCAGCGTGAAAGGAAACCAGCTAAGGAAAGAAAAAGTCTGAAAATTGATGGAAAGGTAAATTTTGCAAAATCTTTCTGGAAGAATGTATTGGTCTAGGTCTGGTTATGTGAGTTCCAGGAAAAAGGAATGGGTATGAGCAAATTCACCTCTCTTCTCCTTGTCAGAGAGCTGATCCCATTGCTCAGTCACCCACTTGCAAGATGCATGTACTCCAGCACCTGAAGCCCAGAACTGTGCTCCACCATGTCCCCTTCCATGTCTTCATGTGGAGGTGTGGGTTAGGTATACAGTAAAGCAGGATCTGGGCCAGCAGCTCCACAGGAACCAGCCTCTTGCCCAGCAGCAGCAAAAAAAAGGAAGCTACCTTCTTTATGTGTGCTGTGGAGTATGTCTTTGAACACAGACAGTTGCCAATTGATGGGATGCAAGGGTAATTTTGATGAGTCAAGCACATGCACCTGACAGAAGCTGTTGAGGCTGCTTGAGGTGAGGCTGCCTGGGGAAGCAGTAGCAATCTCATCAGTCCCCTGAAAGACAGCTGTGGGATCCAAGAAGCAAGACTAGGATACTGAATTCATAGAAGTTAGGGATGGAGTTTAATGAGAGCTGTTGAGCATAGGTAACCTAACAAATGGCTAATGCTAGTGTGAGCAGGGAATGAACTGGCATTTCATGTAGATAAGAGTAGTTTTTGAAAGAGGCACCTCGTCCCTTGCTGTGGTACTTATGGCCAGGTCTTCCTCATTTGTGAGATGCCAGGTAATTTATTAGTGAATCAGAGAAGTAAGTAGTGGTATTTACAGGACCAGGGGAGGAGCGGCTGCTGATAGAGAAAACAGAGATCAGGCTTGACTGAAGCAACCTTCCCACTAGTGGTGCTGAGTACAGCAGAAACTGGCAAAGAAATGAGCAAGGGAATAAGCAGAGCTCTTCCTTGGATGCTTCCAGCATACTACCTAAACTTTTCAAGAAAAGTTAGAAAGGTTGTGCGAAATGAGGGAAACGAGGGGACAAATTCATCCAATCTACTTGAGCAAGTAGCATAAACCATGTTCCACTAGTTCCTAGGAGGCATCACCTGCTCTGCTGTTAACTCACTTGCCAAAAAGTTGGTTACTTCTCACCTCAGTAAATATTCCCAGGCAGCCTGTGTGCTGAGAGGCAGAAGAAAAAGGAAGAAGGGATGAGAGGGGAAAAAACATTAAAGACAAAGAAGTGCTATATTATGACAGGATAACAACTTTATCTTGCAATTTTTAAAGCAATTTTTTCCCAGAAAACATTTTCCCCAGAGCAAATCTGAATCAGTACAATTTTTGTGGGTTAGTGCAACACCAGTAAAGTTTAGCAGAAAGCTGTACTAACTAGCAGCAATGGCAGTCTGTGGCCTTTGATTAAATGGACAAATTCTCTTCCAACCTGGGTTTGAAACATGGATATTCACAAAGTGAAAAACTCCCTTAGTCCATTATGTATCTAAAAAGCTTGTTGTGAAAAAGGCAATCTTAGGAACGGAGCATTTTGAAATGCAGCCAGCAACTCCAGAGAAAATGTTCCTATGACGGAGGAAATAACATAGGTTGCCTACGAGACATTTTCTTTCTCTGTCTCAGGTTTGTTACTCACAGCTGATACACATAATTACAAAATTATAAAGTATTATTTTAACTGTTGCATTCCTTAGCTAGGGTCTCTTGGGTTATTTATTTATTTGTTTACTAATGTTGTCTCTCTGAGCTACCAATTGCTTTAAGAGTTGCAACATGTTTCAAGGGCTGCTTCTCCCAGCCCTGGAGATGATCTGCTGAAGTTGGTAGAGACAGACTGATTTGTTCTTTTGGAAGGATTGACTGTAAACACATAAGCAAGACTTTCAACAATAAGTGCAAGTCTAATGTAATAATTCCTTTCTGCCCGCCAAATCTGAGTCTTTGTTTTCTCCTCATCTTTTGATGGTCAGTACATCCTATCTCGTTCAATGTGAACCGTCTTCTTATTGATGGTCAAAATCGAGAAGTCAAGTTGAGACCATGGACTTGATCTCCTAACAATCTTCAGTTGCTGTGTTCTCATGACACTTTTTACTGCGCGCTATCAGAATGAATGGCATGATGAACCAAGTAACACATTCTGATAGTAGCTGTTTTAGAGCACCTTCCTCACATGCACTTGTACAGTTGTTCATGCTGATGATTGTACAGGAGCTCCAGAAAATCTGGGACTGTGATCCCCTCCATTTCAAACAACCGCAGGTTGCTGAGAAAGTGTTTGAAGATATTTGTGACAGCTCTCTGATATTTGGTGATATTCTGAAGGAAATTAAAGTCAGTTTTTCCTAAGTTTAGCATGACATAAGCTAAACGCACATTAACTACTGTTTCTTGTGCTACTTCCCAGTAGCCTTTACCATTTTTCTTAGTGCGTCTGGCACATCTATGCACTCTTAGCTACAATGAGAAAATGACAATGCTGGGAATTTATATTCTTCAGGAGACTTTTATCTGACCCCTTGCTTACATGTTGAAATCAAACATACCCAACAAACATGGGCTCAGAAAATCATTTCTATCACTAATGCTCTCAAAGGAGCTGATTCTTTCCTCATTTGAGCTCCTTCTCCTACTGTATGTAGGTAAGCAAACAAGAGCAGAGACTAAAAGTTTTAACAGATATGCCACTACAGCAATTCAGTTTACCAATCTGCCCAGCAACTTGAGGTGACACCACTTCCTTCTCTAAGCATCATCATGTTAATACACAACGGAGAAATCAGAAGCAATGGCATACCTCTTTAGATCATTCAAGTCCCAGAGATGTGTTGTGTATGTGAGGCAGGAGCTTTTGGGAACAGAGCTGGGGAGCTGACAGGAATTGTCCTTTCCCTACCACGTGCAAGAGGTATGGACTTCCAAATCTAACCCCCAGTTGTGACGGGGGAAGACACCTATTGAACCGAGTAGATGGAGTGGCTGCTGGGTAAGGGGGCAGAAGCCGAAGGGAACAAGGCACACAGATGCAAGACTGGAAGCAGTAACACTGGGGACCAAGGAGCACTGGAAACTTGACATATTAAGTGGTTCAGGAGCTGGCTATGATTTTAATCACTTCTTTGATTCATTCTAATTAGGGCTACAACAATGTGTGTCTGTTAAGTGCTACCTTCACTTTTTTATACTGATCAGGAAACTAAACTCTATGCCTATAAAACAGGTGTGATTTTGTGCTTCATATGTTCCAAGTTCTGTTTCTGGTGCTACTGGTGAGATGACAAACCCTTCCATGTATCCCAGTATTTCTACTGTGACTTTAGGCCATTTAATTAGCAACAGAGGGGCAAACCATAGCTCTCTCCTCCTGTGGATGTTATTGCTATGCCACTCTCCACCGTCTTTGAAAGGTCCTGGAGAACAGGAGAGGTGCCTGAGGACTGGAAGAAAGCCAGTGTCACTCCAGTCTTCAAAAAGGGCAAGAAGGAGGACCGAGGAAAGTATAGGTCTGTCAGCCTCACCTCCATCTCTGGAAAGGTGATGGAAGGGTTCATCCTGGAGGCCATCTCTAAGCATGTGGAGGAAAGGAAGGTGATCAGGAGTAGTCTTGGATTCACCAAGAGGAAGTTGTGCTTAGCCAATCTGATAGCCTTCTCTGATGGAATGACTGGCTGGGTAGAGGAGGGCAGAACAGTGGATGTTGTCTCCCGGGACCTCAGCAAGACTTTTGACACTGTCTCCCATCACATCCTCCTAGGTAAACTCAGGAAGTGTGGGTTAGATGAGTGGACAATGGAATGGATTGAGAACCGGCTGGATGGCAGAGCTCAGAGGGTTGTGGTCAGTGGTGCAGAGTCAAGACGGAGGCCTGTAGCTAACGGTGTCCCCCAGGGGTCAGTCCTGGGTCCAGTCTTGTTCAATGCATTTATCGATGACCTGGAGGAAGGGACAGAGTGCACCCTCAGCAAGTCTGCTGATCATACGAAACTGGGGGGAAGAGTGGCTGATACCCCAGAGGGCTATGCTGCCATTCAGAGGGACCTGGACAGGCTGGAGAGATGGGTGGAGAGGAACCTCCTGAAATTCAACATAGGCAAGTGCGGGGTCCTGCACCTGGGGAGAAATAACCCCATTCCCCAGGACAGGCTGGGGGGTTGACCTGCTGGAAAGTAGCTCTGCCGAGAAGGACCTGGGAGTGCTGGTGGACAACAAGTTGACCATGAGCCAGCAGCGTGCCCTTGAGGCCAAGGAGGCCAATGGTCTCCTGGGGTGCATTAGGCAGAGTGTTGCCAGCAGGTGGAGGGAGGTGATGCTGCCTCTCTACTCTGCCCTGGTGAGGCCTCATCTGGAGTACTGTGTCCCATTCTGGACTCCCCAGTACAAGAGAGACATGGAGCTACTGGAGAGAGTCCAGCAGAGGGCGACAAAGATGACGAGGGGACTGGAGCATCTCTCCTCTGAAGAAAGGCTGGGAGAGCTGGGCTTGTTCAGTCTAGAGAAGAGAAGACTGAGGGAGGATCTCATCAATGTCTACAAGTATCTGAAGGGGGAGGGTGTCAAGAGGATGGGGCCAGACTCTTCTCTGTGGTGCCCAGTGACAGAACAAGAGGCAACGGGCACCAACTGAACCACAGGCAGTTCCATCTGAACCTGAGGAAAAACTTCTTTCCTGGGAGGGTGACATGGCACTGGACCAGGTTGCCCAGAGAGGTAGTGGAGTCTCCTTCGCTGGAGATATTCAAAACCCATCTGGAGGCAATCCTGGGAAATATGCTCTAGAGGTCCCTGCCTGAGCAGGGGGGTTGGACTAGATGATCTCCAGAGGTCCCTTCTATCCTCAACCATTTTGTGTGATTCTGTGCAGTGTGCCACAGGCTACAGGACAGCATTGTTACATGCAATCCTTACATTCACACTGACTTTAACAACTCTTTATGGTCAGGTGGGAAGGGCAGTCAGTTACTCTGAAAGATGTATGAGTTCTTTTCCAAGCTTTCTGCTGGTGCACTGTGTGAGTTATGTAAATAGATACCAAATATTTGGCTACCACTTAAGCACTTTGGTAAAAGCACCAGCCAAAAAAAAAAAATCTTCAACTTTTTTTCTGGAACTCTAGCCTTAATTCTGAAGTGCTGAAAAGGCTTTGGAAAGAGTCAAACCATAACCTACTAGTACATTAGTTTTCTATCTCTCTCTTTGACAGCTATGTGTGAACAGTGTTAATTCTTATCTGACTTACTAGGCAGTGTTGCCTATTCTTATCTTTTGATTTCTTGCTGTGCTGAAGAATGACTCTTGAAACCTCTTTATGCGGGGATTAAATCTGTTTGTTTGTTTCTTGATGACGCTCCCGGACTCCCTGCCTACTGAATGATATGAGGTAGTATTTGCTTGTCACTATTAGTTTCTAATTAAGCCATAAAGTCTCTCAGACTCAGTTTTTTTGAGAATAGGTGTTTTAAGATGCACAAACAGACATGAGTCTTTTCTTGGTGAAGCTATGGAGAAATTAAGTTATTCAAATCAGATACGGACACTTCCTGGACTTCTCTTTGACTTGGGAGAGCTAGTGCTTGCCCTTTACTTTGCTGCTTACAACAGTTCCTGCAGGAAAAACCTAGAGCAGAGAAATCTGAGACAGCAGCTGCTCCAGGATGAGCAGACATTTGGCTGAGTAGCCTGTGCTGGATTTGTTTTCTCCTCATTTTTTCAGGAACCTTAGTCCTTGGATCAAACTAATTAGTGCGTGTTTGGATGTGTCTCCCATTGGTAGTAATGCAAAATGAGCACCATCTGAGCACTGTGTTAGCAATCTCTTATGAAATGAATAAGATTCACTCTCATCCCTAGAAGAGTTGTGTTCGACCATAGAAAAAGTCGCCCAGTTCTCCACCATCACAGATCCTGTGCTTTATGGCTATGGGTCAGACAGCTCTAACCTGCTAAGAGGCTTATTTACCTTTTTCTTCATTGATCTGAGTCCATTTTCTGCTTCCCTATTTGATCCTTTTGCATTCCTCCTTTTCACTTTCCATGCTCCAAAACAACCCCCCCCCCCGCCACCTCCCCTTCTAACTCTGTAGGTGAGTGCTCTCCATTGACCCTGAGCTCATCCTTTGGATGTACTCTGTGAATCTCACCACAGGTATCCACTCCCTTTGGCGCTGAGCCAGCTGAATTCTGTGGGATATTGACAATCTGTTGAAACCACAATGAAAGGTAATGATGAACCTGGCACTGCTGTCAGCCTATGTGCTTTGTCTAGCATAAGTAACATGTGCTGCTAAGCTGCAAAACACCCAAAAGGATTGTCTGAAAGCAAGGGTTTTGGATGACTCTGAGTCTTTGTTATTGTCTGGCTGTGATACACAAAAGCAACTGTCAGTGCTTGTTTTATTTTTAACAATCCTTTAATCTATTTACCAATTTCAAGGATTTCTTTGAGTTGCTCTAAAACCCACCATAGGTTTTTGGTTCATGCTTGGCCATGTTATCTCTTATTCCTCATGACCAGCTCATTTAGAAGTCTGCATGAGAACTGAATCATCCCATCTACATCCATCAACTACCATCTGCATAGCAGTCATTAGAGGGGTCAACAGTGTGCAGGTCTCCATTGCTAGGAACGCTTACTCTTGGTTTCTTTCCAGGACAGTTTCTTCATAAGAACCTGCACGTCTTTCTTGACTGCCTGTACTTCTTGGGCCTTTGAGAGTCTTGTTTCCATTCCTTTGACCTTTACCTTCTAAAGGTAAAAATCTTTCTGCTTTGGTTAATATATGGTTCATTTTTTCACCTTTTCTGTATCAATCACATCAGGAGACATGGTTTAGCTCTGAGCAGGGGAAAGGCTTTTTTATTTTGCCATTCCTGATTGATCTCTCCTAAAGAGCTTATGTGGTCAGAGAGAAGTCTCCTGACCACAAGAACCGCAGCCTGCATCATCAGACTTCAGAGCCATGTCGCTTTTGCTGGGACCTTGGCTTCGTTCCTTACCATGGAGGCAGCGTAGCCTGTGCTTGTGCTTGTTGTGTCCTATTCCAAGACAGAACTTGGTCTGAGTTCCTTATTTTGTCTGTTTTAGTCTCAGAGACTCTGCCTTCTTTGGCCTGACCCAGCATTTCCCTTTCCCTGTGTTTTGCTTGTCCCGGATATTTTATACTGCAGCTTCTGAATCTTCTTCTCCCTGCTCCAAGCTCTGATCTTACTTGCTACCTACAATGTCTGAGCTTGTTGCTGTTAAATTCTAGAGCTATAATCTTTAGGCTTGAGAGCTGTCCTGGTAGGAGATCTTGCATACAGACTTTCTTGTTTTCTTCTCCCGTCCACTATCTTTCAGCAACCTGAAGAATTAAGAAATCAGTCTGTAACTGCTGATGGTTCCCCCTTCTTTTCTATCCCTTTTTCCTGTAAATGTTACTCTAACTAGACTAGATGACTTAAGAGGATTTTTATGTCTAGTTTGCAATTGTTTTCGTTGCATTTAGTGTGTACACATTGCAATATTTACACTGCACTTTCAAAATGTACTGCCTGTGATTCTGCAGTTGAGATACTGGAGTGTGAAAGAGACTCATGTTCACCAGTTTCTGCTAGTGTAAACAGTCAGGATGCCAATTAACAGGGGCCCAGTACTCTAACATGTGTAGGCATATCTACAGAGAGAGAATTCATGATGTGGTAGTGTGGGATAAAGTCAAACTGCCACGAATTTAAGATGGATCAGAGACATGGTGTGGAATATTTACAGAGCATGCATATGCAAATTTTATCTAGGCTACAGAGATTGAATTTTGTGTAAGCTTTTATAAATATTTTAGAAGTAAAGGGGAAAAAATACAGCATTTTATCTTCTGCCAAAGGGCTGAAAGGGAATAATGATAAACACCCTAGAATGATCTGAAGGAATTCTTGAAAGATTTGACAACTATAGGTATAAAAATCCTATACTCTTTAAGACCTTTGGGTCTGAACAGTAATTTATTTCCAGAAAAGTCTAGGAAGTTGCACTATCCTAATGATAGCTTTCCAGTTTTGCAGTAAAGGTAACAATCAAAATCTGACGTTTCATGCATTCTTTGCTACTAGGAGCCTAACGCTGCTTTTTAACTCTCTTTTTTTTGCCATGGGTCATGTGTAATTCTTTGTTTATATAGGGAAGCTATCCTTGACTGGTGGGCAAGGGAAAACATTTTCACACAAGACTGATGTCTTTTTTTAAAATAACATTGGTTAGTAAAGTTAGAGCATCTAGTAGTAGGATTTTGGAGCTCTGATGAGGAGAAGGGAAATAAGAATGTTGAAGTACATGCAAAAAACTAAACTGTTCACTTATGTTATTGTGCTACCTATATGACTCACTATGTGTGTAAGTAAGTAAAGTGTAATTGCTTCAGTATTTCTACTCAGTGAACAAGAAGTTTTCCCTCTCAGGAAAAGAAGCTGACATTTTTATGAAGCAGAAGGTAACTGAATCCTGTTAGCTTCTCACACACAGTCAGTTCTTTGCTCCTTTGCATCACTGAGCACTCAGATCACCTGGAGTCACTTGACTGTGTTTCAGTGAGCTTAAATTTGCTCTATGTCATATTAGAGCAGAATTTTGCCTCTAGACATCAGTAATAATCTTCATTACATATAAGAACTGTGGGGTCATCTACATTTATTTGTGGTCATGCTTAGCTCATTGTATGGTCTTAAAAACACATCTGTGATCCACCCTGAAGTGTTCTCTTTTGTTCTATTCTAGACTGCAGAATGAATTAGAAATGATGTGGGTGAGCCAGACCTCTGAGGATCAAACAGGTGAGTGATGTGACACTTCTGACTCAAATAAAAATGAAATGGTCCAAATTAGGGTACTAAGGTGTCCTAAATGATTTGAAAGAAAGCCAAACCAAAAATTATCTCAGATGCTGATTTTTTTTTTCTAGTAGTATGATAAAAATGTGCTGGCACCTAATGAAGTCAGGCGTATAACATATTTCTTTCATTCCTGGTCTCATCTAAAACCTGTGGATGTCAATGGGAGACTTTCTAATGCTTAAGGAACCTAGACAGCTGCCAGATTGTCTCTAGGAGTCTGTGACTGATTCTGTCACCGTCAGAGTCACAACACTGGTGAGCTAAAGATGTCTCAGAGACTGTATGCAAAACCCTTCAGCTGGCAGAAGTGTGATAACTGGATTTCATGCTTATCACGGGTAGGTTAAGCCCTGAATCACGTGATTTTATAGGCCTTCCTAAGCTTCTTTTCAGCATTCACTCTATCAGTTCTGGATGCTCTAACTGGCCATACAAAGCTCCAGATCTTCTTGGGTGCTCACTAGGTTCCTTGGTTTAATAACAACAGTGAAGTATACAGTCTGCTTATGTATTGCTTGAGAAAGCAGTGTCCTTTGATAAGGCCTTTGATCAGTGGAATCTGGATTAGGACCTTTGAATTATCCATAGTAAGGTAACATATGTAAATCTAGAAAGTTGGGAAAGGGAAAAAAGAAAAACTGAGCGTTTCATGAACTGGTTAAAATCTGGTAAACACCATCAGGGTAGAAAATAGTATGACTGGTCTAATCACATATTACATCTGCATTTTATTACTTTATTGAAAAACTATATTCAAAGTGGTTTTCTTCCAGAGCATGAGAACATACTGGTTTGCAAGTTATAATGTAGTAAATAAGGAAATAGGTGTTTAAGTCGTGATATGAAATGCCTGATGTCTGATAGCACAGCTTTGATGAAAGAGGAAGATCTAAACCTGCTTTTTCTACAATGTCTCAGCAGCCCAGTGTCGTACTGTAGGCTGCATGGAGTTGTTGGCTTCACCATGTGTTTCTTACTACCGTTATCTAGCTTTTGTTTATAAACATTTTCAGTAGGAACAGTGCTGCACAATCAAGCCAAATTCTGCTTTTTCTTTTTTCCTCTGAAATTAAACTGGCCCCAATTCCTCCCCAGTGTAACTGTCTTCATGTCAATGCATGTATGCCTGGATGCAGCTGCCACGATTGTGTTTATTTCTACAGCATGGTAAAAGTTTTGAATTCCAAAGCTTTGCAGCTTAACCGTTAAAAAAGCCATAAAATCAGTCATTGGCTCTAGCTCTCCTGCAGGACTAATGAATAAAACAATCAGAAGTTTCTAGGCCAAGGCATTTCTGAGAAATGATTTTGCATAAAATGAGCTAAAAGACATTTAAGCAATGGGAGAAGGTTTCTCCCTCTTCCCCTCCCCATCAGGTACTGATTTCAAAAATACTTGTTCAGTTAACCTCACATTTCCCCTCTCCACCTTCCTCAATTATGCACTAAAGAATCAAAACCAGCCATGTCATAAAGACGTAAATGTTGTTGTTCTTCCTTTTGTATTATAGCTGTATTTAGAAGCCCCAGCCATGAATGTGGGGGTCTAAATGCGCTAACAAGTGCTGCCACTTCAGAAATCAAGGCTGTGCAAAATACTTGTTTTTTGTTTTGGGAGGTGGGATGCTAAGCAATCAAAAATATTTTCTCTAAGTTAATTTCAAATGAGAACTTTGTGGTTTTCCCAAGGGAAAAGAATGGAGATTTGATTTTTTTTTGAGTTAAATAAAATGTTTTCCTAATCCTTTCTAAATAAAAAGACACTACCTGATTCTCTCCAAGTAGCATTTCTGTAAACCTCTACCAGGCCCGGTAGCCATCCTGACCCACAGAAGGGACACACTTGCTATCATTTTCATCGGCTTATGCAAAAGGAAAGGAGTTGTGCAAGGCTGGTGGCAGTTGGCCCTTGGGGCAAGGGGAGAGGCAGGAAGCACAGTTAGGTACTTTCACCATGCAAGGCGGCACACAACTCAAGTCAGGCTCATGCTCTCTTTCTCCAGTCTGCCTCATTTTTCACCAAAGCTGTCAGCCCTTACTGAACTATTGACTGCATGTAGATAGATACTGCACTGCAGACCAGAGGGAGGCAGAGAGGGGCTTGCTGCCTATCAACAGGCTGCTCAGCAAGTAGGAAATCTGGGATCACAATAGTCAGCCTTCAATCGTTAAAACATCCTTATTACCCAGCACAGTGGCCTTGTCCTGAATCTGACAACAGTGCTCAAAGCCGCTATATTGCAAAAGTGGCTAACGAACTACCATGGGCTTTGAAAGGCCTTCGAGCTCCAGGGCAGCGCCTGAGCCACCAGGATTTTCTTGCGCTGCTCACTGCTCTGGTTAGCCAAGGAGAGCTGGACCACTGGCAGCTGCCCCTTGCATGGGGGAGACAGACAGCTTCTTCCTCTCCCTCTTCCCTTTCTCTTTGCCACTGCCTTCCCTCCCTCCCAGCTTTCCGCTCTCTGAGCACTCAGGAGCAGCAGAGCCCGGGAGGTGTAGCCCTGTACCTTGACACCTCTCCTGGCTGCCCCACTTTCCGCAGCCCCCCCCTTTCAGAGGAGCACGAAGAAATGAACCCACATGCGAGAGCACAATGCAACCTGGAGGTGCAGTGCTGCCAGGGGAGAAAGCAGTTTGTTTGTAAAAGCCCAGACTCGATGGCTGATGGGAGGCTGGGTGGAGGCAAGGACACAGCTCCCGCCATAGTGAATCAGGTACCACCAGCAGGCTGTGGGTAAGCTCACTGAAAAGCTGTAAGAAACCAAAGAGATTTTGACTCAAACGAGACCCTGGCTGGGCAGGAGGGTGAGCTGCCCTTTAGGGTCTTGAGGGCTGGACATGGACCAGGTAGAAGAGGCAGAGCCACTGTGGCAGCTCCTCCTGCGGAGGTGGCACTGAGCAGGTAGCACCTCAGGGAGCCTAGCCCGGGCTTGCTCCCCACCAGCGCTGTCAGCAGTTTGGACAGAACCAGTGCCTGCTGTTGCTGAGATAAATACTCTGCTCCATTTGTCCTCGTGGCATTTCATACTGTTCCCAAGTCTGCTGCTCTGCCCTAGACCACATTTAGTGTTTATACCCTCTGTCTGATAAAAGGGGTGCTAGTGTAGGGATGTGCTGAGGGAACAACAGACCTTACAGTCTTGTGGGCAGATTTTTTTTCCTGTTGGACATTTTAGCTTTGAGCTGGGATTACTGGAGGAAGGATTTGGTATTTTTTTTTGAGCAGCCATTTAATGTGACATGGCCCTCACACATTTACCTTAAGATGCTATCTGTTTAAAGCTCAGATGCTCACATTATTGACTTGCTTTAGTGTGGGTGACAGTGAAGTTGGCCCAGAGAAAGCTTAAGTGCATTTTCTGTACTCCTAAGGGAGTATGGCATGTATGCTCTTCTTACATGCTGTCACCAGTTCTCCACGCTGGTGGGGGATGCAGCATGGATTTCCTTCTTGGTTGTGTCCCCACTGTATCCAGAACCTGTCATATTTTTGAATGAAGTGTTTAAACGGCCTCGGCTGGGGTGCCTGTGAAAGGTGAGTAGCACAGCTGGTGTGGGCCAGAGGTCAGTCTGGCTGAAATGAAGTGTGGGTGCTGCAAGTATGAGCACCAGCTGAACTGGGGGCAATGTTGTGGGTGCCTCCGGCCTGTACAACTTGGCTTGGCTAACTCAAGCTTGTCCTTGGGTACGGCTACTGCAAGCACTAGAGCCGCAGCTGTAGAGACCAGGGAGCTTTCACCACCACCTCTGCGTGTGCGTGTTTTAATGCTTCCAGAAAGCTGTGGTGACCATGAGACAAAGGAGGTAGTAGGAAAAACTCCCTCTGTTGCTGAACAGCTTGAATCAATGAGGTGTAAATTCTCACTACATGGGAGGAAATGATGATACTGGAGACTGAGAAGAAAAAAATCATGTCTTGTGCTGGGATGGTAGATATGGCAAACACTCTCAGAAATGTAGAGGCAAGAAATCATTAATTCTAAACACTTCCTAGCAAGGATTCTTGAGGAGTACTGATGTCCAGGTGCTAGCAGGACAGACTCTTTAGAACTGAGATTGGCACCCAGCAGTCTTTATTTTCTCCTCTGAGAACATAACATATACCTAGTCCCGGTCCTCCTCCGGCTCCAGTCACCACAGTGTCCAGCCTCTCACCCTATAATAGGGTGCTTGGTGGTTGACCCTTACTGTGGTCTACAGACATAGGGGTTATTTCAGCATTCCTGTTACAAGCTGAGGTTTGTAACCACATAATTGTTAAACAACTAGAGCATCAGATTTTTAACCTGTTTATTTCTCAGCCAGTAAGGTGGTAATGATGCCCACCAATGCAATGGTTCTGGGTAGGATTTTCAAGTATCCTGAGCTGGCTAACTCATCCACTCTTGAAATCAATGCTGAAAGGTCTAATGACTTCAACAGGGACAGTGATACCACAGTGCTGATGATAGTCTGTGAAATCCCATTTCTAGGCGCTTAAATACCTGCATGTGACTGCAGAGCTTTCACTTGGGGTGTAAATGACCATATGTGAACACATTTTAGACACATAAATGATGGTTAGGTTTTAAATCTAGACTGAGAAAAGGAGGTCTGTGATGGATTGTTGAGATTAACTAATTGACTTTTAATAAAAGAGAAAGAATACAAATATTAACATGCATACTTGTTACAGAGTAGTGTTATTGCTTCTTTTTTTCTAGTACAGTAAGCACCATCGTTATTACTTGAGCTCTCATTGTGACTGGTGCTGTACAAAGCAAACAGTGGGGGACAGGCCTGTACTGAATACTATACAATCCAAGGTACAGAACTTGCAGAGGTGTATTTATGTGCTAAAAACTGCATACTGAGAGTGGCCTGTGTGAGGCCCACTTACACTATAAAAGTTAAACACTTGCAAATTTCTGCAGCAATGGCACATTCAGCATTACAACCAGTATTCCTTTCCTACTGGCAGTTATGCAGTTAGAAACAGTGCAGGATCTCAATAAAGCCACTTTTAACCTGTCCCTGTCACTGGTTACGCTAATAAGAGTTCCAGCTGTGTTAAGTGAGGAGGTAATTTCATGCAGCTAAATAGAAGCTAAAAAGTACAGTCAGCGTGAACTGGGAATAACATGTCACTGTTAACGGTGGGCAAACAGCAGAATGTTTATGCAGAGCTCGGTTTTGGATAAGCATCTGGAAGGTCAAACATTTCTCCAAACTTTCTGTCCCCTGAAGCAGGATTATAGCTGCTGACAGGACATCTAATCCATTTAATTATTTGAACTGAGAGTAAAACAGAGCAGCCAAAAAGTCACAGGAAAGCTGAGAAAAACTGTAAAAACACTCAACGCAAAAACTGCCCAAACTCCTTGTTTTTGTCTTTACCAGTTCAGGCAGAGAGACTGCCATTGTGTTCCTGTGTCATGCCTTTAAATTGAAAGATATGTTCAAAGTCGCTGTTTTGCCAGCCAGCTTTTTCAACAACTCCTTGTGCTGCCACCTGAGAGCACAAGACAGAAAAGTCTGTCACTTGTTTCTAAAATAATCAGCAGGTCTCCAAGCATCAGTGGGGGTTCGGGGAGGAGGTGAAACTCTTGATTAATTTAGACAAATGTACTTAGTATCGAGATGTTAAAACAACGAATAACAGCAATTGCTCATGACAATTCCCATGCTTTGATGGCAAACAGGAGATCTTAGGCTCTATGCACCTTCAGTACAGTGCGTGAGGGGTGCTCCTGCAGCGACATAAGAAATGTGTATACGAACTCTGGTCCTCTAAACAACTAGTTACTCTGAAAAGTTCCTCTCCTTGCTTTTTTTAAACTAGTTTCAGAGGGTCTTTAAATATAAATTGCTAACTCTGTTGGGTGGGGCTTTTTTTGGACTGGGCTTTGTCTGTACTGTAATGAAAAGGGACAGTCAGCAGATGGCAATGTTGTATAGTTGTTGCATCAGGAGACAGCCACCTCATCAAGGGAGGGAAACCTCTGATACTCCATAAGTAAGCCAGGAAGGGAAGTGGAGGGGCCCCTGACTGAAGAGTTAGCCCTCCACGGATATTTTGGCTGAATGTTTGTGTAAGCTTACTGGGTTTTTGTTACTATTTGTAAGAATAATTCACCATTTAAATCATCTCTCCTTTGAAAGGGCAAGCACATTACCATTTAAGAAGAGCAATCTAATTAAACTAGTGCTTTTCCATATTCTTTTAAAAACATGATTTCATAATGCTGCATAAGTACAACGTGTACTTCCCCACACAGATTGCATTTTTTAAAATAGATAAGTGAGTTTGATGCATTTGCTTTTGCTGAAACGTTGTATGACAATTTAACTGATCTATGATATTGCCTTTTCAGACTGAAACTATGAAAATCAACTCATCAAACATATTTCTTCAATACCAAATAAAAGTAAGTTATTTCCTTAGAACACAGGGCGATTCGGGCATAGTGCAAACTAACTTCTACATGCATTACCTTCACTAGGTCTCATCCCAAAACACTGGAAAGCTTCTCTTTGGCTTCAGCAAGTTCCAGATTAGGACTGCTGAGAACTGCCAGCTAGAAAGCAGAAAGGTACTGGATATGTATTCACCTCATTTTTTACTGCTGAGGTAGAGCTATCAGTGTACTTTGATCCGAATATGTAAACTAAAGCTGCAAAAGCTCCCATTTTCCAACTGTAGTGAAGGCACTGGAATGAGGTAAGAGAGCCTGTGATAGAGAGCTCCAGCTTATAAAATCCATGGAATAGCTCAGCAAGAAAAACTTGGAAAGACTTCTGTAAAACACAGGAACTGACAGATGCGTGAAGAGAGAAGAAAAGTGAGTAATAGCTTGAATAAAACAGTCTTTGGTTCAGAAGATAGTTCACTGAACACTCTGAAGCCTGATGCTCTGTGTTAGTACCCAAAAGAGCAGGTTTCGTTTCAGATGTTAGTAATGTTAAATACAAAGCTAGTTACACCCAAACAGAGTTTTGTCTAGCAGTTGCCTCTAAAAACCACGAATGGACATGTATGCTGAAAGATAAAAATCAAATATTTGTATAGAAGTAATTGGTTTAAGAAAACCAATGCTATAAACACCCTTCCATGTTTATACATTAAGACCAGGTTCTGCTGTCTGTAGGGTTTTCCTCATGGTATGAGAGTTGGCAAGAAGTGAGATGTTATGTCACACTCAAAGACATGCATAACTTCAGATGTAGTGCTAAATTAAAACTCCTGTCGCACAGGATCTACTTACTATAATTTATGTCAAGGTTAATGGAGTAAAAAGTATTGCAATATTTTAAATGCTGATCAGACACATTACCAATTAATATCACTGCAGATTTGTTCTTAGCCACTGAAGGATATTTCAATATTTCTCAAAATTTATGTCTTTCTTTTTTACAGGAAGTTGAAGGCAGTATCACAGAAATTTTAGATAAACTGCGTAGCACTCAGGAAAATCAAAAGTGAGTTTGTAATGTTCAAGTGTCTTATGTCATTGTGATTACACAGAAAGTGTTAGAGTGATGGAAACTCCTGTTACAATAACTTGCTAGACCAAAGTAAGAAAGATTAGTTATTAAAGCAGATGCATTCAAGTGCTACTTGCATAGCACATACAGTAGCAGGTGGGAGTCGTATTCAGATAGTATAGATTTGACTTCAGTACGGCCCAGAGTGTTAAACTAAGAAAAAATAGTAGTGGGAATTATGCTTAATTGATTGTTTCAGTTACTTGTTTAGATACAGAACAGACAAATTACTTGTGAAAACCTTTTAAGCTTTCCCGCAGTGTCCTGCCAATGTTTTCTCACACTTCACCTGGAGGAATTCTACCCCTAGTGTGTTCTGACATTGCCCACCAGGGCCAATTTTGGTAACTTTTTTGTGATATGCATTTTTTTGTATTGGGAACTGGCTTGAAATTCCTAGACTTATTTCACATAACTGTTTCTTCTTTTTCTTTTTTCTATGGGTTTACAGAGTCAGTCTCAAGCAATTGAGTTAGCTTACTCTACAAAGTTAAAGCATGTGCCTCTGGTTATTAGCGTCACCAATTAGTAGCAAACAACGAATTTATTTGTTGCTGTGGTGCTTGCAGTATTTAGTTCTATCCTAAGACTCTATTTATTCCTGCCATGTTTTGAATATTCAGAAGCCTTGGATGAGGAGTCATCCAAGGTGAAACAGCAAGGAAGAGAGGCTCTCTGCTTAGACAGCCACCGTTAATGCCATGAAATGCACATACTCAGATAGGTACAAGCTTTAACGTACACAAACAGGATATATGGCATATTTTTTATGGTATCAGATTGGTGTGTTTTAAGTGCTGCTCACAGGTTTACTTTTCAGACCTGCAATGCAGTTTTACGAAAACTGAACAAACTTCAGCCATAGCTAAAGCTCAATATGAACTGAGAAATTAGATCTATAAAATAGCTGAAAGTCCAGTTTATTGTTAGAATTTAAGGCAGTTTTCAATATTTCGGAGTTATCTCCTGTTATTGTAATACTCTGCTAAGTGAGTGGTTTCTCAAATTTAGATGTCAGGACTTGTGTTTTGTGCCATAGGGCACAAAACCCCCTGTTGTGTTTGTCTGTGAGTACAAATCTGTGAGCTGTACACTTCCGTACACAGTTATGAGATTGGTGGTAAAAATCCAAAATGATACTTACAGACTCAAAAGAAATTGATGCATTAATATAGAAAAGAATGATTCTATTCTCATCTTGTTGGCAACGCTTGGGGTTACAGGGGGTCTGTTTTGCTGACACAGCAGATTTTTTAACCTTTGAATTGTGCAAGGAAAGTAAAAAATCCTTAATGTTTGTTTCAAAAGTCGTGAGTCTTAGCAAAACAGAACCCTAAACTCAGACGTTATGAAGATTTTCAACTCACTTCTAACTTAAAACAAAAAATGCTAGATTCTAGGAGTCTATGCAATCTTAAAATTAAGGTTAAGCTTCAATTAATTAATTTACTGTTTATGGTTGTTAATTAAGTTAGAACTGCCAACGTAAGAGTTCACAAGGTGGTCAGTCTCTGCAGTCGCAGCGCTTTTGGAGGATGGCAGTGCGAGTTAGCTCTCAGTTCATGAGCTGCTACGGAATGATCTAAGGCCACTAATATATGATAATTTCGTGAACATGGAAAGTGACCTGCTTTATGATATGAAGCTACGGTATATTATGTTGTTAAAATTTCCTAGATGGATGCATTCATTAAGCTTAATGAGGGGAAGGGGAGGAATTGGAAGAGAATAACAGTAAAGCAACGCATGAGATCTAAATAAACAATCTCCCCACAAACGATGTGGAAAGCAGCTCCTAGACAGTAGCATGTTTCTGGCCTCCTGCTTAAAGTTGCAAGACTTGCTTTGCCAGAGTCGACTGCTAGTAGGTCTAGAGCTTATGGACAATTACAAAATTACACGCTCCCTAGGTAGAGAAAAGTAGAAGTGTGATTTGTAGGCTATGCAAGATTTAAAGTGTCAGTCTTTGGAGCAGGTGGAAATAAAATAAGGCTGTGATATAGAGAGAAATTGTCACTGCCATGTTAGAGGTCAGAAGAATTTAAGGTGCAGTTGCATAGACATCTGATAAGATAGATATAATCTGTTGTTTTAAAGCCTATTCTACCTGAAATGCTTTAATTTTAAATACGCAGTGCTTGCTTGAGGAAGGTATGTTGGTTACTGACGGTTACATTCGCTTCATGTACTGAATGTAAGTCAGGTCAGCTGAGGTAGTAATTAGTGAACATACCGGACCTGTATGAGTGGGAGAGTCCTTTGATCCTTCTCTTCAGAAAGACAGTGATGGTCCATGGTCTGAGAAAGTGTACAACAGGAAAGATCTAAAGTCTAGGCCCATAAGGCCCGTAAAACAGGATCCCGGTTGCATCTGCTTAGAAATTACAGGACAGTGCATTTACCTACTTTTTAGTATTTCTTTGATTTTGAAAGGCAGGATAACATTTTTAATTGGAAGGGGAACAGAACTGCATAGACCAAAATCAGTGTCGTTTGATAGAGAAAACTTGGAAGAAAATGGAATGCAATTCTATCCAAAGGGATAAGAGCAAGTATTTTGTGAAAAGTTAAAATTTGGGAACATCATTAAAATAGAACCATCGGTCAGCCGAAAGGTTATTAGAAATAAAACATTGAGGTAATTAGTAGTAGATATAGTTGAATACAAGGTTAATTAGTCTCATTTGTATGATGTTAATTATTAAAAGTAATTAGCCCTGAGATACTTAAGGAAGTGTTCTCACTAAATGTTTTAAAAAATGTAATAGAAAGAATCTAACATTTTGCTTCCAGCAGAGCTTATGTATAAATCCTTTCAAGATGCACACTGCCTTGGGATATTTGCATAATAAGTTGCTTTATAAAATAGATGTCCAAAATTCTGCCCTCCTAATGTTACAAATCACATTTCTAGAGCTGACATTATTCTCTTTCTCCAGGACAAATCTGGGATACTGAAACAGTAATAGTAGCATGAGATTTCGAAATCAAAGCCTGTCTTGAGGCATAATTGAAGTAGGTTGTCTAATTGTCTGAAGTTAAAACTGTATCATCCTTTGCCCTTAATGCACATAAGATAATTTAGATGACATTTAATTAGAGGCAAAGCATAGATTAATACTTACTTAATATCTACAGCAGAAGCTTCCCTGAGCTGCTCAGAGATTGTCCAGTGCATTGGGGGCAAGTATTTAGCCTGTGTCTACAGCTAAATAAAATGCTTGCAGCAAACAATTTACTCAGCCAAGTTTCTTCTCTCCTTCTGCTGCAGGAATGCGATTTCTTCAGGCTTGGTTGCTATTTGATGAAAAATCCTTTATTTTGTAGTGCTTATTTGCTAAATTAAAAATACTCAAAATACAAAAGCTCAAATGCTCTTGTATTTCTGTAAATGGATAAGTTAGGTCATGTAGTTTTATTTGTTTTCCTGGTGGGATGGTTCTGCCCACACCTCTACTGCAAATAATGAAATTCCTTTTGGGTTTAGCTTTCTGTTCTCGTTTGTATTAGTCAACTGTCTCACTCAGGTCTTTTTAGAAAGTGACCAGAACAAAGCTACAAAATTAGGTGAAACACTTTCATTTTAATGTGAGTAAATGTTTATAAGGAAAAAAGGCCATGTATTTATTGTCAAGTCTTAATGCTTGCGTGGATCGCTGCTTGATCCAGGCCCGCGTCATTGTAGGGACGGAAGGCAACAGGAAAGCAAGCTGTGCTGTGAATAAAAAGAGGTCCACACTTAGCAGTAGAAAACCATACGGACCAGTGTCGTGAATGTGAACCATCTTTACTCTCAGAGAATAATGCCAGGTCTAGAAAATATCTCTCTTGGTATTTGTTCTTTGGAAAGATCGGGAGGAGAAGAGCACATCTTTACATTCCAGAGCTGCTGCATCTAATCAAGAAGAGCATGCAGGGCAATGGTAGCAAAAAGGGTTTCCTCAGTTCTCCGCCTAGATCCATTCCAACAAATTTCAGTCATCTAAGGTAGCGAGATGTTAGTGAGGATGAATCATCACTGGTGATGAATCTTTCTGTCTCTATAAGTAACCTCAAGTGCCTGAAGTTAGCTGAGCTTGGTCTTAGTTCCTTTTGTATGGCTCATAATGGGAAGACTCCCTGACACTGCCTGTGCTGGCACCCAGGTGTTGTCTGTCACTAACGTTAAGTTTTATTTTCTGCCCACTGATTGTGTTCTTGTATATTGTGTTTTTTTAGGAAGGTATGGGAATTGATAGAGATATTCTTGTTACTTGAAGAAGAAGAACAAGCTTCTGAGAATCCAGAAGAAAATAAAGGCAATGACGTGTAGGAAGATAAATACCTTCTACCTCAAATGTATTTTTAACATCTTGAAACTGTGCAAGTGGAACCCAGGCTTGAAAAACTACTATTGGATCTTAAAATCAAATATTATAATGTAACTTCAAAATCAGAAATGTGATTCCATTTTTGCATACTTTATTGTGGATAGCTATACTGTCTGCATAAAGAGATATTTCCCTCTACCATTTTTAGAAAATGTCTTGTGCTAGTAACTTTTATTAAATAGCTATGTTTTTCTGTACAGTTTTCAGTAGGCACTGCCCTCATTTATTCATGGATCCTTTATTTATGGAAACATCAGTGGGCATTAATTAAACTCCCAGGATGGAGCGCACAACTGCAAGTTTAAGTAAATTGGAGCTTCATCTTTGAAATAAGGCTCATGTCACTTTAAGTAGATTCTCGGTTGCTACTCTTGAATCAGGCCTTGAACTATGCTGGAACACAACAGCATATAAACATCCCTTCTAGGAGCTTTTTCATGGTCCCCAAATTTTGACTTTTATCTTATGAAATATAAGCCACATTTAAATCAGGTGGTAGCATCTGCCTGACTATGCAGAGCGCCTGAAAAAACAGACCAGAGAAAAGAATTTTTACTGTTGACTGAAAGGATTGCTGTGAATTCATTCTTGCGAATGCCAGCAATAAACTTCTGCCATGAGGTTTGTTTCTGTTTATTATTATGAACGAGTGTGAAGAAAAAGCAGGAAAAAGAAGGATTGTACCTGCTACATAGCTGTATACTTGCTAAAGGAACATCATACTTTGGCCCATGCATAAATGAAGCTGGGCACAATGGACTCGTCTTTCTTTCAATTTAATAAGTTATCAAATGGAAGGGAGGCATTGGCACGTTCACACTTAGCAGCTAACAAGACAAATCCAGAGCTCCTAATGTGACTAATAGGTATATCTGAATTCATTGGAGGGACAATCAGTCTAAAAGGCTCATAAACTGTACATCGCAGTCTGACCAAGGTGCATTGTCGCCCGCTGGCAATCTGAGAGAACTCCTTTTTTAAAAAAAACAAAAAAAGCAAACCAAATTCAACTTTTTCCAAAAAAGGGTGTCTTGAGGTTCCTTCTTTTATTTGGCAAAACTGAAAGGCTATTAAGGTTTTTTAAATCTTTTTTTGAATATTTTATTTTTTCAAACTTAATGAATAGACTGTCACTAGCAGGTGGCAAAAAAAAAAAAAAAAGTGGGCAAGACATCAAGTTGAAGAATTTGTTTTGTGGAGCTGACTTGTTACGTTTTTGCCTGGTTTTAGGGGCAGACACATAAAAACCTGTAGGTGCCAGAAGCAAAAAAGCCTTAGGTTTCTTCCTCTCCATCTGGTTTGAGCTGCTGTCTAAGCCTATAGACACACAAAGTACACGTTTAGTAGTGCCTGAGTCCTCGCAGCAGTTCAGTACCTCACTGACATTGGACTGTCACAGGATCCACCCACAAGGCATTACTGTTCCTTCTTTACATACAGACATCCTAGAGCATGAGTCCAGCTTGTCCTAAAAATGTATTATTTATTATTTTTGTATCATTATTCTTTTTAGAGCTGTAGCCCCTTTATCCTGTCTTCTGAGGAAGAGTACGAGCAGGGGCAGTTAGGGGAAGGTTATCTCCAGCTTCCAGTCGTAGTAGTTGTCTCCAGCTTCTAGCCACAGCTCAGGTACTTTCTGAGCCAAAGGTGTAACTTTGTGACTAGTAGCCCAAGGTGGTTCTCTTCTTCTATGAATTTGTCTTTTGGATTTGTTTTTTATTAGTTTTGTTTTCTGAATCCATTTGAACTCTTTGCATCTACAAGCTCTGCAGCAGAGTTCATGTAATACGTGATTAATCTATGAAGGAAACACCAATTTTTAGTCTGAATCTGCCATCTTGCAACCATGCTAGAGAGCAGGAAGGAATCCAGGCTGTGTAGTCTGTAAGCTAAACAAGCCAAGATGAAAAAGCAAGACAGAAAAGCAGTAGTATTATCCTCATGATTTGCTGCTCAAGGCTTAATTTGGCAGTGGAAATATGCCACAGGATGGCACCGGCACCAAGAAGTGAGCGTGATGGGTTTTTCTAAGGGAAACAAGAGTAGTCAGAATTATAACAGATAATGTTTAAAATAGAAAAAGAGTTGGAAGAAAGCCAGAATTCCTTGCTAATATCTAATCTATGGAGTAGGAAGGGAAGCGTGCATAGCAACATATGGTGCTGCTCACTGCTGGAGACAGCATTCTGTGGAAAATACTTTCTGAATTTGGGCCCGTGGTGCTGGTTCCCATGTCCTGTTTTAGAGGTGGGAAATCGAGAGCTGCAATGGTTGCCCAGGGTGCACAGTAACAGGGTAAAGTAAAATGCCATAGCCACAAAGTGACAAATTCCAAATTTAATTTTTTTTTGGGGGTGGTTTGAAGCCTTTCTGATCATTTCAGTGAAATTAGGGCAGGAAAAAGGGTGGGAATGTGATGTAAACTGTCTTCCTGGGAGGATGTATGTATTCATCTTACAAAACAAAACAGCCATTAAACCAAGTCTGATCTCTATTCATGTATGAGTACTTATTGGTATTCTGTGAACTAGAATGTGCTTTTTAAACTCAGTAATTATTACAGGAGATTTTTAATAATTCTCTCCTTGTGACCGTCCCTTTATTTTTATTGCATTTATGAAATAAATATAGGAGCTCCCAGAAGGTGAATGTAATATTATTTTGTGCTCACCTTTCATTTGGGACTCTATGAGAAGTTTATAAACATCAATTAAGTTTCACCATGCTGCCATGTGGGAAATAAATTTTCTTACACCCATGTTACAGATGGATAAACAAATAGTAGCTAAATAACTTGGCCAGGATCATGTAGCAAATTGGGAATAGAGTTCTTGCACTGTCTCCCAGTCCTTCGCTTGGTGCTAACCAGTAAGCATGCTGCCACATAGTT
Source organism: Struthio camelus (assembly GCF_040807025.1). NCBI lineage: Eukaryota > Metazoa > Chordata > Aves > Struthioniformes > Struthionidae > Struthio > Struthio camelus. Next base: position 87,762,361 of record NC_090944.1, on the reverse strand, counting down.
TATTTACATTTTGAAGCTGTTTTTAATGGACAAAGTTGCCAATTCTTTTTCTTCTGAATCATCAAAAACTTGCCAACATTTTATTTTAATAAAGCTTTCACTTACTCAGGCTGGTATTTATAGCTAATGTTTATCCTCACCTTTGGTTGCTTCCAACATTTGTGTTTGCTGTTAGCACAGGATGCTAGCAAGCAAAGCGCAAATATTTTTTGTGGTTCCTTTTAAGGCGTGTTCCCACTGACAACAGTAGCTTTTGGATCAGTTCCTCAGTCTCCCTCCAGTGCCTCAATTAGTTTCGTTTTTCCTTGCACAATGTCCTTTCAATTTTTTAACATTTTTATGGTGATGGTTGATAAGGCATGCCCAAGAGGACATAGTGAGGAGCTTTTTTTTTTCTATTGTGGATTCATAATCACTCAGGTTGAGCTGACTACCGAATTTTTTTTTTTTTTGAATTTGCCATCATAACCTTTTTTTTCCCCTGTGTTGTGTGTAGCCACTTTCAGCCCAGGAATAAAATTGTGGGTGGAAATGGAAAGCTTGTTGTTGTTTTCATTACCCCCTGCTTCCATTTCACGATATGGCAGCATTGGGTAATGAAAACTTGGCCATGGAGGTTCTTTAAAGGTAATCTCGGTGCTCCTTTGTGCATGATATTGATTATGAAGGTAGAACGACTACTGTTGTAGTTACTCTATGACACTGGAGGATTTCTTCTTCCATGTGAAAAACTCGTCATTTTTGTTACTGTAATGGAAGTTCCTGGAATTATTTCTCCTGGAAGCAAGGTTGGGCCAAAGAAAACTGGACTGGTATTAATGTCCTGATGACTTCCAAATTTTAGGGACAGTCTCCCAGAAGAAAGCTATCCTTACTAACATATGAGATTTAGAAATGCCAACTGGTTCTCTCTCACTTTGGCACTGAAACAGACACTCATTAGAACAGATGGGTAGGTATGCTATGACAATTTTCTTTGTAATAACCAACATTATTATTTAAAAATATGTCACACTGTACCTCAAATATTGGTTTAGGGAGCAGTTAGCTGAAGTCCATTATTACCATGAAGAGACTGGTCACGGTTAAGTCTGATTCCAGACAAAATCCAGTCATATGATGCATACATTAATCCCCGCAGGGTGACTGTGAAAGTATGGTTAACAAGTTACCTGTGTATAAAGGAATATGTGAAGAAGATGCACATAAGCATTTGAAGCTGCCCAGACAGGTATTTTGCCTCACAAGGGGCTAGCAGCCTGTTTAGGCATTAGTCAAGCACCGCAGCAGCCACTAGCTGACTGCTTACCATTCGGGCAAGTGATAATCACACTAACCACGTTCAGGGGACAGTATTTCGAAACAGAAGGGAATAGCCGGGGGTGGGGGGGGTGGAGTGGGAGATCAAAGGACAACTTTGAAGGAAGAACTGACAGGCAAAAAGAGAAGATTTGAAAGAGAGGATTTTGACAGGGGGAGGGGAGAGAAGCAGAGAGGAAAGATCCCCAAATCAAATCCTCTTCTGTTTAAAAATCCTATTTCCTTGGATTGTGCTAAGCAACTAGATGCTTGGACTTGAGCTCTGAATGTGTTACAGTGGGTCAGCTGCATCTTGAAAGTTCAGATGAACCTTTGGAGCTGAGTGAAGCAGAAAGCTTCCCTTTAATCTTTTATTAAATTTTTCTATAAATTTTGATACTCTATTATCTCTTTAGCTTTGGTCAATAAATAGTTGTTGTTGTTGATGTTACTATTATTATTATTATTATTTTAACATTTAACTTAATTTGGCTTGTGTTCAGCTTGATTTCAGGGTGCTGGCAAATGCCAAGATAAATTATGTCTTCTCAGCAAGCATCCTTAAGCATGGCTGGCCCCCCCCCCCCCCCTTTTTTTTTTTTTGGAATGTCTAGCAAATCTATTGCTCTAATTTTCCAAAAGGAATCTCACCACCTGCACAGGTCATAATCCCTTCAGCCACATGGACCACTTTATGAGCCAATAACACAGCGATCTATGCAGAAGGAGCATGTGGAAAAAGTACAGAATAGCCTAACCCTCAAGCAAGTGTGTGGTGGTATTCCACATTTAGTTTACAAGCTGTTTTACAAAATTGAGTAGGTGATATTTACTCCGTTCCCTGAAAAAGAGATATTCTAAGCCTTCTTGGAAAACGTAAGACAAGACTCATGACTTCAGTTAGATAGCATGAACTGAGGAAGGGATTTTTGATAAAGGTAAGAATGGAAGTAGAAATAATCTGAAGTGGAGGATATTAAGTGAAACATCAGAAGATGAAAGACACTGTTCTGATGAATGCTGCAAGAAGAGAGGAAATCTGTTCCAGACCTGGAAGCAGCTTAGCAAAAGAGAGCCTGAAGCCAAGTGATTAAGGAACTAAGAAATCGCATGCATGTTCCGAAGCAGAACTTTTGCAGTAACCACAGCTGATACAGTCCCTGGAGAACTAAGTGTCATCTAAGATAGGAGCACTTAGTAAATCCCATGTATTAATTGCATTAATGATAAGTCTTACCTTAATTTTTTTTTTTTTACCTTAGTGATAGGTCTTAACCTTAATGATAAGTCAAGGAACTAACTTAAACCACCTTGGATATGGATCTGGTACTCTCCTTTCCTACTGTACTCACGGTATTGATGGTAGTACTTGCAGTATACATGCTATTTTAGGATACTGACTAGTTGCGAAATAGAAACTTGAGGCTTTTCTTCTTCTGCATGTGCTTTTACCTCTCATGAAGTGTCTTTTATTAGGTCCCCTATTGCCCATATGATTAATGTTTTCTATTAGTGCACCTTCCAGGTCTTGGTAGAAGTTTCCATAGGGCCCCTAAAATAGAACATTGCTCTCATTAGGTCCAAGGAGAGCAGGCCTCTTAATTAGATTCAAAAAAATACTGTTGGAGCTTTTGTTAAATAGAGATAATTCTGTTTAATAGCAAAATTGTCTTTTTCTTCTCAGATATATTGTTCTCCTGCACTCTGAAAATCAATTATAAGTGCCATTTGAATATTATTTTCTTCTTGATTCTATTTATAAAATGAGAAATTATACTTAAAAGAAAAATGATCTTTAAAGCTAACGTTATTTGCACAGCGATGACACAGCCTCACATGGTTACTTCCTCCTTCCCCCATTCTGTTCTGACACAACAAATTGTCCTTAGCCAGAAAGGCTCAAACTCACAAGGTTATTTGTTCAAAATAGTGAGTTGGGTGCCTGAATCATAGAAATAAAGAGCTGGAAGAGTGCGTATGAAACTTGACGGAGTCCCACCACCTGAACTGAATCTAATATTTGCCTAACCTGTTCTTAAAATCTTCAGTGAAACAGATGCTCACCCTCCATAGCTTACCTGATCATGTGTTTCACCTGCCTGACAGTTAGACAGCCAGAACAGTTTTCTAAAATGCAACTTCAAGTCTTCTTAGCAGCCCATTTCTTCCTTGTTCTTTTTGAAAGGAAAATTACCTTTTAACTAGGTTTCCATCATGCACTTTGATGGAGAGAAGACTGTGAAGCGAGACATCATTTAAATCATAAAAAGGCCCAAGGCTTCTAAATATTCACCAGAACACAAAAGTGACAGTAGCCAGTTTGCCTTACATAAAAGCAAAACTCTTTCTGTGGCAAAACCTTCACTGCCATGCCTGTGGTGCTAGGATTTCATTCTCAAATTCAGTATTACGGGCCAAATGGTGCAGAGAGAAGACTGGTTATTGCCAGACTGTGCATTATACCAGCTAAATATAGAGGAATGTGAAGAACATCTGCTTCAAAAAGGATGAACCCCACAGTCCCTGATGGTCAGACTGCTGCCCAGGGCCCTTTTGAGGCAATCATCCAGCTTTGCAAACAGCTTTCCCTTCCCACAGCAATAGGAGGACTACACACAGGCTTTTCTGAATAATAATGTCTCCTCCTGCTGGGGATTGTGGATAATTGACTGTGGGAACCACAAACCAAAAGCAAGGGAACCATCTGGTGCATAGCCCCATGGGTAGTCTTTTTAGGACTGATACAAGCTGCTTCTACCGGAGAGAGCTTGGGAATGAGAAAGACTGTTTTTGGCAGTAGTCATTAGAAAAGGGAGAAAGTGTTCTTTATCTGAAGACTCATTCTGTAGGACTTTCAACTCATATCCATTCTGAATACGTCCAGGAAGGATATTTCTTTTCCCTTTCTTGTTAGGTAGTGCTTATCTTCATACAGTGCCACGGATGGTTTTCCAGTTCCACAGTTACTTTCTCTTGAGATTTTGTTTTGACTCATTTGTCTCAAGAAATCTGTTTCCCACTCAGGGGAAGTAAAGGAAACTTTCAGGATGGCAAATTACCACCAATGGGCAAAAAGGCTTACTCCTTTTAACCGCTTTAGAGCAAAAGAGCAGCTCAACCCCTTAGATCCTTGCGATGTCAATCTGTCCCATGCTAGGCATCTACTGTATCAAAGCAAGACTCTAGCACCATGTTGTCCCTATAGCAGCAAATAATTCCTCATTATTAGTTGCCAGGAACAGGATATTTAAATCATTACAAATCTAGACATGGTACAGAATCAAAGCATGACATGCATTTCTTCCATGTTGTTTTTCTAGTTATCTAAGCCATTATCCAAAGTGATTAAATTATTTAACCTAGAACAGTTGGTTCATTCCATCTCTTTTATTTTTTACATCAAACCAAGTGCAAGAAGTGGATAGTAGTAAAATTTTGTAATTAGCACCTAGTCTTATTAACGGGAAAAAACCCAATAACAAATATATGATGAAAACAGTCACAATTAACTAAGTGAATTTAAAACAGAGCATGTAAAGCTTGTATGCCGTGAAAACCTAGGTATTAGGTTATCACTAGGTATTTGCCGATGTGAACAAAGTGATGGTCTTGTTAATGTGGATATAATTACACTAATAGGTCTTAAGCATTTCCTTATATGGGCTGAGGATGAGATTTTAAGAAAGCTTCTGGTTCACTGACTTCTAATGGTGCTTAGTATCTCTGTCATTTGGGTTTTATGAAAACTGAACTGTATGAGTGCGAATTTTAAGCTTGCCTGCTGCTTTTACTATTGAGGTTTCCATATGTTTTCTCTCTCCAACTTGTTGCTTAGGACCTTATCTTGTAAATCTTGGAAGACCTTTACAATATAACCTCTTCTAACAAGCACTTTTGCAATATTGGCCCCCACTCTGCCAACTATTTGTCTTTGATTGCCAAAATCTAGTTATTTTCACACTAGGTTCTTCAAATCTACCACATCTTCCGCTGGCTAAGAAAGCCAATGCTATTTGATGTTTCCAATGAATCCTCCGGCTCATTAGGAGCAGTTTGAAGGATCTAAAATCTCTGTCATCCTATCTGTTTGCTTGCCTTCTTAAAGTCTAGCGTTTTAGGCCAACAGCTTGAGAAAGCAGGACTAAGAAATACTGCACTATTCGACATTCTTCAGGATCCTGTAGAGTAGAGCCAGTTCAAGATATCCTGGCATCAGGATGACAGCTGGGAGCAGTCAGTGAATGTTTCAGGACTTACAGATGGGTCATGAAAGCATTGGCATAGTACCAGCAGGCTGGCTAGGGGTGCAGTTAGTTTTGTTTTAGGAAAGGCTGAGTAGTTGCAAGGAGGCCATACGGGTATTAGGAAAGTGTAAATAGAAATCATAGGGTTTCATGAGACTTTTGAGGGCTGTGAGCTGAGTCTCCCTTCCTCTCTTATCCTAGCTTTTCTCCCTCCTTTTCTTCCCTCTCCAACTATTTGAGGTTTAAATCCTTCACTCTGCAGCCCCCTCAAATAGCCACAGACCAGGCTTTCTCCACACTTGCTCCCACATGCTTCTGGCAGTATTGCTGCTTGCTCTACTGCTGGCTGAGTCCTGTTGCAGGGGTTGCACAGATAGCCTCCTACACATCCCGACTGCTTGCACTGGCTGTGCCTTCACCAGGCCCCGAGGGCTGGTCCTGCACCGCAAGGCTTGCCGTCAGAGAAGCTGCAGCTGTGTCTGATAAAAGGGCACCGGCACCTGGGGAAGATGGTGACTTAAATAAGGGGCTGTGTGATCCCCTTCAATATTTCCTAGTTTTAGGCCTGCCTAGTATGTGTTTAAGGTTGTAATGATGCTTTCCCTTGAAGTAGGTCTAGCAGGCATGTTCTTTTTATAAGACAGAACTGAACTGGAGAGCAACTTTGTTTGGGAGGTGTGCTAATCCCACAAAAATATAATGAGGAAAATGTGCAGTTGTCAAGAGCAAGATGTGCTAATGAGAGCATCCGTGCCTTGCTGAAAGCTGAAGCTATGTAAATCCAAGGTAGAAAGCTGCTTTCCTAGGGAGATGTAGGCTTTTATATAGAATAGGCATACTTGTATGCTGCTCTGGCTTAAAAAGAATATTCATACGCAACTCTGCCTCTCATTTCTCTTAAAAGAAGATGGGAGGGAGAGACAAATTCACATCTAAATAGGCATCCAAAAATGTTCTTAAGTTTTTAAGAGCGAGCTATTATTTGGGTGCCAAAGAACTACTGTGTTTTTAATTAGACATCTTATGAAGGTAACAGGGTCTGGAAGAAATAAGTTTAAAAAAAAGAAAACCAAATAAGTAAAGCACAATGTGCTTCAGTTTGCATAAAGGGAAGAAGGGTGGCAGCAAGTGCTGTAGGTAGAGCAGTAAATGAGAAGCCTTGGTCTCAGAGGGATGTCAGAGGCTGCTTACAAAAAGCAGACGAACCTGTTTTCTCTCCTTGGGATCTGTATTTCAGTGCATGTTTTGCTTTGGTGGGTTCCTGTGAACCTTTCTAGTAACAGCATAGGGAAAGTGGAGCAGCACCATTTTGTGCCAATGCATCAGTTGGACGTGCCAGGGTTCAAAACCACCTGGGCTGAATTTCAGCCCCGTACTGGTGTTCTGTGAGGGTATGGGTTTCATGAAGAGGTGTTTCCCATGTATCCCCTTTTTATTTTGTATTGAAAAAAAATCAGCTTCTAGGCTCTTTTGATTCTACCTGAGTGTGTGGAAAAACTCCTTTACTGGCCACAATGTATCACTTTTGGACTGTTTACAGTGTTGCTGGAGGGCAGCATTTGTGAAGATTTGTGTATGTGCCTACCTTGTTTGGTCTGGTTTATAGGCTTGTTTGGTTTTGTCTTCTGCCCTGAGCTGTTTGCATCCTTCAGCTTTTGGCAGCTGCTGCAGGGCCCTCTGGGCGGCCACGTGGCTCCCTGCTGGCTGCCAGGCAGCCCAGAGCCTCCTGGGGGGGTCCCGGGACCGCTCCGTGGGGTAGAGCAGAGCAGGTAGTGCCTTTTTTTAGTACGTGTTTCCAGGTGAAGTGATGAATAGTACTGAGTGGAACCAGAGCTTTGGCAGGAATAACCTCTTTTTTCCAAGTTATTGCATGGTCTGAGTAGTTGTCTCAGACCTGTAAGTGACCCTGATTTGAATCTCTTGTCTGCAGGCGTGTTCAGGAGAGCTCTCCTGGGAGAGGGGTTGGTGCTGAGGGCTGGTTTTCTGCCAGTGTGTGTTTGGGGAGGGGGAATTAGGGAAATCCTGACTGCTGCTACCACAGAGGCAACAGCGATTTGGGTAAGCCATGACTGTACCAGTAGTTTACCGAAATGGAAAGGTTAGTTTGTGGTGATGGAGCAAAACCTTTGCCTATATGCTACTGCTAACATTACCACTAGATGGAGAAGTGCAGATGCTGCTTTATTCACTGTTTTTACAATTTTTAAGTTAACACCTGACTTCTGCACTACGCAAGTATGCATGAAGTGTAATGCTACCATCTGTATCTATTTCTCCACATCATCTTAATGTAATAACAAAAGCATTTTAGTAGATTCTCTTCATCACTGCTGCAAGTCCCTCTGTCTTTGCAGTCACTCTTGCTAAATGTTGCCTTTTGTTGATATTCCTTGAGTGAAGTGAGGAAGTGCAGGCCTTCTAACCACTAATGTATTTTATTTTTGAATCCTAGCTCTCTGCTGAGTAAGGTATTGGGGACCCCAAACTCTTTTTTTTTTTTTTTCCCCCTGCAGGAAAATCCACCCTGGATTTTGGTGTGCTCTGCCCTGGTTCCTCACAGTCTTTCTTTTTTGGAGCTGTTCCGCTTGGGGTTTAATGCTGACACATTTTTGGATGCAAAGGCTGAAACCTAAGCGTCCCAGTTCCCAGCTGAGCATCCCAGTGATAAGTTCCTTTTTCTTTTTTTTTTCTTCTCCCAAACTCAGTGACTGTTTCAGCATCTCAGTCAAAGAGGAGCAGCACCAACAGGGGAGAAGAGCCCCCCCTAGGTGCTGCAGCTCTGCCTGGCTGAGGATGGGGAGACACGGGGCCTCCAGCTTCCTTGCCTCAGCCTGTAGCTATCAAGCTCCTGTTAGCCACAATGTAGCTGCTTCCACAGGTGTTTCTAGGTGTGCTACATACACCTGTTGGGTTGTGTTTCTCAGGAGAATTAAGTGCATGAACTCCTGTTGCCCTACATGACTAGAAAGCTGCTACACAGAATGGTGGTGCACTCAACTTGCCCAGTACGGCAGCTCATGCTTTTCCTCCAACTTAGAAAAAATGTCCTAGGTACCAAAGGAAAATTAAAGAAAGACACATGTTAAAATAGAATTTGGGTAATAGCGATGTGATGAAATACATTTTTCTAACCAACTTTTAAAGTGCAAGGCCCAACAGGGTCCTTAGATCATCTTGTTTATCATTCTGTGCATTCCAGGCTATTGAACTAGATTGATCCTAGCAATTAAGGTTAAGCTAAACTGTTTCAGGCCTCAGAAGACTAAAATACTAGTGTGGCACAGGCCTAGGCAGGAGCTGTCAAGATACTTCATCCCAAGATCACTTTGACATAATGAGGTTGCTTAGCACCATGTGGACCTAACTAACTCAGATAATTTCTATCTCTGTACAACTCAAAAAAGTAGAAAAAGGCCATGTTCCCTACTGACCTTGGCTTTTTGGAGGTGTCATCATTGCTATTTTAATCTATTTTATTTTGCACCAAAACAGACTTGAGAACATGTACCTCATCAGCTATAAGATTGCTACTATAATAGCTTTCTGATCTGCTCTAGCTGGGTTAGCAAGGGCATGTCTATCTGTGCCCTAAGAAAGTGGATTTTTCTGTAAGCATTCCCCTGTTGCTTCAGACTTCTTACCTATGAAAGCTGTTTATTATGGTGGTATGAAGTTTGATATTGTGCATGCGAAGTAGGTCAATTAGCATCATCGGGAGACAAAAACATGGGCAGGTTTCTGTATATTTGTCTGAAGTGTGTGCATGCACAGGGGAAACAGTTATTAAACCATATACTACCATTGTTAAGTATGCGAAATAACTTATTAGCTTTGTATTGTGTGTGTGTGTTGGGGGGGAGGGTTGCTTTACCATAATTCTGTGCAGACTTGAAAGACGCATGACATAGTTTGAAAAAGATCATAAATGTTATCTTAACAAATGTTGCTATTTGCTGGAAAGTCAAAGTATATTTGAGCATGAGGCATTGGCAACATATTTATGTCATCTTGGGGCAGCCTCTGGGAGAATTTCTAAGGCTACAAAGTCTAAGCAGCCAACCATCATCCATAATTGCAAACTTTCTTTATTAACCCCTGTGACCAGAGTTCTGCTGGATGCAGAATGAGACGCATTAAGTATTTATTGAGAAATAATAAAAATACATTCCCCAAACAGAAGTTTCACCTGCAGTCTTACAGGCTGGCTCTGTGAAATAAAGGAATTGGAAGATCAGTGTGCTGGAAACTACTAGCCACGGAAAGAGAAAGACAATAAACCTACAGCTGAAGAGGACTGTCAGAAAAAGGCATTTAGTTTAACAACTTGCCTAAATCTGTGTAAGGCAGTTTAAGCAAAATAATCACTCTCTCTCCTTGAACTTCTGCTGACTTCCACCAGAACCGAAGCCTGGGACTAGGATGAAACCATTTTGTTAAGGTAACTTTAATATATTTCTGTTTTAACCAATTGTAATTTTTCTATTGTATAGATGGCTGAACAAAACCTGCTGTTATGTCTAGAGATATACAAAGTAATTGCATATGAAACTAGTCAAAACTCTGTTTCTGGCATTTTGAAAATAGGCCTCCAATGCAGTTAATTAGAATAAACATCCCTGCCACCTGATACTAAATTGTATGATGAGGTCACAGAGCAGTGGGGGAAAGGAAAATGATAGTGTTATAACCATGAGAGATAATACAGACACAGATGTTTTGACTGGGTATTGACTTAATGGAGGGTAATGTTCACCCATCTGGAGAGAACCACTATACACCCGAAACTGAAGCTGATATTTTAAGTCAGACTTCAGTGGTGTCCGAGTACTATGCAGGCACTCTGCACTACAATTTTTTTTTATTATTATTTTTTTAGCTGACCTGAAAACCAGTTTACGGGGTTCTGAGTGAAGCTAAATCATTTCTTCCCTTCCCCCTCTCCCTAATGTTATTACAAAACCCGAGGATGTTCTCTAGGAGAGACTAATTTTATTTTGTGTGTATGTGCATCAGAGCTAAGGAAATGTTTTTTATGTCTGAACTTTTTTGTCGGAAAATTTTTTTGACTCCATTACTTTTTGTGTGTGTGAAAAGTGCCTTCTCTCAGGAGAAAACATGCATTTTGGAGAGTATTTTATTTTTTGCAGTTCAAGTTATCAGCTGAAATGTTCTATTTGACTTTTCAGCAATGGTGTGCCAGGAAGCTGTAATTTTGTTTCTCATTAACTTATGCTCCAATATGGACCTTCCCAACAGGAGCAGGATCCCACGATTCATGAAGGTCAGAAACTTCTTAAGTGCAAAAATGGTGGGACGCTCTGGGAAATGAGGCAGTCTGGCCAAGAAGCCCAGTATTTCTGCTGAGAATAACCCCTAAGGCACTTAATTAAAACTCCCAGCAGTCAACATCTGCATACAATCAGTTTCATTTTTGGTGCACACTAGAAATTCCAGCTTTCTAATAGCTTTTTCCCCTTCCCTTGGTAAAAGTCTATTCTCTAGTGTATATGTAAACATACCCCATGGTTTCCATTAAAAACTTAGAAATTTCCTTTATAATAATTCTACTGCAGTATTCCCAACAATTCTAGCATGAAGAAAAATGTCAGAATTGTAATGGTGGTCACTTATGTATGCATGCATGCTTTAGCAGCCTGAGGGCGAATAACATATGCCTTTCAATGTCACTGAAATAAGTAGCATGTAGTTGAACCGGCCTAGTCCTTGAGTGGCAGTGCTGCACGATGTTCATTCAGTTGTTGGTGTAAAGGAATTATGAAGAAGGGGAGGGGGGGAAAGAAATGAAGCTCCATAGACAGAACAATTACTAAATAGTAGTTTGACTGTTTTACTCCAGTCCAGCAGGTCTGTGGTATTGTGCAAAAGTTTTTTTTTTTTTGAATTTTTTATTTTTTTAACTTATTTCCTAATATATTTGTTATTGACATGGGAGTGAGCACAGTTAAAATCCTTTTAAGCTCTTCCCTATAGTAATCTTCAAACTTGATGGGCATTTTTAACATTGAAATTGCAAGTCAGAGAAGTTAATCTTTCAAAGCCTGGGGCAGATGATTATATTTGCTGAAAATGAAGCCCAAAATGAAAGGAAAGACTAATTTAAGTAGCAGTAGTGATTTTGGTGTCTCCATTTCATATTAACGGTAGCATAGCCTACTACTGGAGGTCCCAAAACCCAGCTCTCATACTGATTGCAATAAATCACATTCATATAGTTAGTTATTGTCAATGAAGAAAGAAGGAAAGATTAGTGAGGTCACTTAAGGAGGAAGAGCACAAAAGCCTGAAAGAGAATGCAATGTGATTGATGTTGAGTCCCTAAGGGAAGAAATATGGGAATTTTATTTACTTCTTACTACCATGTGGTGAGACAGACAAAAATGAGTATGGCTGAAAGTATTTTTAATCGGGTAAAAAAAAAAAAAAACAAAACCACAACTGTGGAGCAAGGAGACCCTGACAGAAGGTATGAAAGGATCCTTTGCAGTTCCTATAAGCAATTTTTAAGGGACAGAACAGTTGAATTAAATGGAAGGAGCATGCTGTTGGGCATGCAAGACCTTAGCAAAGCTCAAATAGTCCCTGGGGATCTGCATGCCCAATGCTAGGAATGATCAGTGTGTTGGAGAAATGTGTTTACTTATATGCGCAGATATTTCTTTGGTCTGTTGTTTGTGCTGAGAAAAACTTGGCTCTGGCAATTTCAGTAGGTGATCAGCACCGACATTGCAGATACTCAGAATGTATAATTAAATAAAACACTGATCAGGGCTGATTGCCTACCTCCTTCCTCACATGAATAGTGCTTTTTTTTTTTTTATTAAGGCTATCCACATAGCTGAGACTTGAAGACTCAGGCTTTGCGTTGGTTGAAAATGTGAAGCAGAAAACTCTCCTTCCAATACTTGTGTGCATGTGTCTGGAAAAACAAGTGAAGCATAAGAACGAGAAGGTGATACTTCACTTTAATACAATCCGAAATACCTGTTTGTTTTCTGAAGTGCTTGATGTCTCCACAAATGATTCCATAACAGTGTTGCACCACACCTAAGATCTGGTTAGTCTGGAAAAATACTGTAGTATTATTATTTTTGTCTCTTTTGTGAAATTGTTTCTTTGGTGCAGGGAGCTGGTGGTGGAGATGGCATGGGAGGGTCTGGCAGGGCCCCACACTTCAGCTCAGTGGTCTGAGCTATCCCATCTAGGTGAAGCCAAGGCTTCTTGCAGGATATGCTCTCCATGTGGTTGCTGAGAATAGGAGGTGTTATCTTATTTTTCCCGCATACAACATGCAATTGCAACTGTTGGCTTGTGTTATGAGCTAGAGACCTTCCTGTGAAGCAGTGTACTGAGAATCAGAAAAGTTGATGTTTGTTTTCCAAATTTTGAACAAAGATTTTTTTTTTTTGTAAGGGTCAAAGACTCATCAGTCTTTGTTTTTTTCTTTTTTCTTATTTATCTCTTACATACAAAAACTTTGTTTTGATTTCCTGACCTTTTTTTTTTTAATGTAACAGTTTCTTTATAGCTTGAAGGACATTATTAGCTCATATTTTAGTAAAGGGAGAAAAGCCTTCAGTGGAGGTACTGGGGAGTCCAAGAAATATCCATGCTATGGCTTACCACCTGATTAATTAACTAGGTGCCTTTATTCCCTTGTATTTTTCAGTATCTTGTTAACAGTTATTTAGTCTTAATTGAATGAGTACCAATTACAAAGGCAATAATGCTGTCCTTTAGATGCAAGGCAAATTAGTGAGAATCTGGGCTGAGGGACCAGCTGTGGCAGTGAATCCTTAGGGAACAACAGAGTATATCTGTGCTGAATAATGTAATATCTTGGAGGTCAGGTGAAAGGCTATGCTCGTGGAGGAAGAGTCCCTTGTGGGCTGTTAAGGGTGTGGACACCATGTGGGATGGAGGAGCCTCTGACCATGAGTGTCAAGAGGACGCTGAGCACCCTTGCTGCTTCCTCTGGTCTTAACCTCTTCCCTGGCATCTGCTCATGGCTGCAGTCAGAGGCAAGGTACCACTGGGGCTGGCTGGAGTTTTGATTAACTGAAGGTGACTGTATTTATGATCCCAGACGTGGCAAAGCTTAGTTTGGGTCCAGGCCTCTGGTAGCTGTTTTGTATGATATTATGCCTAAGCTAGGTAGCCTCACCTGGGAGTGAAAACAAGTGCTGAATATCATGCACGCGTAACTGTCCTGCTAGAAGGGCCTGAGCTGGCCTGGATTTTTCCACACACGTGATCTACACGAACTGTTAAAGATACCTGAAGAACATGGGGGAGAGGAGAGTGCTCATGCTTTTAGATCTATTAGATGCTTAGTTTTACTCTAGCATCACTCTAGTATCCTGCAGGGGATTTTTTTTTTTTGCGTAGGCAGAAATCAGATTTGCTGCTGAACCTCTATCATCAGCGAAATGGTCTGGTTTTGTGGGAGTTTCTCTGCTAAGGCTTGCAGCTTGCCCTTGGACTTGGTGTAAAATGATGCTACATCTGTTTGAGGGTTTTGATTAGATCTGGGCTAGTCTGAAGTCCTAGAAATTTCATGTTCCTACCCTGGCAAGTTTGGCTGTGATAGCAATATTTCAGTGAAATTACTTCTGAGGTTTAATTGTATTTCAGGACTTTTTAACTCTCAGGAGGTGTAATTCAGATATTAAAATACTAGCTTGAATAATTAAGGAGGCTAGTTCATAGGAATGAATGGAGTACCTTCCTCTTCAGGTTTCCTCCTGTTTGTAATGGAACAGTCAAATGCATTTTGTCAAAACATTTCATGACAATAGAGGTAGAAAATGTTGATCCAGAAGAAGTAGATGTTTCAATCCACATCGAAGGAGAATTTTAGCTTTTGTATTAAATTAACCTGTCATTGATAGCTGTGGTAAAATCTACAGTGTATCACCACAGACTTGTCATGAAATGTATAATTTGTTTAGAATGTTTTACAATATTAAATGTTGAAAATTCAAGATGTTTTATCACTGAAAATAGGAAATACTTGTCTTCACCTCTGAATTGTTGATGTTTCAGGATATGTTTTCACCACAATTCTCACAAAATATGAATTCTGAGTTTGCTACCTCTGCTACTGACGGTAGGAGTGTTCCTGCGTAGCTTTTTTTTGTAATGTTTTAAGCTAACAATCTACAGAGACCAACTTTTCAAAGACTAGGCTCAGGATGAAATGATGTAGTTCAGGACTTTGTTTTAGGGAGCAGCATTTGCAATGAATTGTATCAATGCTCAGATCAATTTGAATCTGCTCAGAATATAAAACCTCTATTTCATGCTCAACAAGCTCAAAATTTTACTTCTTGCAATGGCAAACTCCCTTCTGATATTTCACTTGTCATCTCTTTCATACTCTTAACTTGACGGTATTTAGCTTGCCATGTCCATATGTCATACAAAGTGTCTTTCAGAAAGTGTAGACTAAACAGGCTCATCAGACCTGAACTATGCATTTCTAAAGGTAACATTTAATTTTTAAATGCTGTGTTTAAATGTCCCTTCGTAGGAAGAGTTTCATGAGTTTTATTCGCTGTTGGGTGCTTATGAGGAATAAATGCAAAATAAAACTAACCAAATATCTGCAATTCTACTTGTGAGGCTTTTTCTTCTCACATTTTGGTGGGCCTAAATAAAAAATTAAAAAAGATCTCTGAATTTCCAGATTCTGGCTTTACTGCGGCAAATTCCACTGTAAATGCTTCTGGATCAATATTTTGGTATTTGATTTTTGCCATATCAAAATTCCTTCTCTTACTATTCCTCTTGTCTGGTGTAGCAGTCTCCTTCTCTGCTGATTGCTTGCACCTACATCTGGCCAATATGGGTACTGGGGAGAAACTCCTTTTTTTTTTTTTTTTTTTTCCCTGCAAATAAAGTTTATTTTCAGTGTTCTGCCTGTTGCGAACCCTTCTGTGATGTCAGGTGAATTTTGTCCTGAACTTGCATAACCCAGGAAGCCTTTTTCAAGACTTCCTGGCAGTTTTGTAGTAACTTTTTTTTTTTCTTCCCTCCCTTCAGTATAGCTTATGGTGAGGAATGCCTTAAACCTCTTTCAAAAGAGGGCTTTTAACTATGTTACACTTCTCAGTTATGAGGCTGAGGGAGGCATTTTACAGCATCTGTTATCAGCGATTCATGTAGTATGTGGTTATGGAAGTATAAGATAGATCCTCAGTAGCAAAACAGTATTTGTAAACCACATATTTCAGATGATTCAGATGGAACTGCCTGTTTAATAGTTTGTATTCAGTAACTAATGCTGTACAGTTTTGTGGATAAAATAATTTTGCTACTCATACTAAGATTATTGTTACTGTTATTCTATAGTACGGTTACTATCCCGTTAGGCTTTATCTAAAGCTGCTACACTCCTTAGTCTACTAATTGTTCCCAGGAAGAAGTCCTCACCTCTGGCATCAGTCTCTGGGGCAGCCCATATAACCGTGCATGTCGAGCGCATTTCAGTGTGTTTAGAGGTTGTTAGGCATTCTGTGCTTGCCACACGTTGGGGGGACTTTCCTCCCCTCCTCCCCCCAAAATCCCCTGAGACGGGGGCGCCAGCTCAAGCGTGGGGAGCCATGGGCCAGGAGCGTTGGGGCAGAGCCAGCTGCCGGGGCAAGTTCTGCCGGCCGGGAACCAGAGCAGCAGAGCGCCAGGGCTGCCCTCTGCAAACGCTGTCCTGCCAAGTAGGCTACATCAAGCTAGTAGGAGAACCGTTTCAGGGCAGCAAAATGCAGTCCTTCCTGTTATAAGTTGTTGCCTCTGGTGTTTATCAGGAGAGTGAAGGCAACAGGATGCTGCTTTCAGTGGAACAAGTCGCGTGCTTTTGGTTGATGTAGTGCTACAATTATTTTGGGTTAATTATTTTGAGTTAAACTTTCTCGGTTAGCTGTTTCGGAGTCATTCAGAAAACGGTTCACAAAACTCTGTGCTTTGAACAGAATATTTGTATACATTTTTGGAACCTGCTCATGTCATGACACACTCCCTGAAGCATAGCATCTCAATTTTATATCCAGATAGTGCAATGTATGTAAAAATGTCTTTAAGAGAGGAAATTCCAGTCTGCTTCTATACAGAGACCATTATTTTCTCTAAAACACATTGCCCCACAGTCCATATTCGCTTATTTACCAAACTTCAAAGAAATGAATTGCTGCTGATTGCATTATTCAGCTATCAGCTTGTTTTGTTTCTTTGGGGGAGGAAGGGAGGGGGAAGGAAGCCCCAGAAAAGCCTACTGTAGAACAGCAGTGCTCCTGCTGTATTTAATCAAGCTCAGGCTGGTTCTTATTGAGCTCCCATGAAACGGTGGTGCTCTGATACTTTGAAGGGCAAGGAAAAAGGAGAATCGGCTTTTACCCTGGGGTAAGAAAGTTACTGAAGAATGGCATTTTGTGTCTCTGGCCCTTTTCATCCTGAAACCTCTACTCCTGGGTGTAGAGCCATTTAGTTTGAACCTTCTTTTCCTAGAAAAAACCTGCCTACTTCTCTTGCCCCTCAATTGCTCCCTTTTCCATTTTAAATTGCTTCCGAGAATCCAGTTCTTCCATCCCATTTAGGGCACAATCAGTGTATTGCTGCTGCAGTCATCTGTGTTGCACATTATTTTTCGCCACTCTGCTCTTGTCTCTGTGTCACATCAAACATAAGCTGTAGCTTTCCTGTTAAGGCCTACTATCCTTTCTCCCAGCATTGCAAGCTTGACTTCCACCTCCAGTGCGAGCATCTGGTCCTGGCAGTGCCAGACTTTCAGCCTAATTTTTTGTATTCAGGCAAGTACTTCTGTGCTACTTCCCATTAGTGCAGGTGCTCGTGAGCAATTCCAGTGCTCTCCTCCAACACTGCAAAGTGACTTCATCGCTCTCTTTCAAATGTCTGCTTGTAATTCTCCTTGAAACTTCCCTAATGCTTACCAGAAATTTGATGGAGCTGGGCTGCCGATAGGCCGATATCATTAGCTGCAAAGGCGAACAATAGTTTCTCCTTGCTTCCGATGCTGCTCCGTGCGTCCCTTCGCCTGCGCTCAGACCTTAAAGCTTGGAGTTTGGTACTCGTGTTTGCTCAGCTACCTGCGCTGTGGGCCATTACCTGAGACAAGGCAAGATGAGGAGTAGGTACCACAGCTGTTGGGGGGCATCTGTCCACTGCCCTGCTTTTGTGCTTTCAGTTTAATTTCTGTTCAGAACAGACAATGTCACACCAGTGATATTATAAAATTAATTATATGCATACATACGCATTTAAAGTAAACATGTGCCAAGGCACGATAGTACTAGGTTTGTTCTAGCTCTGGGATGCAAGCAACAGTGGTACTCAGCTTTGCGGGTGGTATTTGCCCTGCAAAGAGGAGATTTCCTCACCCCTTGGGTGCTGAGTGTCCTGGATCCTCTCGTACTTTCTGTAGAAATAGGCAGCTCCGCTCTGGGTTGCCTTGCCAGCATTGCAGGTTTGTGTGATCTTTGTCTAATCACTTAATTACCTTATGTTTGATTATCTGTATACAGGTTATACTTAAAAAAATTTACAGAACAATAATCATTTTATGAACCGAAACCCGTGGGTGAAAAGCGCTAACTACTTATTACTAGAAACATATATATATTTTTTGCTGGTAACACATATGAAGACAGCATAAGCATAAAAATTCCAATTATTTTACAAGTTAGTTTCTCATTTATGTAGCTATTCCTTGTACCTAGTTTGTCAGTGCAAGAAAAGAATACTTTACAGTTACATATTCAAGAATTAGAAAAAATAGAAGCCTTCCCCATATATCAGACTTCACAAGGACCTAAAGAGACTGGTATGTGCTATTTTAAAATAAATTTTAATAAAAAAGCCTTAATAGAAATGACTTCTCTCAGTTGTGTTCTTCATGAAAATGTTAGGCTTTTCCAAAGGACTTTTGTACTTTTACCATCTAAATGTTAGTCAAACTATTTAATTATTAAATATCAATGGCTAGAAAAAATACATTAATTATGCATTTCCTAGGTCACAGAAAGAAGCCATTTTAACAGGCTACAAAGTGATTTAGTATGCATAAAACTTAGCATTTAATAATACCACCAAGAACATTTTTTTAAATGTTTCCATGTTGCAGTCCTGTCTAATATTTAAGTGTTAGTGCACTAGTTATGCTTTTTTGTTTCTTCTCCAAGCAGCTGAAGTTTTTGTTTAGCAACCCTTGGTTGAAGCTTCAACATACCTCTTGGGAGTAAAGAGACTGCTTGGTGTAGATGCTCTAGGATCCCAGGCTACCTCAGAAGCAAGGTGCAAAAATGATTTTGAGGGCTGTTTTCTGTTACACATGAACTTGACCTATAGTTTTTCACCAGAAAATATACAGAATAGGGTGTAGGAGGTAGTGTCTGGGTCAAAAAAGGTTGTGTTCCTCAGTCCTGCATTTGAATACTTAACTAAAGCAATGAAGATGGTTTTGGCTTGAATGGAACTTAAAGATGTTCCTTGGATCCAACCTTCTACTGCCTTCTAAAATTCGGTTCCAGAAAGACATGTTGCACTTGATTGCACGCTAAGCTATTCAAGAGCAAAGCCTAAGGCGAATGCTTTGACGTAGGGAACATGCGCTCTATTAAAGTCTAGAAATACTGGTTTTAAGGTAGGCAACATGTAAATGAAATATAGAATGAACTAGGTGAATTGATCTAGTAGTCCCATTTTTGAGTCTTGTCATTGCCAAAGCAAGAGCTGTATCTTTGGGTGAAAGGATATTTGAAGTGCAAAACAGTGATGTTTGAATCAAATAGAAGCTCTGTCTAGGGAACACTTACCTTCCTCCTTGGTGGGGGGTGGGAGTGGTGAGATGCACAAGCACTGGGATATTCTTTCACTGATAAACTCTGATGTCAAATACTGATACCACCAAGGAGTGTAAATATCCCAAAGCAGCGTCAAGATACCTGAAACCCTTAATTATTTTCCGAAACTTTTGTACAGCCTTTCTCTTTCTTCCCCTGCTTGTTAGCAGGAGGAATTAAGGTCATTTGTTTCTCCTTTCCACCCCTGCTGACTTCTTGGAAGTGCAGGAAGAAGTCCTAGATGGTGCCTTGCCAATTCATGTGATTCCTTCCTTCAGGTGAAGAAAAATGCTCTTTTGATAAATAATCTGCTTGGAGTGGATTCTCCTCTGAGATATCACCTTTATGGAAAATATGTACTGGTTAAAGGAATATAGATTAAAAACTTGTTCTGTGCCAGCTACAAAATGGCAACCTCACATAAGTGAAAGAATGCCAAAGGCAAGGTCTGTCAGTATTGGGGATAAGAATTTGCTGAGTAAGTAGGCTAATTCATCTGCACCATATGCACGTTCGGTTGCTCTTAGCAGTATTTTGTGTCAGGAGGCGGAGGGTTTTGAAACTCTAGCCTGAGTGAAGCTGGTGTACGTGATCAGTTGGTGCTTTGAAATGTGGAGTGAGCGGGTCACTGCCAGTATTTCCTACCTCCTTTGGTCACAGAACCAGAGGATATCTGAGAAGATGACTTAGTATCTCCAAAGCTCCCTATAAGCCATATACATCTGTAGCATCACTCACCTTGCCAGGCCAGCGAGGACTTGCTGAGGACTGTGAGACTGTGCTGGCATGCCGAGGTGTGACACCAGGGCAGCAGAGGCCCTTCTGCTCGTCCTGCTCTGCTGCCATGGGGCTGGTGATTCAGCAGAGGAACAGCTGGGGTAGTCACTGCCTCTAGACTCTTTAGGATATTCATTCCTCTTTCTTGGCTAAGCAAAGCCATAAGGAGAGAGGCCGAAAGCACTGCCTAAAGGTGTGGGGTAGCAGCTGAGATGAACTGCTATGTTACCAGACCTGTTGCTGTATTGTTAGCGGAGCATGTGGTCTCTGAAGGAGAGGGACACAGCAGAGTTTCACACAGTGTGTAAATTAGTGCAACTTTGTTGTAATACATGGATAGTGAAATAACATAACAGTCATTTTGGCAGGAGTCGTTCCCTGGCATCAGTGGGAACCTACACAAAAGAGTGTAAGATCTGGAAGGGTATCTCCTTGTCAACACAATCTTGATGCGAGGTACTGTGTTTTATTTGTAACCTGCTTTTCAGTGGAGGTGGAAGCTTGATCATATGTCTTAATGACATAAATTCAATTTTTTAACATATAGCTTGTGCTGGAGGTGGGTCCAGGGGGAGTGTGGTTCTTTGTCTTGTGTGATGCCAATTTAACAGGCAGGAATATTCTTGTGGTCAGAGGAGGAAAATAACTGAAATACTGATCAAGGAAATGCATCATTCTAGTTTTCACATGCTGCTTGGTTTTTGTCGGCTAATGTGCTGGTACCCTTATGGAAACAGTCTCTGGAATTAAAGCAGTGCTGTGAAGTTGGGGCTAAACGAGGCCTAGAGCTGGCAAGAAGCTGAAAGGGGGATTTGGGGAGAAGAAGAAAGTGCTGTTGCTAAGGAGTGAATAAGCTGTGTGCTTTGTAGATCCAACTGCAGCTCAGAGTTGCCAGCCTCTGAGTCAGTTTTAGACATGCTTGGGATTAGTGAGTTTGCAGTTTGTGTTAGGCACAGCTGTGCCCTTGAGGTAATGGATACCACTTCTAAGCTTGACCCCCCCACACCCCTTCTTTCTGCTGGTCACTGAAACTTCTGTGATAAGAAGTGTTGCGCTTCTCTGTGCTCTGGTGGGGAAAGAAATAATCAGAAGGAAGGCATCCCTTACACTTGAAATGTTTCCTCTTGCAGTTCAGCTCTAAATCCAGTATTATTCTCATGTTTTTTGCAGAGCACTAAAAAACATGACTGGTAAGATTTATCTACAGGTAAACTTCCCCCTTTTCCATAAGATAATGAAACTTGGGGACCTATGAAGAAACCACTTCCTTTTCATCTGCACAGATTTGAGGTTTTTAGTAAGAAAGTGATGGTGACAAGGGAGTTGGGGAAGAGGGGTAAAGAGACAGCATCTACCTAACTGCAAACACAAAATGCATTTAGATTTAATAAAGGCAGTGAGCCAAGGGATGGGACTTGAGCAAGTGGAAAGCCTTGATAGCTCTGACAAGCCTTTTCTTTATTCTCTTGAGCTAATTGTGTCACTTGACAGGCCGGCATCAGGGTACAGTGAAATCCTGACAGGCTAATTTGAGCTTGTGGTTCCAATGAAACATACATACAGCACTCGTTATATATAGTGACAATCAGTGTCATTTTCTGCTTAAATGCAGGCGGCTCAATACGTTTATTCAGCTGCCTATCTATAAATGAAGCAAGCAGCCCTTTGATGAAGGGGAAGCGAAAGAGTTAGGTCAGAGGGTCTATTTGTGCTCTTCACAATGCCTGGGGTCCAGAAAGAGGGTGGGAGGTTGAATATTAAGCTGGTCTGAGTGAGAAAGGGAGAAGAGGAGATAGAAGGGTAATTGCCATAATCTGCCATTTAATGTGGTACAGTGAGAGGACTTTTCCCTTCCACAATAATTGAGTTAGGGATTGAAAGGACTGGTGACAAAATCATCCCTACTTAGCAGAAGCTTCCCGCTGGACTCTGAGTGAGTGCAAAACCACTCTTCGTTGCCTGATCTTAACAAAGCTGCATCCTGCAATGGATTAAGGTATGTAAAGTGAAAAGGATTATTTGTTTAAAGGGCAACCAGAAACATACACGGTATGACGCCGCTGTGGTAGGGCAGAGGACTGACAGAGAAGATGCCCACCAGGATTTACCGAAATGCTTGGCACACTGAGAATACTTGGCTATGAGGCAGCATTTAAAATTGATTTTACCAATGTAATGGCCACAGGATCTCTGGCATCCTCCTCTGTCTGCAAGCATTTCAGAAGTACAGTAGGTGATGTGACAAACATCCATCATATCCGTCTGTGAGATTCCTTGTACCAGTGTATAAAAGGATACCGCGTGGAGGGTGAAATCCCCTCCTGAGATGGAGGGAAGTGAGGAGAAAGGTTATTTAGTTCCATAGGCAATACCATGAACCAGTGGAGATTAAAGACCCTTTGTTTTAAAACTATGCTGCAAGACTGCTTGAATTTGAGTTTGCTCAGTACATGAGTTAAATCTGGTTCTGACTACCAAAGAAGATAAGTCTGTTGATTCTTCCTAGTTTCCTCCTAAGTTTCCTCCCCCACAGGGTTGTTGGGACACTTCGTCTGGTTTTCGGGCAAATATCATTCAGAAAAACGCACAGCATGCATCTTTCACCTTGTATCTGCAATGACTTTTATAATGACATCTGAAGCCAGATCTGAAGATTTGTTCCCTCTACAGCTAAAGCTATACATCTTATTGTAGTTTGCTTTAAAGATCAGACTTCTGGTCTAATATAAGGGGAGGTGGGGAGAAAGCACACGCTCATGCCCAAAGCGTGAACCAACAGCACAGTGCAATTGGTGCTTCTGCTTGTACCCAGTGGGTAGGCTAAAAACAGGTGTGTCCAGATGCAGGCTGTGAAGAACTAATAAAGAAATGATTTCTGGCTAATGCTGGCTGGCTGGGTAAGGGTGAAGGAGGCAGCACTGCCTGTTGTGGGAGGATGGTATGGGGCAAGGCAGCCACCTGTGCTATGCACTATTGCGAGATGGCACTGTGAGTCATGAGCTGCCATTCAAACCCGAGGAAGTCAGACTGCACGCAGGCTGTCACCCTAGAAAAAATAATCATTAGTATTAAAATTCTCCAATTAGAAAGTGAAGTGATAAATAATTAAAAAGGAAATCTCCTGAAATTCAGTTCATCTTTTTCTTTTTAGTTCTTTCTGCTTAATTGCCACCTCTGTGCAGATGCTCTCTAGCAAGTTTGGTTTGAGGCCAAAACTGCCAGGTAAATGTCTGATGAGAACCTATTGAAAAAGGAATACAATTTTTCAGAGTAGGCACATGTTGCTTGTTAAATGTATATAATTTCCAGTAACTCCGGGTTAGGATGTGATCCTCCACTTTGTTATATCATCTTTATCTTGCTTAATGTTATATTTTTGCACTATTGGGCTATAAATCTAATCGAATAGGGATTCCATGATATTCCCCCCTTTTGCTTCCAATTTTTAAATTCTTCTGTCACTAGAAATGAAATTTATCTCTTCGGGCAGACACAGCTATTCAGTGAGACTGCAGAACACCCAAAGTATATACTGATGATATCCTTATTACACCAAAGGAAAAAAATATGTATTTGTAATGTAACATAAAATTGTTTTCCGTGACCACTGCTAAGTTTGTTGTCATTAATATTCTGCTATAGTTCTTCAAAGCAGAAGATGCAGATGGGTAAGACCTATCCTTCTTGGGGTCCTGTCTTTCTGTTTATGTGGCATAGCTCTCAATGGTAAATTCAGGCAGGAGATCCGACAAATGGTTAGCAAGGATGCAAGAAGTCTGCATTTAGCCACGTAATGACAGATTCGTGTAGAGTGACAGTCTTTAACTTCCAGGGTACTATTAGTTTCTAGGTTTGACAATTCAAAAATTCATTTGTCTCTTTGGGGGGAAAAAACCCCAACCAAACAGGAAAAAAAAACCCTTACATTGCAAAGCTTGTAACCTGATTTCACTGAAGCTCAGTAGTATTCGGATTAGGAGTCTGGCTTTGAACTGCTCTTCTTACAGGGGGCAGGACTTTTTTTGTTTCCTAAAAGCCATCCCTTTAAAGAGAGGCTATGCTATAGAATATAAAGAAAATGTAACTCGTATCTCATCTGGTGAATTTGGTATTTTTCTGTAGGCTTCATTTAGTGTTAAAGTATAAAAACACTTCCTCAAGATGATTCTCTATCTTGCATCAACACAATCTTACACTTCTCTATAAGGTTATGTTGATTATGCGCTAATGCGATGATGCTGTCACTCAGCATGAAGATCCACATTTTAATGCTAATTCACTGATTTCAACTTTGGGAAGAAACCAGTGCTTAGCTCCATCAAGGCAACTTTGTGTGACATATGTCACATTTTGGAATTGATCCAACAAGGTGTTGTGCTGTAAACACCTTGTTTCTCCTCCAGTGTTCAGAGGCTGAGATGTAATTTATTCCAATCAGGATGTACTTTGACAAGCCAGCTGAATGGGATGCAGCTGCTGTTGTTAAATATTTCCATCTCCCCCTGCTTTTCAGGTTTTCCCAGATGTTATCATCTTCAGAGCTCTCTCCATGCTAGAGTTGCAGGCAGCTCTGCCAAGAATTAGACGGAAGTGGGAGTGGGGTAAGCTGGAAGGAAAAGCAGCCCATTATGCTCATTATAGAGAGAGACGGACAAAGGGTTTTGATTGGAAAAGCCTTCTCCACTGATGAATAACTAATTCGCCCAGATCCTAAATCCGACACTCACTGTGCATTTGATGAACACTTTGAAAATTCTATATGAGGAAAGACATTTCATAATTATATGAGTACTCAGAAATAGTGAAGCAATACACCTTTCAAAACCAGAGGTGCTACCTGAGCTTAAATCTGTTTCTTTTTCTTTCAAAGTACAGAAATTTTAAATGTCAATGTATTTCCCTCTACTGCACAATCCTAGCAGGTAATGAGCATTGCAACAGACTTCATATATCGAAAGAAATGCCTTCCTCCTAAACTAGTCCTTCCAAGCCAGTCAGATTTTTGCTGGATAAATTTTTAAGGAAGTTTTATATAGTTTGTCATTGTCATTTTGCACTGGAACAGTATAAAAAATATTTTCTCTTTGACAATATTAATTCAGAAGTGTATGATTGCACTGAAAAATATGTATACGTTCAGCCAATTAACAATTGTCAGCTTTTGGAAAGGGTCTTTACGTTACAGCAAATTTCAAAACAGGTTCATTCGTGAACTATCACAGTTTATGACAAAGAGAAATCAGAATTATTCCCTGGGATCTGAAATAATATCAGTGTGAAAATGATTGTGTGAAACTGTACTTGTTCTTTTCTTTTGAAATGGAATCATAAACCCTCAAGGATTGAGAAAAGAAAAGTGAAACTTATGTGTGTATATTTTGTTTAGTCCGTGCAAACTTGTTATTCTATCCTTGGCCAAATGTGTATGCTTGGGATCTTCTACGCTATGGATTATCTGACTATCCAGTTGACTTTAGAGGGGCTCTCTGACTTTCTCACTCATTTAAAATGACAGCAAAAATCATTCCTTGATTGTTTATTTTCACTTACATTGGCTACTCTTGTTTACAATCTCTCCCTATAAATTTTTCTGCAATCAATATTTCTACTCCAACCCTGATGTAAATTGTGAGAAGGAGAGACAAAGAGTTATAACTCTGTCAAAGTGGGGCAAACAAAATTAGAACTGGGTCTTGAGCTTTATTGACTCCTGCAACCTTTGTCCTGATTGCTAGGGCTAGGAAATAAACCTCAGTCTCTGAACTACAGGTCCTGCATCAACTATCTTTAGAGTGGAAACAGTTCTTCCAGTGTACTTCTCATTTTCTTTAGTTGGAGGGGAAAGTGAAGATCGTCGTCAGGGAATGAATTCATTTCCTGTTAGATAACCAAGTTGTGAAGAGAAAACATAGCCCACAGGGAAAGATGGTATTTAAGGTGCCTTTAAGTCATTCCTTGGATTCCAGTATGCCCCTGAGCAAACTTTGGAGTAGATAAGATTACACTTACAAAAGCCTTTTTAGGAATGCTCCACCAACACAGAAGGGTTTTCTCACTCCAGTACATGCTACGTGCTGGTTTGGATCCACTCTGTAAAAATCTTCCGCGGATAGCTTTTGGCCATTTACAATCCCCATCGTATAGGGCAGTGGGAGAGGAGAGTAACCTCTCTGTTTGTGTTAGCAAAAATACTGGATTTAAAAAGTTTGGGTTTGAGCTGTCTTGACCTCAGAACAGATACAGCACAATGAACTGCCTGGAAAGTTCTTCAGGATGCCCTGTTCATCACACCTGAAGGGGCCTGCTACTAAAGTTAAAAGAGCATATAATTATGCCCATTTGGATGAAGGCCAACTGGCTTGCCAAATTGCCAATTAATGTTGCTTGTAATAGTGACTTCTGTGATGCAGACTCCAGTTTGCTGCTGATTTGGGCCACCTGTTCATTTCACACAACATGGAAATTGGTGAGTTGATAGTAACTTCCTATGAGAGATGCTTCAGGCCAAATTCAGACAAAGCAGAAGACTTGTAATTCACCACCAGTTCCTTTAGACATCTTTTTCCCTTTTAAAATGAGTCAGCAGCACATTCTGATAGAAACCCACATAATCTTTAATGACTGCTTGCATTTATTCATTTCTTGAGATACAGCCCACCTGCTTGTTGCATGTGTCCGTCCATCCTTTTAGGTAGGGGAATCATGAGAAGGTCTGTTCTGTTCTCCAGACTTCAGTGAATTACACAAGTGACAAATTATGGCTCAGTTTGCAGGTTCACATAGCACAGATCACTGTTGAAATCTAGCTTCCCATATCACAAAGTGAACTTCCCCTGAGTGCGTGCGGTCTCCTTACAATTAAAGTCATAGTATTGACTCTACAAATCTGAGATGCTAACATTATGAACCTGTAAACAAAAATAGCAGCAGAATTGTTGCCCTTTAGATTCAGGAAGGATCTGTGTATAATATGCCTTTATTTTGTGAAAGCTGCCTCTGCACAGGAAATGTCAAGGGTCATGGTTGCTTTACAGCTCTGATTCCTTGAGATCTTTCATCAGGACAACTGTCTTGTTTTACTGCAATCTGTCTTGATTTCTCCCTGCATAGTGCCCAATTCTGAAAAATGAAGTGTCTACATGAGTTCAGTTTTCAGGGTGGTGTAAGCTGAGCTGAAATCTTCATCATATTGTGTATTTCCAGACATCTCTACTCTGACCAAAATAAAAATATGTTTTGAGAAAATGTCTTTTTTACAATTAGAGTAAATTAAGCTATTTAAAGGAAAGCTCTCAGGTTGTTTTGCAGTCACTGGAGAAATAGGAAGACAGTAGGCATTCCTCTTCCAGAAAGCAACTCTGACTTGTTTCAGGAATGAAAGAAAAAAAACCCCTTTTTCCATCTGAAGCTCAAAATGCAATTTAAATAATATATAATAATTATAACGGAATTTTTCCAGTGGGCTGAATCATATGACAATCAGCAAGAAACATTTCAGTAAAAGGCCACCAAATGTGCACAATTCAGCAATTCAACCACTTTGAATGGCATTTGTGCTATAAATACATCATGAAAATAATGTTCTAAAGGGCTAGTTTCTGAGTTAATACTACAGCCTGTTGCTTTGCAGAAGTGCACAGAGACAGTAGTGAATTTTCTAGGGTTTTCTGCTGTTTTAACCTGATCAGAATGATACTGGGCCCTGCCTAAACCTTCAGGTAGGGAAGAGCCAAGGTGGAATGCTCCTCTTGCTATGCTTTTTTCCCCTTGCCATGGTAAGTTTTCCCAGGCCTTTTTGAGCATAAAGAGTAGTTCTTACTGAGAGTCCATAAATTACACTTCTGAGTAAGATTTCTAAACTTCTGGCCAGAAGCACCATATCATTCATACTTTGAAATGGAGGAATTGGTAGTGGTGAATACACCTTTTGGTGCGAATAGTGAATGCTTAGAGCAAAAAGCACTTTGATTTCCTACGTGTCAGCCTCACATCCTGTAGAGCTAGGCCCTTTAAAAAAGAGAAGAAAAAAAGGTAGTATGGGGCAATAATAATATGTGCTGAGAAGTGACTACTGTTGGGAGTTTTTGGGTTGCTAAGCTGAATGAGGTCAGTTTTCCTTTAATAGCTTGGCAATCTATACCTTAAACTATTATCTGAATGGCAAACATCATTTTTCTTTTCTCCTTCTTTATTTAATGGCTAAGTTATTTCATTAGATTTGTGCTTTACTTTTGCTGCCATGTGATAATCAGAATTTGAGGTATAAAGATTTCTCACACGAAAGCTGAATTTATTTTTGATCAGCAGTTAGTTTCTCTTAGCAATTTAAAAATTTTTCAATATCTCTTTAGATCTGGAACCACCTTCTTTTTTCAAAGTAGTCTGAAATTAGTAGAGCAATTTGTGAAGCCTCTTCAGAGCTGTAGGTACTGCTGGCAAATAAACAGCTCCATGCACATGGATTGATCCGTCCCTTCTTTGCTGCCTTACACACTGTAGTGGCCAGCGTGCCATAATCCATCAGAGAAGACTTATCATAGCAATGATATGATCACTGTTGAAGTGGGCAAAAGTAATATACGGATCTACAACTCTCTAACAGTGAAGCTCTGCTTTCCTTGTTGATATAAGAAGTGTCAAGCCCAGGCAGATTAAAAAATGTGTACTGTTATGTGTGCAAATGATGCATTTGTGCCTGCATGCAAGTGCAAGATGAAAAATGGTGTGTTTTCTTTTCTCTTCTGGCCACTCCTCTGTCTGGTATTTATGCCTAGATAAAATAGACATAAACATTGCTTCTAGAACTAAATATAGAGAAAAGTTGGTATATCTTGGAGTATTTCCACTATTTAACATGGAATTATGCACTTAAAACTTACTGGTATTTTGCCTGCTTTCTTTCTCACAGCCACTTCTGTTCCTTGTCCTTTTCTTCTGCTTTCTCCTCGCTGCAGTCTCATTCTCCAATCCTGAAGTAATGCAGTGACTAATTCTTATAGTTCTACGTGAGAATTATCCTTCTCTGAAAGAAGAACTGGGAGGATGGTGTCTTTCATTACTCGTTACTCCTTTTCCATGCTACCTTGGAATATCCATATTTTTTTCTCTCTGTGATTCTTGTTGCAAAGTGTCGGTAACTGTTGTCATGTCCCTTAGTGTCAGGGGTGCTACAGGCAGAGTTCTTACTGATGGTTTGCTATAGCAGAGTGGAAAAATAGTTCAGTAGAACGCGCTGAGTTCTAGCTTCCCTGAACAAATCCAAATAATACAAGTACTAATGAACTGGTTTGTCATGTCATGGAGTTGTCACCAGATGAGTTGTGGTTCAAGAGTTTACACAGGTAGGACTGTGAAGGCTTCAGTCTTTACTTCAGAGTGCAGAATTTGCTGCATAGATATGAAGAGAATAGAAATTAGAGTATAGCTTAAGACATATAGCTCTAGGAGGGAGTAGGGAGGAGAGTGCTGCTTGGTATTCTGAGGCAAAGACAAATATTGGATACAATATTTATTTACAGATATGCTAGTTTTTATATTGCGTTTCCCAGAGCTGTTATCTGAGATAACACACTCATTTCCAAGCTAGCATTTAAATATGTACTGAAACAGGTCACAGTTCTTTAAAACCCCTGCTGATGTTGCTGCAGGGTTGGGATTGCTCAAAGATTATGCGCTGACACTCTTGTTTTTCTTATACTATATGTATCTCAACGAACATTTAACCTAACAGTGCTGGATAGAGCAGGGTTAGCAAGATAGGCCAATGCCTTAAGTAAATGACATGTAAACCACCATTTCATTGCTGGTTTGCAGATTGCCATCAATGTGCTAGTGGCTTCCCTGCTCCTGCTTCCATGTTGTTTATTACTTATTGTGACTCATGGAGCCTCATGAAGCTGCAAAATAACTTATAGAGAGATACCTGAGACTTCATGATGAATTTTGCATATGATATAATGTCAGTCAGCCATGTGGAGGTGCTAGTAAGTAGATCTAAAATGCATAAATAGAATGTTTGATGTGATAGTTCAGAATGGCTCCACTGAAACTATTTCTGTGCTTTGTGTCAATCTGTCTGGAGCCATCTGTGGTATTAATAATGTTGCAGGCTGGGCCAGCGTCATTTTCAGCATGGCACAGGACTCTTATGATAAATGGATGGCTGGGCACCAAGAAACAGCGTCAATCCTTGCATTTCCAAAAATACAGTGAGGTTCCCTACTTCCTGAGAGTTCATAATGTGCTCCAAGGTAGTTTTTATCAAAGTAGGCATGATACATCTTCATGTCATGGATTTTTTTTTTTTGCCTCATTCTTGCCTCTTTCTGGTACTTCACAGCTATCAGGCTGGCTTGTGGTTAGCATTACATATCTTTCTTTGCATGCCTACCTTAAATCTACATTTTTTGCTATTAGGTTAATTTTTTAGGAAGAGCTCTTATCTTTCATCATATGTTATAAGCTGCTCAGGAATTTATACCTTATCGCAGAGAAAGAAATGCCTGGAGCAGAAGTGGTACAGGTGAAGCAAGCCTGACTTGGTTCTCCAGTCCTGTGAATTAACTCACTCTATGTCTGCAGAGGAATTGGGAGACAATCCTGTTTGTTAGTTTGATTTCCAGTGTCACATTTCTCTGTGGATCCTGATCCTTGCCATAGGTAGAAATGACACAATATGACAAGACAGCTGATTCAATTGCCTAGCCATTTGAGTGTCTCCTGTTTCCAGATTTCTTTCTTTCTCTCGAGGAAGAGATGCCACTGACATCTTTGAATGTTTGCACTCGGTAGCATGGGCATGCAGCTTTATGAGTAAAAGCAGACCAATGCAAGCCCTCCTAGTCCCATGTGCTCTCTGTTGGACACTTGACGTGCCTGCTCTGGTCTCTGGTGTTTGGGTATCACTGTAGCCCCAGTGTGGTCTAGATTTCCCCGCTCTCA
The DNA here is from genome assembly GCF_040807025.1 of Struthio camelus. Lineage (NCBI taxonomy): Eukaryota > Metazoa > Chordata > Aves > Struthioniformes > Struthionidae > Struthio > Struthio camelus. The sequence continues at coordinate 87,731,232 of NC_090944.1, read as the reverse complement.
GCAGCTTTGCAGTCTAGTTCCTGCATGAACTCCTTGTCTGTGGGTGGAAGGAGACCTGATCTCTGCTGTTGTTCTAGGAGCTGCAGCTGTATGTGCTCCTGCTCTGCTCATGCTGCCCTGGGCATTGGGCATGGGCTCTATCCTGTTGGGTCACTCAGTGGTAGGGAAAGGCGAAGCTTTCTGAGGGGCCTGGCTCATTTTCACGTGCAGCATCGTGCAGATTTCATGGGAATCACTTGATCATGCTCTGCAACTCATTGCTTGTTCAGGGTCACTTCTCATCTTGCTGGAATCTTGCTTCCGCCAGCAAACTTTCACATCTTTACAGCTTTCTTCTTCCTAGTAGGCCTTGTCTCAAGGAGTTAGGAAGTTTCTTGTTTTTCCTTGCTTAACTTCTGTATCTTTGTTCTTCCAGTCAGAGCTTCAGCATACAAGCAATCAGAGCAGGTATCACATCATTGCCATGGGGTTTCATGTCCTCACGTAGTAGACCAGCCTTTAGAATAACTAACTTGTGCTGCTTCATGGGAACCCTTGGTCTAATGGCTAAGGCAGAATGAAGCTTTCATAGAGAGGACTCTCATTCAACTCAAAATGTTTTAAGGCTATTTAAAGGACCATATGCAAGAGATGCCTGGAAAAGTATCTAAATCTACAGTCTGCTCTATCACATTTGTGTTAAAACAAAAATAACTTCTGAAGTCAGTGTACTTGCTGTATGTTTACAATAATGTTAATAATAAGTGTTTCTGTTGCTGGCCTTTTGCATGCTTGCCTGAACTCTTATGAGGTTTTGTCTCCAATAGCTGTTTTGTTTTTCATTGTCTAAAGGATGTTTAGGTTCCTAAGTATACCCAAAAGTCAATGAGCTTGAGGCCAAGGTACCATTGAAAAAGACTGACTCTAACAGGTTAGTCTAATCGGTCTCGCATTCATTCTTGCTTTCTTCCTTCTTTCAAAATCAATTAGAACGTTTTTAATTGGATTAAGTAGGTACTCTGATTGCTCCATTAAAGGTACAGAAGCCATCTCAAATAGCTGTTTTCTTCAAGCAAAGAGGACATCTAAATACAAGAATATTAAAATAAAACAAACAAACAAAAGAGCAGCAAGAAAGGTGATCAGATCTATGGATGCCCGTTAAGGTATAATATTATGTTACTCTTAAACTTTATTTCCCTTTTCTGCCTGGAAAAGGAAGAGCTTAGGAGCAGCTCTGCGGTATAGTCTCCCATTTATTGGTGAATAGCAGACTCCTGCAACTGTATAATAGTCAACGTTGTCTTGAATCTTCTTCAGAGGAGACTGTTTGCAACAAATTCATGTTAGCCTCTGGTTTGGGTTTCAGCTGAAATGAATCTAAAAGGAATGCGATTAAAGGGAATGCTCTGCATTGCATTCAGGAGTCTGGGCTTCAGAAAGGCTTTAAAAAGAAGAGACAAAAGTTTGAGATTTACCTTGTTGATTAGGGGTCTCATCTACATTGAAACAAAGTCCTTTGGCCTCTAATTTGGTGCTTTGGCTAGGTGGTGCTAGTTTGGTGCCCACCCAGTGCTGACCTTATCACTTCCATGCAAGGCCCTGTGGCGGGTAAGTGTAACTTTACAGCTAAACCTGTCGTGGCTCCTGCAGCGGCAGGAAGGGCAGCCTGGCACCACTCGACCCTGGCCAGGGTTCACTACACCTTCCTGATGTGCCAGTCTGGGCCGTTGTCGGAGTCCATTACTCTCTGACCAGGTTCTTTCAGATATTCCATGCATACGGAGAGTGCAGTGTTTAACATAAAAGTTTATTTTGAGGGGGCCTGATGTTACATGGGATTTTTGACTTAGCAGAGTGATTCAGCAATATACTGGAAGCACAATTCAAATGTATGCACTTAACAAAATCTAGCAATTGCAATATGCAGTTCAACCACAATACCAATGTGATTGCCATTACCAGTCTCAAATATGCTCACTGTCATGACGCTGGGCGTCCCCAATTGCCAGGAAGGAGTACGTGGGTTGATGCCAGCTCATGCCTGTTGCTCTCTTTGAAATTTCTGTGTTAGTTGTTGAGGTTTTATACTCTCTGTTGGGCCGAGCCACATATACACTTCCCCCGTGCTGGTCTGGCTATTCTCAGGGGGACCTGCATATTCTTTTGAACAACTCAGAAGAACTTCCTGCAGCTGCCTACTTCACCTCTAGTCTCTAGTAATCATCTCTAGGAAGGGGAGAAGCTGCTTCTGTGCATACAGGGTGGTTTGGAAGATGTTTTGCTCCATATCGAGAACCTGCAATTCCTTGTTACTAAATGACTTTCAGGGGACTATTAACGTGGTGTGAGCACAGATGTTGTAGCTAAACTGGATCCACCTTCACAGAGCAGGTGTGTACACTGTAGAAATGTGGGAAGAAAAAAAGCAGTGAATGAACGTTTTAGTAGCATGGTGAGTTTACTCTTGAACCTTGAGTATTTCTTCTGTCTGCTTTGCAGCTAATGAAATTGAGTTAGTCCCAAGTTCTTTTGTAGTTCACCTGTGTAGAAAGGGCTCTGCTACTTGTCTATAAGGCTTCTTTGATTGTTCTACAGCTGGGTGAATTCATCTTGATGTTTCCTTACCAACTGAATAGCATAAACTGCAAACGTTAGATGCTTTTTTGGTTTGAATCCCATTAAGTTCATTGACTTAAAAATCCTAGCCCTTAAAATCAGATGTTCTGCATGGAAATATACTGTACTACATCTGTTTAAATCTATGTAAGCAAACACAGAGGTGGCAAGAGGAAAAGACTGACACAATCATTTAAGTGCGGAGGAGGGAGGTTATTCAGTTGAAATCACATTTCATTCTTCCAGGTTTGTTACATTAGGACTTGACTGAATAGCGCTGTGCAATCAAATGCTTTGCAGACATCATTTACTCAAAACACCACTTCCCCATTTAATGACTGGATGTTGAATGCTTTGTATGTCTAGCATTTTCTTTTTCCTATTTTGAGAATAGCATTCTAGTGTTCAAACTATTTGCTTTTATCGGTGCTATAGTCCAGATGACTGTAATTGAAGATTCTGTCCTGATACCATCCAACAACTGTAGAAAAACAAAATATTTTGATTGCATTTTTGTACTTCTGCTTATAGTGAGCAAGTGGAAAAGGTAATGGTCCAACATTAGCCTTTGAAGAGGCAGGAGACTCCCTTTTTTCCTTCCTTTTTGAAGTGCCATTCTGAATTGCTTTGTGCAATTATCACTGTGTTCCCACCCTTCCCAGGCTTTTGCAGTCTTTTGCCTTTTTATAAAAGCTTCTGCAAGCCATGTAGCATCTGAAGAAGTAAGTATACAGAGTAAGTCATATGTTTGCGGAAGCATTATTACAGTGTTTTTTTTTTTTTTTGGTAGGTTACTAATGCCGGTCAAGATAAGTTTGGGGAGCACAATGAACTTATGAAAAAAAAGATGTTTTACTGTCTTCGAGCAGAAGGTTGTTAATCTTTGATTAACTTTCAATGCTGACTACTACATGGCACTTTAAGAAATGCAGCGTTGCTGTTGTTTATTTTTTATATTTGTTTTTTCTGAGTGCGGAGCAAAGTGTAGTTTCTTCTATGAACATTAACCTTGTATTTCTGCATTCGTCTCAGTTTGCTTCCATAGCACTGCCTTTATTTATTATGTACCTTTTATTCAACAGCACTGCAGCTGGTGTTTTTATATGTACAGACACCAATGTGGAAAAACATCCAGACTGTGGAGGAATATTTAGGGCCACTGATTTCAGTGAAAAATTAGACATATGCTTAAGGTTATGCTGAGCTAAACTTTCTTGAGTAAAGCGTGATTTTTGTGAACTAAAACTATAACTATCCAACATGAGCTGCAGAATTAATCAGAAGTACTTAAATGACAAACACTTAGGTATTGCTCTGTAATTCACTAGCACTACTGTGGAATAATTTTGAGAGTCAAGTTCTGTCCTAGCAAGCAGAGATGCATGAGTCTTGTAGAATGGGTCTATGCATACTGCACTGTTATTGAAACAGTGAAGCCCATTAATGTGTCTAAAAAACAAAACAGGCAGACTGAAGCTGTGTGGAAATATGCAAAGATAGAAAAGATAATATGGGAAGAAAGGAGCATGAGTCTTTGTGATGCCGTCCTCCCTGTTCCTGAGGGAGGGAGCGAGCACTTGAAACATAATGTTACTCAAGAAAAGGGATGACAGATAGCATAAGATTTGCTCACTCTGTTCTCACTCAGACTTCCTGGGGAAGATGAAGGTAATCTTCAGTCCCTACTCCAATCAGTGTGAACATTGCTATAGGCTTCTTTGGAGCCATAGTTCACACAAAACCTGTGGTGGCTTAGCTGTTAGTTACGCAAAGCCAACATAACCCCCAAAGAGGGAACTGTATCTGCCGCAAATGCAAATCAAGAAGTTCAGCCCACAGAGGAAGCCATGGTGTTAAACGCAGGCTGCGGGCAGAGCATCCCTTGCAGAACGGATGATGGTCCTGGTAGAGCAGAGCCCAAAGGACATTTCACAGCTGACGGTAAACAGCTGAGCAAATCTGGTGTGGATAAATGGGCACAGAGCTCCATAATCTTACTGTAAAGTCACCTTTCAGAGTAGAGCTGTACTTAAATTCTGTGCAAATTCTGTGCTGTTTCTTCCTGAAAAAATAACTGGCACCTGAGTCTTGTTTGTACATAGCAGAACTACTCTTGCTGCTATAGGAATTACTGACTTTGGAGGGAAGTGAGATGTTACAAATGGGGGAGTTGAAATCTCTTTGTAAATAAAAATACACATGTTATGCAGTGGTGCTCTTCTCTTCTGGGTTGTCAATCTACACAGACTGTGTGTATGCAGATTACATGGAACTATGCCTTTTTGTTGCTTATCTCCCTTTGGAATAAAAAGAGACAGGCCTGTGTGGTGGCTTGTCCCACTCCCAACCCCCCGCTTTTTTTTCTTAGTTGAAATTTGCATTTAATGCTCTGGATCAAGCATTTTACCAAGCTGTTGCTGCATCTATGTTAATGACCGAACAATCTTTAGTTTCCGCAAGGGCAGATAAACTTATTACATAAGTTATGCACTTACTGTATGTGACTTACTAACCAAACTGGACTTTATATGTCAGATACTGTCTTCATGGGCTTGTATCTTAATCCTTACAAAAATCCTTAATCAAAACGAAATGGATTTCTTTGAAGCGAAGAGTGACAAAAATAAGTACGTCTCATTACCATTGGGTTTCTGGGTGAGGTCTCTGATCTTGAGCGTAGTCTTTCCATATGCTTGCCTCTGTGTACTGATCTCTGTTGGAAAAGACAAAGTTGTCATTGCTGTGGGAAGTTCAGGTCTGTCATCTTAGAATAACAAATCTCTTCTCAAACAGAAAGAATAATGTTTTTCTATCAGAAGGTGAGGTGTAGTTGTTGTCTTACCAGGTGCAGATAAAACATTTTATGCCATGCTACTGTGGTGCTAGCACAGGTAGTGGGAAATGAAAGTTTAGGAGGCTCTTCTGTCGATGGATAAGAAGTTTTGTCAATTTTGCTATTGTTGTTCCTCAGCTTTAGGGTGAAGACAGAAGTAGTACAGGACTGTGTAGCTATTAAAGATGTTCAGGAAGCTCCTAATTCAGCAATTGCTATAGCCATATGCTTGATGAGTGACTGCAGATACTTACGCAGATATTCTTAGTGGTGCATATGACAGAACTGCGGGGCTGTATGGCGTTATTATTGCTAGTGGAATTTCTCAAGGATTTAGCCAAAGGCATGCTTTTGACAACACTGATACACTGTTTCTCATATTCCAGTTGACGGCTTTCAGTTAATATGGCTGATCAGGGCCTGCAGATTTGCCAAGTTAGAGAATTTTTATCTTTAAATTCCAGACCACATCTTCAGCCAAGGTTAGATGACACCTCTTCAGTGCTGTATGGTACCCTCTGAGAAACCTAGCCCTTGATCTGCTCTGTATCTCTACTTATTCAGTGTTGGTATATTTTATGATCCTACCTTGGAAATGGAAAACTTGACTGTTTTATTGAACTCTTGCTAACAATTGGCTCTATATTAAAAATCACCCCTGCCAGCGCTTAGAAATATTTTACTGCTTCAAGAAAGTCTATGAGCATTGAGGTGAATGTGAACGGTTTGTCAACAATGCTGGGATATTTAGGCTTTTTTATTATACTTTTTATACTTTCTTTTTTGTCTGGAGGATGGTGCTGTCTGTGGTTTCCAAGAAGCATATATAACAATAGCCACATAGGAAAAGGAGCACACTGTAAAGACAATTGCATCAGTACAGACATAGAGTAAACCCTGGAGGCAAAAAAAAAATCTGAGAGTTAATTTCACCTGACAATTATAACTATGCACAAAACGTAGTAGACACAGGGCAATTTAATTAGTGAAATTAAATGGTTAAACCACCAATACAATAAACACCCTTACATTTTATTTCTTTTTCTTTACACTATATTGATGGCACGCCATAGCATTAACTCTGACTCAGTGCCAGAATTCCAGCTTTCTAAATCACTGTTTTATTCAATTTTTTCCCTTCCCACAGGATCCCGCAGACCTTTCACCTGGAACAGTACCTCTTGCTACAGAAAAGTGCCCACACTCCTCCTCCAGAGTGGTAGCCAGGGCAATCTTTGGACGGAGCAGTGATGGTGGTGGGGTTAAAATAATGGAGGAGGAGGTGGAGGAGGATAGTGAGACTGCAGAGTCCACTGTGCCAGAGCTATCACTGGATGGAAAGAGATGCTTTTTCCTCAAGTGCCCGTTATACAGAAGGTCAAGGAGCTCTAGCTTAGTGTCAGGGTTAAGATAGTTAAAGTTAGTGTCCTTTTGTTAGTAGTGATAACATTTGTTAGTTGCTCATATAAAGAACCTCAGGGAAGCCAGAATTTCACCTAGCAAGTTCCTATGGAAATGCACTATTCTGTGCTTCCAGCGTTTTTTGGAAAATTGTAATATCCCTTTCTTCCTTGTCCTTCCCTCGAGTTCTGCAGATAACTGCCTGCAAATGCTCTTATAGCTGCCTGCCATTTAGTCACCAGAATGAGCTGCTTATAAGATAAACTGCTTATCATGTAGTTATTTGGGTTACCACTCTGATCAGTGATTTTCTTTTCTTTTTTCTTTCTTTTTTTCTTTGTACCGCTAATCAATTCTTCAATAAATCTGGGAAGATGTTTTCCCCTGTGGTTGTAAGAGAATCTAGGACTGAGTGTTTATAGCCAATTTACTACAGCCTGTGAATTCATTAAGACAGTTAGACCTGCATGAAAGGTCATGAAAAGTAACCTTTTTCAGATTTACCACTCCTTAATCTCATTAGCTACCTCAAAAAAGTTGTGCTGTCTCCTCTGTGGGAGGGAGCTTTATTATAATGTCTGTCTATAAATAGTTCCTAAATCAGCTGCAGGGTGGAAGAAGTATTGTCCCTGAGGACACAGTGGTTTCATGCAATTTCTAAAACATGCGTTTTGACCATATTTTCGGAATTGAGAGTAGTGGAAAGAGGGACACTAATGAGGCTCAGCTTACCAGCTGGTGATCCAAATCTCTAGTATCTGACACCTTTGCAAAGTATTCCCTTGGGCACCATCTTTATGTAGTATCATCTCTATTGAACAATGAGCATCATCTCACAATTCAGTGTATCTTTCCTGGAAACTATTTCATCTATGCTTTTTTGCTTTTCCTTTTTGGGGCTTGGGGCTTTTTGCAGAATTGCTTCTAATCAAAATAAGAGGATTTAGCATATGAGAAGTTGAGTACATTTTAGTTTGATAAGATATTAAGCTTACCTGCAGGAGACCAAAATCTGGTCAGATTCAAGTTAAAGTTCCATCTACACAACCCTCTTCAGAGATTGTATCTTATTTAACTATAGCCCTGGCCATTTGATTATTTGTTTATTTTTATTTCCTTGCCAACTTGCAGTTATCGTGAAAGCCCAGTTTCCAAAGAAAGAGACCCTGATCGAACAAAGTCTTGATTTTCCTTTCAGGGAAAATCAGGATAAAATATTTTTTCATGTTGAGTCTACTTGCATTTAAAAAAGGGGGGGGGGCGGTAAGTAGATTAAAGACAATCTAATAAAATGCAGTTTAAAGTTTTCTGATAAGGTAATTGCCTGACTGGAGTTAGTGTTGTTCTCCATTTTCTCCTGTAGCATGGAGTATCCTGAGCAACTGTATCTCCTGTAAGGCAACGCATAGAACAAGGTGTGTAATGCACAGCTGGCATTGCATGACTTTAAATGCATTTTGAGAGCAGCAGTTGTCCAGTCAGAACTCCTGGCTTATGGGAGGAAAAAAAAGATAATTAGCTTATGGTTGAATATCATATGGGACAATTTTGCAATGACTTGAGCGCAGGATTCTGGGAAGCTTTGGGAGTCAAACATCTTGATTTGTTTTGATTTGATTTGTTCTACCAGGAAACAGGGAATTTACCTTCTGTGGAAAACTTGCCTTTGAGTTTTCATGCTGAACAAGACAAAAGAATGAAAACGTCGGTGGATTTTCCCATGAGCTGGAGGTTCCACTTTTGTCTCAGCTCTTTGTTAATAGTTGATTATTAAGAGCCAGATCACCCACTCCACTCACAGAATAAAATGTTCTCCATTATCAATGAATCCCAAACAATGCTATAATTAAGGCAAATGAAAAGCTGGTGTGTCACACTAGTGGCAAATACTCACATACTAGTAGTTCAAAGTACAGCCTATATTTTGGTCAGATCTTCAGCTGGTGATTTGGCTGTTTTAGATAGGTTCTTGGACAACGGAGTCATCAGAATATCTGAGTTCATTAAACAATATGATTGTGTCACATGCGTTGCCTTTTTGGTTGCTTTTTTTTATCTGTTCCTTACCCCAGGGAGACAATTGTTTGTGGAGAAAACTGCCTTTGATGGTTCTGTTTCGATTATTTATTTAAAACAGTGCTATACCTGCATTCGTTCTGTCTGGTTAATCTGCACCTATTCTAATTGCTGAATGTTATTAAGGCCTTGACGCTACCCTTTATTCAAAACCTTACTGCCTTGAACAGAGCTGGTTTATGAGCATTTTACATTCCCTTTGTGCAACAGTGAATTACCACACCTTTTACATGAGGTGCAATGTAGCGTAAGTGCAGATTATAGGAGTGTAATCCCATTCAGTGCCATGCTGGGAAAAATGGTTTAGGAGCCCTGACTGTAGAACTAGCTTTCAACTGCACCTGAGTGCTTAGAGGTCTGTTCTTTCCTCAAACATTATTTCCACTGAATTCAGTGAATTTCTATGTACTTCTTATGAATAATAACAGGCTCTGAGATGGGGTCTGTTGATATTTAGATTGTGGGGTTTATTTGGAGATCCGACTGGTTCGTGGTGCTGTTTGCCCTGAGGCATCTGAGGAGCTTACAGCCTGAAATAGAAGGAGTATAAAGAGGAAGATGCTTGTCTGACTATAAGTGAAAATATTCCTCTGCATAAACTTAGCACCAGTATTTGCGAAAGTGTATTTGTGTATTTGCTGAGTGAGTAATAAGTTATAACAAGGACCAGGAGTTTCTGTCTTGGTCACTGCATTGAATTTTAAAGTATTTTGTAATAAAAGCCCTGCTGTTTGTCTAAGAATAGCATCTGTGTTGTACAGTGTGTGACTTGTGGAAATCTTGTACGGAAACTTGTCACTCAGCATCCTTTTGCTACTTGCGGTGTATGGCCATGTATAACAAGATTTTGGATTCACAGCTTAGTCATGTGAAAGACTTTTAAAATATGGTTTTAATATTGAAAGAGTAGACTGGTCATGAGTTTCAGTAGTGTTTATATCCTTGGCTTCACTGCCTGAAACCTCAATTACTTCAAAAAAAAAAAATCAAATATATGGGGTATTTAAAGCTCTTAATTTAGGTTTCTTAGAAAAAAAAATCTGTGAAAGAAGGGAGGTACAGAAAGAAGTACTGGACTGGAAAAAGCTGACTGAGAACAGCAAGGGCTCATTTTGATTTGTTCTGAGTTTATGAAATGTAAATTTCTCCAAATTCATGGGATTTATTTTGCTGTATTAAAAGAAATAAGAACCCATCGGTTACAACTCACCTGTATATCTCGAGCATTCAAGTGCCATTAGCAGAACGGAGTGGATTTTCTCTTGCTATTATAGTTTTATACAGCTCTTTAATCATGTTGGGGTGCTGAAATTTCTTTAATTAGAGATCCTAAATGTCAGAAGAAATAATAGATATTTCCTGTCAGTTTCTCAGCTATCACTCTTTAGCCTCTGAAAACTAGTGATGGAAAAGAACAGCTTTCACACAGTAATCTAAACACTGTTTTCTGTCTGCTCGGCGGTATTTTGCCTCACATACATACCCCTAGTTTGGGACATGATTCCTAGTCCGTATTGTGTTTGGTAAAACCTATGAGAAAATACTTTACTGTTTGTTGTTTGTTTGTTTTTGTTTTTGCTTTTAAGACAAAAAAAGCAGTTTTCACAAGTAATCTTAGCATTTTTTTACTTCCTCTGTTTTTTTCATATGAGACGTTAAAGGCTCTCCCTTCTGATGTTAAACAATGCCTGTATTATGAGAAACCTACCAAATGGTCCCTGCGAAGCGAGAAATGCACGGAAGTGTTAGAGAGAGAGAGAGTAACTCTTCAACAGCAAGCATACGTGCTCCTATAGACTTTATTCTCTATCACTCTGTGCTTTGGACACAGAAGTTTTAAGCTCTGTCCTCTTTATGCCCTTGACCTTGGCCTTTGTCCTTACCTGACTATTCCTGGATGGATTTGTGTAACTTGCGGTTTATAACTGTAACTTACTGATTATAGCCCCTGCAAAAGTCATTGTGCAAGGTAAGAATTACTGGGGTGTAAAGCTGCTGCAGCCCTGTTGTATTCTGCTAACTCTGTGATTCTTGCTTAGTTTTGAGCAGTTTTTATGGGATCTTTATTAACTTGCTCTCCAGTTACTTTGTAATGTCGAATCAACGTAGATAAGGTGAGCAGGGTCTTGGCCGTGGTTGCGGAGCTCAGGTCCAAAGTTGCAGGTCGTCATTACTGAGGAAGCAGCGGTCTCTCCATGTGATGTCAGTAAAGCAAAACGGCCTATTTTGCAGGCGGAGTCGGTATGCCTGGCATAGCAAACGTGATCAGTTCTGACATTGCATCCATTCAAGGACAAGGACGCACATAGGACCTCTTTGCATCCCAAGCACTACGGCACCAGCCAGAGGCAGCTCCTGCGGCTGCAGCTAACCCTCCTGGCTTCTGAGCAAGGCTGGGAGGGGCTTTGCTTTTTTCCGCTCATCCACCCGATGATGATGAACGGCCTTTCTCCTGCCAGAGCGCAGCACAGGAGGCTGTGTTGCAACGGGCACGCACAAATCACCTGCTAAGGTCAGTGATGACAGTGCTTGCCTTCTTAGGGGGTGCATTAGCTTTCGATTGCTCGTTTCATAAACATAGAAGAATAGATTAGAGTCTGTTTTTAATAGCAGAGAATTTTTTCCTCTGCTTTTTCTCTCTTCTCCCAGTCTACCCTGATGCTGTCACAAGCCTCACTCTGGGGCTGTCTTTTACAAGCAGAAATATTGCTGATCCCAGGGGAGAGATTCAGATCGGCAAAATATCCTATTCCAAAAAAAACTATGTCTTCAGCTCTTGGTTGTGATGCACAAGTGCTTAGTTAAAGGAAAAATAGATTTTTGCTGTGACATTTCTATTCAGCATCATGGCCATCTAGAGAACGTTAGTGAGGGTAATAGCAGCTTTCAGGAAAAAAAAAAACAAATAAAAAACAAACAGAAACCAAAAAATTGCCTTGATCATGTGTAGGCTCTTCCAACTTTTTTTGGGGGAAGATCTAAAAATGGTTGCCATAGAGTAAAGGAGAGGCAATGAAAATATAGGCTTTTCTTTACAGCCACTTGCCCTGGTTGTGCTGTCAGAAGGGTGATGGATATCTGCTTCTAATGCTGTATCTGAAGTACTATCCCTGCACTGTATCACAAGTACTAGGCACCTAACCCCCCCCCAAATTTCTTGGGAGGGACACGCACCCACTCATGCGTGCCCCTGGAAAGAGCATCTGCAGTTCAGGGACTATGCTCTTATTCTTCAGTAGCTGAGGCGGACGTCACTGCTGCAGACACTGGCAGTGGTGGTACGGGAGCAGCGAGGGTGGGACCTTTTAATGCTTCCAGAAACAACAAGCTTTTTCTGTTACACCTCTGAACAGCAAATGCCGAGTAGGAGGAGGAAAATGGGATACTGATCTGCTTTTCAAGTTTTCTGTTGTGAATGAGGAGTCATGAAGGTTTTAAAGATGAGTTTTTAATATTGGGGATGGCTTTCAGTTGTAAGCCTGGAAAATATCAACTCACATGCTCCTTGTGTTAATGTAGAATTATTACATGTTCCTACCAGGCTCTTTGGTACTCTTCCATCTGAAGAAAAGTCAAGGACTTAAATTTAGAGCACTGGCCTTTCCTCTCTTTCAGCCTTTGCTTGCCACGTAAGAGAGGAAAAAAAAGCTGAGAGAAAGCTTTTTCCTTGTTTTAGTCTGCTTTCCAAGGATCCCCTCGCATAGGGAGCTGGTGCAGGCAGAGGGCTGGGGAAGGACAGGGAATATGAGAGGTGTTGGCGAACAGACCTGAAACTGAGGTAATTTCGGGCAATGTTCTGGCCCATAAGATAACACGGGTTAGGAAGCCAATTTTAGGGAAGGGTTGGATATTTTATCAGCAAGGGACCCCAGAGCTCTCTGAGGAAGCTCCCTAATCTTTGGGAGCAGCTTAGAAGAGGTAGAGCACAAATACGGGTAGAAGTGACCTTAATGAAAGTCCACATTGCGTAGAGTAGAAAATACCGGGCCCCTGATTAAACACCTGAGAAGAGACAAAGAGATATAGTAACCACAACCTATGTTTGAGTAGGATGCTAATATACCGTTGGATGGAGGCAAAAGCCGTGTTCCCCTCCTCATCCTCCCCCCTGCCCCCCAGTCTTAGGAAGAATGTTGATTCCTGCTACCCTCTTTCTAGTTGCCGAGTTCGGGGAAGGTGCTCTAGGAGCATCTGGCCCTGCTTACTCAGGTTTTAGGCTCTTCCCTGGTCATAGCCGAGGCAGAACTCTGGACTAGATGGGTATCTAGCTTGACCTGGTAGGGCCGTTCCTATAATAGTGCAGTGAAATGCAAATGCTAAACTTCCAGTTTCGATCTTTTCCTTTATAAGGACAGGTCAAAAAAAGCAAGAAGTCATGAAAATATGACTAAACTCAAACATCATGAGTTACAGTAGTATTATGTAAAATGCAACTTTTTGAGGCTTTAACTAACAGTGCAGAAAAATCAAGTATGTCCTGTTTTCTTGGCTTTCCTGGCATTCTTCACTATGCGTAGATACCCTGTTAAACAAGATAAGGAAGAAACTCGTCTAATATAAATGAGAGAGATAATTTTTTAATTAAAAAAGTCTTTGCCTGAAATACTTAGCCTATTCCCATGAGAATGCAGAAATGGATAAAGGGAACAATATTTTTCTGAAACAAAATGGCAGACATTGCTTAGCACCCCCTCATTTAACTTACAGCATAAGCAATGCATGATTTCCATAGCTCAGAAAAATAGTTTGAATCTAGTTCCGCCTGAATTCCCCTCCTTGGATTCTGAAACAACAGAGGGAGGGAAGAAATGTTAACTCAACTTGCAGGAAGACGCTAAGATGTAGCTCCTGGAGCAATACGAATGAATAGTGTGGGATTTGTGCATTAGTTCAGAGCAAGCAGCTGCTCTCACAGAAAAGGCTGTCTGTGCCTATAACGGAGGATGAATTGTGCAGGCTGCTAGTTCCAGAAGCCCAGTTAGCTTTGACCAGAATTGCTGTACTGCTTTGACAAGTGGAGTTAGCAGTTCCTGGGAGCGCATTTTTAGTACTCTGGTTGCAGACCTGACAGACTGCAAGGGAAGAGCCGTCAAGACTTCAAGAAAAGGGAACTAACTTTCCGAGAGTCACCAAGCATGACAATATTTATCACATATTTTAGAAGATACTTATAGGCAGCTTTTTAGGGAACTGGAGCTGAAGCATGCGTAGAAAGATAAGCATATGCAAGTGAGCTGAGCCCAGGTCTTTGTTCAGGATTGCACTGGGCTCATTAAGGTGCTCTCTGCTATATGGATACCAGGAATAGAGCAGTATAGTCTAAAGTGGAAAGCATGACTGGAAATTGTCTTTCTCAGCTTTGACTACTTTGACTGCTCAGTCATTTACTGTGACAGATGACATGCTACAGTTCCTAGATTGTCTGCACACTTGCACTGCCTAAATAAAGTGTTGAGGCTATTGTTCCTCAGGCCAAATTTAGGCATGATGGTTTGAGCTTTCTGCTGGGTCAGAAATCCCCTTCCCCTGAGGGGGTCCTTTTACTCATCTCCCCGAGCGCTGCATCGGCTTTGGCAGGCACAGAGAGATTCGCCTGCCTTGGCATTCTTATGTGGCCACCTGCAGCCTTTACTTGCTTAAACAGAAAGCTGTTGCTAAGAGGCATTAATTTTGTGTCTTGTGCACCAGTATCCCTTCTGGAAGGGCAGCTGGCATTAGCAGTACTGGTGGCTTCTGCAGCAACAGCAGCTGAGTTTCTCCTCAGGCTGCTGCAGTATATGGAGCTTCACAGAGTGCAAAGACCTCATCAGTGTGTCATCTCGCAGCACCTAGCCAGTGCCTGGAGGACAGGTTCCCTGGCCTCTGCCTGGTTCTGGCCCTAGTGTATACTCAGGAACATGGTGGCAACCTACCAGCTGGAAGACCTAGTAGGAATATTGAGCAAGTACTGCAGAGTCCTTGCAGTAGACTTGAGTACACATCCTTGTTGCCTGGAGCAATCACCATCTTGGATTAGAGGCATGACATAGTGCTCTCTCCTTTCTTGGCTTACCTGTGCTGCCATAGTAGTAATGTGCTCTTCAGACTGTCAATCTTTCATTTGTTTCCTCCTAAACCTGACAGCACATATCGTGCAGGTCACACTAGAGAAAGCAGCTAACATCCATAGGTTTGGGTTATCTGAATGCCTACGGGTGCAACAGCTTTCCCCACCTCTCGTCTTCCTCTACCTCCAGTGTCTTGGAGAATTGCAGGATGAAGTTCTCACAGTGAAAGGTCTGTGTGTACACCTGCATTTGGGGGCCAAAACATGCCGCATCCTCAAAAGGTTGGAGCACAGAGTTGTTCGGAGGCAATGGCATGATGACTGCACTGATGCCACCTTTGACATTTTGGCTTACCCAGCCACAGTGCAGTGCCAATGGCAAAACAGAGGTTGCCAGGAGACCTAACTCTGCTTGCCAAGCGGTTGTGTCGGAGCCCAGTAAGACAGTGATTGATGACAGTGTGCATAGACAGCTGCTCCTATGTTGCTCATGCAGACCAAAGTTTCATCTACAGCATTGAACATACCTGTCATTGTGCCTCGCCTGCCTATGGGAAGGAGAGAGTGAGGGAGATGATCAGGTAAGCCAAATCTTGGAATTTTCTCTATGCATTTTTTCAAGTACATGTGCCATCAGGTTCTGGGAGCACAAAGTGAGGGACAGCTTTTGCAATAAATGTTGCTGCATGAGGTACTTCTTCCAGGAAGCTGTGGAAGTGACTATGGACCTCTCGGGACATGCTCTAAAGACTTGTAGTGTAGGTGTCTGCAAGATGCTTTAGCAAAAGAAATCCTCACCTGGATGGGCTTTAAAAGCAATCTAACGGAGCGAGAAGTATGGCAAATGTAAGTAGACTTTAACTTATACTATGGGAGGTGGAAGGCACTGAAACCACTGAGCCTACTGGTGTGGATACAGTTATACAGTTCTGGTGGCATCATGTTGTTAAAACTCTCAAGTTTTTAAAGGTGTGCTCCCTGAATGGCTGTGTAGATGCGTATATCCCTATCCTATATGCATTCTTGTGAGTATATGCACCTTTCCCCTTAATTGCATTGGCATTGACTTCTGGGGAGGAGGTAAAAAAGGGGAGGAAGAGTTTGCCTTTCTTTCATGAGGTATCATGAGATTTTCTTGCTTCTTAAGATGGTTTGAGGATTTTATCTAATATGTTGCTTGTGACTGTAGGGACCTATGACACTTAGCAACAGAAATGAAAGGAGTTGTCTGCCCGTGTCCTATTTTAGTAGAAGGTCAAAAGCCACAATAATAAGCACTGTACCTGTTAGAAGGTGGCAGGAAGTGTAGTGTGGGCTGTGATAACAAGTAGAGAAGATGCTTTCATGGCACTTTTGGGATAAACTTCTATTATACATGGCTTTCCATTGTGGACCTGATGATTCAGGTGATATTTTCAAGTCATGTATACCCTGTTTTAAGCAGTAAAATGCCATCAGCTGCATGCTCGTCTGCCTTAGAAAGTGCTTAAGCCAGGGGAGTCATGATGCATCTGCAGTAATATATAGTGGAGCTCCAAAATAAGAAGTTCACAATATAAGGAGAAGTACTTCGGTTTCACTGGCTTATTTTTCAGTGTCTTTTTTTTTTTTTTTAATCCCCCTACATAGTCTTTGGCAGAAAAAGATGGTAGGCTGCATTCTGCAGACTTCAGAATTCATTTGTTCACCAAGTACTTTTTCATACCATTATGCAATTTTCACATTACACTTGATAACCCTGCGGTGTTTTAGGTTAGATAACATGCAGTCAGGGAATGTTGTGAGTTTCTGCTTTGAAATAAATCACTGCTAACAAATGAGAGTAGTCAGTATGCACAATGTAGCTTTGGAAGGGCATCTAGCAGGTTAAGGAAGATACCGGAAGTGAGTGCAGTGTCATTTTTCTTCCCCTCTATGAGCTAGAGCTGGTGGCAGGTTCATCGGCTGTTTCATATGTGTCAATAGAGACAACGCAAACAAACTCTTCTAAATCTCTGTAACACGCCTCCTCCTCCTCCACATGGAAACGATCTTGCTTCAGTGCCTGTTGTTTTACTCCATGCCACTATGCCCTGTGCATTTCCCTCTTTTTTGTCACCTTATCTGTCCCGGGAAATTGTACCTTTCTGTTTTATTACATCAAACAGGAATATTTCCAGGATATGTACAGCTGTGCTCTTGAACTTGTGACATTTAAAGGGCAACAGAATGCTAATGTGGCTAATAAAACAGAAAAATGGCTTTATATAAGTCAGTGTGAAAATGGTTCACCTCCTATCTTTTAAATGGACTAATTTCAGCATTGGTGGGGCCTAGAAGGAGACTACAAAGCCTGCAAGAATGTGGTAGAACTGTGAAAACAAAGAAAGCTCCTGTTATTCTCTTTTTACACCTTTAAAAGAGATCTAGGCAATTTTTCCTATTATTAGGACTCTTTACCATTCATTTTCTGTGGTTGATAATTCAGAAGGGTAATGCACCGTATGTTTTTATTTTGTTTTCACTCTGCTGTAAAAGATGCTATAATGTAAAAGCAATTTGTTGGGGTTTCTTTAACATTGATTTTTCGGGATTTTTATTTGAACACACACAATTGTTCTCAGCCTCATAGCATTAGCTAGAAATACTGAACTACAAAATGTGAAACTTACTGTGTCTGTAGCATTTGCAGGTCGTGTCCTTTCTGAACAGTACTAAAACAGTCCTGATTCTGAGTATATGCCATATGGCCACTATGTCATGAATTGATGTGTATGGATAGAAAATAAGGGAAAGCATCTATCAACTTTACCTTTTTGTCCTTCTCCTTTCTATGTTAATCACTTTTTGTCGATTTACATGAAAAGACCAATTTTACTGGGTTATTACAATAGTCAAAGACCATCAAATAAGAAGCATCGTTTGTGATTATAATCCACAGTAATTCTGAGGTATGCTGTTATTCTGAATAGAACAGGGTTATGTGATCATGGGTATATTTATAAAGGAAATTTGGGGTTGGAAGCTGAGAAGAGTCTGTTTGTGAAACTTTGGTGCTTGCGGTAAGAGAATGATAGATATCGTTCTGTTTCTTTAACAGAACAAACCAATAGCCAGAGAAGAAGCAGATATAGATCTCAAGTGACAGATGTTTAAAGATACTTTTGACTAAGTATCATTAGAATGTTTTTGCAATCTTGTTTTCTTTAAAGTAAGTTCTATATTTGTCCATCTCCTGTAACGCATCATCTATTAAAACATTTTGATGTGGAAAATTAGTGCTTCAGGTCTGAAGAAAGTGACGAGAATAATGTTTCAGTTATAATTTCAGGATTAGTAATGCAGATTCACCCTTCCTAGTGGAATAGAAGCACAGTCCCCTAATGAACCCTCCACGGCGTAAAATAAATTTTGTCTTGACTCCACATAATACTGACATCGGTGACACTGATGATTTCTTACATTTCGATTCTGTGTATATAGGAAGCTTTATTCTGAATCCTGTTTGACCAAGTGCCTTAAGGATCTTCCTCCTCTTCCCTGTGTACACAACATCCTAGTTAATCTAGCCTAAGTGCTTCCCTCTGCTGTAAAATCTTATTCTGTTGTTCTATTTGCAATCTTTTCTGATCTCATCACGTTTGTGGGTGTAATGCCTTGCTGGCAGGATGGTGTGTCTGCACTGACTATCCTACATGAGCTAACTCAGGCACTAGGGCTCTGTAGCTACAGGATCTTGGAGCTCTGTACAGATTTATTTATCTGATGACAAATGTGTGTATGTAAATCCATGCTATCATGAGTGGTCTGCTTTCTTAACCAATCTAGTATTTATAAAGCACCCCTGATCATGTAGGTGATGTGGGACACCTCTTCACTGAATAATCATGTACAGTGTAGCAATATCCTTGAAGAATTTCCTATAAATCAGCAACTGAGTCTTTTAATCACACTAGTAAATAGATTTATTTTTTTTTCACTCCAGCTACAGCTGTTTGTCATTTGGGCTCTGTATTTGTTGCACAGGAGTCATTTCTTTTACTGAACAGATACCTCTTCTTGGTATCTCCCCTCTTCTTTCGATACCCACATGCAGATTGTTTCCTCTTCTCACTACAGTTTTTTTTTCCTACTTTCCTTTTGTCTCTAGCCTTTTCACGAGAAACAGGCAGGGCAGGTGAGAATGATTAAGTTGTGCTCACTCTCTAGATTCAGAACGCGGTAGGAGATTTTACTGCAATCTGCTCTCCAGTTGAAAACAGCTGGGATATGCTGTCTGTAGATGTGGTAATTTCAAGATTGCTCATACTTACAGTCTTGAAGACTTAACAATCCCTCCAGACTTTTGCATGTATTCTTCTTTATTGAACAAAACAAAGGAAACAAAAATTCAGCATTGCTCAATAACGTTTATCCAGCAAGACGGAACATCATTCCCAAGATGGGTGCAAATGTAAGACCGCAGGAGAATGGAGATTTTCTCCCTGTTGCCTTGTCGAGGGGAGAAACTTATTCTGAATTCATATGGGGCCCTACAACTTAAATCCTTCTTTTCAATGTCGAAAACAGTTTTCTTAATTTCCCCTGGAAAATCTTTTCTACAAAATCTGTTTTCTATCCATATGCTTTCTATCTTAGTATGCCACACCACACACCTTCTGCTTCCCACACCCATAGCCTCGTGATGACGGTCCCCCCTGCTGCAGTCCTTTGAAAAGGGGATTTGATTTGGCTGTAATACTACAACGGTTCTGGTCATGTTGCACGCTTGGCTGTACCAAAGTCAGATCTAGACTATCCTGGAGATGATATCTTACTTGAAATTTGCACCAGAACATTTATTCCTTACTTCGGTAAAAAACTATGAAGGTCTCTTTACAGGGAACTGCAAAGACTGCTCAATATAAAGTTAGCAGGTTCATGGTTAACAGCTTTTTGCTGGCTATGTGGCAAGCCATGCTCTTCCGTGGGGCTGGAAGCATCAGCCCTCCTGTGCCTATTGTTCTTGTATCTGATGAAAGTAAATTGTGAACTCTAAGGACTTCTTGGGAAGGAAAATTGCCTGTAGTATCCTTAACTATACGAAACAAAGGCCAAAAGGGCCAACAGGCACACTTAGCTGTACAGCAATTAGTTTGTAGGATCTGATGCTTTGTTCTGTGTTCTTTTTTAGCCACCTAAACTTAATGTTAATATAGTCAAAGGTTTTACGGTATAATAAGAAACTACAGCTTGTATACCTGTTATTAATTACTCAGTATCTGGTGCTTCAGTTGTGTAGCCAAAACTAATGGGTGCGAGATCATAACTTGCGTGGATGATTATTCATTGAATCTTTCAAAAATACTTCACACATATGAGGAACTTGCTAATGACCTCTTGCAGATAATGTAAATCTTCCAAAAGAGTACAGTTACTCTTTTTGTCTAACGAAAGTGGGGGGAAGCCTGTGGTTGGCAAGGACTGTGATGCTGCAGGAGCAGCAAGTGTGTTCCTGTGAGACAGCTGTTAACTGGCTCCCAGCCCTGCTAAATTCAACAGGATCCAAGCTGGTGTGATGTGATAACCAGTCTTGTTTTCTTTCCCTACTGATCAACGTATATATTTTTGTTTAAACCAGTCACTAGAGAACAGAGTTAGCACTGAGCTATGAGAGTTTAGGATCTTTCTCAGTTATATCTTGTTTTTTCTAGGAAATGAGGTTGTGATTTTGCTGCTTTTTCAGAACCCAAAAACTGGTGGAGCCTTTGGCTGGTTTTGATCAAACTTTGAAAGAGAGATGGGAATCTCCAGCTTCTTACCTACAGTGGAAATTTTGTAAGGGTACTTAGGGGATGATTTGGTCCTGAGGTAGCAAGTGATGACATAGGTAGGAAAGATGCAATTTGCAGGAAGCCAGACTTCATTAGGTCTACTATGAAATAACTTCTTGACTACTATCAAATTTGATAGATCATGAATTTTTATCGCTGCTTAAATTGCCCTCTGAGAAGAAAAATCAAAATAATTTTTAAGAATAGTTATTATTCTTGTATTTCAATACTGCCTTGTTGAAATGAGTGCTCAATGCTGCCTATGAATTGTGCTCTAAATATTAATTAAAGGATAGTTATGGAGCCTGGCTCATATTCAGCCATACTCCAAAGATAATCTGTACTGCAGGTTATGTTGACTTTTTTTTTTCTTCTAGTGTTCTACTATTAAATATGCATCTCATATGTACTTAACTTCTCTTCAACAGTTAAGTTCAGGAAGGAGCATGTGTGTTTTACTGTCTCACTTGTTGCTCTGTGTTTCTCTCAATCAGTATGCTTGTGTCTCTGTGTCATGTTGCAGTTGATGGTAACACTCTGCAGGGTAGTGGATGTGTTTTTATTATACATCACCTAATACAGCTGGGTTCCAGTCAGGAAGGTCTTCTGAGTAAGTCCTCATGATTGCTCCAATTCGTTTAAAAGAGCTGCTGTCAGGCTCCAGGGGTGATAAGGAGCAGTGCTACAGCCTCTTTGTTCTTAGCTTCCTAACCACGTGCAATTCTCAGCTGAATTTCTGCAGTAGAAACTGGTTCCCCCGCAACACACACTAGTTCAGTTCTTTCAGAAAGTTTCTATGGCTTTTTACCGGCCAAAGCTACATTAAGCTGATTCTTTTATTTAGGTCATTCATAAGACTGGAGAGAGAAATTTGTGGTGCTCTAAGCAATTGCATAGGGAGAAAAAGTTCAGATTGGACCATCCTAATACTGTTCACAGGATCTTGCGGAGGTCAATATCACCTGACTATTTCTCCCAGGTCAGATGTCCAGATGCTAACCTTTCCAGCTCTACCTCCCCTTAAAAGAGAGAGAAAATGAGCCCCTTTACATTCCAAGTTTTGAAACTTCATAAGCATCGCCTTTTTTTTCATCGACCCCTAAGGGGGAGCTAAAGAATAGCTTGTTAGCCAGGACATGAGGAAAGTCCAGGCTGTGTCAGTAGCTGAGTGATGGGAGGCTGTCCTCAGGTTTGTAAACACCCTCAGGGAGAACTGTACTGGAACTTTTTCTGAACATTAGAAGCCCACTTGCCCTCGAATGGCATCTCCTGGCTGAATTACAATGCTGAGGACTTAGAGCTCAGAAAACACTATGTGGAAAGTCAGGGAGCAGACAGGGGAGAGTTGTCAGCTGCAGTGAGCTGACATGGGCTCACTGAGGTCACGTGGGTCATAACGCCATCCCCAAGAGACACCACGCTGAAGTCATGTCTTCCTATGGGGTTAAGGGACGTGCTAGGAATGGGAAAGACACTGTCCGCATACATCTGGTCTTTAAATAGTTTTGTGTGAGTGCCATGAACTTTTTGGCGGACATTTTGTTTGGAGGGAGTTGCTGCATACTGTCATTATATGAGACTCCCTAAGGGGAGCTGTTAAGCCTGCTTGGTATCAAGGCTGCTACTCAAAATGGGATAACCTCGTCATGCAGAGAAAGCAGTTAGATTACAGGGCCCTGTTCTCCAAAGAGAAGTGGAAGTATAGGACTGTCACTTGAAAGGAGCATGCACAAGGGATAGTACCCTAGAAAAGGCATTCAACGGCAGTGAAACTATTACTATACTAACACCTCAGCATCCAAATAAAAAAGTCTTTCAGGAAATGCCTGATGAGATAGAATAGCACTTGAGGCAAGGAATAAAAACCCAAAATGCACAGGTTTATTGCTGTATCGTTTTATAGTTGAACACTGAACACTGTTTCTAAAGTGAATTAGCTTTCTGCAGATACAGTTCATCAGAAACTAGGATTATTACAAAAACAAATAACAAGCATGAAGATTACCTTTTTTCCCCCCATTTCCCCCAAAAAAGCTTAGCATATACATGTGAAAGGATGTGTTACATGTGTAGCAATTAGTCTTTAGCTCACAGTGGGAAAAGAGCTCACTTTGATAGGGCTAGATAAAAAGAGTCACATCCTTACTTTTAATGGATGGAGACTTTTTTTTTGCTCCTAGGATTCCTCGGTGAGCTGATAACAGATGAGGTCTCATGAGGGATCTTAATTGTACTCCCAAACACTTCCCACTTGCTGGAAGTACAGTATGCAAAAGGTATGTTTTCAGATGCTGTGAGGAAGCGTCTAAGATGTTATCACTAGTATTTTCACATGAAAATCCTTCTATAAAAGTTGAACTTTTTTGTGATCATTCAGAAATAGAGTATAAGAAATATCTTGTAGGTAGTGTCCTTTGGAAGGCAAAGTAAGACTTAGGAACAGGGTTCCAGCTAGCAAATATGGCCCTGGCCATATTTGTCTACGCTTGGTTGAAAGGTTGTAGTGATGTAGATTCCGTAGCTTCACTTTGTAGCCTGATTTACTGCTTCATGATTCTTGTAGTTAGAGGCTTTTTCATACTATCTGGTCTAATTTTTTTTTTGCTACAAGCATATTGCTATTTATCATGTTCACAGTAAGCACACAGGATTGTTGCTTTTTTTTCCTTGCTTTAATACTGGGAGACTTAAACCTACTGAGCTACTGTAATATTGTTTCCATGCCCCTTTTCAGTGTTTTCTCTCTCTCTCTCTCACTTCTTCTTTTCTTTTCTTTTTTTCTTTTTTTTTTTTTTACCCCCAAGCAAATCAATTTCTGTTTTTCCTAACGAGATGTGTCTCCAAATTTCTGAATCGTATTTCCACTAGGGTTTCTCCTATCTATCTCCATCTCTCTTAATATTTGTTTTCTTAGGACTGGATACAGTGTGTCCAGTTGAAGCTTCGCAAGTGCTAAGAAGAGAAAATTAATATATTTCATATGAAACAAACATGGATATAGTGCAACAGCATATCACTATTTGAAGCCGTGCTGCCTAGTTAGTTACTTCTCATTTTGTATTTGTGCATTTTACTACTACTTCTTGCTGGATCTAAACAGTTATCTTTTTATTGTATTTTATCATATTAGGATGGGAGTGGAAGGGGAAGATCATGTAGCTGGGAGAAAAGAGGGCTTCAGGGGGACCTGACAGCATCCCGCCAGTACCTATGAGGAGGTCATCAAGAAGACAGAGCCAGGCTTTTCACAGCAGTGCATGGTGGGAGAAAGAGAGACAATGGGCATAAGTTGAAACAGAAAAGATTCAGACTGGATATAAGGAAAAAGTATTTTTCCACCGTGAGGATAGTCAATCAGTGGAGCAGGCTGTCCGAAGAGATTTATGCAGTCTCCATCCTTATACATTTTCAAGACCTGACTGGATAAAGCCCTGAGCAACCTGTTCTGATTCTTTGAGCAAGAGGTTGGACTAGAGACCTCCTGAGGTCCATCCTAACCTGAATTTTCCTGTGATCCTATGACCATTTCTCTGGTTCTCAAAGTCACTCTGTCTTCTGACTCTGTCGTCTGAGGTGCTTAGAATCCTTTCCTGCAAGGTACTACACTAAATAATTAAAATATAATCTTATTTCGTTTCTAGTCATTATTGAAAATACTAACTAGAACTGGATTCATTGCAAGTCCCTCTGAAGCACCACTTGAGACTTTAAAAATTCCTAAATAGTTTTTGAATATGTTTTAAAATCAGATATTCATGCACTGTTGCCTTTGAATCTTATTTTCTTGACATAAGAGTATCATGCAGGTGTTTCAAAAAGTTTAGGCAAAGAATATGAATGTCATATCTGTTTCTTCCTCTTTATGTAAGGCAGTAACCCTACCAAATATACCAAATTAAACGGATGTAATATGATTTATCCAGGTTTATTGTTACTTTTGTTAGCCTTTTACCTTCCTAGACTTTATAAATGATAGTTCAGTTATTCCTTTCTAGTATTCTTCTAGGCACTGGAGCTAACTTGAATAACGTATATCAGAATGCTATTTCAGACAGGCCTTTCTCTGGTTCACCTTTGTCCTCTGAGTTATTAGAGATGGATTCAGCTGGTTCCTGAAATGCTGTAAGGTGAACTTCATCGGGTCCTACTGTGTTGACTATATCTATCTCGCCTTAATACTTTTAAGATGTTCTTTCTGTATTCTGGACCATGTTCCTCTTCCCTTTAATATCAACTGTGTCATTCTGAAAAGGAATGAAAAGGTCAGTATTTCAGCCTTATCTGTGTCATACACTATTTGTTCTCCTTCCCCAGTATGCCATACACCTAAACTTTCTATTCTTTCCCTTGTATTCAATAAATAAGATAGAAGTATTTCTGATGCAATCATTGAACTCTTCTTAGAGCCTTTTATGTTCCCTGCTAGTTGTAAATCATTTTGTGCCTTAGACTTTCTGATTTTATCCCTATAGCCTGTTTCTCCCTCATATTCATTCTTAGTCATGTGCCCTTGTTTCCACTTTTTGTGTGATTTCTTTTTGATTTTCTGCTTATTAGAGTTATGTGTGAGTTACAAGACAGAGGCTGAAAAGACTTGGGGAACAGTCTATATAAGATAAAGATTTACAGGTATTCATGTCCATCATTCTTCCTGGATAGTCAGACAGCTAGGACAAACCCTACTTGTCTTTCAAGGTTACTGGAAATATCAAAATGATTTGAGTGTATATGGTGGCATATATAAAGACAGTTGGGTTGTAATGCCCAGGTCATTGAGAACTTCATTTTTCCCAAGGATGCCTATTATCATTCTGGAAAGGGAGCCTGCCTTTGGAAATCCAAGGGGGCATATCCCGGTTAAACATGACTAAATCTTTCAGAGATTTTAGAAATATTTGCAATTGCAATTTAATTTAATTGCAAATAGGTTTAATTTAGTTGCAGTTAAATTATATGTAGGCCAGGTATCAAAAAGAAACAATGAAAATACAAGCCTTTCCCTGCAGATCTTGGAGAAAAGTAGGAAATGACCTTTCCACTGCAAATCATACAAACTGCCTCATTATTATAGACTGCTATGTAGACTTCTGGGAACTGGCTGACTTTCTGGACATTGACTTGTGTATAAAGAAAAAAATATTTGGGCATAAAAGGCGTCTCAAACAGTGTTATTCAGATAATGGACCTCAGTATATTCACAGTGAGTCTGCGCAATTTACCATAAGACAGAAATTAAGCCATATCTTACTGCCGTACAACAAGGAGTTGCTTGCTACTGTTAAACTGTGAGTTAAACCCGTTAAGGCTTTATAAAAGAAAACTGCAAAAAGCAGAGGAAATATATGGCAACTCATTCTGGGAAAGAGAAGTAAATGCTGCTGAAGGTTGTTTCAACTGCAATTTACCAGGGCTGGCTACCGTGTTTTTCCAGGGTGCCAAGATTGGAAAGAATGGAAGAAAGAGTTGCAGCCAAAAAGTTATGAAAGACCAGAGCTGGCTGCTGCTAATACGAGACTTTTATGAGCTACAACTTGTCAAGATCAGTTTGACACATTGAGACAAGTCAAGCCTTTGTTAGGAAATGGCATCTGTTTAAAGTATGAGCACTCATTCACATGACTTTGCAGTGGGTGAACATGCGTTTTACTTACATGGCAATTATGTTTGACAATCAGGAATACAAAATATAAATGTAGCGCTGAAGAGAGTGAAATAGGCACTCCACTGGGACTTGAAGAGCAAAAAGCAGAAGGTCTACAAGTTATCACTAGACATTCGTACAGATTGGCAAAATGCCATACCAGTAGAAGAATGTGTGGAGAAAAAGTCAATCTCCTTCCATCAAAAGGAAGCTTTGCACTTGCTTCAACACAAAACCATATGTAAACTATCCATTAATGTGTGAGGCCACCAGTTTTTATCCTGTATTTGGTGGATGGTTGTGGGGAGATGGAACTGTAGATTACCAGAGAAGGCAAACTGTTATATTACATTTAATTTTTTCTTTACAGAGTCATTTCTGACATTTTATGGATTCATGTATTGAAAAAGGTTTGAAAAGTGTCGTATTAAAGACTGTATAATGCTAGCATGAGAAAGCCTAATCATTTCAAATTATGATGAGAAAGCTCTTTCTCTACGCTAGCAAACTGAGATTGCAAAAAGGTACTTTTCACTCTTCACATGAATTGTATATAATTTAAAAGTACAGAATGATAAATATGTAAGTAGGCCATGGTATTCCTCTTTAATAATACTGTCTTGAATAAACGTGCCAAAAGTAATGTTCTGGTGGATAGACCCTCAATAGGGGGCATTGTAGTGTGATAGCAAATTTGTATACAAGATGGTGTTTAGAAGGTGCTTAATAAGAGGGGACAGTCAATGGAGGAAACAATAAATCCTGCGTGTTGCAGTGGGCTGCCTGCCACTCTCATTATGCTTAAACACTGAACGCTATCTGAGTTGTGCCTTAAATGGCTCAGCTGTTTTGCCAGTTTTTAAGTGTGAATAGCGTGCAAAGTGAATCCACATGCAATTGGAAGCTTGCCTCTCTATCTCAGGCTTAACGTCACTGCTGCATTATTCCATTGACGCTCATCCTTGAGAGCCACACGCAGTTCTGGTTATTATTACGCTCCTTGAGCTTTGTTATTGTAAACTGGTGCTGGTGCATACAACCTTAGTTTACAATCTGGCTGTGTGCAGCTGGATATTGATATTGTGTTTGGCAGCACTGTGTAAATCCCATCCACTTGTTGAAGTCATCTAAAATAATTATACTTTTAAATTTACAGAGCTGTTGCCAAACTATGTACTCATGAAAGACAGATGCTGTGAATTTTCCATTCACTTCTGTAGCAAATCTGCCACGTGCAGAGGGGGAGAGAGGTGCATTATAAAACTTCCCCCTTGTCTTTTCTAATGCAGGAAAGCTTTAATTAGACATAAATGAGTTTGATCAATGAATCATTAACTTCCATTAAACTTTAAGTAGATTGCCTGACCCGGCTACTTCATTTTGAATTTAATCTGGTATACACTTGGTAATTAGAGTTAAAGGGACAAGGGCTGGAGGCAATCCTTCTCAATCCTTCACGCAAAGTGGAGTTGAATCAGCTAATAAGTTAATTTTATAGTCAGTGTGTACAGACAGAACTGACCTTAAAGTGTAATTTTCCTAGAAAAACGGATCACAAAGAACACTGTCACTTTGTTTTGCTTTCAGAATTACCTCAGGAATTAGCTGTCTAGGGTCTTCAAAGCCCTCACAGATCCCATCCTCCTCAGCACAGCAGCTGTAGCGTTAGGTTGTGTGGAACGTACAGTGAGAACCCTCCGATGGCCACTAAGCAGCAGAGCATAAAATCTTACAGCTTTGTGAAAGTGCTGGAGTGGCTCTTCCTGTGGCTGAACAAATTGTTCTGGCCTGTCTAGGTCCGTGGGCACTGGAAGGAGTGAAAGGATGGTACTTGCTGGCAGCTTCCAAACTTAAAAAAAAAAAAGATGGAATGTGGTCTGCCAGCTTTACCAGTGCGTGAGTCCAGGACAGTGATTGACATTTCTTGTGCGTGTTTGTTGTTTGTTCTTTACATTTGGAAATTGGAGGCTTGCTAGCTTGCAGGTTTATGCATGGCACAGCACTCTGCGGTAGAGATGTGTTCTTTGAGCAGGCCGTATCAGGTTCATGTTATATGTGAAACTTCTGAATCATCAAAGCTGACTCAAAGGACTAGAAGTTAACTTCTTGCCTTGCTTTTACAGAATTGAGTTCTCTGATGTCCTCTTTATGTGCTGTGGTAGTCTCCTCCTCTGCTTCCCAGGTGCTGATTAGTTCATCCTGCGGGATCTTGAACGATCCAAAAGTGGACTTCCTTTATCTGGCTTAGTATTTGCCTTGCATAATCTGATGTATGTGTCTGAAAGTGCTGGGGGCTGGTATTGAATTGAATGAAACAAAGACTGGCTATGATGATTTATAATGCATCGTGGTACTTAAAAACAAACAAACAAACAAACAAAAAACACAGTGCTCTCCCCCACCCAGTGCATGGGCAGTGGTGATGTGACTTAATGAAAATACTCCCGTAAGATGTATTCAAATGTGTTCAGAGAAAGGATACTCTGAATCCAGTCTCAAGTGAGTGCTCTGACCAATGTGCTGTTAGTATTAGAGAAGGGTAGGCACAACACCTCTCCCTTCCTCTGGCCTTATTTGTACAAATACAAATAAGTATTTGTAAGCATACTATCACTCTGAACCACGGAGATCAGAGAAGAATTATTGTGGGATATATTTTGGGGTGTAGTTATGAGAGATTGCTGCTGAGCAGTATAATATTGGCAGGGCACAGGCTGTTTTGTGTATATGTGGAAGCAGGTGCTTTTTTACCAGTAAAGGCACCACCAGTGAGAGGCAGTGCTACAGAGCTGGTAAATTTTGAACTTAGACTCCTAAAAGGGCAATCACATTTCAAAAAGGGCTTTAAATACCTGGCCTGCATCTGTCACATTTCTTCAGTCTCAGCCTTGAGATACAAGGGATTGGATATCCAGAAATAGTGAGTGCTGCTGCTTGAGATCACTGAGGGCTCTGCTTTAGGTCTGTAATGACCTGAAAAATGGCAAGCAGTTCTGGGGGGTGGGTTTATATAGCACGTGTTAGCTGCTGCTCAGGGGACATAAGTCGAGTAAGGACTAAAGCAGATACTGATTAGCTACCTGTTTAAGAAGCCCAGTCCATTCTGTGCAGTCGCTTAATGCTACACAGAGGGAGGCTGAGTTAAGGGTTGCTGAATTAAGGTCATGCAGCCAACCTCAGTACTGCCATTTTGAGACTTCTGAATGCTAGATTATGCGACTTTAGTAGTACTCTTTTTAATATGTTTTATTTGGATGTAATTTTATATATTTAGGTCAGACAAAATTACTAGTAATGTTCTCCTCTGGCTCTAAAATCCACAAATCTATTCTTTTTCTTCGCAGTGCCAGCATGCAAAGAAGGTTTCTTCTACAGCCAATGAAAATCTCTGCAAAAGTCCCTTTCCAGTGTTTATACAGTGCTGCTGTTGTTAAATGCTTGTTGGAATGCTATTATTAATCTTTCAAATTCTCTGCTGCCAGGTTTCCATTATAAATGACAATAGCTGCAGGCATCTGTTGGCAGAGGGCTCATGGTATCTTGTTCCCCTACTCCCTGGCTCACATTCAGACCATGTGCAGACTAACCCACACTGCTGTTCACTGTTATATCATCTGTATAGCATGAGGTGTCTGGTTCCACGTTTCTATAAAACAACATTCCCAGTGCAGCCTGATATTGAAAAAAAATGCCTTTCCATCAAAAGGGCAGCTAAGTCTCGCTCCAGTGAACGACAGCTTTTGGTATTCTTTCTTTCTATGAGAGATTCCTCCAGGTCCAGCACTCCAGAAGTTCACTGCACTTTTTGAAGAATGTCGTTGGAAGAACTCCGCTGATAACGACCATTTTGGGCTGTACTGAGCTAGAAATATGAACGCTTAATTCCTGTCCTTGAGGAAGTGCTCACACCAGTGCTTGCAGGGTGTATGCATGTAAGAAGCTGTTTGCCATTGGCAGTAAGGGGTTTATAGTCTGGCTCTCTGGAAACTAGGAAACTTTTCTTTCTAAGGTGTTCCATCATGCACTTTTTTTAAAAATTCAAAAGTCAATTCAAGTGATAAAACCTGCTATTTATTTTGGAGAAAACATGTTTTAAGGCATCAAAACTAAGTCATTATTTGAAAATGCACTTATAATACATACTTACTTTCCACAGAGCTCAAAAGACAAATTTCAAGTAACAAAAGCCTTCCCAGCAGGTGGTGGATAAACATTTTATATTTCCAATAGAAGCTGGGCTCATCTCTCACTGCTATAAGCAGTCTGGAAAGATGGTTGTTTACCAAAAAAATACAGCAGAATTTGCTACCGGCCAAGTCTGACAATCGGGTACATCTGTCAGAATATGACTAAGAGATTTCATAGATCTGTCTAATAAAAATAAACTTTTCTTAACTATATTTAACTTTCCTTAACTATCTTTCATCCTATCATCTCAAATTTGCAAACTTTGTCTCACAGCATTCCTCCTTTGAGTTCATGGCCACTTTAGGGATCTTCAAACTAAGGCACAGGGAATCTTCCACAGGGGATTTGCTCAAAACCCAGTCTGCCAGAGTGGTGTCTCAAACCTATCCTTACCTGAAGCTGCTACTGAGTGGGTCTCCATAGCAGCCGTATCCAGCTGTTTTGTGCTTGTGCAGTCTGGGAAGTACTAAGGATTGTAAGAAAATGAAGTGTGTCTAGCTAAGACAGAACCCTCAGAGGTTTTACTTGCTAGGTTTTATCTGAGTGTGTATGAACTGTGACAGTTCAAAGGCTTGTAACTCACCCAAACTTCGGCAGTTTTTCACAAGTGTAGGAAAAAATATTTTTTTGACCAAAAGCAAGCCCTGTCAAAATTTTTCAGATTGGATGGAAGAAAATGTTTCTGCTTGCTGTGTTCTCAGAAATGGCTGAATAATTTTGACAGAAATTTTCCACAAAGTTTCAGCCTGAGACAGATATCAACATGGGGAAACTAGACCAAATGCTGCCAAACTGTAATCAACTGAAAAAAATGATGTGATGCAGGAAATAGAAGATAGTAGTATCACTCTCAGCTATAGGTTGTGCGAGACCTGTGAAGGACTGGCAAGTTTTGAAACACCCTTTTGGACTTCTTGAGGGTCGAAAAAGTAAAGACAGATGATATCTTTTTAGAGCATAGCCAGCAAGTCAAAGGAAGTGATTATTCCCTTCTATCTAGCTCTTGCAAGGCTGCATCTGAAATAACATGTCCAGTGCTGGACTCTCCAGTACTTTGCAAACTAAGGGCTGTGAAGGTGGTTATAGTTGCATGATGCATGAAGCAGACTGAGGAACTAGGTTTGTTCAGGCTGGAGACGAGAAGGCTAAGAGGGAAGTACAGTCTTCAACTGCCT
Organism: Struthio camelus; assembly: GCF_040807025.1. Classification (NCBI taxonomy): domain Eukaryota; kingdom Metazoa; phylum Chordata; class Aves; order Struthioniformes; family Struthionidae; genus Struthio; species Struthio camelus. The sequence continues at coordinate 87,699,482 of NC_090944.1, read as the reverse complement.
GCTGGGAAGTTGCAGAGAGGATGGAGCCAGACTTTTCTTGCAGGTGCCCAGGGAAAGGACAACAAGCTGCAGTGAGAAAAATTGCTATTAGATACAAGGAAGAAGAATTTCTCCATGCATATGGTTCAGAGCTGAAGCAGATGCCCAGAGAGACTGTGAGCTCTCCAACCTTGATGATCAAAACTCAGCTGAACAAGGCCTGAGCAGCCTGGTCTAGCTTGAGGTTAGCGCTGCTTTGGGCAGGACTGGAGACCTCCAGAGTGCCCTTCCAGCCTAAATTTTTCCATGATCCCATTGATAAGAGGAAGGTTCAGAGCCATAAACATCTGCCTTCAAGTACTGTTGGAGAGGAGGTTCTCATCTTGAGCACTTTAATGAGGGGTAGTGACTGCTGACTGGGAGCTGAATCTTTGGAAGGATGCATGCAGAAGCAGGAAAAAATGCAGGTGATGCATGCAGAAGCAGGAAAAAATGCAGGTGTTTTGTTTTATTTTTAAGCCTTTGCTCCAGTGATCCTTGCTCATCTTTGCAGCAACTGCTGCTTCTTCCATATACACTAGAATAAATATTTTGTTCTCTCCAGGCCTCCTGCTCACAGCCCTGGTTACTCACTCTGGAAATGGAGCTTCTCATGTCACCTCTAAATCAGCCTGGTAGGCATTGCAATGCACAGACCTGTATCTGTTGAGCAGATCTGTGCCTTGTAGAAATACTGCACTTTGGCTTGAGGGCCAGTGCCTTTTCTTGACTGAGATGAAATAAGATGACATTTTGACTTTGGTACCTTTTTCTTGTTGGTGCCTACATAGTTTTATATTAATAGATAGAACCTGAGGGAAAAATGCAGCGCACTAAAGGTTTTAGAATAAGAAGTAAGATTTTGAGCTAGGACCACATGCCAGTTCATTTTCTCAGTCAGAAGATCTTCTTGTCTCCTAAACTTCTGTGAGGGGTATAAGTAGCAATTTCTTTCAGAGTGGGCTCTCAGAGATGCTGGCATTTTTCTGTCATCTGTGTTTTATTTTATTGTTATTATTTGTCTGAAGCAGGGTAAGGCTGTCTCTCAATATCCAATTTAGATACTTATGAGTAAAATTTAACACAAAAACTCAAGAGACCTTGACAGTTATTCAGGTATTCCCTTCTTTGTTGGCTACTTTGCAAAGAGGCAATGAGCTCTGCCTGCTCGGTATTGCCTTTATTTCTGGCTATTGGTTCATTGCAATAACACTCTCACTACGTATGCAGAGACTGTCAGCCCTGATGAGCCCTGGAAGCTGCTGACAGGCCAGGGCACGTGAAGCTTTTGTGTCCACACTGTGCTTACAGATCACTTACATCCAAGATTACAAACCACCTGTCTGGGGACAGGGCCCTTCTAGGATCCAGCTCACCTTTTAGGTAGTTGCATCTGTCCTGGTGCACCTTGTCCTGGTCAGATGGGGCAGCCAGAGGCTGTTAGTTAGTCAAGGAGACGAAGGGCCTCAAAAAAGCACAGCAAGGGGCCCTGGAGTAACTCCAAGTCTGTGGTGGGCCTGAGGTTTCCCACGCGAGGGTCCCAGCTGTGTGGCACCACAGCTAGCCTTGAGAAGGTAACTGCAGGCAAGCGCTGTGGGCAAACAGTGAGTATGGCCCACAGTCTCCTACAGCTGCTCCTTTTTTGGCAGTACAGGCACAGCCTCTGTCCTGGGGAGAGTCAATCCTCACCTGCTGAGAGCTGGTTCTGCCTCAATGTGCTCCTCATTTAAAGAGCAGGAAATATTTTGTAGCTGCAGAACTACAAAGAGAAGGCTATTTCTAGTCAGGAAACCAGATGGGAAATTTGGCAGAATTGGAAAGTGAAGCTAGATGTCTTGAGTGTCAATTCACTGTCTTAGCTCTCAGAGCATCCTTCCTGATGTGAGCATGCCACTGTATTAACTAGAGAACGGTTTCTGACAGCATCTGTCTTTTCTCTTTCTGCTGTATTTAGCAGCCTTTCCCCCTTTTACTTGATGGTTTTGATGAGGAGAACAATGTTGTTTATTTCCTTTTCTTCTTCACCTTTCTTGTCCTTCCCTCTGCCTATTTTCCTACCAGTTACCAAAGGCATCCTCTTCTGCTGCTGTATCTGTTCCCCTTAGGCTGACTGCTCCCCCGCTCTCTGGCTCTGTAATACATATTTGCAGCTATGATGCAGCAAGCAACCTGTCACAGTAGCTCCGATAGAGCCTTCCCATTTGAAAGCAGTCCAAAGCAGACACAGCTACTGTCGCAAGAAGTAAGTAGAAAGCAGGCAAGACACCAGAGGTGGGAGATCCTGTTTCCTTTTTCTCTTTCTGTCCATCTGGCTCCACCCTATACTCCTCAATGGACACTACAACTGATAAAATCTCTTCTCAGGTACAGTATGCTGTTGGGATAAAAGACAGATGTTTTGCTGCCACTGGTCTGAGACTGTGCAATGTACTCAGACAAGGAGGAGAGCATCACAGGGCTGAGCACCTGCACGTTTTTCTTCTGCGTCCTGTACAACACCTCCACGCCTTTGGCCTCAACTGAACTAAGGAAAACACATAGTTATGCAGATCTTTCCTGAAGAAAACCATCCCTCTCCCTAGTCCTTGCTGCAAAATGTCTTTTTGTTGCATATGAGGATAGTGCATGCTGAATGGTTGCCACTGCATAAATATGAAACTATAGGATAAGAAAGGTGAGGTGATTGTGGGAGTGAAGGTCGGGAGACAGGAGGTCATAAGGAAACCCTCAGTGAGCAGGGTTCAGAGCATGTTCTGGCCCGATGCTGGAGGTGGTTGAATTGGGAGGTTGGGACGGTTGTTTCTTCCTTCCCATCTGATATTAGCAGTGCTGGAGGCAGGAACATAGCCAGAGATTTGAGCTGTGTACATCGTGCTGTCAGATTAGTCCTTTCTCCCATACCAGACTTTCTCTCATCCCACAATGGTAATGCAGCTGACCAGCCTCTCTTCCCTCTCTGCATCTTACGTGGAAACGCTATAGTGCGTGCATCTACCTGTTTGCCTTTTGGGAAGAGGAAGAGGTGTCTTGGCAGTTTGGGACTGCCCCAGGGCATTTCTGGGCTCACGGTGGAAGGGCTTTTCTGTGTAACGGGGATGCAAAGCAACAAGTCAAAAAGGTCAAGATCCTTTACAGACCATGACCCTTCTGTGTCTCAACCCTTTGAGACGTTGAATATTATACCGGAAGGATCTGACAATGTAAAAGATGCTGTTGCTCTTACAGCCCTGCATGGTTTGAGGCTGGTTGGAGGCTTGCCCAATTAGCAGGTTTGATGACTGCATCGTTCACTGATGCAGAGAAGGCCTGGAGCCACACTGTTGTTGCAAATTACGTGATGAGCCGATTGCCTGTGTCATGTAAAGCAAAGCTCTTATTGAATTCCTTTAGAAAGAGACAAGGCGTTTGGCCTGCAGCACTTGAGTGAATAAATTCTTGAAGCCACAGGGAACTCTGAAACAAACTTCCAAAGCTTTAAACTGTCTATTTTGAAGGGTATTTTCTTCATCCAGTAAAAATAGAACAATAACTGGAACAAAAAGCGACACTTTCCAGTACAGAAAAATAATTTCAGATCCTTGATGAAACAGATTCAAACTTGTATTCCCTCTGCCATCTTAAATGTGACTGACCACATGAATGACTTCTTGAATATATGTATTCTGCACATACATGTGTGTCTGCAAACAGAGTCTCAAGTCCTCATGTCTCTCATGTCCTATATTGTTCACCCATGATATTTCCCTTACATGACTCAAGTCCAGTGTCAGGAAACACTGCACAAACCATGACCAAGCTGCTGTATTACTCTGCAAAGCATTTCTGTTTGGTGTCACTCTACACAATTAGGTAATACTGAGCAGTAAAACTTACAGGTGGCAGTAGTGTAAATATGTTAACAAACACACTTATTTTCAAAGCCAGAGAATACTATAAGACCAATAATAAGGAGAGAAGGAAAGTAAGAAGCAGATATGGGAAAGCGGAAAGATTTTAAGATTTTATTTTATTTTTGGAGGGAGTCAGTGAAGTCTAGAGACAACTTAAAGCTTGAAATAATGTACTAGCATTGGGAAGTGCCTCTTTAGATGTCCTCTTGGTATAAATAGCATGTCACCTTTGAAAACGGTGTCAGAATATTTTCTTTAGTAAACTGTTTTTGTCTGGCCTCTGCTCCTTAAATCTATCAGAAAACTGTGGTCTCCTAGAAATCAGGGCAAAATCTTACTGGTATTTGGAAATGTCAAGAAACTTTGATTAGTGGCGCTCTTAATGGTCTCCTGCAATGGCTAGTTTTGTAACCCTAAGTGTTGAAGAGAAAAGTTCACAGTAACTATTTCACAACAGATTTGAAGCTGGTAATTTCTACCTTTTAACTATGACAGCAATTGATGTGTTCTGGCCTTGGAAAGACTTTTTTTGGCTCATTTTCCTACATCTAAAACAAAAATAATATTTCAGAAGTCTAAAGGGGATTTTGTGGAGGTCAGTAATCATTAACTAACTTGAGGATGGCAGTATTAACTGCTATTTGTGTTTTGCATAGATAGCTTTTCCTTTTAATTTATTGACACTGGTTTCCTGAGGAAACGGATCTTATGTAGACATGCTTTGCTTTTTACACGTGTTCCCCTTGCTGACTACTGATTCTGTTGGACAATTTCAAGCCAGCTGTAAAGGTAGTATAGGAAAAGGAAAATTTATTATGTGAAAGTTTGAGTTATATGAAAATAAGTGTTTGGGTAGAGGAGATACCCAGTGGAGAGGAAGGCTAGTCTTGACTCTTTATTAATCACTAGAGAAGCCGTATGCGGTAAGCTGTTATAAATGCTCCAGCTGTGGTGAAAGCATCTGCTGGGGTTTTCACTTTTGTACAGCAGGAAACTGAGGCACAACTCCATAGGAACCTTGACTTTTAGTTCTGCTGCTTTCAGAACTGGTGCTGCTGCTCAGGGTATGTCCTAGGGAGATGCGCCTCCATGTCCCTTCTATTGTTACCAATGTAACTTGTGACTGTAGCACCCATTGAGCAATTCAGTAAATGGGTCTGAGACCATAATTCTCCATGGTCTTCCTCTTTCTTTGCTTCTTCTAAATGGTCCCTTTTTCACCCTGCAGTCAGTATTAGTGCTGGTTACCCAAACCCCACCTCCTTGGCTTCACCCTGACTCCCTTCACCTTCAGGAACACCAGCTACAGGAGTTCCTGTTTCCCTCTTCCTAGGGCCACGAATGGTGGATTGAAAGTTGTTAATGCGTGTGAAAGAGATGGGCGCAAGGACAACTGAAAGCAGGGACAGGGTATCACTAAGGTAAGCAGCTTACCCCAAATTCCAGAGAAATGGTGGGAGAAGCTGTCATCTATCTAAAGTAAAGAAATGAGTTGGGCTTTTTCCTTTTCTGAATGCTGTCCAAGGGCTCGAGGGAACTTCCATGGTTTCTCCCTCCTTAAAAATGTTACTTTAAACATCAGTGTCCAGATTATACGCAGAAACCAGTAACAATGCAATGTCACACTTCATCTTTGTTGTATGATGCAAAGGGGGAAATGGAACTAAAAGACAAAATCCCTCTTTTGGCCCTCTGTTTTCCTCCAGCAGTCATAGCAGTGTCATAGCATAGCATTCGTGCATGAGGCCATGGCCCCTGCCTGGAGAAGGATGGAAAGGCACTGTCTGATATTTCTGCCCTGGGTACTAGCATCAGGACTGGCAGTGGTGCATCTGCTTCTGCTTCTTGTCCACTGAGGAGAAGAAAATACAGAGAGGCAAAGAGGATGTGAGCAGCCTAGGCAGCTGCTGTTGGGCAGTGGGGTCTAAGTAGTGCCGTTCCCAGCAACAGTATGTCTGGATATACTAGAGAATTCCTACTCTTTGAATTCAGCACTGCAGCATAAAGAGGCAGCTGTACCAGCTTCAGAAAGGTGACATCCTCTTTCTAGGTATAGTTTGGTCTAAATATATGTGATGTTTATTGGTATTGTGTTGTTTGGCTTAAGAGTTCCACTCTGGGCTGTCCTGTAGCAGCTACAGACACATAAGCTGGTGCACAGATACATCAGGAGCTGTTTTTATCTCCTCATCCAGAGTGGGCTTGAGTTTATCCTCACCCTGTATTGCAGGGTCTCCAGATTGTTGCCAGTCATTATGTTCAAGCACAGGGGATATTTTGGCATGCAATGGACTGGTAGATACCTGCAGAGTAACTTACTTGATTGACTTGATCTTTGCAGGTATGTTCTTCTGACTAAGATTTCCCACAAAGACTGAATACTAACCTTGCAGTTTTCCAGAAGCAGAGATGCAGTCAGCCTCATGATGTCTGCAAGGTTGCAAGTGCTTCTTTCGAGTGTCTAGACCAAAAGATCACGCACTGTGCTAGTGGGTGAAAATCAAGGTGTGAATTTTATTTCATTACCTTGATACATAAAACCTATGCTGACCCTAACGGAATTTTGTAACCCTTAGCCCATGGTGAGACAAGGCAACTAAATTGTCCTACTCTGTGTTTAAAAGTATGAAAGGTCTTTTCTCATGCCACTCTGCTGCAGTTTTTCTTTCATTCTCATTCCTCCCTAACTCTCTCTTAGCCAAAGGACAATTTTCCTCAAGCAGCCCCCCACCAAGAACTTTGCTTGGCATAACTGTGCTGCTAGGTTTTGCCCCTTCCTTCTGCTAGAAACCATCTGGGATCAAGTCGTTCAAACTTAAGTTGTGGAATGGGGCTTGTAGAAGTAATGGTGCAAGGGAGGGGAGTGGGGTATGAGAGACTTTGTGTTTGCAAGGAAGAGGTGGAAGTCTTCAAATGGCTTGTTTGGGGAAAGGATGGATCAGAAGATAATTAAGTGAATGGGAAGTCTCTCATTTACCACCTTGATGAGATCAGAGGGAAATGTAGATAAAATAGTTCAGCCCTATTCAAAGCATGAATGAGAGTAAATAACTTGATTTTCTGTCCTTGCTCAGAGAGGAGGTTTTCAGGGTTAATTGTGGCTGATTCAATGTGTGCCATTAGTAATAAAACATGAAATAATAGTTTAAGAAACATCCCTGAGAAAATGGTTCCATATCAAGGCCATATTCCATGACATAAGTTTCTGGCACTGTCACAGGACTTATGGAAACTAGCTACAATTATGGAGGCAAGCCCAGTTTTAAGTGATTACATTGCGTTGTAGAATCTCCTTGATTGCGGTACTTGGTACCCCTGTAATTGGGATGCTAGACAATTTAAAACTGGGCATGGGTCCATGGGTGCAGAGAAGTCTCTGTGAAAATTGTGCCAATATTCTAGGCCATCATGTGCCTGTTGCCAGCGGTGAGTAATACAGAACATCTTTCAAGATGGAATAATCAGGTAAAAAATCAGTGGTTAAATTTCACTTTTGTGAATATTTCATTTCTGTTGCATGCCGGAAAGGAAAATTTCTGTCATGCTAGTTTTCATACAAAAAAAAGAAAATCAAATGTCTGCACTGACGATGAGAATCCTGCTTGGGAAGATATGTGCAGTTTTGTTGTTAAGTTTAAGATAAAATATTCAAGATACTGGCAATCACTTTTAACACCCTATAACACTAGGAACGGTCTCCTCCTGAAGCTCTCTCCTTGGGAAGCGAGTAAGGATTTTTCACTTTTGAAAGATGCTAGTTGCTACTTTTGACCCTGTTACCCTTACTGCAGTCTTGACAGAGCTCTGAAAGACTGAGTATACCGGGGAAGATGAACGACCTTATGCCTACAAATGCTTTGCAGAGGCACGAGGTCCACCAAGATAGTCAGGTGGCTGAAACATATGAGTAAGGCTGGAGAAATGGGATCTCTTCATCCTGGAGGAGAGATGACTAAGGAGAGATCTTGTTGCTGTCTATAGCTACCTGTTGGAAGGATATGGATAAGATGGAGCCAGACTTTTTGCCGAGGTACCCAGTGAAAAGATGAGAGGCAATGGTGACAAGCTGGAACAAGGAAAAATCCAGCTGCATATTGGGAAAAATCTTATTCACTATGAAGGTGGTCAAACAGAGATTGCCAGGAGCGGTGGGGGAAGCTCCATCTTTGGAGGTGTTCAAGATCCTGGAAAAGACCCTGAGCAACCAGATCTAATTAGCCCTGCTTTAAATAGAGGGTTGGATGAGGTCACCTCTGGAGATCGCTTTCAACCTAAGTTATTCTATGAGTCTGTGGTTGGACCTCTTTGGGATTTAGCACGGGAGACCTTAATGACTTTGTTCTCGGTCATACATAACTTTGAATGTGAATCAATCTAGAACAGGCTCTTCTACCAGTTGTTCCTTTGTGATCAGGGCTATTGTCTATGCTACTGGCAGGAAATGCCAGCGGAATCAAGGGACTGATATCATCCAGGGAACTGAGGACAACTAAGCAAACATCTAGCCCTATCTGCTGAAGGTTATGTGCTGAATGGGATGCCTGAGGAGCAGAGCTAGATAACAGCCTGAGGTTTGAGGGAAGCATTACTCCACGGTATGTTGGGAGTACTCTAGACTAACTGTACTCCAGGCTGACTAAAAGGCTGTGCTTGTGTGCTGCTAAGCTTGAGCTAAGATACCTTTTCCTTGAAGCAAGGAATATTCGCTTGGGCTCCCTGTTGTGCTTGTTAAAGTCATATTTAGTTTGGTTGGTTCAGAGTGGCATCAGATAAGCTTGGGCATGTCCCTGGTGACTTTGTGTAATTGTTTTAGACACTGTAGCAGTATAGTAAGTCGCATTCCCTAGACTTTGCAAATAGAATAGTTTAAGCTTCTTATTGGAAAAGTTGATCTTGTTCTATAGCCCTTGTGAAATAGGGGTAATCTACAGGCCAAGACAGTAAACTGCTAGAGAAAGAAAGAAGGACCCTCTTTTTTAGGCAGAGAAGGAAAGGCTAGGCGAATCAAGTGATTTGCCCAAGGTCACACAGGAAGTTTTTGAAAATGGTGGAAACTGCCTCTAGATTCTTGAATCCAAGCTCTGTCCTGTAACCGCTGTCTGGCAGAGAATAAACTTCAAAGTTTAGAATTATATTAGGACCACAAATGTTGATATTGCAGTTCCCACTAACACAGTAGTGCGTGTAGCAAAGGACGGCATAGATCAGTTATATTACTGAATTGTACTGAGTACATCCGCAATATTTTTAATCTATAGGAAGGGAGTCTTTTTTTTTTCCTTAGAAGACATCTAACCATAAAGAAACTTCAAAATGTCCTAATCCTTTATTTCTGTGTTGCTGTTCTTAAACCATTTCTGGTTTGATCTGGATTCTAATGTATCTAATTTTTGCTAGGAACATCAAAGTGGCTATTCAGAAAGCCAGCCACTGATCCTCAGATCCTGTCTCAGGTTTAGTTCAGTTTAGATAAGGCTGCTGTAACTTGTGTCAGTTGTATATGATATCTAAGGAACCATGCAGTCTAAGGGTTGCTACACTGCAATGTTATTGAGCCTTTCATACACCTTTCTGGGCCTCTTGATTCCATGGGTGACTCTCTCCATCATAATATTATCTGTCTCTGTGTACTAGCTGCTGTAGTAAGGGAAGTGTGGAAATAAGCCCTGATATGTTTATGGCTTTTGTGTGTCCCCCTGATGGCTTAGGGTAGATGTCTGTTCTTTTGCAATTCCTTGAGGGTCAAATGATTCTCAGCAGGAGAGAGGTTTCGTTATGACTTTAAAATATCATTCAGGTAAGAAGACGAAACATGGTTGTTTCCATCTGGGGGATGAACATCTTTATTTTGTTCATGTTTCTCTTTTCTTCCTATTTTTCCCTCCTAACTACAAGTTTGTCTGAAGACTCTCCAGGTGTAAAGAACTGAACTTCCTGCTCTGGAAGCACAGGCTCACTGCAACAAAGTGAACAATGCCCACATCAACATCCACTGACTTCTCGGTCACTTATAAAGCTGATCTTTGGTTCTGAAATCTAAAAATAAACATTATGATTACTCTCTCTCCCCCTCGTGAACTATCTTTTAATTTCAGAGCCTTTCTAATTCATGGAAAAGATCAGGGAAAAATAACACAAAGTAGGACAAGACAACGTTGTTCTTTTCTCTCATTTCCCTGCTGCTTTTTGAAGAGAGACTTGCTAAAGAACATAGTTTTCAGGGTGTGGAAGCTGGGTCCTCATCATCTGCTGCCTATGCGCCTTGTGGTGCCGGGTGAGAGCTGAATGACTTCAGGGAACCAAAGGGAGGAAGTTGTACAAGATGTTTAATGTGGGCATGAGCTCCAATGAGGTTAAGCTTTGGGCTGTGAATAGCTATTTACTTTGTTTGTGCTGTGCTGCGGTGTCTATGACTTATTTTCAGATCATAGAGCTTCCTTGCAGGAGCTGCTAGAGTACAAATTTTATCTAGCCTCTATCAGTCACTATAGCCTTTCCCATTTATATTCTAAGACTGAATAGTCTGCCCCTTTTTTTGGTGAAGAGCTGGATGGAAGACAAGGTCTGGCTTATGGCTACAGTGAGGAGTGTCAACTCATTGGATCTGGCAGTGTGATTTCATACACTGTGAAAAGAGATGAAAAAGGCAATAACCTGTGAAGAATGACTGCAGCAAGAGAGGGGTTGAAAAGGATTAAATAGTTGTTATCCAAAGGAGTGTTTATAAAAAATCAAATGATAAAAGGAACTGATAAATGAGATGTTTGGCTTTTATAGTGTCCTTGTTTTCATTTGGATGAGGAACAACTGTTTCAAATCAAGTATTTAAGTATTTAAGTATTGGGTCATTCAAAAAGAAAGTGATCTTTGCAAGATGACTTCATTTTAAAGAGATTAATTAAAGGCTACTTTGTGGTTGTCCATCAGAAAGGAAAATGTCTTGAAATCCCTGTTCAGTCACAAATGTTTTTAAACCTTCCATCATTATGTGAAAATCTGATTTTTAAAATTTTTGTTTATTCTTGTGTTTTCTTGGGCAGAGGGTGATGGTTGCGGATAGACACTAACTTCTAAGGGCACTGCTGCAGCTAAAGCATGTTAATATTTCATTACTTCTGTCCCTTTGAAAACAGAAAGAGGGTTGGCTAATTCTGAACCATATCTGAATTGTAAGTCTCTGAATGTGCTACTTTGAGCTGAGATGCTATTTATTATAAAAGGAGGACAGAAACTTGATGTTTTAACATCATCAGTGAGTTGGTCTGTCCTGAACCACTGTATTTGAATCTTTTGTGTCATGATACTTCAACACAGCCAAGGAAGAAAGAGCTGAACTCTTGGTGATTGTACAGAAAAAAGGGTTATTTTTGCTGTTTTTCAGGGGCCCTAAACTGGGTTTTCTATGTGGTGCCTTCAGAAGCGTCCACTGTGTGTATCATTTGTCCAGGACACACTGCCTTAGGGGCTGTTAGTGAAGTCTATTAGCAAACTACTCTGTTTTTATCCTTGTTCTTTCAGAGGCAGTAGCGGAAGAGCTAGTGCAAATTTTTCACTGGTCCCAGTACTGTTGCTGGTGACCACCTAATACCTTTTGCAGGTTCCTTAGCCCGTTTGCACTGGCTACCTCTAAACTAATTGAAGTATTTTCTGACACTGACTAACTGTGCTGTGCTGAGGCACCCTTAGGACTGCCCTGAGGGCACTCCAGCTTTCCTGTTAATAACGAGCATCTCAGGTAACCCCTTTGCCGATGGGAACATGCTGTTACTGTTACACCTGTCTATCTGCAGGAGAAATCTTGAGCTTGTTTTCTGACACATCCAGTGCTGAGACCTTCCAGAGGACTGTCAGATGTGCTGCAAACTAGTATCCATGCGGAGATACTAGACCTACCTTTGCACCACTCAGCGTGGGAACTGTCAGCTGGGGTAGCTTTGGTGACGCAGGAATCGATGACAAGTTTGTGCACACATGCTAGGCAATCTGGCAAAGAAAGCTGCTGCCAGAACCTGCATCTCTGTGACTCCCTGCATTGGGCTTAGGAGGGATTAAAGCTGGTGTGGCATATCTACATGAGTTGCCAGACACCTTTTGATTTCGGTTGTTGACTTACCTTCATGCTCAGTCCAGTACATCAACTTCCTGTTTTCTTAACAGGAAAAAGTAAGTAGGCATTACATCAGGTCAAGAAAAAATTATTAAAAATTGATATGTAAAATGAATGGATGCCAGGGAAGGGTCTTGGGAGGTGGCAAAGTATAGATAGTCAGATTTTTAATTTCCTTTTTATTTATTTATTTGTTTGTTTTGCTTTGGTCTGGAGCTGAAGCATAAGGATATTAATTAGACAGATATGTGATAACCTCTTCTGAAAAAAATCCTCAAACAAAAAAAAAGAAAAACTTAAATAAAATCAGGCAGAAGCAATAAAACTGGAGTTTTACCTGGATGCCATGGTTTACTCTCTGCATATAAGGAATTACTTCTACGGCAAGAGCACGGTTCTACCTACCCTGTCCAAACAGCCTTCAGTCTGCTGCTCTTCCTCAGCAGGGTGGCAGCTACTGCTATCAGAGGAGGTCTTTTCTGAGATATGCAGAAATAGGAAAAAATATATTGCTACCATGACTTCTTATTTGGTAACTTATTTGAAGATTACCCTTTTGCACCTACTCTGTCACTATTTACTTTGCCGAATCAAAGCTAGTGATGTAGAGACAAAAAGTCTCTATCCTAATTTTGTTTTCATCTTGTTCACAGAAAATCATTCTATTTAAAATTTCTTTTTGTTTTTCCCTTCTAATCAGAATAAAATCAGTGAATATTGAACTTTTCATTTTGTATATACTCTAATTTCTGAAGAGACATTGCAGAGAATCCAAACTTTGCCGTCTTAAGCCTAACATATTCTGATTCTTGCCTATTACCGTCTTCATTTCTTCTTACCGTGTTCATTTCTGCTATGAATTCATTGGCGGATTAAGGGCAAACATTACTACTTATCTCCCAGGTCACACTACTAAAGCAGAAAAGTTTATTAACATGAAAAATTTTATATAATAACAGATTATCCTGTAATCTGTTTTATAAAAAGCAAGATTTTGGAGTTTGGGAGCCTTAGGAGTAAAAATATAGAATATATAAATACCTTAAATATAGGGATAAATACTATTCCCACTTTATAATAGCCTGTTCTTTGATTTTTCTAGGCATACAAGAGCTGCTCTTGCTATTTAACATCTTAATTTGTTGCAGGCTGAAAACTATGACTTCAGATTTCACAGTAAAAACATAACTCATGAACAACGAATCAATATTTCTATGCTCACGGTTAAGTAAAAAGGGGTTTCATATCAGTAAGCAGATCAAATTAATGCTTACATCTGTACTTTTGTAGCTAACAGCACTGCAATTTTAATTGACATTAGAATCCACAGTTAACGGCTCTTGGTCCATCATATAAACTCACATGCATGAAGTCAACAGGTAAGTTTCTGTGTTCACAGACGTTAACTAATATAAAAACCTCTCTTCTGTTTTAGAGATAAATTTATTCAAGGATGCATATGCATTGATTTCTCTCACCCTCCTCCCCCCTCCCCCCCCGCCCCAAGCACTGAGTAAAATATGCAAAGATAACAAGTCTGTGCCATAGCAGAAAACATCACAAGAAGATTGATGGGTAATTTCTAACTGTGGAGAACAAACAGTTTTGCAGATGTTGGTTCTTGCTTGTCCTTTTTTTTTCAAACAGTGTTGACAATGAACATGACTAACTCCAGCTTCCATATTTCTTCAGCACAATCTGACATAGCACAGCTGTTATTGTGCATTTTGTATTAATTCCTCTTAATTTTTAATACATCAATGAAAACAAAGCTTTATATTTCCCTCTTCCCTACCCTTGTTATTTGAATGTCTTAATTGCTTGATTATGTTCTGATGTGAAATGGAAACCGGCATGTTCTGTGCTCTTTTGGGAAATGCAGCTCTGAAAAATACAAGGCTGTGTTTTCTGTCTGAGCAATGTCGCCTGTTTTTAGACAGAGCAAAAATAATAGTGCAAGGTTACTAGAAGACAATCCATATGATGCTGTATTTGGACATGCAGTATAGTGCTTATACTGAATCATTTTCATTTTTTTTGTTTAATTAGCATGACTTTAATTAGCATTACAGATGTAGGGAGGGAAGTGCCCACGTGTTTCTGTACATACAGCAAACACTCTTAGAAGTCCAGGTGGAGACTGTGTGTGCGACTGTCAGGTAAGGGCTTTACTCTGCTACTGCTGTGTTCTGTAGCCTGGAAAAATAACTTAGGAGAACAGCACTGCCAAATTTTGTAAAAGCAATCTGTCAGGTTTACAGACTCCTATGATTTTGAAAAAAACAACAATGGTTCAAGTTCTGTTTGTCATCCCAAGAAGGTGTGCTCAATGAATGTCTTCAAGGTTTCCTCTGTGACTGCAGTGGCTAAACTCCCTCCGTTTCCCTCCAGGATATAAGACTTGAGACTCTTACATCACATCTTGGCTCCAGCAAGTGTTTCCTCAGGGAGAATGGCAAATATTGCAAGGGAAATGGAAAGGGAAGAGCTGCCCATGGCGAGATCACACTTACTAGAGTAAGTCAGGATGCTAAGCATGTTCTGTTTTTTCTATGGAAAATGCAGTTTGGAAGATGTAAGCAATAAATGTGTTTCGTATATACGTGGCTACTGGGCATTGTTTATTACCTCTATAGAATATCTGAGCAGTAGCAACATTGCTGTTGTGACAATGTTCTGGTGCCAAATGAAAGAGAAGATTACGAGCCTTATAGCAGACCTCAGTAAGTACCAGATCCAGTGTATGATACAGGCTGCCAGCACCCTTTGAATGGGAAATGGCATTTGGACAGCGAAATCCCTCAGCACATGTGAAAACTGCTGCCTTTTAGCCTCAGGGAGAGTAACACTGCTGACCAGAAAGGGCGTTTTGGGTGTATTCATTGCATAGTGTTGCCATGGGGCTGAAAAGCCGTCAGTCTTTAAATATATTTCCTTGCTGATTTCTTCTCACTTATGTCACTTTCTTGGTTGGGCCTAGCTGTCACGGCTCCTGTCCTTCCCACCAAGAGCTTCCTTCTGCCCTCTTCAGCACAAGGACAAAAGCCACATCAAGGTATTCCTAGTGCCTGACTAAGCACCAAATTCAATCGCGCACACACTTGATCTTGTGGGATAAAATACTGCGTTACTTCCCAGACTCCAGCCCCAGGTTTGACTGAGCTCAAACTTGAATTAAACTGAATACTGCAATGAGAGAATATATTTACAAATACATTCTGCTTTGCAGCAAAGTATGTTAAACATGATAAAAATATATATATGGCAAATCTTGATTATTTTCCCAGGGAAATATAAAGTAAAATGAACCCCATTACTCTTGAGGCTCTGCATATATTCCCATTGCCAGATTTTGGCTGCAGGGAATTCTTCTGGCTTCGTCATCTTGTGTGATATATAGGACAAACTCTGTGGTAGTGATGAAAACATATCATAATGTTAGCTGGCAAAAGCTAACTCCCTCTCCTGTCTCAGATATCTGTTTTTAACTGTAACTCCTCCCACAAGTAATATCCTGTGTGCCTGTGTGGATAATGATTTACACTAATAATGTTGCGAATTACCCAAATTAAATGTAAACAGAAAGAGCAGTCTTAATTCTGAGGGTAATTCAGAGAAACGCTCAGATGCTTGCCAGTTTCATTGAAGTTTTGTCATATACGCAATTTCTAGCAAAGGAATCTAGACCAGACTTAGGAGTCTGAACACGTTCACAGTTCAAAGGGCTTACCTTTAATTTGCACCTTACCGTTTCAACTTCATTTCTGTTTTTATTTCAGATGTGTCTATTTGGCTATACAATCTTTACTGAGTTCGTTTTGAGTCAGTCTCTTTTAAAAATAAAAAGAGAGGAAACGCTCTCAGGTCTGAGAGTGAATATGTGCCTTCCTGAAGGTAGAGAGAGACTCAATGTGTATAGACAGTCTTTTATAAGTAAGCACTAATGGAAAGCACAAGGGAAGGTGTATATTCCAAAGAGCGGCTTGGCTGCAGATATTTACCCTGGTGAAGGGCCTGACGTTCCTGGAGGGATGGTGAACTAGGAACTGGGTATGACCACTACCTGTTAAGAAAAATCTGTTCAGTCATAGCTTCCATGACTACACAACGTTTAGGAGAGAAGTCGTTTGACATTACAGCATATCTGAAAAGGCTTGCCTTTCGGATCAGAATCTGACATTACATTAGAAGAAAAGTGGATAGATCAATTTTGCATATGGAATTAGCTGCATAGAGCTCCACAGGAAATTACTAAGGGGAAAATTTGTCCTAGGCAAGAATTCTGGATATTGTGAATAATTCTAAATACATTGCACATAGCAAAGGAAAACTTCACTACTCTCTGCCATTTCATAGCAGTCCTATAAGTATATTGGGTTTCTGTTCACAAGAAACCCGTCACATGTAAAGCAACAAAATAGGTGCATCAAAATCAGTTTTAAAAAAATATCCATTTGTATGTTGGTGGGTTTCTTTTTTTTCTAGCTTTGATTAAAGAAAATTTAAGATGAAGTATGTGGGGGATATGTCAAAGGAGGAGAGGTCATGCTTCTAAAACATAGCAATGTGTACATTTGTCTTCAATAACTTAAAACTCCCAGCAGAATATTTGGGTGGTCTAATTACCTCTTGACCTAGTCAGATCTAAATAACTTAACTAACATCCAGTAGTCCCTTCTTCCTAGTGATTGTCACATTGGTGGAAGTCAAGGACACCACAACCTATCCTTCACAGATTACTTCACCAGTTTTGTTATTCTTCATATATTGTTCCAGTCTATCTACAGAAAATGATCTCCAGAGGTCCCTTCCAACCTCAATAATTCTGTAATTCCTGACAAAGCCTAGACTAAAAAAAAAAAAAAAAAAAAGGAGGTACATGAGAAGTATGGCAGTGCAAAAGTTAAAAGCCATCTAATGTTCTCTAAATTATACAAGATACCAAAGCAGAAGTGCTTATTGCTCTGAAGAAGAAATAAGGAGATGTCACAAATACAATTTCTGAATAAAGGAAAATATTATATGCAATTTAATTTTGACACTAGATGAAATCACCCACCAAAGATAAAATACAAATGAACTGACTAGCGTTAGGACCTACTAGTATTCCTGAGCTGCTTGGTTTTGAGGTATTGGTAAACAACTGTGGAAAATTCATTTCATGCTTATCTTCTGTAGCAATCCAATCGGTGATTTTGCTGCAAAAAAATAAGAACTGGGTCACAGGAATGCCAAATAGTACATGGTGCAGCTAAACAAAGGTTTGTGTATGCTCATTCTGCTTTATCTTTTACCTTATCTTGTGGTGCCTTTCTCATGGGATCAGGAGCTCTGGTCTTGTACTGATTGCCAGATGGCAGCGGGAAGCCCAGAGCACGTGTATTGTGCACCCTGACAGACAGTGGGGGGAGAAAACGGTTGTGCAGAGCTGTTGCACACTGCTGGTGTGGAGGCAATGAGCTAAAGCCCAGAGATACCTGCAAAGGCTGAAACCTCCCATCTGAACAAGGGGCTGGCTGCAGGTCCCTCCCAAACGGCACAAGCAAAAATCGACAAGGTTTCAAAGTAGCATATATTGTCCAACGTATGCAGATACTGGACTTTTATGTTTTACTTCCTATTCTGTATAATAGGAAGTTTCCAAATAGGCTATATCTGTATGTGATAACAGTATGATTTTGTGTGTGTGCGTAGGGTTAAATTTTTAATATTTAAATTAACAGCCTCAGAGAGGTACAGGCAAGCAGGGCTGATATCTGAACACCGACTAAAACCCTAATAATCTTCAGCCTGTGAAGTGAAAGATACTTTTAAAAAAGTCGCTGGTCAGTCAGTAGCTTTGTCCTAATGAACTGACACTCTAGAAGGTGACTCCATCAGTGTATTATATTGAGGATTTCTGGAAGGCGGCATTTGTAAAGATCTAAACAAGCCTGGCAGGTAGAGATATATCCTTATTTCCTTTCATAGGGTAGCCTTACAGTCATCAGTTCATCCTGGCACAGCTTTTTGCTTTTTGGAGACCTGTTCTTGCTTCTCCTGAAACGTACTGAAAAAATGAAGAGAGCCAGAGCTGTTGAAGGGGAAGCTCACAGCTGTTATGTGACCACTTCTCTTTTCCCATTCAAATATCTGCATTTTATTCTGGTATCTTGAATTTTTTTATAATTTGCCTGAGTTATTTATCCCCGGTTGCTCCTGCTTCCAGGGGAAGATGTGTCTTCATGTGCAGCTTCACTCCTTCTAGTACATATTTTGATGCTCTTGTTATTTTTTCCAGACAACAGCTCCCACAGTATCCAATTGGCTTCTTCTAACATAAAGGAAATCCTCTTTCTCTGAACTGTTCAGATAGATATTTCTTTTGAGTCCTGTAAATGTCACTAGGTTTGATCAAGTAGAAAGAGGCATGTGACACTGGAGTGGTAATGCTGTCATCTGGAGGGAGGGCTTCCTCCCCTGGAAGATATGGTACATTAAGATATTAGAAATCATTTTCCTGAATCTGCCTTTGCTTGACACCTACAGCCTGCCTAGAACCACAAATCTTTAACTGCATTAGAGAAATGAAACTTCTCTTTACTTTGGTACTTTTTTCCATGTGAATTTAATACTGGTGGACACATGCAGGTATAGAAGGGAAAATGCAGCTGTCCCAGAGCTTTTAGAGTGTTTTAGAAATGTTTTGGGGAGATTGGTTCCCACGTGCTTCTCCTCCGGCTCCTCTCAGCATCTTTACCCAGCCTACGGCTGTTAGTGTCTTTCAGGTCTCTTATCTTTGGGCTTGACCTAGGGATTGCAAAGAGTCAACCCCAAAGCTCTGCCTAGCCGGATTAGATACAAACTCCTGCTGTGTGTGGCGCCACAACGTGTGTATGGTCAGCGTTGTACAGCTGGGAGAGCACAGTGATAACTGCCTATCTATCTGGTCAGTAAGAGCATTCAGAGGAAAAAGTCAACTACCTGAAGCTTTCTCTTTGTCCATCAGTCAGTCATGGCTCTGACTTATCTTCAGAGAAAAAAAGTAGAGAAGCATCTCCTACCCCACTCTTGAACCACCTCACTTGGGCTCTACTTGAAGTTTTATGTTATTTTTCAGACTGATTCAGCCTGGATTTGAAACAATAGACTAGAGTGGCAGAGCTGCATTTTCTAGTACTAGCCCCCTGAGATTTTTCGTTTCCACTCCCCCCAGCTTAGCTAATCACCAGTCCAACTTGAGATAAGAAATTAAGAGGTAGTTTTAGCCAATAACATACATTTTTTAAAGCTTAAGACTAATCTACCTGGACTGCATGACAATAGCCTGTTCCCTGATGGTGTGCTCTGTTATTATGTTTGTTAAAATCGTGGCCACAGTCTACATTCGAAAAAAAATTGATGCATGTTTACATATTTTTTTAAATTTGACAGCTTATACACTCAGTTGCTGTTTTGAATATCAAGCTGGATTGTTTTAATCAAGAATAATACCATCCTCCTCAAACTGAATTTCATTTTCATGGCACCTGTGCAAGCCCCACAGACCTAGCTGCATTTCCTTCACTGTAACCAATTGAAATTTGCACAGCAATGTTGTTGGTGCAAAGGACAGAATAAAACTAACCTTTCTATTAGCTGATCTGACACGGCAGGATTAGCAAGGAAGAGCTTTGCCCCCACAGCAGGCTGATATGACTGTGGCTGATAGACAGCTGGCAGAGTAGAGTTGTCCCGTGCTGATCCTTTACTTGTATCTCTAATTTTGGTTTAAATTGTTCAAATTGTCTTGCATTTGAAGCTCATGTGTTTAAAAGTTAAGTTCTTCAGTGCTTGAAAAGCTGTTCCAGTGCAGTAGGATCTTATAAAAGAGGAAGTAACAGGCCACTTTGTTAGCTGATTGAAACATCCAGAGTCTGTGGGAGCTGCTTTAAGACTGCTTGCTGCTCTTTTCAGTTTTGTCTTGCCCAGAAGATGAGCAAAAAGTAGCTGCTGCTGTAGATGGAATAATTACAGCTCACAGGCTTTTAATGTCCTTTCTGCTCTAAGCTGGCAAGAGGAAATTGGTGATGCTGTGGGAGCCCCTGTGACCTTTTGTTGCCTATTTTCCAGTAAGAATGCTGAAGGAGGAAAGAAGGCAGGAGACTTGTTGTTTTGAAAATAACTAGCCCAAAAATCATAATTCGCTGTGCTCTCAGGAATGGAAGTAGAGGGTCTGAGTGAGGAGTATCTTTAAAAAGGCCTTTACTACTTGCAAAGTGCCTAGTAGTGAGCAATATGAGTGGCTGAGTAAGAAAAGACTGTAGGTTAAAAATATCTGCTTATTTTTTTAGATGAGAAATGGAAAAACTAACCAAACATGCAAAAATGATTCCCCTACTACTTCAAAATCTACTTCCACTGTGTTTGAGGCATTATTGCTCATTTGTGGGTAGATTAACACTAGAACTAACAGAGCTGAATTCAGCTGCAAAGCCTGGGCTTCTGTCTTTTTTTATTTTAACTAAATCTGCATTTTTTTTCTTTCCTAGGGAGGGAAAAATCTTTCTCTCAGATTGTATTTTTTATTCTTTTCATCTCTTTCCAATTCTGCCTCTTCCTTTATACATTTCTTGTCACAAGAGGCCAAACAATTTATTTTCAGCCCTCTGATACAGCCATTCTCTTTGTCTAAATTAGAATAAGTATTTTTACAATCATAAGCAACAAAGTGGCAAGCGAATTGGCCTCTGTGTTATTAAACTGCATACCCCAAATGGCCATGGACATCTGGTGTAAGTTAACACCTTCCTTCTAAGTCAAAGAAAGTGCTGCTTCTACTCGGTGCCTCTTTATTGCTCCCAGCTACAAAGGCACCTAGGGTAAGTGATGGCTTCCCATCTCCCCTCCTGTTATTACTTTATACGCAAAATTACCATAAAAAGTCTTTAACAGCAAACAAAACCATGTTATATATGAGGCTTTCTGGCTTGCACGACACATAGTTAATCCTAAACCCATCTTTCTCTTTTTTCAGTGTTCTGCAAGCACAAAATGCCCCACTCTTTCTTATGAGCTCAAAAGTTCTCTTCAATGGTTTAACTCTGAAAATAATTTCCTCGTAAAACAAAACGAAACAAAAACAAAAACTAAACACCAGTTTTGCCTCAGGTTTACCTTTCCTTCTTTTGGGTAGACTCTTGAGACACATACGAAGTTGCTGGTTAGCAACAGCAGTAGGAAGGAAGACTGTTCCCACCTGTTCACTGAGAAACGCTCCCCATTTTCTCTTCCCCTGGCAGCATAGATGACTTATCCTCTAGCAAATGAGTTTCTACTCCCCACGCTAACTGCTGCGTGCTGTCCTTACCACAAGCCCCTCCACGGAGGCTCTTTCAGGTTTTGATTACTCTGGTTTTATATTGTGCCCTCAGGAAATATGATTTTGGCAGGAGAAAAACCACTGCTCTGTAGCAGGGACGATGGTGCCAGTGGGGACAGCATAGATTGACACTCAGCACAAGCCCTCTGCCTCGCTAGCTGCCGTCCCGGGTGAAGCACCATTGTGCGCAAAGGCGAGGGCAGCTACCACTGGTGGCTGACTGGACAGTGAGAGGAGTTTGTGAAGAGCTTTGTTAGCTTTTGCTATGATCTCTGCTACCTTTGTTGACCTAGTGGAGGTCAATATTAGGGAGGGAGAAAAGCAACACCTTTGTTTTATAGCTGTGTCTTATCCAGTCCTTTTAATGTTAAATCCATCCTTTATGGCTGCTTTCCCCAGAGCTCAAGCCTGCGTAGGAGCTATTTTTGGTAACTAAGGCAGTGGTAGGGCTGCCACAACAGTAGGGAAAGGAGGGCCTTTGTTCAAGCCTTGTATTTTGAAAAAGTAGAGGAGAGGGGAGAGCTGTAATTATTAGTCCCGCCAGACTATAATACAGCCTAAAAGTTGTCAGAGATTCAACTTTTGCTTGAGCTTTCTAAAAATTCAGTGTGTGTCCCTGCTGTAAAATTAATCAGTAGCTCTGTGTGAGTATAAATAAAAGCCTGTTGAAAAACCTTCCCAGATATTTATAGAGTTTATAGAGATATTCCATCTTCCTACCAGTTTAAAACAATTAGAAGAATTTAGATCTGTTCAAGGTTAATGAATGCTGGGAAACTTGGCTTTTCTCATCACCTTAATATTATTAATCATTGATTAAATTTTTTTTTTGTGCGACATAGAAAGTAATAATGACATTCCATCTGTGAAAAATATGGATATTATGACACTACAGAAAGTTTAAGTACATGAGCAAGAGTTCAAACTCAGTATCTTCTAGTGACATCTGGGAAAATGCACTTGAAAGGCAAGTTATTAAGAAATGTATGTGCAGGTCAAACGCAAAGACTGAATAAAGTCAAAAAGGTTTTGGAATTTTTTGCTAATTAATACGTGAATATTCGCAGGTGGAGAAATAATCACTTTGTCTTTCATGAAAAGTGTATTTTGAGAGATGTATTGTATTAATAAGCAGTCATTATGAATGTTAAAATACTTGATAGATAGGGAAGGTTAGGTCTCAGCAATTAACAGATCCAGGAGACCTATGTACACATGTGATAGCGACCAAAGCTTAACTGGCCTTTGAGTTTGGAGGTGTAACAATATGAGCTGAAAATTTACATATACATATATTTATATATGTGTATATATATGCAGCCCCATATACATATACAGTATGTGTATACATGTGTACACACCACATATATGTACATACCACATATATATGTGTATATATATATATACAC
Source organism: Struthio camelus (assembly GCF_040807025.1). NCBI lineage: Eukaryota > Metazoa > Chordata > Aves > Struthioniformes > Struthionidae > Struthio > Struthio camelus. The sequence goes on along the minus strand of NC_090944.1, from coordinate 87,676,718 downwards.
ACACACCATATTTTATATTTTCACAAGCAAGAACAAATATAATGTTCAGGAGCTGAACTCTGGTGGTGTTCTGTTTGTGGATGGGATGTCTGCACTGTTATTCCTTGGAAAGGGTGGATGACTGTTTCTAGAAGTCGCTTCGGTGTGCAGGTTTCCTGGGGCATGGGAGGATACCAGCTTGCCCCCTGCAGTGGAGCCGGCTGAGGCGCTGATGCTCCTGTGTTTTGTGATACAGCTATGTAAATGTGCCATTGCCTCACTCAGTTTGAGCCTGTATCCCTCCCCCCCAACCCCTCCACCCTGTACTTTCCCTCCAGAAGCCCAAGATGAATCAAATGCGTTGGGAGGAGATAAAATCTGAAATGATAAATAGAAAGATCAGAGGTTTTACCTAGGAGGCCATGGAAGGGTTTGTGCCTGGAGGACTGCTCTGATCCTGCCAGCGCACTGCACAGCACAGACAAGGCAACTCTCTGAACGGTTGAACCACGCCTACCCTGAAGTCATACCTGTTAGTTATGCTTTATTCTCCGGATCCAGAACTTTTTTCTCAGCACCACTTGAGTTTTCTTCCTCTTTAATGTTTTCCCCCTGTTTGGCTTTGACAGCATCTGATAGATACGGACCTTAAAATACAACATTATTGTAACTCTGATCTTCTGCAATCCATATCATGGCCCGGTAGGATTAGGGATGACGTTACCAGTTTGTAAGCTCCCTTATTGCAAAGGTATGTCTGTGGGTGCTAAGGGGGAGGTGAGAGAAGCAGAGACTGATGCCAATGGCCAGGAAAGCTGATGCCATTCAGGAAGCGGCAGGAAAAGGATGTTCTGTTTTTTCTTTTTCTTTTTCTTCTCTGCACCGCCCCCACGCCGAACCCTCTTTAAAATGTAGTGTCTTCAGATTAAACTTGCCCGTTATTAACAGTGACCTAACAGTTCTCTGCCGAATAGGAACGCTAAGATCAGTGGGTTTTTTTGCCCTCTTCTTAAGCATCTGTGCCTTTGGAAAATTGACTCATTGGCTGCCCAGGCCTTTTAAAGGTAGGAAGTCCAGTCTCAGGTATATGGCTGACATAATTTCTTGCCAGAAAGCTTCTATTCACGTTCAAGGGGACAACTGAGACTGATTTCTGCTGAACCCTCGTTGCAAAGACCTCTTTGATCAAAGTGAGCTTCAATTTTCATACTTAAAGTTACTTCCTGAGTTCTTTCTCCTTTAATATACCCATGTGAAGTTTTACACATGTAAAATTATCATAAAGCCTCAAAGGGATTTTTGTTTGCTTGCTTTATTTCACTGTTGTTTTTTTGGGGGGGTAGTGTGGCTATTTGTTTGTTTGTTTGTTTGTTTTTTAAACTCCCACAGTGCCTAGATTGTGTTATGGGTATTCTTTCCTGGAAAATTTTCATCGGTTCTCTCCCTGAATGCCTGATCTTGAGGGAAATGCTGTATATTTTTTTCTTTCTGTTGCTAATGCTCTTCATTCTCTTCAGACAGTAAAAGCTGGTTTTCACTTGACTTTTTTATTTCACTTACCCATTTTGCTGTGCCAGTTTCCTCAGTCCTACAGGAAAGTTTTGGTTTGCCTTTATCTGGGCTCATTCTTTCTTTTCTGTTTATTCTTTGTTAACTGTGTGATATTTGGGGCAGTTCTCTTGAGCTTAATTTTGGTGAAAGCTTACTGTTGCCAAATTGGGCTAAAATGGAATTGATGGTGTCCCTTCAGATAGAACGGGTAAGAGTATTGTAGAGGAAATGCTAGCTGCTTTTCCAGCTACTTTGAATGTTGCACTGACACTTCTCTGTACAGCTCTATTACTCTTTTTCGGAGGACAGCAGAGGCTGGGGTTGAACGCTGTGAAGAGGAGAGCTGCGGACAAGACTTTAGTCAATCATGAAAAATGAAATTCTCTGTAGGTGATAGCACGTTAATATGTTTTTCTTCCCTTTAGGCTGAGTTTTAGCTTTCAATATAAAGAAGAGTTCATTTCTTCCCTTCTCTAACTGCATCCTCAGAATTCCTCAAAGAAAAGTCTCACTTGCACTGTCTGAAGACAAGTGACTGTTTTTGTAATCAGTTTTCTTACAATGAGAAATGCGTTACTGACCCAAACCCAGTAACTCTTACTGATACAAATTTTATTGATTTCAGTAGGCCTGTTCATGTGGGCTAACGTTATGGACTGGAGCCCGAAAATGCTGTGTGACAGGGGTTCGCAGCCTGTTCAATGGCCTCCTGTTTGTTCCCACTCAGTTCTGCAGGGTGTTTTACCAGATCACTTGTAAGCCTTAACTGGAATGCTCCTCGCGAACGGCGCCGTGCACGATCCCTCTGCTCCCATCCCTACGATGTCTGTACTGAGGGAATGTCTCTTCAGAAGTCTCAGCATACGGTGTATAATTTTTAAACATACGTAGGAGGCTGATGTTTCATATGTATTGGAGTTGTGATTTTTCCCCCTGTGAGGTCTCTGTACATTCATTATCACCTGACATGTGTTTCATTGATGTGAGTGGTAATTTTACGGTGCAGAGTCACAGCAAGATACAGAGGAAAATAATTCTGTCCTCTCTCAGTCTCTGTGTCTCCCTCATCCATTTCTTCTAGGATTTTCATGCAGATTGAGAATAATGATGGCATCAAAGACCGTATTATAAACAAGAGTGCAATAGTGCTTTGTTCCATCTTCGTGACACAAAGAGAGAGAATATAATGGTTGAGCTGAAAGTTTCTGAAAAAGGGAGAGAAATGAATTGTTCTTGGCTCCTTGGGTTATTTCAGCAGCTGAATTTCTTATGAGTGCAATAAAAACTGTAATTAAACATAAAATGGGGGGAACATTTCAAGCTGCTGCAATCTTGTACAAAAACACACCCTAATTATCTTACTATTTCTGGCCTCTGTTTAGCTGCAAAACTTTTTCCCTTTTTTCTATTCCCTCCCTGTTTCTTTCTCTCTTCTTCCCTTCAGTGCTCTACATTACAGTCTTGTATGGCTTTGCAGTTTCTGTAATGACAGAAGCACACAGAACATCAGAAATCAGAGCTGCCGTGGAAGGTTTGATATTAATTGCACAGAACATTGTTACTCAGAGCACAGAGCAGCATGACTGACAAATCTGGCGCAGAAACGATTTGAGCAATTTTCTCGTTGCACTGGTGATTATGGCATGGAACATTATGTAGCTCATTTAGGAAGCTTATATTTAGGAGATTTTTATTATTGTTTAGAGCAGTTTTTAAATCCTATAGAAGAAAGAAATAGTTCTCATTTTTGGATTTCAAGTAGATTAGCAAATGCTAATAGTCCTCTTTTCTCCTCTCCCAACCGCCTCCACCTGCCCACTTACAAACTGTATGTTCCAGTTCTCGCAGATGCCCTGGATGGTGTCTTGTCGGCTGCCTTCCTCTTTTCGTCATTAGTTCCAGAATGAGGAGATTTCTTAATGTAATGGCCAGCCTAAGGGTAAACCCTATTACTATACCCAATACAAAGAATGGCTCAGTGCTGTATTCTTAGTTCTTTTAATCCTTAGGCAGTATCTTAAGTCTTTGGTCTCCTTTTAGCTCAGACTTGAGGAACAGAAAATTGCAAAAATAAAATAAATGCCTTTGAAGTAACTGAAGGATGCTAAGGTTTCACTTATGGATAGCAAATGGAGCTCTGGAGATGAAGGGTGGTCTATTTCTGTAGTTTGGATGAAGTCTGATCATCACAGCAATGGGAAGAAGGCAGAGACCACCTTTCGCAGTCCCCAGCCTTGCAGTCCTGTCTGAACTTGGCATACATTAGCCAAGCCTTGAGGCTGTCCTGAGCTAGTTGTGGTTGTTTATGGCTCTCAGAGGGCTGTTCCTGCAGATAGCAATGTCAAAGTAAAGACAGTACCTTGTCTATGCATTTTTTTTCCATTTGCAATCCTTATCCTGGTGGTGCAAAGGTCATTACGTTGAACTGCTAATGTCACCTACCTTTTTTAACATCCTGAAAGCATAACATTTTCTTTCAAAATCAATGGCTCATGAGGATGACAAATAGCTGACTTTTAGCCAGGAGAATGATAAAAATTAAAACTTAGTTGCATAAAGCACCCAGTTCTAGCTGTGACACAGAGGAAAGTGTAAGACATGAAAAATGTCACCAGATGGATAATGAATATTTCTTGTCCCGAGACTTAATTGAATGTTTACTTCTATAGGACTTTTCAAGATAGGTGAAAGGAGGCAAATCTCTATGTGGAAAGTTTGTTGTTGGGTTTTCAAAAGCAATTGTGTGAAACTACTCATGGATTTGGAACCAGACTTTTTGAGGACAGAACAGAGAATAGAGAGAAATTGAGGGGAGGAAACCTAAAGTTGCTTGAGGTGGAGCATGGCATGACTTTGCAGTCGTATTAAAGCCTTAGGTGCAGCAAGTCTGTACAAGTAGCTTTGTTCTGGGAAAATTTGGGTAAGGTTGTGTATGGTTCATATAACAAATATTGGGGAAGCTGAATGGAGTTCTTTAGCATCAGACCTTCAGGATGTGTTCCATGTTTTGGTTGCACCTGATGGTTTCATGAGCGGCCAGGATCTTTCTCCCCCATTTCTAAACTTTAATGCCTTTTCTATTTGTCTTTTCTCTCTTGCGCACATTTCTTGTATCCCTTGTATTCCTGCCATGGCTAGTTTTTTAGGTTGCACACTGTTGGGATTTATTTGTGTGCTTTATATTCTGGGGGGATTTTTACCTTTTCTTCTAGATTCTCCTTTTTGCAGCTTGGCCTTTTTGTCTCGTCTTTTCAAAAGTAACCAAAAAAGTTCACTTCTCCTTTGCTTCCTCACACTTCAGCTCAGTAATATGTCAGGAACGCAGATGATCCAGACAAAGCTAGTAAACTCAGGACTTTCCAGCCATGACAAACTTCTCTAATACACTGTTATTCTTGGAAGATACTGGGGGACTGGAAGACAGATTCATATTTATTTATTTTGCTAGAAGATTTTTTAATTGAGGGGATAGGGAGGAGGCTTCTGCTAGAAATGCTAGCAAATTGGAACTGAAATGTAAGGTAAACAAAATGTATTCTGATTCAGAAGGCTGTGGCTAAACTTTCTGCAAAACTATACTAATATTTAGATGAGAAAAAGACATAAGGGCTTTTGTAGGGTGTCTTCTGTCTACTGGAAGCTTCCTATTAACCACTGGAAAATAAAAGTTGTTGACACTATGTTCTTAGAAACGGTATTTTGTCATTAAGCTCTAAAATGACGTGTATTGGTGTGCCAGGTGTCACTTTTATGACTTTCCAGTCAAAACAATGAATTAATTGTTGAATGAATTGTTTACTGACTATAACAAGAAATACCTTCATCTGCTTATCTAATCTCTACATTACAGAATAGGTAGTTACATCCTAAATTACAGCATATTAGAACATTGTCCTAGGAAATTTGTTAGAAGTTGTGTCTCTTCCAGGAGATACTAGACTGAATCATTATAGCTATTTTTGTTTTAGTGTTGGATACAGCTCTCCTCTTGGTTATGTTCAGCTACAGTATGCAGATCTATAGTAGACTATAGGAGGCTGTCCCACGTGTGATTCACAGATGTAGATATAATTTTTTTGGTCTGTTACTGTGATTCAAAGGTTTATTAGACTTATATTGTCACTCTGTAGGATGCTCCACAAAGCACTTCTCATTGAAAAGCATCCTTCCTGGTAGTTGTTTCTCTGTGAGCATGTAAGCATGATACAGCAGTCTATGAGTAAATTAGCCCAATGAACTGCTGGTGAAACACATGCGATCTGTATGCTAATACCTTTGGTATTCTGAAGCTAATTTACATGTTCCATTCAGTTGTTTTATGTGCCATTTGGCTTTCTTCTTTACCTTTCTTAAGTGCTGGGAACATCTGGTACTATGTAGCTCAATTATTGATAATGAATTTTAGGTGCATGTTTAAAACTTTTCATTAAAATATAAAATTTTCTCTTCGAACATCATAGGCTGAAGGTGGGACTAAAAACTTGATTGCTTTTGGCAATTTGATGCCTCAACTGAAGGAGTTTTTGGCATCTAGGAATGTGCTTTTGTCACCTGCTTTTTTGAAATAGTTTATTTAAAAAGAAAAAAACCCCTAGATAATTAACAGTAGGAAGCCTGAGAAAAAGAAATCAAGCTCATTAGGAGCGCTAGCTGGGCTGCTTCTTCACCTCCCTTTTTAGCTCTTTATGCTTGGAATGCCATTTGTTATGATCTTCCATTTCCTCCAATACTGCATAAATCAAGTAAATTCTTCTGCTTTCACTAAAAAAAAGGTATTTATTTCTGTGGTCCATTAAAGTGAATTGTATTTTGTAACTGAGTTAGAGTACTGGATTGATAGGTAAATATTGGACAAAGAAGGTCCTAGTGACTTTCTGCTCATGGGAATGACTCCTCTCCCTAGAAATAAGTGCAGTAAGTCATTCAAGGGATGTTTCTACCTTTCCTGTTCTTGGATCAAAAAGAGCCGGGAAGCCACGGGAACATCACTAACAAGCTGACTCTCTCCTTTGCCTTAGGGGCTTCTAGAGAACAAGTCTGCTCGTGGTAACTCACTGATAATCTGGTCTTCACATTTAAAATCATTCATCTCCCTCAGAATACAATGGAGCGTGTCTCTAACTGTCTTTAAACTTTCATGTTTGATTTTTGCTATAAAACTATCTTCAGCTGACAGAGGGAAATCCACAGCTCTTTTGGAAGAAGTGTTATATTCAGGATTTCTCTCTTTTCTTGTAATTCAGAAATAAAACAAAAACCATCTGAAAGCTCTCAAACTGCTGAAAGAAGATTGGGCTTTGTAACTAGGTCTTTGTGTGAAAGCCTTAGTGCCTTGTCATAAGTGCAAAGAAAAGGAAGAGGAAATAGGACCCTTATCATAGAGTGGGCCTAGGCTAGCTTTAAGGTTTATTTTTGGCCTTCTATAAGGGACGCTAGACTGTAGTGCCCTCATAGGCAGAGGAGGTCTAGACAGGGACAACTTGGAGACCCCTCTTGCAGGGACTTTCCTCCTCCTCTGGCCTGTATGGAGAACGAAGCACACAACAGGAAAGGGTATTAGTTCATCTCTTTCACCTTCTCTTATAACTCCATTGCTTTCTCTGTTGTAGGGCATGGTCCTCACTACAGTCACGTTCTTGCAGCAGTTTAGTCTAAGTCTGTACGTTCTTTTTTTAACAGGAGCGAGCTCCTTCACTGTTCTCTTCAGGAAGCTATGACAAAACACATGTGAACCAAAATTGCAATAAAACCTGAAATCCCCTTCAGTCATGCAGGTACTTTTAAGGGCATGTAACATGAACGTTGTATTTCTGGTTCTGGGGATCTGTTTTGTGCTGGCTGTGTCTCATGCTGTTTTCCTATCCTGACATGCTACTTAATACATCCCATAAAAGGTCCCTGTCTTGAGCCATTCTTTTATGTTTAACCTCCCCTTTCAGTTTTTATGAAACGTCACCTCTTTGCTACACAAAGACTGTGACACCTCTCAAAGCATTTTACTCTGTCTTTGTTACACTCTGTTCCGCACTCTCTCCCCGCCTTCGATTCTGCGGGTAATTATGCTGAGGGGTCTGGTAACGGTTAGACTACAATTTGAAGGCATCACAGTGATAAAATTGCACTGCTGAAGATGCATGTATTGTTTCTGCCTCCCACTCTTCTTAGGTCTTCAGGGAGCCTTAGGAGGCTTTAAATTACTAGGCATGGATAGGAGCACAATTTGGAAGGCAAATGGCCATCATTTTATTTTATACTTATTTAAGGGATTGGGGAGTGCCATGCATTGGTTACACTCAGTGTGGGAGAGAGGATTACTCCTGAAGCCAACCTTGAGTGAGTTATCTAAATTGCATAATTATTTTTATGCCACCTGATAGTAATGAGATTGGTTTAATTTCATTACCAGACATATATTATTGCATTCTGAGGAATTTTCAGTGTAACCACATTGTTTTTCCCTTGAGCTCACCAAAGGCAGAGTACAAAGGAAGAATCTTCTAGGGTTCCTTGAGCCCTGTAAAAGAGATCTGTAACACTGCAGCAATCAGACACTGTGGAACGGCTCCTCTAATTATAAAGAATTCTTCACTTAGCAGTCTTAGGACTTTTAATCTTGATTAGAAATGCAGCTTTGTGCTTGCCTATTTGCCATGGACTGTAACAGTCTGGTGCCTGAACCTCTGCTGAAGCGAATGACTTTGAAACTCTAGTAATCAATCCTTCAAATGTTTTGATAGATCAATAAAACTACTGTCAGTCTCTAATATGTTCCATAATCAAAATGTCACTTTATTTACTCAAACAGTCAGATCTGATGTGAAATATTAAGTGCGTGAATGCACAAATAGTGCCTTTGGGGACAAATTCAGCTCTTTTTCAGTTATGCATCAGTTACTGATGATTTCTGATTTCCTCTGAGGATTGCCGGCTGCGTATGTTCTGTAGTCTTTTCTATAATGGGCGAAGAGTACGGCCACAGAAGTCACTATAGCGGGGTAAAAAACCCCATCTAGCACTGGCAAGCAAGGATTGAATTTTCTGCTTCTGTTTGTCGTGAGGCAAAGGATTTGCTATATGATAGTGTTGGGCTGTATTGTGCATGGAATGCTATATATCTCGACCCACAGAAGGCTGTGCTACAAGGGTTTAAAGAGGCAAAATCAGACAGGAAGCACTGGGAAGGAAGAGGTGTGGATCTGAGAGAAAGTAGGTGCTGTGTTAGGGCCTAGTTGAAGAGAACGTTTTTTAGATGATTTTGTTGGCTTTTTAGCTGTTTTAATTGTGTGCATTACCAAAGGAAACAGGATCCTTTCACATTCACTTAGCCAAGCTGCCAATTTTACACTATAAAAGATGCTGAAACTCTGCTGAGGTATCTATAATCCAGCCAGCTTCTTACCTGTCCTATCTGCAAGAAAAATTCTTTACAATGATTTCCAAGTCATCCACTATGAATTTTCTTACATTTCTTTCTGAAGCAGTGCCTAAGTGTCCATGGTCAGTTAAAGGGAGATGATGTCCGTGGTCAGTTAAAGGGAGAAGATTTTCATACCTCAGCCTACTTTAAAGTTTCTTGCACCTTTGTCTTAAGTAATTTAGACAGACTGTTGTAAGCAAAAGTGTATTGATGAGAAGAGCTATAATTCTGATCTATTTAGGGCAGTCAAGGTGTTCATATTCCACTGCAATTGTACTTGGGAGCCCCTGTAGACTATCCAAAGCCTACATGTAGCATCAGTTTTTGTTTCCATGCAGGATTAATTCCTACACATATAAATGGGAGGATTTTTTTTAAGATTTCTTTATGTTCTTTAACTTTGATGTAGGCTGTTGAAATAACACATAGTAATAGCGCAGGAGTGTCATTAAAACGTACATACATGTTCTCAACTGCAATTCCCATATCAAGTCTGCCTAATCTATACCAATTTAAGAGTAAAAATATCCTGAAAACATGGAGTTTATATCTACTTTTTTTCTTGTGAAAAACTTTCAGCAAAAGGTATTAGCTGCCAGTGAGGGTCAGATGTCAAAGGCAGTTACATCCAAGTAGTGGCCGAAGCCTAGGCCTTGTGCAGAAGCCTAGGCCTTGTGCAGAAAAGCAGTCACAGCCGTGGCAGTGCTTGTTACCAAATAGGGACACTTTCACTTTCCTTTTCCAGATTCGTGCCCTGGTTCTACAACCAGTGTTAGGTAAGTCAGTCTTGATTGGCAACATCTACTCTACAAGCCGAGAAGTATTTTGGCAGGCTTGCTTTCTTACAGGGAATAGATTTGGAACCTCCCTAGAGCCACCTTTTGACAATTAACTGGTGATGGTACAGATTTCACACACTAAATATGTTAGTTGCATTGACTAAAGGTAACATTTTACAGTTTTAATAGGCAAACTGCTTTTATTTAAAAAAATTCTAAGTTAAAAATATACGTATACTACAGAACTAGAGGTGTGTGAATAGGGGGCAGTTGGGTTTCTTTAAGAGTGAAATGGTTCAATGTATTATTTACCATACGATTTTGAAACAGCACAGCTTTGATTGCAACTCCAAACCATAACTATTTGTTTCCTCACTTTCCCCACCCTGTTGCATTAATTGAATTATCTTTTGGGAATATTTATTATCCATTGAATTGGAATAAGTATGCCATTGGGCTCCCTGTTACATATTAACATCCTGTAAGAAGGTCTCAGGCGTCTGGGAGGTGGGTAGGTGTTTCTCCCCACCATGTAGACATTCTTCATAAAATTTAACAAATAAAATAATTAAAGAATAATATGATTTACGATACGTAGCACCACCCCATGACAGCATATTTTCTTAAGTATAACTCTTTTATTGTTTTTTCTCTCCCTCTTTCTTGTGTGGCCCAGTCGTCATTTCAGTGTGGACATACAGGAGTAAGTAAGTAGTAGAACAAGCTATACATAATCAGGACACTGGCAAGACCATCTTGGATTATTTATTTGAAAACAGAGTCTTTTCTAGTTATTTCCAAAAGTTTTGAGTAAGGAATAGAAGCGCTGAAGCAATTTCCTCTAAATAAGTTGGCAGGATGGATTTTAAGCTTCTGAGTTCTCCAGTCGTATAGATATATTCAAATGCATGTATGTATGTATCTGTTTTGAGAACTAACTCTAAAATTTCCCTGACAAGTGCAGGACTGTCATCTAGTTAATAAAAAGCTGTATTGAATCTGAGGTAATCCTTCTGAGGAAAGTTGGTGCTGTGCAATTTGTTTCTAGATAATAAGTGTTCTCACTTTTTTAGCAATATCAGAAGTTCCTTTTTTGATTAAATTTTAGATTAATAGGTTTTGAGGTTAGAAGGGACCATGAGGTCACCTGAGTTAGCATCTTCGTTGTACATTTCACCTTGTGCTAAACTTTGCCTTTACAAGCATTACCAGTATCATGCAAAGTGTTGAATGGTTCTCTAAAAAGATTCAGCCTCTTCTTGATGTAAGGTTGACCTCATAGGTAGACATAAATACTGGAGGCAACCATGGTGTGCAATGTCAGCATTTAGCTGTGATTGCAATTATAGATTTGGGGTAGTAGCCTGGATGTCCTTGTTCATGTCATACTGGAAATCTTTAATTATTCCTTATGCTAACTTCAACTTGGGGTAGGTGATGGAAGCAACAAACCTTCTTCTCCAGGAAAGAAATACCCATGTGTGCTTTATATCTTTAAAATAAAAACTCACCAAAGACCTGCAAACAAAAGGGTAGCCCAAACATAGGTAAGAAGATGATCCAACCTATATCTTGGTTGAAACTCTATGTGAAAGATGCCTCTTTTGTGAAATACTTTTCTGTACGGAGAGCCTGTGGGGAAAAAGCATGAACTACGTCCATCCTACATAAGCTTTCAAAGCGAAGATTGAGCAGGATGTAGGGGCGGAGCTAAGAAGTGTGCATCAGTATGCTGCAGGCCCTGATGTTTTTAGCCTGATGTCTCTCAGGAAAAGGTATAGCCCTGAGCAGCGGAGGGCTGTGAGGCACATGAACGGAGCCTGTGGCTCATTTCCTCCCACCTGCATCCCTACCCCTGCTGCTCTAAGCTCCCTGCAGAGTTGATGCCAAGAGGAACACGACCTTCTCTCAACATTTTGTCCTTGGGTTGCCGGTGAGCGTCCTCCTGACCCATGGCTGGTGTCCAGCCTCTGTGTGGAGGGAGATACCTAGCGTACAAAGAGTCAGTCAGGCTTTACGCCAGTGTCGTCCCAGCTGAATGGGGCTAAACTGGTGTGAACTCCTCGTTGACTATAACATAGAGTCCTCTAAGCTGCAAACGGCACTCCTCAAGTGTCTTGATTAGGTGAGCCTTTTCTGGATGTTGTGTTATGGCAAAAGACTTGCAAAAAAACAATGTAGTCTGAAGATCTAAGAGTGAGATTTTTCCTAATGTTGACTATGAATGTCTCTGCAAGCAATTTAGAGGGAGAAGCAAGTCACGTTTGGGTACTTATTTATTGTTCTTTTAACAAGATGGCATGGGAGAAAGTTCAAATTAAAGAGTTGTAGCAGAAACTTCATTGTCTCCTTTCCAAAGTTATCATATGTCATTAAGCTGCTTTTGAGTTTTGAAATCACTGAGATTTTTGATTAATTGGGTTGTTAATTTGAAATTTAAGGAATGCTGCTGGAGTGCTGTTTCTCAGATTTCCCCTCCAAAACACTTGTTCTGCTGGGGCCACTGGATCCAATATTCACCATCTGCTGACAGTTATCACAAATTGGCATTTGAGGCACTGCAATATTAACTCTTCTTGTGATGGTTCATCTGCTCTGGACAGAATTCATTATTCTAAGATTGTTTCCTTCTTTGTCCAAACTTGAAGGTCCCATTTTCTGCACAAGCAAATCTGCAGGTGGTGACCCTCTAGCTCATTAAATTTTGTAAGATTTTTTTACTGTGTTCCAAGTAGCTTTCAAGTCAAAAAGGTGCCTGATGAATCTCTGCTTTCTGAAGTACAGTTTTTGTTTTTGTCTTTATTTTATTTTTTCTTTTGTTTCACCATAATTTAGAGAATCAAGCTAATTCTGTTCTGAAACACAGAAGAGATTGATCTAAAATTACATTATTAGATAAGTATATATGTTTGATTAAACCTGTAGAAATGTATAAACCAAGAATCATCTCCTTGAGCATGAATTTTACTTCAGTATAGAAGTAAATAGAACCATATTTCTATACCATGAGGACATGAGTCTGAGAGTTTTGCTGGTTTACAGGACTTCTGCTGGAGCTATGCACAAAGGCAAATTTCACTCTCAGCATCTTGTTGATAGTACCGTATGCCTTTGCTCATCAAAACCACTAGTAGAGTGGTGTAAGTTATGAGCTGTCATATCCTGGCACAAAAATAACTTGACCTGAGTTTAAAATATTAAGAATTCTTTTATTAATCTTGTGCCTAGGATATTAGTTAATACTTTATAGCTAACATTTAGTAGTGATATCGATGACAGTTGCAGTGTTTTGTTGGGTCTTTACCAAGTTTTAAATTTATGGATGCTATAGAAATTATTGCCCAATTCATGGGGAGAAGAGCCATTGCATTTCAATATGAAGATTTTATGATCCGGATCCTCAGTAGGTCTAAATATGTATAGTTAAAGTCAGTGGAACTATATGGCTTTATGCTAGCAAAGAAGCTGGTTCTTGAAGTGTGGACTAATATTTCTCTTTGTATACTATGTGGTGCTGCAGGCCTCTTGCTTCTGTCAAGAAAACTACTATTTTTTTTAATCCCTGCTTTATCTCATCCAGTGATATTCTGCTTGAGGCTGTTTGTAGCTAGTTCTTTACCTTTCAATAATGTAATTTTAGGAAATGACTCAAACCTGTTTGTTCCTAAAAACAACAGGATTTATGCAGGTTCAGTGGTAAAGGCTGTAAACATTTAATTTCTGGTTTGAAATTCAGAAATCAGCATTTTAGTCATTATTTCTAAATTTGAGGTTCAATTTGATCTTTCTAATTTTCTTTAAATGCCCTGCTGCTGGTTTAGCAACATTATTGCCTGATAAATAATAGCTTCACAAATACAAGGCTTTCTTATTGAGGAATTTATCAAAGTCATTATTCATTAGTTAGTTCTTTTTCCTAATTCTTCCTCCTTTGTTTCCTCCCTTGTTTCTGTAAATTGTGGATTTCTCTTTCTCTCTCTTCTCTCTCTCTTTTTTTTTTTTTTTAATGCTATCACTTTTGATAGGTGTGTTTTGTGTGTGTATGTGTGTATGTGGGTTTTTTTTTTTTTTAATCCATCTGATTTGGAATGGACTTCTAGTCTATTTTCTATAGCGTGCAAGAATATTTGTGCATCTCTGTGCATAGTGTTATGGGGAGCATCTCTTCATGTGACATTGCCAAGTAGTTCAGTGTAAACTTTCCTAGAGAGAGTAAAGTGTCTTCAAAATCTGCCAAGCTCAGTATCTGAATATATATTTTTAAATGTCTCCCAAGCCAAGTGATAACTGGAATTTTTTGTATTTCGTGGGTATTCATTCTTTTTTATTGATGTTGCTGTTGTCTAAAACAACTCTAGGAATAAACTAGTTTTGTTTTTCTCAGACACACCGCAGTATTGCAGACACTGAAAGCTCAGAAAACAGAGCTTCAGTTTCCTGTGTTAGTTTCTTGTAGAAACAAAATGGTATAGCAAGAACGTTTTGAGAACAACCTTGGAAAACTGGCAGCTTTTCTTGTCCTATAACCTAAAAACCCTTGATTAGACCTTTTTCTTTTTTTCACAGACTTAGCTTTTCAACTTCAACATTCCATAAATGTTTCTTTCTTAAATGGATCAAAATACCCCGTAATATGTTGCTTACATCATCGTTACACAAGTAGATCAGTCTCAGGGGTTCGAAACACTCACTACAGCAGTACTTGGCTGTTAAGATCTTGGCAGGCAGCACTCCAGAATGTGTTAAAAGAATATTATAAACACATCCATTTTTAAATTTTTAAGAGATTCTTGAATCTAAGTGTGTAGGAATATATCTTTTTATAGAAATGAGCAGTAGTCAAGGGCAAATTAATTTTGTGAGGCAATGAGACTATTGAGTTAGGTTTTGCTTTTCTGTGGAGCCTGAGTTTTGTTTTCACTGTGCCAGAGGTGAATAGGGCAGCGTGGGAAAGTGAGACAGGAATGACCCTGTGGGCATCCTGTGTTAGGACAATGAATATTTTATTTTTCCCAATAAGAGTTATGAGGTGCACAGCGTACAAGCTGCAGTAACTGAAAAATGAAATTTAGTCTCGTTCTTGTCTGTTTACCTTGTTCTAACTAAGGGGTATTCTGGTCAGAAGGAGCAACGATCATGGGGAGAAACTATTTGTTTTCCCTTTGGGAAAGAATTATGGGTCCTATCTGTAGCTTTAATTTGTATGTAAGGTACCTATCAAACAGGAGTCTTGATAGGAAATGCAAATATGTGCAGTGGCCTCTCAGCATGCTAATTGGCATGTGAAAATGGCAATTTTGTATAGTTTATAATTTAGCTCAATTTATTATCAACAGTAGTATTACTGTAGCAATTATAGACAAGTTGTGGACCAAAATCTCATTGTGTTTCACGTTCTACAAAAACTGTGCAAAAAGTGCTGCGAGGGAGATTACAGTATAACTACAAGTCATGAATGCAGAAAGAGAGTTGCAACAAGGAAATAGAAAATATTGATCAAAATGGTAAGTGTCACTTCTGATATTTTAACAACCTAATTATTGTCAGGCTTTTAGTAGACTTTGCAGCAGAGGGGCATTTTGTGGTGGTGTATGAAGAAAGATAGTGAATTGCCTCGTGGATGGTTTGTGAAGATCACCTTCTAGCTGATGAAGCAGGAGAAGCTGGAAAGACGTGCAAGTGTGGGTGAACAGGTCACTCAACCTTCTTGGTGCTACTTAGAGATGATAGCTGAGATGAGTCCTCTGAGGTCCATACAATAAAGCTGAGTAGCTTTTTCTTTTATCCTATGAAAAAGTCAGATTCCATATTGGGAAAAAAAGAGAGTAGTGACATGGCTAAAGCAATGACTTAGGAAAACGATCATTCTGGGTGGAAGTAGGCAGGGCAATAGGCAGGGCAACACTGTATGAGTTAAGGCCACAGAGAAGCAGGATGAAAGTATTGACACTGAGGATGATTAGGAAAGCTATGCACTTGAGGTGACAGCTGTTCCCCAGCCCAGAATATTGTAGACATTTTAGTTCCAAAAGATGCTAACAGGTTAGTTTGGACAGAGAAGACCATTATATAACTGAGAAGAAAGTCAGACCAGTACAGATTTGTAAATGGCCTCTCCATATAGATCAGTAACGGCCTCTTTTTGGGCTGCTGCTGCTATTTTGGGCTTCAGCTCCAGATGAGGCTGAATTCTCATAGATATGGAAAAAGAAAACCCTATGTGCTGCGGGTAGGTTGATTTGTTCTAAACAAGGAGCGTTCCTTGGAGTAAACGCTGTTTCTGCTACAGTTTTCTAAGATAATGCAACCTGGGAAAGGACCAAGCATGGAAAACACCACTGAATTCAGAGGACGTTGTCAGTGAGTGCACTGGCTCAGTTGGAGGAGATGGGAGGGTAGGCGAGATGTGACAGTTTTCCAGCTGTGCTACAATTAGCCTTACCAGATGGAGGGAAGGAAATACTATGTGGTAAGGGAATTATGGGGTAGATGCTGATTGAAATGTAATCAGCATTGAGCACTTCCTGTTGCTCACCATTGTAGGTGTGGGCTTATTTGACTAGGGGGCATGTCAGGAGGTACAAGAATGGCTTTTCACCGTTCAGGAGAGCATGAAGTATGGAGGAGAAATGCTTTGGTCTGCAAAACAGAGGATGTGAATGGGTTTCCCCCATTTCCTTTTTGAGATGGTGTAGTCACTTCTGTGGGCTAGTGGGAAAGTAATTGACAGTAAGACTGTCAATTAAGGTACTTTCAATTAAGGTACTGTAACCTAAGACAGCTGAAGAGACAGGATTGTACCTGGAAAAGGACCACTGAGTAGGTCACTGGTTTGTGTTTTCTCTTGGATTTTATACTACTCTAGGGTGGTGTATTTCTAAGATGCAGGCCCTGAACTAAGTGTCTTCAGTGACCTAATATCAGTTTGAGCTAGGCTGGAGCTGATAATCCTACAGGGAACATGAAGGAAGTACAGGGTAAGGCAGGCTGTGGGCCCAAAGCCAGGGAGACCAAGTCCTTCCTACAGCAGAAAGGGTAAGGGAAGCTGGGAGCTAAACTTCAGTTTATGAAGCTACCTGGAGGGCTATGTGAGTACCTGACAGTTTCAAAGGTGTGTGACAGACTCCCAAACGCTGTTCATGGAATTTGGGACCTGGTAAAAGAGAATTCCTTTCTGCATGCCCTCTCCTCCTCTGTCCCATTCCTCTGGCTTCGAGAAGAAAAAGATACAGGGCGATATGGGCTAACAACGAGCTGTTGCTGAATAAGTAGAGGTGTATGTCTACAGCATATCTGTTGCCCTCTAGGAAATGCCTGCATGCACACGTCCTGCAATGCAAAAAAAAATAATTTTTCAAAGCTTTACCATCAGTGGAACAGCACTGAGCTACCTTGAATATACCTGGCTGATTGAGGAATAGTGGACAGACAATAAAAGCACATCTAAGCTTACCCCACAGTTACTTGCTTCTCTGCTCATACCTCAAGGTGTGGTTTTATGTGAGGTTCCCCTTCCGATCTTTCCTGCTGGCTGACCATAAGTCTATTCACTGTTGGTGGCCTGTGACACATCAATCTCAGTCCAGCCTTACAAGGTGAGAAACAGGAAAATCAAGACACGTAAGACTGTGGCTAATAGAAACTATGTCTATTCTAATCATGAGACAGCAGTAACTCTTGGATAAGGTCTTTCTTATTTCTGTGCTTCACTATCCCATATGTGCAGTAGAGCTAACAAAGCTGAACTCTTCTACCTGGAATTCTTTGACCTCTCCAGAGCTAAAAGCATCAGACAGTTGCATTGGGCTTTTCTATGGATACAGCTTAAAACAACACACCATTACTATTTAATTGTGTGGAATATTTAGCATCTGGAGAGAGGTGAACATTCTCTGTAACTGAATGTAGAAACGTGTAATTTTTCAGTTTACTTATAGTTATCCTATTGGAGAGAAGTTGGTCTCTTTCAAGGGTCATGCTTCTAAAACAGGGCATTAAACTAGCTGAAAGTGCATTCTGCATTTGGATCTCATCATAACTGAATTCACATTAAGCTAGAAAATTTTTAAAAAATGTACTATAATTTCACCTCAACATAGGCTTCTCTAAAAATAGTGTGTTTGGCACTACGATAATCAGCTTGTTGCTCAGATTCCCCATCAGAATCAAGAAGGGGAAGGAAGGGGAGTACTGATAGTTATGCAAGTCGTGAGAAGAACAGTGTAATATATGTATTTTATCATGAAGTGAAGATCTAAAATGATCACATTGGATGTTCTAGTGATCAAAACTGAGTAAATAGAAGGAATAATTATACAATATTTTCCTAAGAAATTGAGAAATTCCCAACCCTGCAAGCACTCAGATGCAAATGCTCTCTTGAATAGGTCTTTTTGGGTGATAGCTCTGATCTTTTTGGAATCTGGTGGCGATGGCAAAGATTCTCTTATTTTGGTTTGGCCTTTTGCATTGGGCCAGTGTTACATATACAGATCCAAAAAACCTGATTATTTTTTGAAGGAAGTTACCTGAAGGTAAATACCTGCTTTTTACAGACTACTGCGAAAAGAATGATTTAAACCTGGGTCAACAGATTCAGTATAGGGGAGTCTATTGCCTTTTTTGGTAAACTGAGTCAATGATAAATTGCCACCTGTCTTGTTGTTACTTATTTTTGTTTTTAGATTTACTTCTTTTTTCCTTTCCTTTTCAGTAGTTAACCAAATGTGATTTCTCCACTGCATATAAGAGCTATCATTCTACCATGTATTAAGAATATTCTTTTTTTTTCTGTTGAGTGCGATTCCTAAGAAATTTCAAGTTTTAGAAAATAAGTTCAATCATGTTCTAGTCAATGTGATAGCTATAGCTTCTGGCTCCTACTTGCTTCTTCCATATTTAATACAGATATTATTTCTTTTCTAATGTAGGCTTGTTACTTCAAGTCTTTGCAATGTGTATTTTTTTTAAGATACTTTTTTTCCAAAATTATTTTTATTCTTTAATCATTTTATCCTCAAGGGAAGAGATGTGCTTCTCTTCTTCCTTTAGTCCTTCAGTAACATTTTAGCTCCATGTTCAGGATATTTATTTGACCTTTCATATCTCCTACATCTAATGACATTTGTTTCGTTAGCTTTTGTAAAGACGAATGACCTTTTAACTCTTAAAAAAAATCCATTTCCCTCTTTCTTTGCTCTCTTTTCTTGCTATTGAGGTACGTTTTGCTCTTTTCTTTTACTTTCTTTAAAGACTTAGGGTGAAATCCTAGCTCTTGTTAAGTCAGAGGAAAGATTTCTCGTGACTTAGTAGGGTCCAGATTTGACTGTTGGTTTTACTGGGAATGTGAAGCTGTTGCCCTCATATACTGCTAAAGAGTTAGAGACTTATCCAGTCTTTTATCCTTCTTTTCCCATAACCTTTAAACATCGAGTTTCTGTTATTTATTCCCAGTAAACAGTGATTCTATGCTTAGAGGAAAGGCTCCAGAAGAATCTACTGATTTAGTTTATCATTAGAACTGGACAAAAATCTGTTTCCTCTTTAAAAAGAAAAGTCAAAACATAGCTCCTTCTTCAGAATTGGGAAACACTGAAATTCTTAGTAAAATGAAATATGAGTAACCCAGTTATTGGGGAAGGCATCTGGGATGTATCAGATTTAGGTACAAACCCATCATCTGCGTCATACAGAGAACAGGCAGGGCCTCTGTTTCTGGAAAGTAGCTTAACAAGTGAGTATTTTGGCAAGTGAGGTGCCATTCCTTTTCAGTGTATTCGCACTGGGGAAAAAAATAGCTTTGAAGAAAAAGCATCTTTCTCTTAACAGATATTTAGAGATTTATGACAAATGGTAACTATCTCATGGTAATTTCATGGCAATATTTCTTCTGCGGATTCTTGGCTTTATCAGGTGACCTAAGGAATATTTAATTAATTTACACCAGGCACAAAATAAGAGAGAGAATAAGAATGAGAGGTCACTATTCTTACCCTCTCATGTTAAATTTGATACTTGTCATAAACACTCTATCTTATCCTGTTTTGTTGCGAAAAATAGTAATTACATCAGAAAAACCCATATGAAAGCAAGACTTTGTGATTCAGTGAAGTTGTAGGGGATGCAAAATGACATTTGTTTTTTCTTAAGAGGTTCTATAGCTATCTGTATAATGTTATAAGAGGCCTATGTACATTCCCATTGCAATGCTATTATGATTTATTCTTATTTCTTTTTAGTATTTATTATTATTTAGGAAATATGAGCACATAAAGAACAAAATTATACATAAACTGTGATTCAGAATTCTCATTTCTGCTGCGATGGTCTGCCTGTACAAAACAGTAAACTGCCTCAATAACATATTAACGGAAAAAAATTAAATGTTTGTGGGCCCTAACTCTAGTTTTTAATCGCAGAATTTCAGTGGGCAAAAGCTGAATGATCTAGCTCCTAATTTTCCTACAGTTTGAAAATAGAGGTAATTTATTGCTATTTCTGCTCTAAGTGTGTATATGTTTTAGCTCATTTTAACTCATTTTATTGGTTCTCTGATGAAATGCCTAGTTATGTTGCAAGGACTCCGGTATCGACAAGCAGAAGAATTAGTCTCTGTATAACACTTAGCTGTGTGCAAATTACAATGGCATATTTTTGTTCTGTTCTCACTGGCAAACCATCTTAGGAGCTGGATTTTCTTTCCTTCTGCTGTCTTATTTCCAAACGAGACTGATCAATGCTAAAAACGTCCTTCTCTTATAGGGAACATTTTAAGAGGCATTAATGTAAACAAACTAATAAGAGGAAGGCAAGAAAGTGCAGCATATCCTGTTGCATGGTACATAACTGCCAGCCCGTATTGTGGATAACAGCTCCCCAGTATCTGTACAAAGGCAGCTGTTCTTCAAATCTAGAGTTGTAAATAGGTCTTATAGTCCTAGAACACCTGGAAATCCAAAGCATCTGCGCAATGCTGGTTCGGTAAAAAAGGATGCAGAGCTGGGACCTACAAGGAGCAGAAACCATCACCGTGACCCTTGGGATATGAGGGGGAAACTGTGTTGAGAATCCTGTGTTTGGCTCTCTGATTCTCAGGTTAATCCTTAAGTTTCTGGGATTTCTCATTCTTCCTTGCAGCACTTTGCAGTTCTCTGGCAAATAAAAAATAGCTTTTTTCCAGTGTTGCATATTATCCAGGGTCTCAAAAATCACAGCCAAATTCACTTCTGAACTATATAGTAAAAAAAGGGAGGAGTCGGAAGCTGTCTTTGCAAAGCTTCTTTGTGCTTTTGCTGTTTTCTCATAAATATAACCCAAAATATTGTAAATATTTTTCCCAGCTTCCTTCATATAAATAGAAAATCTTGTGGATGACTGAGTTAATCTAAAAGAAATGGGTAACTGTGTGACTATAGCCTGGTTCTTTCATTTGTCCCTTGGCTTCCTGAGTGTGTGAAGCAGCTCAGCTAGTTTATTTTATCAATAATTCGTCGCATGATGCTTTTGCTGAATTTTTTTGGTCAAATCAGATCTTTTCCCAGATTCTTCCACCCTTGTTAATGACAAGCAGTGCACAGTCTATAATTCATGTTGGTTTATCCTCCTGGGAGCTCTGGATACTTCCTCTCTTTCCTTTCCAAAGGCAAATGCTAGCGTGACATGCTATTGAGGAGTGGTAAAGATTTAAATTGGAGAGTATTAGCAGGTGTGGTTTTAAATATTTCATTTCTGTGCTCATCATAGAGTTGTTTATAGAAGTACAGAGTCACTTAAAATGCTCTAATATTATAAAAACTCTGGCTGAAATAGACCAAGGCTGTCCACCTCCTGGCGGACTGCTCCAAGTCTCATGAGGGTACACCAAGGCTTTACTGTGATTCATCTGCAACGTATCTGTTGCCTCATCTTAGCTCTGAACCAAGCAGCATATGTCAGTGTAGACACCCTTATTCTGTTCCTCCACAGCAAACATATTACTGAGTCATTTTATTTGAAAGGCAGCGCTGGTGTAACCTGTGTAGGAGAAAAACAGAAAAGTTGATGCTTTCTCACTGACTCCAGTAACCTCAGTTTCCTTTTTGCTAGATGACAGGTAGTGCATACAGACTGTCTATGGAGTTTGTCCTGCCAAAAACAGCACATAGGCACATCCCTTCTCCACATATGCACGCGGAGGTCCTCCAGAAAGCTGCTTGCTGTTGCAGTATGATATTGGGGGTGAGCCAAATTGTTCTAGGGCAGATGCAGAAGACTCGCTACAGGGGCTTGATCATTGTCTTTTCTTAAAACTGCTGCCAAGAGCTCCTTTTATGAGACCTTCACATCTAGGAATCCCCACTCTTTAGTCCTGCCCCAAACAGACTTGCTAGCCCACAGGAAGGGAAGCAGATCTATCTGAAGGGTTGAAGTAGCAGGGGCTTTTTCCTGGGGCCAGGTAGCTGTTGAAAGGTTTTGGCCTCTTGGCCTGCAGAGTCTCCTTGAGCTTCCCATGGTGTTCTGGTACCAAGGCAGATCAGCCTGTGCACCAGAAATAAGGCTGAGTGAGCACAAATGACCTGAGCTTGCAGTAAACTGATCTGTGCCTTACCCCACCCCTGAAACTCCAGCTCAGCTAAAAGCAATAAGTTGACAGTGAAGTGACCAGGTAGAAGTCTGTGGACTGTGATATGCAGGGAAGTGGCCACCCCGATCTCTTTCTAAAAAAAATTAGATTGGTCCTGTGCGTCCAATTTATAAGACCACTCTTCTGCAAAAGGAGCTAGTTGCCACCACTGCCAGCCGTTTCCTGATAGTTCCAACAGGTAAATAGATGAGGAAGAAGCAGCAATTCCTTTAAAACTATCTTATTTTGTGAGCTCTGTAAGTATCTATCTATTATTATATATGTCTCTGAAGGAAGAATAGGTAGAATAAAAATAGGTAGCTTATGTGGACATTCATTTACACTTCTCTTTATATAATGTAACTTGGTCGTTATTTTGCACTGAGTAACATTTAAGGTTGAATGTTTATCTGGATCACATTCTCAACAGATATCCATATGCATTGTTCCATTGATTTCAGTGGTGCAAGCCAATTTATGTATCAGTGTATAGTGAACCATAGCAAAGGGTATCTTAATTCAAAACCAAAATTGAATACCTTTCAATCTGTCCTCACCCTCTGTCCTCTAGAATGAACTGGAACTAATTATACTGATTCATTTCTCCTTTTGCAAAATGCTGAAAACGTGCATGACTCTAGGATATGTTATTTGGGTTTAGCATAAATTTTGCACTGTCTATTTGCCATTCTCCCTCACGCTTGGTGTCGGAAATACATCAGGAAACAAAAGTGAGCCTAACTGACAGCTCTGCAGAGACTGAAGGTACGATGTGACCTGAAATGAGGACTGTTCTCATAATGAGAGACAGCTGAAAGATTATGTATGTAGAGCCACTAAAATAGATTCCCTGGCTCTTTTTTATAAACCAGCAGATGGTAGCAGAGTCTACAGATTTCAGAGAAGGCAAATCTACATTAAATACTGTAACTGCCCTCATTCGTTTGCCATTCATCTTTACTTGTCAGCCTCTTCATAAGTGCCTTCTGTAGTGCTGACCCTGAAATTGCACCATTTAATCTGTAATCATATATTGCCAACATTTCCTCTTTCTATCGCATATCAACTGCATTAATTCTGCTGTACTGTGGACCACTGATAGCTGTGGACAAGTCTCTGTAGAAAAGAGATATTCATAACATGGAATAGAGACAAGAGGAAGGGTTGCTTGCTGGATAGGAAGGGATGGGGAGGATAGGAAGTGTGGGGAAAGAGATGTGGGGGCATGGATTTGTCCCTCTCTTTATTCCTCTTTCACGTGTACTTGGGATTCTAAATGTCTGATTAGTATTTCTATTATTTAAGAGCTGCCAGAGTACTCAGCCCCTTGCGTAAGAAAGCACAGAGACAACAGAGGCCCTGCTTACGTAGTCTACTCTTTCAGCAGAGGTGCAGCATATAGAAATAAGCTGGAAGAAGATGCTTTCTGAGTTGAAGCCAACTGGTATAATGAATGTGTGAGAGCATTTCTATTTAAACAGGATTCATGGGGTAAGTGTTTTTTGAGATGGGTTTTGAAAGGGGAGGCTGAATGATTAGTTCATGAAGGGGGAGAGACCTGGTATCCATGAAGATTGCCTTATTTTTGCCTGCCCTTCTTGTGACTGTGCCCAAGGATGGCAGCGCTCAAAAGTTCAAATATTGTCAACAGTTAGTCACGTTGAAAATGTTGTTGAGATGTGAGTTACATGCTGTGAGCCTGTCTGCAGTGACTGGTAAAAAATATGCTTTCAGGAGGCACTGACAGACCAAAGAACCCAATGTGACAAAATGATTAAGTTAAATATACCATTTTATCCCTTGATCCCTTTTTCCTCTGGAGGATCAGCCGTGGGATAACAAAGCATCCTGAAAATAACATGTATGAGAAAGGAGCAATATGAACTACGTAGCTGGGTAACGGATGCAAAATGCTCCATTCTTGGCCTGTTTCCATCGTGCTGGAGACTATCCTCTCTGTGGCCTTGGAAGAAAAACAGAATTTCCTTTTGCCTCTTGCACACAGACCCTAGCAAGGGTCCAGGAAAGGCTTTCCTTTTAGGGGTGTTGTAACAGTCACAGGCTCTAGGTGGTACTATGTAATCACTCTATTGTGTAGTGCCTTTTGTAATGATCTGTTACGCTTTTTTTGGCTTCTACAAAATGTAGGGAAAGCAGAGCAGCAAAATGAAGTCAGCAAGAAACCTACCAAATAAAAAATAAAAAGGTCATAGATTTTTGTTTCAGACTCCATATTTAGATTAGCTTTCATTCTTATATAATGAGTTAGATGTTCTAACAGTGCTTAACACATTAGGTTCTAGTATTAATGAGTTATGCTATATTGAGCCAGGGTTTTCATTACATTTACTGGCACAAAAAGAAGAGGGAAAAGATTAATGTAGGATTCCCCAAGACAAAAAAATTGCTGTTTCCTTCTTGTGGGTCTCAGTTTTTTCCTCATTGTGGTGTGTGCACAATGTGCTTGAGCATCTGTGTAGGCACGTGTAACTTCACAGTGAGGGCATTCTGCACACTAAGGATAACAGTTATCTGTCAAAGTTGGGGGATGGGGTAGTAGGTACAGACATGGTAACATCAATCCCCAAAAAAGGAAAAAAAAAAAGAAATTTTTTTCTTTTAGCAGAAATTGTTATCTGTATACAATTTCTCATGGTCTTTTGCTCTAGAATTTAGCAGCAAACAGGAACCCTTTGCTGCTCATGAGGTCATGAGGGACATATGCTTTCTACAGAAGAATAGGAGTCCCTAAAGTTTTGTGTCATTCTATTTTTAAGCGCTGCCTTACTGAGTTCAGAGAGACAGTAGGATAAACAGCTATTTTCCACAAAACTGAAAAAAAAAGTCTGAGAACATAATAAATGCTGTAATATGGATTTTTAAAACTGCTAAAGAAAAATAAAATACAAACCTTAATTCATTTGCTTCCCTAGGCATTTTAACTCAAAATTACGGTTTTTCTGTGAAACTCAGTTCTCAACATAATTGTACTAGAACTCTATAAAACTCCAGTTGAGAGAATATGTGAATCACAATTGATATTCTTTGTTTTCCAAATATTATCTTACCCAAATTCTGGTACTTTCTGCTCTTAAACAAGCTTTTTTTTTTTTTTATTCTTAACCCAAAGTTCTTAATATAGCTGCAATTTTTGACAATCAACCAAAGGTACAGACTCTACTCTGGCTCCAGCAAAATGAAGATACCTAAATCGAAGAAGAAAATTCAAGAAGTAGTTTAAGTTTTGTCCTTGGAATTAACGTTTGCCTCCCTCCCAAGAATTAGACAGGTATATTGTAGGGGGAGTCCATGAATAATGAGGAAAAGGGAATATTTCTTTCAGGTGGGGAGGTCCTGATGATGTAGACATTAACATTTCTACTTGTGACTGCCTCAGTTATTTTTTCCGTTGCATGGATGGGCAGGAGGCAATATATGCTCTTTGTCAATGGTTTCTGGAGGTGTGTGACACACATTTTTAGCAATGGGGAAAAATGCTTTGTATATTACTAAAATCAGGTCTCTTCTGTCTTCAACATGTGACCTTCCACTCCATACATGTACATGCTGTCGCTGTTCTATATTGATTTTTATACTTATCAATCTCATCAGTGTATTAGTCGGATACTTTCCAGTACCTCTTTAAACAATGTAACTAATATCTGTCATTGTTTCTCCAGGGCATAAATTTGTGTTCAGTATAACGCTTGGCTTTCTGATGTATGCAGAACTGTAGGTGTAGTTGGCAAGCCTGAAGTCTCCTTTATCTTCTGCATTGTCTCACACCCCTCCTCCTTTGCCTTCTTCTACCAAAGCCGTTGAGAGAATATATGCCTGTATTTTGGATCAGGTATCTTTTCCCTTATTCTCAGCCCCCAGGAGCCTTCTGATATTTTTGTTTGTTTTTAATTTCTGTGTCATTCTGTAATATCTATATGAAGAAGCTATATATTCATTTTCCCCACTTTTTTAGTTTATTTAAAAAAATGCCACTTGAATTTCATTATATGGTTACAAACTTGAAAAATACCAAATTTTCAGGAGAGAAGAAATCAGAAAGGGAGAAAAAAGTAAAAGCTACCCAGAAACTGAGAGGAAAATGGAAATGTGGTATCTAACTGTGTCTTACATGGACTCAATGGTTATCCAGAGTGGCAGACTGAAGTAGATAAAGATGTCAGCTTTGAAACATAGGTTCAAGAGTATACAGTCATGCATTAGGGTGTGTTTGAGCTCTCCAGAATTTTCTGTCTGGGTTTCTCTAGAAACAGCTAGCATATATTTAGCTGATACAGAGCACTAAAAACCTAGCTAGCTCATTTCATTTTTCAGTTTTGGGATGGAATTCACTACATGACTGTTTCTTGTTCTAACTAGCAAATGTGAAAGCTACTGATCAGAACTGCAAATGGATGATCAGTGTTCAGTGTTTACCAAACATCAATGTATAAATTTATTTGATTTAGCATTCCTAACATTGGAGGAAGTGGTAAAGAAACAAGGGATTGAATGGGGTGAAGGAATGAAAACTGAAAAATTTTTCCAGGTAAAATTAAAGAGCTCTTAAAAGCAAGACAGAAAAGATGTGCAGTCATCTGAAAGTGCAGAATATCAGTTTCTTCATGTTCTTCCAGATCGAAAATGTCATTGAATGAAACTTTGCCTACTGAAGCAGAAGAGTAGAGTATTGTTTGATCTTTCAAGGGAGACACGTTTGCTGCTGTTGTCATCAGACCCCAGCTATAACGATTAAATTGTATTCAAGGCCTTTGAAGTTCAATTCAGTTAACTTAGGAACAATATTAGTTTGTATCTGATAACAAAATAATCATTCTTTTGTGCCACGCACAGAGAGATATTACCTTTAAATATGTATGTATATAAGTGTGTGTGTGTGTGTGTGTGTGTGTGTGTGTGTGTGTATGCATGCTGGGAGGGGTTGGTTTTATTATTTCCCATATTTAATATGTAAACTATGTATCAATATAGTGAAACGTTTCAAAATGGGGGAAAAGTTAATTATGCCTCTGTGTGTGAGCATATATTCATGCCCAGACGTTTCTATACAGATACTCAGCACTGGAATGGCCATAGTGGGTCAGAAGTGCAAGCTATCTGATCCTCTTTCCTGAGGGTGGCCAGTATGGGATGCTTCAGAGAGGTGAATGAAACTCTTTCTGCACTGTTTTGAAGAAATACATATCCTTAGTATTAATGTTAACCCTGAAGCCCAAGTCTTATGTTTTATTCAAAACTATGTTTAAGAATTAACTCTTAGAAGCAGGAATGATCCTATTTGCCATATAAATGTATCGTGTATCATCTCGCAGGATGACAGAAAATAAGGCTGGGGGAGTTGTGAGAGGTGCTACAAGCCATCCTTTTCATCCGCAGGCTAGATCAGCTAATCTTATGCCATTCCTGAGAGATGCCTGGAGGTTCCTGGAAACAAGGTAAGCAATGATGTACACTCTATAACCTCCATAGGCAAACTTTATTTCAGTGCTTTATGATCTCAGCAGTCCCTAGGTGGTGATATAATAATGAAATGGGAAAGTTTGACACCTGGAGACAACAATGAGCTTTATTTTATTTATTTATCTTTTTATTTTGTGCCATGGTCACACCAAGTTGCTCATCCTTCATCAGGAGTCTTTTATCCGCCAGTGCAGCACAGAATTGCAGTGAAAGGGTGGGGGGAGCAAAGCTGCTAGGAGGTGCTTCTTAGGCAAAGTGATGGGAGCCATTGAAATTGGTGCTGTTGAGGTGTTATCTCCTGCCACTTGCTTGACGCTCCTACCCGGGCACCGAGGTGGCAGAAGGGGATATGACTTGCACCGCAAAGGTCCCATGTTGCCATCCAGCTTAGGTGGCTAATAAAGATGTATGTTTGGTGTGTGATGGCCTTTAAGTTCATCATTCCTCAGCACCATGATATGAAGTGTTCGGCATGTTTGTCAGGGAGATTCCTGAGATCGGAGCTAGCTTTTCCCAACACAGTACTTTCCAAACAGGGAGATTTATTTATTTATTTATTTTGAAATACTTAATTAACACTTATGCTAAACTAAAACTAGATTGTTAAGGTCCTTTCAGGGGTAAGACACAAAAGGGATTGGTAGAAGCTGGACAAGCTGACAGTGTGAAAGCAGTACCAACTTCTCCGGTTATTTAGTGGAAGATGATGTGCTTGCTGTGACAACACAAAATTAAGCTTCAGAAAAACACCTGACATCTATTTCAAAATTGTAAGGCTGTACAAATGGATCTAGGCAGGCCTCACATGACTTAAGATTAAAATTTCATGTAGTTAATTAAGGAAAATTGAATAAATGGATTACTTTATGAAAGTGCTGAATGTGGGGCACAGTTTGAAATTGAGGAATCCTAAGGTCAAATTGTTTTCATTCAGACATCTACATTAGAGTATGAATCCTTAAAATGAGGTACTCAGCGCTTTGAAAGTGTTGGTCTTAGCAGATGATGAAGGCACTTTCATGC
Organism: Struthio camelus; assembly: GCF_040807025.1. Taxonomy (NCBI): domain Eukaryota; kingdom Metazoa; phylum Chordata; class Aves; order Struthioniformes; family Struthionidae; genus Struthio; species Struthio camelus. The sequence continues at coordinate 87,647,890 of NC_090944.1, read as the reverse complement.
CAGTCTTGCATTCCAGTGTGAGCTTAGGGTGAGGAAAAGGTTGTTGATCAGCTTGATATAGCTATGTAACTAGCTGAATCCTGCTTACCTGGAAACCTGGAAAATACAGAGTATTCATTTTGAGTGTTAGTATGGGAAATTAAATTCTTTTCCTCAAAAAAGAGGAAAAGCAAAATCACCTTGTTCATATAATAATGCAAAGAAGATTCAAACCTAGTGACTGTTCTGTGAGTCTGGGGAAAAAAAATCTCAGCAGCCCAATAAATTGTGTGTTTTATTATTTGGTATTCCTCACATAAAAAGAACAGAAATGAAAAAGCCTGACCTTTTCACAGGCAGCAGCAGAGCTCTGACAATAGTCAATACTTACAGCTAATAGTTGTGCAATTTAAGATCTGCTGTATAATGATACATTTGTAAACAATTTTTTTCCCCTTTTCCTAGAGCAACGTGAGTAGCAAACTACTGGCAGCAGGTATAAAAATAAAGTATCACTTTCCCAATGCCTGTTCTCCTCAGTCCTATAATTAGAGTTGTGCTGAACTGTCTAGGGAAGATGCTAATAAGGGAGCCAGGAAGAAACCAGGCAGAAAGGGAGCAGACAGTCATTGCCTTCCTGGTGGCCTGAGCACTGCACTGCACAGCTCCTGCGCTGCTATTCCCCCATGTGCTTGGGGCAAAAAGCACAATTTTTGGACAATAATTTTTTTTCCTCATTATTTTTGGAAAAGAGTATGGTGGGAGGGGGTTATGGGTGACACTTTAAAAACAAGCAAACAGACATGGAAATTGAAATGAAGCATGATGTGCCGATGTAACTAGGCACCTAGCAATGTCCAGATGGACTGTCAAGCCTGGAGAAATTCAGAATTGTGTTTTACAGTAGAAGTCTCCCCCTTCCCCCAGGGGTTAACCTACTTTTCAATGCTTCTTTTATGTGTATGTTTTTTTAAATGATTACAATAAAAAGTTTTTGTTTTGTTTTTGATTTTGTTTTGGTTTTGATTTTGATTTGATTTTGTTTTATTTTTTTTTTTAATTATTTGCCTGCCAGTTTCCCTATAGATAGGAATTGGTAGCAGCTATTTCAGGACCTGCGCATCTGGTGCCTCATAAAGGGATATGCCAGAACCATTAGAAATGTTTAAAACAGTGCTTAGACCAAATACCCACTATCAATTCAGGTGTAGAGAGAGAAAGAACCCAATTAGGATTAACTATGGGGCCAGACTCTAGCAGATGTGCAATTACCCTTGCTACCTACCTTGTGACAGACTGAGGGTGCAGTTGGTGTCTGTATACATGCATCGTTTCAGCACTGCTTTTAAATTTCAGTGTGTAGTGCCAGCTGCGCTTACGTTCTGTGATCCTACAACCGTTCTGCAGCTACCTTGTTTGGAAAGTCTTGTTGCGTGGGGTGTATTTCAGGGAATTTTGCCTATTCCTGCACTAACGTCCTTTGCAACGAAATGTGGATTGTGTTGGTAGGGCTGGGCGAAATGTAAAGACGCTTCTACTTGTTATCTTCAGGTGGGCAGATACCCTTCTTTTCCCCGTCTGCAGAAAGGCTTACATTTTGCCTGCTTAAATTATCTTTAAGCAATGTGGAAACAGCTCAGGCTGCTCACACCTGTCCTGTGAAGTGCGGGCAGGGCTAGGTAGGTGCCTCCCTGTAGTGCCTGCCAGGTGTCACTACCACTCTAGTAAAAATCATGAGAAAGAGCCCAGGCGCGAGGAGACTGCGCGCCTCCCTTCTCCAGTTGGACTCTAGGTCTTTCCAAGGAATATTTTCAGTGCTTGGTCATTAACTTAATCTAGTGACAAATTAAAAAGTGTGTTCTAGTCTGCCAGGGTAGAAAAAAGACTTTTTTTTTTTAATCCCTGCACAGCTGCCACTAAGAGAAACAGAAATTAATATTGTTCCTAAATGTGGCTGGAGAGATGCCAAAGTCACAGAGTAAGGGTAAAAATTTGCTTGCTTTTGACAGGAGATAGGCTTTAAATTTACTTCCTAAACCGGTGGGTTATGAATTGGTGTTGTGGAAAGCTAGCTCACAGGAATTTTAATTTTTATTGCTAAAATTGCATGTGTGATGTTGTCTAAACAACCAGCGTCCACAAGAGTGCCCTGTTTTGGTGGAGTGGAACATTTGGCAGTGAACTAGTTACAGCTCTTGTCCTCAAAATGCTAAGGAAAAGATGACTTCTCCCTCCTGGGGAAAAGCTGTAGATTGACTAATAAGTGAAACAAATGAGGGTCCACAGCCTCTCTTTTAGGAGACGTAATATTTTAAAATAATTTTGAAAGAAAATGCTTCATTTTTGTCATATTTTAATATTCCTGAGCCCAGGGTGATAAGGCACATCAATCTCAACTCTATCATAACCTTGGGAAAGTTGTCTTTTAGTTTTAGAGAGCTGAGCAAAATTGTGAAAGCACCTTGAGGGGGTGCAAAAGTCTCTCAGAAGGGCTGGGGAGGATGGCAAGTTTCTTCTTTTCATGGAAGTGGTGACGTATAGCTGTTTTCTTCCCTGTGGGCTGCTCCTTTCACTGCGCGCCACGGTCTGGGTCCCCAGGAGAACTGGTGTGTGAAAAGAAGTGATTCAGCCTCACAAAGGAAAGAGGAAACTGGTTCAGATTAAATATGAATGGTGCCAAACCTCCCCTTGACCTTGGCGTTGTCCTGGCCGTATAGTTCACAGCAAATTCTGGTGGGCATCTCTACATCCATTTTCTCTGCGCTGCAAATTTAGATCCCTCACAGTTCTGTTGTGGGCTCGAAGAGGCATCCACTCGTGATACCGTTTCTAAAACACTGCTGTCCTCTGACCTTATGTTCCACCGGTTTTCTCTGTGCTCAGTTCTGTTCAGAATTGTGTGCTTCCTCAAAAGCTTTCGCTTTCTTCCTTGCTTACCCACGCCTTCATGTGGCAACAGTTAGAAAATCTTATTCACGTGAGAACAATGAAATGTACATACAATTTTGAAAATTATTAAAAGTCAGATGATTGTAACTTAAATTTTGTCAGGGAATAGCGGTTCATAATTCCTTGGGAAGAATTACAAGTTCTGCCACATCTGAAAGAGATTAAAAAGAAAAATCTGTATGTACTTTCCTCAGTAATTAATATGTGCAGAGTGTCAGTGATTTTGCTAGTATCTTGCTCAGCACTGTGAGGGAGCGTTTGCTGGCAACAGTGGTAACGAAGCTGGAGTTAATGCAGGAGCAGGCAGGAAAGAGCAAAGAAAGAAATGGGAGATTCTGTGTGATAATGTCACTTCGGGATCTGGTCAAAAAAGCCCCACAGGGACAAAACCCAAGCTCTACCTAAATAAAAATAGGGGAGAGAAAAATCTTTAGTGCCTTAAAAAAAAAAATTAGGAACTGCCCTATCAGAAAATGCAATTTTGAAAATGTTTTCAATTAAAAACAACCAAAAAATCCCCTAAACTCCTCAAACCTGGCTGTTCTCTTTTAGTCTCAGCATTATGAAGACGGCAGCCATGTGTTCTGTATTTGTCTTTCTGTGTGGGGCAAGAGGGAGGAGAGGAGGGAAATGGAAAAATTTCTGAGGTGAGAAAAAACATAGCTCTTCAAAAGGAGACTTTTCTTCATGTGCAGTAACAAACATCAGCCAGCAAAATTGCCGAGCTGATATTTCTAGTTTGATCAGTGTCAAAGATACCCTGAAAAGGGAAGACTGGGAAGCGTAGGGGTTGCTAGTGGAATTTCCAATACAATTTTGTTACCATTCATCACTGCTTTCTTTAATTTGATGAGCTTTTCCCACAAAAAACCCCCCTAGAATTTAGAACTTTACATATGGCATTTTGCAGTCGAACTTGAAATATGCTAAGTAACCAAAGCTGAAGGTGGTGGGAGTTGCACAAGCTCAGCATCTTTGGGGAACTGACTCTGTGTACATATTCACTCTGCAAACAGCTAATCAAATTTCAAGAGTGGTAGAAAGAAAAGTTTATTCTCCTTTTTCCAAAAGCAGTTAATTTCCTAGGATCTATTGAGTCAAATGCTGTATTTATGATGTTCAGTTCCTCACTTAATCAAAACTAAACACTTAATTTTACACTTCATACCTCCAAAAAGGAGGGTGAATAATTTATAATGAATAATTTTATGAATTTGGCCTTTTTCTGTTCATGAATTATCCACAAGAGATCATGACTTCTCAGAGGTGCTTCCACTCAGAATGATTCACTGAATAATTCTTGGTCTGCAGCAGTTTGTTGTGAGTTTTGATATGTAACATTCCAGCTGTTTTGATTGGACCCATCGACATTTTATAATTGCAGACTTAATATGCAGATGTCCTAAAATGATGCTTCCAGGGTGACTCATTGCCAACTACTTCAGCACTTTTTATAACTTGGTTTTTGTTGTTGTTGTTTATTTCGAAAACTCCTGTCAGCAAGCTTATTTTTGGAATCACTGAATACAAAAGAACTGTAACTTAGGTGAAATCATCTGTTAGTGATCTTGATGGCAGGCATAATAAGGTTGGGAAGTAGCTAATGCTTTGAAAGCTCGCACGCTTGTCTGTATGACAGTGCGCTATAATGAAATCTTTTGTCAACGCTTGAGGTCCAGGCAGAGAAGGTCTTTCAGTCTCTTACACACAGCTCTTTTAACTACGCAGATCAATATCCAGGAGGTCAATTAGGGCCTCTCATCATAGCTGTTCTCTAAACGATTGTAGGACATGAGAGGTTGTGGTTACAATGGAAGAATACCTTCTTCCCGTAGGTGTCTGAATGCTTCTGATCGCCTCTGCTTACTACGCAAGTTGTAGTATCCTAATTCCAAACATCGATGATAGCTTTTGGCTGTCCCTGAGGGGCTAATAAGGGCTTCTGCAGATGCCGAGCTTTCAAGATAAACGAACAGCCGTTAATTCAAAAGTTATGGCTTTTTATAACAGGATGAATAAATGCCCAGTATATTCTGGAGCATGTCAACATGTTTGTATTTTCGCTTACATTCTTTAAGTGTTATCCTTTAACAACCCATCGAAATAAAACAGGTTGTTTAGTCATAGAGATAGATTTGTTCTTTGCCTATCAATCCCTTTTGTGATAGGAGAATGTTTCTTAACAGGACTGCCAGAGTAGCACAGTTGGTGGTATGCAGAGCAGTTAATGTAAGAGAAGAGTCTTAATTTGATAAGCTCCAGAGAAACAGATAATCATCCATGTAGCTGCTTAAGACATAATTACATATCATCTCTATCCCTTATGGAGAAAGGAAGGTTTCCTGATTATATGTAGACAAAGATTATGTCAGATTTTTTTTTCATAGGTTAAGCATGTATCTAAACTACGCATACATAAGAAACTAGCAGAAAAGCTCTAAAATTATAGAGACCTTCATGGCTCAGGACTTGAGGCCGAAGACTGAGGCAAATCCTATAGGAACCGTGTAGGATGAAGATAAGTTGTGTATGTGCCTGTACTTTTAAATTAGCCAGAGTATATGTTTTAGTACTATTCATCTTGATCTGTCTTCTAAATCATGCTCTTGGCAGACATTCTGTCCTCTGTTTTTATACATCTGTAAGGTGCTACAAAGAAAGGGTGTGTATATAGCTTTATGCAAAACAGTTAGTTGAGCAGGGGGTTGGACTAGATGACCTTGCAACCATTTATTTTATGATTCTGTGAAATAAATCTCATTTAAGTAGAAACCTTGAAAACAAGAGGTTCAGATATCCAGCTTGTATAAATCAACATGCTTCTCCTGGTTAGGCCCCAATTCCTCTCGGTTCTGCATAGGTAAGAAAGGTTTTTCCTCATATGCAAGAGAAAATGCCACAGCTCCAATAGTTTTGTCATCCTGAACGTCAGTTGTTGAATCAGATGCCTCCATCTAAACTCTAAATGAGCTGTTACTGTTTTAGTATGATTGTTTGTGTTTAGAGCATAGGATCTTCTGGAATGGGAGCTATACAAAAGTACCGATGCGCACGTTTGTGTGAGTATGTGTGGGTGTGTGCATAAAAATTGGAGTTCAGAGAAGAGAGGGAGAATAAATGTATTTGGTCCATGGGGCAAAAGATACAGCTTTGAATTCCAAGAAAAAGGAGGTTTTATCAGTGATAGAGAACAACTGATGTGTGACAAAGTTAATAGTTCTGATTTAAGATGGGAAGAGTAGTAGTATTAAAACATTATCTTGAATAGAGAACTAATGGAAAGTAACATTGAATGGACCATCAGTCAACTCCCTATCACTCTCAATACACACTCTCGTGTGCATAGATATGTGCATACACCTTGCATTAAATAGAAGCCTGAAGACTGAAACCATGACTTTAACTACTGGTTTTCCGGTTGCACCCAGGGAAATAATGAAGCTTGGCTATTTTATGTTGAAATTCAAAATTTTTCCAAAGTATATGAATAGAATGGACCTGTCTGCCAAAATATCTAAGAGAACCAGCTCTGCAGAGCTATTATTTCTCCTTTTTATTATCTGCGGACAGTTGCCACTGAGCATAAAATAGCCTGACTCAGGAGCATCAGATCAGAGATGACCTTTTTTGCATCCAGCTGCTGAAGCTGTTGTAGTACTCTATAGGCATACATTTAACCAGAGTAACAGGGCAGTGATCACTGCAGAGAACTGGGACTTCCTTCTTTTTCATTCAAAGAACTAAAGTTGCTTAAAGTTGCTATTGGTATAATGACATCGAGCTAATTCTTTGCCACAGAAGAAACGCTAAGTAAGATGAAAATACAGTTTCTTCTTTTCTAGAATGGTCTGATCCAAAGCAGTTCAATAAATTTATTAAGTGGCTATGACTCAGACAAACCTGAAGGGTCTGATAGTGCCCAAATAATCTCATGGAATGTGTAATATGGCCTGGGAGTAATAATTTTTTGTTGTTTTTAAGCTCTTATAAAATCTGAGAAACAAATATCAGAAGCATGAATAAAATCATATCCGAATGTATTAGTGATAATATTAACACTTTAAAAATAACATTTTAAATGTTCAAGTAGTTAGATATTGGCTGATCCTCCTAACATATTTGTGCATTAGGTAAGTGAACATTATCGCTGTTGCAGCCGGGAAAACTGGAGCAGAGAACAGGGCTCATTGCAATACAGGGTGAGACATGAAGTTTATCTGTTATCAACCCTTTGGCTCTTCTCGTGGGTCACGCTGCCCAGAACTGTGGAATATGCACGTTAACTGTATACTTACATTCAAGGTGAGTGTAGAAAAGTTACTTTGACAAAGATAGGCTTTTCAAGCTGCTGTAAAGGCCCGGGTTATGGTGGGCCAGTTGTATGGTGATATTCTAGGATGTAATTGTTCAAACAGTATTTTCACTATCTTACAAGTAACCACAAGCTGTTCTTGGGGAGACTTCTGGCTGTCACTGTAAATTTAACAGTTTGACATGCGTGGAAAGAATTACAAAGCAGATGTACTTGCTAAATGTTTTCTGCACTTCTTACTTAACAATGTTACTTTGATTTAAATGGATTGATGCAATTAAAGTGTACTTTGGGTCTGTACTGAATTAGAAGTCATGAAAGCTGGTTTAAAAAAGCAATGTGAGGAGGGAGCACTCACTTAAAAATCAACTTAGCATATTTCCTCCAGCAGGGCCAGCAGCTGTTAGAGGCTGTGAAATCTGCATGCTGTGGACATGCTCCATGTGCAGAAGTTACATGCAGAAGAGGGGCTTTGAAACCCTCTGGTCACAATTTGGCTGTTCTCTCCTCCTGAACGTGATCCACTCCCTTTCCTAGGTAAAGCCAGGGCGAAGTTGCCATGGAAAGGTTAGACATGAGATGTCTCTGGCCTGTGTTTTAAGCTTATCTGACTCATTTACAAAAATGAAGAAGGAAACCTGGGTTACTCTACTTCCTTAGGGTTTTTCTGCAGAGCTGGAAATTAGCTGATGTGCTGGGGTTGATTCATAGCTGCAAATATTTGAAAAAGTTTTGGAAGAAAATAAGTATTCAGTTAGTTGGGCAAGAGTCACAGAGACTCAGGGACGCATTTATACGCATTTTCTGATGAAAGCAGGTATTTAGCAAACATGGGTCATTCATGTATCACAGCTGCCACTTTGAATGCTCTACAAAAGCTTACTGAACAGTCTAGAAGACTATTTTCATCCCCATGGTGTTAGCATATCTTTCTCTGTGGCCTGATGCCCCTGTGGCTGTTCTGTGTCTCTTGCTAGTATCCTTAGCAGCTACTTGAGTGATCTTGCTGTTTCCCAAGCTGTGAAGTCACCCAAAATACAAAAATTAAGGGCTCTATAGCTATGGTTTTTGAATATAATGATTTTTCTATGATCCTTCTGCTATTTGGAATTGGCTTTTGCCTTCAAACAACTTTAAGACCATTCTTGCTGCAGAAAGCCCAGAAAACCATAGGAATAAAATGAAGCAGAAAATAGCCCATTCTGCCAACACCAGCTATGTTTTTCTAAGCGTTTCAATTTGGGAAACCTGTGGTCAGAGTGTCTCAAAGTCTAGTCCTTCTGAGATTCTTGGCCAAGGAGAAATCTTTGCCTAACAAGAAATTTGAAGGGAACTGGAGGTTCGCATCAGTATTATTATAATTATTTTTGGAATGGTTAGAAGAAAAACTGCTAAGCAGCTTGCAATTTAGACGTGCAAAGGATGTATAGTATCTGTAATATATATAGGAATTTCTGAGTTAGAGAGGTTTTAAAATATATTTTAAAAATGTATTTAATTTTATGGTGGTTTCTGGTAAACATTTCACAGGCAAGTATGTTAAAGAAGAATTTAGACAATGACATCGGGATTTTTGATTGGCATGGAAGATGATCAGTGAATGGCCTTTGCATGAAACAAAATGGATATCTAACAGAAGACACAAAAGCAGAGGAAATAGGAGGAACACTGAAGCGATAGGTGGAGTTGTGTGCTGCCTCCGAAGTTGAGACAAGAGTTTTGAAATCTGTGTAAAGCAGAATTTAATCAATGCACAGATTCAAAGTGAGGAAGAAGGGCAACACTTTGCCTAAGATGAGATGAAATACAGCAAGGCCTGAAATAAGGAAGCTGTAATCATCAAGATGAGAGAATAACAAACAGACAAATATTCCAGTGGAAAAGAGAAAATAGGGAAATAAAACAATGTTTTCAGGGTTGCGAGAAAGAAGCGACATCATTTCAACTGGATTTATAAAGTCGATATCATGCTTAAACGACCTGATAGTCTGCTATGATGAGATGACTAGCTTGGCGATTGAGGGGAGAGCGGTGGATGTTGTCTACCTTGACCTTAGTAAGGCTTTTGACACATCCTTTTGGACAAGCTGGTAAGTGGCCATGGGCTAGATAAGTGGACAGTGAGGTGAACTGAAAACTGGCTGAACTGCTGGGCTCAGATGGCTGTGATCAGTGGCGTGATGTCCGGCTGAAGGCCAGTTACTAGTCACTAATGGTGTCCCCCAGAGGTTGAACAAGAACCAATCTGGTTTAACATCTTCATTAATGACCTGAATGGTGGGGCCAACTGCACCCTTTGCAAGTTTGCAGATGATACAAAACTGAAAGGAGTGGCTGATACACCAGATGGTTGTGCTGCTTTTCAGGGGGACCTCAACAAGCTGGAGAAATGGGCACAGGGGAACCTCATGAAGGTCAACAAAAGGAAGCTCAAAGTCCTGCACCTAGAGAGGAATAACGCCATGCACCAGTGTGGGCTGGGGGCTGACCAGCTGGAGAGCAGCTTTGTAGAGAAGGACCTGGGGGTCTTGGTGGACAACAAGTTGACCATGATTCAGCAATGTGCCCTCGTGGCAAAGAAGGCCATGGGGCTGCATTAGGAAGAGCATTGCCAACAGATTGAGATAGGTGATCCACTCAGCCCTGGTGAGGCCTCACCAGGAGTGCTGTGTTCAGTTCTGGGCTCCCCAGTACAATAAAAACATGGGGCTACTGAAGCGAGTCCAGTGAAAGGCTACAAAGATGATGAAGAGTCTGGAACATCTTCATAGGAGGTGAGGCTGAGGGAGCTGGGACTGTTCAGCTTGGAGAAAGAAAGGCTCAGGAAGATCTGATCAGTGTGTATAAATATCTGATGCAAGGGCGTAAAGAAGACAGCTAGACTCTTCTCAGTGGTGCCTTATGACAGGACAAGAGGCAATGGCCGCAAACTGAACTATATGAAATTCCATCTGAATATAAAAAAGCACTTCACTATGAGGGTGGTTGAATGCTGGAGCAGGTTACCCAGAGAGTTTGTGGAGTCTCCTCCTCTGGAGATACGCAAAACCTGACTGGATACAGCCCTGAACAACCTGCTCTAGGTGAACCTGCTTGAGCAGGGGGTTGGACTGGATAGTCTCCAGAGCTACCTTCCAACCCCAGGTTTTCTGTGATTCTGTGACTGAATAAATGTTCTTCTAAATTGAGATGTGCCCTGAGAGTGCAAGTTTATTTTGTGTGAAGTCCATGTTCAAAAGAACCCAGATGCATTTGTATCTATTCAGTATTTACCATAAATATCAATCATATGCACTTAAGATCATCTCCTAGAACATTCTGGCAAAACATTTTTTTGTTTTTCCTGTTCTTCCCAAAATCTTTCCTTGTCCAGTTTATGCTTGTAGGTACAAAAGGCATTTTCCTGTCTCTTCAGATACCTCTGGCTCTTCGTTATTGGTTTTTAAAACTTATCACAGAACAGTCAGTGAGAAATAAGGACAAACAGATATGATTTTCCTATTCGAATGGTTCTGGAGCCTGAGCTTAGTGTACAGGCAGAAATAACAGTTTGATGAACTCTACTTGTCTTGTTAGTGAACATTGACTTTTTCCTTCATCCGTTATTTCATCAAAATGGCAGTTGGCAATATTTGCTGCACTAGTGGCAAGAAATTAAACAAACAAACAGAAAAAGTCAAAGCTTGTTAAGGTCATTGAACAAAAGTGTGTGGATTTTAGGATTATATAGCTGCAAGTATTATGGAATTATTAATTTACAAATCTATATATGAATGAAGCATCTGGTAAATGAATAAGAGTAATTTCTCTCACATGGATAATTTAAATACCAGCTGTCTCCATCCTAAACCATATTTTCTCATAAAAGCTTTTAGAAAGTCATTCTGGTTGTGAAATTCCAGGATTTATGGACAGTGTAAGGTCTATCTAAACAAGGATCTGAACCTTTGCTTATAATTGAAAGCCGCCTCCAACGAAATGCCCTAAACAAGTGCAAAAGACACCCAGGAGAAAACAAACAATTAAGCTTTAAAGCCTAACTCCTCTTAAATGTCGTGTCAGAACTGTAAGAGCTGTATTTTAGTGTGAAGAAAAAACCTGAAAGGGATAAAAGAAAATGTGAAAATATTATTTTAATTATCTGCTGGATAGGTGGAAGAATCTGCCAGTCTCTGAGATGATATCCTTATAATTTGTCAAATATATGTATCAATATATTTGATAAATTGCCTTGATCTTTTCTGATAGCTTTTCCTATACTCTTCCTCTTTACCCATTTTCTTTCTGATACTAGTGATAATCCAGACTACTGACTGTGAGCAACTTCTGAATAGTCCTCTGACCTTTCTTAGCTACTTTTTAATGTAGGTCCACATATGAATTTTTACTTCCCATATTTGTCTGGTTTAATTTGGCTGTTTTCAGAAAGCGTACTTAAATAAGTAGAAAGAGAGAGAAAACCCAGTACTGTTCATTTCTAACAATGGTTTATACAGAATAACTGTGAAATCCTATTTGCCTGCCTTTTCCTACATGTATTCCATCCCCACTTTTCAGCTGACAGTGCAAACCATTTGCTTAGGTTTCCGGATCTCCCCAGCTCTGGAGCCTTGCGGAGCTGCAGTCTCTGAGATACCCAGATGCTGAGGCTGTGGATGTTCAGAGCAACCCGCAGGGTAAGGCTGTGCACTGGCACGAGGCCACACTGGTCCCTAATGATCTGAGCTTTCTGGGATCCTCATCAGCTGGATGCAGCTGGCAGTTTGTGAGACTTTCTTCCTGGAGCTCCTGAGGCACTGATTTCTTGTAGGGCCTTCTGGATGCAAGAAAACAGGAGAGAGCTGGTCAGAAAGCAAAATTCTCATCCTATCAACTGGAAAATGTGTTTGGAGTTATAAGGGGTTTTGTTTCCTCCAGAACTAACCCACTTATCTTTCCCAGGTGAGTGCACTTCTGACACAATGTAAAAATGAGCAGTGTTATTCAATAGTTAACATAACAATTTTTACAATGACTTGTGCGCCCTACTTGCGGCTTCAGGCTCTTTTAATAACACTGCTATCCCAAGCTTCTGCGAATGAATGTCTTTCACCTTCTTCCTAACGCTTTGAACTCTGCCGTGGTCTGGGTCTGGCCTATGCCCAGCTCTCCTCTAATGCAAGGATCTTCCTGTGCAGATCTAGTAGCTGGAGAGAAGTGTGTCATGAGCAAAGTCTTGCAAAGTGTCCCTTAGTCATGGTCACATAAGTGCTGGGCTATCACAGTGGCTGATAAACATTAATCTGTCCCAGAGTGAGTCAGTCTTTTTCTTCAGTTGATCTCTAATCTGTTAAAGTCAAGTTCTTCTTGAAAACAGACTCCTAAAATCACAGCTGCCAGGCGCTTTATCTTCTTTTCACAGTGAACTGTAATACCTATAACTATATCTATGATTGTGATATGATTGCACCACATCTGTGGTGCATCAGTGTATGCTACCATACCAATTTATACTTTTATTCATCTTTGGCTCTTCCACTTGTGTTTCCTTAGCTGCTGGATCTTTTCAGCTGAGAAGATCCACGGCCAAGTTCGTCATACTTTGAAAAACGTCAGCTTCGCTATTGACATTTGAACCTAAAATTGCTATGTTCAAGTATGTGGTTCGTCAAATCTGAAACACTGCAAAATCAGATATGTTTCCAGCAGAATTGCATCCCAGAAAGAACCTTATAAATTTCCTACTGAAATATCCTGTTTCTGATTTATAGAATAGAACTTTTTTTCACTTTATCTAGCATATTTTGTTTCATATTTTAAAGAAATAGCTAAGTATTAAAATGCACAATGGAATGTCTAATTGACATGTATTTTTCCAGAATTTTTCCTTTCAGAAAATGCAGAAATTTTCTGTTTTCAGAACAAAGCTGAATCCTGTAATTGCAAAAACCTGCTTTCAACTCAGAAGTATTATGAAACATTTAAGAAACATGGTGAATTGAGACTACAGACACAACTGCTGTGTTACCGGATTTTTAGTCATGATATGACGGTAACAGGCTTCAGTGGTAGAGCCTCTCATGAAATTTGTGGTTTCAGTTCAACCTGTTTTCAGCAACATGCAAATTTATGTTTTGTTTCACTTTATAATTCAGAATGGGGAAAAGGAAAAAAATATAAAAAAAAAGCAATCCCAGAGGAACTTTGAAGATTATTGAGATTTTAGGAAAAGTACAGTCCTAATTGATTGTCTTATTCACATTGGGCACAGCTCTTCCAAAATATGCCTTTAGTCTTGTACGTTGCGTATGTTACAGCAGCATAGAGTTTCTGCCCTGATTTGATACCAGTTTGATACTTTACCATGTAACTCAGCAGTACTTGTTTTTCCCAGTGCCAGTATTCAATGATAGCAAAGAAGATAAACTGATTTTCTTAAAATGTTGTGTTTTAATTGAATGCACTGAAATTTTATGAACCGTAATTCCATTGAATTTTTCTAAGTGCTTCCAGTGAAACAAAATATAAGGATATTTGCATTTTACAAGGAAAGTGCATTAGCTACTCTCATATGAGAAAGAGAGGTTAATTCAATTCTGGACTGTAATGGAGGTTAAATGTAAAGCTGTAATGTTCTGGAGTTCATCCCAAAATAATAATTCTACTAATGAAATAACTCATTTCTAATTCAGCCAGACAAAATGGAAGCATTTCTGAAGCTGTGTCTACAAGAATTGATTGCCTAACACTTATGAGCCAGCTTAAATCTCAGCACTCTTTGGACAGTGAAGCATGTTTTAGAATTGTGTGGTTGTTTAGATAGCCTCCTAAAAACCATATATTTAAAACCATGTCCTCAAATTACTTTATGGTGCTGAATTACCATTTTTTCAATGGACCACTTATAGATCTAATATGTTCCTTAAAAGTACATGATTTGATGACTAGCTAATGCTGAACAATCTTTCCAGAAGTAATTCTGATTCAGTGGGTTATTACAAAAAATATGCATTGCAGATTTAGCTCTTTTTTTTCTGTTCACAAATGATTTGTGAACACTTTTGGAGCGCGGGAGCATGTACATTATTTGTAAACGCTTATTGGATGGTTTGAATTAAAAGAAGTCAGACTATAGATTGTGATCCATTGAGCTATTCAATAGCTAGAGTGCCCTGTGTCATGTGGTTTTTGAAGGCATCTCTAAATAGTGGAAGGCAAGTAGGGCGGCAAATCCTTTTGTTCGTGCATGAAAGTCCTGGCTTTCATGATGTTATGGGTCCGTGATTGAGACACTGCCCTTCCTCAAAAATATTTACGAGCAAAAGCTTCTTCATGCGGCTGCAAAGAACCACAAATCTATGGAGAAAGTATAAACATACTTGGATTTGACAGAGTTCTGATATAAAAAGGAACACTTACAAAAACCAAAAACATGCATATCTGAAATCTTCTTCCCCAAGGCAAAACTCAGATCCTCAGGTCTGGCACAATAACTCTTTCTCTTCCTCCCTCTCCCCTCCCCGCCAAAAAGCCAGAGGCCAATGCCGATTGTAAATCAAAATCCGGGCTATTGTCTCTAGAAAAAAATGACTTTTAGGTGACTATTAAGACAATGTTGATTTCCTTCATGAAAAATGAGCAGCATCTTAATAAGTGTCAGTCTGACCCTAGACAAAAAAATCACAAGATGGCAGTGCTTTAATAAGGTGTAGGTAGATCTGGGGTTGGGCCAGATGTTTGAGCGATCCAGGCAGTGGCATTCACTGCTGATGCTGCTGGTGGCAGGATGAGTCCTGCTGGGATTTTGGAGAGGAGCGTGCGCCCGTGCTCTGCCCTCGCGGCTGCAGCTTATCCTGGAAGTCACTAGAGGTCTGACACTGAGAGCTGACTTCCTGAATCCCCGTTCTCTGCCTTGTGAAGTCTTAAAAGAATGTGTAGATTTAAGTCAAATTGCCCACAAACATGCAGCTGTTCTTCTAAATTTTCTGAAGTCTGTTTTTCCCCTCCCCTGAGCCTGTCAGAGATCCGTGTGACCGAACACTATGTTCTCTGTTCCCAAGTCCCAGCTCTTAGTGCTTTCGGTAGTAGTACGAGCAGTGATAAACAGCTGTGATATGTCAGTTGGTCTAGTAAAATACAATACTTCTCCCTACAAGGCTTGCCTTGCTTAAATGGTTTTAACAGAATCCTAAGTTTTAAGGCCCAAAGAGACTGTTAGATGATCCAGCCTGCAGAGGGGAGTCTGTGTACCTCATCTGGCAATTTATTTGTGCCTACACATTTTAAAGTGCCTGATAAACCACCTTTTTAAGGTACATGAATAAATATACAGTCTGGTCAATGGAGAGTGATGGAGGCTTCCCTCCAGCGATAGATCCTCTCTGCATAGCTATAGGCAGCTAAGTTAGGTAGACAGCTTCTTCCCGGGAGCCTTTCAAGGAGAATATGGGGTTTTTTTTCTTTTAATAAAGGAGGTACCCGTATTTCCTGTGTTAGTAAGGCTGCTTTATCAGACTTGTTCCTATATCTAAAATCAGGCGTGAATTAAAATTCCTGTGCTAGATGAACCTGTTTCTGCCTTGATGAAATAAGTAGTTTTACATACTTCACATCATTAAGAGTACAGTAAGTTACTCAAGGTAAAGCAAGGAGATATGATCTCAGTAGCCATGAACACAGGTCAGGTTTCAAGCCTCTGTTTCTTCCTGAGGGCAACGCAGCATCTCTGCTCTGCAAATGCAGCTGCTGACCAGCCTGCATCCTTCACAGGCAGCAGTGGCAGCAGATGGCAGAAATCTCCCTCCTGCAGTAACAGGGCAGAGATGGGCTTCTGCCACTGGAGAAGCAGGGGAATAAGAGTGTGGATGGAAATCACAGAATCACAGAATCATTTAGGCTGGAAGGGACCTCTGGAGATCATCTAGTCCAACCTCCCTGCTCAAGCAGGGTCACCTAGAGCATATTTCCCAGGAATGCTGCTGCTCAGATTAGAGAGAGGGCCTTTTCTAAGGAAAGGGCTGCAGGCCGAAGAGAAGTTTCCTATGGATCTAACTCTCAAACTGGCTATCAGCTGAACACACTGAATTAAAAAATAACTTCTCTGACGAAGGAGTATGTTCCACAAAGGCATCTATACATGATCTGAAGGCATCAAGAGATGAAGAAGGACTTTTCTTTATACTTTTCCCAGTATTTAATCACTCTTGTGATTACAAATCAGTGCATGATTTCATATTTGGCTTCATTTCTAGCTTTGGTTCTTGTTATATATGTCTTTGCTAGATTAAAGAACCCTTTAGTGCTTCCGATTTTCACCCTTTGAAAGCATTTAGACACTGTAATCAAGTTATTCTCAGCCTGCCGTCTCAACAGCTAAACAGCCTGAGCTGTTAAAGTTTTTCACATTAACTCATTTTCTTCAGCTCTCAAAGTCAATTTTTTGTGACCTTTTTTCTTCACCTTCTTCAGTTTTCTAATGTTCTTCTCAAAATTTGGCCACCAAAACCGTTGGCAGCATACCAATATCAGTCCTACTTCTACTGCTTTCATGTCCAGAGATCGTAATAGCCCATTCTGCTACAACATTGCCCTACAACATTGCCCTAGGAGCATATATTGAATTGCTTGTTCGCTATCCTTGCGAAAGCTATTTTGGAGCCACTTCTTTCCCTGATGCTGATCACCCCCACTCTGTGGGTGGCACCTGCATTCTGGTTTTTAGCCATAAAATCTTACACTTGGATATATTTATACACACTTTGTTGCAGTAGTCCCAAGCCAACTTGTTTTCTTAAGTCAGCCCTCTTCTGATTGCTATTAACCATTTCACCAATTTTTATCTTGGATGCAGATTTAACTGATTGTTTCTAACTTTATTTTTATTCCAATTCATCACGAAAATGTCGAATAGCATCAGCCCTATTGCTAATCATAGTAAGACTTGTCTGGGAAAATGCACGTCAGCAGATATTCCCTATTGGGCAACTACTTCTTGGCCTAAGCTTAACTTACCTAATTCATCTAGTTTATCTTAATTCATCTAACATGTGCAGCATTTTACAATGTTAATTTTAATCAGAATGTTCTATTGTGCTACATCAAATGCTACGAAAATCTAAGAATCTTGGTCTCTCAACCTACCTTTATTGACTAAACATAATCTCCTCAGAGGATGAAATCAGGATTCCTTGATACAATTTCTTTTCTATAAAGTGATTTTTATTGCCGTTATTTATTTCTCTGTCTTACTTCTCTATATTGGTTGAAACCTGCTTCAGTTTTTCTATCATTTTATTTGGAGTCAATGTCTGTCTAGCCAGTCTACCAGGTCACTACTGCTGAATACTTTTCCCTTTGAATATTGGCAAAGAGTATTATTCCAATTCCCTGGTGTTTTCCTAGCATTCTAAAATTGTACTGTTTTAGCAAAAAAACAATGAACACACAGGGAGTAAACTACTCTTTTAAAGACTCCTGTATATATTTCAGCAGGCTGAAAAACTGTGCATTAAATTTAGTGTTTTTTTTTTTTTAGATTTTCTTCACAGTAGGTGCAATTTAACAACATCTTGGAGACCAAATATCTTGCAGAGTACTTCTTCCATCACCTTCTTTCCAAATACAAAACAGGAATATTTGCAGTACTCCAGGTTTGGGTGTCATGATGGCCAGTGTTACCATTTTCACCTGCGAATGGGCCTAGTCCATTTATGGTGGTTCCTTTCGTTTTCAAAAAGCATAAACTGTTAGGAGCTACCAAATCCAGTACTTCAATAGAAGCAAGGTTGCTGTGGCTTCAGGTCCCCAGGGCCAGCAAGTATTGAGGCTGAGCATGTTATTCCCAATAGGTGCAAACATGTGGACATGACATATATATACATATACATGTGCACAAAGCCAGCCACGCAGATCAGCAGGCAGAAAAGATAGTCGTCACGCAAACACAAACAGCTCACCCTGATCCTGCTTCCTCTCTGGCTCGTCAGGATTTGTAGTGGAAAACATATACTTATATATATATATAAACCATACAAATCCCTCCAGTAACTGACCACAGACATTCAGCCTACCCAGTAGCTGACCCCTGGATCCCCTGATTTCCCATTTGCCCCCCCCATCTTTCTCTTAGCTGATCTAGACCTTCGGCCTCACCAGTACTGACTCCCAGAGCTCCTGGTCCCTCCAGCAGCTGACTTGGACCTGGTTCCTCCAGTAGCCAGCTCTCAGACCCTCTGGTCTCTCTAGTATCTTGTCCAGGCTTATAGCCACTCCAAACCTGGCTCCTAAGCCTCTTATCCTGCTAGCTGGCTCATTGAGCTCAGTATTTGCTATCAGTTATGCACTAATGCACACACGCATGTGCGCACACGCACACACACACACACACACACACATACAATCCCATCTGTCCAGGCGCTGGCATCACAGACACATGGGCCCCTGTGACTCATGGGCAGACTCCAGCTGTGGGATGTAGACCTCCATGCACACACATGCATACAGAACAGAGGGCGCCTTCACCCAGGAAAACAGAAAAGGGGTTTAATAAGACAGGACACGCAGTGGTGACCAGGCTCAGGGCATGGCCAGACAAGCATAATAGCCAGGAGCCTGTTTACACACAACCAGCTCCTCTTATCACCTGTTCCCTCTATTTTCCCACTCTTTCCTCCCCCTACCACTTTGATCCCTCTCTTTTTCCCCTTTTGGTCCTTCCCCTAAACATCCCATGACAAGTCTTGTGCAACCCCCAAATGTTCTTCCCCCATGTCCCACCATGAGCCTCACACCCCCGCAGGCAATCATCCCCCTCAGTCTGTGAGACGATCTGGGGAGATCCTCTCCTACTGCCTCACCCAGGGAACCACAGGCTGATGGCTCCCCTGTGACAGCCCCAGGAGGAGCCAAGGCAGGGGGTTCCAGTGGCGCTGGTTCAGTTTTGGGGTTCCCCCACCAGCTCACCATGGAGGTCAGCCTCTAGTCACATAAACAAATGCAAAATACTTCTGCTTGCATTAGTCTTGGTAGCTATGAGTTTAACACTGCCTCCTTATTTTTCCTTATCTGTTTTTGGAGGTTCCTAACTTGATTTATAACAACAGATATTTATTTATAACAACTGATATTTATTTAAATATCTGTGCTTCCTAACTTGATTTATACCAACTGATATTAATTTAATATCTATTGTTCTTTTCTATAGGTGTCTTTCTTCACACATATGTGAGTTTTCTTTGATGTGGAAGGGAAGATTTTGACTGACTAAGTCTTTTTGCGGAGCTTAGATTTTCACTTGTGTTATTGGAGCACCATTTTAGTTTTGTTAATACTGTTCCTCAGCTTTTGGAAAGCAGTACTTCTGAAGTACTGCGTACCTATCTATAAAGCCCTCCGAGACTCTCTTCTCTTTGCCTGTGTTGAATGTAATTGGATGGCTATGATTGATCTTTAGATAACTGCCAGCTTCCAGTCTAACGATTCAGTCATCTGTTTTGTTATAAAATAGTTACCTCATGTTGGGTAGAGCACACTTGGGTTTTAGAATAGAAATACATGTTATACCAGAAGCTCGAGTGATGATTTACTGTTATCTGGTTGGGACCTGCATCACGCATGTGCAGCTGAAACCTCCAAAACAATATCTCTTTCCCCGCATTACTGACAAGTATTTAAGGATTAATTCATCCTGTTCTCTAGTCTGATTTGGTGATCTGTAAGAGCCTCTCATCAGAACACCCTTGTGGGGTTTGTTAGTGAGCTCATTGATCCATGTATGTTTAAGGTCCTGCTGTTCTAAGTCATCAGTGACTCTAAAGCAAATAATTGTCTTCTAACATGAATACCCTTCCAACCTCTTTTTTTGCTCTGTCTTTCCCAAAGAGGTTACAGGCTGCGATTTTTAACATTCTAGTAAAGAAAATAGTCCCACCAGGTTTCAGTAATGCCAATTGTATTGAATTTCTTCTCAGCAATTTTCAATTTTTGTTGCTTACTCTCCAGATTTATAGTGCTGGTATAAAAGGGAAATTTTTATTTTGATCTTCTTTACCATATTGCTCCCAAATATTTGGAACATGCCAGGTTTAAGTTGTAAAAATTGTATTCTGAGTATCTGCTTGCATGTGTAACTTTCAGACCTTTTAATCTTCCGTGCAGTTTCTAACAAAGAAGGTAGTCTTTCCCTGCCTCTGTGATACAGATTATTTTCTTAGTATGGCTTATTCTTCCTGTGGTATGCACTCTGCTACTCCACAAAATCCAAACTGTCTGCTTCATCCTTCTTGTGCACCGAACAATCTTCTAAGGTATTTTCCAGCTTTTAATCTCCTAGGACTAGAAATATGTCAGAGGAGATTACTTAAGCTAATGTCTTTATCATCTCTTGTCCAAGAACTTAGTTTTCATAACCTGTATAATTGGAATGACACTTTGTTTTCAGTTCCAAAAAGTATTTCTACCTCTAGAGGTTTCCTAAATGACTGCATAATATACCTAATCTTTCCATTTCTTGGGGGGGAAATAAATTGGCATCCTCTAGTTCTCCTTACCTTTGAATGATCCAGCCTGTTTTTTCAATATGATGACACTAATGAGGTCTGTTTGTGATCTACAGCTGATAGCACAATATCAGTAAAGTCAGGGTATTGCACTGGATATGTTCCCATTTTCTGTCTTTTCACTAAGATTCCTACATAAGTCAACTCAGCATCTGATAATATTGTGGTATCCATGAATTAGGCAGAATGTTTTCTGGGATCTCTGTCCTTTTTGATTGTGAACCCCTCATAGGAAATAGTAGATGTGCTCTTGCTTTGTACAGTTTACCTCAAAATACTGCATGTCTCTTATGAGATTATAGCTGATTTCAAGAGAACCAGGACACATATTCAATTGAGGGGGCCACAAGAAGCCTCACAACACATAAAATCAAAAGAAGAGAGAGAAAATAAGTGAGACAGGCTGGAGAAAAGAAGGCAAAGATCTGATATAGCTATTTCTCTACAATTATATTAACTTCTTGACAATAGAGATGTGATTAGTCTGACCCCATGCAGATTTCTGCAGTGGACATGTTTACATACAAATCAGATATCCTAAGCTCCCTCTGTGGTCAATGGAGAGAAATATGCACTTCTAATACATGATTCCTCTCATCCTATAGCAAAAGTCTACGTTTCATCAGATGAACTGAATCTTAAAAGCGTCCATATCTCTTCATGACTACCTTAGCTGTGAGCATGGAGACATCAAAAATTAGATGAGATAAATCCTACTCTAGCTGATTGCTGCAAAAATACCCAGTTTTAGAGAACATGGGAACTAGTTAAGCACCTCCTACCTTAAATATTTAAATTCCTGGGACTTTCCCCAAGAGCTCCCCACATCTTGTAAAAGTAAAGATTTTCTACAAAGTCAAACCAGCTAGGCAAGCAATGCACAAACTGTTGAGAATAAAATTTGATATGTCTTTGTATGTTTTTCAAGTGTTCATAAAATTAATGATTTTAAATCATAAATCACATGGTTATCTCATGCATAGCTTGTGGTTTTTTTTAAATAACACAAATTGGAGGTTTAGATTATTAATAAATTCCTGCTTAGTGCTCAGTGCATGTATTTTGTTAAGCAAGCAAAAATGTCTGTGGAAGAGTCTTCAGACTTAGATCCCTCTAAAGAATTTATAATGCCTAATTTTACTGTAATTTAAATCTTAGTTTCTGGATTTTACCTATTTCTAGCCCATATGTTCTGTGCCAACTTATTTATTAATTTATCAACATGAAACAGGCAATGTAGCAGAGACAAAGAATGCACATTAAAGTAATGCCTCACAGCAGTATCACTTCCAGCTGGGGAATTTGGTCTTACAGTTTTTACAACGTCTTCCTGCAAAAATCGCAGAGCTGTTTCTCTAGAAGCAGTATTTTCCACCTGGTTCTGTAGGAAACACCTCCTGTGTTTTGAGTCACTAAGTCCTTTTCTCTTCCAAGAGTTAAAAAATGACTCTTAGCTGGGGTTAGACAACTCATTTTAAACTGAGGATAAATTGGACTGCTTGTGGAGTTGGTCACTCAGTTTTCTAAGGCATCTTATGGGGAAAAGAATGCAGCAGCTGTCAGCAGGCTGAGATGCAGTAAGCATGGGTCGTGAAAAGGCTCTTAGAAAGGCTATGAGAAAGAAATGAACACCGTAACAGGCTAGCTAGGCTGGTTCATGCTATCAGACTTGCCTCAAGTGAGCCATATCCTCCTGACTTTCATTGACTAGCGTTTACATTTCTCTGTTGAGTCCCACGTACGGGCTTCTGTGGTGACATTTCATGCTGGAAAAACATCTGCTTCAGGGAAACCTCTAAGGCGATTCCTCAACATCTGAGCTGAGGCTGCTCACCATAGAGGATTTTTGTGCTTTTAAACCTTACGGCTCCCTGGCTTTCACACATCTCCAGGAGTTATCTGTACCTGGCAGCCCACACACAGTTGTGGAGCTCATATTCGCAGGTTTAGCCTCTTGAATGACTTCATGGAGCACAGTTTGTCTCCTTTTGTCCTTCTCCTGGATTTACGGATCTGAGTATACCAGCAGGCACCAGGAAATGGCCTGGTTTTCTCTTGGAAAAAGCAAGAGTAAGGAAGGACAAGGTAGGGGTTGCAGCAAACAGAGGTGGAGGCAGAGGTCTTAGAAGAGTTACTAGCAAAATTAATAATGCTCTCTTCTCTTCTTTTTCAGCTATTTTCCTCCTCTGTCCCTAAAAATTAATCCTCATACACAAATTATCAGATCGCTGAAGAGGAACCAGTATCTGACATCAAACACGAGGGATGAAGATAAGATTGTATGTGATGAATTTTAAATATGAAACGTTTCCTGCTACAGCACTGGTGCAAATCGGGTTCTTCCTGTCTCTAACATTTTGTTCCACTGCACAATGCTGGGATTAGGCTGCAGAGGCTATAAGAAGCCTGTTTTACAGATTTCCCTACATGAAAGTGGCAGGTCATCCAGCTGGTTTAGCAGCACCAACATGCTAGAAGGTCCTGAAGGAGGGCCTTGCTGGCCCTTGATCTGACCCCTGCGTGTGATGACTGTGGAGTGGGCAGATAGACTTTCTCATCATGAGGCCTGCATCAAGACTCCTCTTCTTTGCCTTGGCCATCACCATCCTGCATGATGCTTGATAGGCACAACTTGTGCTAGTCGGAAACTCTGTCTGTGGCCAGACAACATGAGCTCATTTGTCCTGTTCTTCCTGGAAGGAGGGGATGTTTTATGGAGGAAGACGTACACATGAGCCAAGCTGAGATGCTGGTGGGTTTGCTGATAGCAGAGATGGGGCTGGGGTGAGGAGAAGAAAAATGAGCGGTGAAAGAGTCTATATGGTATGAGCAGTGCACAGGGGAGCCATGTGTCAAAGAGGATGTGTTGTTTCCTACTAAGAATTACTCCTGGTAGACACTTCTCTGCTTATTTATGGGAAATGCTTTTAGCAGTTTAGAAACAGCTAAGCTCAGCTGCTCATTTAGGCATGGTACTGACAGCAGCAGGCTAGATTAGGCAGAGGTTGTGAGCATGGGGAAGGATGGGAGGACCTCTGCTAGAAGCTGCATCCCTCTGGGCTCTCTGCCATCCTTGCATGCTCCCATGGCCTGCCTGGGCCTATGCCAGGTGGCTGACATAAATACAATAAGCCGCTGTCCCGTAAGCCTCCGTTTCTGTATAGAAAGTGAGATGGTCTCATGCTTCCAGGATGTCATGTCCGGTGATTTCTCTCTGTCATCTGTGCCATGTGTTACTGTAAACCTAGTTGCCTTTTCGCTTGAGGGACACTATAGATATGGTCCAGAGTCAGCAGAGTTCACCAGCTTCTGTGACTCTGTCCTTGGCTGGGAAAGGAAGCATGATTCCCAGATAGCACTCGGTGCGTAAATAGAAAGTTGGGAATCAAGAGCTGAGTTTGAAGAGATGTAAAGTATGTTTATTATAGCCCATTACCTAAAGTTTTTATTTTCCTTCCACAAGAAGAAAATGAGAAAAGAGTAAGCTTTCATAGCTGGCCCACAAGGAGTAGCTCTTGTGCCTGTTTGTAAAATTGCAATTAGCCAACCAAACTTCTGGCACCACCCAGTAGTACTCTGATATAGTCAGCCAGTGGAGAGCAGGGCTTTGTATTGCTGTCCTTGAGCTAGAGACTGCAAGAGCAAAGAGCAATGTAAAGAGAAGCTGCTTCTGCTACAGCTTTTA
Source organism: Struthio camelus (assembly GCF_040807025.1). Lineage (NCBI taxonomy): Eukaryota > Metazoa > Chordata > Aves > Struthioniformes > Struthionidae > Struthio > Struthio camelus. The sequence continues at coordinate 87,623,430 of NC_090944.1, read as the reverse complement.
AAATACACTCCCCTATCTTACCCTGATTTTATGGACCTAAAGTTTATGGATTCTGGCCATGTCTGCAAGAGAAGGATGTCGGTCTGCAGTGTGACACAAATACCAGACCTATGAAGAGAAGGGAGGAAAACATCTGCTTTGGCTATGTCAGGAGCCCGCGATACCATCAGAGAGGGATTGTTTGTTTCTGTGAAGTTTTCAAAGACATGCATCTGATGAGGGCGTAAGGATGAAGAAGCTTGCTTACAGTATGCCGACTGCTAGGATAGATGCTGATGGCCTAGGATGCATATATTTGTAAATGTGTGTCACTTTGACTACCTAAATGGTTTCCTTAGAAGACAGGCTTGAGCAGCTATGTCTGGTGTATCAACTGGAGTGTCTGCGAAGCACCCCTGGGGCTGGTGGCTCCTGAGCTAGCAGCCCTGGGTGATCCTCTCTTACAGGACAGGGTAACTGCTATCAGAGTAGGTCAAGGACTGTGCATATGTAAATACACATGCTGTACTGTGTTTATGTGCGTGTGTCTATATCTGCTAGTGTCTTCAGTCTGTGAGTGATTTTTTCAATTTTTTTTAGCTATGTGGTTCTCCTGGTCAGGAGAGAACCTTTGGACTATGAATTTTCTTTTACGGGTTTTAATAGGGAGCCTTATGTATGAAGGTTCTCCACTGGAGAAGTGTTCAAGGTGAGCTGAGCATGTGTGGATCGTAGTACTGAGGACTGGAAGGGACTCACTGATTCCAGCCCCTTGTAGTTGCAAATAGTTGCATACTAGCTGTGAAACGGCTGTTCAGCCTTATACCAGAGATCATAATTTCCTGCAACAGATTTAAAAGCTTCAGAAGACCACCAGCTGCTGTAAGACCCATATTATCCCCAAAGCAAGTGAGAGAAAGGCAAGTATTTCCTCTGTCCTTGGCCCTGCCAGTAGTGGGAAATTTGTTTTCTCCGAATTTTCCTCCCTGTCCGTGCCTTCACCTTCCTGCCTCCCTCCCCCTGCCCCATGTACACCGGTGCTTCCTCAGTGTGGATCCTTGGCTGTTATCTTTATGAAGTATGTAGAGAAAACTGCTACTAGCACAACGAAATGGAAATCGCACCCTGAGCAGCAAAGCTTATAGAAGGGACAGCTTTGGGTGACTGCAAATGAGCAGAAAAACCATGAAGTCAGTGGCATGACAACTTGTGCAGAGCAATGTTAAGATTCTTACCTCCAAATATGACTTTCTCAGCTCAGTATTGTCCACCTAACACTGAAATGTTTGGGAAGAAAATGAAATTCCACTGATTTTGTCTTCTCCATCTATAAGTCTATCAGATCTGTAACAAGCTAGAAAGAAAGCAGATGGATAATACAGTGATTTGAGGATATGATTACAGGCAAGTAGTTATCACTGTGGTTACCCTAGTTGTGGATTAGTGCACGATGACCAGCATGGTTAACAGTCTTCCAAATCTACATCCTCGGATATCAGAGATTCAGGGCGGCAGTGTTTTAGCCAAACCTACGTGAGACAAGAATGGAGCAAAACAAAATACGGGAATGTGGAGGCACAGGAATGAACACTAATAACTGCTTTGTAGAGAACATGCACTCTAGTGAAAGATGCCTCTTTGTGGGCATTTAAGTGCAAAGGATTTTGACCCCTACCCCATTTACCCCATGTCCTCCTTTTGTGCAGACTACAGCCGACAAGCTGATTTGGGGACAGGGGAACCAACATTACTCATTTTTCATTTGCTTTGCTTCCATTTGCTTCCTCAATGTATGCTATACACACCAAGAGTGAAGCTTTTATGTGGTTGGGGAAATTTTGCTCTATAACACTGCACAGAACTCCACATAAGTCACTGGAGGCTTATCTATCTCTGTGTAACTGAGAACAGAATTTGAGCTATTGTATATTTTTTACTGAGACCAATTAGTTAACTAAATAAAATCTTTCCTAAGTAGAGTGATTTTACAATGCAGTGTTTACTTAGTAGTGCAAAACTGTTCTCTTGTACAGAGGCTTTGTTCATGTTGCCTTTTTTTGAGTTAAATGGCTCTCAAGATTAGTAATACAAGAATGACAGCTTTGGCTTTCATATATAATTAGCTCAGATCTAGTCCTTGTTAACTATCAGGTATTTTATAGCAGGTTGTTACTGGAAAACAACTGTTCAGAGGGCTATGAAAAAGAAATCCTGGCTGATACCTGTTTGTTTCTTTTCCTGAAGGACAGATGCCTATATTGTAAGATTCAGCATTACAAGTGCATTAATTTGAAGACGAGGCCAGAGGTTAATAAGCGCAGAAACTCCTTTGACTGGAGATGGCCTTCTAGAGTAGGATTTAGGAGCGTGTGAAAGGGGTGACATTTTTTATTGTTGGGAAAAAAAATGTGAAATACAAACAGTGCTCTGAATTCTGCTGTTGTGTGACTATGCTGCTCCTAACAAGTTAGACAGAAGCCATATCTCACTTCTGGGAAAAGCTTGGGCAAAATCTCTCCAGCCCCACCACCCAGAAGGCTGAGCACTACTATCCTCAGGCTCACGTGTGCTGAATTACTCTGCAGAAAGGAGCTGGTGCTGACACTACCTATGTCTCCCTGCTTGGTCAGCGATCTGCCTCTCACAGATGCTATGTTCATTTCAGTGAAACCGTATGTAGGAGGGTGTCTTTCCCTTAGGGCGAGCTGTGCTTGTGCTCAGCAGCTGTGGTTTGGCTGGAGGGAGGTACACTTAGATTAGGATATGTCTAGCTTCTCCCAGGCAAGAGGTTAGGGCTCAGAATAAGGTAGATGGAGCTGGGGATACTCAGGGGAGCATCTACTGGCATAATGTCCAAGGCCTGGGGAAGAGCTCTTACTGAAGAGACGGTGTTTAGCTGAACTTTTCTTAGATGTTGGGTGAGTTCCTGGGAGAAAGTTTGTGTCTGCCTTCTCACTCTGAAATGCAGCGTGGACGGGAATTTGAAAGAAGCCCAAAATGGCACTGAGAATGATCAGAGTTATCTGACATGTCGTGTGCTCCGTCTGGGTGTCTGAGGGCGCTGCTGTATTTTGTGAGCAAGGATTAACAAGAAGTGTTATCTCAAAGTGGTAACTGCAGGACTTGGAGCTTAATACAAAATGCCCTGCTTAGCCAAGGGCAGTGAATTGAGCTTTTGTATGCTGTACGTAAATACTTAAGGAAGCTAAGGAAGTTTTACTTTCTGACTAATATTCCCCTTTGAGCTCTGACTAATATTCTACATACAGACTCATTCTTTTTTGATCAAATTTTATCGTTACCAGAGGCAGGTACTGATTATACTGCGTCTGTTTTTATCTCTGCACTTAATTCATCCATCATATACAGTATTAGCTTCTTATATTTGCCATTTATATTCCATTGTGCCTGGTAATTCAGGCTCTCATATAACTTGAGTAGCTGTGAACCTAGGCTCTGAGGACTTTTGCTGAACAGGAGTAAAATCTAATTTCATTTCTATATACAGCATGCCCTTTCTGAATTTCACATGAGAAATACTTGCTCTCAAGCGATCCAAATGAGAGTACTTTGGCTTGGGCCACTGTGGCAGGTCACTTACTCACCCTGCTTGTCAGCAACACATTGATGTAAGCCGAAATGCACTGCCTTCTCATTTGTTTTTAACCTTAATGAAAGTTTATATAGAAAAGGTATACTGGCATAGCAATGAGGAATGAGTCACTACCATCCTCTGCTATCCAGAAACGAAATGTCAGTGCAGCTGCTCAATCTTCATTTCTTTACATAACCAAAGGCCAGTCAGGTCTTAAAATTTTGTTTTCTATAGAACCTCTGCCTCTCCAGAGTCTCCGTTTTATATGCATGGGTGTGTGGGGATTATGTGGCCTGAATTTCAGCAGAACTGCACAAAACTTTAATTCTCACTCCGCTTTCCTCCCCTTACTTCCCCTCTGAGTCACACAGGCTAATTTATTATTGTGAAGGTAAGTGGGTTGTTTTCACCTAACTCTTCATAAGAACATATTATGCCAAAAGGAGCAGTCAGTCATCTAAGAAATAGCCAGCCTTTCCTTTCTGCATAAATACAGGTATTCATGTTGAAGCAAAGAGGGCCTAAGTCATTCTGGCAGCTGAGACATGTAATAAACTGAATGTGCTTATTGACAAAGGTATTTAAGAGAAATAAAATAAAACTTGTTTCCATAGCAACTGCCATATTACATAATTCGAAGGCTAAAGGGACCTGTTTTACCAGAGAAGGACAGCTGAGGTACCTTAGGTACTTCTAATGCAAGTGTTGTGGATATGCAGCTTGCCTTTTCAAGCGTGGATCTTAAAGGACTACACAAACCTAGAGCTGAAGCTGGGTTGTGGTTGCCAGGTTGGCAGGCCTCACGCTCCTCTGCCTGTGCCTGTGGAGTGAGTGTCTTCGGTGGAAGACTTCTGACAGCTTCCCCACAAGCATTTTCTTACGTAGAGCAAACATACTATCTTCAGAGCACCATGATGAAGATCTCTGGCTTCTTCATGATTTTCTTAAGTGTCTTGAGGCCTAGGTGTGAGGGGGTTTGGAGGGGTGGTGAAGCTTTTTAATTTTTATTCCAGATTAATTTGTGGGAAGGGGAGAAAGGGACTGCGCATGTTTAGACAGCAAATGCATTTTTATAAATTTTAAAAATAATTAATCTTCAATTCCCTCTCTTCTTCCTCCCCAGAGAGATAACGTATTACAGTTTGTTTTACCAATGAAGTAGGGTGATGCACAGACAGGTTAATTGCTCCCTGGCAGGCAGTGAATCATTCAGGGAGATGAAGCCTTCATGAGTCCTGATGCAAAGTTCTCTGCTCCGACTTTTGAATATCTGTTGGTTATTAGCAATTTTCCAACTTTTCCCTTCAACACATTGCACCTTCAGGCTTCAGGGCTTTATAACAGCATTAATCATGGAGAGCATAAGTCAACCAACCTGGTTTTTATAATTCAAAAATCTTCAGCAGCTGCTTCTCCTCTCTATTTCATCTTTGATATTTCATGCAAAATTTAAGTATCTTATATAATAGCACGAAAGAGTGGATTTTGATAACAAAAAGGAGTTCCTCACCTATTCAAGATAATTCTAGTATTATGAACTGACAGAAAAGAGGTTTATCCAAAAATGAGGAGAAAAGTAGTATAAACAAACAAAAACATGATTTAAAGGCTGTTGCAACTCAAAAAATTTACTTCAAAGAATTTGGATTAGGCCCATGCAATTCTTTCTTTTTCCTCAAAAGTTGCATGTGAGATGGCCAACTAAAGATGTGATCCAGGGGTTTGAATAACTTTTATTTTGTTCTTAAGTGAAAAAGGCTGTAGGTATTGAAAGTTAGATGCTGGATGCCTCTTGAAGATTGTGCTACTTTTCTGCATATAGGAAAAAAATATGCATATGTCTGTGCAGTAGCATTTTTCATATTAAAATGGATCCTCCAGGTGAAATCATTTCAAGTTTTTTGGAATAAATCTTTGAATATTTCTTCAGTCTCCTTCACATCGTGGGAGTTATTTATTTATTTTGTAGTGTTAACATTGCTGGTGAGAAGTAGGCCTGCAGATAGTATCCTTAATTTAGAAAAGATTTAAATGCTAGCAATTACTGCTTATATGATAGGGTTAAAATACTGAAGTGCAAATATATCGATACACTCTAAATTTTCCAAAGCTTTTGAATAAGGTTCTCTGGTGGACACCAGAGCAACGGGATGCTAGCAAGTGACCAGTGCTGGTAACGGAAGGAGAGAACAGAGATAGATCGGTGGGAAACCCTTGGAGAAAAATTTTTCTAGTCGGAAAACAAAGATGTATAAAACCTGAATTTACCTTCAGAAGGGACTAGTTTTGGTGAAACTTCTATTAGGAAGGCATTAACTCTGTATTTACTAAATGTCTGGTCAGAGAAAACCAGCGTTCACATGGCGCTGGAGAAGTGCAGATTCAGGTCAGTGCTCTGCCGCTTTCGAGATGTCTCACGTTACAAATACCTTTTGGGTGCTCGTTCTAGGTCTAGGTCGCACAGAAATAAATACACCTCTTCAAAACCCTTTCAAAGACCTCAGTGTTTTGTCAGTGTTACAACGACAATGTTTGACAGCCAGACATTTTTCGAGGACATCAAGCTTTCTCTATGAGGGCCAGGATAACCGTGGGTGCTCCTGAGGTCAGTGGCAGTAGTGATTGGGTTAAGGGTCCAGAAGACGGGGTGAGCATTGACTGCCCAGTGCCTAATCACTGCTAATTTCATTACCCAGGGAGAACATACCCCACACCTGTATAAATACCTTTTTTCAAAATTGTTGATGTCTTGACAGGACAGTGAAATTTTGAGAGAGATTTCTGTCTGACTTTTTTTTTTTTAGGGAGCAAATATTGCCCTCTGCCACCTGAGAGATCAGGGAGTTAATATCTCTTCTGCTTTCCCTTTTATCTAGTGCAATGTAGGGGACAGATGGTTTCTGAAATACAGCATTGGCCTATGGGCTCATTCTCAAGAGAAACAAGGTTTTGAAGTATCTGATTTCAGTTTTTCTGGGGAAAAAAAATAGCTATCAGTTTGTAACGATAAATCAACTTTGATATGATATTGTGCCAACAGTGTACTCACAGAATCACAGAATCACAGAATCACAGAATCGTTTAGGTTGGAAGGGACCTCTGGAGATCATTTAGTGCAACCTCCCTGCTCAAGCAGGGTCACCTAGAGCATATTGCCCAGGATCACATCCAGACGGGTTTTGAATATCTCCAGAAAAGGAGACTCCACCACCTCTCTGGGCAACCTGTTCCAATGCTCAGTCACCCTCACAGTGAAGAAGTTTTTTCTCAGGTTCAGATGGAACTGCCTGCGGTTCAGTTGGTGCCCATTGCCTCTTGTCCTGTTGCTGGGCACCACGGAGAAGAGACTGGCCCCATCCTCTTGACACTCCCCCTTCAGATACTTATACACGTTTATGAGATCCCCCCTGAGCCTTCTCTTCTCAAGGCTGAACAGGCCCAGCTCTTGCAGTCTTTCTTCATAGGAGAGATGCTCCAGCCCTCTAATCTTTGCAGCCCTCCGCTGGACTCTCTCCAGGGGTGCCATGTCTCTCTTGTACTGGGGAGCCCACAATTGGACACAGTACTCCAGGTGAGGCCTCCCCAGGGCTGAGGAGAGGGGCAGGATCACCTCCCTCCACCTGCTGGCAACACTCTGCCTAATGCACCCTAGGAGACCATTGGCCTTCTTGGCCACAAGGGCACACTGCTGGCTCATGGTCAACTTGTTGTCCACCAGGACTCCCAGGTCCTTCTCGGCAGAGCTGCTTTCCAGCAGGTCAACCCCCAGCCTGTCCTGGTGCATGGGGTTATTCCTGCCTAGGTGCAGGACCCTGCACGTGCCTTTGTGGAACTTCAGGAGGTTCCTCTCCGCCCATCTCTCCAGCCTGTCCAGGTCCCTCTGAATGGCAGCACAGTCTTCTGGTGTGTTAGCCTCTCCCCCCAGTTTCGTATCATCAGCAAACTTGCTGAGGGTGCACTCTGTCCCCTTCCTCCAGGTCATTGATGAATATATTGAACGAGACTGGACCCAGGACTGACCCCTGGGGGACACCACTAGCCACAGGCCTCCAGGCCTACTCAGAAGTGAGGGCTGCCTGGAAGGGGATATTAAACTGTATGTATGTCTGTACCTATTTTCATCTGGATATATAGAGGCTGAGAGAAGTGGTGTGAAAGGTAAAGTGGTAGGTATGGTAAGATATCTGTTTAGGTAGGCATGTGGCAGTGGTCGGACAGGGAAGTGATTGGAAGTGAATTTCTCCTGAATGAGCTAATGTCATGAAACAGATTTGGTGTAAACCAGGCTGGCAGATACTCTGTAGCTGCATTGCACTGCTCCAGAGGCACCGAGGAGAATCAAAACATTTGTCTGATCTGTCCAGAAAAATTACATTTAAAAGAAAAATGGCTTACTCCTGATACTTTGATATGAAATCCCTAGGAATACTGTATTACAATGTTCTCAGTCATACTGCAGGAAATATTTAGTCTCACAAACATGCAAAGTGCCAGACAAAAGCTATATGAAAATTGAGTTTAAGGAGCATGTATCAATCATTTAGAAGAAGAGTGTATTATGGAGAAATTCTAATTATTCTCAAATCAAGCATTTCAAATCAAAGACATTTTAAGAGTGAGATTAGCCTTAAAATGAAATCTGAAAGTGTGAAGGTAAAACACCGAAAAAGCTATAGCAATGATGCAAAGGAAGATGGTGTGCTTGTTGGCAAAGGAAAGAAATGATCATAAGCTGAGCTGGAGAAAAAGTGAAATATCTTTAAAATATCAATTTTCTCTTATCTGAGCCCTAAACTCTTAACTGTCTCAATTATATTCATAGTTGTTTCATAATGTCACAACCTTTCCATATGCAAACAGTGGCACATGTCTGAAAAATATGGAATAGCAAATAAACACCAATTAACAAGTGAGACAATTAGTAGTGAATATGTAATTGTCCAGTTTAACTCATGCTGCTTATAAATCATCAGAATGTATTTTGAACAGTTTTTTTGCTTGAGAGCACTCAAAAACTCAATGCAAGCACATTTCAGCCTATGGGGTGCTTCTAGGCTATTTCCCTTAACTGTCATCAGCCATTTGTTCATGAATGATTGACCTTTTGAAATTGTATTGTGTTGCTTTTGCTTCATGATTAAATGACAGGAGGGCTCAAAAAGGGAAAGCAAATTAGATTTCAGTGTGACCTCTTCAGTGGATTTGGCATATGCCTTTTTGTGAACAGATATTCTCGTAAGTGTGCAAGGCTTGTGTTCCTGTGAATGCATCACTTGTACAAGTTACTTTTTGAAGTCAATGAATATCTAGTTTTTACTGAAATGAGAATTGGGAGAAATTTTTTGAAACATGTTTGCACTTCTGAATATGAGTTCCACAAAGCTTTGATATACTGCTTTCAAGCTCTGCTAGAGAATAGTAGCTAATTTAGAGAATTTATGTTGCTGGGAGGGAGCAAGTATCCATATTTTTAGGGGAGTAAAGTTTACTGTTGGATATAAAATAGAGAGTTAACATCTTGGCATTTGTAATGGTTCCATTTATCAGAGACATTGTCCTCAAATATTCAAGCATGTTTCTCTGCTTGAGGAAGGACTGGAGGGAAAAATAGAAAATTGCTGGCTACAGACATTTTTTGGGAAGTGAAAGATTCAGGAGGTTTGAGAAAGTATGATGGAGAGCTCGAGCCTAGGAGAACAGGATTCAAGATTTCAGAGAAAATCCTAAACTCTGATTAGGGAGGAATCTGGAGGAGGAGAGAAATTTCCTTCACTAGAGAATGTGAAGAGGGCACTTCTAGGTGAAAGGAGCTGGGGTTTTAACTCCAGTAATAAAATAAGAGGTCATTAACCAAGTATGCACGGAAGTTGGTTTATATAGAAACCTCACAAACGCATCCATCGTAGTTATCTGTGAGGTTACTGGGAGAGAGTGTTGCAGGAGGAGCAGAGCAGGGGAAGGCCTGATATAAGCATTGCCAATGGACTCACCACGGGTGAAGGGAACTCCAGGAGTGTAGTGCTCCTGTAGAAGTTGGTAGGAACCAGTACTAAGATAAGGCAGGTTTTCATGTTACAGGTTGTCCTTAACCAAGGCTACAGGAAACACTTTACACAGTGTGCAGAATCTGCGTGCCTGATATGACTAGAGGAAAGGACAGAAGGCTGATTAAATTTCTCTATTATTGATTGGAAAAAGTCCCAAGAAATGATTTATTTCTTCAAATAACGAATATAGTTAAGTCAATATCAAAGTACCAGTGTACATTTAAGTATTTTTTTTTCAATGAGCGCTGTCCTTGGGCTGTTATCACCAGCTCCAAGTTCTTAGTAGGACAAAATTTCCACTTGGTCTGCTTGTGAACAGAACACAAGGTTTGGTGTTACCAGGCTTTGTCTCAAATTTTTATGCCTCTTTCTTGTTTACAGGAACTGTACTTGAGAATTGAAATACTATGCAGATACCTATATTTACTGTCATAATTGGATCCATTGTCACCTACTGCACTTTAATTTCTCTGTCACTACAATAATTGCCACTGTGAGGCTTTCATCTTTTTAAAAGAGGCATGTGTTGGAAGCAGAAGAAGAGTTCTTCCACAGAACTGAAAGTAAGAGACTGAATATTCTAGCTGATGTGGATGTACGCAGGTATAATGGTTGATCTAAAATCAGGATTAAGCCTATGAATTGGGGCCAGTACCAGTATGAAATTGCACAACGCACTTAATATTGGAACTGATCTTTAGTGTTATTAAAGCTGCTATGATAGGAACTCAGTGAATTAGTTGAATTCCTTTTATTTTTTTTGGTAACACCTTACATTACTTAATTGTCTGTTATAATTGATAATGAGGGAGAGAAACTTCACATTTTTATAGCCATAGATTTATATTGTATCTAGAAAACAAAAATATGACCTTTTTAACTGATATAAGTCAAACTCATCTCATCATTCTTCTGGACAGAGGGAATGCAATATCATCCTTGTTCAATTTCATAAAAGATATAGACTATCACCAGTGCTCCCTCAATTGAAACATGACATTTGTTTAGAAGTAATGAAGATTAGGTCACATTTCTCCTCTGCAAAATCAGGCAATTTTAATGTGACCCTTTAGAGATCACTTTTCCTCTAGAAAAATCAAAGCTGCACGGATTCATGAGATTGGAGAGAGATATGATACATGGATAGCAGAGCTATGTCTCGGTACTACAACTGTGCATAAATAAATACTTTATAATAAGCGGACACTAAAGATTGCTAATTTTAAATATTACTGAAATTCCTATGGAAAGGTTCATTATGTCTATGTGAACGCCAAAATAATTCCTTGTGATGGGTCGTAGAAGTATGAGTGTTAAAGAAACAATAATGTTTTTCTCCTATTGTGTGAAGTACTAGGCAACAATCACTACTGTTCTCTGCATCAGCTTTTTCTAGATACCTGTTCCTGAACAGTAGCAATTTGTTATGACAGCCTTTTCTATTCAGCAGGACTACAAAGAATCAGTCATTTGTCAATACGCATTCATACAATTACATGCTGATGCATTCACTTAAAGTAAACTGCGTGGTGCAGCTGACAATTAATCTGCTATTCGATACACTAAGTACTCCACTCAGAGCCTATTCCTGCAACTGCCTGAATGTTAAAAGAAATTGTTATCTTTTGGAGTAATGCATGTACACTTTGCTTACCCCCATGGTACATATTTCAGAAAATGATGTTTTAAATAAATGGAATTCCCAGGTAGATGCACATAACACTGTCACAAAGCTGCCGCTTTGGTGGCACTGCTTCTAAGAAACTGGCCTGCCTGGGAAGGCAGATACAGAAATAGTCTCCACTCTTTACTGTTACTTGATGAGCTACCTTGACCTCAGGGTTGACAAGGGCGTGCTCTATTTGGTGTGCTTTCTCTTCAAAAAGAGCTCCTTTTTCAGGGAATAAAAGGTTTGTGCAGGGTGTTCTTGCTTCAACAGGTTTAGGACAGGACTTATAAATGAACAGCTTGGCAGAACACGTGTGTGCCAGCTTAGACAAATACAGGTCTGAAAACTGTGAGATTAGCAGAGCATACTAGCATGTCCTTTAAAGACAGATGTAAAATATTTTGCTGACCTATGAGTTTCTCAATGCAGACTGGATCCTTTTCTGCCTTCTTGTCACAGGAACACGGCTACAGAGATGTGTAATCTCTGCCAGTTTAGACATAATTTTAAAAAGATCTGATTTTACATGTATATTTGCATTAAGGAAGCTTGAATGTTTGTGCACTCCTAACACAAGTACTGTAACTAGGAAAAATATATTGGTACTTCGAATACCATTCCATTTTTTCTGTTCCTCTGCATCCATCTTTTTTTTATTTTCCTTTTCCTTTTTTCCTTTTCCTTTTTTTCCTTTTCCTTTTCCTTTTTCTTTCCTGTGTAGTCTCTGTGGAAAAAGCTTCATCTTCTAAAAGTAAAATGGGTTTACAGCTGACTTAAAGGATGCCACTGCAATGTCTTCTCTGTGTTGTCTTGTTTATAATGCAGGTAAGCAGAATATTTGAACAGTTCATCTTGCAGTTGCATTTAAAATAAAAAGACAATATATGTGCAATTGCAAATGCTCATGATTGTTATATATTACCATAAGTGTAAATCTGTGGACTACAGATATATAGTGAGGGCTATACATAGAGTTTGCAGCATGTATGCGTTGTTAATCAAAGCTCTTTAAAGGAGAGACTATGTAAAGATTATGTGAAAATTATCACACTCTTTAGCAGCACATTCATGACTGCTTCTGCACAAAGGGGTACCTGTAGCAAAGCTATAGCACCATATATAGGAAAGCCTCTAATAGGAGCAAGAAACAATCCCTTTTTATAGAATTCCTAGTACAGGTTAGAACACAGATGTTCATTCACCAAATGGATGCCATGAACTTGTTGTGGCTACATCTGCCTACAAGGTCTTTGAAGCAAGTTTAAGTTTTCTAGGGTAAAAAAGGTATCAAAGTGCATGAAAAGGGGGAGATGCTGCCAAAGTAGGGAAGCACTGAGGTAATGTCAGGAGTACACTGATACGTCATACTGCCAACTGTTCACTGAAGCTGAGTATAAAGAAATACAGTATGGTGTGTAATGGGCTGCCAACCCTGAGCTGACACCTAAGTGCTTGTCAAGTTCTAGCGGTGGTTATATCGAATGACAGCCTATGGTGAAAAGACATGTTCTTCTTCAGTACATCTAGGGCTGAGCTTTGCTGTTGATGCTCTCTCTATGGTCCTAGGTCCAGGCAAAAGTTGTCTTTCTTGTCTCATTAATGGTCTCATTCCCTGTTCAGTCAGCTGAGGAGTTAGCATTTATAACATTCCTAAAAACAGAGTTAAGAGGAAAAGAGCTAACAATGGCTAAGAGAGAGGCCAGCAGGGCCACATCAGGAAGATATCAGGTCTCCCCAGTGTCTTGTTTTTGGCAGGCCACAAGCTTGTATGAACTCAGTATAATTCCTGCTGTCCTGTGGATCTGGGGAAATGGAAAATGTAAAGAGTGTGTATGTATCTCCAGTTAAATAATGAGAAGCAATTTCATTTGTGAGATTCCTGTCATTTGTGTGAGGCTTTTCATGGGCGAGAGGAATTACAACTGAAGGGAGAAAACACTCAAAAAGGGCATTGCAGCTGTACTCCTTAGGGATTTTAGTTGGTAGATGTGAATCTATTAAAGATATGTTAAAATGGATATGCAGTACAGCCTGTTAAAAAGGATAACATGAGAGAACTTTAACTGTACTAAATATACAGGTCAGAAGTTGATTGTTTCTTTATTTTTAAAGCATCACTGTTTCATCACTGAGGAAGAATAATGCTCAGATAGATCCCACTGCAAGGTTTCATATAGTAGGTGGGCTCTTTTACAGGTTCGATAAGACATTGTGAGTGTCCTGGTCAATGTGCAGATCTTAATAATTTGTTTTTCAGGCTCTATTGATCGTTTCCAGGTTATATTCAGTAATGAGCAGTGAAAAGAAAACAAATGCAATTTTAGAAGGTTTTCCCATAAAAAGGAAAACAGAGAAATATTAAGTAATAAAGCACTCTATGATGTTTTAGCTATTTGCATTTTACTAATATTGGTCACAGTCTACTTTAGTTAAGATCACAGAGGAGTTTCCCTTCTAAGCCTTTAAGCTTTGGACTTTTTTTTCCTACGGTAGATTACAAGAAAGTTGCTTCTTTCTGTATAACTTTGTTCATGTGTTGCAAGAGGTTCAGAAGAATCACTAGGTGCAAGCCGTGCTGAGTGGTGAATTATTCGCTTGGCTCTTCAGAACCTTGAACTCCTCCAATGTGGTCAGGATCTCTGTCAGAATATTACCAGAAAATCCATGAGCTGGGAAGAGGGACATTCTGCCTTTCTTCTTAAAGTAAAATGCTCTCTTAAAGTGTGCCCAGAAGGAGCAAACAGCAAACGTTTGTCTTCTGAGTTTTATTCATTGCCCTCCACTGTACGGCTGTGAAGGTTTCCAGTGGCCTAGGGATGCTTTCTGCCATTAAAGTACATTGCTTTCAAAAGACAAGGTAAGAGACTGAAGAGACCCTCCTCCTTCAAATTAAACTCAGCAAATGTTTTTTTGTTAAGCAAACCAACACCCTGCCCAAGCAAATGAAACCAATTTCTTTATTGGAGTAAATTTCAATATAATGTTCAGAAAAGTTTGGGGGTTGGGGGGAAATGTGTGTTCTGTTCTTTGCATTTGTAACAGTTTCTCCAACATGAAATGAAAAAGAGTCTAATCTGTGAAAGCTAACTTGCTGTTTAAGATTTCTAAATGTTCAGATGCCTGTGATTTACCTCAGACTGATTTAAAATTTGCCATGGATTCAGAGTTCAAATCCTGTTTGGACTGATAGAGTTGAAAGATTATTTCCCTAAAAACCTACAAACTTTTTTATTTTTTTATCAAACGAAAATGAGTTTCTTGTGTATGGCAGCATACTAGATTGAAGGGTATAATACAACAATGATACTATTTCAATTTTTATTAGAATTATTCCTACTTGTGGAGGAAGCTCCAGCATCAGTTTCTTGGTAAGTCATAATTAGTTAGTAAAAAACAAATTAGTACTTATTTCAACTTTGGCATAACTGCAGCATGGGCTGCACTGATGCTGGTTTTAGTTGCATCTGTGGATAACGATTATAGGCCACATTTCTCTCTGGTTTAATTCCCTTCTTTTCAAGAACTTTATATCAGGGTTTCATGGATTTGTTGTTGTACTCCGCACACCTATGTGACTCAGCAGAGTCATTGTGCTTGAATGTAGTATTTTGTTAACTCTCAGAGAAATCTGGAGTCCTTTTGCTCATGGTTGTACAATATTACATTAAGGGTTAGGGTTTTTTTTTTTTTATGTATAGGTATATCAAAACATGCCATTACTAATGACAACATTTTTTAGTAGATGTTGGAAGACTGTATACGATTTCACATTGTTATTAGAGCAACTTTACCAAAGACAAGGATGCATTAGTGAATAATAAGATTCAGTCAAATATCATGGAAACAGTAGAAAAAGTTTTATTCCACTTTCAAAGAAAGTAGGAAGTGTGCCTCCTGATCTGAAGGATTTCTGTCATCGATGTGAGAGGCAAAACTGTGGCAACAAGTGAAGATTCTTGGAATCTCTGGAATTATTTCCACTTTGGCTAGGATCTTTCTTGAAATGCCGTGTGATAATCTGTTAGGTGATTAAAAAAATATATGTTGATGTCTTATGAGTAGGTATTAATTGTAGGTAACAAATCTGAGTGCTTCTTTTTGTCATAATAGTAGTTACAAGTCTAGATGCTAGGAAAAGCCTAGGCTCCTCCACATTAGCAATTGCTGATTATGGTTCCATATTTCATGATGCTGAATTATTTCTGTAGTGCAGTGAGTAGGAAACACATCCACCTGTAATAGATTATGTTGATTGGTTTTGCTGGCAGATGTGAGAGAGTATCATTGCTCATTAGATGATGAGCCTAATTGGTTTTCACCAGAATTGCATAGACAATATTCTCTTAATCTGTTCCCGCACAGGGCACTTAATTTCAAAATCCCAGAATTATTGTTTAATTGTTAACATTTTTCAGATAGTGGTTATTCTGTGGGTTGGATTTATAATAAAAATGCTGATCTGTCCTTTATATGGGAGGGAATTACGGATGAAAAGGTCATATGGGAAATATCCACTGTGACCTGCCCCCTCCATCTGGAGTCAGTACACTACTTTCCTGAGAACTGACATTTTTGAGGACAAGGAATTGATAAGAAAGTTCCAGACAGGAAGATGGAAAGAAGGATCAAACTTGGGGCCAAAACATTCAATGGCAGATGACTAAAATGAGTGATCTGAGCTTTCACAGCTTGGTTGCTCAGGCCTCTGAGGTGCTGAGCCCTGGAGCTCCCTCCCATTGGGTTTACATGGCTAGATTTTATAGGCTACAGGTTGAGAAGAAATTGTTTTAAATACTTAGGTCCCTTGCTTCTCCCCCTGAAATGCTGGCCCACAGTGAATGGTCTCTATTTGCTGCTGGCTGGAAGCAGGGAGGTAAATCCATGTGTATGTCTTGTACAGGATGCCAGACCAGCCAGGTCGCAGCTGTAGGGCTCAGGGCACTCATGGTGGCCTGAAGCTGTGGTGGATCTCTGGCCCTGCTCACCACTTTGCTGAGCTGCTGTGGCAGCACATTGCCTACATGCTCCTTGTCCCACTGCGCAGAACAGCTCAGGAGCAGCCCTGAGGAAGGCAATGTGGGGATAGTGCACCTTGAGGTCAGCGGGAGGGAAGAAAGGGAGTCATTGATGTAAAGTGTCATCCTGTCTTAGCCCTGTGGTAACAACAACAACACAGGACTCGGAGGGACTTCCTGAGTCGTCAGATCCACTCTTTTGATATCAAAAGTATGTTGCATCGCCTCTTTTGAACTGATTGAGCTGCTTATTAAAACCAGTGATGCATGTTGCTCTTGCTGCTCTTAATGACAGATTCTTGTGGAACCTCACTACCCTGAGCCAAAAATTCCCTTAAACGCCAGTTTAAGCGTATTCTGTACCAGTGCAAATTTGGGTAGCCTTGTGCTGGTAGTGATGACTGAACTTATTCTTGACTTTCCTTTCCAAAGGACCCTGAAATTATTTTAGAAGACCGTTTTCTCAAGGAATTCAGCCTACACTATGTTTCTGAGGGAAATATGTCCCCCCATGAGCCTGACTCTCACTTCTGCAGCTAGGGTATTACAGCACTATCATTTGCACCTAGTGAAATTTCATTCCTATTTTCTACAGGTGCTAGTGCTGGCGTAGTATAATAGGAGTCAGTTTCTTCTGTCTGCTGCGGTATTCTTGGGAGCTGTAATGTAAATTGAGTGTAGCAGTAGAACGACAAGAGTTTCCCAATGGTGTTTAACAGTTTGAATTAATTCCATATCACTAGGGGAGCTTATTCAAAAGCGGGCTTTCTGAAAGGGATTCCTTGGCTGAGCTTTCCAAAGCAAGTCCAGAGAAATTTCAACTTTCCACTGAGTCGGTTATCTGTTAACTCTAATGGAAAGCTTGATTTTAAATCCCCTAGGCTGCTTTGAACATTGACTGCCTCTGCCTGGCAACCCCTAAACTGTGTTTCTCTGGCAAGGAAAAAAAGTAGCTCCAGTTTAGGCGATGACCAAGTCTGTATTTGTCATGGGGCTGGTTCCCTGAGTTCTCTGCTGTAAAGCTGGGGGAAATCCTTTCAAACTGGAGAAAGATATGCGGATAGATGGTTTTGATTAGAGGGAGAGGGCTTCGAAACCCAAGTGGATAATCACTGTAATGTTAATGAACTGATGCTTTTTGAAGCAGGGAATGGCTTAGTCTCTTGAATTTAGCTCTCTCTCTGGAAACTGAATTTGGCAATGGCTGAAATGCAGGAAGAGAAAAGAGAGAAAGCAGAAGCATTTTATTCTCTTAAAAATTCAGGATTAGAGATGTGGATCATATATAAAAATCATATCCTTTTTTTTTCCCCCAGTTTATCATGCGCAATCTGTCTAGGTCAGAGACTATTTTGGTGGGCAGAGCAGGAAATACATAGTGCTGTCAGGAACAAAGGAGGCAAACGATTAAAAATATCACAATGCTTTGGAGAAGTAATCCTGGAAAAAGCACAGCTGGTCTGCCCTGAAGGGAGAGGGGTGTCCTGGGCTATTTTCAAAGCTTCGTACCTGGGCCTACCCTGACTGAGCTCTAGCAAAATGGCAGGAGTTTGTTGTAATATAGTCCTGGGCTGCCTTTAAAAAAGGAAAATGAAACAGAATAGCCAAATGAGAAATGTGTCACTACTATAAAAGAATATTGGCTATAAATACAGTTCAAGCTGATCTTTTAAATAGATCTTAGCAAATCTTAGCAAAGGAGGTAGCACATTTTAGGTGAGCGAAAACAAGCTCTTCAACGTATCAGGATCTAAGGAGTCATGACTGTCTGAAAAAGAAAAGGCAGTATAGAGAGCTCCAAAAAGCATCTTTACATTTTATGCTGAAGCCTACAAAGAAGGATTGGTACTACAAAATGCCTGAGTAATTTAATTGGTTAGACTAGTGCCCTTCCACCAGCTGGCCTGGCAGGGTGGAGAATTTTGTGGAACAGCTTGCTGTGCCATTTGCAGGATTGCTCTCTACAGATGTCGACACCTTAGATGACATCCAGGCACCAGCTTAGAATATGTGTATGTATACATATGTATGTGTAATGTCCAGGGAATAAGAAGGGAAGGAAGAAAATCTAAAGCCTTTTGGAATGACCACAGTTCCCAAAATGAGGGACTTGGGCATGCCTGTGTGATGATGTGGAGCGCCACAGTAGCAGACTTGGGCCAGTCAATCTACATAACAGAACATTTGCAGTATTGCTGGAAAATAGAAGAGGTTTGCAGACAGTGATATCACTTTTGGGCTCAAAGGAGTTTGAGATGTACCTGCCCACCATGCTTGGGTTTCTGAGGGTAACATGGGTAAACCTTGCTCGGCTGGACCTGTCACTTGTCTCAGGATAAGAAACGTTTTTTCTGAACTCCTAGGTGGAAGTAGAAGAGTTTCAGCCATTATTTATTTATTACTGCCCTTGAAACAAATGACAGAGAAAACAGGTAGTTTCCAGACTTACCACTCCCTATCTCTAACAACAGCCCATCTTAGGTCACTAATCCTTATGTAACCTTGACCAACCCTTCACTGCCTTCTTTCAAAATGATAATCATCTCCAAGGACAGAGAAAGGCTATGTTCACATTACTGTTTTGGTTTGGAGCAGTGGTGTGCATGCCTTGATGTTCCCTGGTCACCATGCACCCCATGTGTGTGCCAAATGCACTATAACTCTGATGGTAAAATACAAATCAGATACATACTGCACGGATACACTAACAGATACACATGCCTGGTGGGGATGTTTACCTCATACTAATTTAGTCTGAGGTAAAACTGCCGAACTGCTTTTAATGAGGGGCCTCAGTGCTAACTGCTTTGATTTATGGATCTATCCGACTATGCCAAGGTATTTGATAATGTAGACATAGCCAAAGCTGGTCTGTGCAGTTCAGGTGAAACATCCGTACTAGGTTGCACTAATCACACACTGGCAAGAAAATAGGTTTCTGAGGTCACATAGTCCTTTCCCTTGTTCTAAGGGACTAAACAGTCCTGGTGTTATTAATGTCTGAATCTGAGGACATGTGTTAATTATTTGGATACAATCCATGCCAGTATAATTCAAGCTGACTTTTAAATATGGATGATTAAATCTCGCAAAAGAACTGACAACACCTTTTTGAGGAAAAGACATCTGAACTGTGCACTGTTGCTTATCACAATGAGTCTCATTCATTAATATCAGAAAAAAATCATAACCATATATAACAGACATAAAAGTGCTAATCTAAATTAAGGGCTTCTTTAGGTATGTTAAAATATAAGATTAGTTGAAAATAGTGAAATGTCTGGAGTTGTGGATATTTGCTTTCCTGCTTCTAAGTCATTTGTTCCATTTACTTCACATTTACTGTCTTTTCTCTACAGCTATGTGGGTTAAAATCCTGTTTTTGACAAAAACAGGTGATGTTCTCAGAGACTTAAAGTAACTTATGTTCTCATGAGAAGCTAATGAAATGGCCAAAATCATGACAACACTGGAGCCAATTCAGGAGCATCATATGGCATCTCCCAGTGACTCAAACTACACCACTGCCCTAGTCGGATATCCTAGATATAGCAGGTCACCCCTGTAAGCCCAGCCACTCTCTGGGGGCTCCCCTTAGAGCTGAGATTTTGCAGAGCATGATACCCCACTGCAGCTTCTCCCTGGGGCTTGGCCATTGGGGCGAGTGCCCTGCTCAGCTGAGCGAAGTTACAGGCTTTCCTCCAGCAAGGAAACACCTTCCTTTTTCGGCAGAAAGATGTGTGAAGGAGGGAAGGAGAAAAATTGCCTTTTTAGAGGAAGGGAGTCAGTTAGGGATTAAGTGGTAAGTAATTCACTTTGCCTCCTTTCCTTGCACATATGCAGTATACACTGTATTTGTTTTAACCGGAAGAGCTGTGTTCTCGCTGAAGTTGAACTGTGATTTTACTCAACAGCAAAATAGGAGAAAAAGTATCACTTCAGGTTTAAGGGTATTAAAAACCTGGAATTACCTGAAATAACCATGGTAACAAGCTCTGAAGTAATAGCAGTTGCTCATATTACCATAGAAACAGGACTTTAAAAGTGGAAATTGCCTATAATTTATCTCTGTTGCTTACAGTGACAATAATATGTATTTTTGTGAAAAAATACACACATATTTTGGCTATGGTAACTGTCAAGAAGTTATTCAAAAATTATTTAAATATATTCAAAAGGTACCATTTATTACTTTGTTGTCATGGTTATTTCTTGTTATTAGTCCCCACAAGAGTAACATACAAAAAAATGGACAATTTTAATAAAGTGTAAAATTTTGTAGATAGTGATATAATAAACAAACAAAAGATAAAGTCAGACTGTGTTACTTTTAAATAGGCTAAAAATGTCTGTTGTAGTTTTTGATAAACAGTGATTTCCTATCAGAGTGGCTGTATATTTGTACATTGTGTTTGCTGAAATGGTAGGTGGTGTAGCAGGCCACAAGTTGGTGAGGCAGCCCCCAGGGAGGTTCGCCTGCCCGTGGAGTCATGTTGGCCGCGACTGAGACCTCCATATGAAACTTGCTGTGATTTTACAGGAATCTTTCTAGATTCACTGAATTTAGTACCAGACCTTGAGCTCTTATCAGTGTGGATCAGTGTGCCGTAGGGATCAGGACCGTTGTGATTCTGGAGTTTCATTTCTGATAGTAGGTGAAGTCAGGTGAAGGGCTGGCAAAGGTGATGTTAATGTAGCTCTTAGGACTGATGATCTTTCTGTGGTACAGGAAGCCTGTGCAGATGCAAACAGGGTAAGAGATCTGCAGGCGTGTGTTGGTGGGAGGTGGAGAGAGGGAATAGGTGGAAGAGCCAGATGAGTTACGCTAGCATTCCCCCAGACATGGCTCAGGAAATAGGTGAAAGGAAATGGAGGGTTTAGAAAGAACTTATGTTTTTCTCAGAATGCATGGAGGCTCAAAATCGAGCTGGGAGCCAAGACAGGAGTGGTTAAAAATTCTGTTGTAAGAGAAGCTGGGCAATCCTGAAGAAAGGATCTATTCTGGAGTCTCTACCCTCAGGAGATCTGTGGGTGGAAAGGGGAAGAGAGTGGAGGGTGTGCTGAAGCTGGAGAAAGGGGGAATGCAGTACAAAGCCTCAGCTTTCAGGGTGATCAGGCAGTGACCAGGCATCTCCTTGCTCCTATACTTTTTTGGAGAAGTAGCTGGTGAAAATCGAAGAGGAAGACATTGCGGTGATTCAGCTGGCAGTTAGAAGTTGTGCTCTTCTGCCTGTGAAGGCGGAAGATACTAAGACCCCAGCAACCACAGTCATTCAAATGTTAGGCTTTTTTATAAAATTTGGAAGCATAATGCTAACCTGTTGGTACGTTTCCTCTGTCTTTCCCATCTGCTTCATGGTTTAAACTCTTGCTTCGTCATAGTCTGAGACTCTAGAGCTTGCTACTCTGAGCTATTTGGTGCCGTCAGGCATGGAATAGATGCTGTGTGTGGCAGAGGAGGTTTAAATCAGAAACACTTTTTTTTTGTAAACTCTGGTGCATGTAGATTAGCAGTTTCAGTAATTTGTTCCAGCTTTCCTTACAGTATGGACAGTAAGGGCTGCTGCTTATATATGCAGAGGATAAATTTGGCACTTCCCTTGTCTTCGCTGGTTGTTAACGCAAAGACTGCTGAAGTGAGAGCTGAGTGTGTGCAAGGACTGACAAGGGTGGATGGCGACCAAGAAGTTGGGCAGAGGTCATCCTGGACACGAGGAGGGAGAACTGGTGTGTATGTGTGTGCTTATAAATTGGTGGAGTTTCAGCTAAAGTAACTGATGATTTTGCTTCTCCATCGGTGCAGTAGAGCCCTATTCTACAGGGGAACTCGTAATTGAAAAATTTGAACACAGATGATGCCTCTGGCCTCGCTGAGAAGCTCTGATTGTAATATTGGGAACTGAGGTGACAAAGAAAGCTGATCATATTGTACAGTCTTGGGCAAGACGTTTAAGAAATCAGGCTACTTAGAGATCATGTCATACACAAAGTCTCTATAGCATGGACAACTCTTCTGAAAAACAAACTAACAATACAGCTGGCCCCAGCATTAAATGTCTCAAAGCTCTTTATCAGGCATCAAGTGAGCATTTATGGTTGTGAGCATAGTATACTAAATGGTGCTTCTTGTTAGCTATGCTAATGCCGAGATTACATTACTGAAAACTGTATAATAAGGGACTACTGATAATTAACACTGTATAAATCTTAATAAAAATAGCTAGTTGAAACAGCAAGATTTCACTCTTCCTATTAATGCCTACAGACCTGGGGTTAGATTTAATTGAACTCCTAAGGGAAGGAGCACTGGCAATTATTAAAATTATTTAAACGCTGTTAAATAATGCCGTTAAATAACTATATGGCCACAGACAGTAGGGAAAAAAACACTGACCGTAACCCATTTCCATACAGGATTGAAAGATTCAGCTTTGATAATGCTGCCAGCATTTTATAAACTGCTTGTATTTATGTAGTAATGAAAAAATATAAACCTGCACATATTTCATTGCAGAGAAAACAAATGAAGCCAAGTCTGAGGAGGGCTGTGTTTAATCATGAAATGTGCAACATTTGGCTGTAGTGAATTAGCCATTTGTCTTAGCAATGCACAGCCTCAAGGGAGCTGGAGGCACAGTGGACAAATTCAGCGCTTTTGTGTGTGTGCTCTCTAGGGACCTCGGTTAGAATTTTGAAGGGACGCAGAAAGAACTGCTTTCAGAGTCCCTACGTACATCTTAGTTAATGTGATCCTGAAGTTGCAGCAACTGCCCCCCTCCCCCTGTATCATTAGCATATCAGTCAAAGAGCAGTGTATGATTTGGATCAGAGGAAAATGAATAAGGCACAATGAGGTTTTGTTGTAGGATGATTTGTCATATGGCTTCCACAGATAAGAAATCCACTGTAAGACTTATCCAAGCTTCTGCATATCTCAGCATCCGTAGTCTCTTCTCTATGTGTTTAGCAGGGTTTGCTTTGCTATAGGGCTTGTCTTTTTGTAAAAAGGAGGGAGTATTTGCTGGGCTTCAGTATGTGAACACTCAGAAAACTTTTTTTTTCCTAAAGTGAATGTTTTGATTAACTCATTTCTTTTTTCGTTAGCACAAATTGTATCGATCAACTTGCTTCTGAAAAAGGCATTAATATTTGAAGCCTTGCAGATAGGAAGGCAGCGGTGATATCAATCTTTTCATTTGTATAACACCAGTTAAATTATCAGCATTCTGTGCCATCAGGCTTTCCAGAAATCCAGGCATCCAGTTCATGTGTCCCAGCAGCACCAGTTAATTTTTGACTGAGTTAGGAGCCTGTGAATTCGCTTCTTGTGGATCCCTGCCAACCTGATTTTGGCATTTATTTCTGGGCAGCTTTTGTCAGATATTTATCCTTCTCTTTCTCTGTTGTGGTGGCTGGGTCAGCTCAGGTCAGAGACTGCTTTTGGATTTAAATTTAAAATGTTAATTTAGCAAGCATATATTTTTAGGTTGGAAATGTAGCCATTGCTAACCCTCGGTTGCCTTTCTCACAGCTGGTGAGAGCAGAGAGATCAGGCATCCTGGTAAAGTCTGACCAGTGAAATTGTTAATGTTTCAAGTGTACTAGCTGAATAATTCTCAAACTCTTGTCTGTGGAGCCTTTCATGGCCACGTGCAGAGTTGAATCACTAAAGAGCTGTGAGTTGGAGGACTGGGAGAATTGGTATTATATGTATTAAGGAATCTCTTACTTGTGAGGTTGGATGAAAACTGTGGGGAAAAATTGCAGAGCCATTGATACAAGCCGCCTTCATCTTCCTTCCTTGAATGGCCACATTCTGTAGTAGGACTGTGAAACTGCAGAATATTTTAGGTCCTGGAATAACCTATGAAATTCATTCCCTTTTATGTTTTCATTGAAGCAGCTACCTGTTAAAGTCATAAGAGGTCTAGCAATCTATCGGATGAGACAGATCTAAATTTTTGTGTATTGTAACTGTGTAGCTCTGTAATACAGTATTGACATTGCTAGTAACAGGTCATAAGCTTTGTACTGAGTTTGCAAGGCCTCAAAACTGAGCCTTCTCAGGCTTGCTCTGTCTGAACTTTTCTTGACCTGCCGGCAGCTTTGTTTTACTTAGTTTAGCTGTGATAGCAATTTCTCTAATTGACCAGGTGTCTATGGCTAATTTATTTTACTTTTGTTATCTTTGTATGGTACAACCATAGTTTTATATAGATAGCAGTAGCAAGCAGCTATTCTGTATAGAACGAAATATTTATGACTTTAACACAATGACGTAGCGCAGAGAAGAGGCCTTGAGAATTGGAGACACAGGATGCGGTGTAGAGCAGTGCAAGCGCAGGATGACAAGAGATGGGGGAGCTAGAGACCCCATTGCTATAAACAACTGGGCAATGGTCTGTTAAAGAAATTCAGACCTGGAGCAGGACAAAACTGGTTTTAGGGGCATCAAAAAGAACAAAGTAATAGTATCTAACACACGTAAGAAGTACCATATATAGGAAATTTGGATGTGATGTGGACCTGCAGAGGGATGAAGAAACAGCAAAGATGTAAAAGCCTGTTAGCAAACATATAAAAATGACCCCTAGTGGATCCTAGAGTGAGGAAGAAGAAACTAACAGCATGAACATCATATTCTTCCTGGCAAAGGACTCCAGATTCTGATGACTTGCCATAACCCCACCACCACAAGGGTAAAACCACCAAATATGGGACTCAGAGGAGCAGTGGAAGGATAAGGAAAACATTAGGAAAAGGGGTAGAAACCTAACAAGTTTTTGTATAACAATTTTAGCTGTATCATTACTATTATTGAGGCTCTTTCTATATTTTAACTGCATTATTATTCTTTCTTTTTCTGGAACAATTAATTCTGGACTAATAATGCTCAAACTTTTAAGACTTCAGTTACACTATCATAAACCCTTGGGCATTGTAGGCTGTGTTTTCCCTTTATCCATAAACAAGATTTTGAATGTAGCAGTATCTCCTTCCTGCTCTTAAAAGCATGATTAGGAAGCTTAATTTTAACCCTGTGAAAAGGTTTGTAAATACATGAGGGGTGTTCATGCCTAACTGTGGGTATCCAGAACCTCAGTTCCCTATTTAGGCTCCCAAAGGTGACTTTAATTACTTCAATTCAAAACCTGCCTCTGTTAAACTGGCCTCCTCACTTAGGTGCCTGAGTTAAGTAGTGTGAATATGCCCTTGGGAGGCACAAAGTTGTACTGTGCACATCTGCCTGAATCTCTGGAAAATTTGCAGTCTCTAGTTTGTGAGTGTATTTTTGTGTTATCTGCTTAAAATGTATTTCCTTAAGGCAATAACTCAGTTATAGTACTTGTACGTATTATGTTTAGCACAGCTGACACTGATGGGAGTCTTAAGTACAATCATAATGCAAATATGTTAATCTGAATAAGGATGACTTTTGTTTGTTGGAAGGAAAGGACACAATGGCTACAACTTGTTAGTACTGTCTAAGAGCTGATGATACCAATCTTTGCTACCAAATAATCTCTTTAAAAATACTTTAGTTAAAACTGAGTGAGTATTTTTAAATAATCCGTCCTGCTTAGTGGATTGATGATAAAGGAATTAGATTTTCTATTGGCACCTTTGAGAAGCTGCAACAATCTATGTTGCAGTGCTTTTGTTCTTGAGGGAGTCTGGGAAGAGAAGAAAACAAGCTCTTTAAAGCTAGAGGAAATAACAGAATGACTAAGCTCATTCTTCAGATGCTGTGACCTGACTGGTACCCATACGGATCTCCCAAAAGATATCCCATGGTTTTACAAGGCTTCCGGACCTTCTGTGTTCAAAAACATATGTGACTGTATGGCCATTCCCATCTCAGGCCTCAGCTCCAGAAGATCGGGGTCTATCAAAACTCTTCACTTGATAATTGGATTGTTCAGAGCAGCCTTTAGAGGTACTTAATTTAATTCTGGAGGCTTATGGTCCCACAAATGACTTGGGCCAGGACAGTGGCTGGTACATTCACATCCAGGTGAGCCATCAGTGCTGTGGCCCTCAGAGTCTCAATGCCAGGATATGTAATGTGGACAAAGAAAGCAGTGCAGGGCTGGTGATCCTGAACCACTGGAAACTCGGAGCCTGTACTCAAGTAAAACTCAAGTCGAATCACTGAAAGGAAGGACCCAGAAAATGCTATGGTGAGAGCAAAGGGGCAAAGGGAATCCAAGAGGATGAGAATTGAAAGCAAAACAAGAACTTAAATGTGAACAACTAGGCACAGTGATAAAAAGGTAACACAATTTTTCTGCTAATGAAGCCAATTCAAATCCTGAATTTAGATTGTGATAAAGTAATACATCTCAAATGGCTATATCTTCCTTGTCTCAGTTTGATCTTCTCATTTAACTCCACTTGCCTAGCATAATGAAAAGAAAAAATCTAGAAAAGGGTTAAAACAGCAGGAGAAAGGAGGAAGGGAAACATACTCCTTCGTGAACAAATTCTTGTTACTGTAATAAGAGTCTCCTTCCAGAGAAGCAGCAGATATGGTAGAGATGGATATGCAGCAGTACAGTGGTCCTCTATGTCCCTGATGAGAGACAAGACAAGTGTTTGAATCATGGGCTTGCTTCAAAACGATTGTTTTCCTTTGTATTCTGTAGAGAAGCCCTGAGAGGGGAAGATTGCTCTTGGACACAGCAAAAGTTGCCCACAACTGATATCTTTCACTTGCACTACATCCATCTGGTCTCTGCAGCCTAGGTAGTGCAAATTAGATAGGCATAGCATCGAATAACCTTGGATATTTTCTACGTTTTCTTTTCCTTTTTTTTTTTTTTCTGGCATTACCAAATCTCACTAAAAGTAAGTGCCTCACTAGTTGATGTTCCCACCAGGAACTAGAGGTGCTCTTGCCTAACAGGCTTGGGAATCCTCAGAAGTCTTCTATTGTGTCCCCAAGTCTGGGTCAACTAGCAAAGTCCTAGAGCATATACCAGACCTCATTTTGAGGATGAGTAAGTGCATTGTACTGAAAACATTAGGATGACTTTTGTGGTTAATGGCAAGCATAGACAAATTTTTTTTAATCAGGCCCTCTGTGTCTGTGGCTTAATAAACATTTTTTTTTTTGAGAGATAGATGGTTCCATAGAACAGTTAGTCATTCCTTTTTTTTCCCTAAATTCAGACATAGAAAAGAGCAAAAAATTTGTTGTGCCTTTGCTGTATAACTTCAAATACATGTATTTGCCATATTTTATATGGACTTGGAGAGTACAGACAGGACATTCGGGCAGAAAACGTCTTTCTTCCAGTTGCTACTCACTCAGGGCAGTTCTGATCAAGTGCAAAAACACGCAGCAGGGCTCTTTTTTCATATCGCAGGTTAGGAGCGAAGGGCCTGAAGTCTGCTGAAGTTCCTGTTAGCTGGTTTGGATCTGGTTCCTTAGCAACATGAAATTTTCCTCTAGACTTCTCTGCAAAGGCTTCACTCTGACAAAGGAAATCAGAAATAGTAGTAGTAGTAGTATTTGCTTTTTCCACTAACATAGTGTTTATTTGTTCCAGTAACAAAGAATAGGGGCTCCTGGTGAAAAGGTGACAAATATGAAATGGTTGAAAAGAGATGGCTTCATATCTAATGCAAAGTGAATGCATTTCCATGGGATGCTCTGCAAATGGAAATTCTGCAGAATAAGGCAACAGCAACAAAAAAACAAACAAACAAACAAACTGAGCAATATTGTCACATAAATTAAAATTAAAGTAATATAAGATGCTTCTAGTGTTTCTTACTAAGTTGTCACTAGGGAAAATGCCTGTATAAAGCATAACACACTGGAAATTCCAGTTTATTGTAAGTAAAAATAATATTTTTTCTAAATTTAAGCTATATCAAATGGTGTAAAGCAATATCTCATTCAATATTTGCTTTCATTTGCACAGATGAAAACTGGGAGAGTCTGTGGGAGGCACTGTTTGGGTCCCACTTTGAGGAATTGCATGTTTTAATAACAGCGACCTGTTTTATGTGTGCGCACGCTTTGTTTTGTTATTTAAACCTAACAACATCCCCCAGATCTTATAGCTGTTTTGTTGCTGTTGTGTCAGCCTACCAGCTTACAATCTGGTTGCTAAATAAGTGCAGCAAAAAATCATTTCTGCCTCCATATGGAAAGGTGTCCAGTCTAATACACTTTTCTGAGAATTATTTTTGCTGTCCGAAGGCAAAATATCAGCATAAGTGGCTCATTTGGTTGGCTCCATTCCAGCATTATCTGCCAGAGTACAGACAGCCGTGGATATTCTTGCAGGCATTATCAGATAAAGCTGAAAGGACAAATTTAAGCTAAGGGAGCTGATCCAGTTCCCTGTTCATTTTGGAAATAGAATCGAAACTTTAAAGTCTGAATAAAAATCCCTCTTTGTTTCCATTTTCTAGCTTTTAATTAATTTCACTTTTACCATTTTAATGCGGACCTTTAATCTTTTGCTGGTGTGCTCAGTGTCTGCATTTTAGCCTGTGATCCTGCATTGATGGGGAGGATATCGGTCATACTGAACTGGAGCGAGGGATGTCCCCAGAGCCTGGCTGACCACGGAGGGGGCAGAGACTCCTGGAATGAGCCCTGTGGACACCCAAAACCTGCAGCAGCTGCCTGCTGCTCCACCAGCTCCATGGTGGCTTCCAGCCCCTTGCCCAGCCTGGCTTTGTTTTCAAAGCTTAATTTGACCAGAGCTTGCCTTACCCTTAAAGGGATGATTCACCGCTGATATCCCCATATGTCCATAGTCATTCTCTCAGCTGACATTTTAAGCAGCAGATGGTTTACATAGTTGCTGCATCCTTTTACCAGATTTTTTACTACCTTAATGTTGCACATTAGCTGTGAAAATCTGGTAAGTGAGAATTATGATCTCTAGTGATAATCAAAATTGAACTTTTATGACTCTTGCTGCAACTGTGGTAGGTATCTAACTTCCAGATTATTTTTGCCTTATGCTGCTTTCTGTCCCTGTTCTATTTCAGCAGAAACGTTGGACTTTAAAAACAGCTTTTTCAGACTACTATTTTCTGTGGCTCCAACTGGAACAAGAATAAAATAAACAGAAACAAAATTATTTTGTTTGCAAGAACAAAATAAAGTCCTTCATGGAATACAGTTAATAGGCATTATAATGCTGAGAACTTTGACACTTTATTGGACGTTTCACTCCCTTGACTTTAGTTGAGGGTGATTGTGCATCAGCTTTTCTCTATTTGGTTTACAGTGTAAGGAGAAGAGTATCCAGATCTCGTTGCCTTTCTAGTTAATAATGAAGATCGTGAGGATAGGCCCGTGCTTGTATTTTACTGTACTACAAGTCTGCTGTAATGAATACAGAATGAAAATGGACTCATCTTGAAACCTTAGGATGCGTTCAATCAAAATGTAAGCACTACAGTTTTTTATTGGTACAATAAGTTGTGAAACTAACTGCAGATGTGAAGTTTGTATAGTCCGGGGTGTATAAGTGCTAAAACACAGCACTCATATCTAAGAACTTCCAATGCTTTAAAAGAGCTTGGATCAGTTTTAATTTGTGCTCTTATTATTCCAAACACCTTTGTTTAAAAGCCGTTATTCTCTTCTGTGAAGCTACTAGACAGACATGGATTCAAAATATAACTTCCACCTCTTAGGACATTTAAAACGTCCCAATTCAGGTACCGTAAACAAATGTGGAAGTCTGAATATGTTTTAAACACTTACTTTTGATCTCCTGCAAGCAGTCTGTTTAGATGTCATTGTGACTGATTAGAAAATTATTTGAAATATTTGTATATTCTAAAAGAAAATATTTTGATTTTTTTTCAATAGAAATGTTGAGAGACTTGATATGCTTCTTCAAAAGATTTTAAATTCTGTGAATCAGTATTTTATGATATTCCCTAGGTAAAAGCTGCTTGGTTGGAATAGTTCTTTCTTCAAATCAGGTTTGGTTCATAGAGCCATGCAGGGCTTGCCATGTGTCAAATTCAGGTCTGTGAGTATTTATCAATAAATTTACTAGACATTGTAGCTATGTGTAGTTCCACTTGTTGTTATTGTAGGGTGACCTGTTTAAACAGCTACTTTTATATCTTTGAATGTAAAAGCAAATTTTTTATAAAAGAGACATACTAAGTACAAAGTTATAGTTTCCTTTCAGTCTGCAATAGTTTAAGGGATTTTCTGGTTAGCATGTCCCTTAGGTACTATGCATCTTATTTAAAAACATTGTAAGATACTATTAGGCAATCTGAGCAATTGAACTGCACTGTAGCTCTTACACTTTTGTGTTCTTGGTGAGGTTAAATTTGGCTTTATTGTAATAACTCTAAAGCCCACTAAAATTCACACTACATTAAGCAGTTAAATGGGAGTCAACGTGACAATAGACTGCAGTTGGCAGGAATCGAAGAGATGTCTGTGAGGCCCTTCCACCTCACAGTTTCAGCAAGTCCAGGGTTTTCTGTAATGGTGGTTTGAAGGGTGCAGGGCAGGGACAAAAGCTGACAGGTATGCAGCAGTAAATCCTGCCTGCTAGAGCTCTGCTATTCCCTCTGAATCTTTATGAATTAAAGACTGGCCTCACCCCAGTATTCTCCCACTTGCCCCAGCAAATACAAAAGCTGCTACCAAGCACAGGCTTGTGGCCATTTGCCACAGCATCTGAGCCAGTATGTGCTAGCAGTGTCCTTCAAATGCACAGTAATTAGGTGTTTTAACCTCTATATTGCCCAAATTTTTCATGTGTAGAAACTCTCCTTATTGCACTGATTAAGCAATAGCCTTTAATAAGGAATTGGTTCTTGGATCAAAAGGAATCACATGAAGAGAGAGCTATTTTTTTTCTTTGGAACTTCCAGGAAAGGATGTTGAACAATAGCCAAGAGCACTTAATGAATGAAATATATCTGAGATGTGATTCTCCTTTGGCTTTGGTACTGTGCTTACATTTTTATTTGGCATTTTCCCATCTGGCACCTAGATATTCAGGGGTTGAAACCAGAAGCTTTGTTCCAGGTTTATTAGAGAGCTGTCATTATTTGAGAAGAAAATAGGAAGCCACAGATCATACTAGGATCTCAGCTATACAAGTATGTAACTGAAGGAGGTAAGCTTCCTTATGCGTTGATTTTTAGGCTTGAACAATACTATACGTACACTTTAATTAAAATAGCTACCTTTTGTAAAAAGTAATCAGTATTTGTATCATGCTAATTCGTATTACACATTTGATGCAAATTTACCAGAAATTAAATAATATTATGAGCCACTCCTTCAACTGACATGTTTATTCCTTCCTTAAATGCCTGTGGGAAGGTCTAGAAAAAGTTAAATAATGGCCTGAGTATGACTTTGGGCATTTGAAAGAGCAAGTCCTATGCTTGCAACTTTTTGCAGTTGCTTTGTTACGTTCAAGGAGGTTTGTGCTGCATCAAACCCATAGAAGCTAGCATTTCTTCTTAGATGAAAACAGCTCTAGTTCTGTCTTCTAGCTAGGGTTTTGTGGCAACATTAATGTACTATATGTCATAGCCTTCTTTCCATCCTACTTAATGCTCTCTTACAGTTGTTTCTCAAAGTGGAAATCCTTTCAGGCAGCACTATCTTGATTAAATTTTCATCCATAGGGCACTTCTTTTTTAAAGTATTCCTAACCTAAACCTTAATTTTTAACGTGCTTCAAAATGTTTAAAGATCTGTTTCTCCTATTTCCCTGCTTACTGCTTGAACTGCTTCTATCTGCTTGGCTCTTTTATGTCACCAGTCCTTATTTCCAGAAAGCATCATATGCTATAAACATTAACAGGCAGGGGCTGTGCCCCTTCCCCATGTTATTTTGAATGTCATATGTTTTCAGTAAAATGCATCTATATGGCTGTTATGTATTTGTTCTGGCATAGGTCACTGTTTGCGTATAGTTGTACATGTTGCCTTAACAGAAATTTTGTTACTTTTCAGGCATCTTTTTCTGCATTCCTTGTTTCTCAACCTCGGTTTTGGCAAGCAAAATCTAAGGCTAAAGTGCTCAACAGTGACATGTTCTATCTTTGGCCCCCTGCCTTGGACCTCTAAATTTGAAGGTGGGGTAGTCAAATACCTTTCAGAACAACTGAAGAGCATTTCATAGAAAGCTGCTAGAACTAAAGCCCTAGTAACCTGAGGTACAAAATGAACTGCATAATGAAAGTTTTACCGCCTCTGTAATGAGCGTATTGTTTTGGAAGTCTAGAGGAATAAGAAGTTCAGGCTGCTACTATTGGCCTAATTAATCATAGGAGACTGCTAACAACAATGTAAAGGGTGATGGCTAGCAGGAGAGGGAGTCTGCACCAATTAGGAATTTACCTAATTGAATTTTCCTAGTTGTGGAGGGAGTCTGCAGAATAGATTGGCTGGAGAAGGCTGTGTGTTTGGTTTGCCAGATCACTAACTTGGGCTGAGATATGTCAACAGCTCATGCTTGTATGTAGTGAGAGCTGTTAAAGTATTTCATTTAAAGGTGGAACAGAAACACAAAAACAGAGAGCAAACATTTTTTGAAAGATCGGAATGATAGCAGTGTATTAGCTTCCTAGGATGACAAAGTAAAATAAAATCAGGGATTAACGTACCTAACTGGAGGCCTTCTATGTGAAAATCTTTCCCAAGTGCCCCTTTCCTACTTGTTCCTTTTCCTAAAGGACACATCACTTTTTCCTATGGATGATGAATAAATTTTGCACAATGACAGCTTATTTAACGTTCGGTAAGCCAGGACGTTACTTTTTTATTATTGCTGCTTTCTAGTCTTACATCTGGAGAGACGTCTCTGTGTGGGGTACCTACAGTAAGTGATAGGGGGTAACAAACCTTATTCAGTTAATGAGGTACTACGTAGTAGTATTTCTAGTGCACCCACAAACACACTGCAATCTATTCCTTGAGTCAGAAAACCTTTATGCCTCCCAGCAAATCCACCTCTCTGGCTTTCTTCCTTTCTTCTGTTAACGTGTTTCCAGAGAAAGGACTGGTATCTGTTTTCTTCTCAGCTAAACTACAGGAACAATCGACTTGTGTTGTCTGCTTCGCATCTTCTTCTGTTTTGGGAATGGAACAGGTACTAAATATAGTGAGATTCTCCTCTTCCCCAAGGGCCTTTCCCTGTCCGAAAGTTCATCTGTTGGAGAGCCTGGGATTGCCCCAGGGGATGCTGCTCTCGCCCGTTTGCAAGTGACGGTGGCATGGGGGTTAAGAGAGGAACTGAAGTGTCCTTAGGTAGAGATTAATGAGGAGATAGTTTGTTGGTGACTACAAGTTAAATGACCTTTTTTAAAAATATGGGTGAACTGACAAAAGAGGAAACTTTAAAGCAAGAAAGGGGTCTTTATTTTGATTAGCAGGTAACAAACAGTTCCTTTTTAGCCTCCGACGTGGCTCTGGCCTGCCCGGGGAACAGGTCAACCACAACTTACCGGACGTGACACGGCTTGTCGACTGCATGAGCGGGATCCGGCTTTGCTTGTGTTACCCCGTCGGCTTGACGGCCAGGGGAGACCTATCCAGTGGTTCCCTCCTGAGCCAGCGTCTGTGCTCTCCCGGGCGTTGTTTTAGGGCATGGGCCCTGTGAGGTCCTCTGGCCTCGCGTGAGGTAGCAGGACCAAGTGGTGGCAGCCTACTGCCTGACCTAACTCGGTAGATCAGGCTTGCCGATGTAAACCTTTAGTTCACTAAAGCAGAGTAAAATTCTTCACATAGACAGTGAGTCTGGTCAGTCTTCCAGAACCGCTGGACCTCTGTCTATGCTTTACCCTGTCTGTGAGCTGGAGGGACTTTGGTGGCGATCGGCACATCTGTGGGACGTAAGACCGGGCAGCCTAATGTACCATCGGCTGCACCAAGCCCCTAAATCCGGCACTTCCATCTAGATGCAGATGTGGCCTTCGTTCTCCAGATGACCATCACTGGCTGTGACGTGGGTGGACGGGCTGCCTCCCAAATCTAACCCGGAAAAGGTGCCCCATCGTGGGGTTCGACAAGTAGCGGAGGAAAGAGGTGTTGTAGCTTGTCCTTCTGACCTGACTAGGTACCTAGAGTTTGGAAGATTTAGGAAATGAATTTGATGCATATTTTGGGTATTCAAACAGTTTTTAGGGTAAGGCTGCTTTATTAGTTCAATAGGAATTAATTTCCAGTTCATATATCCCTCCTTCCCATAAGGAGGTCTCTATATTTCTGCAGGCTAAGATGATAGCAAAAATATGTTGCCCATAGCATGCTACCTGCTGTTTTGTTTTTGTTTTTGTTTTTGCCTGTGGGCTAGTGAAGCACTTAATCAGGGAGCTGTGGCCTTTAAAGGAGGCAGAGGCAGAAGCTGAAGAGGAGTGGAGTATTAACCTCTTCTGGGCATGGTATCCTCTCACTGTATGATGTCCTTGGGCATAGAGCATGGCCTTGCCTAGACCTTTCCCTCAACAGAGAGTAACATGCAGGAAAAATCAGTCTTTTTCACTCAAAAAGATGTGAACTTTTCTCTAGGCTCAAATGATTTTATTTGCTAAATTGTCACGTTTTGTCTGAAGGAAGACATAGCCCTGAAATGGAGTGACTAGAGACTTTATATAGGTTTAATTAGCCCTCTAAGCACAAAAATTATAAGCACACCTGAATACTGATAAGTGCAAATAAATAATTTGATCAATGAAAATGTCTGAAGCAGACTTGTTTCCTGATGGATAGATGCCTTCATCAGGGTGCTCATGTTTTTACATTGCCCGCCAGAAGCTACAGCTACTCTAACTTGTCTTTTTGTTTTTTGTAGCATTTTTCTTTCTGAGTGGGGATAGCTTTGCCTCTATTCTTGTATCTTAAAATAGCTGAGGGATAAAATCTGCTACCTTTGTTCGAGAGTGCCATCAGTAGGTACCTTAAGTCTTCCGAGATAGGTACTGCAGGCCTAACAGTCTCAATTTTCTAACAGTGTCTTCTGGTACCAATCTTTGGAAGTGAAGTGCATGGCAGTAAATAGTTCAAAGGCAATTAAAAGTGTACCCTATACTTGAGTAGGAAAGATAATTACCACCCTTTTAGGAACTGCCTGAACATTTCAGTATGGTGACTCATCCCTATGTTCTCCTACACAGACAGTGTAGCTTTCTGTCATAGTTATCTTGCAAAGAGCATATTATAATTCCGCTTATATTTGTGTATGTCTATCCTCTGTATGGCTTAGCCTGCCTTAACAGTGTGTAAATACTGCTGAGTAAATAACAAATGAAAGGTGAGCCTGAAAAGACTCTGTTGTATTAGTCATTAAAAAGCTCAGACATCTGGGGTAGAATTTTCGTGAATTTCTTTTCCAAGAGACTTTCAGTGAAGGGTGAATGTCAGTCACCTAGCATACTGATTTGATAATAGTTTGGATGCATTTCAGATACTTGTCTGTAAATTAGGCTGGAAATGTTGAGTTTGGAAGGAGGAGGAAATGGATTATTTCAGGAGATTTATGAGTACCTCTAGTTATATTCTGGTTTAATGCTAATGTAGATCAACTTTTTCTTGTGACAATTTGACAGGACCCCCCCCCCCCTCCATCCTTGAAACAGACCGAAGATGACAAAAAAAAAGGAGCACACTGAATATTTTGATTTTTTTTTTAGAAGTGGATTTTGTTACTTTGAAAAAAAATTCTGTTGCGCAAAGAAAGGTGCAAACATCTGCATGTTCTTATTTTCCCCCTTCCTCTTTTCACACAGTCCTAGTTGTTTTCAACATCGAGCACTAGTTTTATGCAGAGACATTTCCACTGACTCCAGCAATATTGCTCACAATCTCTTGTGCAGTGCCTGAGAAGAGAATTAAATGTTAGTACTTCCAGGTTTAAACTATTTGTTTTCTTAAACATTCTGGGTCAAACTGAACTGTCTTGGCAGTTGTATGCATGCGTCTCTTACTAGTCGCACCTTCCCAGCCTTCCCTTACACTGCTTGTTTGATGCTTCTCCTGCGATGGGTTTTCTGTTATGCAGTTGTGTCAAAGCCGGATTCCCTCTCTCTCTCCAACTATATAGCTCCTGACAGTGCACCTCTGGCCTTTATTGACTTTCAGTCACTACAAATGCTCCAGAGCAGTCATAAAAAAAGTGACCAGACTCTTCAGGTGCCTGAAGAAAAAGCCTAGCTTCATTAGCTCCTCGGTTTTGTCAGAACTGAAATGCAGATTTGATTTTTGATCCAAACTTTGCACCTTTGTTTAGTGTCCAGTTACAAACTCAGGAAATTATTAATGGTGGTAGAAGTCCCTCGACATCAGTATAGTTTTATCTGAGATCAGTTTGACCTGTTTATCTTTTCCTCCCGTGGAATTCTTTTCCTCCCTCTTTTTGGAGAAAAGCTGGAGTTCCGTGGCAAAGTGGTCTGGGAGGAGTGGTGTGCTACTCCCTTTGAAATCGTTTGATAAATAGAGTGATAGAGGGCTTCAGGGGAGCACTCTGTCACTTTCAAGAGGAATAAATGTGTGTTTAATTAAAGTAATCTCTGTTTAGATTAGAATAAATCATTTTAATGCCAAGGGTGGTTTTTTGTAATGATTATGAGATGTCATTCAAAGGAAAGGCAGGGAGCTGATAAAGTTCTAAGAGCTCTATTTCCTAGACTCTTATGATCGATCACTTGTAAGAGGTGCTCTGCCAACAAAATGGTGATGTTTATTAAACAATATTCCATAGCACACGAGTAATTGATAGGACACATGGGGAAAAATCAACAATTCTGGGCCAGAGAAGTTCACAGAGACAAGAACTTTCCAATATATCAGGGGACTTTTCTTAAAGTGACTGCCTCTAGACTATGGGTTGCCAAGTCCAGTCAGCACTTAGTAGTTGCCAAGAGAAGTGTCCTGCAGTTAGACAGCCTCAAAATATTTTGTCTACAGATAACATTTGGGAGTACATCTGCTCTAAATGAACTTGGGAAAGAGTAATGATTCCATATCCAGTTGTGAGGGCAGTTTTACTGGTGCTTCAGTCCCCCATTTTTATTTCCTTTCTTCCTTGCTCTTTTGGAGCTGCTAGCCTGGCTCTAGTACTTTCTGATATCCCCATTTATTTACATGCCTTGCCTTGCATAGGAGAACTTAAAAGTATTTGAGACCTGCAGCGTCTGCAGCAGCTTAGCCTACCTAATGTCTTTGAGCCTGTTCCCTGGTACAGCTGAAAGTTTCTTGCATTGAAGCGTGCTTGCTGGGAAACAGCTGGGCAGCTCCGCACAGACCGCTGGGATGGGGTGTGCTGTTGGGATGGGGGAGAAGTAGCACAATTTCTGGGTATGAAGGACTGATTTCAGGTTAGATCTTGAAAGGGGAAGTGAGTCTGTCAGTGAATGCTGGCCTACTGCACGCTGAGCAGCAGAAATTTAACCTTCTGTTGGAATTCACGTCATGGCATTAGGTGCTTTGGATTACCAGGAAACAGTAAGCACCGAAAGAAAAGGAAACTGACACCTGATGTCCCTTCTGTACTTATGACTCACCAGGAAGGTACAGCTCCTGGTTCAGTGACTAATGTTCTGTTTTGCTCCACCCCAGGCAAGACTTAATCCATTAACTTTTATTACTTATATATGCCCTAAAATGTTCCATCTAGCAGGCAAACTAAAGGTGTTTCTCATCAAGTTAATGTCCCTGGTGAGGCTGGGTTCTGGAAAGCCCTGCAAGAAAATTCATTCTTGGACTACTACTGTGAAATAAATACAGAGCTGCTGCTTCTTATGTAACTGTGTAAAGCTGCAAGGATAAGTACCATTTTGTAAAGGTCTTGTAGTTCTCCTTGGCTTCATTTTGCACTGAAGAAGCAATTGGCTTTGGAGATGCAGCATCCTTGCAAAATGTTACAGTGAACAAAGCTAAACAGGTGGGACAAATGTCCCCCATCGCCCACCTCAAGGTGTCCATTCTCTTAATTTTCAATGCCTAATTCAGGGGCACAATACCTAAACCTACCAGCTGAGTTTGGCTAGACTACTAGTATTTCTGAGAATCAAGCTGTTACATGCTAAATGCTTAGATGTGACTTTTGTCTTGAGTGCTCTGAGTCCGGATGTGGGAAAGCTTTGGTGGTAGTTGCAGCAAAAGTTAATTTCTTAATTAAAAAAAAAAAAAAACAAAAAAGGGTTTTTTACAGTGGTACTTGTGGTCTGATTGTGCTCTTCTCCCTTTTCCTGAGCACCTTGACCTGCACAAGGGGTAAGATGGGGGAAGCACAAATATACCTGAAAGAATCAGCCACACTTTCCTCAGTATCTGGAACAGTACCACCTCTTCTTCATGAGGGAGCTGCCTAAAACTTGTGCTCTGAGGAACCACTGTAAAACAGGGTCTACTCGGGTCATGTTAACTTTATGAATTCAAAGGCCAGAAGCTTCCAAGGAGATATGCGCTGATATTTGGCAGGTTCTGCAGAACCACAGACTAAGAGGAGAAAATTCTGGATACTCTCTCCAGTGTAGGAGCAGTGTGTGGAGTGATCCCTCCTCCTCTAATGGAAGGTTGTGAAGTTTAGTGAATTTCCCTACTAATTCTGTCTATGTTAGTCAGCTACGAATTTCACCACTCTTCATGTTCTCAGACAAGAAAAAGTCTCTTTTATGCACTTATAGTAAAATCATTCTTTATAAAGTTATTATGAAAATAGCTTATCTATCTCCTGCAGAATAACCTAGCAGAGAGCATTTTTTTTAACTCTACTTAATGGAAAATATTTGCAGTTCTGACATTCCAGTACTAAAGTCAAAATGGCAAGTGTGATGGTTAACTGCCTCCATCTGAAGCTTTCTGTGGTTTTGCCTTTCAATCGAGGCTTCTAAGATGATCGATCAACTCACAGTCATTTTTTCTGACAAATTGGTCCACTCTTTTCCAAAATTTCATAGTTTTTTGGAATAAAAAGAACACATGTGTATATGTACGTAGTTACAGAGTGATTGTAGTGCTGGCCATTTCTACAATACCGTCCTCAGGGGCTTCCCTAGTATCAGGAAAATGATGTCATGGCAACTGAAATAGAGGCATCTCTTGATGCTGCAATCTCAGCGTGCTTCTCCATGCATGGCGTGAGCCATTCTGAAAAGTGCTTCTCTGTTTTTTTGGTTGCTTGTTTGTCCCTGCAGCAATCCTCAGAAGCTTTCATCAAACCCCACTACTGACTCACTCCCAAATCACAACATCATATTAAAGGCCAAAAATGGAGGTGAAATGAGAGATCTAGGCAAATCTTCAAAGTTATGATTCCACCTTGGTGGCATAATTGGGATTTTCTGGAAAGCAGGAGGAGGTACTGTTTGACTTCTTGAACAAACACACACAAATATTAGGATTGTCATATAGATCAAAAAACTTATAGAATCTAAAAGCTTATTAAGTACAAATGAACTCTTTCCATTTTGTATAGACAGAAGTTCAACCAGCATGAATTCTCCCTAGTTCACTTAAAACTTTTGTTTTTAATGTGAGTCCTCGCTGTATGCTTGAGTGCCAATCCATTCATCTTTGTTTCCTCAGCTATTTTGCAGTAAAACGTTCAAACACCAGAGAGTTGAAAATGAGACTCTGCAGAGCAAGTCATCGTAGGTAGTCTTAGCCAGTCCTTGCAGCAGTCAGAAATATTGGAAGAATACTAAACTAACAAGCTGGCAACCCTTCCTGTAGATTTTTGGGTCAATCTGTATCCTGATGTATCCCTTGTCTGTTATGCAGCAGAGATCCAGACCAGAAGCCCATTGCTGTGGGCTGTTCACGTCCATCGCACAGAACTCAGAAAGGCATCACCTTCAGAGGAGCCTTCCTGATGTGATGGTAGCTCACAGAGCTAGAAAGAAAGTGGATCCGAAAAACTCTTGATGTTAACCCAAGTGCAATGCATTCTGAGTTGAGTCGAATAAGCAATCAAGCAGGCTAGAAGCAAAATGAAAAGTTGTTGCTTCCTCATGCAATTCTGATGAGTTGAAAACCATGGTACAGTGCTGCTTACACTTGCAGGAGACTGCAACGGAATATTTGTTTTGTTCAGCGTGGTTGGAAGCAGCTGCAAACACTTCACAGAATTGAATGCTGAGTTTGAGGGCCTTCATCTCGTCAGCAAAATTTTCGAATGCTTCCACGACTTCAAGATCTGCCTGCTGCAAGAAGCTGCAGATCCACTCACTCTCAGCTAAATGCTGTCGTAGTGGTGAGCAGGGATATGATGAGCTGAGCTTCTATTTTGACATTAAGCAACTGATTAGCTCCAGATTATTCCCTGTCTGCCCATGTTGAGATTCTTCCAAGAGTAAATCACAGAAGTGCTGAGATAGGAAGGTACCTCTAGAGATTGCCTAGTCCAGCCATCCTTGCTCAAAACAAGATCTGCTGCAGCAGGTTGCTTATGGCCCTGTTCAGTCGAGTTTTGAATATCTCCAAGGATAGATGTGTTTGCTCCACAAACTCTCTGGGCAACCTGTTCCAGTTTTCAGCTGCCCTCACAGTGAAGAAGTGCTTTCTTATGTTCAGATGGAATTTCACTAATTTCAGTTTGTTGCCATTGTCTCTTGTCCTGTTACAGGGCACCACTGAAAAGAATCTGACTCTGTCTTCCTCACACCCTTGCATTAGACATTTATACACATTGATTGGATCCTCTCCAGCCTTTCCTTCTCCAAGCTGAACGGTCTCAGCTCTCTCAGCCTCACCTTGTATGGGAGATGCTTCAGTTCCTTAATCACCTTTGTAGTCCTTTGCTGGATTCGCTCCAGTATGCCCATGTCTCTCTCATACTGGGAGCCCAGAGCTGGACACAACACTTCAGATGTGTACCAGGGCTGAGCAGAGGAGAATGATCACCACCCTTGAGCTACTGGTAATGTTCTTCCTGATGCAGCCCAGGAGGCTGTTGGTCTTTTTTTTGCTGTAAGGGCACGTTGCTGGGTCATGTTCACCTTGTTGCCCTCCAGGACTTTTTCT
Source organism: Struthio camelus (assembly GCF_040807025.1). Taxonomy (NCBI): domain Eukaryota; kingdom Metazoa; phylum Chordata; class Aves; order Struthioniformes; family Struthionidae; genus Struthio; species Struthio camelus. The sequence continues at coordinate 87,582,140 of NC_090944.1, read as the reverse complement.
GTAAATCTTCTTTCCAGCCAGTTGGCTCACAGCCTGTACTGGTGCATGAGGTTATTCCTCTCCAGGTGCAGGACTTTTCATTTCCCTTTGTTGAACTTCATAAGATTCCTCTCTGCTCATTTCTCCAGCTTGCTGAGGTCCCCCTGCATGGCAGTGCAACCATCTGGTGTACCAGCAACTTCTCCGAGTTTTGTATCATCTGCAAATTTGCAGAGTGCCCCTTTTGTCCCATCATTAATGGGGTGTTTATGAAGGTGTTTGTTAAACTATATTGGCCTTTGTGTTAATCTCTGGGGTATTTGACTAGTGACTAACCTCCAGATGGGCTTTGTACTGCTTGTTACAACTCTTTAAGCCCAGCAGTTCAGCCAGTTTTGAATCTACTTTACTGTCCACTTATCTAGCTCATACTTCTTCAGTTTGTCTATGCGGATGTTATAGGAAGCAGTATTGAAGCCTGATTGCAGTCAAGATAAACAGCATCCATTACTTCCACCCTCATCCTTCAAGCCAGTCATCTTATTGTAGAAGGTTGGTCACACATGATTTCACAAAATGGTTGAGGTGGGAAGGGACCTCTGGAAATCATCTAGTCCAACCCCCCTGCTCGTGCAGAGTCATCTAGAGCATGCTGCTCAGGAGCCTGCACAGACAGCTTTTGAATATCTCCAAGGATGGAAACTCCACAACCTATCTGGGCAACCTGTTCCAGAGCCTAAGAAAAAAGTTTTTTCTCAGATTCAGGTGGAATTGCATGTGCTTCAGTTTGTGCCTGTTGCTTGTTTCCTAGTACAAGGCACCACTGAAAAGAGTCTGGTCCCGTCCTCTTTACACCCTCCCTTCAGATATTTTACATGCATTGATGATATTCCCCTTCAGTCTCTCAATCTTCTCTTCTCCAGGGTCAACAGTCCCAGCTCTGTTTTCCCTTTGTAAATCCATACTGACTACTCTTGATCACTGTCTTGTCCTTCATGCATTTGTAAAGAGTTTCCAGAAGATTCGCTCCATCACCTTCCTGGGGATCAAGGTGAGGCTGACTGGCCTGCAGTTCCCCAGGTCTTCCTCCTTGTCCTTCATGAAGATAGGAGTGATATTTGCTTTCTCCGGTCATCAGAAACCTCCCCCAGTCGCCATGACCTTTCAAAGATAGTTGAGAGTGCCTTGCAGTGACATTGACCAGCTCCCTCAGCACTTGTGAGTGCATACCATCAGGGCTCAAGGGCTTATGTTTGTCTAGTTTGTTCAAATGTTCCATGATCTTTCACTGAAGGTAAGTCTTCCTTGCTCCAGACATTCCCACTGGTCTTAGGGACCTGGGATTCCTGAAGGTTGATCTTACCAGTACAGAGTAAGACAAAGAAGGCATTGAATACCTTGTCATTTTCCATGTCCTTTGTCACCAGGTTCCCTGCCCCGTTCAGCAGCCGTGACAATGATAGCAACATGAAAGACACTGAAAATGCTTGTGGAATTTCCTGTCTTTGTGAGAGGCAAAGTCACCTGAGTTCAGTGAGCTTGGCATTAAGCTCCTCTGTTTTGTTAGTACTCTGTAACACTTTGTTCTTCTGAAGTTTTAAAAAAATTGTAGCCTGACCTCCAGTACCTGTAAGCAAGGACTTGGAGTGCTGCTATAGAATGTAATGCCCCAGAAGCTTTAGCAGCTTCATCTCATATGAGTATGTATACTGTTAAGCTTCCTTTTCACTGATGAAGTCCCATTGTAGTGTTAACCGTGCATCAGACTTGTATCCACTCCACATTTGTGCAACTTGCCCATAAGTTAGGCTCTCCCTATTTCAACAAACAGAATGTACTCGGGGCTGTTCCCTGAGGCCATCTGGCATGAAACAGCTTACATCCATGATTAAATTTTCTTGGTCTTCCAAAACAGGTGATTACATGCAAACTGCCTGCTGGGAACAGTTCTCAGCCTGTGCTGACTCCCAGATCACGCCTGGGAATTGTTTGGGAGAGTGATAACTGGCCTGGGTCAAAACCAGAGACAGCTCTGAAAATTCAGTAGTGTCATCAATCAGGTTCCAGGGCCTAGGAATGTTTTCTGGCACTATTAATTTACTACCATTAATGTAAATATGGTTCTTATCATATAATGCTACAAAGCTTTAGAAGGACAGTGGGACAAGGGCTGCTGTTTGAGTGAGAAGTATCTCAGCATCTGCGGCCTCATTAGCAAGAACAAAAACATACTTGTGTTAAGATTTTTTGGAAGATTGCTGAGTATTGGACTAGTACATGTTTCACTTAATTTACCATAAGTAGCTGGGCTTGTGTGCTTTGTTTCTGCCACTCAACATCATCTTTGATACTTCATTGCTCCTGGTGCAGAAATATAGAACAGCATGGCAATGGCTGTCATTCTCCTTCATTTTGGAGCCTCTGCATGGTCTTAGGACAAGGCCTTACCTCTGCAAAGAACTGCTTCTGTTGTAGCGTGAAATTTAATCAGTTCTTGTGCCTGACATCTTGCGTCATGTCATTTGGGTGCTGTTGGCCAGATGCCACTGTAGACAGCCTCTTTGCATCCTCATAGTTTTGCTGGTAAGACTGGCATTTCAGAGAAGTGCTTCAGCATATCTCTCCAACCGCTGAACTTTGCGGTGTGTGGCTGGTCCCAGAGGCTGCTTGCCAATGCTGTTGCTCCTGGCCAAGATGAAGAGCACTCATTATTTGCAGGCCATGTAGTGCTGGGCACAGGAATGAGCAAGACCTTATGCTGAACTTTAGTGCTTGGCTCCTGCATCAAAAAAGGCAAAGCGTGGAGCACAGATTCATAAATTCCCCCAAACTTAGCTGTTATTGTAGCTTAGCGTTTTGTGTATGCAGACTCTCCAAAACGATTGGTGTGGAGCACACCAACTGGTTTGATTTCTTTGTGCTGTTTCCTGGGTGTGACTGAATTGTGCAGAGCTAAATGTGGTGCCATCACCAGCCAGTGCTTCAGTTGCTGCCCTCTTTTGCTTCCCATCTTTTGTGAACAGGGACCTTTTTTATAATAGTCATCAAAGGCCTTTTGTCATCTAGAAATCTAAGGTTAAAAGTCAAATAGCTAAAATTGCTATTTCATATTGAATATTGCTATTCATAACCTGTAAGTAACAAACACTTAAAAGCAGAACTAGACTTCTGGGTTACTGATCTAGACAAACTAAGACCATGAAATAAGCTCTGACTGTGTGCATACTTTGAATGTCACAAAATTCTCCCCCGGTTCTAGTGTACTATATTTAGGGGTGACCATAATTACAGCTTTGAATAAATAAGCATTAGTATTGTCCCAAGAAAGTGCTATCTTGGGAAGAAGAGCTTGATTTACTTCTGAAAATCTACTAAATCACTGACCAAAGTGTGTATTACCTTTCTCACTCCACAAACCCATCCTGATATAAGTTTTTTTTTTATTGTTACTATTATTCTAAGCAACAAATTTCCATTCCTTAAGTTCTAATACTGGTTAAAAGCGTACATGTCTCATTCTGTTATGCAGAAAACAGTCTTGCAGTGTGTGTCTGTGCACATGCTTTCTCTTGCTGCCCTTTACCACTTCAATGATATTCCAGCATCCAGCTTTGATGTCTGTTCAGCTGGGTTATCTGAGAAAGACAGTTCAATGGGAGAAATGATAAATGTATGCATACTTCTTCCCTACCCCACTTCTCCCAAAGCTCCCCAGAAGAGTGATTTTTAGGTATCTCCCCCTATTCACACAACTTAGTTTTTGTTGATTTGTTTTTTAAATGGTTGAAGTGAAGGCTGAAGCATTCTAAGTAAAGTTAAACTGAGAGAGTAAGAGAAAGGCAAAAAACAAATGAAACAAGGAAAAAACTCCTAAATGTTATCAGTTACAAATGGGAGGAGAGCACACTCTAAAAAAGAGAAATTGCAGAAAAAGAAATGAAAATTAATGGTCAGCTGCCTCAGGCTGGAAGGAAGCTTAAAGGGATTTTTGGCATTGCCATTACTGCTCAGTTGGGGAGCAAGGGGTTAACTTAAATTTGTGAGCTAGAAAGTCCTATTAAAACTCTGTCTGCAGAATTAACAAAGTGTAATACTGCTAAATCTGCAGTTTACTGTGAAAAGTGGCACTTCTACATGCTAAACTCTAAAGCCAGATTAGAAACTGCTCATGAATAGTGAACAAATCCTGCTAGAATCGTCCTACACCATTTTTCTTGTCCAGAATTAAGTGGGTAAATTCATTTCAAAGTCTTATGAAATTTCTCTTTCTGTGAATTAAGACTAGTTTTTCTGATGGGGTAAACCACTGCACTTGCACTCTTACTTTTTTTTTTTTTTTAATATATGGAGTTCTGTTGGTGGTCACATACCCCTGTGTTAGTCTACTGTGATCTCAAGTGTGTGGCTGTCAGTATTTGTTTTTGGTACAGGGTGTGGCAGTAGATCTCCACCAGTTTCACGAGTGATTTTGCGTGACCAAGGTTTATCATCAGAAGCGCATCAGGACACCATGACGCTGATGGCTTTCTTTTTTGGTGCTCATAAAAATAATAGCAGTAATATTATTATTATTCCCACTAATGATGTATTGGTAAATCATGTCAATCAGCTGGTCCATCTGGCTACATTTCTCTCCTGATTACTTTTTCAAACTGCCATGTTTTATCTGGAGCCAGCAACTCTGTTTGAGCTACTGTTAAATTATTGAAATGACTGAACATAATGCAGCAGTAATAACAAGCTCTATGGTAATTCAGCAAGTAACAGGCTCCCTGTCCAGATCTCTTGTGTCTAATTAGTTTTTTTCCTCATTTTTGGTATGTGCTTTATTCTTTGTCAGTCCAACTGGCGGCCTGAGAAATAGGTTTAGACTGATGGTAGGAGCATGGATGTGGAAGAACTGAATTCCTGTAGTTTTCTTGGTATGGCCTTGAGTCTACCCTTTAACTGATGCTGATTCCTCGCCTGTAAAAAAGGTAGTACTTGATGTTTGCTTAGCGTATATGAACTTGTGTATGTTACTTGCAACTTGTACTAAAGTTGTAAACTTCTTTAAAAATTCACACTAAGCTCTTTTGGGGGCAAAAATGAGGAGAGGTTAGTAGTCTATTCTTTAAGTAGACGCATGCAGATATATGCAGTCTCAGCTCGCTAACCTATTGAAGGAGAGAGAGGAAATGTGTCTGTACATACATATTGATCAGTGGAAGACTGCTGTGCTCTGATCAGTCAATTACTGAGCTGCACATGAGACCCTGAGCTCACACTGGCAACTTCTGAGAATTCTCTTTTACTTATTTATGGATGTATTTATTTATGCATTTATTTATTATTTTTTCTGCTTTTCTCTAGCATGCTGCTGAACTCATCTTCATCCCTACCCTGAGTTAGCTGGTGCTTTTCTCTTTCTTATCCCCTGCAACTTCCTGAGGTCCTTCCTAGTCTCTCATGTTTAACAGTTTATTTTAAACCAGTTTGAGCATGCTGCTCATGATCCAGACATAGCTTTCTATCTAAAATGATCTTTGAAGTAACTGAAGGTAAGAGCACTTTGCTTTATTATTTGCAGTAAGTGCGTATTTGCAGCTATGCTGATGAAATGCCCTTTTGAGATTGTAGAAAAATAGTAACTTTCATAGAGTGCTGTCTTTGCTAATATAAATACAAATAGTTATGCTCTTCAGAAAGTACACTCTTTGTATTAGTAGTTAAATGTGTAAAAAGTTTCTTTCAAAACTCTTGGGGAAGAGAGAGCGGTGGGTGGAGCTAGGTAGGATAGTTGTTTCACTTAATGCACATCTAAAGGGTTTTTAGATACCAAGGTGATGCCTTCATTTTACTTCATTTCTTATATCTAGTTCTGGCTTTAGAGTAATTAGAGTAGCTGAGATTATGGCAAATGCTGCATGTAATGCAAAACACGGTGTATAAAAATAATAACAAAGACCCCCCTTGTCTGAGTCAATGAAATATTGAATTCAGGTGTGGTATTCTTCCATGCTGAAACTGATGTGGAGAGCAGTGGCATAATAGTTCCTCAACAATTTAAGCACCTGCTGAGGTTGTGATAAATGAACTTGGGCAAGTGGCAATAGGGAGAGGGATGCAGCCACAAAGTCGTTTGACAAGGAGTGAGTGCTACCTCCCCATGTGCCAGACTGGGGGGCTGCCACCCCCCAGATCTGTCCCCTCCATCCCTTCCCCTCTAACTCTGTGCAGTGATGCAGCTTATTGAGCTGGGTGAAGCAACAATCTCAAATTTCTGCCCATTTGTTCTGTGCCTTAATGAGACAATCCTCTTTCCTACGGCTGAATATGGAAATACCCATTGGTTTAAGCAGCATGGCTTGACTGCATGGCTGAATTTCTTCTTCTTTCCCTGTCAGGAAATTGTTGATTGAAGCAGGGTTGCAGTCAACACAAAGTGCTCTGCATCATGAACAATTAAAAGCATGTTACATTGGAGCCCCAAGTCCTTACCGCGGAAGAGTGCACAACAGGTTGCAATGGGCATGCCTTTTCTGCCATAGTAACTAATTAGATCCACCTTCCTTTTTTTTTTCTCTCTCTCCTACCATGAATGGAGTGGGATTCTCTGAAAGTCAGGGATGCTGCTGTGCAGTGGCTCACTTTCCTCTCATAGCCTATGTCACTCTCTAATAAGATGACTTCACGCCTAATGAGGACACTTCACTACGAGTCTCATTAACCCTCTCTCTGCCTCAGGTGCCTATTAGCGTTCTCCTCCTGTATGTTTGCTTGTTGAAATATAGAAGTGAGGGAGGTATTTCAGGGAAGGGAAGATGGTGTAGAAATGCTGTACTGAGCTTTTTTGGAAAGATCCTGACTGGAGGGAAAAAATAACAAGTGTCCTATGTCATTGCATCTTTCAAAATAGAAGAGTTGTCAGTGCCCTGATTTAGTTTAAAGCGGAGAAAATTACCCGAGCTACAGAAATGTGCTGCTGACACAAGCTGCCCTCAGAACAGACTAGCATGGGCTGGATTAATGAAAATAATGTTATTCTTGGAGAACTTACAATACCGCCACTGACCTGAAAAATAAAACTAGGCAAGAGAGAACACGTGTACGATGGATGGATGGAGGTGGAAAATAAGTGACTTTATGTGGCTGGAGAAGAGAACAACTGTCTCAAACATAACGTCTCATGTGGGGAAGACAGAGAAGAACAAAAAGCTCTTGATCCCTGGGGAGGCTGGATGTCAGCATCCCCTGGTTTGAGGCATATCAGTTTCTGCTACGCTTGAAGCCTTTACTAATGGCATCTTTACGAAGATATCAGGCAGAAATCACGGATCATTCAGGGCCTCACACATTATGTGTTTGGCTCTGCTCAGTGGTGAGTTGGGATGCTAAGTGATACTACAAATGTTTAAGTCCTGGAATTTGATGTGCTGCAGAGGTTTCATCTGTTTCTTTTGGCTACTAAGGGCATTACCCATTGTCTACTATATTGTCTCTTTGGTCTTCTACCAAGGGCTCTCTGCATTAGCCAAATCAATTTTCCGTATTGCTTGGCAAAAAAAATCAAGGTGGGACTCTGCCAAATCTGCATGGGCTAAGTATTCAGCTTGGAGGATGAAGAGAAAAGTCCCTGTAGGAAGAAAGTTGAGAAGGTAAAAAGTTCCCTGCGTCCGACTGTATAAGGTCTAGTCTTCCTGTTTAATATTAACCAATCTTTTTTCCACTCTGGCTGAAATATGTGTTTTTTTTTTTTTTTTTTTGTATTATTGCTATTGCTGTTGGGGTATATGCTATAGCTTTTCTAGCCAGTGAGGATATAGGTTGGTCCACAGTAAAGTCTTCTGAATGGAGAATCTTGAGGAAGTGGTTCTGTTCCCAGATATGGTGCAGATCTATTGTGTGACATTACTCAAGTTACAAAGTCTTTATAAGTCTGTGAAATGGGCATAATAATACTTAAAAAAACTCTTTGGGGGTAAACAGCAACTATATATTATGTTAGTAAGAGAAGAGAAACGAAAGAGACTGAGTGCTATTATGGCAGTAGTCACAAGATAATTTTTTAGCTTCGTAGCTATCCTGAATTGTTGCACAAGTTTTCCTTCACCAGCTTCTACCTTTTTGGATTATGTCCTTCTTTATTCATTTATTTATAGGCATTTCTTTTATGCTCATCACCATTAGTTAAATAGCAACTATCAGCAGCCAGGAATCAATTTGTCCAGCAGCAATTTATCCTGACTAAAGCAGAAAAAAAATTAGGAGTGGAAGTTGTATTTTTAAGCATCAGATGATTTAGTTTCAGAGGTCTTGATCAAATTAAATAGAAGATCAAATTAAGTGCCAACTGGTGACAAAATTACCTTGAAGACACTGACTTTCAACAACTAGTTTTCCCCATGCAAATGCTTATGAGGTGAAAATAGGTAGTTATTCACAGCTGTAGCAGCTGTGTCCCATATTTTTGCCTCTCTTTCTTTCATCCGTCTCTTGGTCACTTTAGAGAAAATACTGCTTCTCCAGGAGATGTATTCAAACTGCATGTGTTCCCCTGTGCAGCGGTTCAGTCTCCTTCCAAGAAATGCCGTACAAGCAATGCAGTCACTCTGTCTGATTCCTTACTGTGAAGCAGGAACTTAAAGAAAACAAGCACATCAGAACTCTCTGTGAATAGGGGCAAGAGATAAACAACTGGCATGGTACAAAACATGAACAGTTCAGCAGAAGCACTGTGTAGTTCTTCCTATGAAATACTGCAAGCATCTCTTGTTCACATTCTTAATGTACATGTTTTTAAAGCAATGATTTTTTTTTTTTTGCCGAATGTTCTTCATTCAAAAAACATAATTGATTTAAATACTGTATGGAGCTCTATGCCTTTGCTAAAAAAGGGGAGGAGAGGGAACAGGCAGTAGAGGGAATAGGCAGGAGAAAATAAAGTGTGGGCTCATAATGTGAGAAATATTAAAACCAAAGCTGCAAATTGAGCATAAAATATTTAGCTAAGAAATGTATTAATGTTCACAATGTTATTTTTCTGTGCTAGTCACATATGAGGCACCTCAGGCCAAATTCTATCCTCGGTGCACCTCCATCTCCTTTACATAGTCATAAAGGGTCGGGCACAGCTGATAATTAACAGCTGGTAGCGTGAAGTCTAATCAATAAGATAGGTCATGCCAGCCATTTGGAACCAGTCACTTTAGACCACCCTAGCTGGTGCTATGTGAACCACAGAATCACACAAAATGGTTGTGGTTGGAAGGGACCTCTGGAGATCATCTAGGCCAACCTCCCTGCTCAAGCAGGGACCTCTAGAGCATATTGCCCAGGATTGCGTCCAGGTGAGTTTTGAATATCTCCAGAGAAGGAGACTGCACAACCTCTCTTGGCAACCTGTTCCAGTGCTCTGTCACCCTCACAGTGAAGAAGTTTTTCCTCAGGTTCAGATGGAGCTGCCTGTGTTTCAGCTTGTGCCTGTTGCCTCTTGTCCTGTTGCTGGGCACCACGGAGAAGAGACTGGCCCCATCCTCTTGACACCTTCCCTTCAGATATTTGTACACATTGATGAGATCCCCCCTGAGCCTTCTCTTCTCCAGGCTGAACAGGCCCAGCTCTCTCACAGCCTTTCCTCAGAGGAGAGATGCTCCAGTCCCCTCATCATCTTGGTAGCCCTCCGCTGGACTCTCTCCAGGAGTGCCATGTCTCTCTTGTACTGGGGAGCCCAGAATTGGACACAGGACTCCAGGTGAGGCCTCCCCAGGGCTGAGGAGAGGGGCAGCATCACCTCCCTCCACCTGCTGGCAACACTCTGCTTAATGCACCCCAGGAGACCATTGGCCTTCTTGGCCACAAGGGCACACTGCTGCCTCATGGTCAACTTGTTGTCCACCAGGACTCCCAGGTCCTTCTCGGCAGAGCTGCTTTCCAGCAGGTCAGCCCCCAGCCTGTCCTGGTGCATGGGGTTATTCCTCCCCAGGTGCAGGACCCTGCACTTGCCTATGTTGAACCTCAGGAGGTTCCTCTCCGCCCATCTCTCCAGCTTGTCCAGGTCCCTCTGAATGGCAGCACAGTCTTCTGGTGTGTCAGCCACTCCTCCCCCCAGTTTCGTATGATCAGCAGACTTGCTGAGGGTGCACTCTGTCCCTTCCTCCAGGTCATCGATGAATACATTGAACGAGACTGGACCCAGGACTGACTCCTGGGGGACACCATGAGCTGCGGGCCTCCACCTAGACTCTGCGTCACTGATCACAACCTTCTGAGCTCTGCCATCCAGCCGGTTCTCTGCATGCAACCCTAACTGAAGAAAATGACCATAGTTGAGCAACACTTCTGTGTGGGTCTAGTCATAGACTTTTATTTCCAAAGATTCGAGGGCTGTGGGAACTCCCTTTCAGTTTCCCGTGCCTTCTCACTCATCTGTGCAAGGCAGCCTTTCTGTTAATCCTGTGAATAAGCTGGGTCAATGTTTTCTCTCCCCAGAGATATCCTATTTGAGCTGCTTGTTACTCAGGGAAGAGTTATGGCTTGTTAAAGACTGATCTGGAAATTTCTCTGCAGTGTTGGTGTGTTCCTTTGTGTTCCTTGCTTTTAACTGTGTCTCAGAAAGTGAAAGATGACACGTTAATCCAGGAGAGTGAAACGGATGTGCAATTTCTATAGAGAGACTTAAGAGTGAGCCAGCCTTGGTTGGAGGGTTTAAGGAAAATTAATGCTGGCCTGAGATGAACCCAGAGATTTGCTGACATGTACGGAGCCTGATGGCCAGTGGGGTGTCTCTGGGGACACTGTGAGACCTGTGGTCTGGGCTTGACGTGGTCTCTGAGCAAGGGTAGTTCAGCCAGGGCTTGTGAAGTCTCCCTCCCATTCATTCCCAGTCCCTCGGCTGGCCTGGCACACATGCAGTGCTCTGCTCTCAGACGGAGCAGTCAGTGGTGTGAGGTTGTCCACATGTAGTTAAGGAGGCTTCAGCTAGAAGCCACTGTTTCTTTCTGCTTGCCATATTTGGAGCGTACACATGGTGTTTAATGAGCGCTCTGGTGAGAAGGATATTAGGATAAATAGAGAGCAAGGTTGAATCACTGAGGATTTGCAGCTGATGGTATATTGATTTAAGAAAAAGAATGTTGAATTTATTGTGAGAGATGACAGCATAAAAGCAGGATGGAAGATGAATGTTAGCAAAACTAATGGGATGTGTAATGGCTTAGGAAAGAAAACGATGAGAAGAGAGAGGTGATAATCTTTCAGGTACAGGGTATCTTGGTTGTGTTCTCTCTCAGCTTACTCTGATAGTTAATCATAGTTTGGGGTGTTCTTGGGCTATTTATGAAGAATCTTACAGTAACTGGTCATGAAAATTGTGAAATATAAAAGGGGTTACATCAAAAAATGATGGTGTCTCCTGTTGTTACATCCCTCTAGATTTTAGACTTCAGTCTTTATGTCCCAGCTATTGATGGAATAGGTACTACAGCCAGCTGATTTGCTTAATGGAAAACTTTTCCTTTACTGAGTTGTCCTAATGCATTGCTGAGATGCATAGCATACATTATAATATATAGGGCTAATTACTACAGTGTGCTGCAGAGGCCTAATTTCTCAATAGCTAGCGAGAAGGGGATAACACCTTTCACCTGCAGATATCTGCTGTTTTGTGGTAGCTTTCAGTGATCGGGGCTGTACAGATTTGAAAAGGTTTTAGTCCTGTTCGTGGGGGAGTGATCAAATGCTCAGGGTTTTTTGCTGGTGTTTTCTGTTTGTTAATTTTGTTTTTTGTTTTATCTCCCTCACCAAAATTGACTGTAGCCACAAAGGGACAGTTACATTTCACTCTTGTGCTGAGTCACTCCTTTACCAACCAAATGAGCATGCTCACTATCGCCAGGCACCTTAAATGGCCAGGGGGTTAGATCCTAGGAAAGGCATTTTTTTTCCCTAAGTTTCTTAGATTTTTGGCAGTGCTTCTGAAATGCTGGCAATAGCTAGCCTATGGTTTTTCAAATTGCCCACTCTCAGCAGACATCCTGATTTAAGATGGCCAGCTGTTCATCATTACTCATGGCCCTCATTAAAGCCCAAATCTGCTGGACTCATCATTACACTCAAGTTATGGAGTGCAATGTAAATCAGAGTTAAAGCAAATGCTTCTACTTTTGTGAAAGGCCTTGGATTTTAATCTAGGGCTTTTAAAATTATTTTTATAGCTTAAACAATATGCTGTAGTTAGATGTCTTACAATGTGTTCGGATTTATAAAGTAAGCAATGGTTTATGGTTTTACTGGAGAAGATTAGAATCAAATTAATTCTTACTATGTAGTCATTGTTTTTTAACGTAGTTATTCAGTTACAGTGACTAAGGAGATACTGTTGTGTATTATACTGCTGATATTACAATTGGTTGTAGATTTTACGGTAACTCCATAGAGTTTAGGTAGATCACTGAAAGTTTAACATACTGAATAATAAATATATCTATGTTAGTATATACAGTATGGAAGAGCTGTTGTTATGCCTGTAATGTAGAGGTAAAGCTAAAAATTGCCATGATGTAGTATGTATGCAGTTACCAAAAGAAAAAACTGTCTTGCTAAAGCTGCAGCAGTGAGGCAGGTAGTCAACCACTTCTTAGTGGTCTAGTGATTTCAGAGTATTTTAGTTAACGCTGGACTGCAGAGAAAAGTGTGTCTGAAATAGCTGGTCACTTTACTGTTTTACAGCAGTGATACCAGGATGGTACAAATGTAAAAGGATGCTATTAGATGAAAATTGGCCTGAATTTTCTGCCTAGGTATTGTGAAGTGTTACAAAAACTTGTATTAGAAGCATTTATTTGACTGGTATTTTGCATACAAACTTTATTTTAAGCGTTCCTGACTTAGAGCCCTAGAAGTGTAACATTCATGGTGATGTGCCTGAACAGTACTTTGTCAATGAAAAATGAAAGTATAGGATGACTTTGTTCACACTGAAAAAGCTGAAACAGGATAGTAATAGCAACAATGTAGCTGTGTTTAAAAAAAATTTCTTTTTTCTTAGATTTTTGGAGTAGAATAGGCATCTCGAAACACAGGCTGCATTACCGCACTCCTTCGGCTGTCACCATGCTGGACGGAGCACAGTGCTGCTCTGAAGCAGCTGTGCTGGAGGCAGCTGTGGTCCTGGCATGCAGACAGGAGGGAAGCATGCCTCCATCCTTGCTGTCTCCTCCTGTGTAGGACGGTGGCAGAAGCTGCAAAGGCAACACAGCTAGGGAATTTCCAGATCCTTTGGAAAGTGGCAGCAGGCCAGACAAATCTCCCGCCCCCACATTTATGCATGTGCCTCTTTGAAGAGTCTGAATACCTAGGGGTTGCCTAGGTGATCTAGACCGCAACCTGGCTGTAGGAAACCATCCAGCTATGGGGAATTGACAACATGAATTAATCTAATTGTTTAGTTACCATCGTTGTTCCTTATATGCATCCCTTTTTTCTAGTCTGACTGTATCTAGACAAAGCTTCAGGATGCTGGATCTCATCATTCCTTTGCTAAATTGCAGTGCCTTCTTTTATCAAATTTCTATTCTATGTGTAGGTTGGTACATACTCAAATCCCATTTTACTCTCTTCTTTAATAGCCAAACAGATTGAACTCCTTTGATGGTTCATTATAAAGCAGGTTTTCCGATCCTTTAGTCATTCTTTAGACTATTCTTGAAACATCTTCCTGTTTTTCCATTTCCTTTTTGCTAAATAGATGCCTGAGCTCGATGCTTCCGTAGCACTTATCACACCAGTGCATAAGACTTGGCTCTTTCCTCCATATTTCAGTGTTGACTAGCTTAAGTGACTTATTTTGCAGCAAGTTTCAGGGGAAGATTTGCTAGGATACCAAACTCTCTTGGGCAGTGGCAAAGGGCACTGGATGACTAACCTGGGAGCAGAGGTCGTGTGTGGTGACGCCGAAGTACCTGGCTGAGAAATCTGTGTTTTTAGAAGACATATAATTTTATGCTTAAGGAAAAAAATATTGGTTCAAAACTTCCCAGATGATCCAGGTGGCTTGGGATTAGTATCTGCTCTCCCTTGTCTTTTGTGTGTGTGGTCGTTGAGTTTATATGCTGTAATATGGGATGCTTTTCCCTTCCCCTGACTTGTTGATTTAAAATCCTGGAGTAGTTTAGGTCTCAGAGCACATCTCCAGAAATCTTGCTGTTCAACAATGGCTCCACATTTAAAACAACATTTTAAGATCTTTCACTTTGGGAAGTTTGAATCCATGTGATGCATGCCATGTTGACTTTGTGTAATTGTAATTCATTAATTAAGGTCAAATCTAATACTATTACATTAACAAGTTTACCCTCTTATCAACAAAAGGCCCATTTAAAAGCAAGATGTAGTTTTCACAAGCCCACATTTGTTGTCTTTGATTACATTGCATTCCTTTTATGCCTAACTATGGCATAAATTAGCCATTCCATTATTTTGTTGGGATTGATGCCAGGCCTGCTGATCCCTGGTGCTAAACTAGTCAGCCCATTTGCCTTTGTAAAGTATTGCCCCGTCACTAATTTTTTTTCTTATTCTGCTGAACTTTAGGGTTCCAGAAGCTGTTAAAAATCCATTTCAATGGTTCAGGGAGCTTCTCATCCAGGTCTCTTAGTATAGTTGCTGGTGTTTTTGTTTCATTTTCTTTTCCCTGAGTATCTTATTTTAAAATGTTAAACTGGTATATATGTTCCAAGAGTAACTAAACATGATACAGAAGTATTTTGTTATCTTTAGCGGATGTAAATTCATTCCACTTTTCCTTCACAAAATTCAGGAGAGAAATATTTAACACCTCTGCCCTTTTGATATTATCGTACATAACTTTACTGGTAGTGTGTATGTATTGTTACTAGGATCCATTTGTGTTCTTGCTGTGCTTAGAAACCTTTGAGTGTTAGTCAGAGAGTTACTTTTATGCCTATTGATTACTTTATCCAATTTCTTGTCTTTCTAGCTCTTAATTCATATTCACTGCTATAATGCTGTCATCTACGCTCTGTGTGCATATTTATTTATTTATAGCTTTTTTCCTCTCTTTAAATAAGAGTTTTCTTAGCCCATACAGCTTTCATTCATAACAGATGCATTGCGATTTTTGTGTATATCTCCTACTTGTTTCAAATGGTTCTTACCTATAACTTTTCATTTCCTCTCCCCTTTTATAAGCTAACTATACTCTTGTTTTTCAGCTTAGGAAACTGTTGTATTTACACCCATTACAGAGAGATTAGTGCTTTAACTTTCACTTGTGTGCAACAGGATATTGACAACTGACTGCCTGTATTTAAGCAATAGCTATTTTTTTTGGGTTGTTTCAGGAAAGCTTTGTCTGTCCAGGTAGTGGCTGATAAAAGAATGATCATGTGGGATGGTCATTTCCACAGATCAGATGTGGGATCCTTTGAGTCAAGAACTGTTATGTAAACAGCTATAGCCTGCAGAATATTTTAGCACTAATGTTCTCCAGTATTTAGAATTAATCTTTCTTTTAAGCCTATTTTTCTCTTTGTAACACATAGTTATTCTGCAGGAGATGGCTGTCTTGTACTCTAAAATGCAATGGTAGTCTGTAGCAGACACCATCTAGTGTCTTAGATGGTGAATCCTAATCTATAAAATTATTTTGTTTTAGAATATTAATCTGTAAAAGTTTGGGAGCTCTTGCTTCAGAGGCACCATGTGTTTGGGGAGAAGTAGTGCTCTCTATTTTTCTTTACCCCATTGAATATCAGTGATCACCTTTGAATAATGAATTTTAAAAAACCCTCCGATTTTCATTCACAGATTCGTAATACTAACTAGTCTGATTCTATGTCTATGAGTAACTCTATTTCCTGTTAATGTGTCCTTCACTGGTATTTTAGCCATAATGTCCTCATTTTCAGGCCATATCATCAGTACAATGTGACATTCTGGGAAATTTCTGAAACATCTTATGGCACTCACTTTTCTCCCAAGAAGCTCCCTGAGGTGCACATCATCATCTCTATATTTTTTGAATAGGACATGATCATGTGGACTCAGAGAGAAAACAAAGTTGATCCCAAAGGCAAAAACCCCACTGATATAGTTGGGTGAGTGGATTTATCAGCTCTCAGTATGCTTTTAGTGTTTGTCCTTGCACGTTTCCTGTGTGCAAACAGTAAGGGGAAATCCAGGAGATTATATTTGTTCAAGTAGACGCTGATTGAAACAAGGACTTAAGCATATGCCTCATTCTCAGGATGCAAGTAGGCTCATTTCTATTCAAAAAAGCTTTTATGCTTCTACTTAAAGATAGGCAAGTGCTCAAGTGGTTCACTGAAATAGAAATGTAATTATTTTCCACGCATTGACTTAAACACTTTGCTTTAACTGGCACTTGTCACATCTTTAGTAATCTGCTCCTGGTTCCCAGACATAAACCCCTGTGTCCTTTTCAATAAAGGGTTTAATACTGAGTTTTACGATACACATACATGTATTTCTGCATTTGCAATGATAAACCTCAATGCCAGCAGGACAGCTGAAGGGGGAAGCTGCAGGATATGATTAAAAATGCCCCACTTCTCTATCCTTCTACTTTCTTTATCGAGTATAATATCAAAAGTTCTGAAAAAAAACAGATGGATTTACTGTACCATTGCTATAAAATAGTTTGCTTAACACATTAAAAATTTTGCCTTTGGAAAATACTCTTTGTTTGCTTGTTTCTCTTCTGCTAGTAGAGTTTGATGCAGTGTGTGTGTGGTCTTCCTCAGTTGGATTATTCTGGGGAAAAGGAACTGTACTTGCACAGTAGGGAGCCCTAGCTTAACTGCTGAGGCTTGCGTGCAACAGGGTACTGCTTCTGTCCGTTCCTATTGCAGAAAAAAATGAAGAATGGGATTTTCAAAGACGGTCAAGGTGATGTGAGTGTGCAAATCCTATTAATCTCTTTTTAGAAGGATTTCGAAGAAGCTACCCTAAGTGTTTTGGGGAAACTCTTTTGTGGGAATTAATGGAAATTAAGTTTTGCAGTGAAGAAAATAGAAATATTTGGGCTTTTTCTGACATGTTGTTATGTGAGGGGTAGTGTAATTGAAAAGCAAATATGTGGGAATATCAGTTGGGGAGTTGGAGTGGAGGGCATGGGGAGATAGCATTTTTTGATTGATAGAAGTGCATCAGAAGTTCAGATTTCCCAGAGACCATTACAAATAAACAGAAGTAAAACCACCTTTTCTGGCGGGGCATCTAGACAGTACCTCAGGAGGGTATTACTGGGATCTCTATTAATTTCTAATCTCTAAGGCTCAATGCACTTTAACACTTTAAAATATCCCATGCAGTGTGGAGTGAATCAAGTTAATCAAGCAAATGGCATTGCACAGTGAAAATGTGTTTGCCTGGCAGGCGGGAATTTCACCAGGCTTGAGGTACTAAGTCTAATTTTGTGAAGTCTGAGACTGGAACTGGCCAAATGCTTTGTTTGATGGGCTCCCTTCTGAGCAGCTTCTTCCCACCACCAAAATGGCCCAGTTTAATTGGATTCTGGATTCAGTCTGTGTAGATTTTTCCATGCAGACATGTTGGTCATCAAAAGTCACCCCATCGGCAAACATTTCCTGGGCTGCATTAGGGGTATTGTCTCCTTGGAAAAGGTTCTACTGTCAAAAAATTATATAGAAGAGGTTGTAGCTTATATATAAAGCTTATGTTTCTTTAATACAGAAAAGAGAGAGAGACGAGAAGACAGAGTGCTTTTGTTCCTACATGAGTCTTAAAAGCAAGAAAAATGTCAGTTTCTTAAGAGACATGTTTTCCCCTAGGACAATTTTTGTGCTGAAGTTCATATGACACGTTTGAGAGTTAATGTGTTGGGTTTTTAAGGCGATATTATGTAGGTAGATATAGAGAGTCTTTTTTTTTTTTTTAACAGCAGCATGTAATGCATATTAGGTGCATAACTCCCACTGTTGTTAGTAAGTGTTTGTATGTCTAATCCCCTGTAATCTACATGTGCTCCAACTCTTTACATTTTAAAACAAGTATGTTTGCTTATCCTTATGCATATGTTCTGCTCTATACCCATTTGATCCGTGAGCTTGTCTGGGATTCTGCATAGCCAAAAGTGTTACTAACACCCTCATGAGTGAAGGATAGCACAGTTATAACCTCTACTTGTGCCTGGGTACAGGTTCACCTAAAGGTAACCTTATGTATTTTACTCTCCACTGCTATTTGAGATGAGCCTGTACCCTGAACTGAAGTGTATGTCTGTATCGGGTTGCTTTCCAAAGTCATTCGTATGCTGTTGACTCTCTGCTAATTTCTGCGTCTGCCCTTGTAACGCATGGGCTTATCTGAATGCATATCCAGAAAATCTCAGTGATTGTATTAACATCACTTTGCACAGGGGCTTATATGGCAAAAGCATCTAAAGTTGAGGAAACCTCAGCCATGAGACTGTCATGAGGGAAGGGAGAGGAAAACAGCAAATCCACAAAGTACTGCTGAGGAGAGATTGTGCCTTGCCTTTGCCTACCCTGGCACTGACCTTGATTTAAATCCAATGACGAAAGGTGGGCAGGGCAGTGAGACTGTTACAGGTATCAGTGGCACTACTGATGATATCTTAATGCTATTTGCCATGCATAAGTGATTGGAGGGATTAGGAGGGCCCAGAACTTGATATTTTGTTAACTGTGTCTGGTTTCCCTGGTCATTTTGATTAGCAGCAACATTAAAGTGAGGTTCCTTTTAAGATAGTAAGCCCATATATTTGGTTTCTCGGACAAGGTGCTCCCTTATCTCTCTGCAAAATTTCTCAGCTGAGTTTTTCAATGACTGTTTTTTTTTTTTCTTGGTGTATGCAAGGGACCCTCCAGGAAGAATCTATCCTTTTGGGACGGAAACCCCTTCCAGCTATGGGGATGGATGATAGCATCACCCTGATGTCCCAATGGCTACCCTTTACCAATGAGAGGAAGAGAGAGGAGAAATAACTAGAAGCAAAAGTGGTTTTATTTCCCACTCCTCACCCCACCCAACTCCATGTCCCTGGATTTGTCAAGGTATTTTTACTCATCTAGGGAACTGGGATTTACCCACTTGCCAACATATAGGAATGGAGGTCTTAAATTATAGGAGGGAAAAAAGGTCAAATTCAGCCACCTGACTGCAAACACCGCAGTTCTCCCAGCCTTGCTCTTCCTAATCTGCATAATTGCCAGTCTGCTTATGAATAGGTGGTGATGTTTTGTAAGACTTTTTTATTTGGTGAGGGGGAAGGAGGAGAAGGACAAAGGGGCGAATGGGGCCTCTGATTTCTTCATGGGGAAGGAGCTGGGTTGCTGAGAAGAAGGTCTCCTCTTCTGATCCTGGTAACCTGTCTGGCAGCCTAGAGGCTGCACACGCTCCTTCTGCCTTTATGCTCTTGCCTTAACATCCTTCCAACTGTGTAGGACTGAGGTGGAGAAAAATCACCTTTCCCATCTTTGTCCAGGCCATAGTGAGGCAGCTAAAGAAAGACGAGCGTCTCCTCTGCACAGACATGAATTTTTTTTACACTCAGCTTGAAATTCAGGTTTCTCTGCCTAGGGGTCAAGATCTACTCTCATTTACACCAGCACAAGCATATACCAAAACTGTGGAGTCCTTAACCCAGCAGTAAGGTGTTCTGCTGCACATCGCAGCACGTGAAGTTTGGACCCAGATTTTTTTCCTAAGCCTTATTTCTGCCAGCCAAGCCCCTCTCTCTACTTCAGCCAGCAGGAAAAAGATGGGCTTGAATATACTGGGGAAAAAATAATCTTTAGTATATCTTATAATCAGGTAACGAGAGACCCACAAATTTTCACTGGATTCAGTTATAGCAAAATTGCAATTTGGCCACGGACATTAAAAATAATTCCTCAAGCATAAATGGCTGGAAAACAGCATGTGTTACACAGTGCCTTTCCTTTTACTCCACATAATAAAATTGTAGCTCTTTCTGTCTGTGCAGAGCTTCTCCCCTTGAGATCTCTGATATACAGCAAGATTGAAGAGAAGGCGTTCGACCATTTCCTTGTGAAATGTCATCATTGCAGCAGGTTCCAACTCAAATCAGATTATTAGAATGGAGAGATAATCAGTATGTGCATCGTTATTTCACAGTCATCTGTCTGAGACTTAAAATACTGTGTAGATTATAAATTAGCTGAGAAGGTGGGGGGAGCATCTACCCATGCCAAGTCTAGACTTCTGCAGTCCTGCTAACGCAGCGTTTCACAAATTACACCATTCAGGACACAAGGCTGGATGGGCCATAAACTTTAAAGGCCCTCAGTGGGATATGTTTGTTTTAGACTCTTAATTATGGCAAATTTTTTCCTGATGATACAATGAGTTTAGAAATACAGATAGTTATCTGCGCTTGGTGCTATGCATGGGAGCACACTGTGTAGCTATCTAAAATGAGAGCTAGTTGGATGCTGGAACTGGAAAGTAACAGATATTGTAGGCAACAGCGATGATCCAAATGAGAATTGATGTTTCCCAACTAAACACTGGCTAACAGGCAGGGTTAGGGCAATAAACATTCACAAATATCTGGAGGGTGTCCACACCAAGCAGAAATAGAAGTGTGGTTTAGGGTGGTCCAAGAAATATAATGAAATGAAATTTGGCAAAGGAAAACGTAGGCAGAATATTGAAGAGGATAGCGGGACAAAATTCCCTGAAACAGCAAAATTTGCTTGAAGATGCTAGCATCAATTTTTCACTTTGTTTTGGTGTACCTGGCTGCTTGGCTATTTAGTCTATCAGAAAGAATATTTGCTCAAGTTCTGTTCATTAACTAATGAACAAGTTCTGTTCATTTAACTGTAAGGTGAAGTTTTCATTAACATCATTGAATGTTTCCAAACATTTATGTGCTTGGTTTACTGTATTACCCTCTCTCAGGTATGGTCCTTGTAATTGAGGAATATATTCTCATCTTCTACACAAGATAGCACTGGGGGGCTTGTTTGTTTGTTTGTTTTGGTGGGGGCTGGGGGTGGTTAAATCAGGGGTGCCTGCTAAACTGTGAATAGGGGGCTGTGTGCAGCCCGTTGCTGGTTCTTACAGAGTGCACACTGTCCGGTGTGGCTTGAGGGGAGTTTTTTGTTATAGCGCCAAGCCTGCACGCGGCCCCCTCTCTCCAGTTCCCAGCCTCCTCCCAGGTGCCCTGCCTGCGCGGTGGTGCTGGGCTCAGAGAAAATGCTGCTGCTGTTGTCTCCCTGCTTCCATAGCCCTGTGCTCCAGAAGGGTTGCCGTGTGTACGTGATAGCTGCATACATACACCTAAAAAGACTGAGCTGCAGGTGACTTGCTTATCTTTTATATTTTGCTAAAGTCGTGTGATCCCTCCTTGTGGTCTCTGCTGGTAGGGAGGGCTTAAGCCTTTCCGTACCACTTGCTTGAGGGCTAGCCTCTTGACAAGCGCCAGATACTGGATGAGACACTCAAAGAGCTAAGCATATGCATCTCAGCAGCTTGAGATGAAGAGTTCATCTATAAACTAAGTTGTGACGCTTTTTTTCTTTTTTTAATCTGTGCACGGAGCAAAAAGGTGGTGTGTGCAACCAGCTCTGAGTGTATCCCAAATCCTCTGGAAAAAGTAGGTCATTTTGACTGATCTGAAAGGGCAACCAGGAGAACTTGGATAAGTATAATATGCTGAGCCTGAGTTCACTCTGGAACAAAGTGATGGAAAAGCTGAAATAGGCTCCCTTTAATAAAGAAGTAAATGTAGAAATGTAAATTTTGTAAGGTAACGTACAGAGATAAGGGTGAATGTAAAAGAAATTTCTTCTGTTTTAGAAGTGGGAACAGCACAAAGAGGATGCTGGAGAGTTGGTCTTGTCGGGCAAAGACAGACTTATCAAAACGATTTTATGAAATATGACTGCTATTGCTAAGAATGGGAAACATTGTAAGGCAACTAACTTACTATCAATCATGCAGCAAATTATGTAAGACCAGAGAAGTGCCTTCTTTGCTAAGTGGTTTGTGCACTTGTAAACTGACAGATTTCAAAATTGCCCTCAACTGGGGGCTTTCATTGAGTGGAGGCATTTTGAGTGAGGCTGTGCATGCACTAGTACTCGGTTTAACCCTGTTCAGCACTTTCACTGGTGATCTGGAAATGAACATGAAACTGCGACTGAATTCGGGAGCCATCAGAAACGCACGTTCGTAGTAAGAGATGAAAGATTTGGGTTTATCAGAAAATTAGTTTGGGAGTATTTGCTTGGGAGCATTTGCTAGGCAGTACACAAAAATGGAGAAGAAGAATGGGAACTAAAATGTATTTAACCTAGTTGGGGAAAAAGGCAAAAGTTGAAAGTTTAAAGCCAGCAAATTTAGAATGGAAAATCAATATGCACACAGAAAAATGCTAGTGAGAGGGACTGATCTCTGGAACATATTACCAGAAGAGAAAGTTCTGATTTTCCATCTCTGTCTTTACATCAAAACTGTCTGGAAGATGTATTTTTGCCAAAGAGAGTTTACTGGTCTTAGAGGTACCTGAGCGGACTGTATTTTTTTGGTGGATATAAAAGGTGGCCAGGGTACGTTATTTGAACAATTTTCTCCTGGCTTTAACATCTTTGAAACCATAAACATGAAGCTATAAACCACTGCCATTAGCGGATAAGTCTCTACAACCTGCTTTGTGCTACTTTGTAGGAGAGGAGGTGAATATGCTTAGGGCTAAAATTCCAGCAATTCAAATAACACAATATTGTTGTGCAACAAGTAGGAGTAACCCCTAATATGGAGTTTACTTGCCAGTGCTCTGGTGTCTGCTTTAGTATATGCAGCTGTAAGATCTGGTTTCATGCTAACAGTTCCTAGGTTGCAGGAGTTTCTAACTTAGAGAACTTTGCTGCGTCTTTTGGAGGTCTGAAGAATATTTCTGCAGAATATTCTCAGCTTTCAGCAGGAAGCAACTGAGCAGTAATGATGTGGTATTACTGTGATAAACTCTTACTCAATTTCTTCTGTTAGCACTGCAGATAAACCAGTCAGCTTTGAGGCAATGTAGTTTTAATCACTATATAATTATAATGATGCACCAAGAACTTGTGGAATATATCACAAACCACTTCCTTTGAAGGAGGATTAACTGTGTTCATCTCACAGTAAGGAGCTACGATGTCCTTTTCTACAGAAACTTCTGTGTTTTGCAGAGGCAATGTAATGCATAGGATGTATTTGGTATGAAATAGCATATCCTCAACAAAGACAAGTGGCTCCCTCCCTCCATCTGTTCTTAGGGCATGCTTGTATCTGGAAAATAATTCTGCTTACAACGTCGTGTTTGTTGTTAAGTATAATAGTCGTTTCTGAATACCTCGAAGGGTAGACAAGCCAGCAGGGTCTCTGGAAAACTGTCTCAACTATTGTAAGATAAAATACGGTGTTTATTTTGTGTGCTCAGATGACCTTATAAAAATGATCTGACTTTTGGGATTCAGAAAACAAGAATTTCCAGTGCTGATTTGTGACTCCTGGACTTGCCAATTAGTGTTCACACAGCCTTAAAAAATATAGTGGGTACGTAAAAGCACATGCACCCACATGTCTCTCTCCCTGCCATCATAAAGGCTTTGACAGAATTAAGTGAACCATACCGAAACTATACCGTGGAAGCATCTGGTCTGTGGTTTCAGCTGAATGCACTTCATTTCATTGCCTGCTTGCTTGTGTGTGATGAATTTCATGGACTGGCTCAGGGTGTTCACACTGCCTTGCAGGCAAAGGATGTTACCCTCAGTGTAGCATTCAATGTCCTTCACAACAGATTGGCTTCCCTTGAGAAACACAAACACCACTCAAGCAGAGATGATACAAAGGAAAGCACATTCACACGGTTATGTGAATCAAAAGAAATTGCCCCATTTCCTGTACAAATGAACATTCCAAAGAAAAATCAGCATGAAGGGACCCAGTCAAGAAAAAGAGATGTTCTGGGGTTATGTGCGGTTTTCAGGCAGTTGAAAGGAAGCTGGCTAGAAATCTGTGAAATCCTTGTAAGAATGAAAGTGAAACTAAAAATCTTTTCTATCTAATTAGCCCATTGTCTTTTGTATCTGAGTGTCAAGAGAACGAAATAAAAACAAGAACTTCAATGGGTGGGAGGAAAGAAAAAAAATACTGTTCCTGGAGATAAGACTGGGACCTATTCAAAAACTCAAATGTGAATAACACTGCATTTTTAATCTTTCTGTGTATGATGTGGTCAGTTCTGCAATTATATTGAATGTGAACTCTCTGAAACCCTTGCTATTCTAAGCTTGTTTGTGTTTGGGTTTTCTGTAAAGAATGGGATCAAGAGCAGAGCAAATGTAAATCCAAAAGAAATGGAAGCACCTATAGGAAATGGATTTCAGGACAAGTCTTTAAGGGTCTGTCTGGATTCCTGTCTCTGTTCCTAATATTTAATAAGAGAAAAAAGTATGTGTCTTGGCAAAGGGAGCAGTCTAGCCCTTCTGTTTTGGTAAAGTAATAGATATAATGAAAAATTTTTAGGGCAGTGGAGAAGCTGTTGGAAAGCTGTCATTAATCCTTGGCAAAGTGATTTGTATCCTCAGTGGGGCTATTTCTTAAGGTGGAGAAGAGAAAAGCAGTGTGGAATGTAGGAATCTCTGTTGTGTGTATGTGTGTTAAAAGTAAACCAGTCCTTTTAATACCTAAGAGGAAGCACTGAGAATTAAGCAGTGTCTGTATATTGCAGTCTATTCTATCTCTGTGTTAGACTTGAGACACTGTCCCTCCCCAGGTAGCTGAGGAGCCAACAAGATAGTCATGCAGAAGGCTGGTTATGAAGGACCTGAGAGATCAGAGAGGAGAACACAACTGAAGGGAGCTGGTGATCCAAGATAGTGCCCTAAAAACATTCGTACAAGTGGCACTTTTGTTTGAGGAATTCTAGTTTCACTTGTTGGTTCCGATGCAAAACAAGGCAAAAAAAAAAATATCAATATTCAGAATCTCTAGTGGGAATGGGAGAATCTGCTTTACTTACTAGCCGGCTCATCTGTTTGGCAGCTTGGGAACTTGCAGGCTGAAGAAGCTGGCCATTTGCAATCCATGTGCTTGGGACACTCTGGAAGTAGGATGTTCAGGCTGGTATTTTGTGGCATTGACATTTTCAGTAGTTGCGGTATCCAGGAAAGCTTAGACTTCATTGAATCAGCATCTTCAAACAGAAACTTGCCATTGGAGAATTCTGAACTAGCGGTAAGTGTTTGGTCCAGTGAGCCAGACTGATCTGATGCAGGATGCAAGTGGTTATCCATCCGTATTTGAAGAACGCTGCAGATGCTATCATTCAGTAATTCTCCTAGTGGCTTCCTAAACACATCAAACATCAAAAAGAATGGAGTGTAATACAAAAAGTGACTAAAAAGGCTATTCATTTTTTGTCTTGCAGTTTATTTCCTGCCAAGTAGTGGAGGCAAGAAGAAAGGTAGTCCTTGTTGAACCCAGGAGAGAAGGTAAAAGTAGTTAATTAGGCATGTTGGTGCCTGACAGGTTGGAATGTGGTATTTCATAGGCAAATCCATGAGAAGTGAGGGCTGACCTTGAGCACAGACATATGGGTGGGCAAGTACATTCACAAACATGTGTATGAAAATACATCTACTTTTAATGTCTAGTTTAACGTGGAGATCTCTGTGAGGAAGACTCAGAGTCAAGAATATATCCAGATCCTTCCCTCATCTTGCAAAATCAAATTTCTTTTCATGGTGCCAGCAAGGTATACACCTTCCTCTGCCATGTAGATTCCCCCTTTTGCATGCTGGGACACGTACCTTTTGGTTGATACACAAAATCTTAGGCCAAGTTTTGGACTAAATTCTCCTTGAAAGACTCTTGAGGTTTAGGTGGTCAGTTATCCTTCCACTCCTCTCCACAAATGCTTTTGTGTAGTTCCAGGCAGCAGAGAAAGATGAAATGCTAAACTTTCAAATCATGTTTCTTTTAGCTGGAAATATGGAAATGCTACAAAGAAAACTGCTCATTTGAGAGTGTTGCCTAGGTCTGTAGCCTCAGAGGCTTGAATGAGCTTTCAAAATATGTTTGCATATGCCAGGAAAGGTTCCTGAATTTTCTGTTCGCAGCATCTTACATTAAAAGAAGTGCACACGCACACAAAAAAAGCAAAGTTGTTTGATTTTGTTGAGTAAGCATACACATTAGGGGAAGGAATTTTCCTTTGTAGTCTTCTAAATGTGAGTAGGAGTAGTGACCAATGGATGAAATATCTATCCTTGGTGTACTTTAAAACTACAGAAAAGCAGTGTTATGCAAACTTTAGTTAGATATAATCATAAAAACTCTTAACAATAAAGACATTCTAAAGTGCAATTTTACTTTAAGTGCAATTAAATGGCCGTTTTCATATATTTCATGACTTCTTTTCCGTATTTGAAGTCCCAGTAAACTTAATTGTGAAAGTTCTTTCTAAGAGCCTACTTCTGCAGGGGGAAGGGAAGCAGGAGTACAAATATTCAGATAAGATTTATATGTGGTATAAAAATTCATATAATTTTTGCTTTGGAATGAAAGCCATTTTTAATCTACAGAGAATAAGAATGTTAGAAACAAGCTCTGAAAATGGAGACAGATCAATATTTTTAGTTCCATCTATAAAACAGTTTAGAAAGAAATTGTTCACAGTTATAAGTCTGTGTACTGAAAGCAGAGATTTTTTTCATAGATGGAAAGGTGCCTTCAGGGTAAGGCTTAGAATGGGACCTTTACTGCAGTCTTTCTAATGGAAGTGTTATCAAGCACTTCTATAATAAAACTGGAAAGATATTTTCATAGTTAAAATGTCTATTTTCATTATTCTATTTCAGGCCATAATATCAGACACTTCAACTACATCTTCAGCACATAAATATTTGAATACAGAGACCTTTGTCTTAAACTTTGATTTCAATGCTTACAATTTGATAGGCTATCTTTTTGTTCTTGAGTCTTTGCAGCAGATGAAGACTTACCCTCAATAGAGGAGGCTTAGGTTAGGGAACAGCTTAGGCGGGCAATCTGCCGTTCAGGTTCTTAGGTGCTTACTGCTTTTCTCCTTTTCATCTTCCCAATCTTCAGGTGACATCAATGAGGCCTCCCCTTGAAGGAAGCATTTCCTTGTCTGACTGTCAGCCAGGGCATGCTGTGTACCCTGGTAAATGCACTCTACTGGGCTCCTCAGGCTTCAGCATGTTGTGAGAACAGGCAAATTGAGGGTAGCAAGCGGGTCCTGCAGTCTCTAATCTTTATGCACTTAAGCAGTCACTACTTCTTATACGTGAGGGCTTAAGTATGATGCTAATTTTTTTTTTTTAATGGAAAGGAACCCAGATGACATGGAAATGACTAACTGTAGTAACTCTAGTTCTGCAAAAACTTTAAAATGCTTGGGTAAACTTACATGTGACTAGTAACACTTTGTTCAACAGGGCCGTTTATCTGCACAGCCATCTGTAGGGTTGCCTTGCACACTGAAAGTCTTCAACACAGAAACTGAATGCTGTTCTGAAAAGAACACATCACAGATTTGGTTACTTGGTTAAAAATGTTAATGAGCACTGCATAAGTAACCTATAAAATTTGCTTCATCTTAAGAATAGATACAATGGGTTCCCTAAAGACTGATTTGAAGAATGGGTATAAAATGCAAATCCTGCAGTCATTACCTATTGGCTACATGCAGTCTTTTAGAAAAATTGTTGCATATGATTTTTATCTTTCATAGTTTTATCTCTTATCAATACAAACATTTGCATTTAAGTCTTAAAGAAATATGGACCCCATAATGATGGTAACATGGACTAAAGCCATAAGCACCCTCAGAAGTAATTAAAAGATGGAACAAATTTTCTAGATTTGAGGAGGAGAGGCGGGGGAGTGACAGACTCAGGCTGCCAGCTTCCTAGCAGAGGAGAAAGGTTTAGCGGATCTGCTTCCTGAAAAATAAAGCTTGTCTACACTGGAGGGATATTACTGCTCCTGTTGGCTCAGAAAAGTATTAGCGGTATTTGGTGACTGCAGAAGACAGAAGATATCTTTAGTTTACGGTCAGGAGTTTCAACAGTCCGTAATTAGTCTGTTTATTTATACATGATGCTTATAGTTGTTTCTCTTGTTTATGCATGCCTGAACGTAATGGAAGGAAATATCAAGGGAAGCTGGTGAAAATAACCCCCGCTTCTAGCAGTCACTTGGAAACTCCTTTGACTTAATATTATTCTGCTTCTGCCTATGTAATGTTGCCAGGGTACTGAACAAATGTCATACCACTGCATTACTAGTGGTTTATATTTTGAGCAACGCTCGTATTTTCATCATTTTCTTACCTTCATCTTTCTGAGGACTAGAAAGAATAAAAGAAAATCTGTAATTGGTGCTGTCTCTATTAGCATATTTACACAGTACACTCCATAGTCATCATCTTAATATGCTGCCCGTACTGTGTTCTGTACATCAGTGCTTTGACTTAAAAATGACTACTGTGGTCTTTTAAATCTTTGATAAGAGGGAGCATAATGACTGAAGAATGCCTCTGTGATCTTTTCTCTTAGCTGTTCCTGCTCTGCGCTGCCGTAGGCAAGTTTAGACTTCTTGCATTGGAAGATGACCATATTTTTGCTGTAGTAGCCCCTTAAAGACTTTACTGTTTTGACTAGTCATTTCAGACTATCCATCCCAAAATAATTCACTTAAAAAAAAAATCTGTCCAGCATTTGCGTCCTCAGCTCTTATATTAACCTAAGCTCTTATATTAGCATTCCTTTGTCCTTCTTTCTCCCCTTACAAAACTCTGTGTCCCTTAGGATATTTAATATATTTAAACAGATCCATTTCCAGATTGAATGGATTCAGGAGACACCTCCATCTCAGTTAGAGGGTCCTGTTTTATGGGCAAATTTGTTACAGGAGGAAACTTCTGATTCATGAGAGTAACAGAATTTGCCTGAACAATCTCACTTTACACAGTTGATTAGCTTATGTGTGCTAAAAGGAACTTTCTTTTCCTCCTAACTGCTTTTGATTAATGTTATAGAGCATTTTAAAGGAAAATCTAAGTGTAATAATCTGTCTATAGTTTAGAGCCTCAAGTGATATGATGTGTTATGAGCCATATTGGCTGTACTATAAGTGATTCTTGATTTATTGTGACAATAGTTTATGCTTCGTGGACTGAAACAATAGCTAACTTCATCTTTGGTTAGTATTCATCTTCCTTGACATGAGACAGTACACTTTGATGTATATCTGTATCCATATTGCAAATTAAGCTAATGGTGAGAAAGTTGTGGTTCTCTTTTTTATACGTAAAAACAAAAGCTTTTAGACTATATTTGGTCAGTAGGCAGTCTTATTTGCTGCATGTTGCAGAGCGAGACAAGATTTTAGACTTGCAAGTATTAAGAGAAAGCAGAGTGTTGCAGACACCAGCTGATGTGTCCCTGGCAAGGGGTATGGCAGCTCGTGCCCTGCCTGCCCCGTTGGCAGGTCCCAGCCAGGGCGTGAGTTGTACTCAGGGTGGGAGGGAAGCCTCAGCAGGGCTGCGGTTTGCTGTCATACATTATTGTGCCTATTGCGAATAGAAATACTTACCCTTAATTCCTCTTCCCCAGGGAATTCTGCCTTGACATGTTGGGGCTCTTTTTGTTTATTTGGTTGGGTTTTTCTGTGGCAAATGATATACCTACTAATGGCTGTAGTTCCTCTGCCTGTCTACTGCACCGCAGTCTGTTTCCACAAATCATAGTCGTGCAATGAGATGGAGAATCAGTAAGGATTTTGCCTGCTGTAGTCCGGCTTGTATTTTTATGTAACTGTGGATCACCGTTTCTTTTTTTTAAAAGAAGGTGTCATGAGAATCATTTAAAAATAAATTTTTGATTTAGGAGTGCAGCAAAGGAGACTACCCTATAGATCGCTATAACTCAAAACTCTTACAAAATTTAGGTGCAGCATATCTCTGACATACTACCAGAACTCTCTGAGAAGTTGGCCTGGCAATGTTTTTAGTCATATTTCTTGTACAGTCTATACATAAAGGATTTCACAAGTCCTAAAACAAACATAATAGGGAATGGGATGTGCTGCAACTGAGTAAGTGTTTTCCTCCATTACTGTATAAAGTTCATAGTTTACTGTATCTGAATACTGACATAGTCAAAAAAAGATAAAGCAGCACATTAACTGTGTTGCTTGGAAAACACACCAGCGGAAATAAACCGCTAATTTGAAAAAGAAAGATCAGCTGATGAAAAATACTTATAGCTGCTGAAATTATCTCAGTGTTGTCCTAAGTGGAGAGATTTTCAGCCCTGCCCTTTCTAATTCCAGCTATAACGAATGGCTTCACTGTAGCACAAGTCATCTGTGCTACTTTGGTGATAACTGCAGCATCTGTCTGATGTATGATCTTTATCTGCTCTGTGCCTTTTCTACCATTAAGCTGTGTTCTCAAAAGTCATCTTGTGCAGTGTGTGTCATCACTATCACCAGTAGATCTTTAATTGTGATTGGACTGAAATTGGAGGAAACTGTATTTCGAAGAAAGTAGAAACATGTTCCTTCTACTTGCAGCACACCTAGCTTATTTTCATTTGGTAAATATGCTTTGTCTGGGACAAGTTTCATATTCTAAGTCTCTTAGTTACTGTTGGGGAGCTCCAGGCAAAGAATCTCATTTTGCCGTGGTAGGAAATGATCTTGTACGAAGTTTTTCTGAGCCTTGTATGTTGCAGTAGTTCCTAGGTAAAACTGAAAATGCATGTCTTCCTTAGCTAAGCCTTTAAGACCCCGGTAAAACTCAGCTGTAAGACTGATACCCAACATGATCTCTGTCTTATAAAAAAACCTCTCTCTTACTTATTGCTTTATTTCCTCATGTGCATCATGCATTTGAGGCATCATGCCTCGTCATTCTTGTTAACATTTGTTCAGCAGCTAAGGCACTAGGTTAACATGGTATATTCCTGTTAAAAGTCCTTTTTTCTCCAAAATATATCATTAGTGACTAAGGAAAGACGTATTTTAATTCAGACGCAGTACAGCTGAAAAATAAACCAGTAAGATATACAACACTCACCCAGCCCTGTAACACCACAGGATCAATCATTCTAAATTTCCTCCTGAATAGATTGTTCTCCACCAAATGACAATCTGAGAAAGCCATAGAATTCTACCGTGAATAATACACCCTTGGTGACTATTCTCTTATTTATACATTTAATAAACAATATTAAAAAAATCCCAAGCTTATATATTAAACATTATATTTTCATTACAGTATTAAACAAGGAGATAAAATTACATTTTCATTACAGAATAAAACAAGGACATACACAATTAAGGTTGGCTGGAATTACTGTGGGTGATAAAACATTATTTAGCATTGGGGGATCAGATTAGCTTTCGTAATAAGTTCATTTGCTGATCTTTTTGTGGAGAAGAGTTGTTTTGAAAAGTAGCTCCCTTTGTAGAAAAGGGAGTGATTGCCTATAAAAGGAACTGGTATTTGGAAAAAGATGGGTAGGCAAGTGATTTGAGTGTCCCTTTATTGGATGACTTGCATATATATTGACTGGAAACTATAAAACAAACCTCCAGCCTCAACTCTTCTTTTATAAATATTTTGTTTGTTTGTTTGAAAGTAGCCAATAGTTGTTATAACATTTTAATGGGCTATTTTTTTCTGGACTAGGAGAAGAATTTTATTACTTGTTTGATGAAGTTCCTTATTTGTGTGTGTGTTATGCATGCATTTTGTTAAGGTTGCTGGGTTCTTTTCCATATTGCACATAGAACAGGAGCTTTTTAGTTCTATGATGATGTTCTCAGCTAAAACCTAAAAACTCCTAACATGTCGCTGCTTATCACATCACTTAGCACCACTTCCAATGTGACGGACGAGTATTGTCCCTGAAGGGTCTTCCCGCAGTTCATTAACACCTACTGAAAACCTTTTAAAATTAATTAATTTTAAAATTAATTAATTAATTAATAAATAATTAATGAGAATTGATTTCTTCAATAAAAAGAATGATAAAGATTAAATGTAGACCCTCAGATAAAAGCCACGAACAAGCACCAGTATCAAGAACGAACCTCCATGAAGTATCACCTGTGAATGTGAATCTTAAGTAACAAGGCTTTGAGCTAGCCATGCACTTCATTTTAAATGAAAGCCAATGCTTGGAGGCTGACTCAAACATATAGACTAGCAGAACGCAGCGGTACCACTTAAATTTCCAGCTTCTAATTTTCTTAATTTAAGTTCTTTCTGCCTCTTTCCAGACTTTTTTTTTAGTATTAGAATTTTCTAGCTTCTTGTATTAACATTCCTGAGTTTTCTACCACAGTGGGTGATGTGTTGCACCTTGTTCTTGCTCTCTGGATGTAGCCTAATGCATAGTTGCCTACAGTACTGGACTGACTGTATTATTCTTGGTGAATGCCCTTCAGCTTTCAGCTTACTGACAGTCTTGTTAAAGACTGCGGTTATTAACCATTGTGGCTCTAATATCTGCCTCTCATGTTGAAAACTTGGATGAAGGCAAACGCTTCTTGTTCAAACAGCATCACAGGCCCACATGAAATAGAAAAACACCTGCATCTGGCAGGGCAGATCCCATGAACTATAAAGTGTGCTGTTTCCCCTGCAGTTTCCCCAAGTATAGGAAATTCATTAGCGTTTTTGCTCTCCGCTATACAAAACAAAACAGTCTAGATAAGCTTTCCCCCACGAAACTGTGAGCCTTGCTTCTGAGGCACCTAAATCCTCCTCTGCCCTGAGTAGCCACCTGCTTCAGCATTGCCTCCAAATCCAGGTGTGCTGCTAAATGAGTAACAAGGAACCACCCAGAACCAAGTGTCTGCACTCTATGAGCAGTTGTTAGTTATTACTTATTTTTTTCAGAGTGGAAGGAAAATGTCCAGGGTTCTGCATCAATGGCAAATAAATCCTTCACTGCTTACTGTTTGAAAGCTTCATCCTACTCATTTGTTAAGCTCCCATCCAAAGTGCTTGTTCCTTTGCATTCCCCAGGTTTATAAGATTCCTTCAGAAAGATGAAGAGAGTTGAATTTAGTTCATGTGATGTACCTGAGTGAGATGCCCGGTTTACATCTGTAGCATGCTGGAGGAGTGTAATAGTTATTGTCTTGTGCACAGGCCTCTATAAGATTGGAAAATGCAGACCTCTGTGACTCCGGTGCAAATCATTTCTTACCTCCGCTTGGACCTTTAGCAGCCATGGCCCAGATAGTTACAGGCTGGCCCAGGAAAACCAAGAGCAGTGGCAGGAGCTTTAACAGTGTGCAGTTTTGCCTGGGCCTTGAACAGTTTGCTGCAGATGAACATAAGTCATGTTTATCTGCTACTAGACTTAGCAGATTAAAAGCTACCTGCATTGCAGCTATTTCTACTCATACCTCTCCAAGTTTTGTATTTGAAAGGTGACAACCTTAAAAAGACTTTTGAAGATCTCCTAGCTCTTGCTTCTGTCCCTGAGACAAGTCAGCTATACCTGAATCTTCTTGAATGATGTGTATTTGTCAAGCCTGCTGTTAAAATCCCA
This sequence comes from Struthio camelus, assembly GCF_040807025.1. Taxonomy (NCBI): domain Eukaryota; kingdom Metazoa; phylum Chordata; class Aves; order Struthioniformes; family Struthionidae; genus Struthio; species Struthio camelus. Next base: position 87,548,541 of record NC_090944.1, on the reverse strand, counting down.
CCAGTGGTTGTTGCCTCAATGTCTCCAAGGCAAGCTGTTTGGTGTTTTGTCCTCAGTTTAGCAGCAAGAGAGATTTAGGTTAATCAAAACTTTTACTGCTCATTTACAATAGAAACTGGAGAATCATGTTTTTCTTCTTTTTTGCAGTAATCTTTAATTTACCTGAAAGCTACTACTTTTCAGACTTCTATTCTTTAGACTAGCTCAAGTTCATGTGGACTTCTCCATAGAGACCAGGCTTTCCAGCTTACTTCTTGCAGCTCTCATAAAGTGTCTTCACCTGATTCATGACCTTCTTGCAATGTGATTCCCAAACACAGGAGAAGCCTTTCTAGTGTTGAGTACAGTAAAAAGATGATTTTCTATTTTTTAGGTTAGATTTTTGTTTGCAGTTCCAGGTGGATGCATTCTTTTTTTCCAGGAATAGAACGGCAACGTTATCTTGTTGAGTTAGTGGTATGTGGTAATCCTCAAACTCTTCTGCAGAACTAGTACAGTGAGCCAGTCATTCTCTATCCCATATATTTTTGGGTAACACTTGTTTTGGCTGAACTGCATTTTTGTTTGTTTCCAGATCACTTTATCCACTGTGGCCAGATCACCTTGGATTCTAATCCTGGCCTTGGCAGCTTCTCCTTTGTTGTTATTTGCTAAACTAAATTCTGGAAGAGGTTTAAAGACGATAGCATTTCATTCAGAGCATCTGTCACAAAGAGGCAAGGTGCTGTCATTGCAAATCACTTAAACTATTTGCAATAGAGCCTAATGAGAGAAGCCCAAATGCAGCAAAGCAGTAATCGAAAACTTAAGTTATCATGTTTTAGCACTATGCTGAATCAGAGCCTGGGAGAGCTCATTTCAACATTTTCCTGAAACTCTTGCTGATAATCTGTGGGAAGCAAAGCTGTTTGTATCCTACCACGATAATTTCTCCACGTCCTCTGTGACAGTGATGGACTCCCCATGTCTGATCTATAAACTTGCCCTTTCTGAGAGGATGGGTTTGGACTGATATCCTATTTTCCTGCTTAAACTTTTTCCTGTGCTCAGCTATATTACTCACTCCCACTTCCATGAGAATAAGCTGTAAGGATTTACCTAGGAAAGGAATGAATAAGGTATAAAAGGAAAAAATTCCTTTTAACTGCTCCGATACTTGGAAGAAGATAAATTTTTCTTCAAAATGAAGAAAGAAAGGCGCATGTCTAGCTGAATATTAGAGATGTAGAGGACTACTAGTTTTATTTTTTAATTGAATTATATTTTTTAGTAATCAGAGAAAGAACTTGCACACAGATCTTAATTTTCTAAACCGTGACTCCCTCACTGCAGTAAAACCCATCCTAAGTTTGTAAGCCAGATGAGAGGCACAGAGCTGAGCTCAGCAATATGCATTTATTACTTACTTGCTTAAGAGGGGCTGTAAAATATGGCAGACAACTGCTGTTTATTAAGTTTATAATGAAATATCATTCTTTTGTGGAACAATGTTATGCATCTCAGAAGGAGAAAGGAGGAGTCCTTTAAAATGATACAAAAATCATAGACAGCAGATGGACCATGCCCGAGTGCGGGATTCATGAAAACTGACTTTCAGATGACTGAAGAATGGTGTCTTGGCTGGGACGTCTCTGCTGTAAGCGAGGACAAAGGAGTGCTCCCAGAGAGAGATTCATCTAACCATCCTGGAGGCTTCTACTGGGGCTGAATGACTCAGTCCCTGAAGGTACCTGGGTTTTCTCTTTGACTGTAAATGAGTTTATGTAACTCACACGGGCAAGATCCTCCTGTCTCCGTGGCTGAAGTCCAGCTCTGAACTCTCTGGAAGGACAAGCAAGATAGGTACAACACAGAGGGAGTTGCAAATTCCATTTGTAAATTCTTCAGGTTTAACTCTTGTAGTCTGCACAGCTCTTCAAGTACTGGAGCTGGAACCTGACTTGATCCTTGTAGGTAAACACAGTTATTCTCTTATTTGCTTCTTGGAGATTTTAAATGGGAGGGGAATGGCTAGTTGAAGGAATATACTAGCAGAGTTCTGTGCTATGTTTGGGCATTTAATTTTTTTTTTTCCCGCTGCATATTAAAAATATTTCTCATTGTAACTAGCTCCTGTCTGTTTATGTGGGCAACAGATAGAACAAGGTAGCAGGTAGCATGGAATAAATCTCTGAAAATGTTGGTGGGCAAGAGATAAAAGCACCAGCTTGGAGTAGGCATGTACCTTGACTCATTACAGTTGTTACGAGTGGGAAGGAAAATGGAAGGGTATTTCCTCTGCACCATTGACTAAGGTTAAGAAAGACAACGGAGTCTGAGAAAGAAACTTTTAAAGCTGCTTCTTCCTTCCTCCCCCTTTCCTTGCTTAACTGATGCAGTCTGACAAAAGTACCCTGTATTTCTTGGTATTTGAGTTCACCTTAGAGAATTAAAGGAAATAAGGCAAACCTTGGTTTTAATAGACCTCTCCTTAATTCTACCACATAGTGTAGACTAATAGTACTTTAAAATAGTCACTTGGAATGTTAATGAGCTTAATAACCCATTAAAGAAAAAGTACTGAACTACCTCCTAAGAAAGCTGAATTCTACTGTAAGCATACAAAAATATTCATCCTCTGAAGAATTTTATTCTAAAAATTAAGGACTTGGCTGGACAGGTTTAATTTTTAAAGAAACAGTAAAGAAATGGCTGTATGCTGATTAAAATAATAAAACAAACAAAACCCAGTCAGTAAATAGCCCAGAAACATTAGCCTTATAAAAAGGAAGGGACAACATACCAGTCTTGAGCCTCTCAAAATGGACAAGCTCTTCCTTTAAAATATATCCTTCCCTTCAGTGGAAATTTGTGAATTCATTCCTTGCTGCTAAATACTGTCACTGTGCAGGTTGCTCTGCCTGTAATAGCGGACGTAGCTAGAGTGCAGAATTAGTAGGGTTTGACTTAGCAGATGAGACTAATGACCAATCACCTGTCTCTGGCAGTGGCCACCACTAGAATCTGCTTCCTCTTTTCCCTTAAGAACCTCAGGGTCCCTCTCTATTCCTCAGCTCCATCTCTCAGAGCCTCGAGGGCTCAAATTTCTATTTTTGATGCCATGAGGAGGTCCCTGGGAGCTTTGCCGCTGACTTAGCTGAGACTCATGTTCTACCTTGACAGAGCTCTCTCTGTGTCTCTGCTTGGAGCTGGAGCTGGGTGGCTTGTGCCTGCAGGGTTTGACGGGCTGATAATTCACTGAGGCTCTTTCTGGCTTAGAAATTTAAGAGCTGCTGCAGATCAATTGCTGGACTGTTTGTTTTAGTAAATTGCCCTTCTGTCTTTCACGTCACCCAATATCACAGAGAAATGACACTTTACTATAAATGACAGAAGACTGTGAAGCTAAGCATGGAAATGTATGTGTATGTGATTTCTTTGGGTTTCCATGATAACTTTAAACTAGTGTGGGGAGAGCACAAAGAGGTTCCAGGCAGAAAGTCTGTAGTGGAAAAAAATGACAGTACATGCTTGTGACTCTGGAGATAGCTTTGTTCTGCTGGTTCAATGCTCAGAGAAAACAACTCTTTACTGCTGTATTAGCTATTACCCTGGGCAAATCTTTATTCCTGACACACCTGGCCAATGGCGTAACCAATTTCTTTTTATACTCAGTCACAAAGAATGACATGCTTACAGAAAAAGAGAAAAGAAAACCCCTCCTGTGTTTATTTTTTGAGGTCTTCTACTTTTCTTTGGGTATATAGCACATTTCTAAAACAAACAAACAAAAAAATCTGTTTTTCTTGAGTCAAAGTAAATGTTAGATTTTGAATTCTTAGATTTCTTGTAATGTCTCCAGCCTCTTTTTTAGCAGTAAATTAGAAAGGAGTGAAATGAAGGGGAAAAAAACAAAAAGCAAAAGAACCAAATCTGCCAACCCATAAATATATGTTGCCAATTAAAAGCGTTAAAAAGTATTGCAAAAGCAGTGAATCTTTTTAAAAAATATATGATTTTGTTTACAGCTTCTCTCAGGCAGCGGAGATGTTTTAGCCAGCTACTCTAGCTGATAGAACAAAGGCTGAGTTTTCACACCCAACTGGCTTAAGGTATTCCTGGTGCCACAACTCATTTCTGCCTCCCCGTTATGCCACTCGGACCTGTTGGTTGTACCATCAGCACACTTCCATGACATTGTGCTGTGGAAAAAACAATGGAGACAGGCTTCAGCTGGATTATCTCTGTGCTATCGTTCACAATCAACATGATGTTGGCTAACACGGTGCTGGCAACATGATGAAAAGATGAATAAATAGAGGCCAAGGCCTGACATGCCACTGTCTCTGAAAAAGTGCATCAGGCATGATGGACAGAGTAAGTGAGAAGTGACAGTAGAGGCATGGAGGGACAGCAGCTCCTTGCATTCTTACAGACGTGAGGAGCATTCAGCCTTTCCCCGTAGCTGCTCTTGGTTGGTGAGATATTTTGCCACAAGGTCAGATGGCCAAAAATATTTGGAGATGAAAGAGAGGTGGCCAGAAACAGCTTCCCCCTGTCTTTTCAGTGTTCAAGTTTCTCTTCAGTAGGGTGTTGTGACAGAAGCGACTTTGACCTACTATGATACTGTATTATCTTTTAATATTTTTCATAGTTTTTTTGCTTTTGACTTACTGTAACACTTGTCCTTATATAGAGTGTCAGAACTGCTTTCTGGTAAGATGAGGATTTCCTCACTTCTAAAACGAGGTTATTGTCAAAGATGGAGAAATGCAAATATGCGAAGGAAAAAGTAGCACCTGCCTGGATGTGAACAGCAAAAGAGTGGGAGAGGGGCAGAAATACTGCCAAATTTGAGTTTTCCAGGACCATAAATCAAGTCCTCCAATACTGTTTTTGACTGGGGATTTTTTTCCTGTACATTTTTAGTTTAAATCTCTTGAATTTACTCCAAATGAGTTTTGAAAGGAGATGGAGAAGATGGAGAACATATATTTTTCTTTTAAAAATAACCTGAGATTTTCATGCAGTTCTTGGCTCCAGGACCTGAGACTCTAGGGAAAATGCCAATACTTCAAGAATACCCACCTTCCCCAAGAGGAGAAGCTGTGGCAGGAAGGAGGTGGCAGTGATAGGTGCTGGTGGTGGGTGACATTGATGGACCCTGGGGAGAGAGGAAGCCCAGGACCTGCCAAAAGGCACTGAATACTTAATGCTGTAGTTTGAACCAAAAAGAAAAGGTTTGAACGAAAAGGTAGACCATGTTCAAGTTCCTGCCATGTATTACTTCTTAACTACACAAGGATTGTAAAGTTGGTACAAGAGGGAGAAAGAGATGTGATTTATGATTTATTAAATGCAGTCAGTGATACTACCTAATTAGGGGCTCCCTCCTATCTGTGGATAAACTGTTGCAGGCCCAGAGGTCCATTTGAAAACTAGAGCATGGGTCTGTAATCTGTCTCAGGCTGGACTCTTGCTTCAGAAGAAACGGTATTTCCACAGCAGGGTTGATGGGGGAGGAGGAGTACATGGCAAACCATTACTTCAGACATGCTTTTCTTTTTTTTTTTTTTTTTTTTTTAACTTTTTCTATGAGAGAAAGTAAGGGTGGTGGATATTATACTATCATTTTGCCTGACAATCAGTAAAAAAATCTGAGCGCCTCTAAGTTTTGTTTTCAAAGGGACCTTTTTCAACATAAATTATCTTTGGTGAGTTATACAGTGCAAAGAAGGCTGAGCTGGGGATGTGCATGAGAGGAAGAATCAGCTGCCATACGATACAGTTGACTATTTCCTAATGCTTCTTAATGAAAAAGGGAATGAGACTGGGCCTTAAAATAGAATTTGGGGGAGCGAAAAGAGAATAAATTTCCCTAAAGCATAATTAACTGGAAAGACACTTTTCTGTATTCATTTATATTAATCTTCAAAAGTGAGAATAAAAATGGAAGAAAAAATATAAAGGGACTAGGGTTAAGTAATTTTCCTTGCTTCCTTAACACTTACAAATTAAGTCTTGCTTAAAAAGTAGGAAAAGAAAAGGAAAGGTTGACTCCAAGTAAGGGCCTTCAGGGCAACAGTATAAAATTATATGGCTATTTAACTGCACTGTATCATGGTGCTATAATTAAGACAAAGTACCTTACAATTATTCCACCAACTGGGTTAATGTGTACAGTGACTGTGCATTCCAAATTAATATTTATTTATTTTAAAGAAGCTTTTTGTTTTTAAAAAACCTGAAACACCATGGAAGAAGATAAACAATTACAGTCTGAGAGATGAGGAATATGGAGAACCTACTAAGCCCCGCCTCACATTATAAACTATGTGACAGTTCGTTTGCTTATCTACTTCTGTGAAGGCGGTTAGCAATATTTGTCATCAGAGAGCTTCTTCCAAAGCATTAAAATGCTTGCAACATCCTGAGATGTCTGTATGTTTTTGTCTGAATCTCTGAATCACAGAATCACAGAATCGTTTAGGTTGGAAGGGACCTCTGGAGATCATCTCGTCCAACCTCCCTGCTCAAGCAGGGTCACCTAGAGCATATTGCCCAGGATCACATCCAGACGGCTTTTGAATATCTCCAGCGAAGGAGACTCCACCACCTCTCTGGGCAACCTGTTCCAATGCTCTGTCACCCTCACAGTGAAATGAGGACACTGAGAAAGAGAGATAAGGTTAGAGCTTGCCATGAAATGAGAATTTTGTTATGGCTAAAAAAAAAAAAAAAAGAAAGAGAAATAAGAATTTGAGGGTTCAGCATTTGGCTTCATGACTATCTTCACACCTTTGAGAACACATCCTGCTAGTGAAGTTGTGTGTGCTCATATCTTGAATGTTGATAAGAGTGGATATGTGGATATGACTCCAGAGTGAGTGATCACACCACATCCCATTCAGCCAGGTGTCTCTCACCTGGGATGTATCTGATCCTGTAGGTGATCCTGGAGCTTTTCTGCGGATGGGCTCCCCTGCCTAGTTTGACAATCCTGCTTGAGGGACCTTGAGGCTAGAACATTAAACAGCCCATCAGGGTGCCTGTCTACAGCTAGCGGAGTGCTGCAGTAATTGGAACAATTCAGACACAGCTAATTGGGGCCATTTCAGGTGTTACACTCCCACCAGTTCATCTATCTCTTGCTGGGCACCCTACAGAGCCAACAGAAGGAATGCAAGCACGTACTTCAAAAGCTTCAGCACAAAGTATCTTTGCTTAAATCCTTCTCGCTTGGGAATAACTTCCAGTGTTTGGGAGTTGCAAAGAGGTGGGGCAGTGATACCAGCCTAATGCGTGCCCATGAACTTGGATGCCACTGGGATTAGACAGCTTATGATGTTAGTCAGCCAGTAAATGATTTCTGAGGATGTTAGAGGGTTTCAAGCGGTGGAACTATACCTTTAAAGAAACAGAAGAGTGTGAAGTATTTTGAGAATCTGGGCCAAGAGCTCTGCTAAACAAAACTTCAGCATGAGCTTCTTTTTAAACATGGGCTTCATAGATACATTGCAATTCAAGGAGAACAGAAGTCCCCCACAGCAAATTGGCATCTTCTTAAATTCACAAACTGTCTATAATGATCTAATACATGCCTAAACAGACACACTCAAAGTCCACCATGCAACTAGCATGTTTGCTCTCCCTGACCTCACTCCAGCTTGCGCTACCAATGGAAAACTTATATCCTCTACAGTTTGCTCAGAGAGCACTTCTTTAGAGACTGTCATTCATTGCCAGACATAGCAGTGACAAACTTCCCAAACTTCTCTGCTAGTCCACACCTACATGAGTGCAGTGTCACCAGGACCTCCAGAAGTAGCATACAGCTGGCACAGAAATACTTTCAGGAACTTAATTTTAGAAGTTTTCAATTGGTGGGAGAGAAGAGCTGCCTTTTCGCTCCCTGTTTAGTAGGTTGCTCTCACAGCTGAGAAACTGTTAAATGCTGCCCTTGGGGGGATTGCTATCTTGCTATGTAAATGAATTCAGAAATGTGACATTTTGCTGGCAGGAACAGGTGGTGCCTGTGAGAGCCTGACTGACTGCCATTGGTTTGCCTGATGGATTGACTCCCATCACTGCTGAGCCAAAAGTCATTGATTCTGCTTTTTCTCCTCTTCAGGATGACCTTCTCCAGAGGGAGAGCACACCAGTTCTTCAGTATTTACCCCTGCACTTCAACTCATCCCTGATCCTTTTTGTTTATTTCCTTTTTTAAAATAAATGTCATTTGAATCAGCCCGCTTAATCTCTGCTAATTGTAGATTGAAGATAAGGGAGGTAAGTCAATGGGCTGAACAGAAGAGCAAAGTATACAAACAACAGATCTTCAAGAGAAGAGTGAGAAGTTGCTGCAGCTTTTCCACGGCTGGGAACAGATATGCTGTGGGGTCAGCTGTGCTACGGTTCCCTGATAAACCTTGGCAGAGAGAGAGGAGAAGAAGGGGTACAAAGCCTGTAGAGGTAAAACCCTGTAGAGTGAATTTGAGATCAGGTCAACTCAGAGGCTGGTGCCTGGGTGTTTGGTGCTAGATGGATGTTATTTTCGCTAAGTCTAGTAGCAACAAAAGTTGCTCAGTTTACAAAGTGCCACAAAGATAGCTTAGGATCTTTGGCCATAGAAGGATCCCTTCTATGATTACCTTGTGGGGATGATGCAAAATGTTTTTGCCCCTAGGTATTGCGGAGCAGTTTGAGTGAACAGTGCCTGAATCAGCTTCAAATAAAACAAGCAGTTAGCTTACAGAGTTTTAGGCTGGCAATCTGAGTTAACCTGGCTGACTTTTATCTAAAACAAAATAAGAAGTGCGTGAATGAACCAATTTACCAGCCCCTATGAGGGTAGGGAACTCCTGGCCTCTTGGGTGTTAACAGGGCAGGAGCAGACACAGTGGGAACTGCAGCTCTTTCTCAGATTTTTCTGACAGTGCGTTTGCTTTTATGCCAAAGTCCACATCTTATCTGGGGACAAACTAGTGGTTATAACAAGGGAAAGGAAAACGTTAGCTGTGGAATTGGGAAAAAAAAGGAAATCTGGGTTGCATTTCTCTGGCTCTTTCAAAACCACTCAAACTTCGGCAAGTTGTAACTTAATTTTGCCATCTGTTAAACAAGAGTAATGATACTTGCCAAATTTCAGCTTTAGGTCCAGTCTCTGAGGGAGATCTGAGGGTTGACAGTGTGCAACTATTATAGCTGTTATAACTCTCCTATAAATAATTCTTTACACATTTTTAAGCGTAGTCTGAGATGCTTTGCATGTGAGGCTCTCCAGCCCAGCACTGTCTCTGCTTTGTTACGCCCTGGCGTTCTCCAAGTGACTGCTCCCAGGGCAGCAGTGGAGAGCGGAGGTGCGTGGGGCTGTGGGCAGAAGAAGCTGGTATGTGAGACAGGTCCAGCTAGGTGGCAGTGGAGGAACTGCATGAGGAGGAAGGAAACAGGGGATGTGAAAAAGAGAAATTCACATTCCCCCAGAATGGCAGGCTCCAAGTCCTTGACTCTGGGTGAAAAGAGCACATGGGAACCCTATCCTGGGACATAGGGAAATGCCAGCAGTGGGAGTGTGGAGAGCACCTAGTGTGTGGAGAGGGAGTTTTGGGACTCTGGTATTGGGAAGGAGGGATGCAACCCCTCCTCCTACCATGGAGGGAGAATGAAGGACGTGGGGGGAAGGCAAATGTCTCCAGTATGGTTCCGCAGAAGACAGTACGGAGTGGCACGGTGTCAGGGGAGAGGCTGGTAGGAGGCTGTGAGGGCAGTGGGGGAGGCCCTCGTGGGAAGGTTCAGAGCAGAAGCTGACGGAAACGCTGGAGTGGGTGTGATGGCCGGGGCCCTCTGGCTAAGCGGCTCATTATTCATCCTTTCACGTTCAGCTCATAATCGGGAGCGGAGGTGCTGAAATACCATGAGCAAAACTGTTCTCATGAGATCTCTAATTCAACATTGCAAGCTGAAGAGGTGTTGGATGAGCCATCTGCAGTTACAAGTGCTTTTCCACACTGAACTGCCACTGACTGGTCATTTCTGTCAATATATTCTTATATCCAATTGATTCTTCCCAGTCTGAGTCCAATGTTAAATGCAGAAGCTCACTTACCTACCCCGAGCCTATCACTGCGGTAGGGGGGCGGTGTAGCGCTGGGAAAGTGCCTGATCTACACAACAGCCTCCTTCCAGCATGCACTAGTGTGATTTCTCATAGTGGAGCAGTAGTTTCAGGGTCCAAATCCTGACAGTGTTGTGTCTTTGCTTTTTTTCTTTTTTTTTTTTTTAATAAGAGGCTAAGCCCTTTAATTGCAATCACCGGAGACAGGGATGCTTAGTACAATACAGAAATAGATTTTTAATGAGCAGAGTGTTGTCAGCCACCTCTTTCATATCCACAGCCTAGTTCAAGGGGAATCTCATGTACTACTCAGTAAAATGCCTTGGTAGTCTCAGCTTAGCCTTCACTGGAAAACTGTAAACACCATATTGAAAATGTAATATTCAGTTCAACACAGCCTGAAATGATTGACAGTATCTGCTTCAGAGAGGCCCAGGACTAAGCTAGCATGAACACTGCATAACCTTGTGCTCAAAGAAACTACACCGTATCATGGGGAAAGTCATTTGAAGGAGCCCCTACTGAGTAGTGGACTTTGATTGCATTGCAGCTGCCTTCATAATGTACATCCTGTAGGTAAGGGACACAACTTTCCTAGCCCTGGGATTTCATCAGATCTCTTGAGCAGTTGCTCACCTCCTGTCTCCTCCCAACCCAAATACAAAAGTCCCTCTGACAGCAAAGCTGGAAAAAACAGAGAAAATGTATTAGAGTTTGCACATTAGAGATGGTGAAAGACTAGTCAATTATTTATAATTCATGGTACTTTGGAAATGGAAAGAGAGAGAAACCCAAAATTTAATTTGAAACTTTCCAAGGAGAACAATAGTTCTCTGTTTTCTGCAATGATAAAGTCCAAAATTTTAAATTCGGCAATTACTAACAAAGTTTTTTTTTTCTGATTTGTAAGAAAAAAAGCAAAATAAAATTCCAACTAACAATTTGATACAGTATTTCAGAGTAATGAAACCTGATGGGTAATGTGCTTGCATCCTCAGTAACTGATACTATTTTCTCCTCCCTGTACAAAGCTGTGTGGTTAACAAGTTTTTTTTTTTTCTTTTTTTTTTTTGTGGCTGTATACATTTCTCAGGTAGGAGGAAGTTCAAGAAATGCATAGCTTTGTTACAGACATAGCAAACAGGAACCAGTGCCTCCAGCAGGCTGTGGAGGTAGGAAATTTCAAAGGAGGTGCCGACAAGGTGTTGGCACCTTGTCTCGGAGGGGGAAGGAAGAGGAGACTGTGTCCCATGCCTCGAGGCAGCAGGGAATGACACTGAAGCTGCCAACACCTTCTTCGTGGGGAGGAGAGGAGCCGGGTGCTCTGCTGAGTGCATCAGCTGAGAGAGTGGGGGTGGGGGAAGTGCATGGGATGGGGCACTGACTATGTATTTGGCAACCAGAAGGGATGTTTAAAGCGAAATATTTAATAAAGGTGATGTTACTATTTTGATTTAACAACAACAAAAAATCCTGGACCTAGAGAGATACCTGCATCCCTGGAAAAAAGGGAGTAGTGAAGGAGAGAGTGCTGCCGGTGGAGCCCTGCTGTAGAGACTTAATTTGAAAAGACAGTCTAGCAGGTCCAGTGGGTTTTGTAAGTGATTCCGGGCTTCAAAGCGGAGCACCTACCTTGTGTTTATCTTGAATGCACAGTTCAACTGAGAATGAATGACCACACTAAGCTATAAAGCTGTGTGAGCTAACTGACTGAGTAGTATTTGCTGAATTTCCTAAACAAGTGAAGTAGAAAGTGTTAGAGCTGTATGAGAACTGACCTGGAAATACATTAACTCCAGTAGGAGGAGATGAGAAGGAAAGCGAGAGAGAATCATAATACCTCACTGGGGAAAAAACAATCTAATTACCCAAACTATTTCAGTGCAAAACATGTTCCTAGAGGAAACAAAGGAGTTAGGGCTCTAAAAGTGCACAGCTGACTTTGCCATTAAAAAAAAAAAGAAGTTACTACTGTAAGTTAAAGGGACAAGGGACCCTAAGGTCAGGCCTTGGGCAGCTGAGGCAGGGACTGTTGACCCTGCTGCAAGTCTTGGTGCTGACTGCCGTGTGCTTTGGACCTGTGTTGAAGGCCAGCCCTGCGGCTGTAGGTTGAAGACACAGCACATGTGTTTCTGAGCTGGGTCTGGCCCTCCTACCCGGCTGCTGAGTGCTGATTGAGGGAGCTGCCGAGCGACCCTCCCATCTGTGCTGCCGCAGGAGAGCAGCTATCACGCGTTTGTTTGGGCACGTGGGGAAGGAGGCCTACTAGCAATGCCAGCGGTGTGCCTTATGGGCACGCTTGTACAAGGAAAGGACATGGTTATGCATATGCATAGCTTCCCTGGGGTAGAGAAAAATACTGTGGAGGCCTCTGTGTGGTTTCTGAAAGCAATGCTTTTCAGCATCCTGTGAAGATGTAATAGCTTCTCGGGGTCTCTGCTGGAAAAATGTCTCTAGCCATCATGGCTTGGGTGATGTATCTCCTCCTCCTCTCTCTCCATCACAGAACACTTTGGCTTTTTAGAGCAGTGATTGCACTTCATGTCAGATTGATGGAAAGCTGAGCTGTTTATCAGAGGAACTAATTCTCAAAATTTCCTTCTGCCCTGTGTGAGTCAGTAAACTTGAGAGTGTAGAAATCAGCTAGGCTTTTGCTTGAGAAAGAAATCTGTGGCTGTGGTTCTCTGTAAATACATATGTATACATAGACACACATATGTTTTTTCAGTGATCTTTACTGTGTATAACATATTGCCATTATGAAGTGCAGGTATAGGCTCTGAATGTGCAAGGGTGTCTGTGTGTGCTTGGTGCTAGACTCAGGACAGCTTTTTTGCTCACTTTATGGTGCTCTGATCACTAGGACCCATCTGAGGTCATCGGGAACACCAAATGTGTGATTTGGACAAATTATCTTTTGTCTGTGAAAAGTCATCTCAGTGACTGGCAGCTGGCAAGGTCAACAGAGCAACACATACCCAAGCTTCTCTCCTTCTTCTCTGAAAAACAACCACTCTCTGAATGACAGATAAATGTTTTTGTGCCACTTCAAAGTACTCATCTGGATAGTTGAACTTACTTTAGTACTGCTTCATGATGCTAAAGCACAGAAGGCAGAACAGTTCTGGACTGAGAACTCATCCCACAAAATTTAAAATGGGCCCAGACTGCTCAGTTTCAGGGTTACTTGTGCACTGAGATCTATCATTTTGCATAAACATGTTCTATAGGACTTCATGGTAGTGTTTTGAGGAAAAAAAATCTTTAAAAATCCAGAAGTGGCCTAGAACATTAGATGGGTCATAGGGCTTGCCTAACAACAGCTTTCTAACTATAAAAGTAGACATAACCAACAGCAAAAATAACTTCAACTGTCAATTTATGCATGTAAATTGAAGCTTTCCCCACCCATCTCCTCGGTTCCCCAAATATATGTGGATGCGTTTTCTCTCTCCTTGCCTCCAGCTGTATTTGTCTGGAGTTACCAGTTGTAAAGAAGCTATGGGAATCCATTTCTAATTCTGTCAGGCAGCAGGTGGAGAATTAGCATAGTGACTTTCATTAGCAGGAGCAGGAGGCACCGCGGATCTGGATCCAGAATCAGCCGTTTCAGTGAGCCCATATCACAGGCAGACGGCCCCTGGGAGTTACCACCTTGCAGTGATAGATTTCTCTCCCATTTTTCCCCTCAATGGTATCAGGCTGTGATTGTACCTGATGCAATGCAATAAGAAAGCTAGAGTCACGCTGATGCTTTTTAGTGAGGAAAAGAAGTGCCAAATGGTGCAGCGGGTGGACTTAATAGACGGGTGGCACGTGCCCTTGTCAGGGCCTGGCCCAAACGCAGTCAAAGTCACTGCTGCCTAAACCCATATGTGCCGAGCGCAGGTAGCTGTAGGAGCGGTAAATGGGATCTGTGCGTGCGTGCCTGGCACCGCTGCTAACAAAGCAGTCTGGCAGGGGAATGCAGGCGTCGGGAGGCTGTGGAGCTGTGGTTTGAAATTTGGCTTTGCTCCTGGTATCGTACTGTGGTTGCTGGCAATGCCCGTGGTCTTTGCTCCCCTTTCCCTTTTGATAGAGTGAGTAAGGTATTATTAGCTTCTCTCATGGGGCTAATAGATAAATTCATTAATATTTGTGAAACATCAGGTACTGTGGTGAACAGCGCCATAGAAAAGCCCATGAGGAAATTAATAATTAGGTATTCAAAGTAGGGTATGGAAGTTGTCCAGTAAATAAGGTGAGACTACACATTGCACGATGAGGATAAAAAGAAATATTAAACAGCTAATTCAATCCCAGAGCGCCATCCAGCTTGTGCACTGATTGAAGGAAAGGTCACATGCAAACTTTCTGCGCAGTTGTGTTATCAAAGATGATATCGTTATGTGTATAAACAAGGGGACTGAATTAAGGTTGCATCTATAGGAGTAACTATGGTGTTTTCCCAACTTTTGATTGTTTAACTTTGTATCTAAATTTTGTTTTGATGTAGCTTTTCAATTTGTAATACAGTACTTAATTCATAATATACTTTGGGACAGAAGGCATTATAGGAGGGAGAAAATATGTTGCCTTTTAACAGTGCTGAAAACTGATTTGAATAAGTCCTGGGTGAAAATTACCTCATCACATAACCTTCCAATAACAGGCACAAGGCTAATCTGACAAAGCACTGGTGTATTTAAACAGATAAGAGGTAAATTACCTGCTGGTAACTGACTGCAACTTTGAACTTGGCACCAAAGGAGCATAGTTATGATAATATGAACTTCAAAAGTTGACACCTACTAGGCAAAGGAATAGTCCTACTGCACTAGAGGAAAATTACCTGCGCTTCCATAAGACAAAGAAATAATAGGTTGTGTATTATTTGCTAGGCATGGTAGTTAATTGTAGTGCTGCCAGCCTCCTGTTCTTCCTTCTATTGATAGGACCCATATGTATACCAGCTACACTGGGAAAAACTGTCCTTACCATAAATATCACTTATTCCAGTAACAGATTTAAATCAAAAAAACAACCAACTTTTGGCATTGGTGAAATAACTGGAAAATTAGTAACTGGATTCAAAGGATTTCCTTGATATTTGTTGGACAACACGTTTCCTGGAGAGTGTTTGGCCAGCTATGGCAGCAGTATTTGAATAAATTTGTCAAATATTGGTATAATTTGCCTAACATTTGATAAGTGTAGCTTGGCAGGCCCTTCTTTTTCAGTTTCTTTTTAAAGCCCTCTAATTTTCTTGGCATGGCTCCATTTTCTTTATTCTTTTCCAGTAGGTACAGTTATGGGTTTTTTAATGCTGATATTGTTCCCTCACATTTACCTTAATTATTTTCTAGACTCACTCTCCCTCTTGCCCCATCTTCAACCCTCTATATTCTTTTCTCTCTTCCCGTTATGTTATGTTCGCTAACTCATCTTGTACATTTTGTGTTCCTCCTTTCTGCACTTTTTTTTAAAATTCCCTTTTCCTTTGTTAAACCAGTGACTCTTTACTCTCACACGTCCTGGAAACCTGCCAGATTTTTAGCTTTTGTAGACCAGTAGGAAAGACTGATGTTGCCACTATTCAATAGCTGTGTTTAGATGAGTGAATTTTCTACAGGCTTCAGGGAAAGGAGGGCCCTGAGGACTTTACAATGGTGATAAGCTTCTTGGTGCTACGTATTACACTCCTGCTGTGACTGGGTGAAGTCCCCCTAATTTCTCTACGTTGGCTTACACACACAGGGTGTTTTTCTATTTCCTCACCCATTTGTTTCAAAGCCCTTTGCTGCTGTGAGTATGGGTGCAAGCTGTTGTTAGCTCTTGCTCTGTCAGCAACTGCTGATGAGATGTGGCTGACTGTATTTTTACCTTCTCCCTCAATTTTCGTGTCTCTTCCTGTTATCGACATGTCTTTGGCACTCCTTCCTTCTGCTGAGCCTCCGTGCAGGAGCTTTCTCAAGCAGCAGTGCAAACATTGTTTGAACCTTGTCATTTCACTATTCTTCGAGTTGTGGAAAATACCGATGGCAAGTGGCAAAACTGCAAGCATTTTCTGTCTGGTAGCTTGAGAAACCCCTGAACAGCAGCAGAAGTCTTGGAGCTTCCCTCCATAAACTCTGGAAAACAGGAACGCTTCTTCCTCATGCCAGGATGGTTTTCTTGCCAATGACGAAAGGCAAAAGTTTTTAGTTGGTTTGTTTTAATTGGAAAATATAGAGCCTGCAGAAATTGGTAGCAATTGTCCGGGAAAGATGTATAATTGTCTAATTTGCTACATGGATCTTCAAGCTGTGTTGTTAATAGCTTGCCCTTTCTTTTAAGTCTGTATTTTAAAGGTATTTTTCAACTCTTATGTCTCATGCTATCTTCTGTAGGTAATTAGTGATTGCTTTTATTTGCCGCTGAGGTGAGGAAAGAGGGCAGAGCCGGGGGCGTTCGCTGAGTAACTCCTCTCTGTGACTCCATGCAGAGCCGAGAATAGAAGCTGAGTCGTGACTGCTCATCAGCTCTCCCTGCTGTGGGACCAGCGTAGCTCCCGAGGGCTTGTTTTCCCAGGGATGAGGGACTTCTGTGGGTTTAGCACATTTCTAGGATTTGTCCCTCGTGCTGGCAGCTGCCTCCAGCTGTTTCCAAGGTCGGGTGGAGGTAGGAAGTGAGCACTTCTCTGCTGTCTCCTTCCATGAAGACAGCAGCTCTAAAGATCTGGGAGGTTCCAAAACCTGTCAGAGCATCACCTTAAAAACTTTATGAGAGAACAAGGTGTGGGGGGGGAAGGAATATTTGAGGATATATGAAAGTTTCTGGATGGGGAAGGTGACTTTCTTTTTTGACTTCCTCAGCAGAGCCTGAGCCAGTACAGTGCTGGGCACACAAGCACCCAGCCAGCCATATCAGTGATGGCACCTTGCAGTGGACAGGGTTTTTTTCAGTTGATTTTCATTCATTACTTAGTTGCTGCAGTGATTCTGCCAAGTCAGTGCATCCCTGTAACTAAAAGTAAAGTGAATAAAAAGGAAGGGAATACATCCTGTGGTCTCAACATACGTTACTTGCTGCCACTGACTGACTCAAGTATTAAATGCAACCAAAAGAAAAGCTTACTATTACAGTTTGATTTTTTGAAACTGAGGTTATTTGTGAGCTTTACTCCCTGATCCTATTTTTATCACATTGTATCAAGATAGCAAAGATTTTTAGGTTTTTTTTTTCACTAGATAAAAAACAAAAGCTTGTGTTTCCTTCCCAGTGCTCTCCGTATCCAACCTGTCAGTGCTATACAGCACTGACAATTTTTCTCAGAGCAGCTGGGAAACCAGAGGAATATTTTGTTTGTTTGCTTGAATGTTTTTGACTGTCTGAACTGATCAGTTGCTGTTTTTGCAATGTTAGTGATGGACTGATGTTGCAAAGTCACATATTATAATCTTGTGGATTAACATGAAGTAAATTAAAATATATATTTCTACATTAATTTTAAAATTACTATCCATTTGAAGCAAGCTACTCATGTATCTGATATTTTATAATGCTAGGAGAAAAGTTACAGAGCCTGAAATTAGCACAAATGTATTTTAGAAAACTTTTTTTTTTTTTGCTTGTCTCTAGAAAACAGGAGTAGGGCATGGTTTTATTTGCTGGTGCAACTGAAAACTAGATTGATGCATACTTTTTTAGGAAGGTGAACATGAAAACAGTGCACACAGTGGACTATCTGTGAAATCGGCAGTTATCCAAATTCTGCATGTAGTTGTTAAATGTATTGTCTGTGGATGTGATAAAGGTCCATAGCATTTTGCGGAAGTGACTATTATACACGTCTTATGAATTTTGCCTTTATAATGCCAATTCCTCACATGGTGCTGAGGTATTTAATGATGATAGTAGATCTATGACTGTGTTTATCATTGTTAAAACATTTCCAATAATACCTTATGTGAGTTCCTGGAGCATGTGTTTTTTAAGACATTAGCATTTTCTTTCAGTTTTGCAATCAGCCTGTTGATTAATAATTGTTAAGTATTGAAGTCTAGAGATTTTCATGATCAGGTTTTACTTCTGAAATTTTTTCTACTGAACATACAGCACAAAGACTTGGATAGCGCGCAGAATCAGAAAGCTGCCACAGCTCTGAGTGCAGGCACGCCTACTTTTCAGGTGTTTGGCAGCTGTAGTGGAATCTGCAGCCTTAAAAGAGACATCCATCTGTGCTGCGCAATGCATGGGAAAAGTTGGACGCCTCAGAAATGGGGACTGACAAAACCCACTAATCTTCATACTGGTTTGTTGTTAGCCTTGGATCAGCCAGCTATCATCAAGCTAGCTCAGATCTCCCAGTGTGGTTTAGCCGGAGACAGTCCACTGGAGACAGCATTGTTTCACACAACGTTGGGAGGTGGGATAAAAATTCAAGTTGCTGTCTCTTGCTTTCAGGGAGCCTCTTTGTAAGGATAAAGAATGATTTTTAGAATTCACTATCTAGAATCTGTACTTAAAGTTAGTGCCTGCCCCTCTAAAGAAAAAAAAAGAGCAAATGTCAATTCTTCAAAAAATAAAAATAACAAAAAAAAACCCTCTACAGAAGCAGAAGGGGATGTGAGGTCCCTCACTTTGCACTTGAAGACAAGATCATTTATTCAACTTGGATGGGGAAGAACAAGTTCTGTACCCGGGGGCCTTGAAATCGCATCTTGTTCCCATAATTCCTAGACTACAGGTTATTCTGCACCACTGTAATTTGCAGGTAGTACCTTAAAATTTTGTGGCCCAGTTGATTTTCCAGTCTCTCCCAGAGAGACTTCTTCTCTCCCTAAGTGCTCCTTCTATCGAAGTGTAACCACTCTTATCCATGGTTATCATTGCAGGCCACAAAAGTCAGATAGGACCGGGCCTCTGGCTTCCCTGAGACCAGGGCTCCCAAACAAGAGCTTCTGGGACCAGTGAGACTCACAAAGCCTCTGCAGTGGTCTTCAAAAAAAGGCTTTTTGTCAGTGATTCTGCACTTAGTTGAGTATGGGATTTTGGATAACTTCTGTTATGCTTGTTGTCCAGACTCTTAAATGGAAGTAGAACGACTATTGGGCTTTTTCTAATTGGAAGGAGGAAAGAAAAGATGCCTGTCTCACATCCTGGTTAGAGGTGCTTCAGTTACTGACTGAAGTAGAGAGAAAGGGGATGCCTGAGTGCCATGCCTCTTCTTCCTCTTTTGTTTTCTGTCCTTTGCATTTTGAAGGAAGGTGGCAGATGCTGTAGGCAGATGCTGTAGGTTTGCAAAGTCTGATTTGATGGTGTTGTCATAGCCTGTGCTCTAGACTGAGTCCCTCTAGGTGTTTCCCCATCCATCTTCCCCGTTGACAAGACTCTTGCATGGTATAAGCATGAACTGGATGCTCAGCCTTGTCAGCAAGGAGGTGCTTCTGTGTGTGAACATATGCAGGCCTTTGCTGTCTGGGAAACTTTTATGTGGAGAAGGGACGTGCCTCAGTGGCAAGGCAGCTGTTCTGAGGATCTCAGTTCTGGACTTCTGAATCCCACTTTAGTTGCACTTCTAAATATAAAATCTTTTTGTAGACCTAGACTTATGTGATTTCTAGCAGAAAGGACAGTTAAACACTGAAATAGATTTTATAGAAAAAGGTTGTGTAGTTTCAATTATCACAGGTTTCTTAGCTCATATTGGACAGACATCCACTGGGAGAAATTCTGTCTTCAAGTGGGAAGTGGATTAGATGGTATCTTGAGTTCCCTTCCAACCCTACTTTCTGTGACTCTGTATTTAGAATAAACATAGGTTTAGAATAAACCTGTTCTCAGCTGATCTGCAAGATGGTCATTGTTTTGTTTATGTGGTTTTTTAATACAAAATGCTAATTGAAAATCAAGAAAATGTGCAGCATATTGGTGCTTGTGGTCTCTCAAATTTTAGAGTCAGAAAGCAAACCTGCAAAAGTGTCACAAAATTGATCAGAAGTATCTGTTTCATTGTTTACTGCAGGAGGCATTCCCACTATGATTTATATGCTATGGAGGCACATACCACGCTCTGGAGTAAAGCCACTGAGACCAATTAAGTATTCTGGATTAATTCTGGTACAACTGAGAGTGGAATTTGGCTCATTGACTTCTCTGAGACTGAATATGAATCAGGACAAGATTTGCTCATACAACTGTAGTTGATTCAGATATTTAAATGCACGTGTAGTTGATTGAAAAATACTGTCTCATAGCACTGGAAATATGTTCTTAGTGGAGAATGAATTGAAAACTACCTGAACTGCACCCATTTTAAGGACAAAATGCTCAGTAGGTTTATTTACTTTTCTTCCTGCAGTATATATTCTTAACTAAATGCTACTGAGTTCATTTTTGTCTTGTCTCACTGACCTTAGTTACTCACAATTCTATGAAAGAAAACTTCTGAAAAAGAGCTTTGATCTACAGGTCCTCTGAGAGTAAAAATGAAAGTGCAAAAAAAATTAATGGCTACCCAGCACAACAGTGCCGTTGAAAGGCAGACTGCTGCTAGTGCTCCAGTCAGGATTAATTAGGTTGGAGCACTGGATATTGTCCTGAAACTGTAATAAGGTTGGGGTTTTTTTGTGCTCATCAGATATCAAAAAGTGGAAAGTATTTAGCCTGGTCAATATTGGTTAGTTATTCTAGAAGGCATGTTAGTGACTTAGTAGGTGGCACCCTCAGTTAACAATGTACCAATGCTGCAGCTGAGTGTCTGGGTTGTTTGAAGTCTCCTGCTGGCCTCTAACGTGGGAAAAAAACCTGGCTGTGATGACCTCTTTTGCTAGAAATTCATGCCAGTCTTTCACGTTCCCTGTTCTCTTGAAAATGCTGAATTTAGAGAATCAATTAAAATTGTGGAGGAAGCATGGGTTTCCAAAGTCCTCCTCCTGCGAGTGCTTGTGCAGCATACAGTAAAGAAAGCTACACCGTTGTGTTTCAGCTCAAATGAACTTGAGTACACACACACACACACACACACACACACACACACACACACACACACACACACATAAAAAATGAGAGTTAGATGTGACTCTTAACATCCAAGAGAAGCCCTTAGGTCCATATTTTCCTTTTGATTTGGACAAAGTAACTTAAATGTTCATGTTGATGTGAGGCATGTTTCTGCCTGGTTTCCCATCCTGATCCATCACTTTCACATGCTACTTGTGTGGTGCTAGATCAAGTCTGTGAAGAACACTCTAAAAAGTTTGGGAACCATTTCTTAGAGATGAACACTTGAGATATGCTGGTACGATATTATTGTCTTCCATGTTAATTGCCTATAAAATGTAATGAAATTATCAAAAAGTGGAACCATTTTTCACCTACAATCAAATTCAAACAGCTAAATATTCTTCCCATCTCTTTCCACCAGAATCAGCTTATATCTTTCCCTGCATATGTTGCTAAGAAGTTTAGCGCTCTTGTGCTATTGTTGCTTTTTTAAAGCAACCTAATATTAAATTTCTGCCTGCCTGAGAACCTCTATGCTGAATTTCTTCCAAAGTTTGATTTAACAAATAGTGATGCTATGATAGCGAATCCACCATGGAGAGTACCCAGAATGGAAATGGGTACTTTGCAAGCTGCAGTATTAGCTGAGCACCACTAGCAGAGATGAAAGAAAGTTATATTTAGATTTTGAAGCTTTTTTTCTGCAGCTGCAATGAAATTCCTTTAGGTAGTGCACTGCCTCTTTTTCACAGCAGTGCATTATTTTGTGAATGGGCAAAGTTACACTGTAGCTAGATGGGTTTCATTTATGGTGTGTCATGCTTGAACAGATACAAGCCAACTGATGAAATTGCAAAATTTTGCATGCCAACCATAGAGGCGTGAGATAGATAGCCTCCTAAATGGTATTTCTCTGATTTACAAGTTCATTTTCTAGCAAGCCCTTCCCTCCAACCCCCCTCCCCCCAACCACTACCTTAGTTGTTTATCTGTCCTAATGCTGATTGGAAGTGCTGGTGTGTTCCTCTCAGGACAGTTATTGTTTTCTTCCTTGTACTTTCTGGATAACAGTTGTAATTAAACGTGAGTAAGGTGCCTTCCTTCTCAAATAAATTGTATGCCCTTCTCAAGATTGTATTTTCTCTCTCAGCTAGTAACAAAGATTATGTTGGAAATGCTGTGGCATTCTTGGATAATAAAAGCTAACAGGAGTCTCAGAAGTTAAAGAAGAGGGATAGATTTTTTAGGTCATCCCGAGAGTCTCCCAGTCAATGCAAGTTAGTCCTCTCCTCCTTTTCTCATACTTTGTTCGATCTAAATTTAGCAGTTCCGAAAAGATGGGACTCCCGCCTTTACTGTTTGGAGATTATAACAGGTTAATACACCTCACACTGAAGAAGTTTTTTACGATGTTCAATGTAAATTATTTCACAGATGAAATATACCTCACTGTCAGGGAGCAGCTGAAATTTTCTCTTTCTTAATTTCATCCCATTACTCCTCGTTATATCCCTTGTATCAATCTAAATAATTCATTGCCCTTCTTAATGTTTATATCCTTCAAATATTTATAGGCAGTTATCACATCTCCCTTTAGTCAGAGCTTAGCTGAGCTGTTCATATTTAGACCTTTTAATCTTTCTTCATAAGCAAATCCTTCTACATAAGATTGAGGGCCTGATCCTCAAAGGTATTTAGGTGCCTGTCATTGACTTCAATGGAATTGTGGCCTAGATATTACTACTGTTAGGCGGCAGTTTCTTTTCTCCTCTCTGAACCACTACCAATTTGTCAGTATTAGATACTGAGGAGCACAGAACTGAACGTAATATTCCAGGAGCAGCTTGGCCAGTCTTCTCCTCTACTTTGCTGTGTTGTATATCACCTCAGTGTATACATCCCCCAAACTCTGTTGGACTTCTTGCTGGCATAAAATGCTGGAAGTTTTTCTCTAAGATAGTGTTTAACGGTTACCCCTGCTTTTCCCTCTGGGCCATTGCATTCTATGTTTCTTACTAGTGAGTATTTAACATTACCTTGTAGTTTCCTAATGTACTATCTATTTTCAGCCTTTGGATCCCATTGTAATATTTCTGTTTCTTTACTGGGATTTACAAAATCTCCCATTCAGGATTGTGTATATGTGTATGTGAGTCCATATATTTCTCATACACACAGACACACACAGACACACACACACGCACGCACGCACGCACGCACATATGTATATAAGCACTTACTGCCCCTCCTCTGAACGTAGATGAAAATTAAGAGACTGTCCTGAACATTAATCTCTATCTCTCTACGCTGTGTGGTTTTCCAACTTCATACAGTAGCATTTATCACTACCCTTTGTTTACAGATTTTTTCAGCCAATTTATTGTCTGTGTAACTCTGCTCATATCCCAACCAATCTGAATTAAGTTTGTAAGGCAGAATCCCTATATCAAATACTGTACTGAGCACCAGTTGCAATAAATCTATTGCAGTGCATATTTTGTTGCTCTGAGTGGTGTGCTAGGCCCTTCTGATATGAATTTTTATTTGAATGCTTTCCCACAGTTGGCCTGTGCAGCTATGTGAAGCAGCAATTAAGACTAGTGGTTATGGTTTCTCAGCAACTACTACTGTAAAAAGTCTCTTGTTCCAGTCAGACAAATGGAAAAAATCATCAGGTATTAGACTGAAATTTGTGAAAGAAAGTGAATTTTCACCTTCTCAAGAAGTTTGGATGCAGAGGCTCAGGAATGAGGACCTAGACAGAGCAGCGGTAATAAACATGCCAGACATGTAAACATGTAACATAAGAGGTAATAAACATGTTCTTGTGGACTCCTTAAGAGAGATTTTTCTTATTTCCTTAGAGAAAGACAATAAAATGATTTCTAGTCTACTGAAAAATGAAACACTTTTTGCTTGCATAGAATTACTTTTAGATTTTATTCTTTTAGCTTTTAAATTTACTTTAAGGAAAGTTTTGAAACAAATATTTTGGAATGAAAATCAAATATACTGTTTTGAAAATTTGTGAATCAAAGTGGTTTTTAGGTAGATAACTAAAAATAATAGATTTGAATGAACTTTACAAATACTTTTGGTCTATCTTGAACCTTTTTTTGAGTAAATAGCTTTTGCACAGCTCTGCTTGCATTTAGCATCTGGCAAACAGAAAATGAAATCCTAGAACTTCTTGATAACGCTGTTTTAGATGCCAGCTTCCTCATGCAGAGTGATGCTGCATCTCAGTCTGCATATCACCCACAAGCCTGCCAAACCAAGCTATCTCTTCTTTGTTTGTTTTTCTTTCAATGTTTGGGTGTTGGGTTGGGATTTTTGCTTGAAAAGGGCTTGGCGTTTGTCAAACCTGTAAGAAGACAAGAGACTTCAAAACATTACACTGTAGTAGTAGTACCAACTTTGAATCACTTTCTTAAGGCTGACTTAGCTCATCAAAGAAATTTTGCTGTATGACCTTATTTTATTATAGAGAGAGCATTTCTGTGTCACGTTTTTGTATTCAGCACAATGCATTTACCATCTTTCATATTTCTATGTTTCATATTTGCCTATTCAAAATTTCATGCTACAGATCATGTCATCTATAGCAAAAGTATTTTACTGAAGATGCATTTTGATCTCTTGCAGAGCTTCTGTGCATTATTTGAGTCTTTTATGCCATTACTTTCCAGTACTTTAGAATTTCAGGTTCTGCCTTCCAAAATCATTTTTTATTTTGTGGGATCACATGACTTCACCCTTGTTCCTTTATTTCATTTACTGTTCAAAAAGCTACGTGGCTAAGTCATGCAACTATGCTAATATATCTCCTACTACAGACACACCTACTGTGCCATTTTGTTAGTGGCCCAGTTCCATTTGAAGGACTATTTTAAGTTACAGTATCAAAAGAAAGCTTTTGGCAGTATAAAATCCAGCTTTCCCTGGCAGGATTGGCCCATATCGCCCTCCTGACAAATCCTTTTAAGTGCAGGCAAGCCAAATCTCTGTGACCTTTAGCTGAGGTGAGGTGTACAATACAGAAAGCAAAACTCAGATGTCTCCATGTGAGAGTGACCACTTAGCTAGGTTGCATGCTGACTTGAACCTAGCATGCTCATTTACACATGGAGAATGAGGATTTTTTAAAAACAGTAAGCAAAACGAAAGTGAAAGAAATAACACCTTGTAAAAACAGCGTGCTACCACTTAACATCCACATTTTTCTATTGTAATTTTACATCTCTGCAAATGTGCATAATGGGAGAATCAGGCCCATACTGTTTCTTCTGACTGTCTATAATGAATTCAAACAATAAAATAAACGGCAAGCTTCACCAAATGAGAAAGTGCTCAGGAGTTACAGAAAACAAAAAGGTATCACGCTTTCATAACAACAAATGCACTAAGATAAATTTACTGCAAAAAAAGTTTATTTCTGCACTGTATTTTGAACTCTGCAAAATGTAACACAGCTTTTCAATATATCATTAATCAAATGGTCATTTCTTTTCTATATAGGAACAAGATGTTTGGTTTTCATTTTATTGTTTTTTTTTCTGTTACTTTTACTGATTTGAGTTTGAAATTTCCAAATTTAATAAAATAGGAATAGGAATAACAGGAAGCTAATATACTTTATTCCTTTCTTATTAGAATAATAGTGTTAGTGGCTTTGGTTATACAAAATGGATGATGACACCAATTATTGATCTTGTGACAGGTTAAGAAGAATATTAAAATAATTCATACTAGTCAGCTTAACCTTTTATTGACTTGACCTTTAGCTTCTTTGCGAAAGAGAATTAAGGCATCTATGTAATTTTGAGTTATACTATTATCAAATCTCTGATGTGGTTTCGGTTATTGTTTGGATACTATTGAAACACAGTAATCTCTCAAATCATTACTCTCTGTTGGTAAAATAGGCAGATGTTGACTGATGAAGAAAGGCTTTGCTCAATAACCCACATGAACACTGATGGGGGAGTTGTTGTTTTTTGGAGGTCTTGCAGGGGGTTGTTTTTTCAGAATTTTTGTCTTCCAGCAAATGAGGATTTTACCAGGAAAGAGAAAGAGAAAACAGGACTGAATAAGCTCTCTAGTCCAGCAATGAGCTAGGCTAGATTATGTTGGCTGAATTTCAGATCCTCCCTCTACCATGCCTAGATATACTTATTCTTGTTTTCCTGTGGAAAAGCCTCGTCTTGTTTTGCCTTTATTGCAACAAATCCTACTAAATAGCCAAATTAAAAAAAAAAAAAAGCTCTATACCAGGAATGTTAAAATCTGCAAACGAGGGAGGGTTAACTAGTGCAATCTGCAGTATCTCCTCACAAAACAGCACCTTGGCCTTTCTTAATAGAGAATAGCCGGCATCCTGGTAGGGCTTCAGCGAACACAAAGGTATCTGTCTTATCACTACCCTTCTGATATGTCAGAAGGAAATAAATGTGAATAGGAGGAAAGATGGGGGAAGCAGCAGATCTGTCCACATCGGAAAGCTCGCAGTGTTATGCAGGTGAGTGCACGTGCCCTAATGAAAGAAGGAGGGGCCAAGGTTCCTCATGCTCAGCTAAAGATGCCTTTTAATAAATTTGCCCACAAAACTGAAGTATCAAGTTGCTTCAAGCAAATTGTGCCTACAGCTTGGGAAAAAAATTTTGCTTAACTGTTTTCCATGAAAAATGTAAACTCTCTTCTGCAATGCTCAGAGCTATCAGAAAAATAGTGCTAACCTTGTTGCCTTCTACAGCTGCTCTGTGTTAACAGGACAGGATAGTCCCGCTATTGGCCCTTTATCTTAAAGAGCAGAGGTTTGCATGGCTGATGTGAAGATTATGACCTTACTGATGACCAGTCTGATGCCTTGGGATAAATTCTCTTTTTCATAGTTTGTCCTTTTAAAAACCATGGCAATCACAAACACACAATTGAGCAAATAAACACATTATACCCATCTGAAAAGATAGTGAAGTTGCAAAAAAAAAAAAAAAAGAAAAAGAAAAAAATCAAATGATCAAATGTTGGGACGCATCAGAATTAACTTTTTAATGTAACTTTGGTGTGCCCCCTGTAACCATGCTTAATATTCTGGACTACTTACATGATCAGACACTATCATTTCCTAAGTATTTCTGGCTCATTTGCAGGAGGGGCTTATCTAGAAGAAAAGTCAGGAAGGTACAGCCAAGGAGATTATTCCCTGCAAGTGCCTTGGTGTTTGCATTCTTTTAGAAATGTATAGTGAATTGGATAGGTATTTGCAGGGGGAGGAATGATGGTTTCCTGGGTCATATCTTTGATTTTGCCCTATAGAAGTGGATTTTCTTCCTTTTCTTGCCACAGAAATTCTATGCAATGCTAAGCAAGGGATTTCTAATCTTTCGTTTCACAGCTGGTAAGGAATTTTCTTCCATTAATTCCTGCATGCCATTTAAGGTGTTTTAGGTTGGAGTTCTTTTGGCTCTATGCAGTGCTGAGTATGGCTGGAAAAAAGGGAGCCCCCTATTCATGATGTGTCAAGTCAGATGACTTTTGATCCGAATACCTCTGTACCTCTATTGCCCATTTGCAGGATGGAGAGAGCACTTCTTCCTCACCTACTGGCTGTGAATGTTAACTTGTGTTCAAGACTGTAGTGAAGAGTGCCTCAGAGAAGGCCGGTGGAAAATTAATCATTCTGTTTCGAGAACAGAGTTTGAGCCGTAAGTCACAGACCACATACTCTGAAGATGCACCAGAATAATGACTGATTGCTCAGCCAGTCCCCGCATCAAGTGAAACATGGATCCTGCAGAAATGTTATGGGCTCCTGCCATCAAGGACTGTATCAAGAAAATTAAACAAGAAGATGCTGATTTAAGAAGTTACATATAGCCAGACTGTTGCCATTTCTTAACTTTTTTTGTGTTTTTCCTTGCAACCCTTAACATTTTTTGCAGATTACTGAAGAAACTATGCTGCATTGCCTAAAGTCTTGACTTCCCCAGGGCTTCTTTTAATCTGTAACTGAGGCCTGGAATAATTTAAAGTTTTCAATTTCTAGACATACAAATTGGATGCAGTGACAGAGTTAAAAAAAGGAAGCATTATGGATTAGCAAAGCCTAGTTCCTGGGTACTTCAGAGGAATCATTGATGGCCTGCCTCTGTGCTATTTCAGCTAATGCCAGAAAAGCTTTTCAGGGAAAAGTTCATCTTTGTACTCAAAGACATTTTGCAGGCTTATTTTGAATAATGGATGGAAATATAAGATTGTATTTCATTTTACATTTTTATTTTTCTTGCTCACCTGCATAACCATAGATCCACCACTCAAATTATGTGATCAGCAGAAAGACCTTTTGGAGCTGCGTGCCTAACAGAGTTTAAGATCTCATATGACCTACTCACTCAATTATTTTTCTACACAGCTTTGTGTATCTCTGAGCACCCTACAACTTGATTGTGTGGATTTGTTTGAGAGAAAAATTAGCATCATCCACCACAGTTGGGAGCTTTCAGGACTTAATTAGCTCTCTTCCATGGTGAGAGATTTCAAATGGGCAAACAATTGGCATTCATTTCCTGTGCAGCGCAGTTGCTTCCATACCTGTTCACTCTGCTGTAAAGACCTTCCAACTGTGACAGCTTATCAGCAGGAGTATCCACCAACCCAGGCTCATTAAACACTGTATAGAATATTTCAGCTATGTTCAGCCAGCAGCATCCTTACTCTTATGGGGTATTCTTTTACTCTGCAAGTGGTGCTACTGACTTCAGTCAGTGGCTGTGTGAGGTATTCCTGCTTTGGAGGAACAGGCAAAGGCAAGAATGCTCATCTATTTTCCTCCTTTATTTACACCCTTTGTTTTTTTTCGTCTTGGGCATTATTTGAACAAAAATGGTGGGAAGTGCATCTCCATACCAAACCATGCTTTATAACTGCTCTAAGCTTGGCATTTTTTTTTTTTCTTCATTTTCTATTTCCGGGGGAAGGAAGGATGGGCCAGAGGTATAATAACAAACAAATGCAGCAGTATCTTTTGATATGGGTTTCTAACCACTGGAGATTCAGTGCCTACGAAAGGTGACTTTTGGGAGGCTGGGAATTAGACAAAACAAGTGACTCAGAACTGTGTTTCACAAATGGCTTCGATTTCAATTAATTGGCACTGAAAGACGGGAAGGACTGAAGAGGAAGAATTTATCCAGATCCAGTGCAGAACCTGCCTTTCACAAGGGACTGTGATTTGACAAGTGCTGTTGCCAGGAAGACAGTTTCTAGGACAGCAGGAGCAGTTGCAGGAGGAATGAGGGTCTTGGGGAAGAGCAAATACTGCTGTACCCGAGGAGTTATGCCAGAGAATTTTCCTTTTTGTGTTAGGAGGACAGCAAGTTAAAAAAAGAAAAAAAGGTCCTCAAGTAATCTAAAATAAGGCCTCCTGAAGAAATATACCCACAAAACCTTTCATAAGGGGAATAAGCAGTGTGTATGCACATGGTAGGAATGACCATGGATAGATTTAATGGTGAGATTTTGTCATGGCAGCTCACTTTTAATGAAGAGTTTGTGCAAGGATATTCATCAGGATAGATCTGCATAGACTGGCATAATATTGACCTTGACTCTTTGGTGGGATGCTGAACTGGGTGGAAGTGGCATGTGATGAATGCCGAAAGGATATTGCAGTCCAGGATTGTGCCTTGCCTTTTGGAATTATCTAGGAGCTATGCACCAAAAAGGTGGGTTTGCTATCTACTTTGTTGTTTAGTGGTTTGTCTTCCCAGTCTTCCCAGGTAACAAGGCCCATAGCTAATCCTTTTGAGCACTCCTGTCTATGGCTAATCTTTTTGAGTGCTCCTGTCTCATGAAACATGCTCAGCACGGCTGCTCCGACTCATGTGGTTTGGGGTTTTGATCTCCTTTCCTTCTTCCTTCTTCTTCCCCTCTGCCCATCATCAGCATAGAGCTGCTTCGCTGAATGTAGAGGCACACTGAACTTTTGAGCTACTGTCTTTTGCTGGTTATCTGATTTCCGAGGAGAGGAATTCCATTTTAAAATACTCCATTTGTTCCTTTTGGTACTTTAGCCCAGATAGAGCAGCTATTAGTACTGGTGTGAATCTCTTCGGAATTTTGCTGCGAAGGTATGAGGAAATGCATATTAAATACATTACGTCCACATGTGCAATATAAATTTAATCTCCAAGCCACTCTGTCCTGGCCCTACCTCCTGCACCCCTTTAGGTAGGAAGCCTTGGCAGCTAATTAGTGACTGCACATAAGCTTCAGCCCTGAAGGAATTCATTGTATTACTTGTGCCATGCTGAATACGGAAAGATGCTACTGGATGATAAAATGCACAGAAGCAGGAGAAATATTTGGCAAAAGAGAAAAGCTTCAGGAATGCTTAGACATCCTACTGCAAAGCCATCCACCCTGCAGTCACACGCTACATGCCTCTGGTAAAGCCACAATTGAATGGTTTTTAAAAAGAACTACTAGACAAACTTTAAAATATATACATTTAAGAAATCTAAGTGCCTCCATTGGGCTCAGCGGACCTCTTGAGGGCTCCTGCTACAGCTGCCCACTGGCCCTGAACCTAAGTACTACAATACATTGAAAAATCATATCTGTCATGTCCCAGTAATCTAGGTAATAAAATATCAATTGAACCTTTTCCTGAAAATGTACTCTTGAAATCATTTGGTATAGTTACACAGGTATCCATCATTTTTATTCCTTTCTCAAAACATATAATACAGGATTAAAAAAGTAACTTTTCTTTTCTCGTGTGTGTTGGACTTTCAAATCTGTCCTGGTTATTTTTCCACTGGGATAATATTTTGACTTTTTCTTTCCTTATATCTTCCAGGTATTCCTTTTGCTTACATTAATAGTTTCTAAGGTTTGTTTTCCCAGATGCTCCTTAGGCAGTAAGGACTGGGACGATATCCATTATTTCAGGTATGAGTGCAAGGGGATTATAGACAAGGGCACATATAACTGAATCTCTCCTCTGTACCTCCACAAAATCCTTCGATGTGACTTGTCCATTGCCTTTAAAAAGTTTATTCACAGTGTGCATCTGCTTTTGTAAATTGAGAAAAAGGAATGGCTACTCTATTTTAACATCAGCCCTTGGCTACAGCTCCAGCGTTCTTTGCTCACTAAAGGGCCTTCTCAATGGGATCCAAACTCACTTTGAAAAAGGTGACAGATGGGCAGCTTAAGGGAGAACCGTCCTTGTTTTGATCCTAAATCCACTTAGCGCAAGGAAAGTCAGAACTGGTTGCCCACCATGTAACCTCGCACCTGACCTGACAGAAACATCTCTAACTGTGGAGAGGACAGCTCAGTTCTCAATCTCTCCTAGGCAAAGAGTCTCCAAAACAATGTTCAGTGAAAGGAATTGCCTGAAATCACCTCTTTATTTGACCATTAATGTGTTAATGGTAACAGTTTTAAGCTATACCACTTGGGGCTAGACATAAAAAAGTAACCCTCGTAGAATAAAGATCTGGCTGCATTGCTGGCTTCCTAAGATAGCTGGCCTTTATAGCTGGCCAGATAGCTGGCCTTTATTCTGTGCATCTTTTTAGCTGGTTCATCTCTGTGTTTAGTAATATTCCTCCTCTGCCATACCAAGATCGACATGGTTGCCTGCTGGATCTTTATCAACTTTGGAAGCCCACTGCCAAAAGATTTTTCTTAAAATTCAGCACAGTAAAGAACAGGCATTTGTGGATGGAGGACAGGAATTTGGAATCCACAGCACAGAGAGGTGTTCTAAAATGCAGAAATTAGAAATAAATTATTCAAAAGCAGTAGAACTTGTATGGTACTGTGACCTCCCCTCCTGCTGGGACTTCTTAGAGAAACCTGAAAATAACAAAAGGTGTGGGATGCAAAGTAACAAAGGCCAGATAAAATGTTCACTAGTGAGATGAAAAACTAGGCTTGGAGATTAACTTGCTCTTTGAAACCTTTTTCTTGTAAAAATAACCAATAGCATCAGCTTAGTGGGCTTTACCCTTATTGGAACTAAATGAATTAGAGCACATCAGGGAACCACAAAAACATTCCAAACGCACACATGTCAATACAAATTAGCCACTAATTACTACAGAGCCCTGACTTCCTATATCAAAGGGTGTGTAGGAGTTTAGTTTACGGCGTACACAAGGGGCCTCAGTAATGATGTCTCAGTTACTTACATGTTTACCTGTATCTGATAAAATGCATGAACACCCATTAATATCCCTATATATTTCATTTGTATTTATATACAAACAGTGTGAATTCATTCCTGTACTTTCTAGTGGTTCATTCATTAGCTGGCTGTTATGCCTGCTCCTGTGTTAGTATACAACTAACACGCCAGCAGTGACGTATCGGGTGTTGTTCTCCCTTGGTGATGGGTGTAAAGCCAAGAGCTTGGGTATTTGAAATGCAGTGGGACTCTTGTGGTGCTACAGAAAATAAGTAAGGACCATAAGAAACGGTCCTAGCATCAGCTTGTTTTGTGTCTACTACTTCAACTCTCTTGCAGATCAGCAGCTCTTGATATTTTACATTTTTTGCAATAGGAAGGCTCCAAAGCCCAGTGTTGTCGGCAAATTTCAAATGGGGTGATTTCACTTTCTCTCCCTCTGGGGCAGAATCTTTCAGCTGCCCTTGAATGAGGCAGTGCAGGCAGAGTACATCATCATCCTATCAGCCCAGTGTAAGACCTAGTTACAAGCAGGAAGGTGGCTATGTGTGTTATGCGAAAAAGAAGTGATGATAGGAATGTTCTGGGGCACTTTCCTGAACTTTGAGTCTGCTCCCAGCACATATCTGTGATTAAGCACAGCTGCTTTTGTCCGGCTCCCACTTCACCTCCTAGAAGTCCATCTGTATGGGGTATTGGTTCTGTATCATACCATATTGCTGCACGTAGTTAAACCGCTTCCTGTTTAAAGTCTCAGGCTGAACAGTTTTCTAGAGAGCATTTCTTAATGTGAGGTTGTGTAAGAGGCTGAGCAGCCTAGTTCAAGACAGTGAGACTCCATAGAGGTTGGGTATGACCCTATGCTCGACACTGGGTTGCCAGCATGGAAAATTGGTTTGGCTTTGGCTTGAGAGATCACTGGAGGGACAGTTTCAGTACCGTGGGGTACTGTTTACATTTTTTCTCTGAGAACTGAAGGCATATTTTGATTCTTTTTTTGCATACTGGAAGAAAAAAGGCTGGAATTGTTAATGAGAAAGGTACCTAATAACCTAATCTTGTCAGCAGTGGAAGTACAAAGGTTTGATAGGACATGGAAGAAGGTCAAAGTCTATGCTGTGTGTTAGGCAAACCCCTGCTGAAATTACTAGGACTCCCTGGGTCTAAATTTTACTTGCTCTTGCTTGCAAAATCTACCACAGAATCAGGATTGTTGAACTGCAACTAAATATTGAAAAGAAAAACACCTTATTAAGTGGAAACTAGCGGGGCACATGTTCAGTTGTTTTCATTTTCCTTAATTCCCACAGTGCCTGCGAAACTCTTAATCTCATTTCATAGTACATATGGGAGCAGAATAATTCTCTATACAAAATACTGACTGTAAAGTGTTCCTTGAATGTAATGACTACATGGGAAATTAGGTTTTATTCTATTATTACAGAATATTTGGATTTAGTAGTAAATTTAAGCTGGAGCCAAGGCCCTAGTAGGTGGATTGGGATGTGTCTTGTTTTTTCAAAGGGCAAAATTATTCTTCTGGACCGTGATATCGTTTATGCTTCAAAGTCTCTGAAATATTCAAGTACAGTTTCAAGTGAGGCCCATACTTGCTTTGTTACTGCTTAAAATTAGAAAATGAAAAAAAAAATCTCCATATTCAGGTCCCTTAACATTTTGGAATAGTTTTTAATTAAAAATATATTCAAATTATTATTTTCAGATGAATGATTGTACAGTGACAGACAGCTGGGGGGTTCTGCACTTGGCTGTACTCCATTAAAACTGTATGATTTGTAATTAGAAATGAGCTAATGCCAAGCTGATCTTTTCCAAAGTCTAAGTGTGTTCAGAGAGGAATACTGGGTTTTAGTTAAGAATAGACTGGCCAGTAGCAAAGTTCAGGTCTTCTACAAAGCATACCAGCAGACAGCTCAGCAAAACACAGAAAATAGACTTAAGTTCCACCAGCCTGAGCACAGCATTTTATGTGACCTTAAACAAGTTTCAAATTCAATGGCTCTTAAAGATGTGCTTAGAATTTAAAAATTTAAAGACTTTTGCTGACTTTGGACATGAGATTTACAGTTTAGGTTGTGTTAATTTGTATTCTGCATAATTATCAATGAGATGATGTTAAACTTTTTATTCAGATTTAATATAGTCTCTGGAATTCCCTGTCTTCCTACTTTTTATGTAAATTCATCTGACATTTTTCCAGCAATGACTTTCATGCACTTTTAGAAGTAAATAGGCCTTGAATTGGCTATCATAAGACTGTGAATTAGAATTTCTGTGATTCTGACTATCTGTGTATGGTGCAAGTGGAAGTCACCCAAATCACTCTGATAGCAAAGATTACAGTGAAGGTTGAAGCAGATAACGCTGATAATTTATCACAGTCTGCTGAGTATATACTTATTCCTATTTCTCTTCAGATGAATACCATTATAGTTACTCCTTTTGTTTACAGCCTCTCTTCCAAGCCAGGTAGTATTCAAATGTATTCAGCATACAGCAGATAAGGACATATTCATTTGTTATTGAAGTTCAGTCACATCTGAGGTGAAACATGGCAAGCATTCTTACACTAAAGCTGATCATCCAATCACTTTTTTTTTTTTTTTAAACAAGATGAAGCTTCACTGTAAATCGGGAACTGCCTCTCTTCTTCCTCTCTCCTCCTATGACTTCTTACACTGGAACCAAAGCAGTTCTCTGTTCTTTGTCAGTACTTATTTTTGAAAGGAGACTTTGAATTAATGGTGAACCTGTTGTTCTGAACTTCAGCAAAGGATCTCAGTCCACCATTGATTTTGTGCTACTGGGAGACAGAAAGGGGGAGCAAAGATTCCAAACAGTCCAGAGCTTAATATATGCCTCATGGCTGGAGGTGATATGACAGTGCTCTCCTCATTTGACAACGAATTTAAAAATATTTGTCTGGAGCCAAAAGCCACCACCATAAGGATTTCTCACGATGCTATGAGATTTCAGCCACTGAGACTGTTATTTCATTAAAGTGTCTGAGAGAGGAACACTCCTTTGTAAACGGCCCTTGTCTTTGGAATAGACCTTTCTCTACTCCTATAATTTCGTGTGTGTGTGTGTGTGTGTGTGTGTGTGTGTGTGTGTGTGCATCAACGACAGAGCAGGCATTAAATCTGGGCAGAGATAATGCCAGGTGATAAATTCTTTTACTCCTGACCTCATAAATCAATTGGCAGAACTGTACACTGCTTGGTGTAACAGTGTGCCATTTTTAATTTGTTACTACTGCAGCGCAAACTAATTTTAGCACCTTAATGCTTGCTCTCTGCTGCAGTTTGCAAAGAACTCCAGCTTAAAAACAATACAGTAAGTGGCTATATTTATTGGCCTTTTACCAACAACTGACAACAAGAAAATCACAATTGATGCCAGTATTAGTGTTGCTGCATCTTGGCACTAGCAAAAAAAAACAGTTGCTTTTTTAGTATGATTTTTATCAATTCACAGAATGCTATTGATATCTACATTGATTATCAAAAGGCCCTTGCTGAGATTTAGGGAAGAGAGGCAGAGAGTTCTGATGTGTTGGTAATCCCAGTTTGCCCAGGGCAAGGAAATCTGATTTGCAATGAGCATAGTGGGAAATTAGAGTTCCAGAGGTATGTATGATTCCATCCTGTTCAGGACTTTCAAGAAGACAGCTCCAGCAGTTAGTCTGCAGACTTCTTCCCTGATTCTTCCGTAAGTATTTGGAAGGGTCCATGGATGGGAATCCAAGAGAGGTAGAAAGTTTTTCTGTATGAAAGGAGCTCAAAAGATTCTTTCTTGCTGAGTCTGCCACCTTACTTCTGCCTCTTGGAAACATCTTATGACACCTTATGTGTTCACACTAGTTCTGGACCCCTCAAGTCCTGGACCTGTTGCACTGTTGCCTGTATGGTCAGGCACAAGAATGGATCCTGGGCATTCCCTTACGTTCAGTGTGGGAGGATGGCCAAAGAAGCAGTCATTAACAGTGCAGTCAGGCATCCACTGCAAGAAGGAATAGACTTTGATGCAGATTAAAGGGAAGAGCAGAGAGAACCAGGAGGAAACAGTAATGTTTCACCCCTGCCATCCTTATTACTGCCATGCTTAAGAAAAGCTCCACTGTAATATTCCCCCTCCAAATAAACTACTTGCAAAAATGCGGTGTGAAACTGCATCTTACAACAAGATAATGATAGTGGGAGGGAGGGAGAAATCAGGAAAGCTAGGCGGCAGAGGAATGATGAGCTTTGAAAAGCAATGGAGAGTCAATGAGATGGATCTATAGAAGCCTACAGTCTGCAGGACCTGAAGAAGGAGATATTCTTGTGAGGAAGCTGGCAAGATTACATGAGTAAATAGACAAGTAATCTCTGTCAGATGAGCAGGGAAAACACACAGAGAGACATGGCCTTGAAGTGAGCTGAAGATAGTCCATTTTGAAGAGGGCAGTTGAGATAAATCCCAAAATGAATCATTGCTGTCAGGCAAGAATGTTCAATGAGCTCCCAGTGTCGAGGCAAACAAAATACTACATGAACAGACTTGTGTAAGCAGCTACACAATGTTTGCCACCTTTGAAACTGATATTAGCTCTCATGTGTTCTTATAGGTTGTCAATATCTTGCTCTGGTTTAATACTAAAGTGACCCAGGCTTACCCCCAACCATGAAGCACAATGTGTTATGTTAACAAACTGCTGCAATGCTATTGCACTTCTGGTTTTGGGAAGATCTTTGCACTTACAGGGCTGCTTCCAGAAAAGATCAGGGTTGCGATACCAGCTGTGCGTGCACAGATTATTGTGACTTTGTCAAGGGTTGTATGGGGAAAAAACAAACAGATAAACATCATCATTAAGGCCCCAAGCATTTGGCTATATGTAGGCAGCAGGTGCTATAGAGTGAGATCTAGCTGTAGCGTGGCTGGATTCAGCAGGGCCTGTAGGTCAATGTTAAGACTGGAGGTGCAACTGAAGGATTTTTAGCAAAAAGGCCACAGTCTCTTTCTTTGGTGACTACAGGGTGAGTCCATGTAGTATTCCAAGGTTATTCAGTCCTGCTATTGTCTGCACTTACTTACTTGATTAAAGGAAAACCTTGTTTTCACTCAGTAGAAGAGAAACATACTAAGCTAAGGAGCTGAATGTCAGCTGAAATGAAAAATCTCAGGCTTTTTGAGTATGGTCTTTGGGAAGAGGTAATTTTTCTCCAGCTTAGCCCACCCCATTGTTCATTTTTCCAGTTCTGGCCTTCCCATTTCCCTCTGCTAGGTGGTGTGTCATTCCACATTAGCAATCCTCTTCATTTCTGACTTCCCAGATGTGGACTGAAGAAGAGAAGCAGAAAACTGAGCAGTTTGCTGCAGTGTCAAGACTAGTTGGTCCCCTTTCTCTCCATATCCTCTTTCATAGGCTTCACAAGAAGTGTTTCACTGTGCAGGGACTTGCTTGTGAGACTGGACAAAATACAGCTAAAACATTGCTCAGCAGCATCTGAGGGAAGTTAGAGTTGTGAAGAGGTCATCTCAGTGCCAATGACGTGATTACTCCATCATCTTCTATCCCAATTAATCTATGTTCCTCAAAAACAATGAAGGAGGGAGAGCCACCAGCCTATGTGTTCTTCAGCATATTCAGCAGAAACTGTTCCTCTGCACTCTCAGTACTTTAATACAAAAGAATATACCTGTATTTGGCTACATTCTGTTCCTTTTGTAGTTGGCTAAGCTTTTGCCGTTGACTTAAATATAAGTAGTATCTGGCTCTTAGAATAGAGCTTTGCCTTTGGTTTTGAGTTTGAAACACCGTAATCTGGCTCCACAAGGTGAGCTCACAAGGCTCTCAAATATAGACATTACTGAAACTGGCTCTGTGGGAGAGAACTGATAAAAAAATGGAGATGGTTTATAACAGTACTGAGGTTATGATTCAGTATGTGGGTTTTTTAAAGCAGTTCATGGGAGAAATACCAGGATGTTGCTCAAATGGCTGAGCTAGTGGGTGGCAGTGAAACCATTATGGACTATACAGGTGAGGCTAAAGTACTTTTACTACTGTGTGGTACAGATGAAGTCAAAGACGCGTTCCTGTCATGAAAGCCCAAACTAGAGGCTTGTGTCCCATAAACCTCCCTCTTCTTTGGCCAAAGTGAGTGTCTAGGAAAGTCAGTCATGCTGATGAAAGAAATGATCTGTGCTTAAGTGCTCTGGCAAGGAAGACGGAAGTTCTCTTTTGCATGACTGGTATATTTTATTCCTATAGGAACTTGCCTTCCCAAGAAATAGATGGGATGTTTTAGAGTATCAATATGTGTTATGACATTTCAATTTAATTGTAGTATTCTTGGTTATTTTTAGTCTTCAGCTGGGACTCAGATTCCAAAAGGTGTTGACACAGGGGGGCAAACAATGCTGAACAATTGATGGTCATTAACCTTGACTGACTTTGTCTTTGTTGTGCATGTATTCTCGGAATTGTTGCTAAAGTTCAGGAAATAATTTTTTTCCATCTCATACTTCAGATACATGACAGCTTGCTTGGTTTCCTTGGGAACCTTCCTCTTGGGAACTTTTTCTGTCTGACAAAGAGAGTCCTATGGGGTAGGGGAGAAGAAATTCTGAGAGGGCAAGGTCTGCTCATGGTTACATGCTCTACAGTAGGAACAAGAAAGCAGGGCTAAGCTTGCTGAAGGAAGGAATGGGGAAGTGGGACTCCTGAGAGCACTGATGAACTCCCAAGGAACATGGATGAACAGACAGAAGGAAACTACTCATCTCCTGCATTTTGCTTTATCTCACAAGTGTTTAAGCTCTGAATTGAACTTAGGGAAAGCTTCCTAGAAATGATACCAGTTGTAGTGTTTGTGTCTAGAGGCTGTGGATGGAGTTTATTCACATCCCAAAATTGTTTAAACCATATGGATCTGCTGTGTTAGTCCCAACATAGCTGTCTGCATAGTTCCCATACGGGAGAGTGCAGCTCAAAATTACCAGCTGATTTTCATGTAGGTATCTCTTTAATGGCAACAATTTGCCATCAATGGCAAGTAGGAACAGATATGCAAATACTTTTCTGCAATAGGCTCTTGTGAATGACACAGCCTCGAATACAAGAGCCATTGCAATTTGTGTGAATATCCTCAGATTTTTCCATAAAGTACCTTAGAATATCAGTATTCATTTTAAGGTCTATTGCACAGTTTCACAAAGCTCTTATGAAAGCGTTTATCTACTCTACTCTTCCTACTCTCCTACACAAATAATTCTAACTGTTAGCAGAAGAGCAGCTAGGGTTTTATCTCATAAGGCTTCTTATACCTGTTTTTTAAAAAAGACAAAGAAAACCCTTCTCATTCAGTAGCCACAGCTATGTTCAACGTCTTTGTGTTGCAACAACATTAGTAATTATCCGACTGCATTTTCCAAAGGTAAGTCTCAAAAAGAGGTCAGTGTGGGCTCTAATTCTACTCCTTTTACTGCAAAGTTAAAATCTAGATTTTTTTGAGGGTGGGCGAAATAACAGATATGTGGAGCTGTATAAGAATATGGTGCTCTACTTTTTACTGGGAAGGTCTCACATATCTTACTGGATGCATAACCATGTTTAAAGTGGAGTTAATTACTTATCTTATTGTGAATCTTGTTAAGAAGTAGTCCTCATCAGCAGTTATTTGAACAACATTTTTATTGGAAAATACTGACTTGCTGAAACAGAAACTTTTGAGGAAAATATAAAACAGTAACAAGAAAAAAACTGCAGCAACTTTGAAAGTCTTCTTTGGGCCTGAAAAATCCTTGCAGTGCTTTGGTTTTATTTGGATGTGGTGTAAGTCAGTACCGAAAGCTTTTCTGTTTTGTGAGACAAAGCTTCTTGTTTTCCAGCCATCTCTACTATCAAGCTTACTGAGGGAGAATTGGAGTTCTTCCTTATGTTATAGTCTAGTAGCTGGGAATAGTTATGGTTCCTGACTTAATCACAAACTCCTTGATCACAAAAGGAAGTCAAGTCGTTCAGGCCAAGTTGCCTTACTTGTGATTCTCCAGAACTGTGATTCTTCGCAGCCGTGTATGATTTAAGCTGAAGTGCAGGTCAGGGGCTTTGAATCTCTGCAGGTCAGACGGTCGTTCAGAAGTTAACTGTCTTCAGTGGGAACATGATCTGGACCCTAATGCTGTTTCAGGCTCTTAAGATGTAAAGTCCAGATAATGCATACCTTTACAATATGCTAGTAAGCTAAAGAACTTGAGAAAACTTTGATGGTACAGTGACCAGGGGAACAAAGAATACTGGCATCAGTTAAGAAAGAAGTCCTGTGAAAACATCCTGTTTTCAAGGCCGGAGAACTGGTAAATGGCTGTACAGACAGTGAAGGAAAGGAAGCAAGTGTAATATCAGAGGCACCAACACTGTATTCAGTCTTTTCATTTTCATCTAGGAAATCTCTGGAAACATTAGCCAGACACACCCCAGTGATTAGCCAGTGCAAGCTTGAAATCAAAGGACAATAAATAAATAACCACTGATGAGGCTGACAGTGAGATTAAACAATTTATAATAGGAAGGGGGAATTCAAATTAATTAGAAGAGGGCTAAAAATAGCAAACAGGATAAAACGTTTGTGTTTCATTTGAGATCCCGGATCCTGCCATATTACGGAAAGAATGAACCAGGAAGGAAGTTCAGGGCATGTTCCTTTAAAGCAAGAGTAGAAAAGTTTACTAATGGCAGAAATAGAAGCTGCAGCTGTGAACATATTCTAAAGAGTGTTAGATAAGCACTTGAGGGGAAAAACACTACAGGGTACAAATGCTAGACTTAATTGGCTACATGCCTTCCTTCCATCCTGAAATGTCACCGTGCAACCAATGTCAGCTTCTCCACTCATCTTCTCTCCAGGGGATAATAAACCCAGCTTTTGTACATGTCAAAATTGTGTTCCTTACTATTACTATTCAGAATAAATCTGCTCATATGGGTTCATTTTTCTTTCCTATTTTTTGTTTTTGTTTGGAAGGCTGAAGTTACCCCAAGCCCTTGTGCAGCTGGTCTATTCCAGGAAAAAAGTGTCTAGGTGCTGATGTTGCTCTGCTGTGTTTCTCAGGTAGATCATATGTGTAGAATAAGGATATGTTTTCAATTAACACAAATATCCTCCTGAACTCTTTCACCTGTCCCCACCCTTCCAAAAGCACAGTGCCAGGGGCACGCAGTTATCACAAGTCCATAGCAAACTTGTTCACATTTCTAGCATAAGACCACCTAGAAGCATTCAGGTATAACAGGAAAAAAAAAAAAAACAACAGTGTAACGTGACTCGTAAACTCTGCAAGATGGAGCCGTTTTATCAACCTACATGCCGTCAAGATTTTTATTTTAGAATTTTTATTATTGGTAGTCATAAAGGATAGTAAAGTTGGAGCTAAGTTCATGTCTTAACTGTGCGTCTTAATGTGCTTTTTGAGGCACTGGAAGTGAGATGCACGTGTATTCACTTTATGACTGATAATGAATGCTCCACGAACTCAGGTGCATTAGTTTACATCCCTTCAATACCTCTGTTACCAGCTTAATGTTTGATACCACCTAAAACTTCATGTACACAGTCTCTAAAGGAAACCCTTTCCCTGTTCACTTTGCCACAGCAAGGAGAAGAGCGAAGATACAGCTCGCTCAGAGAGTCTACCCTGGCAATCTGAGAAGACCCAGGGAGTGTCTTCTTAGGGTGCATGTGAGGGTCCTTGGAAAGGTTTTTTTTTTTTTTTCTCAGGAAGGTGATGGCCAACTAGCCTAGAAGTTCAGGTTGTCTTCGCAATGGGCTGGCACTGCTTTTGGCAGTGGGGAATAGCTTTCTCATAGTGACTGTATGTGCTGCCACTGCTTAGAGGAGCAGTTACGTTCATGATAGATTACAATGTCTGTGGAATCATGCTTGACACGGGTAGGTTTCATTTTTAAAGAATATTTCTTTTCAGTATTACTGCTTCCTTCCTCCTCTCATGGTCTTGCTGGCCCTTTGACCTTCCTGAAAGGAGCAAAAATTATGAGGGATTTTTTTGGCAGGGAGGGCAAAGAAAGGGGGAAGAGCCCCCCCCCCCCCATGTAATTTTGTGGTGCTTTCAGAGAGGGAGGTGGGGAAAAAGTCGTTATTTTTAAGACTGACACTGAGGGCCAAGTTCTCTGCTGGCAAGTATGGCTGAAAATCAGTGTGGTCAGTCAAGCCCAGACATCTAAGCGCAGCAGTTTGTCCTTGAGTCCAGTTTGAAATAATGTTGCAGTTCTGACCAGTATATCTTTTGCAAAGAATTGATCAGGTTGGCTTAATTGAATACATTGAATGCCATTGTAATGATCAGATGCTGCTTTTCGTCTTCAAAGAGCTTTATAAATACTGAGCTTTTTAAATAGCAGTGGGGCCACGCCACGGGGAGGGTCCTCAAGCGGTGCCCCAGGAGGGTTCTTACACCCCGCGACACCTGGGTCTGCAAAGAGGGGCTGAGGGAGGAGCGGCAGGGAGGATTTGGCAGCGCGGAGCTTGCTCTGCACTAATCACAACTCTTCTCTCCTTAGGAGCCAAACTCCCTCTGCACGTCTTGGACACAGCAGCAAAGCCGTGGTCAGCGCGGCCCGGCTCCCACAGTGCAGTTGCACAGCGTCCCTCAGCTGCCGAGTGCCTTGAGCACTGGCACTGCTCCTCCTCAGCGCTCCCAGGATCTGCTCCCCCACCCCGTAGCAATCCTGAGGCCTGCCGGTGGCACCCGTGCTCCCGGAGAGGGCGAGAGGGTGGGAGGGTGGTGGATCCTGGATAAATGAGATACGGCCCTTCACCACCCCTCCCTAAGGCCTGTACTTGTGACTTGCCATTAACAAGGCTGTGGAGACAGCTATATGACTAATGAATTTTCCAAATCTAGGGGTGATTGTTGTCTTTACTCTTCTCAAATTTAGAATATCTAAGGTTCTCTTCAAGGCTCTTGGAAATATTGCATAACTCAAGTCAGATCAAGTTCTTACCATACCATAATAATTCAGAGCTATGCTAGGCGCACATGGCTTTGATAGTCATGACAATATAACTGCAGTGATTGCTATGGACATGACCAAATGAGACTCTGGCTTCAAGGTTGTATTTTTAATCCTTTTGGACCCTTGTCTACACAGCAGTTATTTAAACATAATTCTTATTACTTATTCGTGTCCTTAATCTATTATAATATTAATTATACAACTTTTATGGTTTATAAAAAGAAGTATGTCCTCAGTTAGGACATCTTAGTACATATTACTTCATTTACATGCATATTTCTATATTCATAGCCTTCCATGGCTCTGACTGATCCAAAACAATAAAAAATTTATAAACTAAAAATACTCCCTTGGCCTTTACTTACACTACTTTTAATTCAATTTTAATTATTAATATTATGGTTGCTCTTTTCATTTTTGCATTTTAGAGTGCGTGGAGGCAAGGCTCTGGGCCTTGGTTTTTCATCTTGGACCTAACTGTTTACTATTTTCAGTCACACCTTTAGCCTTATTTCACCATTTTTCCTTGAGCTTGACTAGGGAATACCTTGCTGGCATTTCTTACAGATGTTGATGTGTTGCTGCCCTCTGTGATTAGGATATGGTGATGAGAATCTGAAAAATGGAACTCAGGAATGAGCCAGATAAAATCATGATGCCTGAGGGGGCATTTGCTCTTATAAATTTTCGAGGCCCTCTCCATATTTTTAAGATAGAATTTCATGGGTTGTGCAAGGCAGCGATGTGCCAAAGGTTTTTACCAGTCAGTCATAGTCTTACCTATTCACTTGGTTTATGAG
Source organism: Struthio camelus (assembly GCF_040807025.1). Lineage (NCBI taxonomy): Eukaryota > Metazoa > Chordata > Aves > Struthioniformes > Struthionidae > Struthio > Struthio camelus. Next base: position 87,504,445 of record NC_090944.1, on the reverse strand, counting down.
CAGGGCATACCTGTTAGGATTGATCTTCATCTGCTGCACCTCACTGCTGAGTGGTCAAGGATCACATGCTCCTAGTGCTTCTCTGAGGGCAAATGCCACCCAGTGAGTACAAAGAGGTTTTATCCAGTAGCTTAGAACTCTTTTGATTTTTATTCGACTCCTTGACATTTTGAAGTGAGCAGCCTTACGTACAGAAAGACGGAAAAAAGAATAGAAGGCAGAATAACAGACAGCTATGTGAAAGATACAGTGCATGGATTTTTATTTTCTGTAATAGTACAGATTCTATTTTTAATTCTACAATCTCCATATTAATTGTGTATCCAAAGGATATTGAATTTCATCCACTGCCTGTCTTTGTCAGGGCACTTACTGTATGCCCTTAGTACATCCCTTTTTCTGGCTCTGATTAGGGAAGAGGTGTCCATACACACACATGCACACATACTGTTAATTTTGAGGGCTTCTGGTTATTTCTTTTGTCAAGTTGCAGAGCAATGCAGCAAGTTGCCTGAGGGAGAGAGGTAGGATAAAAAGGAGGGAATATAAAAGTCCACAAAAAGTAATGTACATATTTTTTGTAAAGGCTACAGGGCACCATTAGTTCATCTAGTTTAAGCTTCAAAGTGCAGGCCATCGAACTGCATCCAGTTTCTTTTGTACTGAGTCCAGCAACTCGTGCCTGAGTGAGGTGGGTACAGACCAGAAAGGCTCACTCGCCTTCATATCCCGTAACGATTTTCTGACTTTTTCTGGGGAACGTAGGATGAGGACAATTCCACAGTGCCTTTCCCTGGAGTATCTAAATACTTTCCAGATAGGCTGGATCCTGCGTAACAGAATCTTTAGTAAACCTCATGAAGTATTCTGCTTTTCTGCCTTTATTGCTAGCGATTTTTCTATCTTCCTTCTTTGATTAGAAGCCAGTTATTACAAAAAGAGCCCTCAAAAAGAGTGTTTTTACCAAAGACATTGAGAGACAAAAAGGAGAGAGATGGCTGATTAGTCTGATGCTCTTCTTGGTCACTATTCGCAGTAGTACTTTCCATGGAAAAATAGTTTCGTTCGGCAAGTTTAGCTGATAGCAGTTTAGCGTTATTGTACCCCTTTGGCAAGTTAGGGGAATTATATCTTGATGTCTCTCTTTCTTTTGTAGTGTTCAATAAGATCACACACAAATAAACAGAGAGAAAAGGGAATGTAATGAAAAGTACTAATATACTACAAAGGAAGAAAAATGATTAATATTAGACCCTCTATGTGCAATTTCTATTGTATATCCTTGCTGAAATTTCTGCCATCCGGGGTTTTCCTTAGGAACTCAGTAGCCTACGCAATATATAGCCTTTAAAACTCTTCACTGTTCGTGTACTGTAACCCATCTTTCTCCCTGGGGAAGAGGAGACATTAGTGCAGTGTTTGAAGTGACATTCATCTTCTAAAGGATTTTAAATGGCGTCTTGTGTTATTTCTAAGAAGTGCAAACAAACAGTAGTAAGTAATGAAGGCAGTAAAAATAACCAAAAAGTGGTTTTGGTCTTCTAATCTCTCCTTGTTTTCTCATAGGCACCATAATGAGTCCTGAGGATCGATGTGATACAAAATAATCAGATATTATTTCTCATTTCATGCTATATTCTATTTATATTTATAGTCAATTCCTATTTGGGTTACTGTTTAACTAGGGAAAGCAGAAAAAGTAGAAAAATCACCCTTCACCTACCATTCATGAAATTTCTTTATTGCAATGTCCTACGAAGGGCTGAGACACACTAGTACTCCAGAAAATTAACTTGCTTTTTGCCATTGGTAATCACGATCATATATTTGCTACTATGCAGCTGTATTCTGTAATTTTGCTATGTTGTTCTACTGTGTCATTTCTATCTCAACCTCTGCCTGTTATCCAGGTATAGCAAAAAATTCTAACTGATCACTGCCAATTATCTTCTCTTTAGAGGCATTAAGATACGCTGCTGAGCCCTCTCGAAGTTTTGTACTTCTCTGAGGGCACCGATGACATGAAACTGCAATTTGTTTAACAGGAAAGTGGTGGGAAAAGCTCTAATTTATTTCCAAAATACTCAGTGAATGAACTAATGAAAGTGAACACACCATCTTAGTTGTTACTGCTTCCTATTTACTCCAGGGTGCTGGAGTGGAACCTTTCTGTGATCCCAGCTAGTTTGGCTGTGAGCTGATGGCTCCAGGTCCCAGAGGATTTACTGGAACTAGTCCCTGTCATCATCACTACTGATGACAAAGCTGTGCTGCAAATATCCCAATTGTGCTTAAATTTTCAGCAGCCCCACTCTTTTTATTAAGAGGGTGACAAACTTTGATTGTCAATAAATGTGTGATAAATGATGTAATATGCAATTACTAGCTCAACCAAGTGGTTGTTATAAAGTTCTTAATTTTTATATGATTAAGATGGAGACATAGATGTAGTTAAAAAAAAAAAGAGAGAGTAAGAGAGAAATGAAAGCTTTCAGCAGTGTCAACAGCCACTAAAAGTATTTTTTATATCACAGCCTTCTTGCCCTAGGCACAGCAGGAGGCATTGACCCATTACCAATGAGATCATGTGTACAGCATTCAAGCATTCATGATGGAAATGTCTTTGCTTCTCTCATCCTGCTGTTTTTTTCCTCCATTTTCTCCTGCAAAACAGCAGAAAACTCAAAAAAACTCCTGATTTTAATGCTTTTCTTTTCTTTTCATTTTTCTCTGTGACTCAGTCCTCTGTGGGAAGTAGCTCGTTTTATTTACTTTATTACCAGCCCTTTATGTTAATCCAAGGGGCTTGGTAATGCAAATATCCAGGAGGACAAACAAGCTGGAACTGCTCTTCTGAGGGCAGATCAGGCAAGATTTCTTGCAGGAGGCAGAGCATCACCTGGAGATTGCAGGCACAGTTAGTTTCCCTCCTGTAAGCTGAGTTGCGGTGGTGGCTGCTGCGTAGTGATAAGCCCAACTCCTCCCTGCTTCATTCGCTGTTATGTGCACTGCTAGGGCAATTAGCATTTAACTAATGAAAGTGTCCTTAATTCTCCACTCTGTGGCTCAAACCTGCTGCCATGAAAATGTTTGCTGGAACAGGATGGTATCCAGGCACTTGATTCTGCAAATTGTTGAGCATCCCCATTTGCTTTGTTGTAACTCAGCTCCTTTCAGTGTGGGCCCTAGAAAAGAAGCCTGCTGGTGAGAATTCACAGCTTTTGGAAGAGTCATTTGATCTTGGAATCATTTTAATTAGGCCACGAATCTTAAAATTATATAGCCTCTGCCCACCTGGGCAGATACTGACGTTAGGCTTCAAGAGTCCAAGGCAGGAACGACACTAGACCCAGATGGAGTTTGAACCAAAAATCCTCCTAACAGTTGCATGCTTTCTATATCCTTTCTCTCTGTCAGCTTCAGACTCTCAAAGGCCATGAATTCAAAGTGAAGAAGAGAAAAAATAAACTTGTTTTTTTGGTGCAGTAAATTTGAAGTGATAGCCTCATATGTATCCAATTGTTGTATATGAGCCTTGAAGAAAATGCGGTAATTAAGAATCTGAATTTGACTGTGTGCTCGCAAACAGTGCACTATTTAGCTTTCCATTTAGGCAATGAGGAGTTCAAAATAACTGATACTGTTTACAGCAGTTAATTTATTTCTAAATTCTTCCATCTTTATTCATACTACACACAAACTCTCACTCTTTGAACAGCCCTACTTAAACTGAATAGGGCAGTTCATCAAATAAAGGACAAGGTAGTGAGCAAAGGTGATCAGAAACTAGCTGTATGGATAATAGGTATCAGTATCCAATACTTATTTTCTACCAACCTAATCTTTAAATTGGAAAACTATTTCCCTGAGTAGAACACACACATATATGTACAGTATAATCATGATATCATTTGTTTGAAATACAACCCTTGCATGTTCTGGTGCTTTAGGATTTCCGACGTGTGCTGCCCTGTGGTCCAGGCGTGCAGAGGCGATGGCTGTTGGTATCCGTAAGAGCCGTCCATTGGGACTGCCCACAGGCCTGCGCTCGCAGAAGCCGGCGAGCTGCGGCGTAGGTCTTCCTGGTTTTTCAGCGCACGGGCTGATTACCCTGGAGCAGCAGCTGAGAAAGAGTGGCCCTGCCTTCCTTCCCAGCTGTCCACCCGCTGCGTCCCCTTGCGGTTGCACTCCTGGCCCTTGCACAGAACCAGCTGACCATGACCAGCGTCTGCTCAGAAATCTGTTTCCAGCCTGCCATGGGAATATAGACCGCCGCTGACTTCAGTCCCTGCTAGCAGGCGGGGCTGTGAGCCCCGGCTGCTGGGGAAGGGGTACCGACCAGTCCACCACTCTACTTGTTCTGCGTCTGCGAGTGATTCCACATCCTCAGGTCTGGGTTTTGACCTCAGGCCCCTTCAATAAAGCAATGGTTTTCCTTGAGAAAGTTATATCTGCTAATAACCTTAAAAATCCAGTTAAAATCAGAAGGGGTCTACGAAGTGATATAAAGAAATTCCCCAAACTCCAGAAAATGTCCAACCTTTACTGTAGTTATTTCTTCTCGGTTTTATAAAAACTGCTTGAGAATTCAGTCTTAACTGTTTTCTGGTTATATAGGTGCTTTTTGTATATAAAAACGGATTTCCCTTTGGAAATCTGGGCTATACATTTTTAATTTTCCAATTGATTTTCGCTACAATACTTTTAAATAAAATTCTTACCATCCGTGCTTTGTGTGATCACGTTAGCTATGCTGGCTGCATTGCCTGGCAGTTTCACAAAACGCTCACCACTTGTGCAGTTAAAACATTTTCTAGTGGAAGCTGGCCTGGGTGTGTTTGGGAGCATCACTGCGTTTTCTGTGGTGCTTTTAAAGCAGGCTGTAGTCCTCACTGATCTCTCTGTGAGACTCCCGAGGCGCTCTGACTCAGTGCTGAGTCAGAGACAGCCAGGTGATGGCACATCTGCCCCCTCCAACCACCGTCAGCCGTGGATGCTCCTTGCCGCCCCCATGCAACAGATGATTGCTCGCTCTGTGACTCTCGAGCTGGCTGCTTTGCTGGCACAGACAGAGTAGCACTTCGGCAAAGCTGTCAAGCTGCAAGCACCTGATATCAGAGTCTGAATCACAGCATGAGAGTACAGGGTGTTTCTGGTGTCGGGGCCTGAGCAGTGGGACGTTTCACGTGTTCCCAGGGCTGACTGGCGACGTCTGCAGTGTGTGTCCCTCGGCTCGTACCCACACCGCCTTGCAGGGGCAGGGGAGGAGAGCTGCTGGGCTTTGCCGCGCAGTGCCTGACTGCGCTGTAAGACAGATTGTGCTGTGAGAAAGTAAGAAATGGACCTAATGAAATGAATTGAACTTTCACCAGAGCACTTGCTAAGTGAGTCATGAATCAAACACAACAGGGACCACTGGACATCCATCTGCTGTGGTTAGAGGCTGCCTTGTAATTCCTCAGGTAAGCTGTGTGTCAGAGGCTGGACAGGTGGGGAGGATGAGGGGACAGAAGTGACCTTATCTAAATTATTTATTTAACACCTGAAGCTTGAATCTCACTCATCAAAGAGAGAGAGATGTGGCAAGATCTTTGTTGGTGTTTCCAATCATAGCAAACCAGTGCTCCAAGCTAAGCACAGTGAGGAAATCTTAGTTTCAAAGTGGACTCGGCTGAAAATAAAGCAGTAAAGCAGAGCTTGGAAACTACTGCTATGGCAGGAACAAAAATGGTCACTGACTATGTCGTATGTACCCACATGAAAACAGACATGGCATCCTCCTACCGCCAGTCTGTGACCCCCTTGGTTGGCGCTTTCCTTACAGGTCTAACTTTATGTCTCCAATAGAGAAGCCAAACAATTTAGTATTTTAAGGACTCAAATGGAGGTCCGTAATGAGCTTAACATATGTTAAAATGTGGAGAAGCAGCTTGTTTTATTCTTCCATATCCCAAAACAAAGTGTTTCTACTCTGCTTGGCTACAACTTCCTGGTTTAAACTAATTAAAAAAGCATATAATGTTGGGGGAAGGAGGGTGCATAAGAACAGTGGCAAGTTATAGCCAGATACGCTAAATGCATGGTCAGTCTGTGGCTCTTTTGATTTTGCTTCAAAAGTTTTGGGTGACTTAAACAAACTCTGAAGGGAGGCTACAAATACTCACAAGATAGGGATAATCAGCCCGGCAATTGTCTGATCCCTAGTTAAGCACGTTATCCATTGCGTTATTGACTTCCTGTGGAGTCACAGATCACCATAATTTAAGGTTGAAAGACAGCTAGAAGCTAAGCTTTATTTCTAGCTCTCTTTTAACTTTCTCAGGAAACATTCTTTTAAGCGTGAAGTTTCTCAACCTCTGTTTAAGCCCACAGAAGTGTATCTTAATTTTTAAGAAATGTACATGCTTCACCAAGGCATTGAGAATTGTTTATGGAGGGAGTGTTAAGTGCTTGCTTTTCTAGTCTAAAATGAGGCTGGCCTTTTTTACTGCGAGCTGTGCTTGAAGAAGATGTGAATTTAAAGCAAAAAAAAAAAAACCCTCATTCTTCTGTTTTTCCTCTTTTCTTGAGGTTGAGGGACTGGGGGGAAAGCCAGTTACTGATCTTTGGTCGCATGATAATAATTGGCAAAAAGTATGTCGCGGATGAAACTGAAGCTGTAAATGAAGTTATGTTTCAGTTTCTTCTATGCTGTCTGATACTAGGAACCTTTGCTCCTACCATTTTGGAAGGGGTTCTGAATTGCAGATTTTATTTATCTTGTCTTCCTTTGTTCTACGTGAAAAAAACACCTAAAAATTCCTGACTGGATATCAATAAAAGATAATATTTTCGAAGGTCTCTCAAAAGTTTGACAAATGCTCTGCTATAGAGTATGTCATACGCAAGAACTTTCAGAATCCAGCCCTTAATGAGGTAACCAGTGGGAAATGAACAATAAAAGCCAATCTTACTGAATGGAGATTGCACATTTCTGGGGCTGGGAAGAAGTCTGTGGGCTGGATGTTTAAAATTAGTTCTTCGCTACTACTTGCAGAGGAAGCAAATACGCCAATGTTTCTACCTTATTTTAAACTTAGGACTCTGCCTGTGTTGCATGCAACAAGCACTTTTCCTGAGACATATGTTTGACCATTACTGAGTTGTGATGTGTGATTTCTTTCTCAGTTAAGCTTGATTGTTCTGTTCTGCCCTTTATTTCATCTCTGTAAGAAACTATTGATGCCTTGCTTCTCAGTCCCTTCTTCACCAAACCTTTTGTTTTTCTGTTACCTTCCCATACTTACAGATATTAAGTGAGAAATAATGAGAAATAAAAAGCTATAGAAATGTGTCTGAAGTGTCTTATTCCAGCATAGTGAAGGTGTCTGATGTTGGTTTCCTTCCCCTCTTCCTAGCCTTGGCAGCACAGTAGCACAACTCATTATTTATCTTAATTTACTGTCATTGCTACCATCTTTCCTTTGGCTTATTTCTCCATCCTCAAATGGCAATTGGCTGTGATGTCAGTAATTCATTGCAAGCAGGCTCAGAAATCTGGAAATAGAGAATTTTTCTGAAAGCAAGGTCACCTGTAGACCTTTTCATTATCCTTTGTCTTTCTCATTTGCAAGCTGTTGTTTCCATGATAGTGGCTTTGTGCTTTCCTGACTCTTCTGAGGTGTTTCTGGCTTTGTTTTTCACAGCTTTCTGGAGCTGATTGCCAGGG